>NW_028136453.1:0-1429000 GCF_964662115.1 Mustela nivalis | reverse complement strand
AAATAAACAAAAAAAACCAGAAAGGCCTACTCCCTTACGACAGAATGACCCCAAACTCTTGGGATCTGGTCAAATCCCCAGAAAGGGAGCCTCATCAATGGCCCATGAGGACACCCCGACATTCCATGGCAATCGGTGACACATTTCCAGAAAAAAAAAAAAAGGATGAGCAAGCACCTCACATTCGCCCTTTGTTCATATGCCGAAGAGTTCTCCTCACGGTCTATAGATCGGCCCGGCCATACCTACATCCCCCAACCTAAGTGGAGTTTGTGTTTTCAGACTTTTGACCAAATAGTCCTGGACCACACACGCTCCACACTTGGGTCCCTGGAGCCACACCTCAGGACTGTGCTTCCCTTTCAAGGGAATTCTTCCCGTTCCATTGGCCACAACCTTGCAAATGAGGAAAAACCTCCAAAGTCACCGAGGCCATCCCAATAGTGTAGGCCGCCCCGGACAAACAGGGGTGATCTCAAACCAGCTGAGCAACTACCTCCACTCAGACAACAGATGTCCCCAGAGAAGAATATTGAACCGGACAGGACCCTAGGCCCTAATCAGATCCATTGCTTTGGTTTCCAGGCATCTCTCCTCAGAGGCCTCGTTT
This sequence comes from Mustela nivalis, assembly GCF_964662115.1. Taxonomy (NCBI): domain Eukaryota; kingdom Metazoa; phylum Chordata; class Mammalia; order Carnivora; family Mustelidae; genus Mustela; species Mustela nivalis. The sequence goes on along the minus strand of NW_028136453.1, from coordinate 1,428,390 downwards.
CCAATACCAGCATATGGTGGTTTCCTGAGGCACCAATAAGAACAAATCTCGTCTCCCCATGGAAAACTTGCTTATTGGAGCTTTGTCATAACCTCTGGTTAAAAGAATCCTTCAGGGCCCTGGTGCCACTGCCCCATACCAAGGTCTCCATGGACTCAATCCAACATTAAGACCATCCTCAGGAAAGTCCATTTCAACTCAGCCCGCTCTGTTGCTACCCCAAGCCTGCAGATCAAACGTTTCTTGTTGCTAGGAGACAATTGGAATGTGAGGCTGGCTGCCCAGGCATCCATACTTAGAACGCTGTTCTGGAAAAATACCTTATAAGACATCCTGGAGCCATCCAACAAATCTTAATTGTCCCACAGAAGGAATCCTTGCGGTTTGGAGCATCTCACAGCTCCAATAGTGGGAAAACCCCCATGGCCTCATAATGCCCCCCATTCCTGAAGGGGCCAACATGGACAGAAACTCAAACCTGAGCCAAAGTCTGAACCTCGACCTGACTTCAGACGCATGAGATCTCAATTCAGCTCTGCAGAGTGTGCCTGCCATGTCCTTGCCCCGAAACCTAAGCCTAGCTTGTGTTCTCAGACTTCCGTCCTCACTCTCCTGGCCCATAAGCCCTCCAGTTTGGGAATTCCGAAGCCACAATGCAGCATGCTGCCTGCCCTCCAGAAGAAAAACTTTGCCCTATGCTGCTAATAAGAAACCCCAAATGATTTTCTAATGCATGCCACTTGATTGTAAAGCAATTATACAGCCCACCCTGTATACTAATGCCCTGTCTGGCAGAGCCTGAGACAAGACATCCCAAACGACACCCAGACAGCTGGCCCCAACATGGACACATAGGACCCGCTATGGCTGTAGGTCGTCATCTCTTCCCAACCTCGGTTTTCAGGCTCCAGAACCTAGACCTTATCTCCAATCACTGCCCAGGGGTGAACGTGATGCAGAAATTAGAATTCCTCCTTCCCCATGGCCAGAAACCTTGTGGTTGGCATGTTGTCCAACGTTCAATGTGGGAAAACCTGCATTGTCCGAAAGGACACGCCAGTGCTTGAGGGCCGCCTAGGGCACAGACATGCATTGTGACCTGCAGCGTGAGTCCCGTATTAAAGTAACGCCTTTCAGTGGCTGGACCAAGATCCTGCATATGGGGCTTGTCATATCCATAGGCCCCCAGGCTTAACCAGAGGGCGAGTATTCCAGTTGTCAGTACCCACTGCTATGCTCTAGAATCCCTCTACTGGGGGGACACATGAAGCAGAAAACAGGACACTTCCCTTCCCACAGAAGGACCCCAAACTCTTGGGGGCTGGACAAACTACCAGAGAGGGAGACTTCTACGACCCATGAGGCAACTCCTACATTAAACGGCCATTGTGGACAAAACATCCAGAGACAAAAGCCTGAGCGACTGCCTCCCTCTCACCCTTCTTTCATATCCAGAGGAACTCCCCTCATGGACTGTAGATCAGGCCTGCCGTAACCTCGGCCCTAAACCTGAGCTGAGTTAGGGTTTTTGGATGTCTGTCTGCACAGCCATGGCCCACACAGCCTCCAGGCTGGGGTCTCTGGAGCCACACCACAGTACTGTGCCTGCTCTCTCCTAAGAAACTGCCCATTCCATTGGCCACAACTCTACAAAATAGTAGAAACCTCAAGGTCCCCAAGGACATCCCACTACCGCAAGCCGCACTGGACAAATAGGGGCATTATGACACAAGTTGAGCTACTACTACCTCCATGCAGACACAAAGACAGATATCCGCAGAGACAGAAGATTGAACCAGACAGGCCCCTAGGCCCTATTATGAACTCTTGCTTTGGTGTCCAGGTATCACTCCTCAGAGGCCTGGGTTCGAAGACCAGCATACGGGGCTTTCCTGAGGCACCAGGCAGAAGAACTCTCATCTCCACATGGGAAGCTTCCTTGTTGGGGTTGTGTCAAGCCCTTCGGGTTGGAGAATCCTGCAGAGTCCCTTAGCTACTGCCACATTCCAAGGTCTCCATGGCCACCAACCCACATTATGACTCATCCTCAGGAGAGTCCATTTAAACTCAGCCTTCTGGGTAGCTCACCCAAGAGCCCGCAGATTGAGCGTGCCTTGTCTCGATCAGGCAATGGGAAGGTGAGTTGGCGTTTCTCCGCATCCATGCTTACGGCCCTGCTCTCGAGTCTTTCTGTATGGGGCATCCTGGAACCATCCAATAGTACTCGACTGTCCTGAAGAAGGAAACTTTGAAGTTTGGAGCAGCTCACAACTCCCAGCGTAGGGAAACCTCCCTGGCCTCATGACGCCCCCACCCCCTTCAGGAAGGGGCCGTCATGGACACAAACTCCAGCTTGAGGCAACATCTGATACTCGCCCTGACCTCACCTGCAGGAGATCTCGATTCAGCCTCTGCAGAGTGGGCCTGCCATGCTCTTGGCCCCAAAACTCGTGCTAGCTTGTGTTTTCAGACTTCCTTCCTCACAATCCTGGCCACACACCTCCAGTTTGGCAATTCTGGAGACACAATGCAGCACTCTGCCTGCCCTCCAGAAGAAAAATGTTGCCCTATAGGGCTAACCAGAAACGCCAAATGAGTAACAACCTGCATGCCACTCGACCATACCCCAATTATACAGTCTAGCCTGTGCACTAAAGCCCTGTCTGACACAGCCTGAGGGCAGACCTCCAGTCCAACACCCAGACAGCTGGCCGTACACAGAGCATATCACACCCACAATGGCTTTAGGCCATCATCTCTACCCAACCTCAGTTTTCACCTTCAGAACCTAGACCTTATCTCCACTCACTGCTCAGGAGTGAACGTGATGCAAGAATCAGAACTTCTCCTTCGCTTTGGCAAGAAACCTAGTGGTTGGCATGTTGTCCAACGTTCATTGTAGGAGAAAGCAGCATGGACTAGGAGGCCCCACCTATCCCTGAGGGCCACAATGTGCACATACACACATTGTGACACTCAGCGTGAGCCCTATCCTCATGTAAAGCCTCTTAGTGACTGGAACAACAGCCCACATATGGGGCTTGCCAAGCCCCTAGTCACCCAATCTCAACCAGAGTTCGAGATGTCTAGTCACCCCTACTCAGGGCTCTACTCTGGAATCCCTCTTTGGTGGGACACCTGAGGTAAAAAAAAAAAAAAAATACAGAAAGGACTCTTCCCATTCACAGAATGATCCCAACCACTTGGGATCAGGCCAAATCATCAGAGAAAGAATTGTCCATGGCCCTTGAGGACACCCCGACATTCCGCGGCCACCGTTGACACAAAATCCAGAGACAAAAGCCTGAGCAAGCGCCACATACTCGCCCTTTGTTCATAGCCCGGAAAATTCTCACGGTCTGTAGATCGAGCCTTCATACATACATCCCCAAACCTAAGCTGAGTTTGTGTTTTCAGACTTCTGTCCCCACAGTCCTGGCCCACACACCATCCAAGTTGGGGCCCCTGGAGCCACACCTCAGGACTGTGGCTTTCCTCTCCAGGGGAATTCTGCCATTTCCATTGGCCACAACCCTATAGATTAGGAGTATCCTCCAATCTCCCCGAGGCCATCCGAATAGTGTTGGCTGCCCAGGACAAACAGGGATGATCTCTCACAAGTTAGGAAACTACCTCCACTCAGACCCAGAGACAGATATCCCCAGAGAATAAGATTGAACTGGACAGGCACTTAGGCCCTAATCAGATCCATTGCTTTTGATTCCAGTCATCTCTCCTCAGAGGCCTGGTTTCCAATACCAGCATATGGGAGATTCCTTAGGCACTCATCAAAACAATTCTCTTCTCTACATAGGAAACATACTCTTTAGAGCTCCATCAAAACCTCCGGTTATGAACATCCCTCAAGGCCCCGGATCAAGCATCCCATTCCAAGGTCTACATGGACACAAATGCACATTATGACCCATCCTCAACTCACCTATTTCAACACACCCGCCTCGGTTGCTCCCCTAGATCCAGCAGATCGAACTTGCCTTGGCTCTATGAGACACCTGGAATGGGAGGCAGGCTGCCCAGGCATCCATCCTTAGAACCCTGCTCTGGATAACTTCCTTATGGGATGTCTGGAGCTATCCAACAGGTCTCAACTGTCCCACAGAAGGAATCATTGCGGTTTGGAGCATATCACAATTCCCATCGTGGGAAAACCTCCATGACCTCGTGACACCCTCCCCTTCATGAAGGGGCCGTCATGGACAGAAACTCCGACCTAAGCCAACTTCTGATCCTAGCTCTGTCTTCAGGTATACGGGATCTCGAATCATCTCTGCAGAGGGTGCCTGCCGTCCCCTCACCCCGAAATCTAAGTCTGGCTTGTGTTCTCAGAATTTTTTCCTCACACTCCTGGCCCACAAGCCTTCCAGTTTGGGAATTCTGGATCCACTATGTGGCACTGTGTCTTCCCTCCAGAAGAAAAACGTTGCCCTTTGGGGCTACCCAGTAACCACAAATGAGTCCCATCCTGCACGAAAGTCGCCTGCACCCCAATGATACAGTCTAGCCTGGGCATTAATTCCCTGTCTGCCACAGCCTGAGCCTGCACCTCCCAACCCACACTCAACAGCTGGCCGAACACTGAGCAATCAGACACACCATGGCCTTAGGTCTTCATCTCTTCCCAACCTCAGTTTTCAGGCTTCAGAACCTAGACCTTAAATCCAATCACAGTCCAGGAGTGAAAGAGTTGCAGAAAATAGAACTCCTTCTTCCCCATGGCCAGAAAACTTTTGGTTGCCATATTGTGCAACGTTCAGTGTAGGAGAAACCAGCATGGTACATTAGGCCACGCCCTGACTTGAGGGGCTCCTTGGGCACAAAAACGCATTGTGAAACTCAGTGCGAAACCTATCCTCAAGGAAGGCCTCTCAGTGTCTGGACCAAGAGCCCACATATGGGGCTTGCCATGTTCTTAGGTCCCAATGTTAACCAGAGGTCTGGTTGTCCATTTGCCCCCACCCACGACTCTGCTCTGGAATCCCTCTTTTGGTGGTCCACCTGAGGTAAAAAAAATAAATAAATAAATAAAAATAAACAAAAAAACCCAGAAAGGCCTCCTCCCTTACGACAGAATGACCCCAAACTCTTGGGATCTGGTCAAATCCCCAGAAAGGGAGCCTCATCGATGGCCCATGAGGACACCCCGACATTCCATGGCAATCGGTGACACATTTCCAGAAAAAAAAAAAAAAAAAGCATGAGCAAGCACCTCACATTCGCCCTTTGTTCATATGCCGAAGAGTTCTCCTCACGGTCTATAGATCGGGCCGGCCATACCTACATCCCCCAACCTAAGTGGAGTTTGTGTTTTCAGACTTTTGACCAAATAGCCCTGGACCACACACGCTCCACACTTGGGTCCCTGGAGCCACACCTCAGGACTGTGCTTCCCTTTCAAGGGAATTCTTCCCATTCCATTGGCCACAACCTTGCAAATGAGGAAAAACCTCCAAAGTCACCGAGGCCATCCCAATAGTGTAGGCCGCCCAGGACAAACAGGGGTGATCTCAAACCAGCTGAGCAACTACCTCCACTCAGACAACAGATGTCCCCAGAGAAGAATATTGAACCGGACAGGACCCTAGGCCCTAATCAGATCCATTGCTTTGGTTTCCAGGCATCTCTCCTCAGAGGCCTCGTTTCCAATACCAGCATATGGTGGTTTCCTGAGGCACCAATAAGAACAAATCTCGTCTCCCCATGGAAAACTTGCTCATTGGAGCTTTGTCATAACCTCTGGTTAGGAGAATCCTTCAGGGCCCTGGTGCCACTGCCCCATACCAAGGTCTCCATGGACTCAATCCAACATTAAGACCATCCTCAGGAAAGTCCATTTCAACTCAGCCCGCTCTGTTGCTACCCCAAGCCAGCAGATCAAACGTTTCTTGTTGCTGGGGGACATTTGGAATGTGAGGCTGGCTGCCCAGGCATCCATACTTAGAACGCTGTTCTGGAAAAATACCTTATAAGACATCCTGGAGCCATCCAACAAATCTTAATTGTCCCACAGAAGGAATCCTTGCGGTTTGGAGCATCTCACAGCTCCAATAGTGGGAAAACCCCCATGGCCTCATAATGCCCCCCCTTCCTGAAGGGGCCAACATGGACAGAAACTCAAACCTGAGCCAAAGTCTGAACCTCGACCTGACTTCAGACGCATGAGATCTCAATTCAGCTCTGCAGAGTGTGCCTGCCATGTCCTTGCCCCGAAACCTAAGCCTAGCTTGTGTTCTCAGACTTCCGTCCTCACTCTCCTGGCCCATAAGCCCTCCAGTTTGGGAATTCCGAAGCCACAATGCAGCATGCTGCCTGCCCTCCAGAAGAAAAACTTTGCCCTATGCTGCTAATAAGAAACCCCAAATGATTTTCTAATGCATGCCACTTGATTGTAAAGCAATTATACAGCCCACCCTGTATACTAATGCCCTGTCTGGCAGAGCCTGAGACAAGACATCCCAAACGACACCCAGACAGCTGGCCCCAACATGGACACATAGGACCCGCTATGGCTGTAGGTCGTCATCTCTTCCCAACCTCGGTTTTCAGGCTCCAGAACCTAGACCTTATCTCCAATCACTGCCCAGGGGTGAACGTGATGCAGAAATTAGAATTCCTCCTTCCCCATGGCCAGAAACCTTGTGGTTGGCATGTTGTCCAACGTTCAATGTGGGAAAACCTGCATTGTCCGAAAGGACACGCCAGTGCTTGAGGGCCGCCTAGGGCACAGACATGCATTGTGACCTGCAGCGTGAGTCCCGTATTAAAGTAACGCCTTTCAGTGGCTGGACCAAGATCCTGCATATGGGGCTTGTCATATCCATAGGCCCCCAGGCTTAACCAGAGGGCGAGTATTCCAGTTGTCAGTACCCACTGCTATGCTCTAGAATCCCTCTACTGGGGGGACACATGAAGCAGAAAACAGGACACTTCCCTTCCCACAGAAGGACCCCAAACTCTTGGGGGCTGGACAAACTACCAGAGAGGGAGACTTCTACGACCCATGAGGCAACTCCTACATTAAACGGCCATTGTGGACAAAACATCCAGAGACAAAAGCCTGAGCGACTGCCTCCCTCTCACCCTTCTTTCATATCCAGAGGAACTCCCCTCATGGACTGTAGATCAGGCCTGCCGTAACCTCGGCCCTAAACCTGAGCTGAGTTAGGGTTTTTGGATGTCTGTCTGCACAGCCATGGCCCACACAGCCTCCAGGCTGGGGTCTCTGGAGCCACACCACAGTACTGTGCCTGCTCTCTCCTAAGAAACTGCCCATTCCATTGGCCACAACTCTACAAAATAGTAGAAACCTCAAGGTCCCCAAGGACATCCCACTACCGCAAGCCGCACTGGACAAATAGGGGCATTATGACACAAGTTGAGCTACTACTACCTCCATGCAGACACAAAGACAGATATCCGCAGAGACAGAAGATTGAACCAGACAGGCCCCTAGGCCCTATTATGAACTCTTGCTTTGGTGTCCAGGTATCACTCCTCAGAGGCCTGGGTTCGAAGACCAGCATACGGGGCTTTCCTGAGGCACCAGGCAGAAGAACTCTCATCTCCACATGGGAAGCTTCCTTGTTGGGGTTGTGTCAAGCCCTTCGGGTTGGAGAATCCTGCAGAGTCCCTTAGCTACTGCCACATTCCAAGGTCTCCATGGCCACCAACCCACATTATGACTCATCCTCAGGAGAGTCCATTTAAACTCAGCCTTCTGGGTAGCTCACCCAAGAGCCCGCAGATTGAGCGTGCCTTGTCTCGATCAGGCAATGGGAAGGTGAGTTGGCGTTTCTCCTCATCCATGCTTACGGCCCTGCTCTCGAGTCTTTCTGTATGGGGCATCCTGGAACCATCCAATAGTACTCGACTGTCCTGAAGAAGGAAACTTTGAAGTTTGGAGCAGCTCACAACTCCCAGCGTAGGGAAACCTCCCTGGCCTCATGACGCCCCCACCCCCTTCAGGAAGGGGCCGTCATGGACACAAACTCCAGCTTGAGGCAACATCTGATACTCGCCCTGACCTCACCTGCAGGAGATCTCGATTCAGCCTCTGCAGAGTGGGCCTGCCATGCTCTTGGCCCCAAAACTCGTGCTAGCTTGTGTTTTCAGGCTTCCTTCCTCACAATCCTGGCCACACCCCTCCAGTTTGGCAATTCTGGAGACACAATGCAGCACTCTGCCTGCCCTCCAGAAGAAAAATGTTGCCCTATAGGGCTAACCAGAAACGCCAAATGAGTAACAACCTGCATGCCACTCGACCATACCCCAATTATACAGTCTAGCCTGTGCACTAAAGCCATGTCTGACACAGCCTGAGGGCAGACCTCCAGTCCAACACCCAGACAGCTGGCCGTACACAGAGCATATCACACCCACAATGGCTTTAGGCCATCATCTCTACCCAACCTCAGTTTTCACCTTCAGAACCTAGACCTTATCTCCACTCACTGCTCAGGAGTGAACGTGATGCAAGAATCAGAACTTCTCCTTCGCTTTGGCAAGAAACCTAGTGGTTGGCATGTTGTCCAACGTTCATTGTAGGAGAAAGCAGCATGGACTAGGAGGCCCCACCTATCCCTGAGGGCCACAATGTGCACATACACACATTGTGACACTCAGCGTGAGCCCTATCCTCATGTAAAGCCTCTTAGTGACTGGAACAACAGCCCACATATGGGGCTTGCCAAGCCCCTAGTCACCCAATCTCAACCAGAGTTCGAGATGTCTAGTCACCCCTACTCAGGGATCTACTCTGGAATCCCTCTTTGGTGGGACACCTGAGGTAAAAAAAAAAAAAAAATACAGAAAGGACTCTTCCCATTCACAGAATGATCCCAACCACTTGGGATCAGGCCAAATCATCAGAGAAAGAATTGTCCATGGCCCTTGAGGACACCCCGACATTCCGCGGCCACCGTTGACACAAAATCCAGAGACAAAAGCCTGAGCAAGCGCCACATACTCGCCCTTTGTTCATAGCCCGGAAAATTCTCACGGTCTGTAGATCGAGCCTTCATACATACATCCCCAAACCTAAGCTGAGTTTGTGTTTTCAGACTTCTGTCCCCACAGTCCTGGCCCACACACCATCCAAGTTGGGGCCCCTGGAGCCACACCTCAGGACTGTGGCTTTCCTCTCCAGGGGAATTCTGCCATTTCCATTGGCCACAACCCTATAGATTAGGAGTATCCTCCAATCTCCCCGAGGCCATCCGAATAGTGTTGGCTGCCCAGGACAAACAGGGATGATCTCTCACAAGTTAGGAAACTACCTCCACTCAGACCCAGAGACAGATATCCCCAGAGAATAAGATTGAACTGGACAGGCACTTAGGCCCTAATCAGATCCATTGCTTTTGATTCCAGTCATCTCTCCTCAGAGGCCTGGTTTCCAATACCAGCATATGGGAGATTCCTTAGGCACTCATCAAAACAATTCTCTTCTCTACATAGGAAACATACTCTTTAGAGCTCCATCAAAACCTCCGGTTATGAACATCCCTCAAGGCCCCGGATCAAGCATCCCATTCCAAGGTCTACATGGACACAAATGCACATTATGACCCATCCTCAACTCACCTATTTCAACACACCCGCCTCGGTTGCTCCCCTAGATCCAGCAGATCGAACTTGCCTTGGCTCTATGAGACACCTGGAATGGGAGGCAGGCTGCCCAGGCATCCATCCTTAGAACCCTGCTCTGGATAACTTCCTTATGGGATGTCTGGAGCTATCCAACAGGTCTCAACTGTCCCACAGAAGGAATCATTGCGGTTTGGAGCATATCACAATTCCCATCGTGGGAAAACCTCCATGACCTCGTGACACCCTCCCCTTCATGAAGGGGCCGTCATGGACAGAAACTCCGACCTAAGCCAACTTCTGATCCTAGCTCTGTCTTCAGGTATACGGGATCTCGAATCATCTCTGCAGAGGGTGCCTGCCGTCCCCTCACCCCGAAATCTAAGTCTGGCTTGTGTTCTCAGAATTTTTTCCTCACACTCCTGGCCCACAAGCCTTCCAGTTTGGGAATTCTGGATCCACTATGTGGCACTGTGTCTTCCCTCCAGAAGAAAAACGTTGCCCTTTGGGGCTACCCAGTAACCACAAATGAGTCCCATCCTGCACGAAAGTCGCCTGCACCCCAATGATACAGTCTAGCCTGGGCATTAATTCCCTGTCTGCCACAGCCTGAGCCTGCACCTCCCAACCCACACTCAACAGCTGGCCGAACACTGAGCAATCAGACACACCATGGCCTTAGGTCTTCATCTCTTCCCAACCTCAGTTTTCAGGCTTCAGAACCTAGACCTTAAATCCAATCACAGTCCAGGAGTGAAAGAGTTGCAGAAAATAGAACTCCTTCTTCCCCATGGCCAGAAAACTTTTGGTTGCCATATTGTGCAACGTTCAGTGTAGGAGAAACCAGCATGGTACATTAGGCCACGCCCTGACTTGAGGGGCTCCTTGGGCACAAAAACGCATTGTGAAACTCAGTGCGAAACCTATCCTCAAGGAAGGCCTCTCAGTGTCTGGACCAAGAGCCCACATATGGGGCTTGCCATGTTCTTAGGTCCCAATGTTAACCAGAGGTCTGGTTGTCCATTTGCCCCCACCCACGACTCTGCTCTGGAATCCCTCTTTTGGTGGTCCACCTGAGGTAAAAAAAATAAATAAATAAATAAAAATAAACAAAAAAACCCAGAAAGGCCTCCTCCCTTACGACAGAATGACCCCAAACTCTTGGGATCTGGTCAAATCCCCAGAAAGGGAGCCTCATCGATGGCCCATGAGGACACCCCGACATTCCATGGCAATCGGTGACACATTTCCAGAAAAAAAAAAAAAAAAAAAGCATGAGCAAGCACCTCACATTCGCCCTTTGTTCATATGCCGAAGATTTCTCCTCACGGTCTATAGATCGGGCCGGCCATACCTACATCCCCCAACCTAAGTGGAGTTTGTGTTTTCAGACTTTTGACCAAATAGCCCTGGACCACACACGCTCCACACTTGGGTCCCTGGAGCCACACCTCAGGACTGTGCTTCCCTTTCAAGGGAATTCTTCCCATTCCATTGGCCACAACCTTGCAAATGAGGAAAAACCTCCAAAGTCACCGAGGCCATCCCAATAGTGTAGGCCGCCCAGGACAAACAGGGGTGATCTCAAACCAGCTGAGCAACTACCTCCACTCAGACAACAGATGTCCCCAGAGAAGAATATTGACCCGGACAGGACCCTAGGCCCTAATCAGATCCATTGCTTTGGTTTCCAGGCATCTCTCCTCAGAGGCCTCGTTTACAATACCAGCATATGGTGGTTTCCTGAGGCACCAATAAGAACAAATCTCGTCTCCCCATGGAAAACTTGCTCATTGGAGCTTTGTCATAACCTCTGGTTAGGAGAATCCTTCAGGGCCCTGGTGCCACTGCCCCATACCAAGGTCTCCATGGACTCAATCCAACATTAAGACCATCCTCAGGAAAGTCCATTTCAACTCAGCCCGCTCTGTTGCTACCCCAAGCCTGCAGATCAAACGTTTCTTGTTGCTAGGAGACAATTGGAATGTGAGGCTGGCTGCCCAGGCATCCATACTTAGAACGCTGTTCTGGAAAAATACCTTATAAGACGTCCTGGAGCCATCCAACAAATCTTAATTGTCCCACAGAAGGAATCCTTGCGGTTTAGAGCATCTCACAACTCCAATAGTGCGAAAACCCCCATGGCCTCATAATGCCCCCCCTTCCTGAAGGGGCCAACATGGACAGAAACTCAAACCTGAGCCAAAGTCTGAACCTCGACCTGACTTCAGACGCATGAGATCTCAATTCAGCTCTGCAAAGTGTGCCTGCCATGTCCTTGCCCCGAAACCTAAGCCTAGCTTGTGTTCTCAGACTTCCGTCCTCACTCTCCTGGCCCATAAGCCCTCCAGTTTGGGAATTCCGAAGCCACAATGCAGCATGCTGCCTGCCCTCCAGAAGAAAAACTTTGCCCTATGCTGCTAATAAGAAACCCCAAATGATTTTCTAATGCATGCCACTCGATTGTAAAGCAATTATACAGCCCACCCTGTATACTGTGCCCTGTCTGGCAGAGCCTGAGACAAGACATCCCAAACGACACCCAGACAGTTGGCCCCAACATGGACACATAGGACCCGCTATGGCTGTAGGTCGTCATCTCTTCCCAACCTCGGTTTTCAGGCTTCAGAACCTAGACCTTATCTCCAATCACTGCCCAGGGGTGAACGTGATGCAGAAATTAGAATTCCTCCTTCCCCATGGCCAGAAACTTTGTGGTTGGCATGTTGTCCAACGTTCAATGTGGGAAAACCTGCATTGTCCGAAAGGCCACGCCAGTGCTTGAGGGCCGCCTAGGGCACAGACATGCATTGTGACCTGCAGCGTGAGTCCCGTATTAAAGTAACGCCTTTCAGTGGCTGGACCAAGATCCTGCATATGGGGCTTGTCATATCCATAGGCCCCCAGGCTTAACCAGAGTGCGAGTATTCCAGTTGTCAGTACCCACTCCTATGCTCTAGAATCCCTCTACTGGGGGGACACATGAAGCAGAAAACAGGACACTTCCCTTCCCACAGAAGGACCCCAAACTCTAGGGGGCTGGACAAACTACCAGAGAGGGAGACTTCTACGACCCATGAGGCAACTCCTACATTAAACGGCCATTGTGGACAAAACATCCAGAGACAAAAGCCTGAGCGACTGCCTCCCTCTCACCCTTCTTTCATATCCAGAGGAACTGCCCTCATGGACTGTAGATCAGGCCTGCCGTAACCTCGGCCCCAAACCTGAGCTGAGTTAGGGTTTTTGGATGTCTGTCTGCACAGCCATGGCCCACACAGCCTCCAGGCTGGGGTCTCTGGAGCCACACCACAGTACTGTGCCTGCTCTCTCCTAAGAAACTGCCCATTCCATTGGCCACAACTCTACAAAATAGTAGAAACCTCAAGGTCCCCAAGGACATCCCACTACCGCAAGCCGCACTGGACAAATAGGGGCATTATGACACATGCTGAGCAACTACTACCTCCACGCAGACACACAGACAGATATCCGCAGAGACAGAAGATTGAACCAGACAGGCCCCTAGGCCCTATTATGAACTCTTGCTTTGGTGTCCAGGTATCACTCCTCAGAGGCCTGGGTTCGAAGACCAGCATACGGGGCTTTCCTGAGGCACCAGACAGAAGACCTCTCATCTCCACATGGGAAGCTTCCTTGTTGGGGTTGTGTCAAGCCCTTCGAGTTGGAGAATCCTGCAGAGTCCCTTAGCTACTGCCACATTCCAAGGTCTCCATGGCCACCAACCCACATTATGACTCATCCTCAGGAGAGTCCATTTAAACTCAGCCTTCTGGGTAGCTCACCCAAGAGCCCGCAGATTGAGCGTGCCTTGTCTCGACCAGGCAATGGGAAGGTGAGTTGGCGTTTCTCGGCATCCATGCTTACGGCCCTCCTCTCGAGTCTTTCTGTGTGGGGCATCCTGGAACCATCCAATAGTACTCGACTGTCCTGAAGAAGGAAACTTTGAAGTTTGGAGCAGCTCACAACTCCCAGCGTAGGGAAACCTCCCTGGCCTCATGACGCCCCCACCCCCTTCAGGAAGGGGCCGTCATGGACACAAACTGCAGCTTGAGGCAACATCTGATACTCGCCCTGACCTCACCTGCAGGAGATCTCGATTCAGCCTCTGCAGAGTGGGCCTGCCATGCTCTTGGCCCCAAAACTCATGCTAGCTTGTGTTTTCAGACTTCCTTCCTCACAATCCTGGCCACACACCTCCAGTTTGGCAATTCTGGAGACACAATGCAGCACTCTGCCTGCCCTCCAGAAGAAAAATGTTGCCCTATAGGGCTAACCAGAAACGCCAAATGAGTAACAACCTGCATGCCACTCGACCATACCACAATTATACAGTCTAGCCTGTGCACTAAAGCCCTGTCTGACACAGCCTGAGGGCAGACCTCCAGTCCAACACCCAGAGAGCTGGCCGTACACAGAGCATATCACACCCACAATGGCTTTAGGCCATCATCTCTACCCAACCTCAGTTTTCACCTTCAGAACCTAGACCTTATCTCCACTCACTGCTCAGGAGTGAACCTGATGCAAGAATCAGAACTTCTCCTTCGCCTTGGCAAGAAACCTAGTGGTTGGCATGTTGTCCCATGTTCATTGTAGGAGAAAGCAGCATGGACTATGAGGCCCCACCTATCCCTGAGGGCCACAATGTGCACAAACACACATTGTGACCCTCAGCGTGAGCCCTATCCTCATGTAAAGCCTCTTAGTGACTGGAACAACAGCCCACATATGGGGCTTACCAGGCCCCTAGTCCTCCAATCTCAACCAGAGTTCGAGATGTCTAGTCACCCCTACTCAGGGCTCTACTCTGGAATCCCTCTTTGGTGGGACACCTGAGGTAAAAAAAAAAAAAAATACAGAAAGGACTCTTCCCATTCACAGAATGATCCCAACCACTTGGAATCAGGCCAAATCATCAGAGAAAGAATTGTCCATGGCCCTTGAGGACACCCCGACATTCCGCGGCCACCGTTGACACAAAATCCAGAGACAAAAGCCTGAGCAAGCGCCACATACTCGCCCTTTGTTCATAGCCCGGAAAATTCTCACGGTCTGTAGATCGAGCCTTCATACATACATCCCCAAACCTAAGCTGAGTTTGTGTTTTCAGACTTCTGTCCCCACAGTCCTGGCCCACACACCATCCAAGTTGGGGCCCCTGGAGCCACACCTCAGGACTGTGGCTTCCCTCTCCAGGGGAATTCTGCCATTTCCATTGGCCACAACCCTATAGATTAGGAGTATCCTCCAATCTCCCCGAGGCCATCCGAATAGTGTTGGCTGCCCAGGACAAACAGGGATGATCTCTCACAAGTTAGGAAACTACCTCCACTCAGACCCAGAAACAGATATCTCCAGAGAATAAGATTGAACTGGACAGGCACTTAGGCCCTAATTAGATCCATTGCTTTTGATTCCAGTCATCTCTCCTCAGAGGCCTGGTTTCCAATACCAGCATATGGGAGATTCCTTAGGCACTCATCAAAACAATTCTCTTCTCTACATAGGAAACATACTCTTTAGAGCTCCATGAAAACCTCTGGTTATGAACATCCCTCAAGGCCCGGGATCAAGCATCCCATTCCAAGGTCTACATGGACAAAAATGCACATTATGACCCATCTTCAACTCACCCATTTCAACACACCCACCTCGGTTCCTCCCCTAGATCCAGCAGATCGAACTTGCCTTGGCTCTATGAGACACCTGGAATGGGAGGCAGGCTGCCCAGGCATCCATCCTTAGAACCCTGCTCTGGATAACTTCCTTATGAGATGTCCTGGAGCCATCCAACAGGTCTCGACTGTCCCACAGAAGGAATCATTGCAGTTTGGAGCATCTCACAATTCCCATCATGGGAAAACCTCCATGTCCTCGTGACACCCTCCCCTTCATGAAGGGGCCGTCATGGACAGAAACTCCGACCTAAGCCAACTTCTGATCCTAGCTCTGTCTTCAGGTATACGGGATCTCGAATCCTCTCTGCAGAGGGTGCCTGCCGTCCCCTCACCCCGAAATCTAAGTCTGGCTTGTGCTCTCAGAATTTTTTCCTCACACTCCTGGCCCACAAGCCTTCCAGTTTGGGAATTCTGGAGCCACTATGTGGCACTGTTTCTTCCCTCCAGAAGAAAAACTTTGCCCTTTGGGGCTACCCAGTAACCACAAATGAGTACCATCCTGCATGAAACTCGACTGCACCCCAATGATACAGTCTAGCCTGGGCATTAATTCCCTGTCTGCCACAGCCTGAGCCTGCACCTCCCAACCCACACTCAACAGCTGGCCGAATACTGAGCACATCAGACACACCATGGCCTTAGGTCTTCATCTCTTCCCAACTTCAGTTTTCAGGCTTCAGAACCTAGACCTTAAATCCAATCACAGTCCAGGAGTGAAAGAGTTGCAGAAAATAGAACTCCTTCTTCCCCATGGCCAGAAAACTTTTGGTTGCCATATTGTGCAATGTTCAGTGTAGGAGAAACCAGCATGGTACATTAGGTCACGCCCTGACTTGAGGGGCTCCTTGGGCACAAAAACGCATTGTGAAACTCAGTGCGAGACCTATCCTCAAGGAAGGCCTCTCAGTGTCTGGACCAAGAGCCCACATATGGGGCTTGCCATGTTCTTAGGTCCCAATGTTAACCAGAGATCTGGTTGTCCAGTTGCCCCCACCCACGACTCTGCTCTGGAATCCCTCTTTTGGTGGTCCACCTGATGTAAAAAAAAATAAATAAATGAATAAAAATAAACAAAAAAAAAACAGAAAGGCCTCCTCCCTTACGACAGAATGACCCCAAACTCTTGGGATCTGGTCAAATTCCCAGAAAGGGAGCCTCATCGATGGCCCATGAGGACACCCCGACATTCCATGGCAATCGGTGACACATTTCCATAAAAAAAAAAAAAAAAAGCATGAGCAAGCACCTCACATTCGCCCTTTGTTCATATGCCGAAGAGTTCTCCTCACGTTCTATAGATCGGGCCGGCCATACCTACATCCCCCAACCTAAGTGGAGTTTGTGTTTTCAGACTTTTGACCAAATAGTCCTGGACCACACACGCTCCACACTTGGGTCCCTGGAGCCACACCTCAGGACTGTGCTTCCCTTTCAAGGGAATTCTTCCCATTCCATTGGCCACAACCTTGCAAATGAGGAAATACCTCCAAAGTCACCGAGGCCATCCCAATAGTGTAGGCCGCCCAGGACAAACAGGGGTGATCTCAAACCAGCTGAGCAACTACCTCCACTCAGACAACAGATGTCCCCAGAGAAGAATATTGAACCGGACAGGACCCTAGGCCCAAATCAGATCCATTGCTTTGGTTTCCAGGCATCTCTCCTCAGAGGCCTCGTTTCCAATACCAGCATATGGTGGTTTCCTGAGGCACCAATGAGAACAAATCTCGTCTCCCCATGGAAAACTTGCTCATTGGAGCTTTGTCATAACCTCTGGTTAGGAGAATCCTTCAGGGCCCTGGTGCCACTGCCCCATACCAAGGTCTCCATGGACTCAATCCAACATTAAGACCATCCTCAGGAAAGTCCATTTCAACTCAGCCCCCTCTGTTGCTACCCCAAGCCAGCAGATCAAACGTTTCTTGTTGCTAGGAGACAATTGGAATGTGAGGCTGGCTGCCCAGGCATCCATACTTAGAACCCTGTTCTGGAAAAATACCTTATAAGACGTCCTGGAGCCATCCAACAAATCTTAATTGTCCCACAGAAGGAATCCTTGCGGTTTGGAGCATCTCACAACTCCAATAGTGCGAAAACCCCCATGGCCTCATAATGCCCCCCCTTCCTGAAGGGGCCAACATGGACAGAAACTCAAACCTGAGCCAAAGTCTGAACCTCGACCTGACTTCAGACGCATGAGATCTCAATTCAGCTCTGCAAAGTGTGCCTGCCATGTCCTTGCCCCGAAACCTAAGCCTAGCTTGTGTTCTCAGACTTCCGTCCTCACTCTCCTGGCCCATAAGCCCTCCAGTTTGGGAATTTCGAAGCCACAATGCAGCATGCTGCCTGCCCTCCAGAAGAAAAACTTTGCCCTATGCTGCTAATAAGAAACCCCAAATGATTTTCTAATGCATGCCACTCGATTGTAAAGCAATTATACAGCCCACCCTGTATACTAATGCCCTGTCTGGCACAGCCTGAGACAAGACATCCCAAACGACACCCAGACAGCTGGCCCCAACCTGGACACATAGGACCCGCTATGGCTGTAGGTCGTCATCTCTTCCCAACCTTGGTTTTCAGGCTTCAGAACCTAGACCTTATCTCCAATCACTGCCCAGGGGTGAACGTGATGCAGAAATTAGAATTCCTCCTTCCCCATGGCCAGAAACCTTGTGGTTGGCATGTTGTCCAACGTTCAATGTGGGAAAAACTGCATTGTCCGAAAGGCCACGCCAGTGCTTGGGGCCGCCTAGAGCACAGACATGCATTGTGACCTGCAGCGTGAGTCCCGTATTAAAGTAACGCCTTTCAGTGGCTGGACCAAGATCCTGCATATGGGGCTTGTCATATCCATAGGCCCCCAGGCTTAACCAGAGGGCGAGTATTCCAGATGTCAGTACCCACTGCTATGCTCTAGAATCCGTCTACTGGGGGGACACATGAAGCAGAAAACAGGACACTTCCCTTCCCACAGAATGACCCCAAACTCTTGGGGGCTGGACAAACTACCAGAGAGGGAGACATCTACGACCCATGAGGCAACTCCTACATTAAACGGCCATTGTGGACAAAACATCCAGAGACAAAAGCCGGAGCGACTGCCTCCCTCTCACCCTTCTTTCATATCCAGAGGAACTCCCCTCATGGACTGTAGATCAGGCCTGCCGTAACCTCGGCCCCAAACCTGAGCTGAGTTAGGGTTTTTGGATGTCTGTCTGCACAGCCATGGCCCACACAACCCCCAGGCTGGGTTCTCTGGAGCCACACCACAGTACTGTGCCTGCTCTCTCCTAAGTAACTGCCCATTCCATTGGCCACAACTCTACAAAATAGTAGAAACCTCAAGGTCCCCAAGGACATCCCACTACCGCAAGCCGCACTGGACAAATAGGGGCATTATGACACAAGCTGAGCAACTACTACCTCCATGCAGACACACAGACAGATATCCGCAGACAGAAGATTGAACCAGACAGGCCCCAAGGCCCTATTATGAACTCTTGCTTTGGTGTCCAGGTATCACTCCTCAGAGGCCTGGGTTCGAAGACCAGCATACGGGGCTTTCCTGAGGCACCAGACAGAAGACCTCTCATCTCCACATGGGAAGCTTCCTTGTTGGGGTTGTGTCAAGCCCTTCGGGTTGGAGAATCCTGCCGAGTCCCTTAGCTACTGCCACATTCCAAGGACTCCATGGCCACCAACCCACATTATGACTCATCCTCAGGAGAGTCCATTTAAACTCAGCCTTCTGGGTAGCTCACCCAAGAGCCCGCAGATTGAGCGTGCCTTGTCTCCACCAGGCAATGGGAAGGTGAGTTGGCGTTTCTCGGCATCCATGCTTACGGCCCTGCTCTCGAGTCTTTCTGTATGGGGCATCCTGGAACCATCCAATAGTACTCGACTGTCCTGAAGAAGGAAACTTTGAAGTTTGGAGCAGCTCACAACTCCCAGCGTAGGGAAATCTCCCTGGCCTCATGACGCCCCCACCCCCTTCAGGAAGGGGCCGTCATGGACACAAACTCCAGCTTGAGGCAACATCTGATACTTGCCCTGACCTCACCTACAGGAGATCTCGATTCAGCCTCTTCAGAGTGGGCCTGCCATGCTCTTGGCCCCAAAACTCGTGCTAGCTTGTGTTTTCAGACTTCCTTCCTCACAATCCTGGCCACACCCCTCCAGTTTGGCAATTCTGGAGACACAATGCAGCACTCTGCCTGCCCTCCAGAAGAAAAATGTTGCCCTATAGGGCTAATCAGAAACGCCAAATGAGTAACAACCTGCATGCTACTCGACCATACCCCAATTATACAGTCTAGCCTGTGCACTAAAGCCCTGTCTGACAAAGCCTGAGGGCAGACCTCCAGTCCAACATCCAGACAGCTGGCCGTACACAGAGCATATCACACCCACAATGGCTTTAGGCCATCATCTCTACCCAACCTCAGTTTTCACCTTCAGAACCTAGACCTTATCTCCACTCACTGCTCAGGAGTGAACGTGATGCAAGTATCAGAACTTCTCCTTCGCCTTGGCAAGAAACCTAGTGGTTGGCATGTTGTCCAACGTTCATTGTAGGAGAAAGCAGCATGGACTAGGAGGCCCCACCTATCCCTGAGGGCCACAATGTGCACATACACACATTGTGACACTCAGCGTGAGCCCTATCCTCATGTAAAGCCTCTTAGTGACTGGAACAACAGCCCACATATGGGGCTTGCCAAGCCCCTAGTCACCCAATCTCAACCAGAGTTCGAGATGTCTAGTCACCCCTACTCAGGGCTCTACTCTGGAATCCCTCTTTGGTGGGACACCTGAGGTAAAAAAAAAAAAAAAATACAGAAAGGACTCTTCCCATTCACAGAATGATCCCAACCACTTGGGATCAGGCCAAATCATCAGAGAAAGAATTGTCCATGGCCCTTGAGGACACCCCGACATTCCGCGGCCACCGTTGACACAAAATCCAGAGACAAAAGCCTGAGCAAGCGCCACATACTCGCCCTTTGTTCATAGCCCGGAAAATTCTCACGGTCTGTAGATCGAGCCTTCATACATACATCCCCAAACCTAAGCTGAGTTTGTGTTTTCAGACTTCTGTCCCCACAGTCCTGGCCCACACACCATCCAAGTTGGGGCCCCTGGAGCCACACCTCAGGACTGTGGCTTTCCTCTCCAGGGGAATTCTGCCATTTCCATTGGCCACAACCCTATAGATTAGGAGTATCCTCCAATCTCCCCGAGGCCATCCGAATAGTGTTGGCTGCCCAGGACAAACAGGGATGATCTCTCACAAGTTAGGAAACTACCTCCACTCAGACCCAGAGACAGATATCCCCAGAGAATAAGATTGAACTGGACAGGCACTTAGGCCCTAATCAGATCCATTGCTTTTGATTCCAGTCATCTCTCCTCAGAGGCCTGGTTTCCAATACCAGCATATGGGAGATTCCTTAGGCACTCATCAAAACAATTCTCTTCTCTACATAGGAAACATACTCTTTAGAGCTCCATCAAAACCTCCGGTTATGAACATCCCTCAAGGCCCCGGATCAAGCATCCCATTCCAAGGTCTACATGGACACAAATGCACATTATGACCCATCCTCAACTCACCTATTTCAACACACCCGCCTCGGTTGCTCCCCTAGATCCAGCAGATCGAACTTGCCTTGGCTCTATGAGACACCTGGAATGGGAGGCAGGCTGCCCAGGCATCCATCCTTAGAACCCTGCTCTGGATAACTTCCTTATGGGATGTCTGGAGCTATCCAACAGGTCTCAACTGTCCCACAGAAGGAATCATTGCGGTTTGGAGCATCTCACAATTCCCATCGTGGGAAAACCTCCTTGACCTCGTGACACCCTCCCCTTCATGAAGGGGCCGTCATGGACAGAAACTCCGACCTAAGCCAACTTCTGATCCTAGCTCTGTCTTCAGGTATACGGGATCTCGAATCATCTCTGCAGAGGGTGCCTGCCGTCCCCTCACCCCGAAATCTAAGTCTGGCTTGTGTTCTCAGAATTTTTTCCTCACACTCCTGGCCCACAAGCCTTCCAGTTTGGGAATTCTGGATCCACTATGTGGCACTGTGTCTTCCCTCCAGAAGAAAAACGTTGCCCTTTGGGGCTACCCAGTAACCACAAATGAGTCCCATCCTGCACGAAAGTCGCCTGCACCCCAATGATACAGTCTAGCCTGGGCATTAATTCCCTGTCTGCCACAGCCTGAGCCTGCACCTCCCAACCCACACTCAACAGCTGGCCGAACACTGAGCAATCAGACACACCATGGCCTTAGGTCTTCATCTCTTCCCAACCTCAGTTTTCAGGCTTCAGAACCTAGACCTTAAATCCAATCACAGTCCAGGAGTGAAAGAGTTGCAGAAAATAGAACTCCTTCTTCCCCATGGCCAGAAAACTTTTGGTTGCCATATTGTGCAACGTTCAGTGTAGGAGAAACCAGCATGGTACATTAGGCCACGCCCTGACTTGAGGGGCTCCTTGGGCACAAAAACGCATTGTGAAACTCAGTGCGAAACCTATCCTCAAGGAAGGCCTCTCAGTGTCTGGACCAAGAGCCCACATATGGGGCTTGCCATGTTCTTAGGTCCCAATGTTAACCAGAGGTCTGGTTGTCCATTTGCCCCCACCCACGACTCTGCTCTGGAATCCCTCTTTTGGTGGTCCACCTGAGGTAAAAAAAATAAATAAATAAATAAAAATAAACAAAAAAACCCAGAAAGGCCTCCTCCCTTACGACAGAATGACCCCAAACTCTTGGGATCTGGTCAAATCCCCAGAAAGGGAGCCTCATCGATGGCCCATGAGGACACCCCGACATTCCATGGCAATCGGTGACACATTTCCAGAAAAAAAAAAAAAAAAAAAGCATGAGCAAGCACCTCACATTCGCCCTTTGTTCATATGCCGAAGATTTCTCCTCACGGTCTATAGATCGGGCCGGCCATACCTACATCCCCCAACCTAAGTGGAGTTTGTGTTTTCAGACTTTTGACCAAATAGCCCTGGACCACACACGCTCCACACTTGGGTCCCTGGAGCCACACCTCAGGACTGTGCTTCCCTTTCAAGGGAATTCTTCCCATTCCATTGGCCACAACCTTGCAAATGAGGAAAAACCTCCAAAGTCACCGAGGCCATCCCAATAGTGTAGGCCGCCCAGGACAAACAGGGGTGATCTCAAACCAGCTGAGCAACTACCTCCACTCAGACAACAGATGTCCCCAGAGAAGAATATTGACCCGGACAGGACCCTAGACCCTAATCAGATCCATTGCTTTGGTTTCCAGGCATCTCTCCTCAGAGGCCTCGTTTACAATACCAGCATATGGTGGTTTCCTGAGGCACCAATAAGAACAAATCTCGTCTCCCCATGGAAAACTTGCTCATTGGAGCTTTGTCATAACCTCTGGTTAGGAGAATCCTTCAGGGCCCTGGTGCCACTGCCCCATACCAAGGTCTCCATGGACTCAATCCAACATTAAGACCATCCTCAGGAAAGTCCATTTCAACTCAGCCCGCTCTGTTGCTACCCCAAGCCTGCAGATCAAACGTTTCTTGTTGCTAGGAGACAATTGGAATGTGAGGCTGGCTGCCCAGGCATCCATACTTAGAACGCTGTTCTGGAAAAATACCTTATAAGACGTCCTGGAGCCATCCAACAAATCTTAATTGTCCCACAGAAGGAATCCTTGCGGTTTAGAGCATCTCACAACTCCAATAGTGCGAAAACCCCCATGGCCTCATAATGCCCCCCCTTCCTGAAGGGGCCAACATGGACAGAAACTCAAACCTGAGCCAAAGTCTGAACCTCGACCTGACTTCAGACGCATGAGATCTCAATTCAGCTCTGCAAAGTGTGCCTGCCATGTCCTTGCCCCGAAACCTAAGCCTAGCTTGTGTTCTCAGACTTCCGTCCTCACTCTCCTGGCCCATAAGCCCTCCAGTTTGGGAATTCCGAAGCCACAATGCAGCATGCTGCCTGCCCTCCAGAAGAAAAACTTTGCCCTATGCTGCTAATAAGAAACCCCAAATGATTTTCTAATGCATGCCACTCGATTGTAAAGCAATTATACAGCCCACCCTGTATACTGTGCCCTGTCTGGCACAGCCTGAGACAAGACATCCCAAACGACACCCAGACAGTTGGCCCCAACATGGACACATAGGACCCGCTATGGCTGTAGGTCGTCATCTCTTCCCAACCTCGGTTTTCAGGCTTCAGAACCTAGACCTTATCTCCAATCACTGCCCAGGGGTGAACGTGATGCAGAAATTAGAATTCCTCCTTCCCCATGGCCAGAAACTTTGTGGTTGGCATGTTGTCCAACGTTCAATGTGGGAAAACCTGCATTGTCCGAAAGGCCACGCCAGTGCTTGAGGGCCGCCTAGGGCACAGACATGCATTGTGACCTGCAGCGTGAGTCCCGTATTAAAGTAACGCCTTTCAGTGGCTGGACCAAGATCCTGCATATGGGGCTTGTCATATCCATAGGCCCCCAGGCTTAACCAGAGTGCGAGTATTCCAGTTGTCAGTACCCACTCCTATGCTCTAGAATCCCTCTACTGGGGGGACACATGAAGCAGAAAACAGGACACTTCCCTTCCCACAGAAGGACCCCAAACTCTAGGGGGCTGGACAAACTACCAGAGAGGGAGACTTCTACGACCCATGAGGCAACTCCTACATTAAACGGCCATTGTGGACAAAACATCCAGAGACAAAAGCCTGAGCGACTGCCTCCCTCTCACCCTTCTTTCATATCCAGAGGAACTGCCCTCATGGACTGTAGATCAGGCCTGCCGTAACCTCGGCCCCAAACCTGAGCTGAGTTAGGGTTTTTGGATGTCTGTCTGCACAGCCATGGCCCACACAGCCTCCAGGCTGGGGTCTCTGGAGCCACACCACAGTACTGTGCCTGCTCTCTCCTAAGAAACTGCCCATTCCATTGGCCACAACTCTACAAAATAGTAGAAACCTCAAGGTCCCCAAGGACATCCCACTACCGCAAGCCGCACTGGACAAATAGGGGCATTATGACACATGCTGAGCAACTACTACCTCCACGCAGACACACAGACAGATATCCGCAGAGACAGAAGATTGAACCAGACAGGCCCCTAGGCCCTATTATGAACTCTTGCTTTGGTGTCCAGGTATCACTCCTCAGAGGCCTGGGTTCGAAGACCAGCATACGGGGCTTTCCTGAGGCACCAGACAGAAGACCTCTCATCTCCACATGGGAAGCTTCCTTGTTGGGGTTGTGTCAAGCCCTTCGAGTTGGAGAATCCTGCAGAGTCCCTTAGCTACTGCCACATTCCAAGGTCTCCATGGCCACCAACCCACATTATGACTCATCCTCAGGAGAGTCCATTTAAACTCAGCCTTCTGGGTAGCTCACCCAAGAGCCCGCAGATTGAGCGTGCCTTGTCTCGACCAGGCAATGGGAAGGTGAGTTGGCGTTTCTCGGCATCCATGCTTACGGCCCTCCTCTCGAGTCTTTCTGTGTGGGGCATCCTGGAACCATCCAATAGTACTCGACTGTCCTGAAGAAGGAAACTTTGAAGTTTGGAGCAGCTCACAACTCCCAGCGTAGGGAAACCTCCCTGGCCTCATGACGCCCCCACCCCCTTCAGGAAGGGGCCGTCATGGACACAAACTGCAGCTTGAGGCAACATCTGATACTCGCCCTGACCTCACCTGCAGGAGATCTCGATTCAGCCTCTGCAGAGTGGGCCTGCCATGCTCTTGGCCCCAAAACTCGTGCTAGCTTGTGTTTTCAGACTTCCTTCCTCACAATCCTGGCCACACACCTCCAGTTTGGCAATTCTGGAGACACAATGCAGCACTCTGCCTGCCCTCCAGAAGAAAAATGTTGCCCTATAGGGCTAACCAGAAACGCCAAATGAGTAACAACCTGCATGCCACTCGACCATACCACAATTATACAGTCTAGCCTGTGCACTAAAGCCCTGTCTGACACAGCCTGAGGGCAGACCTCCAGTCCAACACCCAGAGAGCTGGCCGTACACAGAGCATATCACACCCACAATGGCTTTAGGCCATCATCTCTACCCAACCTCAGTTTTCACCTTCAGAACCTAGACCTTATCTCCACTCACTGCTCAGGAGTGAACCTGATGCAAGAATCAGAACTTCTCCTTCGCCTTGGCAAGAAACCTAGTGGTTGGCATGTTGTCCCATGTTCATTGTAGGAGAAAGCAGCATGGACTATGAGGCCCCACCTATCCCTGAGGGCCACAATGTGCACAAACACACATTGTGACCCTCAGCGTGAGCCCTATCCTCATGTAAAGCCTCTTAGTGACTGGAACAACAGCCCACATATGGGGCTTACCAGGCCCCTAGTCCCCCAATCTCAACCAGAGTTCGAGATGTCTAGTCACCCCTACTCAGGGCTCTACTCTGGAATCCCTCTTTGGTGGGACACCTGAGGTAAAAAAAAAAAAAATACAGAAAGGACTCTTCCCATTCACAGAATGATCCCAACCACTTGGAATCAGGCCAAATCATCAGAGAAAGAATTGTCCATGGCCCTTGAGGACACCCCGACATTCCGCGGCCACCGTTGACACAAAATCCAGAGACAAAAGCCTGAGCAAGCGCCACATACTCGCCCTTTGTTCATAGCCCGGAAAATTCTCACGGTCTGTAGATCGAGCCTTCATACATACATCCCCAAACCTAAGCTGAGTTTGTGTTTTCAGACTTCTGTCCCCACAGTCCTGGCCCACACACCATCCAAGTTGGGGCCCCTGGAGCCACACCTCAGGACTGTGGCTTCCCTCTCCAGGGGAATTCTGCCATTTCCATTGGCCACAACCCTATAGATTAGGAGTATCCTCCAATCTCCCCGAGGCCATCCGAATAGTGTTGGCTGCCCAGGACAAACAGGGATGATCTCTCACAAGTTAGGAAACTACCTCCACTCAGACCCAGAAACAGATATCTCCAGAGAATAAGATTGAACTGGACAGGCACTTAGGCCCTAATTAGATCCATTGCTTTTGATTCCAGTCATCTCTCCTCAGAGGCCTGGTTTCCAATACCAGCATATGGGAGATTCCTTAGGCACTCATCAAAACAATTCTCTTCTCTACATAGGAAACATACTCTTTAGAGCTCCATGAAAACCTCTGGTTATGAACATCCCTCAAGGCCCGGGATCAAGCATCCCATTCCAAGGTCTACATGGACAAAAATGCACATTATGACCCATCTTCAACTCACCCATTTCAACACACCCACCTCGGTTCCTCCCCTAGATCCAGCAGATCGAACTTGCCTTGGCTCTATGAGACACCCGGAATGGGAGGCAGGCTGCCCAGGCATCCATCCTTAGAACCCTGCTCTGGATAACTTCCTTATGAGATGTCCTGGAGCCATCCAACAGGTCTCGACTGTCCCACAGAAGGAATCATTGCAGTTTGGAGCATCTCACAATTCCCATCGTGGGAAAACCTCCATGTCCTCGTGACACCCTCCCCTTCATGAAGGGGCCGTCATGGACAGAAACTCCGACCTAAGCCAACTTCTGATCCTAGCTCTGTCTTCAGGTATACGGGATCTCGAATCCTCTCTGCAGAGGGTGCCTGCCGTCCCCTCACCCCGAAATCTAAGTCTGGCTTGTGTTCTCAGAATTTTTTCCTCACACTCCTGGCCCACAAGCCTTCCAGTTTGGGAATTCTGGAGCCACTATGTGGCACTGTTTCTTCCCTCCAGAAGAAAAACTTTGCCCTTTGGGGCTACCCAGTAACCACAAATGAGTACCATCCTGCATGAAACTCGACTGCACCCCAATGATACAGTCTAGCCTGGGCATTAATTCCCTGTCTGCCACAGCCTGAGCCTGCACCTCCCAACCCACACTCAACAGCTGGCCGAACACTGAGCACATCAGACACACCATGGCCTTAGGTCTTCATCTCTTCCCAACTTCAGTTTTCAGGCTTCAGAACCTAGACCTTAAATCCAATCACAGTCCAGGAGTGAAAGAGTTGCAGAAAATAGAACTCCTTATTCCCCATGGCCAGAAAACTTTTGGTTGCCATATTGTGCAATGTTCAGTGTAGGAGAAACCAGCATGGTACATTAGGTCACGCCCTGACTTGAGGGGCTCCTTGGGCACAAAAACGCATTGTGAAACTCAGTGCGAGACCTATCCTCAAGGAAGGCCTCTCAGTGTCTGGACCAAGAGCCCACATATGGGGCTTGCCATGTTCTTAGGTCCCAATGTTAACCAGAGATCTGGTTGTCCAGTTGCCCCCACCCACGACTCTGCTCTGGAATCCCTCTTTTGGTGGTCCACCTGATGTAAAAAAAAATAAATAAATGAATAAAAATAAACAAAAAAAAAAACAGAAAGGCCTCCTCCCTTACGACAGAATGACCCCAAACTCTTGGGATCTGGTCAAATTCCCAGAAAGGGAGCCTCATCGATGGCCCATGAGGACACCCCGACATTCCATGGCAATCGGTGACACATTTCCATAAAAAAAAAAAAAAAAAGCATGAGCAAGCACCTCACATTCGCCCTTTGTTCATATGCCGAAGAGTTCTCCTCACGTTCTATAGATCGGGCCGGCCATACCTACATCCCCCAACCTAAGTGGAGTTTGTGTTTTCAGACTTTTGACCAAATAGTCCTGGACCACACACGCTCCACACTTGGGTCCCTGGAGCCACACCTCAGGACTGTGCTTCCCTTTCAAGGGAATTCTTCCCATTCCATTGGCCACAACCTTGCAAATGAGGAAATACCTCCAAAGTCACCGAGGCCATCCCAATAGTGTAGGCCGCCCAGGACAAACAGGGGTGATCTCAAACCAGCTGAGCAACTACCTCCACTCAGACAACAGATGTCCCCAGAGAAGAATATTGAACCGGACAGGACCCTAGGCCCAAATCAGATCCATTGCTTTGGTTTCCAGGCATCTCTCCTCAGAGGCCTCGTTTCCAATACCAGCATATGGTGGTTTCCTGAGGCACCAATGAGAACAAATCTCGTCTCCCCATGGAAAACTTGCTCATTGGAGCTTTGTCATAACCTCTGGTTAGGAGAATCCTTCAGGGCCCTGGTGCCACTGCCCCATACCAAGGTCTCCATGGACTCAATCCAACATTAAGACCATCCTCAGGAAAGTCCATTTCAACTCAGCCCCCTCTGTTGCTACCCCAAGCCAGCAGATCAAACGTTTCTTGTTGCTAGGAGACAATTGGAATGTGAGGCTGGCTGCCCAGGCATCCATACTTAGAACCCTGTTCTGGAAAAATACCTTATAAGACGTCCTGGAGCCATCCAACAAATCTTAATTGTCCCACAGAAGGAATCCTTGCGGTTTGGAGCATCTCACAACTCCAATAGTGCGAAAACCCCCATGGCCTCATAATGCCCCCCCTTCCTGAAGGGGCCAACATGGACAGAAACTCAAACCTGAGCCAAAGTCTGAACCTCGACCTGACTTCAGACGCATGAGATCTCAATTCAGCTCTGCAAAGTGTGCCTGCCATGTCCTTGCCCCGAAACCTAAGCCTAGCTTGTGTTCTCAGACTTCCGTCCTCACTCTCCTGGCCCATAAGCCCTCCAGTTTGGGAATTTCGAAGCCACAATGCAGCATGCTGCCTGCCCTCCAGAAGAAAAACTTTGCCCTATGCTGCTAATAAGAAACCCCAAATGATTTTCTAATGCATGCCACTCGATTGTAAAGCAATTATACAGCCCACCCTGTATACTAATGCCCTGTCTGGCACAGCCTGAGACAAGACATCCCAAACGACACCCAGACAGCTGGCCCCAACCTGGACACATAGGACCCGCTATGGCTGTAGGTCGTCATCTCTTCCCAACCTTGGTTTTCAGGCTTCAGAACCTAGACCTTATCTCCAATCACTGCCCAGGGGTGAACGTGATGCAGAAATTAGAATTCCTCCTTCCCCATGGCCAGAAACCTTGTGGTTGGCATGTTGTCCAACGTTCAATGTGGGAAAAACTGCATTGTCCGAAAGGCCACGCCAGTGCTTGGGGCCGCCTAGAGCACAGACATGCATTGTGACCTGCAGCGTGAGTCCCGTATTAAAGTAACGCCTTTCAGTGGCTGGACCAAGATCCTGCATATGGGGCTTGTCATATCCATAGGCCCCCAGGCTTAACCAGAGGGCGAGTATTCCAGATGTCAGTACCCACTGCTATGCTCTAGAATCCGTCTACTGGGGGGACACATGAAGCAGAAAACAGGACACTTCCCTTCCCACAGAATGACCCCAAACTCTTGGGGGCTGGACAAACTACCAGAGAGGGAGACATCTACGACCCATGAGGCAACTCCTACATTAAACGGCCATTGTGGACAAAACATCCAGAGACAAAAGCCGGAGCGACTGCCTCCCTCTCACCCTTCTTTCATATCCAGAGGAACTCCCCTCATGGACTGTAGATCAGGCCTGCCGTAACCTCGGCCCCAAACCTGAGCTGAGTTAGGGTTTTTGGATGTCTGTCTGCACAGCCATGGCCCACACAACCCCCAGGCTGGGTTCTCTGGAGCCACACCACAGTACTGTGCCTGCTCTCTCCTAAGTAACTGCCCATTCCATTGGCCACAACTCTACAAAATAGTAGAAACCTCAAGGTCCCCAAGGACATCCCACTACCGCAAGCCGCACTGGACAAATAGGGGCATTATGACACAAGCTGAGCAACTACTACCTCCATGCAGACACACAGACAGATATCCGCAGACAGAAGATTGAACCAGACAGGCCCCAAGGCCCTATTATGAACTCTTGCTTTGGTGTCCAGGTATCACTCCTCAGAGGCCTGGGTTCGAAGACCAGCATACGGGGCTTTCCTGAGGCACCAGACAGAAGACCTCTCATCTCCACATGGGAAGCTTCCTTGTTGGGGTTGTGTCAAGCCCTTCGGGTTGGAGAATCCTGCCGAGTCCCTTAGCTACTGCCACATTCCAAGGACTCCATGGCCACCAACCCACATTATGACTCATCCTCAGGAGAGTCCATTTAAACTCAGCCTTCTGGGTAGCTCACCCAAGAGCCCGCAGATTGAGCGTGCCTTGTCTCCACCAGGCAATGGGAAGGTGAGTTGGCGTTTCTCGGCATCCATGCTTACGGCCCTGCTCTCGAGTCTTTCTGTATGGGGCATCCTGGAACCATCCAATAGTACTCGACTGTCCTGAAGAAGGAAACTTTGAAGTTTGGAGCAGCTCACAACTCCCAGCGTAGGGAAATCTCCCTGGCCTCATGACGCCCCCACCCCCTTCAGGAAGGGGCCGTCATGGACACAAACTCCAGCTTGAGGCAACATCTGATACTTGCCCTGACCTCACCTACAGGAGATCTCGATTCAGCCTCTGCAGAGTGGGCCTGCCATGCTCTTGGCCCCAAAACTCGTGCTAGCTTGTGTTTTCAGACTTCCTTCCTCACAATCCTGGCCACACCCCTCCAGTTTGGCAATTCTGGAGACACAATGCAGCACTCTGCCTGCCCTCCAGAAGAAAAATGTTGCCCTATAGGGCTAATCAGAAACGCCAAATGAGTAACAACCTGCATGCTACTCGACCATACCCCAATTATACAGTCTAGCCTGTGCACTAAAGCCCTGTCTGACAAAGCCTGAGGGCAGACCTCCAGTCCAACACCCAGACAGCTGGCCGTACACAGAGCATATCACACCCACAATGGCTTTAGGCCATCATCTCTACCCAACCTCAGTTTTCACCTTCAGAACCTAGACCTTATCTCCACTCACTGCTCAGGAGTGAACGTGATGCAAGTATCAGAACTTCTCCTTCGCCTTGGCAAGAAACCTATTGGTTGGCATGTTGTCCAATGTTCATTGTAGGAGAAAGCAGCATGGACTATGAGGCCCCACCTATCCCTGAGGGCCACAATGTGCACAAACACACATTGTGACCCTCAGCGTGAGCCCTATCCTCATGTAAAGCCTCTTAGTGACTGGAACAACAGCCCACATATGGGGCTTACCAGGCCCCTAGTCCCCCAATCTCAACCAGAGTTCGAGATGTCTAGTCACCCCTACTCAGGGCTCTACTCTGGAATCCCTCTTTGCTGGGACACATGAGGTAAAAAAAAAAAAAAAATTACAGAAAGGACTCTTCCGATCCACAGAATGATCCCAACCACTTGGGATCAGGCCAAATCATCAGAGAAGAATTGTCCATGGCCCTAGCGGACACCCCGATATTCCGCGGCCACCGTTGACACAAAATCCAGAGACAAAAGCCTGAGCAAGCGCCACATACTCGCCCTTTGTTCATAGCCCGGAAAATTCTCACGGTCTGTAGATCGAGCCTTCATACATACATCCCCAAACCTAAGCTGAGTTTGTGTTTTCAGACTTCTGTCCCCACAGTCCTGGCCCACACACCATCCAAGTTGGGGCCCTTGGAGCCACACCTCAGGACTGTGGCTTTCCTCTCCAGGGGAATTCTGCCATTTCCATTGGCCACAACCCTATAGATTAGGAGTATCCTCCAATCTCCCCGAGGCCATCCGAATAGTGTTGGCTGCCCAGGACAAACAGGGATGATCTCTCACAAGTTAGGAAACTACCTCCACTCAGACCCAGAGACAGATATCCCCAAGAATAACATTGAACTGGACAGGCACTTAGGCCCTAATCAGATCCATTGCTTTTGATTCCAGTCATCTCTCCTCATAGGCCTGGTTTCCAATACCAGCATATGGGAGATTCCTTAGGCACTCATCAAAACAATTCTCTTCTCTACATAGGAAACATACTCTTTAGAGCTCCATCAAAACCCCCGGTTATGAACATCCCTCAAGGCCCCGGATCAAGCATCCCATTCCAAGGTCTACATGGACACAAATGCACATTATGACCCATCCTCAACTCACCCATTTCAACACACCCACCTCGGTTGCTCCCCTAGATCCAGCAGATCGAACTTGCCTTGGCTCTATGAGACACCTGGAATGGGAGGCAGGCTGCCCAGGCATCCATCCTTAGAACCCTGCTCTGGATAACTTCCTTATGGGATGTCCTGGAGCCATCCAACAGGTCTCGACTGTCCCACAGAAGGAATCATTGCGGTTTGGAGCATCTCACAATTCCCATCGTGGGAAAACCTCCATGTCCTCGTGACACCCTCCCCTTCATGAAGGGGCCGTCATGGACAGAAACACTGACCTAAGCCAACTTCTGATCCTAGCTCTGTCTTCAGGTATACGGGATCTCGAATCATCTCTGCAGAGGGTGCCTGCCGTCCCCTCACCCCGAAATCTAAGTCTGGCTTGTGTTCTCAGAATTTTTTCCTCACACTCCTGGCCCACAAGCCTTCCAGTTTGGGAATTCTGGAGCCACTATGTGGCACTGTGTCTTCCCTCCAGAAGAAAAACGTTGCCCTCTGGGGCTACCCAGTAACCACAAATGAGTACCATCCTGCACGAAACTCGACTGCACCCCAATGATACAGTCTAGCCTGGGCATTAATTCCCTGTCTGCCACAGCCTGAGCCTGCACCTCCCAACCCACACTCAACAGCTGGCCGAACACTGAGCACATCAGACACACCATGGCCTTAGGTCTTCATCTCTTCCCAACCTCAGTTTTCAGGCTTCAGAACCTAGACCTTAAATCCAATCACAGTCCAGGAGTGAAAGAGTTGCAGAAAATAGAACTCCTTCTTCCCCATGGCCAGAAAACTTTTGGTTGCCATATTGTGCAACGTTCAGTGTAGGAGAAACCAGCATGGTACATTAGGCCACGCCCTGACTTGAGGGGCTCCTTGGGCACAAAAACGCATTGTGAAACTCAGTGCGAGACCTATCCTCAAGGAAGGCCTCTCAGTGTCTGGACCAAGAGCCCACATATGGGGCTTGCCATGTTCTTAGGTCCCAATGTTAACCAGAGGTCTGGTTGTCCAGTTGCCCCCACCCACGACTCTGCTCTGGAATCCCTCTTTTGGTGGTCCACCTAAGGTAGAAAAAATAAATAAATAAATAAAAATAAACAAAAAAACCCAGAAAGGCCTCCTCCCTTAAGACAGGATGACCCCAAACTCGGGATCTGTTCAAATCCCCAGAAAGGGAGCCTCATCGATGGCCCATGAGGACACCCCGACATTCCATGGCAATCGGTGACACATTTCCAGAAAAAAAAAAAAACTTAAGAGCATGAGCAAGCAGCTCACATTCGCCCTTTGTTCATATGCCGAAGAGTTCTCCTCACGGTCTATAGATCGGGCCGGCCATACCTACATCCCACAACCTAAGTGGAGTTTGTGTTTTCAGACTTTTGTCCAAAAAGCCCTGGACCACACACGCTCCACACTTGTGTCCCTGGAGCCACACCTCAGGACTGTGCTTTCCTTTCAAGGGAATTCTTCCCATTCCATTGGCCACAACCTTGCAAATGAGGAAAAACCTCCAAAGTCACCGAGGCCATCCCAATAGTGTAGGCCGCCCAGGACAAACAGGGGTGATCTCAAACCAGCTGAGCAACTACCTCCACTCAGACAACAGATGTCCCCAGAGAAGAATATTGAACCGGACAGGATCCTAGGCCCTAATCAGATCCATTGCTTTGGTTTCCAGGCATCTCTCCTCAGAGGCCTCGTTTCCAATACCAGCATATG
Organism: Mustela nivalis; assembly: GCF_964662115.1. Lineage (NCBI taxonomy): Eukaryota > Metazoa > Chordata > Mammalia > Carnivora > Mustelidae > Mustela > Mustela nivalis. The sequence continues at coordinate 1,394,410 of NW_028136453.1, read as the reverse complement.
GTGGTTTCCTGAGGCACCAATGAGAACAAATCTCGTCTCCCCATGGAAAACTTGCTCATTGGAGCTTTGTCATAACCTCTGGTTAGGAGAATCCTTCAGGGCCCTGGTGCCACTGCCCCATACCAAGGTCTCCATGGACTCAATCCAACATTAAGACCATCCTCAGGAAAGTCCATTTCAACTCAGCCCCCTCTGTTGCTACCCCAAGCCAGCAGATCAAACGTTTCTTGTTGCTAGGAGACAATTGGAATGTGAGGCTGGCTGCCCAGGCATCCATACTTAGAACCCTGTTCTGGAAAAATACCTTATAAGACGTCCTGGAGCCATCCAACAAATCTTAATTGTCCCACAGAAGGAATCCTTGCGGTTTGGAGCATCTCACAACTCCAATAGTGCGAAAACCCCCATGGCCTCATAATGCCCCCCCTTCCTGAAGGGGCCAACATGGACAGAAACTCAAACCTGAGCCAAAGTCTGAACCTCGACCTGACTTCAGACGCATGAGATCTCAATTCAGCTCTGCAGAGTGTGCCTGCCATGTCCTTGCCCCGAAACCTAAGCCTAGCTTGTGTTCTCAGACTTCCGTCCTCACTCTCCTGGCCCATAAGCCCTCCAGTTTGGGAATTCCGAAGCCACAATGCAGCATGCTGCCTGCCCTCCAGAAGAAAAACTTTGCCCTATGCTGCTAATAAGAAACCCCAAATGATTTTCTAATGCATGCCACTCGATTGTAAAGCAATTATACAGCCCACTCTGTATACTAATGCCCTGTCTGGCACAGCCTGAGACAACACATCCCAAACGACACCCAGACAGCTGGCCCCAACCTGGACACATAGGACCCGCTATGGCTGTAGGTCGTCATCTCTTCCCAACCTCGGTTTTCAGGTTTCAGAACCTAGACCTTATCTCCAATCACTGCCCAGGGGTGAACGTGATACAGAAATTAGAATTCCTCCTTCCCCATGGCCAGAAACCTTGTGGTTGGCATGTTGTACAACGTTCAATGTGGGAAAACCTGCATTGTCCGAAAGGCCACGCCAGTGCCTGAGGGCCACCTAGGGCACAGACATGCATTGTGACCTGCAGCGTGAGTCCCGTATTAAAGTAACGCCTTTCAGTGGCTGGACCAAGATCCTGCATATGGGGCTTGTCATATCCATAGGCCCCCAGGCTTAACCAGAGGGCGAGTATTCCAGTTGTCAGTACCCACTGCTATGCTCTAGAATCCCTCTACTGGGGGGACACATGAAGCAGAAAACAGGACACTTCCCTTCCCACAGAAGGACCCCAAACTCTTGGGGGTTGGACAAACTACCAGAGAGGGAGACTTCTACGACCCATGAGGCAACTCCTACATTAAACGGCCATTGTGGACAAAACATCCAGAGACAAAAGCCGGAGCGACTGCCTCCCTCTCACCCTTCTTTCATATCCAGAGGAACTCCCCTCATGGACTGTAGATCAGGCCTGCCGTAACCTCGGCCCCAAACCTGAACTGAGTTAGGGTTTTTGGATGTCTGTCTGCAAGCCACGGCCCACACAGCCTCCAGGCTGGGGTCTCTGGAGCCACACCACAGTACTGTGCCTGCTCTCTCCTAAGAAACTGCCCATTCCATTGGCCACAACTCTAAAAAATAGTAGAAACCTCAAGGTCCCCAAGGACATCCCACTACCGCAAGCCGCACTGGACAAATAGGGGCATTATGACACAAGCTGAGCAACTACTACCTCCATGCAGACACACAGACAGATATCCGCAGAGACAGAAGATTGAACCAGACAGGCCCCTAGGCCCTATTATGATCTCTTGCTTTGGTGTCCAGGTATCACTCCTCAGAGGCCTGGGTTCGAAGACCAGCATACGGGGCTGTCCTGAGGCACCAGACAGAAGACCTCTCATCTCCACATGGGAAGCTTCCTTGTTGGGGTTGTGTCAAGCCCTTCGGGTTGGAGAATCCTGCAGAGTCCCTTAGCTACTGCCACATTCCAAGGTCTCCATGGCCACCAACCCAAATTATGAATCATCCTCAGGAGAGTCCATTTAAACTCAGCCTTCTGGGTAGCTCACCCAAGAGCCCGCAGATTGAGCGTGCCTTGTCTCCACCAGGCAATGGGAAGGTGAGTTGGCCGTTCTCCGCATCCATGCTTACGGCCCTGCTCTCGAGTCTTTCTGTATGGGGCATCCTGGAACCATCCAATAGTACTCGACTGTCCTGAAGAAGGAAACTTTGAAGTTTGGAGCAGCTCACAACTCCCAGCGTAGGGAAACCTCCCTGGCCTCATGACGCCCCCACCCGCTTCTGGAAGGGGCCGTCATGGACACAAACTGCAGCTTGAGGCAACATCTGATACTCGCCCTGACCTCACCTGCAGGAGATCTCGATTCAGCCTCTGCAGAGTGGGCCTGCCATGCTCTTGGCCCCAAAACTCGTGCTAGCTTGTGTTTTCAGACTTCCTTCCTCACAATCCTGGCCACACCCCTCCAGTTTGGCAATTCTGGAGACACAATGCAGCACTCTGCCTGCCCTCCAGAAGAAAAATGTTGCCCTATAGGGCTAACCAGAAACGCCAAATGAGTAACAACCTGCATGCCACTCGACCATAAACCAATTATACAGTCTAGCCTGTGCACTAAAGCCCTGTCTGACACAGCCTGAGGGCAGACCTCCAGTCCAACACCCAGACAGCTGGCCGTACACAGAGCATATCACACCCACAATGGCTTTAGGCCATCATCTCTACCCAACCTCAGTTTTCACCTTCAGAACCTAGACCTTATCTCCACTCACTGCTCAGGAGTGAACCTGATGCAAGAATCAGAACTTCTCCTTCGCCTTGGCAAGAAACCTAGTGGTTGGCATGTTGTCCCATGTTCATTGTAGGAGAAAGCAGCATGGACTATGAGGCCCCACCTATCCCTGAGGGCCACAATGTGCACAAACACACATTGTGACCCTCAGCGTGAGCCCTATCTTCATGTAAAGCCTCTTAGTTACTGGAACAACAGCCCACATATGGGGCTTGCCAGGCCCCTAGTCCCCCAATCTCAACCAGAGTTCGAGATGTCTAGTCACTCCTACTCAGGGCTCTACTCTGGAATCCCTCTTTGGTGGGACACCTGAGGTAAAAAAAAAAATACATAAAGGACTCTTCCCATCCACAGAGTGATCCCAACACTCTTCCCATCCACAGAATGATTTGGGATCAGGCCAAATCATCAGAGAAAGTATTGTCCATGGCCCTTGAGGACACCCCGACATTCCGCGGCCACCGTTGATACAAAATCCAGAGACAAAAGCCTGAGCAAGCGCCACATACTTGCCCTTTGTTCATAGCCCGGAAAATTCTCACGGTCTGTAGATCGAGCCTTCATACATACATCCCCAAACCTAAGCTGAGTTTGTGTTTTCAGACTTCTGTCCCCACAGTTGGCCCACACACCATCCAAGTTGGGGCCCCTGGAGCCACACCTCAGGACTGTGGCTTCCCTCTCCAGGGGAATTCTGCCATTTCCATTGGCCACAACCCTATAGATTAGGAGTATCCTCCAATCTCCCCGAGGCCATCCGAATAGTGTTGGCTGCCCAGGACAAACAGGGATGATCTCTCACAAGTTAGGAAACTACCTCCACTCAGACCCAGAGACAGATATCCCCATAGAATAAGATTGAACTGGACAGGCACTTAGGCCCTAATCAGATCCATTGCTTTTGATTCCAGTCATCTCTCCTCAGAGGCCTGGTTTGCAATACCAGCATATGGGAGATTCCTTAGGCACTCATCAAAACAATTCTCTTCTCTACATAGGAAACATACTCTTTAGAGCTCCATCAAAACATCCGGTTATGAACATCCCTCAAGGCCCCGGATCAAGCACCGAATTCCAAGGTCAACATGGACACAAATGCATATTATGACCCATCCTCAACTCACCCATTTCAACAGACCCATCTCGGTTGCTCCCCTAGATCCAGCAGATCGAACTTGCCTTGGCTCTATGAGACAGCTGGAATGGGAGGCAGGCTGCCCAGGAATCCATCCTTAGAATCCTGCTCTGGATAACTTCCTTATGGGATGTCCTGTAGCCATCCAACAGGTCTCGACTGTCCCACAGAAGGAATCATTGCGGTTTGGAGCATCTCACAATTCCCATCGTGGGAAAACCTCCATGTCCTCGTGACACCCTCCCCTTCATGAAGGGGCCGTCATGGACAGAAACTCCGACCTAAGCCAACTTCTGATCCTAGCTCTGTCTTCAGGTGTACGGGATCTCGAATCATCTCTGCAGAGGGTGCCTGCCATCCCCTCACCCCGAAATCTAAGTCTCGCTTGTGTTCTCAGAATTTTTTCCTCACACTCCTGGCCCACAAGCCTTCCAGTTTGGGAATTCTGGAGCCACTATGTGGCACTGTGTCTTCCCTCCAGAAGAAAAACGTTGCCCTTTGGGGCTACCCAGTAACCACAAATGAGTACCATCCTGCACGAAACTCGACTGCACCCCAATGATACAGTCTAGCCTGGGCATTAATTCCCTGTCTGCCACAGCCTGAGCCTGCACCTCCCAACCCACACTCAACAGCTGGCCGAACACTGAGCACATCAGACACACCATGGCCTTAGGTCTTCATCTCTTCCCAACCTCAGTTTTCAGGCTTCAGAACCTAGACCTTAAATTCAATCACAGTCCATGTTGGCCCCTTCAAGAAGAGGGGGGATTATGAGGCCATGGGGGTTTTGCAACTATTGGAGTTGTGAGATGCTCCAAACCGCAAGGATTCCTTCTTTGGGACAATTAAGATTTGTTGGATGGCTCCAGGACGTCTTATAAGGTATTTTTTCAGAACAGGGTTCTACGTATGGATTCCTGGGCAGCACCCTCACATTCCAATTGTCTCCTAGCAATGAGAAACGTTTGATCTGCTGTCCTGGGGTAGCAACAGAGGTGGCTGAGTTGAAATGGACTTTCCTGAGGATGGTCTTAATGTTGGTTTGAGTCCATGGAGACCTTGGTATGGGGCAGTGGCACCAGGGCCCTGAAGGATTCTCCTAACCAGAGGTTATGACAAAGCTCCAATGAGCAAGTTTTCCATGGGGAGACGAGATTTGTTCTTATTGGTGCCTCAGGAAACCACCATATGCTGGTATTGGAAACGAGGCCTCTGAGGAGAGATGCCTGGAAACCAAAGCAATGGATTTGATTAGGGCCTAGGGGCCTGTCCGGTTCAATATTCTTCTCTGGGGACATCTGTTGTCTGAGTGGAGGTAGTTGCTCAGCTGGTTTGAGATCACCCCTGTTTGTCCTGGGCGGCCTACAATATTGGGATGGCCTTGGTGACTTTGGAGGTTTTTCCTCATTTGCAAGCTTGTGGCCAATGGAATGGGAAGAATTCCCTTGAAAGGGAAGCACAGTCCTGAGGTGTGGCTCCAGGGACCCAAGTGTGGAGCGTGTGTGGTCCAGGGCTATTTGGACAAAAGTCTGAAAACACAAACTCCACTTAGTTTGGAGGATGTAGGTATGGCCGGCTCGATTTATAGACCGTGAGGAGAACTCTTCGGGATATGAAAAAAGGGCGAATGTGAGGTGCTCTCATGCTTTTTTTTTTTTTTTTTTTTTCTGGAAATGTGTCACCGAATGCCATGGAATGTCGTGGTGTCCTCATGTGCCATCGATGAGGCTCCCTTTCTGGGGATTTGACCCGTTCCCAAGAGTTTGGGTTCATTCTGTCGGAAGAGAGGAAGTCTTTCTGTTTTTTTTGTTTATTTTTTTTGTTTTTGTTTTTGTTTTTTTTTTTTTTACCTCAGGTGGACCAACAAAAGAGCACAGTCGTGGGTTGGGGCAACTGGACAACCAGACCTCTGGTTAACATTGGGACCTAAGAACATGGCGAGCCCCATATGTGGGCTCTTGGTCCAGACACTGAGAGGCCTTCCTTGAGGATAGGTCTCACACTGAGTTTCACAATGTGTTTTTGTGCCCAAGGAGCCCCTCAAGGCAGGGCGTGGCCTAATGTACCATGCTGGTTTCTCCTACACTGAACGTTGCACAATATGGTAACCACAAGTTTTCTGGCCATGGGGAAGATGGAGTTCTAATTTTTGAAACACTTTCACTCCTGGACTGTGATTGGATTTAAGGTCTAGGTTCTGAAGCCTGAAAACTGAGGTTGGGAAGAGATGAAGACCTAAGGCCATGGTGTGTCTGATGTGCTCAGTGTTCGGCCAGCTGTTGAGTGTGGGTTAGGAGGTGCAGTCTCAGGCTGTGGCAGACAGGAAATTAATGCCCAGGCTAGACTGTATTATTGGGGTGCAGTCGAGTTTCGTGCAGGATGGTACTCATTTGTGGTTACTGGGTAGCCCCAGAGGGCAACGTTTTTCTTCTGGAGGGAAGACACAGTGTCACATACTGGCTCCAGAATTCCCAAACTGGAAGGCTTGTGGGCCAGGAGTGTGAGGAAAAAATTCTGAGAACACAAGCCAGACTTAAATTTCGGGGTGAGGGACGGCAGGCACCCTCTGCAGAGATGATTCGAGATCCTGTATACCTGAAGACAGAGCTAGGAACAGACGTTGGCTTAGGTCGGAGTTTCTGTCCATGACGGCCCCGTCATGAAGGGGAGGGTGTCACGAGGTCATGGAGGTTTTCCCACGATGGGAATTGTGAGATGGTCCAAACCGCAATGATTCCTTCTGTGGGACAGGTGAGACCTGTTGGATGGCTCCCGGACATCCCATAAGGAAGTTATCCAGAGCAGGGTTCTAAGGATGGATTCCTGGGCAGCCTGCCTCCCATTCCAGGTGTCTCATAGAGCCAGGGCAAGTTCGATCTGCTGGATCCAGGGTAGCAACCGAGGCGGGTGTGTTGAACGGGTGAGTTGAGGATGGGTCATAATGTGTATTTGTGTCCATGTAGACATTGGAATGGGGTGTTTGATCCGGGCCTTGAGGGATGTTCATAACGGAGGTTTTGATGGAGCTCTAAAGAGTATGTTTCCTATGTAGAGAAGAGAATTGTTTTGATGAGTGCCTAAGGAATCTCCCATATGCTGGTATTGGAAACCAGGCCTCTGAGGAGAGATGACTGGAATCAAAAGCAATGGATCTGATTAGGGCCTAAGTGCCTGTCCAGTTCAATCTTATTCTATGGGGATATCTGTCTCTGTGTCTGAGTGGAGGTAGTTTCCTAACTTGTGAAAGATCATCCCTGTGTGTCCTGGGCAGCCAACACTATTCGGATGGCCTCGGGGAGATTGGAGGATACTCCTAATCTATAGGGTTGTGGCCAATGGAAATGGCAGAATTCCCCTGGAGAGGGAAGCCACAGTCCTGAGGTGTGGCTCTAGGGGCCCCAACTTGGATGGTGTGTGGGCCAGGACTGTGGGGACAGAAGTCTGAAAACCCAAACTCAGCTTAGGTTTGGGGATGTATGTATGAACGCTCGATCTACAGACCGTGCGAATTTTCCGGGCTATGAACAAAGGGCGAGTATGTGGCGCTTGCTCAGGCATTTGTCTCTGTATTTTGTGTCAATGGTGGCGGTGGAATGTCGGGGTGTCCTCAAGGGCCATGGACAATTCTTTCTCTGATGATTTGGCCTGATCTTACGTGGTTGGGACCATTCTGTGGATGGGAAGAGTCCTTTATGTATTTTTTTTTACCTCAGTTGTCCCACCAAAGAGGGATTCCAGAGTAGAGCCCTGCGTAGGGGTGACTAAACATCTCGAACTCTGGTTGAGTTTGGGGGACTAGGAGCTTGGCAAGCCCCATATGTGGGCTGTTGTTCCAGTCACTAAGAGGCTTTACATGAGGATAGGGCTCACGCTGAGGGTCACAATGTGTGTTTGTGCACATTGTGGCCCTCAGGGATAGGTGGGGCCTCCTAGTCCATGCTGCTTTCTCCTACAATGAACGTTGGACAACATGCCAACCACTAGGTTTCTTGCCAAAGCGAAGGAGAAGTTCTGATTCTTGCATCACGTTCACTCCTGAGCAGTGAGTGGAGATAAGGTCTAGGTTCTGAAGGTGAAAACTGAGGTTGGGTAGAGATGATGGCCTAAAGCCATTGTGGGTGTGATATGCTCTGTGTACGGCCAGCTGTCTGGGTGTTGGACTGGAGGTCTGCCCTCAGGCTGTGTCAGACAGGGCTTTAGTGCACAGGCTAGACTGTATAATTGGGGTATGGTCGAGTGGCATGCAGGTTGTTACTCATTTGGCGTTTCTGGTTAGCCCTATAGGGCAACATTTTTCTTCTGGAGGGCAGGCAGAGTGCTGCATTGTGTCTCCAGAATTGCCAAACTGGAGGGGTGTGGCCAGGATTGTGAGGAAGGAAGTCTGAAAACACAAGCTAGCACGAGTTTTGGGGCCAAGAGCATGGCAGGCCCACTCTGCAGAGGCTGAATCGAGATCTCCTGCAGGTGAGGTCAGGGCGAGTATCAGATGTTGCCTCAAGCTGGAGTTTGTGTCCATGACGGCCCCTTCCTGAAGCGGGTGGGGGCGTCATGAGGCCAGGGAGGTTTCCCTACGCTGGGAGTTGTGAGCTGCTCCAAACTTCAAAGTTTCCTTCTTCAGGACAGTCGAGTACTATTGGATGGTTCCAGGATGCCCCATACAGAAAGACTCGAGAGCAGGGGCCTAAGCATGGATGCCGAGAAACGCCAACTCACCTTCCCATTGCCTGGTGGAGACAAGGCACGCTCAATCTGCGGGCTCTTGGGTGAGCTACCCAGAAGGCTGAGTTTAAATGGACTCTCCTGAGGATGAGTCATAATGTGGGTTGGTGGCCATGGAGACCTTGGAATGTGGCAGTAGCTAAGGGACTCGGCAGGATTCTCCAACCCGAAGGGCTTGACACAACCCCAACAAGGAAGCTTCCCATGTGGAGATGAGAGGTCTTCTGTCTGGTGCCTCAGGAAAGCCCCGTATGCTGGTCTTCGAACCCAGGCCTCTGAGGAGTGATACCTGGACACCAAAGCAAGAGTTCATAATAGAGCCTAGGGGCCTGTCTGCTTCAATCTTCTGTCTCTGCGGATATCTGTCTGTGAGTCTGCATGGAGGTAGTAGTTGCTCAGCTTGTGTCATAATGCCCCTATTTGTCCAGTGCGGCTTGCGGTAGTGGGATGTCCTTGGGGACCTTGAGGTTTCTACTATTTTGTAGAGTTGTGGCCAATGGAATGGGCAGTTTCTTAGGAGAGAGCAGGCACAGTTCTGTGGTGTGGCTCCAGAGACCCCAGCCTGGAGGCTGTGTGGGCCATGGCTGTGCAGACAGACATCCAAAAACCCTAACTCAGCTCAGGTTTGGGGCCGAGGTTATGGCAGGCCTGATCTACAGTCCATGAGGGGAGCTCCTCTGGATATGAAAGAAGGGTGAGAGGGAGGCAGTCGCTCAGGCTTTTGTCTCTGGATGTTTTGTCCACAATGGCCGTTTAATGTCGGAGTTGCCTCATGGGTCGTAGAAGTCTCCCTCTCTGGTAGTTTCTCCAGCCCCCAAGAGTTTGGGGTCATTCTGTGGGAAGGGAAGTGTCCTGTTTTCTGCTTCATGTGTCCCCCCAGTAGAGGGATTCTAGAGCATAGCAGTGGGTACTGAACAACTGGAATACTCGCCCTCTGGTTAAGCCTGGGGGGCCTATGGATATGACAAGCCCCATATGCAGGATCTTGGTCCAGCCACTGAGAGGCGTTACTTTAATACGGGACTCACGCTGCAGGTCACAATGCATATCTGTGCCCTAGGCGGCCCTCAAGCACTGGCGTGGCCTTTCAGACAATGCAGGTTTTCCCAATTGAACGTTGGACAACATGCCAACCACAAGGTTTCTGGCCATGGGGAAGGAGGAATTCTAATTTCTGCATCACGTTCACCCCTGGGCATGATTGTACATAAGGTCTAGGTTCTAAAGACTGAAAACCGAGGTTGGGAATAGATGACGACCTACAGCAGTAGCGAGTCCAATGTGTCCAGGTTGGGGCCAGCTCTCTGGGTGTCGTTTGGGATGTCTTGTCTCAGGCTGTGCCAGCCAGGGCATTAGTATACAGGGTGGGCTGTATAATTGCTTTACAATCGAGTGGCATGCATTAGAAAATCATTTGGTGTTTCTTTTAGCATCATAGGGCAAAGTTTTTCTTCTGGAGGGCAGGCAGAGTGCTGCATTGTGGCTTCAGAATTCCCAAACTGGAGGGCTTGTGGGCCAGGAGAGTGAGGACGGAAGCTGAGAACACAAGCTAGGCTTAGGTTTCGGGGCAAGGACATGGCAGGCACACTCTGCAGAGCTGAATTGAGATCTCATGCGGGTGAAGTCAGGTCCAGGTTCAGACTTACCTCAGGGTTGAGTGTCTGTCCATGTGGCCCCTTCAAGAAGAGGGGGGATTATGAGGCCATGGGGGTTTTGCCACTATTGGAGTTGTGAGATGGTCCAAACCGCAAGGATTCCTTCTGTGGGACAATTAAGATTTGTTGGATGGCTCCAGGACGTCTTATAAGGTATTTTTCCAGAACAGCGTTCTAAGTATGGATGCCTGGGCAGCCAGCCTCACATTCCAATTGTCTCCTAGCAACAAGAAACGTTTGATCTTCTGTCCTGGGGTAGCAACAGAGGGGGCTGAGTTGAAATGGATCTTCCTGAGGATGGACTTAATGTTGGTTTGAGTCCATGGAGACCTTGGTTATTTGGCAGTGGCACCAGGGCCCTGAAGGATTCTCCTAACCAGCTGTTATGACAAAGCTCCAATGAGCAAGTTTTCCATGGGGAGACGAGATTTGTTCTTATTGGTGCCTCAGGAAACCACCATATGCTGGTATTGGAAACGAGGCCTCTGAGCAGAGATGACTGGAAACCAAAGCAATGGATCTGATTAGGGCCTAGGGGCCTGTCCGGTTCAATATTTTTCTCTGGGGACATCTCTTGTATGAGTGAAGGTAGTTGCTCAGCTGGTTTGAGATCACCCCTGTTTGTCCTGGGCGGCCTACACTATTGGGATGGCCTCGGTGACTTTGGAGGTTTTTCCTCATTTGCAAGGTTGTGGCCAATGGAATGGGAAGAATTCCCTTGAAAGGGAAGCACAGTCCTGAGGTGTGGCTCCAGGGACCCAAGTGTGGAGCGTGTGTGGTCCAGGGCTATTTGGACAAAAGTCTGAAAACACAAATTCCACTTAGGTTGGGGGATGTAGGTATGTCCGGCCCGATCTATAGACCGTGAGGAGAACTCTTCGGCATATGAACAAAGGGCGAATGTGAGGTGCTTGCTCATGCTTTTTTTTTTTTTTTTTCTGGAAATGTGTCACCGATTGCCATGAAATGTCGGGGTGTCCTCATGTGCCATCGATGAGGCTCCCTTTCTGGGGATTTAACCCGATCCCAAGGGTTTGGGTTCATTCTGTCAAAAGGGAGGAGGTCTTTCTGTTTTTTTTTTTTTTTTTTTTTTTTTTTTTTTTTTTTTTTACCTCAGGTGGACCACCAAAAGAGGCATTCCAGAGCAGAGTGCTGGGGAGGGGCGACTGGACAACCAGACCTCTGGTTAACATTGGGACCTAAGAACATGGCAAGCCCCATATTTGGGCTCTTGGTCCAGACACTGAGAGGCCTTCCTTGAGGATAGGTCTCACACTGAGTTTCACAATGTGTTTTTGTGCTCAAGGAGCCCCTCAAGTCAGGGCGTGGCCTAATGTACCATGCTGGTTTCTCCTACACTGAACGTTGCACAATGGCAACCACAAGTTTTCTGGCCATGGGGAAGAAGGAGTTCTAATTTCTGCAACACTTTCACTCCTGGACTATGATTGGATTTAAGGTCTAGGTTCTGAAGCCTGAAAACTGAGGTTGGGAAGAGATGAAGCCCTAAGGCCATGGTGTGTCTGATGTGCTCAGTGTTCGGCCAGCTGTTGAGTGTGGGTTGGTAGGTGCAGGCTCAGGCTGTGGCAGACAGGGAATTAGTGCCCAGGCTAGACTGTATCATTGGGGTGCAGTCGAGTTTCGTGCAGGATGGTACTCATTTGTGGTTACTGGGTAGCCCCAGAGGGCAACGTTTTTCTTCTGGAGGGAAGACACAGTGTCACATACTGGCTCCAGAATTCCCAAACTGGAAGGCTTGTGGGCCAGGAGTGTGAGGAAAAAATTCTGAGAACACAAGCCAGACTTAGATTTCGGGGTGAGGGGACGGCAGGCACCCTCTGCAGAGATTATTCGAGATCCCGTATACCTGAAGACAGAGCTAGGATCAGACGTTGGCTTAGTTCGGAGTTTCTGTCCATAACGGCCCCTTCATGAAGAAGAGGGTGTCACGAGGACATGGAGGTTTTCCCACGATATGAATTGTGAGATGCTCCAAACCGCAATGATTCCTTCTGTGGGACAGGTGAGACCGGTGGATGGCTCCAGGACATCCCATAAGGAAGTTATCCATAGCAGGGTTCTAAGGATGGATGCCTGGGCAGCCTGCCTCCCAATCCAGGTGTCTCATAGAGCCAAGGCAAGTTCGATCTGCCTGATCTAGTGGAGCAACCGAATCGGGTGTGTTGAAATGGGTGAGTTGAGGATGGGTCATAATGTGCATTTGTGTCCATGGAGACCTTGGAATGGGGTCTGATCCGGGTCCTTGTGGGATGTTCATAACCGGAGGTTTTGATGGAGCTCTAAAGAGTATGTTTCCTATGTAGAGAAGAGAATTGTTTTGATGAGTGCCTAAGGAATCTCCCATATGCTGGTATTGGAAAACAGGCCTCTGAGGAGAGATGACTGGAAACAAAAGCAATGGATATGATTAGAGCCTAGGTGCCTGTCCGGTTCAATCTCTTTGCTGGGGATACGTGTCTAAGTATCTGAGGTGAGGTAGTTGCTCAGATTGTGTCAGATCGCCCCTCTTTGTCCTGGGCGACCTATAATATTGGAATGGCCTCGGGACTTTTGAGTTTCTCCTAATCTATAGGGTTGTGGTCAATGGAATGGGCAGAAATTCCCTGGAGAGGGCAGGCAAAGTTCTGAGTTTGGCTCTAGGGGCCCAACCTTGAGGGTGTGTGGGCCAGGCCTGTGGAGCAAAAATCTGAAAACACAAACTCCGCTTAGGATTGGGGACATAGTTATGGCACGCCCAATCTACAGACCATGATAACACTTCAGGATATGAAAAAGTGTGAGTTTGAGGTGCTTGCTCAGATTTTGTCTCTGGATTTGTGTCAACAATGTGGGTGGAATGCTGGCGTGGCCTCATGGGTTGTGGACGGCTTTCCTTCTCTGAGGATTTGACCCATCCCAAGAGTTTGTGTATGTTCTGTTGGATGGGAGGAGTCCTTTCTGTTTTTTATTTTATTTTATTTTATTTTTTGTACCTCATGTGTCCCAATAAATTAGGGATTCCAGAGCAGAGTCCTCGGGAGGGATAACTGGACAACCTCACCTCTGTTTTAGTTTGGGGGCCTAGGGGCATGGCAAGTCCAATATGTGGGCTCTTGATTCAGACACTGAGAGGCCTTCCTTGAGGACAGGGCTCATGCTGAGGGTCACAATGCCTATTTGTGCCAACAAGGCCCTCAAGCATGAGAAGGGCCTCATGGGCCACACTGGATTCTCCGACACTGAACGTTGGAGAATATGCCAACCACAAAGTTTCTGGCCATGGCGAAGGAAGAGTTTTGACTTCTGCATCACGTTAACCCCTGGACAGTGATTGGAGTTTAGGTCTAGGTTCTGAAACCCGAAAACCGAGGTTGTGTAGAGATGAAGACCTAAGGACCTGTTGGGTCCAATGAGCTCAGTGTGCGGCCAGCTGTTGAGTGTAGGTCTGGAGGTGTGGGCTCACGCTGTGTCAGACAAGGCATTAGACAGGGTAGACTGAATATTTGGGGTGCAGTCGAGTGGCGTTCAATTGATCCTCATTCGGGTCTCTAGGTAGTTCCATAAGGCAACGTTTTTTCTCTGAAAGGGCAGGCAGAGTGCTGCATTGTGGCCCCAGTATTGCCAAACTGTAGGGCTTTTGGGCCAGCGGTGTGAGGACTGAAGTCTGAGAATACAAGCTAGGCTTAGTTTTTGGGGTGAGGGCACAGAAGGCACACTCTGCAGAGCTGAATCATGATCTCATGCACCTGAAGTCAGGGCGAATATCAGACGTTTGCTCAGGTTGGAGCTTAGGTTTGGGGACATAGGTATGGCAGGCCCGATCTACAGACCTTGAGAATTTTGGGGGCTCTGAACAAAGGGCAAGTGTGTTGCGCTTTTTCAGGTTTTTGTCTCCAGATTTTGTGTCAATGGTGGCCGTGGAATGTCAGGCTGGCTTCATCGACCATGGACGAGTATTTCTCTCTGCGGATTTGGCCAAATTCCAAGTGTTTGGGGTCATTCTTTGGATGGTAGGAGTCCTTACTTTTTTTTTTTTTCTTTATCTTGGTTTTTTTTTTTTTTTTTTTTTTTTTTTTTTTTTTTTTTTTACCTTATGTGTCCCACCAAAGAGGGATTCCAGAAAAGAGCTCTGAATAAGGTTGACTAGACTTCTCAAGCTCTGGCTAGGATTGGGGGAGTAGGGGCATGGCAAGTCCCATATGCAGGCTCTTGGTCCAGCCCCGGAGAGGCTTTACTTGAGGCCAGGGTTCATGCTTAGGGTCCTAATGTGTGTTTGTGCCCATCGCAGCCCTCAAGCATGTCTGAGGCCTCATGGGCCATGCTGGGTTCTCATATACTGAACGTTGGACAACATGCCAACCACAAGGTTTCTGGTCATGGGGAAGGTGAAGTTCTGATTTCTGCATCACGTACATCACTTAGTTGTGAGTGGAGATAATGTCTAGGTTCTGAAGCCTGAAGACCAAGGTTGGGAAGAGATGATGACCAAAGGCCATGGCATGTTCGATGTGTTCAGTGTGAGGCCAGGTGTCTGGGTGTCGGTCACGAGGTCTGGGATCAGGCTGTGTCAGACAGGGCATTAGTGCCCAGGCTAGACTGTATAATTGGGGTACAGTCTAGAGAATTGCAGGTTGATCCTCATTTGATGTTTCTGGGTAGACCCCTAGGGCAAAGTCTCTCTTCTGGAGGGCAGGCAGAGTGCTGCATTTTGTCTCCAGAATTCCCAAAGTGGAAGGCTTGTGGGCCAGGAGTGTGAGGACGGAAGTCTGAGAACGTGAGCTGGCTTAGGTTTTGGGGCGAGGGCAAGGCAGGCACACTCTGCAGAGCTGAATTGAGATCTCATGCATCTGAAGTCAGGGCGAGGATCAGACGGGAGTTTCTGTCCATGATGTCCTCTACCTGAAGGTGGAGGCATCACGAGGCCATGGAGGTTTTCCCACGGTGCGAGTGTGTGATGCTGCAAACCACAAGGATTCCTTCTGCAGGACAGTTGAGACCTGTTGAATGGATCAAGGACACCCCATTAGGAATTTCTCCAGAGCAGAGTTCTAACAACGGATACCTGGGCAACAAACTCGCATTCCAATTGTCTCCTAGTGACAAAGCAGGTTTGATCTGCTGGCACTGGGTGAGCAACCGCCAGGTTTGAGTTGAAATGGACTCTCCTGAGGATGGGTCATAATGTGGGATTGTGTCCATTGAGACATTGGAATGGGGCGGTGGCTCCAGTGACGTGAAATTTTCTCCTAACTGGAGGTTTTGACACAGTTCCATATAGCATGATTCCCATGTGGCATGCGATTTGTTCTGATTGGTAGCTCCAGAAACCCCCATGTGCTGGTATTGGAATCCAGGCCTCTGAGGAGAGATACGTGAAAACAAAAGCAATGGATCCATTTAGGGCCTAGGTGCCTGTCCTGTTCAATCTTCTTTTCTATGGATATCTATCTACAGTTCTGATTGGAGGTAGTGGCTCAGCTTGTGGCAGATGGTCCCTGTTTGTCCCGGACATCCTACAATATTGGGGTGGCCTCGGGGACTTCGGATGTTTCTCCTAATCTGTCAGGTTGTGCCAAAGGAATGAGCAGAATTCCTATGGAGAGGGCAGGCACAGTCCTGAGGTGTGGCTCCATGGGGCCAAGCCTTGAGGGTGTGTGGGCCAGGACAATGGAGACAGAAGTCTGAAAACACAAACGTGGCTTAGGTTTGGGGACATAGGTATGGCAGGCCCGATCTACAGACCGTGAGAATTTTTCAGGCTTTGAACAAAGGGCGAGTGTGTGGCGCTTTTTCAGGCTTTTGTCTCCGGATTTTGTGTCAATGGTGGCCGTGGAATGTCAGGATGGCCTCATCAGCCATGGACGAGTATTTCTCTCTGTGAATTTGGCCCAATTCCAAGTGTTTGCGGTCATTCTTTGGACGGTAGGAGTCCTTTCTCTATTTTTTTTTTAACCTCATGTGTCCCACCAAGGAGGGATTCTAGAGAAGAGATCTGAGTAGGGGTGACTAGACTTCTCAAGCACTGGTTAAGGCTTGGGGAGTAGGGGCATGGTAATCTCCATATGTGGGCTCTTGGTCCATTCCCGGAGAGGCTTTACTTGAGGCCAGGGATCATGCTTAGGATCCTAATGTGTGTTTGTGCCCAAGGCAGCCCTCAAGCATGTCTGGGGCCTCATGGGCCATGCTGGTTTCTCCTACACTGCACGTTGGACAACATGCCAACCACAGGGTTTCTGGTCATGGGGAAGGAGGAGTTCTGATTTCTGCATCACGTACACGGCATGGCAGTGAGTAGAGATAAGGCCTAGATTCTGAAGCCTGAAAACCGAGGTTGGTAAGAGATGACGACCTAAGGCCATGGTGGGTCCGATGCACTTAGTGTGCGGCCAGATGTCTGTGTCCATCATGAGGTCTGGGCTCAGGCTGTGTCAGGCAGGGCATTAGTCCCCAGGCTAGACTGTATAATTGGGATACAGTCGAGTGATGTGAAGGTTGGTCCTCATTTGGGGTTTCTGGTTGGCCCCATAGGGCAAAGATTTTCTTCTGGAGGGCAGGCAGAGTGCTGCATTCTGGCTCCAGAATTGCCAACTTCAGGGCTTGTGGGCCAGGTGTTTTAGGACAGAAGTCTGAGAACACAAGTTCAGCTTTGAATTCGCAGCGGTGACATGGCAGGCACACTCTACAGACCTGAAATGAGATCTCGTGCATCTGAAGTCAGGGCGAGGATCAGATGTTGGCTTAGGTTGGAGTTTCTGTACATGATGTCCCCTTCATGAAGGTGGGGGGGGCATCAGGAAACCATGGAAGATTTCCAACTTTGTGAGTGTGTGATGCTCCAAACCACAAGGATTCCGTCAGCGGGACAGTCACGACTTTTTGGATGGATCAAGGACGTCCCATTAGAAATGCTCCAAAGCACAGTTCTAATGATGGATGCCTGGGCAGTCCAACTTGCATTCCAGTTGTGTCCTAGTGAAAAGGAGGATTTGATCTGCTGTCACTGGGGGAACAACCGAGGGGGCTGAATTGAAATGGAATCTCATGAGGATCAGTCGATGTGGATTTGTGTCCATGGATCCCTTGGAATGGGGCAGTGGCTCTGTTGCCCTGAAGAATTCTCCTAACCTGAGGTTTTGATGCAGCTCCAAAGAGCAAGTTTCCCATGTAGAGACGAGATTTGTTCTGAAACCCCCACAACCTGGTATTGGAAACCAAGCATCTGGGGAACAATGCCTGTAATCCAAAGCAATGGATCTGATTACGGTCTAGGGGCCTGTCCTTTTCAATATTCTCCTCTGAGTGTCTCTGTCTAAGATTCAGAATGGAGGTCACTGCTCCGCTTGTGTCAGATCACCCATGTTTGTTGGGGGAGGCCAACACTATTGGGCTGGTCTTGGGAATTGGAGGTTTCTCCTAATCTGTAAGGTTGTGGCAAATGAAACGGGCAGAGTTCCCTTGGAGAGCACTGGCACAGTCCTTAGGTGTGACACCACCTTTCTGGGTGTCATCCAGGAGGTCCAGGCTCAGGCGGTGTCAGACAGGGCATTAGTGCCAAGCTTAGACTGTATAATTGGAGTAAAGTTGAGTGGCATGCAGGTTGATCCTCATTTGGCGTTTCTGGGTAGCCCCAGGGGCAACGTTTTTCTTCTGGAGGGAAGGAAGAGTGCTGCATTGTGGCGACGGAATTCTCACACTGGAGGGCTTGTGGGCCAGAATTGTGAGGAAGGAAGTGTGAGAACACAAGCTAGGCTTAGGTTTTGGGTCAAGATCATGGCAGGCACACTCTGTAGAGCTAAATCTAAATCTCATGCATCTGAAGTCAGGGCGAGGATCAGACGTAGGCTCAGGTTGAAGTTTCTGTTCAGGATGGCCCCTTCATGATGGTGGGGGGCATCATGGGGCTATGGAGACTTTCCCACGATTGGCATTGTATGTTGCTCCAACGGGAAGGATTCCTTCTACAGGACAGTCGAGACCGGTCATATTGCTCCAGGACGTCCCATGCGGAACCACGGCAGTGCAGGGTTCTAAGGATGGATTCCTGGAGTGCCCGCCTCACATTCCTATTGTCTCCTAGTGACAAGGCAGGTTCGATCTGCTTCTTTTGGGGAGCAACCAAAGGGGATGTGTTGAAATGGACTCGCCTGCGGATGGGTCATAATGTGGGTTTGTGTCCATGGAGACCTTGGAATGGGGTGTTGGCTGCTGGGACCTGAAGGTTTCCCTTAACTGGAGGTTGTGACACAGCTCCAAAATGCATGTTTCCCATGTGGAAATGAGATTTGTTCAGACTGGTACCTCCAGAAGAACACATATGCTGGTATTGGAAACCAGGCCTCTGAGGAGAGATGCCTGGAATCAAAAGCAATGGATCTGATTAGGTCCTAGGTGCCTGTCCGGTTCAATCTTCTTCTCTGGGGTTATCTGTCTATGGGTCTGAGTTGAGGTAGTTGCTCATCTTGGGACAGATCACCCTGTTTGCCCTGAGTGGCCAACACTATTGAGATGGCCTCAGGGACGTTGGAGTGTTCTCCTAATCTTTAGGGTTGTGGCCAATGGAATGGGCAGAATTTGCTTGGAGAAGGCAGGCACAGTCCTGAGGCATGGCTCCAGGGGCCCCAGCCTGGAGGGTGTGTGGGCCAGGACAGTGGGGACAGAAATCTGAAAACCCAAACTCAGCTTAGGTTTGGGGACGTAGGTATGACAGGCCTGTGAGGAGAATTTTTCAGGCTATGAACAAAGGCCAAGTGTGAGGCATATCTCCAGGCTTTTGTCTCTAGATTTTGTGTCAATGGTGGCCATGGAATGACGGGATGGCCTCTTTGGCCATGGATGATTCTTTCTCTTTTAAGATTTGGTCAGATCCCAAGTTTTGGGGCTCATTCAGGGGATGGAGGAGACCCTTCGATATTTTTTTCCTCAGGGGTTCCAGAGCAGAGACCTGAATAGGGGTGACTAGACCTCTCAACCTCTCATTAATATTGGGGGACTAGGGATGGCAATGCGGGTTCTTGGTCCAGCCCCTGAGAGGCATTACTTGAGGACAGGGCTCACACTGAGGGTCCCAATGTGTTTGTGCCCATTGCGGTTCTCAAGCATGGGCGGGGACTCATGGGCTACACTGGATTCTCCTACACTGAACGTTGGAAAACATGCCAACCACAAGGTTTCTTGCCTTGAGGAAGAAGGAGTTTCATTTCTGCATCACGTTCACCCCTGAGTAGTGAGTATATATAAGGTCTAGGTTCTGAAGCCTGAAAACCAAGGTTGGGAAGAGATGATGACCTAAAGCCATGGCGGGTCTGATGTGCTCAGTGTACAGCCAGCTGTCTGGGTGTCGGTTGGGAATTCAGACCTCAGGCTGTGCAAGACAGGGCATTAACGCCGAAGCTAAACTGTATAATTGGGGTAGAGTCAAGTGGCATGCAGGTTGATCCTCATTTGGTGTTTCTGGTTAGCCCCATAGGACAACGTTTCTCTTCTGGAGGGCAGTCAGAGTGCTGCATTGTGTCTCTCCAGAATTCCCTAACTGGAGGGCTGGTGGGCTCGGAGTGTGAGGACGAAGTCTGAGAACAATAGCTAGGTTTTGCTTCGGGGCGGGGTTTCGGCAGGCACACTCTGCAGAGTTGAATCAAGATTTCGTGCATCTGAAGTCAGGGCGAGGATTAGACGTTGGCTCAGGTTGGAGTTTCTGTCCAAGATGTCTCTTTCATGAAGGGGACGGTGCACCAAGAGGCCACAGAGCTTTTCCCATGATGGGAGTTGTGAGGTGCTCCAAAGCGCAAGGATTCCGTCTGCAGGACAGCTGTGACCTGTTGGATGGCTCCAGGACGTCCCATATGGAATTACCTCAGAGTAGTTTTCTACAGATGGATGCCTAGCCAGCCCGCCTCACATTCCAATTGTCTCCTAGTGACAAGATAGGTTCGATCTGCTGGCTCTAGGGGAGCACCCAAGGGCACTGAGTTGAAATAGACTCTCCTGCAGATGGGTCCTAATGTGGGATTGTGTCCATGGAGACCTTGGAATGAGGTGGTGGCACCGGGGCCCTGAAGGATTTTCCTAGCCGGAGGTTATGACACAGCTTGAAAGAGCACATTTCCCATGTGGAGAAGACATTTGTTCTGACTGATGACTCAGGAAACCCCCATATGGTGGTATTGAAAACCAGGCCTCTGAGGTTCTGACATAGCTCCACGAGCAAGTTTCCAATGTGCAGACAAGACTTGCTCTGAAGGGGCCTCTAGAAACCCCATAGGCTGGTATTGGAAACCAGGCCTCTGAGAAGAGATGCCTGGAAACCAAAGCAATGGATCTGATTAGGGCCTAGGGGCCTGTCCAGTTCAATGTTCTTCTCTGGGGACATCTGTCTCCGAGTTGGTGTGGAGCTAGTTGCTCAGCTAGTGTCAGATCACCCCTGTTTGTTCCAAGCGGCCTACAATATTGGTATGGTCCCAGGGACATTGGAGATTTCTCCTGATTTATATGGTTGTGGCCAATGGAATATGAAGAATTCCCTTTGAGAGGGAAGGAACAATCCTGAGGTGTGGTTCCAGTGGCCCTAGCCTGGAGGGTGTGTGTTTTCAGACAACTGTCCAAACAGCCCAGGCCTACACAACCTACAGGCTCAGGCCCCTGGAGCCAAACCTGAGGACTGTACTTGCCCTCTCCAAGGGAATTGTGTGTGCCCATTCCAATGGCCACAACCCTTCTAATAGGATAAACCTCGAAAGTCCCTGATCCATCTCAATAGTGGTGACTTCCCAGAAAAAACAGGGGCAATATGAGCCCAACTGAGCATCTACCTGCACTCAGACCCATAGACAGATGTCCCCAGAGGTAAAAAGGAAAGAACAGGCAACTAGGCACTAATCAGATCCATTGCTTTGGTTTCCAGGCATCTCTCCTCAGAGGCCTGGATTTCTAAAGCAGCATATAGCTGTTTCTTGACCCACACATCAGAAAACATCTCATCTACACATGGGAAACTTGCACGTTGGGGCTGTGTCAAAGCCTCTGTTAGGAGAACCCTTTAGGGCCCCAGTGCCTCCGCTTCATTCCAAGGTCTCCATAGACACAAAAGCACATTAGGAACCATCCCCAGGGGTGTCCATTTCAACTCAGCGTCCTCGGTTGCTCCCCACAGATCCAGGAGATCTAACCTTTCTTGTTGCTAGGAGACAATTGGAATGCGAGGTGGGCTACCCAGGCATCCATCCTTAGAACCCTGCTCAGAATCATTGGCCTGGATCCAAACGACAGGTCTCAATTGTCCTGCAGAAGACTCTCTGCAGTTTGGAGCTTCTCACAACTCCCATCGTGGGAAAAGCCCCATGGCCTCGTGATGCCCCCCCATTTATGAAGGGGCCATCAGGGACAGAAACTCCAACCAGAGCGATCGTCTGATCCTCACCCTGACATCAGATGCACGAGATCTAGATTCAGGTCTGTAGATTGTGCCTGCCATGGCCTCACCCAGAAACCTAAGCCTAGCTTGTGTTCTCAAACTTTTGTCGTCAGACTACTGGCCCACAAGCCCTCCAGTTTGGCAATCCAGAACTACAATGCAGCACTCTGCCGGCCCTCCAGAAGAAAAACATTGTCCGCTGGGGCTACCCAGTAACCCCAAATGAGGATCAAACTGCACCGACCTTGGCTGTACCCCAAATACATAGGCTGACCAGGGCACTAATGCCCTTTCTGAGACAGCCTGAGCCTGGACCCCCTGGCCCCTCCCAGACAGCTGGCCGCACACTGAGCATATCGAGCCGCCATGGCCTTAGGTCGTCATCTCTTCCCACCCTCGGTTTTCAGGTTTCAGAACCTAGACCTTATCTCCAATCACTGCCCAGGGTTGAAGGTGATGCAGAAATCAGAACTCCTTCCCCATGGCAAGAAACCTTGTGGTTGGCATGGTGTCCAACGTTCGGTGTAGTTGAAACCAGTGTGGCCCATGAGGCCCCGCCCATGCTTGCGGGCCACATTGGTCACAAACACACATTGTGACCCTCAGGCTGAGCCCAGTCCTCAAGTAAGGCCACTCAGTGGCTGGATGAAGAGATAGAATATTGGGCTTGCCATGCCCCTAGGCCCCAATTTTAAACCATAGTTCGGGTTGTCCCTTCAGTCTTCCCCACGGCTTGGCTTTGGAATTCCTCTTTTGGTGGGACACCAGAGGTAACAAAACTGAAATGAGTCCTCCCATCCCACAGATTGACGAAAAGCAATTGGGAATCGGGCCAAATCCACAGAGAGGAAGATTCGTCCATGGCCCATGAGGCCTCCCCGTCATTCCACGGCCATCACTGATACAAAATCCAGAGACAAAAGCCTGAGCAAGCACCTCAGAGTCGCACTTTCTTCATATCCTGAAGAGTTCTTCTCATGGTTTGTAGATCGGGCCTGCCATACCTACGTCCCCAAACCTAAGCTGAGTTTGTGTTTTCAGACTTCTGTCCTCAAAGTCTTGGGCCACACACCCTCCAGGCTGGGCCCCTGGAGCCACACATTAGGACTGTGCCTACCAATCCATGGGAATTCTGCCCATTACATGGTCCAAAATCGTACAAATGAGGAGAAATCTCCAAAGTCCCTGAGGCCATCCCAATAGTGTAGGTCGCCTGGAACACACAAGGGCTGTCTGACACCAGCTGATAATCGACCTACACTCATACCATAGATGGATGTCCCCAGAGAAGAAGATTGAACCACACAGGAACCTAGGCCATAATAGGATCCATTGCTTTGGGTTACAGGCATGTGTCCTCAAAAGCCTGATTCGAATACGAGCATAGGGGTGTTCCTGAGGCACCCATCAGAACTCATCTCGTCTCCACAAGGAAACCTATGCATGGGAGCCATGTCCAAAGCTTAGGAGAGTACTTGAGGGTCCCGGGACCACCGCCCCATTCCAAGGCCCTCATGGACACAAAAACACATTAGGACCCATCCTCAGGAAAGTCCATTTCAACTCAGCCACCCCGGTTGCTCCCGCACAGCCATCAGATCTAAACTGTCTTGTTGCTAGGAGACAATTGGAATGCGAGGCGGGCTTCCCAGGCATCCATCCGCGAACGGTGCTCTGGAGTCATTCCATATGGGATGTCCTGGAGCTGTCCAACAGGTCTCAATTGTCCCGCAGAAGGAATCCATGAAGGGGGCATCCCACAACTCCCAACGTGGGAAAACCTCAATGGCCTCGAGATTCCGCTCCCTTCATGAAGCGGCCGTCATGCTCAGAAACTCCAACCTGAGCCAACGTCTGATCCTCGCCCTGACTTCAGATGCATGAGATATTGGTTCAGATCTGCAGGGGGTACCTGCCGTGCCCTCGCCCTGAAACCCAAGTCTAGCTTGTCTTCTCAGACTTCCGTCCTCACACTCCTGGCCCCGAAGCCCTCAAGTTTGACAATTCCGGACCCACAATGCAGCACTCTGCCTGCCCTCTAGAAAAAAAATTATTGCCTCATGAGCTGCCCAGGCACCTTAAATGAGGGTAAACCTACACAGCACTCGACTTTACCCAAATTATATAGTCTAACCTGGGCACTAATGCACTGTCGAACACAACCTGAGCCCGGACCTCCTGACCAACACCCAGAAAGCTGACCGCACACTGAGCACATAAAACCCGCCATGGCCTTAGGTCATCATCTCTTCCCTCCCTCAGTTTTCAGGCTTCAGAACCGAGACCTTATCTCCAATCACTGCCCAGGGGTGAGTGTGATGCAGAAATCAGAACTCCTCCTTACCCATGGCAAGAACCCTGTGGTTGGCACATTGTCCAACGTTCAGTGTAGGAGAAACCAGCATTCACCCTGAGGCCCCGCCCATTCTTGAGTGCGACGAGGGCATACATACGCATTGTGACCCTCAGCATGAGTCCTGTCCTCTAGTAATTCCTCTCAGTTGCTGGACCATTAGATGTCATAATGGGCTTGACATGTCCCTAGGCCCCAATTTTTAACCAAATTTCTGATGGTCCAGTCGCCCCTCCCCAGGGCTCTACTCTGGAATCCCTCATTTGTTGGGACACCTGAGGATAAAAAAGAAAAAAACAGGAATAATCAAAAAAACGGACTTCTTCCAGCCCACAGAATGACCCCAAACTCTTTGGACGGGGCCAAACCACCAGAGAGTAAGACTCGTCCATTTCCCATGAAGTCACCCAGAAATTCCACGACCATGAGTGACACGATATCCAGAGACAAAAACTTGAGCAGGAGCCTCACACTCGCCCTTCTTTCAAATCCCGAAGAGTTCTCCTCATGGCCTGTAGATCAGTCCTGTCATACATATGACACGAAACATTAGCCGAGTTTGTGTTTTCAGACAACTGACCAAACAGCCCTGGCCTACACAACCTACAGGCCCCTGGAGCCAAACCTGAGGACTGTACTTGCCCTCTCCAAGGGAATTGTGTGTGCCCATTCCAATGTCAACAACCCTTCTAATAGGATAAACCTCCAAAGTCCCTGATCCATCTCAATAGTGGTGGCTTCCCAGGAAAAACAGGGGCAATCTGAGCCCAACTGAGCAACTACCTGCACTCAGACCCATAGACAGATGTGCCCAGAGGTAAAAAGGAAAGAACAGGCCCCTAGGCACTAATCAGATCCATTGCTTTGGTTTCCAGGCATCTCTCCTCAGAGGCCTGGATTTCAAAAGCAGCATATAGCTGTTTCTTGACTCACCCATCTGAAAACATCTCATCTACACATGGGAAACTTGCACGTTGGAGCTGTGTCAAAGCCTCTGTTTATGAGAACCCTTTAGGGCCCCAGTGCCACCGCTTCATTCCAAGGTCTCCATAGACACAAAAGCACATTAGGACCCATCCCCAGGGGTGTCCATTTCAACTCAGCGTCCTCGGTTGCTCCCCACAGATCCAGGAGATCTAACCTCTCTTGTTGCTAGGAGACAATTGGAATGCGAGGTGGGCTACCCAGCCATCCATCCTTAGAACCCTGCTCAGAATCATTGGCCTGGAGCCAAACAGGTGGTCTCAATTGTCCGGCAGAAGACTCTCTGCAGTTTGGAGCTTCTCACAACTCCCATCGTGGGAAAACACCCATGGCCTCGTGATGCCCTCCCCCCATTCATGAAGGAGCCATCAGGGACAGAAACTCCAACCTGAGCGATCGTCTGATCCTCACGCTGACTTCAGATGCACGAGACCTTGATTCAGGTCTGTAGATTGTGCGTGCCATGGCCTCACCCAGAAACCTAAGCTTAGCTTGTGTTCTCAGACTTTTGTCGTCAGACAACTGGCCCACAAGCCCTCCAGTTTGGCAATCCAGAACTGCAATGCAGCGCTCTGCCAGCTCTGCAGAATAAAAACATTGTCTTCTGGGGCTACCCAGTAACCCCAAATGAGGATCAACCTGCACCGACCTTGGCTGTACCCCAAATACATAGGCTGACCAGGGCAAAACTTTCTGGCATCATGAAGCCCCCATACCCTTCAGGAAGAGGCCATGCTGGACAAGAACTCTAGCCTGAGGCACGTCTCATAGTTGACATGACCTCAGTGCAGGAGATCTCGATTCAGCCTATGCAGAGTGGGCCTGCCGTGCCCTCGGTCCCAAACCTCACGCTAGCTTGTGTTTTCAGACTTCCTTCCTCACACTCCTGGCAAACAAGCCCTCCGGACTAGGAACTCCAGAACCAAAACCCAGCCCAGTGTCTGCCCAACGGAAGAAAAACGTTTCCCTTTGGGCTCTCCAGAAAACCCAGATGAGGATCAACCTGCTCGGGCCTCGACGGTACCCGAACTGGATAGGCTGCTCTGGGCACTCATGCTCTGCCTGACACACCCTGAACCCAGACTTCCAGACAGACAAGGAGACAGCTGGCCGCACACCCAGCACTTCGGACACGCCATGGTCTTATGCCGTCACCTCATCCTAACCTTGGTTTTCAGATATCTGAACCTAGACATTATATCAATTCTCCACACAGCTGGGTATAGCAAGCACAAAACAGAACTCCTCCTTCCCCATGGCTGTCAAGCTTGCTCTTGGCATGGAGTCACACCTTCAGGGTGGGAGAAACCTTCATGGCTTCTGATGCCACGCCCAAACATGAGTGCTGCTTGGGCACAAGTTCACACTGTGACCCTCAGCATGAGCCCCATGTCAAAGAAAGGCCTGTCAGGGCCTGGACCAAGAGCCCACATATGGGGCTTGCCAAGCCCCTATGCACCCAATCCTCACCACGGTTTGAATTTTCCAGTCGCGCCGCCCGTACCTGGAGCTCTGCTCTGGAATCCCTTTCTTGGAGAGACCCATGAGCCAGACAACACGTCTCCACCCATCCCAAAAAATGAACCCAAACTCTGGGGAGCTGGGACAGATCCCCAGAGAGGGATACTCGTCCACAGTACCTGAGGCCACCGCTCCAATCCACGGCTATCCCGGACACAACATCCAGAGACAAAAGCCTGAAGGAACGTCTCCCACTCGCCCTTGTTTCAGAGGCCCAGGAGCTCCCTCTCGGGCTGTACATCCGGCCTGCCATACCCTAGGCGCCACTCATAAGCTGAGTTTGTGTATTCAGACTTCTGTGCCCACAGCCTGGACCCACACAACATCCAGGCTAGGGCCTCTGGACCAAACAGCGAAAGATTGTGCCTGCCCTCTCCAAGGAAAGTGTGCCCAATCCATTGACCACAACCCTACAGGTTAGGGAAAAGCTCCAAGGTCCCTGAGGCCATCAATAGTATAGGCCACCCTGGACTAAGAGGGGCTCTCTGACACCAGCGGAGCAACTATCTCCACTTAGACTCTCAGACAGTGTCCCCAGAGACAGAAGGTTGAAATGGACAGGCCCCCAGGCCCTAATCTGAACCTTAGCTTTGGTTTCCATGTTTCCGTTCTCAGAGGACTGTTTTCGTAGACCAGCACATGGGGCTTTTCTGAGGCACCAAACCAAGGATCTCTCGTCTCCACATGGGCAGCTTTCTTACTGGGGATGTATCAAACCCTTCAGGTAGGAGAGTTCCGAAGGGCCACCGAACAACCAGCACATTCCAAGGTCTCCATGGACCCAAACGCACATTATGACGCATCCTCAGGAGAGGCCATTTCAATCAGCCCCCTGGGTCGCGTGTTCCAGAGGCAGCAGATCAAACATATCTTGTCGCTAATATCCAATGGGAATGCGAGGCATGCTGTACAGGGATCCATCCTTCGAACCCTGCTCTCCAGTCCTTCCATATGGTATGTCCTGGAGCCATGCAACAGGACTCGAATGTCCCGCAGAAGGAAACCTTGTGGTTTGGGGCAACCTCCAAACTCAGCGTGGGAAAACTTCCTTGGCCTCATGAGGCCCCCACTTCATGAAGGTGCCATCATGGACACATACTCCAGCCTCAGCCAACGTCTGATCCTCAGCCTGACTTCAGATGCAGGAGATTTTGATTCAGCCTCTGCAGAGTGGGCCTGCTCTGCCCTTGGCTCCAATCCTCACACTAGCTTGTGTTTTCAGACTTCCGTCCTCACACTCCTGGCCCACAAACCCTCCCTACTGGGAATTCTGGGGCCACAATGAAGCACTGTGCCTGCCTCCCAGGAGAAAAACATTGTCTATGGCGCTGCCCAGAAACCCCAAATGAGGATCAAACTGCTTGGCCCTCGGCAACACCCCAATTGCATAGGCTACCTTAAACAGTGATGCTCTGTCGCAAATAGCCTGATCCCAGACCTTCCAACAGACACCGACACAGCTGGCTGCACACCCAGCACATTGGACCCGCCACTGCCTTAGGCCACCATCCATTCCCAACCTGGGTTTTCAGTCATCGGAACCTAGACCTTATCTCCAATCCCTGCACAGGGGGGAACCTGATGCACAAGTCAGAACCCCGCCTTCCCCCTGGCAAGAAACCTTGCTGCAGGCAGTGAGTCAAACCTTCAGTGTAGGAGAAAACGGCATGGCCCATGAGGCCACGCCCAAGCGTGAGGGCCGCCTTGGGCACAAACACACATTGCGACCCTCAGCGTGAGTACCTTTTTCAAGTAACGCCTCTCAGTGACTGGACCAAGAGCCCGCATATGTGGCTTGCCATGCCCATAGGCACCCAGGACTAACTAGATGGTGTGTATTCCAGTTGAGGGAACCCACTGCTGTGCTCTAGAGTCCCTCTCCTGGGGGGGCCCCTATGGCAGAAAACAGTACTCTTCATTCCCACAGAATGAACACAAACACTTGGGAGCTTGGACAATCCCCCGAGAGGAAGGCTCTTCCTCGGCCTCTGAGACAACCCCTACCCTGACCGGACACTGTAAACGCAACACCCAGAGACAAAATCCTGAGTGACTGCCTCCCACTTGCCCTACTTTGATTTCCAGAGGATCTCCCCTCACGGACTAGAGATCAGGCCTGCCATTACATTGGCCCCTAGCTGAGCCAAGTTTGCTTTTTCAGACATCTGTCCCCACAGCCCTGGCAAACACAGCCTCTAGGCTGGGTCCTCTGGAGCCATACCACAGGACCGTGCCTGCTCTCTCCTGGGAAACTGTGTCCATTCCTTTGGCCACACACCTCCAGAATATGAGAAACCTCAAGGCCTCCGAGGACATCCCACTACTGGGAGCCTCACTGGACTCACAGGGGCATTCGGACACAAGCTGAGCAGCTACATCCATGAATGCATGCACACAGATGTCAACAGAGATAGACGGTTGAGCCGGACAGGCCTTTAGGCCGTAGTCTCAACTCTTGCTTTGGTTTCCAGGTGTCACTCCTCAGAGGCTTTGGTTCGAAGAACAGGGTATGGGGCTTTCCTGAGGCACGGGACAGAACTCCTCTCGTCTCCACATGGGAAGTTTCCTTGTTGGAGCCGTGTCAAACACCTCATGTTGGAGAATCCTGCAGAGTCCCTGAGCCACCTCCACATTCCAAGGTCTCCCAGGCCACAAGGCCACAGTAGGATTCATCTTCAGGAGAGACCATTTCAACTCTCCCCTCTGGGTAGCTCACCCAGGAGCCCGCAGATTGAGCCTGCCTTGTCCTGACTAAAGAGTGGGAATATGAGGTGGCGTTCCCAGGCATCCATGCTTAGACACCTGCTCTCGAGACTTTCCATATGGGGCCTCTTGGAACCATCCAATAGGACTCGACTGTCGTGCAGAAGGTAACCTTCAGTTTTGGAGCAGTTCACAAATCCCATCGTAGCCAAAACTTTCTGGCATCATGAAGCCTCCACATCCTTCAGGAAGAGGCCATGCTGGACAAGAACTCTAGCCTGAGGCACGTCTCATAGTTGACATGACCTCAGTGCAGGAGATCTCGATTCAGCCTCTGCAGAGTGGGCCTGCCGTGCCCTCGGTCCCAAACCACACGCTAGCTTGTGTTTTCAGACTTCCTTCCTCACACTCCTGGCAAACAAGCCCTCCGGACTAGGAACTCCGGAACCAAAACCCAGCCCAGTGTCTGCCCAACGGAAGAAAAATGTTTCCCTGTGGGGCTCTCCAGAAAACCCAGATGAGGATCAACCTGCTCGGGCCTCGACGGTACCCGAACTGGATAGGCTGCTCTGGGCACTCATGCTCTGCCTGACACAGCCTGAAGCCAGACGTCCAGACAGACAAGGAGACAGCTGGCCGCACACCCAGCACTTCGGACACGCCATGGTCTTATGCCGTCACCACATCCTAACCTTGGTTTTCAGATATCTGAACCTAGACATTATATCAATTCTCCACACAGCTGGGTATAGCAAGCACAAAACAGAACTCCTCCTTCCCCATGGCTGTCAAGCTTGCTCTTGGCATGGAGTCACACCTTCAGGGTGGGAGAAACCTTCATGGCCCCTGATGCCACGCTCAAACTTGAGTGCTGATTGGGCACAAATTCACACTGTGACCCTCAGCATGAGCCCCATGTCAAAGAAAGGCCTGTCACGGCCTGGACCAAGAGCCCACATATGGGGCTTGCCAAGCCCCTATGCACCCAATCCTCACCACGGTTTGAATTTTCCAGTCGCCCTGCCCGTACCTGGAGCTCTGCTCTGGAATCCCTTTCTTGGAGAGACCCATGAACCAGACAACACGACTCCACCCTTCCCACAAAATGACCCCAAACTCTTGGGAGCTGGGACAAATCCCCAGAGAGGGATACTCTTCCACAGTACCTGAGGCCACCGCTCCAATCCACGGCTATCCCGGACACAACATCCAGAGACAAAAGCCTGAAGGAACGCCTCCCACTCGCCCTTGTTTCAGAGGCCCAGGAGCTCCCTCTCGGGCTGTACATCCGGCCTGCCATACCCTAGGCGCCACTCATAAGCTGAGTTTGTCTATTCAGACTTCTGTGCCCACAGCCTGGACCCACACAACCTCCAGGCTAGGACCTCTGGACCAAACAGCGAAAGATTGTGCCTTCCCTCTCCAAGGAAAGTGTGCCCAATCCATTGACCACAACCCTACAGGTTAGGGAAAAGCTCCAAGGTCCCTGAGGACATCAATAGTATAGGCCACCCTGGACTAAGAGGGTTCTCTGACACCAGCGGAGCAACTATCTCCACTTAGACTCTCAGACAGTGTCCCCAGAGACAGAAGGTTGAAATGGACAGGCCCCCAGGCCCTAATCTGAACCTTAGCTTTGGTTTCCATGTTTCCGTTCTCAGAGGACTGTTTTCGTAGACCAGCACATGGGGCTTTTCTGAGGCACCAAACCAAGGATCTCTCGTCTCCACATGGGCAGCTTTCTTACTGGGATGTATCAAACACTTCAGGTAGGAGAGTTCCGCAGGGCCACCGAACAACCAGCACATTCCAAGGTCTCCATGGACCCAAACGCACATTATGACGCATCCTCAGGAGAGGCCATTTCAACTCAGCCCCCTGGGTCGCGTGTTCCAGAGGCAGCAGATCAAACATATCTTGTCGCTAATAGCCAATGGGAATGCGAGGCATGCTGTACAGGGATCCATCCTTCGAACCCTGCTCTCCAGTCCTTCCATATGGTATGTCCTGGAGCCATGCAACAGGACTCGAATGTCCCGCAGAAGGAAACCTTGTGGTTTGGGGCAACCTCCAAACTCAGCGTGGGAAAACTTCCTTGGCCTCATGAGGCCCCCACTTCATGAAGGTGCCATCATGGACACATACTCCAGCCTCAGCCAACGTCTGATCCTCAGCCTGACTTCAGATGCAGGAGATTTTGATTCAGTCTCTGCAGAGTGGGCCTGCTCTGCCCTTGGCTCCAATCCTCCCACTAGCTTGTGTTTTCAGACTTCCGTCCTCACACTCCTGGCCCACAAACCCTCCCTACTGGGAATTCTGGGGCCACAATGAAGCACTGTGCCTGCCTCCCAGGAGAAAACCATTGTCTATGGCGCTGCCCAGAAACCCCAAATGAGGATCAAACTGCTTGGCCCTCGGCAACACCCCAATTGCATAGGCTACCTTAAACAGTGATGCTCTGTCGCAAATAGCCTGAGCCCAGACCTTCCAACAGACACCGACACAGCTGGCTGCACACCCAGCACATTGGACCCGCCACTGCCTTAGGCCACCATCCATTCCCAACCTGGGTTTTCAGTCATCGGAACCTAGACCTTATCTCCAATCCCTGCACAGGGGGGAACCTGATGCACAAGTCAGAACCCCTCCTTCCCCCTGGCAAGAAACCTTGCTGCTGGCAGTGAGTCAAACCTTCAGTGTAGGAGAAAACGGCATGGCCCATGAGGCCACGCCCAAGCGTGAGGGCCGCTTTGGGCACAAACACACATTGTGACCCTCAGCGTGAGCACTTTTTTCAAGTAACGCCTCTCAGTGACTGGACCAAGAGCCCGCATATGTGGCTTGCCATGCCCATAGGCACCCAGGACTAACTAGATGGTGTGTATTCCAGTTGAGGGAACCCACTGCTGTGCTCTAGAGTCCCTCTCCTGGGGGGGTCCCCTGTGGCAGAAAACAGTACTCTTCATTCCCACAGAATGAACACAAACACTTGGGAGCTTGGACAATCCCCCGAGAGGAAGGCTCTTCCTCGGCCTCTGAGACAACCCCTACCCTGACCGGACACTGTAAACGCAACACCCAGAGACAAAATCCTGAGTGACTGCCTCCCACTTGCCCTACTTTGATTTCCAGAGGATCTCCCCTCACGGACTAGAGATCAGGCCTGCCATTACATTGGCCCCTAGCTGAGCCAAGTTTGCTTTTTCAGACATCTGTCCCCACAGCCCTGGCAAACACAGCCTCTAGGCTGGGTCCTCTGGAGCCATACCACAGGACCGTGCCTGCTCTCTCCTGGGAAACTGTGTCCATTCCTTTGGCCACACACCTCCAGAATATGAGAAACCTCAAGGCCTCCGAGGACATCCCACTACTGGGAGCCTCACTGGACTCACAGGGGCATTCGGACACAAGCTGAGCAGCTACATCCATGAATGCATGCACACAGATGTCAACAGAGATAGACGGTTGAGCCGGACAGGCCTTTAGGCCGTAGTCTCAACTCTTGCTTTGGTTTCCAGGTGTCACTCCTCAGAGGCTTTGGTTCGAAGAACAGGGTATGGGGCTTTCCTGAGGCACGGAACAGAACTCCTCTCGTCTCCACATGGGAAGTTTCCTTGTTGGAGCCGTGTCAAACACCTCATGTTGGAGAATCCTGCAGAGTCCCTGAGCCACCTCCACATTCCAAGGTCTCCCAGGCCACCAAGCCACAGTAGGACTCATCTTCAGGAGAGACCATTTCAACTCTCCCCTCTGGGTAGCTCACCCAGGAGCCCGCAGATTGAGCCTGCCTTGTCCTGACTAAAGAGTGGGAATATGAGGTGGCGTTCCCAGGCATCCATGCTTAGACACCTGCTCTCGAGACTTTCCATATGGGGCCTCTTGGAACCATCCAATAGGACTCGACTGTCGTGCAGAAGGTAACCTTCAGTTTTGGAGCAGTTCACAAATCCCATCGTAGCCAAAACTTTCTGGCCTCATGAAGCCCCCACACCCTTCAGGAAGAGGCCATGCTGGACAAGAACTCTAGCCTGAGGCACGTCTCATAGTTGACATGACCTCAGTGCAGGAGATCTCGATTCAGCCTCTGCAGAGTGGGCCTGCCGTGCCCTCGGTCCCAAACCTCACGCTAGCTTGTGTTTTCAGACTTCCTTCCTCACACTCCTGGCAAACAAGCCCTCCGGACTAGGAACTCCGGAACCAAAACCCAGCCCAGTGTCTGCCCAACGGAAGAAAAATGTTTCCCTGTGGGGCTCTCCAGAAAACCCAGATGAGGATCAACCTGCTCGGGCCTCGACGGTACCCGAACTGGATAGGCTGCTCTGGGCACTCATGCTCTGCCTGACACAGCCTGAAGCCAGACGTCCAGACAGACAAGGAGACAGCTGGCCGCACACCCAGCACTTCGGACACGCCATGGTCTTATGCCGTCACCTCATCCTAACCTTGGTTTTCAGATATCTGAACCTAGACATTATATCAATTCTCCACACAGCTGGGTATAGCAAGCACAAAACAGAACTCCTCCTTCCCCATGGCTGTCAAGCTTGCTCTTGGCATGGAGTCACACCTTCAGGGTGGGAGAAACCTTCACGGTCCCTGAATCCACGCCCAAACTTGAGTGCTGCTTGGGCACAAATTCACACTGTGACCCTCAGCATGAGCCCCATGTCAAAGAAAGGCCTGTCACGGCCTGGACCAAGAGCCCACATATGGGGCTTGCCAAGCCCCTATGCACCCAATCCTCACCACGGTTTGAATTTTCCAGTCGCCCCGCCCGTACCTGGAGCTCTGCTCTGGAATCCCTTTCTTGGAGAGACCCATGAGCCAGACAACACGTCTCCACCTTTCCCACAAAATGACCCCAAACTCTTGGGAGCTGGGACAAATCCCCAGAGAGGGATACTCTTCCACAGTACCTGAGGCCACCGCTCCAATCCACGGCTATCCCGGACACAACATCCAGAGACAAAAGCCTGAAGGAACGCCTCCCACTCGCCCTTGTTTCAGAGGCCCAGGAGCTCCCTCTCGGGCTGTACATCCGGCCTGCCATACCCTAGGCGCCACTCATAAGCTGAGTTTGTGTATTCAGACTTCTGTGCCCACAGCCTGGACCCACACAACATCCAGGCTAGGGCCTCAGGACCAAACAGCGAAAGATTGTGCCTGCCCTCTCCAAGGAAAGTGTGCCCAATCCATTGACCACAACCCTACAGGTTACGGAAAAGCTCCAAGGTCCCTGAGGCCATCAATAGTATAGGCCACCCTGGACTAAGAGGGGCTCTCTGACACCAGCGGAGCAACTATTTCCACTTAGACTCTCAGACAGTGTCCCCAGAGACAGAAGGTTGAAATGGACAGGCCCCCAGGCCCTAATCTGAACCTTAGCTTTGGTTTCCATGTTTCCGTTCTCAGAGGACTGTTTTTGTAGACCAGCACATGGGGCTTTTCTGAGGCACCAAACCAAACCTCTCTCATCTCCACATGGGCAGCTTTCTTACTGGGATGTATCAAACACTTCAGGTAGGAGAGTTCCGCAGGGCCACCGAACAACCAGCACATTCCAAGGTCTCCATGGACCCAAACGCACATTATGACGCATCCTCAGGAGAGGCCATTTCAACTCAGCCCCCTGGGTCGCGTGTTCCAGAGGCAGCAGATCAAACATATCTTGTCGCTAATAGCCAATGGGAATGCGAGGCATGCTGTACAGGGATCCATCCTTCGAACCCTGCTCTCCAGTCCTTCCATATGGTATGTCCTGGAGCCATGCAACAGGACTCGAATGTCCCGCAGAAGGAAACCTTGTGGTTTGGGGCAACCTCCAAACTCAGCGTGGGAAAACTTCCTTGGCCTCATGAGGCCCCCTCTTCATGAAGGTGCCATCATGGACACATACTCCAGCCTCAGCCAACGTCTGATCCTCAGCCTGACTTCAGATGCAGGAGATTTTGATTCAGCCTCTGCAGAGTGGGCCTGCTCTGCCCTTGGCTCCAATCCTCACACTAGCTTGTGTTTTCAGACTTCCGTCCTCACACTCCTGGCCCACAAACCCTCCCTACTGGGAATTCTGGGGCCACAATGAAGCACTGTGCCTGCCTCCCAGGAGAAAAACATTGTCTATGGCGCTGCCCAGAAACCCCAAATGAGGATCAAACTGCTTGGCCCTCGGCAACACCCCAATTGCATAGGCTACCTTAAACAGTGATGCTCTGTCGCAAATAGCCTGAGACCAGACCTTCCAACAGACACCGACACATCTGGCTGCACACCCAGCACATTGGACCCGCCACTGCCTTAGGCCACCATCCATTCCCAACCTGGGTTTTCAGTCATCGGAACCTAGACCTTATCTCCAATCCCTGCACAGGGGGGAACCTGATGCACAAGTCAGAACCCCTCCTTCCCCCTGGCAAGAGACCTTGCTGCTGGCAGTGAGTCAAACCTTCAGTGTAGGAGAAAACGGCATGGCCCATGAGGCCACGCCCAAGCGTGAGGGCCGCCTTGGGCACAAACACACATTGTGACCCTCAGCGTGAGTACCTTTTTCAAGTAACGCCTCTCAGTGACTGGACCAAGAGCCCGCATATGTGGCTTGCCATGCCCATAGGCACCCAGGACTAACTAGATGGTGTGTATTCCAGTTGAGGGAACCCACTGCTGTGCTCTAGAGTCCCTCTCCTCCGGGGGTCCCCTGTGGCAGAAAACAGTACTCTTCATTCCCACAGAATGAACACAAACACTTGGGAGCTTGGACAATCCCCCGAGAGGAAGGCTCTTCCTCGGCCTCTGAGACAACCCCTACCCTGACCAGACACTGTAAACGCAACACCCAGAGACAAAATCCTGAGTGACTGCCTCCCACTTGCCCTACTTTGATTTCCAGAGGATCTCCCCTCACGGACTAGAGATCAGGCCTGCCATTACATTGGCCCCTAGCTGAGCCAAGTTTGCTTTTTCAGACATCTGTCCCCACAGCCCTGGCAAACACAGCCTCTAGGCTGGGTCCTCTGGAGCCATACCACAGGACCGTGCCTGCACTCTCCTGGGAAACTGTGTCCATTCCTTTGGCCACACACCTCCAGAATATGAGAAACCTCAAGGCCTCCGAGGACATCCCACTACTGGGAGCCTCACTGGACTCACAGGGGCATTCGGACACAAGCTGAGCAGCTACATCCATGAATGAATGCACACAGATGTCAACAGAGATAGACGGTTGAGCCGGACAGGCCTTTAGGCCGTAGTCTCAACTCTTGCTTTGGTTTCCAGGTGTCACTCCTCAGAGGCTTTGGTTCGAAGAACAGGGTATGGGGCTTTCCTGAGGCACGGAACAGAACTCCTCTCGTCTCCACATGGGAAGTTTCCTTGTTGGAGCCGTGTCAAACACCTCATGTTGGAGAATCCTGCAGAGTCCCTGAGCCACCTCCACATTCCAAGGTCTCCCAGGCCACCAAGCCACAGTAGGACTCATCTTCAGGAGAGACCATTTCAACTCTCCCCTCTGGGTAGCTCACCCAGGAGCCCGCAGATTGAGCCTGCCTTGTCCTGACTAAAGAGTGGGAATATGAGGTGGCGTTCCCAGGCATCCATGCTTAGACACCTGCTCTCGAGACTTTCCATATGGGGCCTCTTGGAACCATCCAATAGGACTCGACTGTCGTGCAGAAGGTAACCTTCAGTTTTGGAGCAGTTCACAAATCCCATCGTAGCCAAAACTTTCTGGCCTCATGAAGCCCCCACACCCTTCAGGAAGAGGCCATGCTGGACAAGAACTCTAGCCTGAGGCACGTCTCATAGTTGACATGACCTCAGTGCAGGAGATCTCGATTCAGCCTCTGCAGAGTGGGCCTGCCGTGCCCTCGGTCCCAAACCTCACGCTAGCTTGTGTTTTCAGACTTCCTTCCTCACACTCCTGGCAAACAAGCCCTCCGGACTAAGAACTCCGGAACCAAAACCCAGCCCAGTGTCTGCCCAACGGAAGAAAAATGTTTCCCTGTGGGGCTCTCCAGAAAACCCAGATGAGGATCAACCTGCTCGGGCCTCGACGGTACCCGAACTGGATAGGCTGCTCTGGGCACTCATGCTCTGCCTGACACAGCCTGAAGCCAGACGTCCAGACAGACAAGGAGACAGCTGGCCGCACACCCAGCACTTCGGACACGCCATGGTCTTATGCCGTCACCTCATCCTAACCTTGGTTTTCAGATATCTGAACCTAGACATTATATCAATTCTCCACACAGCTGGGTATAGCAAGCACAAAACAGAACTCCTCCTTCCCCATGGCTGTCAAGCTTGCTCTTGGCATGGAGTCACACCTTCAGGGTGGGAGAAACCTTCACGGCCCCTGAATCCACGCCCAAACTTGAGTGCTGCTTGGGCACAAATTCACACTGTGACCCTCAGCATGAGCCCCATGTCAAAGAAAGGCCTGTCACGGCCTGGACCAAGAGCCCACATATGGGGCTTGCCAAGCCCCTATGCACCCAATCCTCACCACGGTTTGAATTTTCCAGTCGCCCCGCCCGTACCTGGAGCTCTGCTCTGGAATCCCTTTCTTGGAGAGACCCATGAGCCAGACAACACGTCTCCACCTTTCCCACAAAATGACCCCAAACTCTTGGGAGCTGGGACAAATCCCCAGAGAGGGATACTCTTCCACAGTACCTGAGGCCACCGCTCCAATCCACGGCTATCCCGGACACAACATCCAGAGACAAAAGCCTGAAGGAACGCCTCCCACTCGCCCTTGTTTCAGAGGCCCAGGAGCTCCCTCTCGGGCTGTACATCCGGCCTGCCATACCCTAGGCGCCACTCATAAGCTGAGTTTGTGTATTCAGACTTCTGTGCCCACAGCCTGGACCCACACAACATCCAGGCTAGGGCCTCAGGACCAAACAGCGAAAGATTGTGCCTGCCCTCTCCAAGGAAAGTGTGCCCAATCCATTGACCACAACCCTACAGGTTACGGAAAAGCTCCAAGGTCCCTGAGGCCATCAATAGTATAGGCCACCCTGGACTAAGAGGGGCTCTCTGACACCAGCGGAGCAACTATTTCCACTTAGACTCTCAGACAGTGTCCCCAGAGACAGAAGGTTGAAATGGACAGGCCCCCAGGCCCTAATCTGAACCTTAGCTTTGGTTTCCATGTTTCCGTTCTCAGAGGACTGTTTTCGTAGACCAGCACATGGGGCTTTTCTGAGGCACCAAACCAAACCTCTCTCATCTCCACATGGGCAGCTTTCTTACTGGGATGTATCAAACACTTCAGGTAGGAGAGTTCCGCAGGGCCACCGAACAACCAGCACATTCCAAGGTCTCCATGGACCCAAACGCACATTATGACGCATCCTCAGGAGAGGCCATTTCAACTCAGCCCCCTGGGTCGCGTGTTCCAGAGGCAGCAGATCAAACATATCTTGTCGCTAATAGCCAATGGGAATGCGAGGCATGCTGTACAGGGATCCATCCTTCGAACCCTGCTCTCCAGTCCTTCCATATGGTATGTCCTGGAGCCATGCAACAGGACTCGAATGTCCCGCAGAAGGAAACCTTGTGGTTTGGGGCAACCTCCAAACTCAGCGTGGGAAAACTTCCTTGGCCTCATGAGGCCCCCACTTCATGAAGGTGCCATCATGGACACATACTCCAGCCTCAGCCAACGTCTGATCCTCAGCCTGACTTCAGATGCAGGAGATTTTGATTCAGCCTCTGCAGAGTGGGCCTGCTCTGCCCTTGGCTCCAATCCTCACACTAGCTTGTGTTTTCAGACTTCCGTCCTCACACTCCTGGCCCACAAACCCTCCCTACTGGGAATTCTGGGGCCACAATGAAGCACTGTGCCTGCCTCCCAGGAGAAAAACATTGTCTATGGCGCTGCCCAGAAACCCCAAATGAGGATCAAACTGCTTGGCCCTCGGCAACACCCCAATTGCATAGGCTACCTTAAACAGTGATGCTCTGTCGCAAATAGCCTGAGACCAGACCTTCCAACAGACACCGACACATCTGGCTGCACACCCAGCACATTGGACCCGCCACTGCCTTAGGCCACCATCCATTCCCAACCTGGGTTTTCAGTCATCGGAACCTAGACCTTATCTCCAATCCCTGCACAGGGGGGAACCTGATGCACAAGTCAGAACCCCTCCTTCCCCCTGGCAAGAGACCTTGCTGCTGGCAGTGAGTCAAACCTTCAGTGTAGGAGAAAACGGCATGGCCCATGAGGCCACGCCCAAGCGTGAGGGCCGCCTTGGGCACAAACACACATTGTGACCCTCAGCGTGAGTACCTTTTTCAAGTAACGCCTCTCAGTGACTGGACCAAGAGCCCGCATATGTGGCTTGCCATGCCCATAGGCACCCAGGACTAACTAGATGGTGTGTATTCCAGTTGAGGGAACCCACTGCTGTGCTCTAGAGTCCCTCTCCTCCGGGGGTCCCCTGTGGCAGAAAACAGTACTCTTCATTCCCACAGAATGAACACAAACACTTGGGAGCTTGGACAATCCCCCGAGAGGAAGGCTCTTCCTCGGCCTCTGAGACAACCCCTACCCTGACCAGACACTGTAAACGCAACACCCAGAGACAAAATCCTGAGTGACTGCCTCCCACTTGCCCTACTTTGATTTCCAGAGGATCTCCCCTCACGGACTAGAGATCAGGCCTGCCATTACATTGGCCCCTAGCTGAGCCAAGTTTGCTTTTTCAGACATCTGTCCCCACAGCCCTGGCAAACACAGCCTCTAGGCTGGGTCCTCTGGAGCCATACCACAGGACCGTGCCTGCACTCTCCTGGGAAACTGTGTCCATTCCTTTGGCCACACACCTCCAGAATATGAGAAACCTCAAGGCCTCCGAGGACATCCCACTACTGGGAGCCTCACTGGACTCACAGGGGCATTCGGACACAAGCTGAGCAGCTACATCCATGAATGAATGCACACAGATGTCAACAGAGATAGACGGTTGAGCCGGACAGGCCTTTAGGCCGTAGTCTCAACTCTTGCTTTGGTTTCCAGGTGTCACTCCTCAGAGGCTTTGGTTCGAAGAACAGGGTATGGGGCTTTCCTGAGGCACGGAACAGAACTCCTCTCGTCTCCACATGGGAAGTTTCCTTGTTGGAGCCGTGTCAAACACCTCATGTTGGAGAATCCTGCAGAGTCCCTGAGCCACCTCCACATTCCAAGGTCTCCCAGGCCACCAAGCCACAGTAGGACTCATCTTCAGGAGAGACCATTTCAACTCTCCCCTCTGGGTAGCTCACCCAGGAGCCCGCAGATTGAGCCTGCCTTGTCCTGACTAAAGAGTGGGAATATGAGGTGGCGTTCCCAGGCATCCATGCTTAGACACCTGCTCTCGAGACTTTCCATATGGGGCCTCTTGGAACCATCCAATAGGACTCGACTGTCGTGCAGAAGGTAACCTTCAGTTTTGGAGCAGTTCACAAATCCCATCGTAGCCAAAACTTTCTGGCCTCATGAAGCCCCCACACCCTTCAGGAAGAGGCCATGCTGGACAAGAACTCTAGCCTGAGGCACGTCTCATAGTTGACATGACCTCAGTGCAGGAGATCTCGATTCAGCCTCTGCAGAGTGGGCCTGCCGTGCCCTCGGTCCCAAACCTCACGCTAGCTTGTGTTTTCAGACTTCCTTCCTCACACTCCTGGCAAACAAGCCCTCCGGACTAGGAACTCCGGAACCAAAACCCAGCCCAGTGTCTGCCCAACGGAAGAAAAATGTTTCCCTGTGGGGCTCTCCAGAAAACCCAGATGAGGATCAACCTGCTCGGGCCTCGACGGTACCCGAACTGGATAGGCTGCTCTGGGCACTCATGCTCTGCCTGACACAGCCTGAAGCCAGACGTCCAGACAGACAAGGAGACAGCTGGCCGCACACCCAGCACTTCGGACACGCCATGGTCTTATGCCGTCACCTCATCCTAACCTTGGTTTTCAGATATCTGAACCTAGACATTATATCAATTCTCCACACAGCTGGGTATAGCAAGCACAAAACAGAACTCCTCCTTCCCCATGGCTGTCAAGCTTGCTCTTGGCATGGAGTCACACCTTCAGGGTGGGAGAAACCTTCACGGCCCCTGAATCCACGCCCAAACTTGAGTGCTGCTTGGGCACAAATTCACACTGTGACCCCCAGCATGAGCCCCATGTCAAAGAAAGGCCTGTCACGGCCTGGACCAAGAGCCCACATATGGGGCTTGCCAAGCCCCTATGCACCCAATCCTCACCACGGTTTGAATTTTCCAGTCGCCCCGCCCGTACCTGGAGCTCTGCTCTGGAATCCCTTTCTTGGAGAGACCCATGAGCCAGACAACACGTCTCCACCTTTCCCACAAAATGACCCCAAACTCTTGGGAGCTGGGACAAATCCCCAGAGAGGGATACTCTTCCACAGTACCTGAGGCCACCGCTCCAATCCACGGCTATCCCGGACACAACATCCAGAGACAAAAGCCTGAAGGAACGCCTCCCACTCGCCCTTGTTTCAGAGGCCCAGGAGCTCCCTCTCGGGCTGTACATCCGGCCTGCCATACCCTAGGCGCCACTCATAAGCTGAGTTTGTGTATTCAGACTTCTGTGCCCACAGCCTGGACCCACACAACATCCAGGCTAGGGCCTCAGGACCAAACAGCGAAAGATTGTGCCTGCCCTCTCCAAGGAAAGTGTGCCCAATCCATTGACCACAACCCTACAGGTTACGGAAAAGCTCCAAGGTCCCTGAGGCCATCAATAGTATAGGCCACCCTGGACTAAGAGGGGCTCTCTGACACCAGCGGAGCAACTATTTCCACTTAGACTCTCAGACAGTGTCCCCAGAGACAGAAGGTTGAAATGGACAGGCCCCCAGGCCCTAATCTGAACCTTAGCTTTGGTTTCCATGTTTCCGTTCTCAGAGGACTGTTTTCGTAGACCAGCACATGGGGCTTTTCTGAGGCACCAAACCAAACCTCTCTCATCTCCACATGGGCAGCTTTCTTACTGGGATGTATCAAACACTTCAGGTAGGAGAGTTCCGCAGGGCCACCGAACAACCAGCACATTCCAAGGTCTCCATGGACCCAAACGCACATTATGACGCATCCTCAGGAGAGGCCATTTCAACTCAGCCCCCTGGGTCGCGTGTTCCAGAGGCAGCAGATCAAACATATCTTGTCGCTAATAGCCAATGGGAATGCGAGGCATGCTGTACAGGGATCCATCCTTCGAACCCTGCTCTCCAGTCCTTCCATATGGTATGTCCTGGAGCCATGCAACAGGACTCGAATGTCCCGCAGAAGGAAACCTTGTGGTTTGGGGCAACCTCCAAACTCAGCGTGGGAAAACTTCCTTGGCCTCATGAGGCCCCCAC
Source organism: Mustela nivalis (assembly GCF_964662115.1). Taxonomy (NCBI): domain Eukaryota; kingdom Metazoa; phylum Chordata; class Mammalia; order Carnivora; family Mustelidae; genus Mustela; species Mustela nivalis. The sequence continues at coordinate 1,351,749 of NW_028136453.1, read as the reverse complement.
TTCATGAAGGTGCCATCATGGACACATACTCCAGCCTCAGCCAACGTCTGATCCTCAGCCTGACTTCAGATGCAGGAGATTTTGATTCAGCCTCTGCAGAGTGGGCCTGCTCTGCCCTTGGCTCCAATCCTCACACTAGCTTGTGTTTTCAGACTTCCGTCCTCACACTCCTGGCCCACAAACCCTCCCTCCTGGGAATTCTGGGGCCACAATGAAGCACTGTGCCTGCCTCCCAGGAGAAAAACATTGTCTATGGCGCTGCCCAGAAACCCCAAATGAGGATCAAACTGCTTGGCCCTCGGCAACACCCCAATTGCATAGGCTACCTTAAACAGTGATGCTCTGTCGCAAATAGCCTGAGACCAGACCTTCCAACAGACACCGACACAGCTGGCTGCACACCCAGCACATTGGACCCGCCACTGCCTTAGGCCACCATCCATTCCCAACCTGGGTTTTCAGTCATCGGAACCTAGACCTTATCTCCAATCCCTGCACAGGGGGGAACCTGATGCACAAGTCAGAACCCCTCCTTCCCCCTGGCAAGAGACCTTGCTGCTGGCAGTGAGTCAAACCTTCAGTGTAGGAGAAAACGGCATGGCCCATGAGGCCACGCCCAAGCGTGAGGGCCGCCTTGGGCACAAACACACATTGTGACCCTCAGCGTGAGTACCTTTTTCAAGTAACGCCTCTCAGTGACTGGACCAAGAGCCCGCATATGTGGCTTGCCATGCCCATAAGCACCCAGGACTAACTAGATGGTGTGTATTCCAGTTGAGGGAACCCACTGCTGTGCTCTAGAGTCCCTCTCCTCCGGGGGTCCCCTGTGGCAGAAAACAGTACTCTTCATTCCCACAGAATGAACACAAACACTTGGGAGCTTGGACAATCCCCCGAGAGGAAGGCTCTTCCTCGGCCTCTGAGACAACCCCTACCCTGACCGGACACTGTAAACGCAACACCCAGAGACAAAATCCTGAGTGACTGCCTCCCACTTGCCCTACTTTGATTTCCAGAGGATCTCCCCTCACGGACTAGAGATCAGGCCTGCCATTACATTGGCCCCTAGCTGAGCCAAGTTTGCTTTTTCAGACATCTGTCCCCACAGCCCTGGCAAACACAGCCCCTAGGCTGGGTCCTCTGGAGCCATACCACAGGACCGTGCCTGCACTCTCCTGGGAAACTGTGTCCATTCCTTTGGCCACACACCTCCAGAATATGAGAAACCTCAAGGCCTCCGAGGACATCCCACTACTGGGAGCCTCACTGGACTCACAGGGGCATTCGGACACAAGCTGAGCAGCTACATCCATGAATGAATGCACACAGATGTCAACAGAGATAGACGGTTGAGCCGGACAGGCCTTTAGGCCGTAGTCTCAACTCTTGCTTTGGTTTCCAGGTGTCACTCCTCAGAGGCTTTGGTTCGAAGAACAGGGTATGGGGCTTTCCTGAGGCACGGAACAGAACTCCTCTCGTCTCCACATGGGAAGTTTCCTTGTTGGAGCCGTGTCAAACACCTCATGTTGGAGAATCCTGCAGAGTCCCTGAGCCACCTCCACATTCCAAGGTCTCCCAGGCCACCAAGCCACAGTAGGACTCATCTTCAGGAGAGACCATTTCAACTCTCCCCTCTGGGTAGCTCACCCAGGAGCCCGCAGATTGAGCCTGCCTTGTCCTGACTAAAGAGTGGGAATATGAGGTGGCGTTCCCAGGCATCCATGCTTAGACACCTGCTCTCGAGTCTTTCCATATGGGGCCTCTTGGAACCATCCAATAGGACTCGACTGTCGTGCAGAAGGTAACCTTCAGTTTTGGAGCAGTTCACAAATCCCATCGTAGCCAAAACTTTCTGGCCTCATGAAGCCCCCACACCCTTCAGGAAGAGGCCATGCTGGACAAGAACTCTAGCCTGAGGCACGTCTCATAGTTGACATGACCTCAGTGCAGGAGATCTCGATTCAGCCTCTGCAGAGTGGGCCTGCCGTGCCCTCGGTCCCAAACCTCACGCTAGCTTGTGTTTTCAGACTTCCTTCCTCACACTCCTGGCAAACAAGCCCTCCGGACTAGGAACTCCGGAACCAAAACCCAGCCCAGTGTCTGCCCAACGGAAGAAAAATGTTTCCCTGTGGGGCTCTCCAGAAAACCCAGATGAGGATCAACCTGCTCGGGCCTTGACGGTACCCGAACTGGATAGGCTGCTCTGGGCACTCATGCTCTGCCTGACACAGCCTGAAGCCAGACGTCCAGACAGACAAGGAGATAGCTGGCCGCACACCCAGCACTTCAGACACGCCATGGTCTTATGCCGTCACCTCATCCTAACCTTGGTTTTCAGATATCTGAACCTAGACATTATATCAATTCTCCACACAGCTGGGTATAGCAAGCACAAAACAGAACTCCTCCTTCCCCATGGCTGTCAAGCTTGCTCTTGGCATGGAGTCACACCTTCAGGGTGGGAGAAACCTTCATGGCCCCTGATGCCACGCTCAAACTTGAGTGCTGCTTGGGCACAAATTCACACTGTGACCCTCAGCATGAGCCCCATGTCAAAGAAAGGCCTGTCACGGCCTGGACCAAGAGCCCACATATGGGGCTTGCCAAGCCCCTATGCACCCAATCCTCACCACGGTTTGAATTTTCCAGTCGCCCTGCCCGTACCTGGAGCTCTGCTCTGGAATCCCTTTCTTGGAGAGACCCATGAACCAGACAACACGACTCCACCCTTCCCACAAAATGACCCCAAACTCTTGGGAGCTGGGACAAATCCCCAGAGAGGGATACTCGTCCACAGTACCTGAGGCCACCGCTCCAATCCACGGCTATCCCGGACACAACATCCAGAGACAAAAGCCTGAAGGAACGCCTCCCACTCGCCCTTGTTTCAGAGGCCCAGGAGCTCCCTCTCGGGCTGTACATCCGGCCTGCCATACCCTAGGCGCCACTCATAAGCTGATTTTGTGTATTCAGACTTCTGTGCCCACAGCCTGGACCCACACAACCTCCAGGCTAGGGCCTCTGGACCAAACAGCGAAAGATTGTGCCTGCCCTCTCCAAGGAAAGTGTGCCCAATCCATTGACCACAACCCTACAGGTTAGGGAAAAGCTCCAAGGTCCCTGAGGCCATCAATAGTATAGGCCACCCTGGACTAAGAAGGTTCTCTGACACCAGCGGAGCAACTATCTCCACTTAGACTCTCAGAGAGTGTCCCCAGAGACAGAAGGTTGAAATGGACAGGCCCCCAGGCCCTAATCTGAACCTTAGCTTTGGTTTCCATGTTTCCGTTCTCAGAGGACTGTTTTCGTAGACCAGCACATGGGGCTTTTCTGAGGCACCAAACCAAACCTCTCTCATCTCCACATGGGCAGCTTTCTTACTGGGATGTATCAAACACTTCAGGTAGGAGAGTTCCGCAGGGCCACCGAACAACCAGCACATTCCAAGGTCTCCATGGACCCAAACGCACATTATGACGCATCCTCAGGAGAGGCCATTTCAACTCAGCCCCCTGGGTCGCGTGTTCCAGAGGCAGCAGATCAAACATATCTTGTCGCTAATAGCCAATGGGAATGCGAGGCATGCTGTACAGGGATCCATCCTTCGAACCCTGCTCTCCAGTCCTTCCATATGGTATGTCCTGGAGCCATGCAACAGGACTCGAATGTCCCGCAGAAGGAAACCTTGTGGTTTGGGGCAACCTCCAAACTCAGCGTGGGAAAACTTCCTTGGCCTCATGAGGCCCCCACTTCATGAAGGTGCCATCATGGACACATACGCCAGCCTCAGCCAACGTCTGATCCTCAGCCTGACTTCAGATGCAGGAGATTTTGATTCAGCCTCTGCAGAGTGGGCCTGCTCTGCCCTTGGCTCCAATCCTCACACTAGCTTGTGTTTTCAGACTTCCGTCCTCACACTCCTGGCCCACAAACCCTCCCTACTGGGAATTCTGGGGCCACAATGAAGCACTGTGCCTGCCTCCCAGGAGAAAAACATTGTCTATGGCGCTGCCCAGAAACCCCAAATGAGGATCAAACTGCTTGGCCCTCGGCAACACCCCAATTGCATAGGCTACCTTAAACAGTGATGCTCTGTCGCAAATAGCCTGAGACCAGACCTTCCAACAGACACCGACACATCTGGCTGCACACCCAGCACATTGGACCCGCCACTGCCTTAGGCCACCATCCATTCCCAACCTGGGTTTTCAGTCATCGGAACCTAGACCTTATCTCCAATCCCTGCACAGGGGGGAACCTGATGCACAAGTCAGAACCCCTCCTTCCCCCTGGCAAGAGACCTTGCTGCTGGCAGTGAGTCAAACCTTCAGTGTAGGAGAAAACGGCATGGCCCATGAGGCCACGCCCAAGCGTGAGGGCCGCCTTGGGCACAAACACACATTGTGACCCTCAGCGTGAGTACCTTTTTCAAGTAACGCCTCTCAGTGACTGGACCAAGAGCCCGCATATGTGGCTTGCCATGCCCATAGGCACCCAGGACTAACTAGATGGTGTGTATTCCAGTTGAGGGAACCCACTGCTGTGCTCTAGAGTCCCTCTCCTGGGGGGGTCCCCTGTGGCAGAAAACAGTATTCTTCATTCCCACAGAATGAACACAAACACTTGGGAGCTTGGACAATCCCCCGAGAGGAAGGCTCTTCCTCGGCCTCTGAGACAACCCCTACCCTGACCGGACACTGTAAACGCAACACCCAGAGACAAAATCCTGAGTGACTGCCTCCCACTTGCCCTACTTTGATTTCCAGAGGATCTCCCCTCACGGACTAGAGATCAGGCCTGCCATTACATTGGCCCCTAGCTGAGCCAAGTTTGCTTTTTCAGACATCTGTCCCCACAGCCCTGGCAAACACAGCCTCTAGGCTGGGTCCTCTGGAGCCATACCACAGGACCGTGCCTGCACTCTCCTGGGAAACTGTGTCCATTCCTTTGGCCACACACCTCCAGAATATGAGAAACCTCAAGGCCTCCGAGGACATCCCACTACTGGGAGCCTCACTGGACTCACAGGGGCATTCGGACACAAGCTGAGCAGCTACATCCATGAATGCATGCACACAGATGTCAACAGAGATAGACGGTTGAGCCGGACAGGCCTTTAGGCCGTAGTCTCAACTCTTGCTTTGGTTTCCAGGTGTCACTCCTCAGAGGCTTTGGTTCGAAGAACAGGGTATGGGGCTTTCCTGAGGCACGGAACAGAACTCCTCTCGTCTCCACATGGGAAGTTTCCTTGTTGGAGCCGTGTCAAACACCTCATGTTGGAGAATCCTGCAGAGTCCCTGAGCCACCTCCACATTCCAAAGACTCCCAGGCCACCAAGCCACAGTAGGACTCATCTTCAGGAGAGACCATTTCAACTCTCCCCTCTGGGTAGCTCACCCAGGAGCCCGCAGATTGAGCCTGCCTTGTCCTGACTAAAGAGTGGGAATATGAGGTGGCGTTCCCAGGCATCCATGCTTAGACACCTGCTCTCGAGTCTTTCCATATGGGGCCTCTTGGAACCATCCAATAGGACTCGACTGTCGTGCAGAAGGTAACCTTCAGTTTTGGAGCAGTTCACAAATCCCATCGTAGCTAAAACTTTCTGGCCTCATGAAGCCCCCACACCCTTCAGGAAGAGGCCATGCTGGACAAGAACTCTAGCCTGAGGCACGTCTCATAGTTGACATGACCTCAGTGCAGGAGATCTCGATTCAGCCTCTGCAGAGTGGGCCTGCCGTGCCCTCGGTCCCAAACCTCACGCTAGCTTGTGTTTTCAGACTTCCTTCCTCACACTCCTGGCAAACAAGCCCTCCGGACTAGGAACTCCGGAACCAAAACCCAGCCCAGTGTCTGCCCAACGGAAGAAAAATGTTTCCCTGTGGGGCTCTCCAGAAAACCCAGATGAGGATCAACCTGCTCGGGCCTCGACGGTACCCGAACTGGATAGGCTGCTCTGGGCACTCATGCTCTGCCTGACACAGCCTGAAGCCAGACGTCCAGACAGACAAGGAGACAGCTGGCCGCACACCCAGCACTTCGGACAAGCCATGGTCTTATGCCGTCACCTCATCCTAACCTTGGTTTTCAGATATCTGAACCTAGACATTATATCAATTCTCCACACAGCTGGGTATAGCAAGCACAAAACAGAACTCCTCCTTCCCCATGGCTGTCAAGCTTGCTCTTGGCATGGAGTCACACCTTCAGGGTGGGAGAAACCTTCATGGCCTCTGATGCCACGCCCAAACTTGAGTGCTGCTTGGGCACAAATTCACACTGTGACCCTCAGCATGAGCCCCATGTCAAAGAAAGGCCTGTCAGGGCCTGGACCAAGAGCCCACATATGGGGCTTGCCAAGCCCCTATGCACCCAATCCTCACCACGGTTTGAATTTTCCAGTCGCCCCGCTCGTACCTGGAGCTCTGCTCTGGAATCCCTTTCTTGGAGAGACCCATGAGCCAGACAACACGACTCCACCCTTCCCACAAAATGACCCCAAACTCTTGGGAGCTGGGACAAATCCCCAGAGAGGGATACTCTTCCACAGTACCTGAGGCCACCGCTCCAATCCACGGCTATCCCGGACACAACATCCAGAGACAAAAGCCTGAAGGAACGCCTCCCACTCGCCCTTGTTTCAGAGGCCCAGGAGCTCCCTCTCGGGCTGTACATCCGGCCTGCCATACCCTAGGCGCCACTCCTAAGCTGAGATTGTGTATTCAGACTTCTGTGCCCACAGCCTGCACCCACACAACATCCAGGCTAGGGCTTCTGGACCAAACAGCGAAAGATTGTGCCTGCCCTCTCCAAGGAAAGTGTGCCCAATCCATTGACCACAACCCTACAGGTTACGGAAAAGCTCCAAGGTCCCTGAGGCCATCAATAGTATAGGCCACCCTGGACTAAGAGGGGCTCTCTGACACCAGCGGAGCAACTATCTCCACTTAGACTCTCAGACAGTGTCCCCAGAGACAGAAGGTTGAAATGGACAGGCCCCCAGGCCCTAATCTGAACCTTAGCTTTGGTTTCCATGTTTCCGTTCTCAGAGGACTGTTTTCGTAGACCAGCACATGGGGCTTTTCTGAGGCACCAAACCAAACCTCTCTCATCTCCACATGGGCAGCTTTCTTACTGGGATGTATCAAACACTTCAGGTAGGAGAGTTCCGCAGGGCCACCGAACAACCAGCACATTCCAAGGTCTCCATGGACCCAAACGCACATTATGACGCATCCTCAGGAGAGGCCATTTCAACTCAGCCCCCTGGGTCGCGTGTTCCAGAGGCAGCAGATCAAACATATCTTGTCGCTAATAGCCAATGGGAATGCGAGGCATGCTGTACAGGGATCCATCCTTCGAACCCTGCTCTCCAGTCCTTCCATATGGTATGTCCTGGAGCCATGCAACAGGACTCGAATGTCCCGCAGAAGGAAACCTTGTGGTTTGGGGCAACCTCCAAACTCAGCGTGGGAAAACTTCCTTGGCCTCATAAGGCCCCCACTTCATGAAGGTGCCATCATGGACACATACTCCAGCCTCAGCCAACGTCTGATCCTCAGCCTGACTTCAGATGCAGGAGATTTTGATTCAGCCTCTGCAGAGTGGGCCTGCTCTGCCCTTGGCTCCAATCCTCACACTAGCTTGTGTTTTCAGACTTCCGTCCTCACACTCCTGGCCCACAAACCCTCCCTACTGGGAATTCTGTGGCCACAATGAAGCACTGTGCCTGCCTCCCAGGAGAAAAACATTGTCTATGGCGCTGCCCAGAAACCCCAAATGAGGATCAAACTGCTTGGCCCTCGGCAACACCCCAATTGCATAGGCTACCTTAAACAGTGATGCTCTGTCGCAAAAGCCTGAGCCCAGACCTTCCAACAGACACCGACACAGCTGGCTGCACACCCAGCACATTGGACCCGCCACTGCCTTAGGCCACCATCCATTCCCAACCTGGGTTTTCAGTCATCGGAACCTAGACCTTATCTCCAATCCCTGCACAGGGGGGAACCTGATGCACAATTCAGAACCCCTCCTTCCCCCTGGCAAGAAACCTTGCTGCTGGCGGTGAGTCAAACCTTCAGTGTAGGAGAAAACGGCATGGCCCATGAGGCCACGCCCAAGCGTGAGGGCCGCCTTGGGCACAAACACACATTGCGACCCTCAGCGTGAGTACCTTTTTCAAGTAACGCCTCTCAGTGACTGGACCAAGAGCCTGCATATGTGGCTTGCCATGCCCATAGGCACCCAGGACTAACTAGATGGTGTGTATTCCAGTTGAGGGAACCCACTGCTGTGCTCTAGAGTCCCTCTCCTGGGGAGGTCCCCTGTGGCAGAAAACAGTACTCTTCATTCCCACAGAATGAACACAAACACTTGGGAGCTTGGACAATCCCCCGAGAGGAAGGCTCTTCCTCGGCCTCTGAGACAACCCCTACCCTGACCGGACACTGTAAACGCAACACCCAGAGACAAAATCCTGAGTGACTGCCTCCCACTTGCCCTACTTTGATTTCCAGAGGATCTCCCCTCACGGACTAGAGATCAGGCCTGCCATTACATTGGCCCCTAGCTGAGCCAAGTTTGCTTTTTCAGACATCTGTCCCCACAGCCCTGGCAAACACAGCCTCTAGGCTGGGTCCTCTGGAGCCATACCACAGGACCGTGCCTGCACTCTCCTGGGAAACTGTGTCCATTCCTTTGGCCACACACCTCCAGAATATGAGAAACCTCAAGGCCTCCGAGGACATCCCACTACTGGGAGCCTCACTGGACTCACAGGGGCATTCGGACACAAGCTGAGCAGCTACATCCATGAATGCATGCACACAGATGTCAACAGAGATAGACGGTTGAGCCGGACAGGCCTTTAGGCCGTAGTCTCAACTCTTGCTTTGGTTTCCAGGTGTCACTCCTCAGAGGCTTTGGTTCGAAGAACAGGGTATGGAGCTTTCCTGAGGCACGGAACAGAACTCCTCTCGTCTCCACATGGGAAGTTTCCTTGTTGGAGCCGTGTCAAACACCTCATGTTGGAGAATCCTGCAGAGTCCCTGAGCCACCTCCACATTCCAAAGTCTCCCAGGCCACCAAGCCACAGTAGGACTCATCTTCAGGAGAGACCATTTCAACTCTCCCCTCTGGGTAGCTCACCCAGGAGCCCGCAGATTGAGCCTGCCTTGTCCTGACTAAAGAGTGGGAATATGAGGTGGCGTTCCCAGGCATCCATGCTTAGACACCTGCTCTCGAGTCTTTCCATATGGGGCCTCTTGGAACCATCCAATTAGACTCGACTGTCGTGCAGAAGGTAACCTTCAGTTTTGGAGCAGTTCACAAATCCCATCGTAGCCAAAACTTTCTGGCCTCATGAAGCCCCCACACCCTTCAGGAAGAGGCCATGCTGGACAAGAACTCTAGCCTGAGGCACGTCTCATAGTTGACATGACCTCAGTGCAGGAGATCTCGATTCAACCTCTGCAGAGTGGGCCTGCCGTGCCCTCGGTCCCAAACCTCACGCTTGCTTGTGTTTTCAGACTTCCTTCCTCACACTCCTGGCAAACAAGCCCTCCGGACTAGGAACTCCGGAACCAAAACCCAGCCCAGTGTCTGCCCAACGGAAGAAAAATGTTTCCCTGTGGGGCTCTCCAGAAAACCCAGATGAGGATCAACCTGCTCAGGCCTCGACGGTACCCGAACTGGATAGGCTGTTCTGGGCACTCATGCTCTGCCTGACACAGCCTGAAGCCAGACGTCCAGACAGACAAGGAGACAGCTGGCCGCACACCCAGCACTTTGGACACGCCATGGTCTTATGCCGTCACCTCATCCTAACCTTGGTTTTCAGATATCTGAACCTAGACATTATATCAATTCTCCACACAGCTGGGTATAGCAAGCACAAAACAGAACTCCTCCTTCCCCATGGCTGTCAAGCTTGCTCTTGGCATGGAGTCACACCTTCAGGGTGGGAGAAACCTTCATGGCCCCTGATGCCACGCCCAAACTTGAGTGCTGCTTGGGCACAAATTCACACTGTGACCCTCAGCATGAGCCCCATGTCAAAGAAAGGCCTGTCAGGGCCTGGACCAAGAGCCCACATATGGGGCTTGCCAAGCCCCTATGCACCCAATCCTCACCACGGTTTGAATTTTCCAGTCGCCCCGCCCGTACCTGGAGCTCTGCTCTGGAATCCCTTTCTTGGAGAGACCCATGAGCCAGACAACACGACTCCACCCTTCCCACAAAATGACCCCAAACTCTTGGGAGCTGGGACAAATCCCCAGAGAGGGATACTCGTCCTCAGTACCTGAGGCCACCGCTCCAATCCACGGCTATCCCGGACACAACATCCAGAGACAAAAGCCTGAAGGAACGCCTCCCACTCGCCCTTGTTTCAGAGGCCCAGGAGCTCCCTCTCGGGCTGTACATCCGGCCTGCCATACCCTAGGCGCCACTCATAAGCTGAGTTTGTGTATTCAGACTTCTGTGCCCACAGCCTGGACCCACACAACCTCCAGGCTAGGGCCTCTGGACCAAACAGCGAAAGATTGTGCCTGCCCTCTCCAAGGAAAGTGTGCCCAATCCATTGACCACAACCCTACAGGTTAGGGAAAAGCTCCAAGGTCCCTGAGGCCATCAATAGTATAGGCCACCCTGGACTAAGAGGGGCTCTCTGACACCAGCGGAGCAACTATCTCCACTTAGACTCTCAGACAGTGTCCCCAGAGACAGAAGGTTGAAATGGACAGGCCCCCAGGCCCTAATCTGAACCTTAGCTTTGGTTTCCATGTTTCCGTTCTCAGAGGACTGTTTTCGTAGACCAGCACATGGGGCTTTTCTGAGGCACCAAACCAAACATCTCTCATCTCCACATGGGCAGCTTTCTTACTGGGATGTATCAAACACTTCAGGTAGGAGAGTTCCGCAGGGCCACCGAACAACCAGCACATTCCAAGGTCTCCATGGACCCAAACGCACATTATGACGCATCCTCAGGAGAGGCCATTTCAACTCAGCCCCCTGGGTCGCGTGTTCCAGAGGCAGCAGATCAAACATATCTTGTCGCTAATAGCCAATGGGAATGCGAGGCATGCTGTACAGGGATCCATCCTTCGAACCCTGCTCTCCAGTCCTTCCATATGGTATGTCCTGGAGCCATGCAACAGGACTCGAATGTCCCGCAGAAGGAAACCTTGTGGTTTGGGGCAACCTCCAAACTCAGCGTGGGAAAACTTCCTTGGCCTCATGAGGCCCACACTTCATGAAGGTGCCATCATGGACACATACTCCAGCCTCAGCCAACGTCTGATCCTCAGCCTGACTTCAGATGCAGGAGATTTTGATTCAGCCTCTGCAGAGTGGGCCTGCTCTGCCCTTGGCTCCAATCCTCACACTAGCTTGTGTTTTCAGACTTCCGTCCTCACACTCCTGGCCCACAAACCCTCCCTCCTGGGAATTCTGGGGCCACAATGAAGCACTGTGCCTGCCTCCCAGGAGAAAAACATTGTCTATGGCGCTGCCCAGAAACCCCAAATGAGGATCAAACTGCTTGGCCCTCGGCAACACCCCAATTGCATAGGCTACCTTAAACAGTGATGCTCTGTCGCAAATAGCCTGAGCCCAGACCTTCCAACAGACACCGACACAGCTGGCTGCACACCCAGCACATTGGACCCGCCACTGCCTTAGGCCACCATCCATTCCCAACCTGGGTTTTCAGTCATCGGAACCTAGACCTTATCTCCAATCCCTGCACAGGGGGGAACCTGATGCACAATTCAGAACCCCTCCTTCCCCCTGGCAAGAAACCTTGCTGCTGGCAGTGAGTCAAACCTTCAGTGTAGGAGAAAACGGCATGGCCCATGAGGCCACGCCCAAGCGTGAGGGCCGCCTTGGGCACAAACACACATTGCGACCCTCAGCGTGAGTACCTTTTTCAAGTAACGCCTCTCAGTGACTGGACCAAGAGCCCGCATATGTGGCTTGCCATGCCCATAGGCACCCAGGACTAACTAGATGGTGTGTATTCCAGTTGAGGGAACCCACTGCTGTGCTCTAGAGTCCCTCTCCTGGGGGGGGTCCCCTGTGGCAGAAAACAGTACTCTTCATTCCCACAGAATGAACACAAACACTTGGGAGCTTGGACAATCCCCCGAGAGGAAGGCTCTTCCTCGGCCTCTGAGACAACCCCTACCCTGACCGGACACTGTAAACGCAACACCCAGAGACAAAATCCTGAGTGACTGCCTCCCACTTGCCCTACTTTGATTTCCAGAGGATCTCCCCTCACGGACTAGAGATCAGGCCTGCCATTACATTGGCCCCTAGCTGAGCCAAGTTTGCTTTTTCAGACATCTGTCCCCACAGCCCTGGCAAACACAGCCTCTAGGCTGGGTCCTCTGGAGCCATACCACAGGACCGTGCCTGCTCTCTCCTGGGAAACTGTGTCCATTCCTTTGGCCACACACCTCCAGAATATGAGAAACCTCAAGTCCTCCGAGGACATCCCACTACTGGGAGCCTCACTGGACTCACAGGGGCATTCGGACACAAGCTGAGCAGCTACATCCATGAATGCATGCACACAGATGTCAACAGAGATAGAAGGTTGAGCCGGACAGGCCTTTAGGCCGTAGTCTCAACTCTTGCTTTGGTTTCCAGGTGTCACTCCTCAGAGGCTTTGGTTCGAAGAACAGGGTATGGGGCTTTCCTGAGGCACGGAACAGAACTCCTCTCGCCTCCACATGGGAAGTTTCCTTGTTGGAGCCGTGTCAAACACCTCATGTTGGAGAATCCTGCAGAGTCCCTGAGCCACCTCCACATTCCAAAGTCTCCCAGGCCACCAAGCCACAGTAGGACTCATCTTCAGGAGAGACCATTTCAACTCTCCCCTCTTGGTTGCTCACCCAGGTGCCCGCAGATTGAGCCTGCCTTGTCCTGACTAAAGAGTGGGAATATGAGGTGGCGTTCCCAGGCATCCATGCTTAGACACCTGCTCTCGAGTCTTTCCATATGGGGCCTCTTGGAACCATCCAATAGGACTCGACTGTCGTGCAGAAGGTAACCTTCAGTTTTGGAGCAGTTCACAAATCCCATCGTAGCCAAAACTTTCTGGCCTCATGAAGCCCCCACACCCTTCAGGAAGAGGCCATGCTGGACAAGAACTCTAGCCTGAGGCACGTCTCATAGTTGACATGACCTCAGTGCAGGAGATCTCGATTCAGCCTCTGCAGAGTGGGCCTGCCGTGCCCTCGGTCCCAAACCTCACGCTAGCTTTTGTTTTCAGACTTCCTTCCTCACACTCTTGGCAAACAAGCCCTCCGGACTAGGAACTCCGGAACCAAAACCCAGCCCAGTGTCTGCCCGACGGAAGAAAAACGTTTCCCTGTGGGGCTCTCCAGAAAACCCAGATGAGGATCAACCTGCACGGGCCTCGACGGTACCCGAACTGGATAGGCTGCTCTGGGCACTCATGCTCTGCCTGACACAGCCTGAAGCCAGACGTCCAGACAGACAAGGAGACAGCTGGCCGCACACCCAGCACTTCGGACACGCCATGGTCTTATGCCGTCACCTCATCCTAACCTTGATTTTCAGATATCTGAACCTAGACATTATATCAATTCTCCACTCAGCTGGATATAGCAAGCACAAAACAGAACTCCTCCTTCCCCATGGCTGTCAAGCTTGCTCTTGGCATGGAGTCAAACCTTCAGGGTGGGAGAAACCTTCATGGCCCCTGATGCCACGCCCAAACTTGAGTGCTGCTTAGGCACAAATTCACACTGTGACCCTCAGCTTGAGCCCCATGTCAAAGAAAGGCCTGTCAGGGCCTGGACCAAGAGCCCAAATATGGGGCTTGCCAAGCCCCTATGCACCCAATCCTCACCACGGTTTGAATTTTCCAGTCGCCCCGCCCGTACCTGGAGCTCTGCTCTGGAATCCCTTTCTTGGAGAGACCCATGAGCCAGACAACACGACTCCACCCTTCCCACAAAATGACCCCAAACTCTTGGGAGCTGGGACAAATCCCCAGAGAGGGATACTCGTCCACAGTACCTGAGGCCACCGCTCCAATCCACGGCTAACGCGGACACAACATCCAGAGACAAAAGCCTGAAGGAACGCCTCCCACTCGCCCTTGTTTCAGAGGCCCAAAAGCTCCCTCTCGGGCTGTACATCCGGCCTGCCATACCCTAGGCGCCACTCATAAGCTGAGTTTGTGTATTCAGACTTCTGTGCCCACAGCCTGGACCCACACAACATCCAGGCTAGGGCCTCTGGACCAAACAGCGAAAGATTGTGCCTGCCCTCTCCAAGGAAAGCGTGCCCAATCCATTGACCACAACCCTACAGGTTAGGGAAAAGCTCCAAGGTCCCTGAGGCCATCAATAGTATAGGCCACCCTGGACTAAGAGGGGCTCTCTGACACCAGCGGAGCAACTATCTCCACTTAGACTCTCAGACAGTGTCCCCAGAGACAGAAGGTTGAAATGGACAGGCCCCCAGGCCCTAATCTGAACCTTAGCTTTGGTTTCCATGTTTCCGTTCTCAGAGGACTGTTTTCGTAGACCAGCACCAAACCAAACCTCTCTCATCTCCACATGGGCAGCTTTCTTACTGGGATGTATCAAACACTTCAGGTAGGAGAGTTCCGCAGGGCCACTGAACAACCAGCACATTCCAAGGTCTCCATGGACCCAAACGCACATTATGACGCATCCTCAGGAGAGGCCATTTCAACTCAGCCCCCTGGGTCGCGTGTTCCAGAGGCAGCAGATCAAACATATCTTGTCGCTAATAGCCAATGGGAATGCGAGGCATGCTGTACAGGGATCCATCCTTCGAACCCTGCTCTCCAGTCCTTCCATATGGTATGTCCTGGAGCCATGCAACAGGACTCGAATGTCCCGCAGAAGGAAACCTTGTGGTTTGGGGCAACCTCCAAACTCAGCGTGGGAAAACTTCCTTGGCCTCATGAGGCCCCCACTTCATGAAGGTGCCATCATGGACACATACTCCAGCCTCAGCCAACGTCTGATCCTCAGCCTGACTTCAGATGCAGGAGATTTTGATTCAGCCTCTGCAGAGTGGGCCTGCTCTGCCCTTGGCTCCAATCCTCACACTAGCTTGTGTTTTCAGACTTCCGTCCTCACACTCCTGGCCCACAAACCCTCCCTCCTGGGAATTCTGGGGCCACAATGAAGCACTGTGCCTGCCTCCCAGGAGAAAAACATTGTCTATGGCGCTGCCCAGAAACCCCAAATGAGGATCAAACTGCTTGGCCCTCGGCAACACCCCAATTGCATAGGCTACCTTAAACAGTGATGCTCTGTCGCAAATAGCCTGAGCCCAGACCTTCCAACAGACACCGACACAGCTGGCTGCACACCCAGCACATTGGACCCGCCACTGCCTTAGGCCACCATCCATTCCCAACCTGGGTTTTCAGTCATCGGAACCTAGACCTTATCTCCAATCCCTGCACAGGGGGGAACCTGATGCACAATTCAGAACCCCTCCTTCCCCCTGGCAAGAAACCTTGCTGCTGGCAGTGAGTCAAACCTTCAGTGTAGGAGAAAACGGCATGGCCCATGAGGCCACGCCCAAGCGTGAGGGCCGCCTTGGGCACAAACACACATTGCGACCCTCAGCGTGAGTACCTTTTTCAAGTAACGCCTCTCAGTGACTGGACCAAGAGCCCGCATATGTGGCTTGCCATGCCCATAGGCACCCAGGACTAACTAGATGGTGTGTATTCCAGTTGAGGGAACCCACTGCTGTGCTCTAGAGTCCCTCTCCTGGGGGGGGTCCCCTGTGGCAGAAAACAGTACTCTTCATTCCCACAGAATGAACACAAACACTTGGGAGCTTGGACAATCCCCCGAGAGGAAGGCTCTTCCTCGGCCTCTGAGACAACCCCTACCCTGACCGGACACTGTAAACGCAACACCCAGAGACAAAATCCTGAGTGACTGCCTCCCACTTGCCCTACTTTGATTTCCAGAGGATCTCCCCTCACGGACTAGAGATCAGGCCTGCCATTACATTGGCCCCTAGCTGAGCCAAGTTTGCTTTTTCAGACATCTGTCCCCACAGCCCTGGCAAACACAGCCTCTAGGCTGGGTCCTCTGGAGCCATACCACAGGACCGTGCCTGCACTCTCCTGGGAAACTGTGTCCATTCCTTTGGCCACACACCTCCAGAATATGAGAAACCTCAAGGCCTCCGAGGACATCCCACTACTGGGAGCCTCACTGGACTCACAGGGGCATTCGGACACAAGCTGAGCAGCTACATCCATGAATGCATGCACACAGATGTCAACAGAGATAGAAGGTTGAGCCGGACAGGCCTTTAGGCCGTAGTCTCAACTCTTGCTTTGGTTTCCAGGTGTCACTCCTCAGAGGCTGTGGTTCGAAGAACAGGGTATGGGGCTTTCCTGAGGCACGGAACAGAACTCCTCTCGTCTCCACATGGGAAGTTTCCTTGTTGGAGCCGTGTCAAACACCTCATGTTGGAGAATCCTGCAGAGTCCCTGAGCCACCTCCACATTCCAAAGTCTCCCAGGCCACCAAGCCACAGTAGGACTCATCTTCAGGAGAGACCATTTCAACTCTCCCCTCTGGGTAGCTCACCCAGGAGCCCGCAGATTGAGCCTGCCTTGTCCTGACTAAAGAGTGGGAATATGAGGTGGCGTTCCCAGGCATCCATGCTTAGACACCTGCTCTCGAGTCTTTCCATATGGGGCCTCTTGGAACCATCCAATAGGACTCGACTGTCGTGCAGAAGGAAACCTTCAGTTTTGGAGCAGTTCACAAATCCCATCGTAGCCAAAACTTTCTGGCCTCATGAAGCCCCCACACCCTTCAGGAAGAGGCCATGCTGGACAAGAACTCTAGCCTGAGGCACGTCTCATAGGTGACATGACCTCAGTGCAGGAGATCTCGATTCAGCCTCTGCAGAGTGGGCCTGCCGTGCCCTCGGTCCCAAACCTCACGCTAGCTTTTGTTTTCAGACTTCCTTCCTCACACTCCTGGCAAACAAGCCCTCCGGACTAGGAACTCCAGAACCAAAACCCAGCCCAGTGTCTGCCCAACGGAAGAAAAATGTTTCCCTGTGGGGCTCTCCAGAAAACCCAGATGAGGATCAACCTGCTCGGGCCTCGACGGTACCCGAACTGGATAGGCTGCTCTGGGCACTCATGCTCTGCCTGACACAGCCTGAAGCCAGACGTCCAGACAGACAAGGAGACAGCTGGCCGCACACCCAGCACTTCGGACACGCCATGGTCTTATGCCGTCACCTCATCCTAACCTTGGTTTTCAGATATCTGAACCTAGACATTATATCAATTCTCCACACAGCTGGGTATAGCAAGCACAAAACAGAACTCCTCCTTCCCCATGGCTGTCAAGCTTGCTCTTGGCATGCAGTCACACCTTCAGGGTGGGAGAAACCTTCATGGCCCCTGATGGCACGCCCAAACTTGAGTGCTGCTTAGGCACAAATTCACACTGTGACCCTCAGCATGAGCCCCATGTCAAAGAAAGGCCTGTCAGGGCCTGGACCAAGAGCCCACATATGGGGCTTGCCAAGCCCCTATGCACCCAATCCTCTCCACGGTTTGAATTTTCCAGTCGCCCCGCCCGTACCTGGAGCTCTGCTCTGGAATCCCTTTCTTGGAGAGACCCATGAGCCAGACAACACGACTCCACCCTTCCCACAAAATGACCCCAAACTCTTGGGAGCTGGGACAAATCCCCAGAGAGGGATACTCTTCCACAGTACCTGAGGCCACCGCTCCAATCCACGGCTATCCCAGACACAACATCCAGAGACAAAAGCCTGAAGGAACGCCTCCCACTCGCCCTTGTTTCAGAGGCCCAGGAGCTCCCTCTCGGGCTGTACATCCGGCCGGCCATACCCTAGGCGCCACTCATAAGCTGAGTTTGTGTATTCAGACTTCTGTGCCCACAGCCTGGACCCACACAACATCCAGGCTAGGGCCTCTGGAACAAACAGCGAAAGATTGTGCCTGCCCTCTCCAAGGAAAGCGTGCCCAATCCATTGACCACAACCCTACAGGTTAGGGAAAAGCTCCAAGGTCCCTGAGGCCATCAATAGTATAGGCCACCCTGGACTAAGAGGGGCTCTCTGACACCAGCGGAGCAACTATCTCCACTTAGACTCTCAGAGAGTGTTTCCAGAGACAGAAGTTTGAAATGGACAGGCCCCCAGGCCCTAATCTGAACCTTAGCTTTGGTTTCCATGTTTCCGTTCTCAGAGGACTGTTTTCGTAGACCAGCACATGGGGCTTTTCTGAGGCACCAAACCAAACCTCTCTCATCTCCACATGGGCAGCTTTCTTACTGGGATGTATCAAACACTTCAGGTAGGAGAGTTCCGCAGGGCCACTGAACAACCAGCACATTCCAAGGTCTCCATGGACCCAAACGCACATTATGACGCATCCTCAGGAGAGGCCATTTCAACTCAGCCCCCTGGGTCGCGTGTTCCAGAGGCAGCAGATCAAACATATCTTGTCGCTAATAGCCAATGGGAATGCGAGGCATGCTGTACAGGGATCCATCCTTCGAACCCTGCTCTCCAGTCCTTCCATATGGTATGTCCTGGAGCCATGCAACAGGACTCGAATGTCCCGCAGAAGGAAACCTTGTGGTTTGGGGCAACCTCCAAACTCAGCGTGGGAAAACTTCCTTGGCCTCATGAGGCCCCCACTTCATGAAGGTGCCATCATGGACACATACTCCAGCCTCAGCCAACGTCTGATCCTCAGCCTGACTTCAGATGCAGGAGATTTTGATTCAGCCTCTGCAGAGTGGGCCTGCTCTGCCCTTGGCTCCAATCCTCACACTAGCTTGTGTTTTCAGACTTCCGTCCTCACACTCCTGGCCCACAAGCCCTCCCTACTTGGAATTCTGGGGCCACAATGAAGCACTGTGCCTGCCTCCCAGGAGAAAAACATTGTCTATGGCACTGCCCAGAAACCCCAAATTAGGATCAAACTGCTTGGCCCTCGGCAACACCCCAATTGCATAGGCTACCTTAAACAGTGATGCTCTGTCGCAAATAGCCTGAGCCCAGACCTTCCAACAGACACCGACACAGCTGGCTGCACACCCAGCACATTAGACCCGCCACTGCCTTAGGCCACTATCCATTCCCAACCTGGGTTTTCAATCATCGGAACCTAGACCTTATCTCCAATCCCTGCACAGGGGGGAACCTGATGCACAAGTCAGAACCCCTCCTTCCCCATGGCAAGAAACCTTGCTGCTGGCCGTGAGTCAAACCTTCAGTGTAGGAGAAAACGGCAAACCTGCCGGGCCTCATGAAGCCCCCCATATCCTTCAGGGAGAGGCCATCATGGTCAAAAACTCTAGCTTGAAGCACGTCTCATAGTAGACATGATCGCAATGCAGGAGATCTTGATTCAGCCTCTGCAGAGTGGCCTGCCGTGCCCTCGGTCCCAAACCTCACGCTAGCTTGTGTTTTCAGACTTCCGTCCTCACACTCCTGGCAAACAATCCCTCCAGAGTAGTAATTGCAGAACCACAAGCCTGCCCAGTTACTGCCCACCGGTAGAAAACGTTTCCTTGTGGGGCTTTCCATAAAACCCAGATGAGGATAAACCTGCTCTTGCCTCGACGGCACTCAGATTTGATAGGCTGCTCTGGGCACTAATGCTCTGCCTTTCACAGCCTGAGGCCAGACGTCCAGACAGGCAAGGAGACAGCTGGCCACACACCTAGCACTTCTGACACGCCATGGTCTTATGCCGTTATCTCTTCCTAACCTTGGTTTTCCGATATCTAAACCCAGATATTATATCAATTCCCCACACAGTTGGGCATCTGAAGCACAAATCAGAACTCCTTCTTCCCCATGGCTGTAAGGCTTGCTCTTGGCATGGAGTCACACCTTCAGGGTGGGAGAAACCTTCATTTCCCCTGAAACCACGCCCAAACTTGAGTGCTGCCTTGGGCAGAAATTCACTCTGTGACCCTCAGCGTGAGGCCAATATCAAAGAAAGGCCTGTCAGGGCCTTGACCAAGAGCCCTCATATGGGGCGTGCCAAGCCCCTATACACCCAATCCTCACCAGTGTTTGAGTTTTCCAGTCTCCCCCCTGTTCCTGGGGCTCTGCTCTGGAATCACTTTCTTGGAGAGACACATGAGCCAGACAACAGGACTCCACCCTTCCCACAAAATGACCCCAAACTCCTGTTAGCTGGGACAAATCCCCAGAGAGGTTACTCGTCCACAGTCACTGAGGCCACCCCCTACAATCCACGGCTATCCTGGACGCATCCAGAGACAAAAGCCTGAAGGAATCTCGCCCTTGATTCACAAGCCAAGGAGCTCACTCCTTATCTGTACATCCGGCCTGCCATACCCTTGGCACCACTCATAAGCTGAGTTTTTGTTTTCAGACTTATGTGCCCACAGCCTGGACCCACACACCCTCCAGGCTAGGGCATCTGGAGCCACAGTGAAAGATTGTGCCTGCCCTCTCCAAGGAAAGTGTGCCCAATCCATTGACCACAACCCTACAGGTTAGGGAAAAGTTCCAAGGCCCCTGAGGCCATCCTGATAGTGTAGGCTGCCCTGGACTAAAAGGGGCACTCTGACACCAGCTCTGCCATTATCACCACTTAGACTTTCAGACAGTGTCCCCAGAGACAGAAGATTGAAATGGACAGGCCCTTAGGCCCTAATATGAACCTTAGCTTTAGTTTTCATGTGTCTGTCCTAAGAGGACTGGTTTCTTATACCAGCATATTGGGTTTTTCTGAGGCTCCAAACCAAACCTCTCTCGTCTCCACATGGAGTGCTTTCTTACTGGATCTGTATCAAACCCTTCTGGTCGGAGAATTCCGCAGGGCCACAGTACAACCATCACATTCCAAGGTCTCCATGGACAGAAACACACATTATGACGCATCCTCATGAGAGGCCATTTCAACTCAGCCCACTGGTTAGCTTGCCCCAGAGCCAGCAGAACAAACATATCTTGTCGTTAATGGCCAAAGGGAATGCGAGGCATGTTGTTCAGGGATCCATCCTTTGAACCCTCCTCTTCAGTCCTTCCGTATGGTATGTACTGGAGCCATTCAACAGGACTCGACTGTCTCGCAGAAGGAAACCTTGTGGTTTGTGGCAACCTCCAAACTCAGCGTGGGAAAACTTCGTTGGCCTCATGAGGCACCTGCTTCATGAAGGTGCCATCAAGGGCACAATCCAACCTCAGCCAATGTCTGATCCTCAGCCTGACTTCAGATGCATGAGATATCCTTTCAGCCTTTGCAGAGTGGGCCTGCTCCCCACCTCACCCTATGTTTTGTTTTCAGACTCTACCCTAGCACTCCTGGCCCAAAAGCCCTCATGATTGGGAATTCTGGTTCCAGAACGAAGCACTCTGCCTGCCCCCCAAAGAAAAACATTGTCTATGGCATTGCTCAGAAACCCCAAATGAAAATCAACCTGCTCAGCCCTCGGCAACACCCCAATTGCATAGGCTACCCTAAACACTATGCTCTGTCTTACATAGCCTGAGCCCAGACCTTGTGAGAGACATTGAGACAGTTGGCTTCACACCCAGCACATCGAACCTGCCATGGGTTAGGCCATTTCATCCCTTCCCATTGACCTGGGTGTCTTCCTGGAGGTATATTCTGAGGCTGTGTCAGACTATGCATTTTTTCTGGAGCTTCCTATGGAATTGGGGTGGTATTAGGGGCCTTGCAATTTTCTCTTAATCTGGTGGGTTGGGAAACTGAGACAGGCTGACATTCCTTGGGAGAGCTGGCCCAGTGCTGTTGTGTGTTCCTGGAGGCCCCATCCTGGAGGGCATATGGGTCAGGACTCTGGGTCCAAAGTCTTCAGACACAAACTCGGGTAAGAGTTAAGCTCGAGGTGATGGCAGACCCAATCTGCAGACCCTGAGCGAAGCATCTCCAGATATGAAATTCGGACGGCTGTGAGGCAGGAGCACAGTCTTTTCTGTCTGACTTGTTTGTCTATGATGGCCACGAAATGGAGGGGTGGCCTCATGGGTCCATGTGAGATTCTACCTCTCTGGGAATTCTGCTCGGCACCCAAGAGTTTGGTGTATTTCCGGGGGATGGGAGGAGCGCAGTTTTCTGAGTCAGGGATCCCGTCCAAACAGCCATTCCAGAGATGGGTCCTGGGTTCTGGAGCCTGGATCACCGCAACAAGGCTTAGGATTTGGGCCAAGGGTCCTGCTCTATGTTTTCCTGGTACAGCTCCCGAGTGTTCTTGTTGGAAATGGGTCTCATTCTGAGGGTCACAATGCCTGTTTTTGCCCAGATGCCCATGCTGAGTGGGTGTGACCTCATGGGCTATGCACTTGGCTCCCACTCTGAGGGTTGGACTGCCATCTCAACATTCAGTTTTCCTGCCATGGGGAAGGAGGGGTACTTTTTTATGCTTCAGGTTCCCCCATGGGCAGGAATTTGAGCTAAGTTCTGGGACAGGTGCCTGAATACCCAGTTCACTTTGAGATGAGGTCCTTGGGCCAAGGCAGGACCCACCTGCAGAAAATGAGGCCTGCTTTCTGGGTGGCTGTCAGGAGCTCGGGCTCGAGCTGTGTCAGACAGAACATTCATGGAGAGTTCGGCCTATGATATTGGGGTGCTTTTGAGAGCTGTGCAACTGGATCCTCATGGGGGATTTTTGCACAGACCCTTTCTTCACTTCTTCTATCTGGTGAGCAGGCAGATGGCTGCATTACGGCTCCAGAATATCCAAGTTGGAGGGTTTGCAGGCGAGGAGTGTGAGGACAGAAGTATGAAAACATAAGCTACGGTTACGCTCAGTGCCGAGCACATGTCTATTCCAATGTACAGCAGTTGTTTCGAGATCTTCAGCACCTGGGCGAGGGGAAGATGTCTGCTCACGCTGGAGTTTGTATCCACGATGGCCAACAAATGGTGGGGAGGCCTCAAGAATTCTTGGAGGTTTTTCCAAGCTGGAGCTTGTGAGCTGCTCCAAACATCAAGGTGTCCTACTAAGGGACAGCAGAAGTCTTCTTACAGGGCTCCAGGGTCCACAATATGGAAGATTCGATAGCAATGCTCTCTGATTGGAGGCCTGGGAAGCCAATCTCTTGTTACCATTGCAGCTGAGGAACAGGGTAAGCTTGAACCAATGACACTGATTCCAAGTTCCCAGTAATTCCACGACCATGAGTGACACGATATCCAGTGACAAAAACTTGAGCAGAGCCTCACTCTCGCCCTTCTTTCAAATTCCGAAGAGTTCTCCTCATGGTCTGTAGATCAGTCCTGCCATACCTATGACCCGAAACATAAGCCGAGTTTGTGTTTTCAGACAACTGTCCAAACAGCCCTGGCCTACACAACCTACAGGCTCAGGCCCCTGGAGCCAAACCTGAGGACTGTACTTGCCCTCTCCTATGGAATTGTGTGTGCCCATTCCAATGACCACAACCCTTCTAATAGGATAAACCTCCAAAGTCCCTGATCCATCTCAATAGTGGTGGCTTCCCAGGAAAAACAGGGTCAATCTGAGCCCAACTGAGCACCTACCTGCACTCAGACCCATAGACAGATGTCCCCAGAGGTAAAAAGGAAAGAACAGGCCCCTAGGCACTAATCAGATCCATTGCTTTGGTTTCCAGGCATCTCTCCTCAGATTCCTGGATTTCAAAAGCAGCATATAGCTGTTTCTTGACTCACCCATCAGAAAACCTCTCATCTACACATGGGAAACTTGCACGTTGGGGCTGTGTCAAAGCCTCTGTTTAGGAGAACCCTTTAGGGCCCCAGTGCCACCGCTTCATTCCAAGGTCTCCATAGACACAAAAGCACATTAGGACCCATCCCAAGGGGTGTCCATTTCAACTCAGCGTCCACGGTTGCTCCCCACAGGTCCAGGAGATCTAACCAGTCTTGTTGCTAGGAGACAATTGAAATGCGAGGTGGGCTACCCATCCATCCATCCTTAGAACCCTGCTCAGAATCATTGGCCTGGAGCCAAACAACAGGTCTCAATTGTCCTGCAGAAGACTCTCTGCAGTTTGGAGCTTCTCACAACTCCCATGGTGGGAAAACACCCATGGCCCCGTGATGCCCCCCCCCATTCATGAAGGGGCCATCAGGGACAGAAACTCCAACCTGAGCGATCGTCTGATCCTCGCCCTGACTTCAGATGCACGAGATCTCGATTCAGGTCTGTAGATTTTGCCTGCCATGGCCTCACCCAGAAACCTAAGCCTAGCTTGTGTTCTCAGACTTTTGTCGTCAGACTACTGGCCCACAAGCCCTCCAGTTTGGCAATCCAGAACTACAATGCAGCACTCTGCCGGCCTTCCAGAAGAAAAACATTGTCCTCTGGGACTACACAGTAACCCCAAATGAGGATCAACCTGCACCGACATTGGCTGTACCCCAAATACATAGGCTGACCAGGGCACTAATGCACTTTCTGACACAGCCTGAGCCTGGACACCCTGGACCCTCCCAGACAGCTGGCCGCACACTGAGCACATCGAGCCGCCATGGCCTTAGGTCGTCATCTCTTCCCAACCTCGGTTTTCAGGTTTCAGAACCTAGACCTTATCTCCAATCACTGCCCAGGGTTGAAGGTGATGCAGAAATCAGAACTCCTTCCCCATGGCAAAAAACCTTGTGGTTGGCATGTTGTCCAACGTTCAGTGTAGTTGAAACCAGTGTGGCCCATGAGGCCCGCCCATGCTGGCGGGCCACATTGGTAAGAAACACACATTGTGACGCTCAGGCTGAGCCCAGTCCTCAAGTAAGGGCACTCAGTGGCTGGATGAAGAGATAGCATATTCGACTTGCCATGCTCCTAGGCCCCAATTTTTAACCATAGTTCGGGTTGTCCCTTCAGTCTTCCCCACAGCTTGGCTTTGGAATTCCTCTTTTGGTGGGACACCTGACGTAACAAAACTGAAATGAGTCCTCCCATCCCACAGAATGACGAAAAGCAATTGGGAATTGGGCCAAATCCTCAGAGAGGAAGATTCGTCCATGGCCCATGAGGCCTCCCCGACATTCCACGGCCATCGCTGATACAAAATCCAGAGACAAAAGCCTGAGCAAGCGCCTCAGACTAGTACTTTCTTCATATCCTGAAGAGTTCTTCTCATGGTTTGTAGATCGGGCCTGCCATACCTACGTCCCCAAAACTAAGCTGAGTTTGTGTTTTCAGACTTCTGTCCTCAAAGTCTTGGGCCACATACCCTCCAGGCTGGGCCCCTGGAGCCACACATTAGGACTGTGCCTACCAATCCATGGGAATTCTACCCATTCCATGGTCCAAAATCGTACAAATTAGGAGAAACCTCCAAAGTCCCTGAGGCCATCCCAATAGATTTGGTCGCCCTGAACAAACAAGGGCTGTCTAACGCCAGCTGATAATCGACCTCCACTCATACCATAGATGGATGTCCCCAGAGAAGAAGATTGAACCAGACAGGACCCTAGGCCATAATAGGATCCATTGCTTTGGGTTACAGGCATGTGTCCTCAAAAGCCTGATCCCAATACGAGCATAGGGGTTTTCCTGAGGCCCCCATCAGAACTCATCTCGTCTCCACAAGGAAACCTGTGCATGGGAGCCATGTCCAAAGCTTAGGAGAGTACTTCAGGTTCCCGGTGCCACCGCCCCATTCCAAGGCCCTCATGGACACAAAAACACATTAGGACCCATCCTCAGGAAAGTCCATTTCAAGTCAGCCACCCCATTGCTCAGGCAGAGGCATCAGATCTAAACAGTCTTGTTGCTAGGAGAAAATTGGAATGTGAGGCGGGCTTCCCAGGCATCTATCCGCGAACGGTGCTCTGGAGTCATTCCATATGGGATGTCCTGGAGCTGTCCAACAGGTCTCAATTGTCCCGCAGAAGGAATCCTTGAAGGGGGCATCCCACAACTCCCAACGTGGGAAAACTTCAATGGCCTCGAGATTCTGCTCCCTTCATGAAGCGGCCGTCATGCTCAGAAACTCCAACGTGAGCCAACGTCTGATCCTCGCCCTGACTTCACATGGATGAGATATTGGTTCAGATATGCAGGGGGTACCTGCCGTGCCCTCGACCTGAAACCCAAGACTAGCTTGTCTTCTCAGACTTCCGTCCTCACACTCCTGGCCCCGAAGCCCTCAAGTTTGGCAATTCCGGACCCACAATGCAGCACTCTGCCTGCCCTCTAGAAAAAAAATTATTGCCTCATGAGCTGCCCAGGCACCTTAAATGAGGGTAAACCTACACAGCACTCGACTTTACCCAAATTATATAGTTTAACCTGGGCACTAATGCACTGTCGAACACAACCTGAGCCCGGACCTCCTGACCAACACCCAGAAAGCTGACCGCACACTGAGCACATAAAACCCGCCATGGCCTTAGGTCATCATCTCTTCCCTACCTCAGTTTTCAGGCTTCAGAACCGAGACCTTATCTCCAATCACTGACCAGGGGTGAGTGTGATGCAGAAGTCAGAACTCCTCCTTACCCATGGCAAGAACCCTTGTGGTTGGCACGTTGTTCAACGTTCAGTTTAGGAGAAACCAGAATTCACCCTGAGGCCCCACCAATTCTTGAGTGTTAGGAGGGCATACACACGCATTGTGACCCTCAGCATAAGTCCTGTCCTCTAGTACGTCCTCTCAGTGGCTGGACCATTAGATGTCATAATGGGCTTGACATGTCCCTAGGCCCCAATTTTTAACCAGATTTCTTATTGTCCAGGCGCCCCTCCCCAGGGCTCTACTCTGGAATCCATCATTTGGTGGGACACCTGAGGTTAAAAAAGAAAACAACAACAACAACAACAAAAACGGACTTCTTCCAGCCCACAGAATGAACCCAAACTCTTTGGACGGGGCCAAACCACCTGAGAGTAAGACTCGTCCATTTCCCATGAAGTCACCCAGAAATTCAACGACCATGAGTGACACGATATCCAGAGACAAAAAGTTGAGCAGGAGCCTCACACTCGCCCTTCTTTCAAATCCCGAAGGGTTCTCCTCATGGTCTGTAGATCAGTCCTGCCATACCTATGACCCGAAACATAAGCCGAGTTTGTGTTTTCAGACAACTGTCCAAACAGCCCTGGCCTACACAACCTACAGGCTCAGGCCCCTGGAGCCAAACCTGAGGACTGAACTTGCCCTCTCCAAGGGAATTGTGTGTGCCCATTCCAATGGCCACAGCCCTTCTAATAGGATAAACCTCCAAAGTCCCTGATCCATCTCAATATTGGTGGCTTCCCAGGAAAAACAGGGGCAATCTGAGCCCAACTGAGCACCTACCTGCACTCAGACCCATAGATAGATGTCCCCAGAGGTAAAAAGGGAAGAACAGGCCCCTAGGCACTAATCAGATCCATTGCTTTGGTTTCCAGGCATCACTCCTCAGATTCCTGGATTTCAAAAGCAGCATATAGTTGTTTCTTGACTCACCCATCAGAAAACATCTCATCTACACATGGGAAACTGGCACGTTGGAGCTGTGTCAAAGCCTCTGTTTAGGAGAACCCTTTAGGGCCCCAGTGCCACCGCTTCATTCAAAGTCTCCATAGACACAAAAGCACGTTAGGACCCATCCCCCGGGGTGTCCATTTCAACTCAGCGTCCTCGGTTGCTCCCCACAGATCCAGGAGATCTAACCTGTCTGGTTGCTAGGAGACAATTGGAATGCGATGTGGGATACCCAGCCATCCATCCTTAGAACCATGCTCATAATCATTGGCCTGGAGCCAAACAACAGGTCTCAATTGTCCTGCAAAAGACTCTCTGCAGTTTGGAGCTTCACACAACTCCCCTCGTGGGAAAACACCCATGGCCTCGTGATGCCCCCCCCATTCATGAAGGGGCAATCAGGGACAGAAACTACAACCGAGCGATCGTCTGATCCTCGCCCTGACTTCAGATGCACGAGATCTCGATTCAGGTCTGTAGATTGTGCCTGCCATGGCCTCACCCAGAAACCTAAGCCTAGCTTGTGTTCTCAGACTTTTTTCGTCAGACTACTGGCCCACAAGCCCTCCAGTTTGGCAATCCAGAACTACAATGCAGCAATCTGCCGGTCCTCCAGAAGAAAAACATTGTCCTCTGGGGCTACCCAGTAACCCCAAATGAGGATCAACCTGCACCGACCTTGGCTGTACCCCAAATACTTAGGCTGACCAGGGCACTAATGCCCTTTCTGACACAGCCTGAGCCTGGACCCCGTGGACCCTCCCAGACAGCTGGCCGCATACTGAGCACATCGAGCCGCCATGGCCTTAGGTCGTCATCTCTTCCCAACCTCGGTTTTCAGGTTTCAGAACCTAGACCTTATCTCCAATCACTGACCAGGGTTGAAGGTGATGCAGAAATCAGAACTCCTTCCCCCCATGGCAAAAAACCATGTGGTTGGCATGTTGTCCAACGTTCAGTGTAGTTGAAACCAGTGTGGCCCATGAGTCCCCGCCCATGCTGGCGGGCCACATTGGTCAGAAACACACATTGTGACCCTCAGGCTGAGCCCAGTCCTCAAGTAAGGCCACTCAGTGGCTGGATGAAGAGATAGCATATTGGGCTTGCCATGCCCCTAGTCCCCAATTTTTAACCATAGTTCGGGTTGTCCCTTCAGTCTTCCTCACGGCTTGGCTTTGGAATTCCTCTTTTGGTGGGACATCTGAGGTAACAAAACTGAAATGAGTCCTCCCGCCCCACAGATTGACGAAAATCAATTGGGAATCGGGCCAAATCCTCAGAGAGGAAGATTCGTCCATGGCCCATGAGGCCTCCCCGACATTCCACGGCCATCGCTGATACAAAATCCAGAGACAAAAGCCTGAGCAAGCGCCTCAGACTCGCACTTGCTTCATATCCTGAAGAGTACTTCTCATGGTTTGTAGATCGGCCCTGCCATACCTACGTCCCCAAACCTAAGATGAGTTTGTGTTTTCAGACTTCAGTCCTCAAAGTCTTGGGCCAACCACCCTCCAGGCTGGGCCCCTGGAGCCACACATTAGGACTGTGCCTACCAATCCATGGGAATTCTGCCCATTCCATGGTCCAAAATCGTACAAATTAGGAGAAACCTCCAAAGTCCCTGAGGCCATCCCAATAGTGTAGGTCGCCCGGAAGAAACAAGGGCGGTCTGACAACAGCTGATAATCGACCTCCACTCATACCATAGATGGATGTCCACAGAGAAGAAGATTGAACCAGACAGGACCCTAGGCCATAATAGGATCCATTGCTTTGGGTTACAGACATGTGTCCTCAAAAGCCTGATTCCAATACGAGCATAGGGGTTTTCCTGAGGCACCCATCAGAACTCATCTCGTCTCCACAAGGAAACCTGTGCATGGGAGCCATGTCCAAAGCTTAGGAGAGTACTTCAGGGTCCCGGTGCCACTGCCCCATTCCAAGGCCCTCATGGACACAAAAACACATTAGGACCCATCCTCAGGAAAGTCCATTTCAACTCAGCCACCCCGGTTGCTCCGGCAGAGCCATCAGATCTAAACTGTCTTGTTGCTAGGAGACAATTGGAATGCGAGGCGGGCTTCCCAGGCATCTATCCGCGAACGGTGCTCTGGAGTCATTCCATATGGGATGTCCTGGAGCTGTCCAACAGGTCTCAATTGTCCCGCAGAAGGAATCCTTGAAGGGGGCATCCCACAATTCCCAACGTGGGAAAACCTCAATGGCCTCGAGATTCCGCTCCCTTCATGAAGCGGCCGTCATGCTCAGAAACTCCAACCTGAGCCAACGTCTGATCCTCGCCCTGACTTCAGATACATGAGATATTGGTTCAGATCTGCAGGGGGTACCTGCCGTGCCCTCGCCCTGAAACCCTAGTCTAGCTTGTCTTCTCAGACTTCCGTCCTCACACTCCTGGCCCCGAAGCCCTAAAGTTTGGCAATTCCGGACCCACAACGCAGCACTCTGCCTGCCCTCTAGAAAAAAAATTATTGCCTCATGAGCTGCCCAGTCACCTTAAATGAGGGTAAACCTACACAGCACTCGACTTTACCCAAATTATATAGTCAAACCTGGGCACTAATGCACTGTCGAACACAACCTGAGCCCGGACCTCCTGACCAACACCCAGAAAGCTGACCGCACCCTGAGCACATAAAACCCGCCATGGCCTTAGGTCATCATCTCTTCCCTACCTCAGTTTTCAGGCTTCAGACCCGAGACCTTATCTCCAATCACTGCCCAGGGGTGAGTGTGATGCAGAAATCAGAACTCCTCCTTACCCATGGCAAGAACCCTTGTGGTTGTCACGTTGTCCAACGTTCAGTGTAGGAGAAACCAGCATTCACCCTGCGGCCCCGCCCATTCTTGAGTGCGACGAGGGCATACACACGCATTGTGACCCTCAGCATGAGTCCTGTCCTCTAGTAAGTCCTCTCAGTGGTTGGACCATTAGATGTCATAATGGGCTTGACATTTCCCTAGGCCCCAATTTTTAACCAGATTTCTGATTGTCCAGTCGCCCCTCCCCAGGGCTCTACTCTGGAATCCATCATTTGGTGGGACACCTGAGGTTAAAAAAGAATAAAACAACAACAACAACAAAAAAAAAAACGGACTTCTTACAGCCCACAGAATGAACGCAATCTCTTTGTACGTTGCCAAACCACCAGAGAGTAAGACTCGTCCATTTCCCATGAAGTCACCCAGAAATTCAACGACCATGAGTGACACGATATCCAGTGACAAAAACTTGAGCAGAGCCTCACACTCGCCCTTCTTTCAAATCCCGAAGAGTTCTCCTCATGGTCTGTAGATCAGTCCTGCCATACCTATGACCCGAAACATAAGCCGAGTTTGTGTTTTCAGACAACTGTCCAAACAGCCCTGGCCTACACAACCTACAGGCTCAGGCCCCTGGAGCCAAACCTGAGGACTCTACCTGCCCTCTCCAAGGGAATTGTGTGTGCCCATTTCAATGGCCACAACCCTTCTAATAGGATAAACCTCCAAATTCCCTGATCCATCTCAATAGTGGTGGCTTCCCAGGAAAAACAGGGGCAATCTGAGCCCAACTGAGCACCTACCTGCACTCAGACCCATAGACAGATGTCCCCAGAGGTAAAAAGGAAAGAACAGGCCCCTAGGCACTAATCAGATTCATTGCTTTGTTTTCCAGGCATCTCTCCTCAGAGGCCTGGATTTCAAAAGCAGCATATAGCTGTTTCTTGACTCACCCATCAGAAAACATCTCATCTACACATGGGAAACTTGCACTTTGGAGCTGTGTCAAAGCCTTTGTTTAGGAGAACCCTTTAGGGGCCCAGTGCCACCGCTTCATTCCAAGGTCTCCATAGACACGAAAGCACGTTAGGACCCATCCCCAGGGGTGTCCATTTCAACTCAGCGTCCTCGGTTGCTCCCCATAGATCCAGGAGATCTAACCTGTCTTGTTGCTAGGAGACAATTGGAATAGAGGTGGGCTACCCAGCCATCCATCCTTAGAACCCTGCTCAGAATCATTGGCCTGGAGCCAAACAACAGGTCTCAATTGTCCCGCAGAAAACTCTCTGCAGTTTGGAGCTTCTCACAACTCCCATCGTGGGAAAACTCACATGGCCTCGTGATGCCCCCCCCCACTCATGAAGGGGCCATCAGGGACAGAAACTCCAACCTGAGTGATCGTCTGATCCTCGCCCTGACTTCAGATGCACGAGATCTCGATTCAGTTCTGTAGATTTTGCTTGCCATGGCCTCACCCGAAACCTAAGCCTAGCTTGTGTTCTCAGACTTTTGTCGTAAGACTACTGGCCCACAAGCCCTCCAGTTTGGCAATCCAGAACTACAATGCAGCACTCTGCCGGCCCTCCAGAAGAAAAACATTGTCCTCTGGGGCTACCCAGTAACCCTAAATGAGGATCAAACTGCACCGACCATGGCTGTACCCCAAATACATAGGCTGACCAGGGCACTAATGCCCTTTCTGACACAGCCTGAGCCTGGACCCCCTGGACCCTCCCAGACAGGTAGCCGCACACTGAGCACATTGAGCCGCCATGGCCTTAGGTCGTCATCTCTTCCCAACCTCGGTTTTCAGGTTTCAGAACCTAGACCTTATCTCCAATCACTACCCAGGGTTGAAGGTGATGCAGAAATCAGAACTCCTTCCCCATGGCAAGAAACCTTGTGTTTGGCATGTTGTCCAACGTTCAGTGTAGTTGAAACCAGTGTGGCCCATGAGGCCCCGCCCATGCTGGCGGGCCACATTGGTCACAAACACACATTGTGATGCTCAGGCTGAGCCCAGTCCTCAAGTAAGGCTGCTCAGTGGCTGGATGAAGAGATAGCATATTGGGCTTGCCATGCCCCTAGGCCCCAATTTTTAACCATAGTTCGGGTTGACCCTTCAGTCTTCCCCACGGCTTGGCTTTGGAATTCCTCTTTTGGTGGGACACCTGAGGTAACAAAACTGAAATGAGTCCTCCCATCTCACAGATTGACGAAAAGCAATTGGGAATCGGGCCAAATCCTCAGAGAGGAAGATTCGTCCATGGCCCATGAGGCCTCCCCGACATTCCCCGGCCATCGCTGATACAAAATCCAGAGACAAAAGCCTGAGCAAGCGCCTCAGACTCGCACTTTCTTCATATCCTGAAGAGTTCTTCTCATGGTTTGTAGATCGGGCCTGCCATACCTACGTCCCCAAACCTAAGCTGAGTTTGTGTTTTCAGACTTCTGTCCTCAAAGTCTTGGGCCCCACACCCTCCGGGCTGGGCACCTGGAGCCACACATTAGGACTGTGCCTAGCAATCCATGGGAATTCTGCCCATTCCAGGGTCCAAAATCGTACAAATTAGGAGAAACCTCCAAAGTCCCTGAGGCCATCCCAATAGTGTAGGTCTCCCGGAACAAACAAGGGGTGTCTGACACCAGCTGATAATCGACCTCCACTCATAACATAGATGGATGTCCCCAGAGAAGAAGATTGAACCAGACAGGACCCTAGGCCATAATAGGATCCATTGCTTTGGGTTACAGGCAGGTGTCCTCAAAAGCCTGATTCCAATACGAGCATAGGGGTTTTCCTGAGGCACCCATCAGAACTCATCTCGTCTCCACAAGGAAACCTGTGCATGGGAGCCATGTCCAAAGCTTAGGAGAGTACTTCAGGGTCCCGGTGCCACCGCCCCATTCCAAGGCCCTCATGGACACAAAAACACATTAGGACCCATCCTCAGGAAAGTCCATTTCAACTCAGCCACCCCGGTTGCTCCGGCAGAGCCATCAGATCTAAACTGTCTTGTTGCTAGGAGACAATTGGAATGCGAGGCGGGCTTCCCAGTCATCCATCCGCGAACGGTGCCCTGGAGTCATTCCATATGGGATGTCCTGGAGCTGTCCAACAGGTCTCAATTGTCCCGCAGAAGGAATCCATGAAGGGGGCATCCCACAACTCCCAACGTGGGAAAACCTCAATGGCCTCGAGATTCCGCTCCCTTCATGAAGCGGCCGTCATGCTCAGAAACTCCAACCTGAGCCAACGTCTGATCCTCGCCCTGACTTCAGATGCATGAGATATTGGTTCAGATCTGCAGGGGGTACCTGCCGTGCCCTCGACCTGAAACCCAAGTCTAGCTTGTCTTCTCAGACTTCCATCCTCACACTCCTGGCCCCGAAGCCCTCAAGTTTGGCAATTCCGGACCCACAATGCAGCACTCTGCCTGCCCTCTAGAAAAAAAATTATTGCCTCATGAGCTGCCCAGGCACCTTAAATAAGGGTAAACCTACACAGCACTCGACTTTACCCAAATTATATAGTCAAACCTGGGCACTAATGCACTGTCGAACACAACCTGAGCCCGGACCTCCTGACCAACACCCAGAAAGCTGACCGCACCCTGAGCACATAAAACCCGCCATGGCCTTAGGTCATCATCTCTTCCCTACCTCAGTTTTCAGGCTTCAGAACCGAGACCTTATCTCCAATCACTGCCCAGGGGTGAGTGTGATGCAGAAATCAGAACTCCTCCTTACCCATGGCAAGAACCCTTGTGGTTGGCACGTTGTCCAATGTTCAGTGTAGGAAAAACCAGCATTCAACCTGAGGCCCCGCCCATTCTTGAGTGCGACGAGGGCATACACACGCATTGTGACCCTCAGCATGAGTCCTGTCCTCTTGTAAGTCCTCTCTGTGGCTGGACCATT
The DNA here is from genome assembly GCF_964662115.1 of Mustela nivalis. Classification (NCBI taxonomy): domain Eukaryota; kingdom Metazoa; phylum Chordata; class Mammalia; order Carnivora; family Mustelidae; genus Mustela; species Mustela nivalis. The sequence goes on along the minus strand of NW_028136453.1, from coordinate 1,317,546 downwards.
AGATGTCATAATGGGCTTGACATGTCCCTAGGCCCCAATTTTTAACCAGATTTCTGATTGTCCAGTCGCCCCTCCCCAGGGCTCTACTTTGGAATCCATCATTTGGTGGGACACCTGAGGTTAAAAAAGAAAAAAACTACAACAACAACAAAAAAAAAAAAAACGGACTTCTTCCAGCCCACAGAATGACCGCAAACTCTTTGGACGGGGCCAAACCACCAGAGAGTAAGACTCGTACATTTCCCATGAAGTCACCCAGAAATTCCACGACCATGAGTGACACGATATCCAGAGACAAAAACTTGAGCAGAGCCTCACACTCGCCCTTCTTTCAAATCCCGAAGAGTTCTCCTCATGGTCTGTAGATCAGTCCTGCCATACCTATGACCCGAAACATAAGCCGAGTTTGTGTTTTCAGACAACTGTCCAAACAGCCCTGGCCTACACAACCTACAGGCTCAGGCCCCTGGAGCCAAACCTGAGGACTGTACTTGCCCTCTCCAAGGGAATTCTGTGTGCCCATTCCAATGGCCACAACCCTTCTAATAGGATAAACCTCCAAAGTCCCTGATCCAACTCAATAGTGGTCGCTTCCAAGGAAAAACAGGGGCAATCTGAGCCCAACTGAGCACTTACCTGCACTCAGACCCATAGACAGATGTCCCCAGAGGTAAAAAGGAAAGAACAGGCCCCTAGGCACTAATCAGATCCATTGCTTTGTTTTCCAGGCATCTCTCCTCAGAGGCCTGGATTTCAAAAGCAGCAAATAGCTGTTTCTTGACTCACCCATCAGAAAACATCTCATCTACACATGGGAAACTTGCACGTTGGAGCTGTGTCAAAGCCTCTGTTTAGGAGAACCCTTTAGGGGCCCAGTGCCACCGCTTCATTCCAAGGTCTCCATAGACACAAAAGCACGTTAGGACCCATCCCCAGGGGTGTCCATTTCAACTCAGCGTCCTCGGTTGCTCCCCACAGATCCAGGAGATCTAACCTGTCTTGTTGCTAGGAGACAATTGGAATGCGAGGTGGGCTACCCAGCCATCCATCCTTAGAACCCTGCTCAGAATCATTGGCCTGGAGCCAAACAACAGGTCTCAATTGTCCCGCAGAAAACTCTCTGCAGTTTGGAGCTTCTCACAACTCCCATCGTGGGAAAACTCACATGGCCTCGTGATGCCCCCCCCCCCCACTCATGAAGGGGCCATCAGGGACAGAAACTCCAACCTGAGTGATCGTCTGATCCTCGCCCTGACTTCAGATGCACGAGATCTCGATTCAAGTCTGTAGATTGTGCCTGCCATGGCCTCACCCAGAAACCTAAGCCTAGCTTGTGTTCTCAGACTTTCGTCGTCAGACTACTGGCCCACAAGCCCTCCAGTTTGGCAATCCAGAACTACATGCAGCATTCTATGGCCCTCCAGAAGAAAAACATTGTCTTCTGGGGCTACCCAGTAACCCCAAATGAGGATCAACCTGCACCGACCATGGCTGTACCCCAAATACATAGGCTGACCAGGGCACTAATGCCCTATCTGACACAGCCTGAGCCTGGACCCCGTGGACCCTCCCAGACAGCTGGCCGCACACTGAGCACATGGAGCTGCCATGGCCTTAGGTCGTCATCTCTTCCCAACCTCGGTTTTCAGGTTTCAGAACCTAGACCTTATCTCCAATCACTGCCCAGGGTTGAAGGTGATGCAGAAATCAGAACTCCTTCCCCCCATGGCAAAAAACCTTGTGGTTGGCATGTTGTCCAACGTTCAGTGTAGTTGAAACCAGTGTGGCCCATGAGGCCCCGACCATGCTCGCGAGACACATTGGTCACAAACACACATTGTGACGCTCAGGCTGAGCCCAGTCCTCAAGTAAGGCTGCTCAGTGGCTGGATGAAGAGATAGCATATTGGGCTTGCCATACCCCTAGGCCCCAATTTTTAACCATAGTTCGGTTTGACCCTTCAGTCTTCCCCACGGCTTGGCTTTGGAATTCCTCTTTTGGTGGGACACCTGAGGTAACAAAACTGAAATGAGTCCTCCCATCCCACAGATTGACGAAAAGCAATTGGGAATCGGGCCAAATCCTCAGAGAGGAAGATTCGTTCATGGCCCATGAGGCCTCCCGACATTCCCCGGCCATCGCTGATACAAAATCCAGAGACAAAAGCCTGAGCAAGCGCCTCAGACTCGCACTTTCTTCATATCCTGAAGAGTTCTTCTCATCGTTTGTAGATCGGGCCTGCCATACCTACGTCCCCAAACCTAAGCTGAGTTTGTGTTTTCAGACTTCTGTCCTCAAAGTCTTGGGCCCCACACCCTCCAGGCTGGGCCCCTGGAGCCACACATTAGGACTGTGCCTACCAATCCATGGGAATTCTGCCCATTCCATGGTCCAAAATCGTACTAATTAGGAGAAACCTCCAAAGTCCCTGAGGCCATCCCAATAGTGTAGGTCGCCCGGAACAAAAAAGGGCGGTCTGACAACAGCTGATAATCGCCCTCCACTCATACCATAGATGGATGTCCCCAGAGAAGAAGATTGAACCAGACAGGACCCTAGGCCATAATAGGATCCATTGCTTTGGGTTACAGGCAGGTGTCCTCAAAAGCCTGATTCCAATACGAGCATAGGGGTTTTCCTGAGGCACCCATCAGAACTCATCTCGTCTCCACAAGGAAACCTGTGCATGGGAGCCATGTCCAAAGCTTAGGAGAGTACTTCAGGGTCCCGGTGCCACCGCCCATTCCAAGGCCCTCATGGACACAAAAACACATTAGGACCCATCCTCAGGAAAGTCCATTTCAACTCAGCCACCCCGGTTGCTCCGGCAGAGCCATCAGATCTAAACTGTCTTGTTGCTAGGAGACAATTGGAATGCGAGGCGGGCTTCCCAGGCATCCATCCGCGAACGGTGCTCTGGAGTCATTCCATATGGGATGTCCTGGAGCTGTCCAACAGGTCTCAATTGTCCCGCAGAAGGAATCCTTGAAGGGGGCATCCCACACTCCCAATGTGGGAAAACCTCAATGGCCTCGAGATTCCGCTCCCTTCATGAAGCGGCCGTCATGCTCAGAAACTCCAACCTGAGCCAACGTCTGATCCTCGCCCTGACTTCAGATGCATGAGATATTGGTTCAGATCTGCAGGGGGTACCTGCCGTGCCCTCGCCCTGAAACCCTAGTCTAGCTTGTCTTCTCAGACTTCCGTCCTCACACTCCTGGCCCCGAAGCCCTCAAGTTTGGCAATTCCGGACCCACAATGCAGCACTCTGCCTGCCCTCTAGAAAAAAAATTATTGCCTCATGAGCTGCCCAGGCACCTTAAATGAGGGTAAACCTACACAGCACTCGACTTTACCCAAATTATTTAGTCTAACCTGGGCACTAATGCACTGTCGAACACAACCTGAGCCCGGACCTCCTGACCAACACCCAGAAAGCTGACCGCACCCTGAGCACATAAAACCCGCCATGGCCTTAGGTCATCATCTCTTCCCTACCTCAGTTTTCAGGCTTCAGAACCGAGACCTTATCTCCAATCACTGCCCAGGGGTGAGTGTGATGCAGAAGTCAGAACACCTCCTTACCCATGGCAAGAACCCTTGTGGTTGGCACGTTGTCCAACGTTCACTGTAGGAAAAACCAGCATTCACCCTGAGGCCCCGCCCATTCTTGAGGGCAACGAGGGCATACACACGCATTGTGACCCTCAGCATGAGTCCTGTCCTCTAGTAAGTCCTCTCAGTGGTTGGACCATTAGATGTCATAATGGGCTTGACATGTCCCTAGGCCCCAATTTTTAACCAGATTTCTGATTGTCCAGTCGCCCCTCCCCAGGGCTCTACTCTGGAATCCATCATTTGGTGGGACACCTGAGGTTAAAAAAGAAAAAAACAACAACAACAACAAAAAAAAAAAACGGACTTATTCCAGCCCACAGAATGAACGCAATCTCTTTGGACGTGGCCAAACCACCAGAGAGTAAGACTCGTCCATTTCCCATGAAGTCACCCAGAAATTCAACGACCATGAGTGACACGATATCCAGGACAAAAACATGAGCAGAGCCTCACACTCGCCCTTCTTTCAAATCCCGAAGAGTTCTCCTCATGGTCTGTAGATCAGTCCTGCCATACCTATGACCCGAAACATAAGCCGAGTTTGTGTTTTCAGACAACTGTCCAAACAGCCCTGGCCTACACAACCTACAGGCTCAGGCCCCTGGAGCCAAACCTGAGGACTGTACTTGCCCTCTCCAAGGGAATTGTGTGTGCCCATTCCAATGGCCACAACCCTTCTTATAGGATAAACCTCCAAATTCCCTGATCCATCTCAATAGTGGTGGCTTCCCAGGAAAAACAGGGGCAATCTGAGCCCAACTGAGCACCTACCTGCACTCAGACCCATAGACAGATGTCCCCAGAGGTAAAAAGGAAAGAACAGGACCCTAGGCACTGATCAGATCCATTGTTTTGGTTTCCAGGCATCTCTCCTCAGAGGCCTGGATTTCAAAAGCAGCATATAGCTGTTTCCTGACTCACCCATCAGAAAACATCTCATCTACACATGGGAAACTTGCACGTTGGAGCTGTGTCAAAGCCTTTGTTTAGGAGAACCCTTTTGGGCCCCAGTGCCACCGCTTCATTCCAAGGTCTCCATAGACACAAAGGCACGTTAGGACCCATCCCCAGGGGTGTCCATTTTAACTCAGCGTCCTCGGTTGCTCCCCACAGATCCAGGAGATCTAACCTGTCTTGTTGCTAGGAGACAATTGGAATGCGAGGTGGGCTACCCATCCATCCATCCTTAGAACCCTGCTCAGAATCATTGGCCTGGAGCCAAACAACAGGTCTCAATTGTCCTGCAGAAGACTCTCTGCAGTTTGGAGCTTCTCACAACTCCCATCGTGGGAAAACACCCATGGCCTCGTGAAGCCCGCCCCCCCATTCATGAAGGGGCCATCAAGGACAGAAACTCCAACCTGAGCGATCGTCTGATCCTCGCCCTGACTTCAGATGCACGAGATCTCGATTCAGGTCTGTAGATTGTGCCTGCCATGGCCTCACCCAGAAACCTAAGCCTAGCTTGTGTTCTCAGACTGTTGTCGTCAGACTACTAGCCCACAAGCCCTCCAGTTTGGCAATCCAGAACTACAATGCAGCACTCTGCCGGCCCTCCAGAAGAAAAACATTGTCCTCTGGGGCTACCCAGTAACCCCAAATGAGGATCAACCTGCACCGACCTTGGCTGTACCCCAAATACATAGGCTGACCAGGGCACTAATGCCCTATCTGACACAGCCTGAGCCTGGACCCCGTGGACCCTCCCAGACAGCTGGCCGCACACTGAGCACATGGAGCTGCCATGGCCTTAGGTCGTCATCTCTTCCCAACCTCGGTTTTCAGGTTTCAGAACCTAGACCTTATCTCCAATCACTGCCCAGGGTTGAAGGTGATGCAGAAATCAGAACTCCTTCCCCATGGCAAGAAACCTTGTGGTTGGCATGTTGTCCAACATTCAGTGTAGTTGAAACCAGTGTGGCCCATGAGGCCCCGCCCATGCTGGCGGGCCACATTGGTCACAAACACACATTGTGACGCTCAGGCTGAGCCCAGTCCTCAAGTAAGGTCACTCAGTGGCTGGATGAAGAGATAGCATATTGGGCTTGCCATGCCCTTAGGCCCCAATTTTTAACCATAGTTTGGGTTGTCCCTTCAGTCTTCCCCACGGCTTGGCTTTGGAATTCCTCTTTTGGTGGGACATCTGAGGTAACAAAACTGACATGAATCCTCCCATCCCACAGATTGACGAAAAGCAATTGGGAATCGGGCCAAATCCTCAGAGAGGAAGATTCGTCCATGGCCCATGAGGTCTCCCCGACATTCCACGGCCATCGCTGATACAAAATCCAGAGACAAAAGCCTGAGCAAGCGCCTCAGACTCGCACTTTCTTCATATCCTGAAGAGTTCTTCTCATGGTTTGTAGATCGGGCCTGCCATACCTACGTCCCCAAACCTAAGATGAGTTTGTGCTTTCAGACTTCAGTCCTCAAAGTCTTGGGCCAACCACCCTGCAGGCCGGGCCCCTTGAGCCACACATTAGGACTGTGCCTACCAATCCATGGGAATTCTGCCCATTCCATGGTCCAAAATCGTACAAATTAGGAGAAACCTCCAAAGTCCCTGAGGCCATCCCAATAGTGTAGGTCGCCCGGAACAAACAAGGGCTGTCTGACACCAGCTGATAATCGACCTCCACTCATACCATAGATGGATGTCCCCAGAGAAGAAGATTGAACCAGACAGGACCTAGGCCATATTAGGATCCATTGCTTTGGGTTACAGGCATGTGTCCTCAAAAGCCTGATTCCAATACGAGCATAGGGGTTTTCCTGAGGCACCCATCAGAACTCATCTCGTCTCCACAAGGAAACCTGTGCATGGGAGCCATGTCCAAAGCTTAGGAGAGTACTTCAGGGTCCCGGTGCCACCACCCCATTCCAAGGCCCTCATGGACACAAAAACACATTAGGACCCATCCTCAGGAAAGTCCATTTCAACTCAGCCACCCCGGTTGCTCCGGCAGAGCCAACAGATCTAAACTGTCTTGTTGCTAGGAGACAATTGGAATGCGAGGCGGGCTTCCCAGGCATCCATCCGGGAACGGTGCTCTGGAGTCATTCCATATGGGATGTCCTGGAGCTGTCCAACAGGTCTCAATTGTCCCGCAGAAGGAATCCTTGAAGGGGGCATCCCACAACTCCCAATGTGGGAAAACCTCAATGGCCTCGAGATTCCGCTCCCTTCATGAAGCAGCCGTCATGCTCAGAAACTCCAACCTGAGCCAACGTCTGATATTCGCCCTGACTTCAGATGCATGAGATATTGGTTCAGATATGCAGGGGGTACCTGCCGTGCCCTCGCCCTCAAACCCAAGTCTAGCTTGTCTTCTCAGACTTCCGTCCTCACACTCCTGGCCCCGAAGCCCTCAAGTTGGCAATTCCGGACCCACAATGCAGCACTCTGCCTGCCCTCTAGAAAAAAAATTATTGCCTCATGAGCTGCCCAGGCACCTTAAATGAGGGTAAACCTACACAGCACTCGACTTTACCCAAATTATATAGTCTAACCTGGGCACTAATGCACTGTCGAACACAACCTGAGCCCGGACCTCCTGACCAACACCCAGAAAGCTGACCGCACACTGAGCACATAAAACCCGCCATGGCCTTAGGTCATCATCTCTTCCCTACCTCAGTTTTCAGGCTTCAGAACCGAGACCTTATCTCCAATCACTGCCCAGGGGTGAGTGTGATGCAGAAGTCAGAACTCCTCCTTACCCATGGCAAGAACCCTTGTGGTTGGCAGGTTGTCCAACGATCAGTGTAGGAGAAACCAGCATTCACTCTGAGGCCCCGCCCATTCTTGAGTGCGACGAGGGCATACACACGCATTGTGACCCTCAGCATGAGTCCTGTCCTCTAGTAAGTCCTCTCAGTGGCTGGACCATTAGATGTCATAATGGGCTTTACATGTCCCTAGGCCCCAATTTTTAACCAGATTTCTGATTGTCCAGTCGCCCCTCACCAGGGCTCTACTCTGGAATCCATCATTTGGTGGGACACATGAGGTTAAAAAAGAAAAAAACAACAACAACAACAACAAAAAAAAAAAAAATGGACTTCTTCCAGCCCACAGAATGACCGCAAACTCTTTGGACGGGGCCAAACCACCAGAGAGTAAGACTCGTCCATTTCCCATGAAGTCACCCAGAAATTCCACGACCATGAGTGACACGATATCCAGAGACAAACTTGAGCAGGAGCCTCACATCGCCCTTCTTTCAAATCCCGAAGAGTTCTCCTCATGGTCTGTAGATCAGTCCTGCCATACCTATGACCCGAAACATAAGCCGAGTTTGTGTTTTCAGACAACTGTCCAAACAGCCCTGGCCTACACATCCTACAGGCTCAGGCCCCTGGAGCCAAACCTGAGGACTGTACTTGCCCTCTCCAAGGGAATTGTGTGTGCCCATTCCAATGGCCACAACCCTTCTCATAGGATAAACCTCCAAAGTCCCTGATCCATCTCAATAGTGGTGGCTTCCCAGGAAAAACAGGGGCAATCCGAGCCCAACTGAGTACCCACCTGCACTCAGACCCATAGACAGATGTCCCCAGAGGTAAAAAGGAAGGAACAGGCCCCTAGGCACTAATCAGATCCATTGCTGTGGTTTCCAGGCATCTCTCCTCAGAGGCCTGGATTTCAAAAGCAGAATATAGCTGTTTCTTGACTCACCCATCAGAAAACATCTCATCTACACATGGGAAACTTGCACGTTGGAGCTGTGTCAAATCCTTTGTTTAGGAGAACCCTTTAGGGCCTCAGTGCCACCGCTTCATTCCAAGGTCTCCATAGACACAAAAGCACGTTAGGACCCATCCCCAGGGGTGTCCATTTCAACTCAGCGTCCTCGGTTGCTCCCCACAGATCCAGGAGATCTAACCTGTCTTGTTGCTAGGAGACAATTGGAATGCGAGGTGGGCTACCCAGCCATCCATCATTAGAACCCTGCTCAGAATCATTGGCCTGGAGCCAAACAACAGGTCTCAATTGTCCCGCAGAAGACTCTCTGCAGTTTGGAGCTTCTCACAACTTCCATCGTGGGAAAACACACATGGCCTCGTGATGCCCCCCCCCCCATTCATGAAGGGGCCATCAGGGACAGAAACTCCAACCTGAGTGATCGTCTGATCCTCGCCCTGACTTCAGATGCACGAGATCTCGATTCATTTCTGTAGATTTTGCTTGCCATGGCCTCACCCGAAACCTAAGCCTAGTTTGTGTTCTCAGACTTTTGTCGTAAGACTACTGGCCCACAAGCCCTCCAGTTTGGCAATCCAGAACTACAATGCAGCACTCTGCCGGCCCTCCAGAAGAAAAACATTGTCCTCTGGGGCTACCCAGTAACCCCAAATGAGGATCAAACTGCACCGACCATGGCTGTACCCCAAATACATAGGCTGACCAGGGCACTAATGCCCTTTCTGACACAGCCTGAGCCTGGACCCCCTGGACCCTCCCAGACAGGTAGCCGCACACTGAGCACATTGAGCCGCCATGGCCTTAGGTCGTCATCTCTTCCCAACCTCGGTTTTCAGGTTTCAGAACCTAGACCTTATCTCCAATCACTACCCAGGGTTGAAGGTGATGCAGAAATCAGAACTCCTTCCCCATGGCAAGAAACCTTGTGTTTGGCATGTTGTCCAACGTTCAGTGTAGTTGAAACCAGTGTGGCCCATGAGGCCCCGCCCATGCTGGCGGGCCACATTGGTCACAAACACACATTGTGACGCTCAGGCTGAGCCCAGTCCTCAAGTAAGGCCGCTCAGTGGCTGGATGAAGAGATAGCATATTGGGCTTGCCATGCCCCTAGGCCCCAATTTTTAACCATAGTTCGGGTTGACCCTTCAGTCTTCCCCACGGCTTGGCTTTGGAATTCCTCTTTTGGTGGGACACCTGAGGTAACAAAACTGAAATGAGTCCTCCCATCCCACAGATTGACGAAAAGCAATTGGGAATCGGGCCAAATCCTCAGAGAGGAAGATTCGTCCATGGCCCATGAGGCCTCCCCGACATTCCCCGGCCATCGCTGATACAAAATCCAGAGACAAAAGCCTGAGCAAGCGCCTCAGACTCGCACTTTCTTCATATCCTGAAGAGTTCTTCTCATGGTTTGTAGATCGGGTCTGCCATACCTACGTCCCCAAACCTAAGCTGAGTTTGTGTTTTCAGACTTCTGTCCTCAAAGTCTTGGGCCCCACACCCTCCGGGCTGGCCCCTGGAGCCACACATTAGGACTGTGCCTAGCAATCCATGGGAATTCTGCCCATTCCAGGGTCCAAAATCGTACAAATTAGGAGAAACCTCCAAAGTCCCTGAGGCCATCCCAATAGTGTAGGTCTCCCGGAACAAACAAGGGCTGTCTGACACCAGCTGATAATCGACCTCCACTCATAACATAGATGGATGTCCCCAGAGAAGAAGATTGAACCAGACAGGACCCTAGGCCATAATAGGATCCATTGCTTTGGGTTACAGGCAGGTGTCCTCAAAAGCCTGATTCCAATACGAGCATAGGGGTTTTCCTGAGGCACCCATCAGAACTCATCTCGTCTCCACAAGGAAACCTATGCATGGGAGCCATGTCCAAAACGTAGGAGAGTACTTCAGGGTCCCGGTGCCACCGCCCCATTCCAAGGCCCTCATGGACACAAAAACACATTAGGACCCATCCTCAGGAAAGTCCATTTCAACTCAGCCACCCCGGTTGCTCCGGCAGAGCCATCAGATCTAAACTGTCTTGTTGCTAGGAGACAATTGGAATGCGAGGCGGGATTCCCAGGCATCCATCCGCGAACGGTGCTCTGGAGTCATTCCATATGGGATGTCCTGGAGCTGTCCAACAGGTCTCAACTGTCCCGCAGAAGGAATCCTTGAAGGGGGCATCCCACAACTCCCAACGTGGGAAAACCTCAATGGCCTCGAGATTCCGCTCCCTTCATGAAGCGGCCGTCATGAACAGAAACTCCAACCTGAGCCAACGTCTGATCCTCGCCCTGATTTCAGATGCATGAGATATTGGTTCAGATCTGCAGGGGGTACCTGCCGTGCCCTCGCCCTGAAACCCAAGTAGCTTGTCTTCTCAGACTTCCGTCCTCACACTCCTGGCCCCGAAGCTCTCAAGTTTGGCAATTCCGGACCCACAATGCAGCACTCTGCCTGCCCTCTAGAAAAAAAACTATTGCCTCATGAGCTGCCCAGGCACCTTAAATGAGGGTAAACCTACACAGCACTCGACTTTACCCAAATTATATAGTCTAACCTGGGCACTAATGCACTGTCGAACACAACCTGAGCCCGGACCTCCTGACCAACACCCAGAAAGCTGACCGCACACTGAGCACATAAAACCCGCCATGGCCTTAGGTCATCATCTCTTCCCTACCTCAGTTTTCGGGCTTCAGAACCGAGACCTTATCTCCAATCACTGCCCAGGGGTGAGTGTGATGCAGAAATCAAACTCCTCCTTACCCATGGCAAGAACCCTTTTGGGTGGCACGTTGTCCAACGTTCAGTGTAGGAGAAACCAGCATTCACCCTGAGGCCCCGCCCATTCTTGAGTGCGACGAGGGCATACACACGCATTGTGACCCTCAGCATGAGTCCTGACCTCTAGTAAGTCCTCTCAGTGGCAGGACCATTAGATGTCATAATGGGCTTGACATGTCCCTAGGCCCCAATTTTTAACCAGATTTCTGACTGTCCAATCGCCCCTCCCCAGGGCTCTACTCTGGAATCCATCATTTGGTGGGACACCTGAGGTTAGAAAAGAAAAAAACTACAACAACAACAAAAAAAAACGGACTTCTTCCAGCCCACAGAATGACCGCAAACTCTTTTGACGGGGCCAAACCACCAGAGAGTAAGACTCGTCCATTTCCCATGAAGTCAGCCAGAAATTCCACGACCATGAGTGACACGATATCCAGAGACAAAAACTTGAGCAGAGCCTCACACTCGCCCTTCTTTCAAATCCCGAAGAGTTCTCCTCATGGTCTGTAGATCAGTCCTGCCATACCTATGACCCGAAACATAAGCCGAGTTTGTGTTTTCAGACAACTGTCCAAACAGCCCTGGCCTACACAACCTACAGGCTCAGGCCCCTGGAGCCAAACCTGAGGACTGTACTTGCCCTCTCCAAGGGAATTGTGTGTGCCCATTCCAATGGCCACAACCCTTCTAATAGGATAAACCTCCAAAGTCCCTGATCCATCTCAATAGTGGTGGCTTCCCAGGAAAAACAGGGGCAATCTGAGCCCAACTGAGCACCTACCTGCACTCAGACCCATACACAGATGTCCCCAGAGGTAAAAAGGAAAGAACAGGCCCCTAGGCACTAATCAGATCCATTGCTTTGGTTTCCAGGCATCTCTCCTCAGAGGACTGGATTTCAAAATCAGCATATAGCTGTTTCTTGACTCACCCATCGCAAAATATCTCATCTACACATGGGAAACTTGCACTTTGGAGCTGTGTCAAAGCCTTTGTTTAGGAGAACCCTTTTGGGCCCCAGTGCCACCGCTTCATTCCAAGGTCTCCATAGACACAAAAGCACATTAGGACCCATCCCCAGGGGTGTCCATTTCAACTCAGCATCCTCGGTTGCTCCCCACAGATCCAGGAGATCTAACCTGTCTTGTTGCTAGGAGACAATTGGAATGCGAGGTGGGCTACCCAGCCATCCATCCTTAGAACCCTGCTCAGAATCATTGGCCTGGAGCCAAACAACAGGTCTCAATTGTCCCGCAGAAGACTCTCTGCAGTTTGGAGCTTCTTACAACTCCCATCGTGGGAAAACACCCATGGCCTCCAGATGCCCCCCCCCATTCATGAAGGGGCCATCAGGGACAGAAACTCCAACCTGAGCGATCGTCTGATCCTCGCCCTGACTTCAGATGCACGAGATCTCGATTCAGGTCTGTAGATTGTGCCTGCCATGGCCTCACCCAGAAACCTAAGCCTAGCTTGTGTTCTCAGACTTTTGTCGTCAGACTACTGGCCCACAAGCCCTCCAGTTTGGCAATCCAGAACTACAATGCAGCACTCTGCCGGCCCTCCAGAAGAAAAACATTGTCCTCTGGGGCTACCCAGTAACCCCAAATGAGGATCAACCTGCACGGACCATGGCTGTACGCCAAAAACATAGGCTGACCAGGGCACTAATGCCCTTTCTGACACAGCCTGAGCCTGGACCCCCTGGACCCTCCCAGACAGCTGGCCGCACACTGAGCACATCGAGCCGCCATGGCCTTAGGTTGTCAACTCTTCCCAACCTCGGTTTTCAGGTTTCAGAATCTAGACCTTATCTCCAATCACTGCCCAGGGTTGAAGGTGATGCAGAAATCAGAACTCCTTCCCCATGGCAAGAAACCTTGTGGTTGGCATGTTGTCCAACGTTCCGTGTAGTTGAAACCAGTGTGGCCCATGAGGCCCCGCCCATGCTCGCGGGACACATTGGTCACAAACACACATTGTGACGCTCAGGCTGAGCCCAGTACTCAAGTATGGCCGCTCAGTGGCTGGATGAAGAGATAGCATATTGGGCTTGCCATGCCCCTAGGCCCCAATTTTTAACCATAGTTCGGGTTGACCCTTCAGTCTTCCCCACGGCTTGGCTTTGGAATTCCTCTTTTGGTGGGACACCTGAGGTAACAAAACTGAAATGAGTCCTCCCATCCCACAGATTGACGAAATGTAATTGGGAATCGGGCCAAATCCTCAGAGAGGAAGATTCGTCCATGGCCCATGAGGCCTCTCCCACATTCCACGGCCATCGCTGATACAAAATCCAGACACAAAAGCCTGAGCAAGCGCCTCAGACTCGCACTTTCTTCATATCCTGAAGAGTTCTTCTCATGGTTTGTAGATCGGACCTGCCATACCTACGTCCCCAAACCTAAGCTGAGTTTGTGTTTTCAGACTTCTGTCCTCAAAGTCTTGGGCCCCACACCCTCCAGGCTGGGCTCCTGGAGCCACACATTAGGACTGTGCCTACCAATCCATGGGAATTCTGCCCATTCCAGGGTCCAAAATCGTACAAAATAGGAGAAACCTCCAAAGTCCCTGAGGCCTTCCCAATAGTGTAGGTCGCCCGGAAGAAACAAGGGCGGTCTGACAACAGCTGATATTCGACCTCCACTCATACCATAGATGGATGTCCCCAGAGAAAAAGATTGAACCAGACAGGACCCTAGGCCATAATAGGATCCATTGCTTTGGGTTACAGGCATGTGTCCTCAAAAACCTGATTCCAATACGAGCATAGGTGTTTTCCTGAGGCACCCATCAGAACTCATCTCGTCTCCACAAGGAAACCTGTGCATGGGAGCCATGTCCAAAGCTTAGGAGAGTACTTCAGGGTCCCGGTGCCACCGCCCCATTCCAAGGCCCTCATGGACACAAAAACACATTAGGACCCATCCTCAGGAAAGTCCATTTCAACTCAGCCACCCCGGTTGCTCCGGTAGAGCCATCAGATCTAAACTGTCTTGTTGCTAGGAGACAATTGGAATGCGAGGCGGGCTTCCCAGGCATCCATCCGCGAACGGTGCTCTGGAGTCATTCCATATGGGATGTCCTGGAGCTGTCCAACAGGTCTCAATTGTCCCGCAGAAGGAATCCTTGAAGGGGGCATCCCACAACTCCAACGTGGGAAAACCTCAATGGCCTCGAGATTCCGCTCCCTTCATGAAGCGGCCGTCATGCTCAGAAACTCCAACCTGAGCCAACGTCTGATCCTCGCCCTGACTTCAGATACATGAGATATTGGTTCAGATCTTCAGGGGGTACCTGCCGTGTCCTCGACCTGAAACCCAAGACTAGCTTGTCTTCTCAGACTTCCGTCCTCACACTCCTGGCCCCGAAGCCCTCAAATTTGGCAATTCCGGACCCACAATGCAGCACTCTGCCTGCCCTCTAGAAAAAAAATTATTGCCTCATGAGCTGCCCAGGCACCTTAAATGAGGGTAAACCAACACAGCACTCGACTTTACCCAAATTATACAGTCTAACCTGGGCACTAATGCACTGTCGAACACAACCTGATACCGGACCTCCTGACCAACACCCAGAAAGCTGACCGCACACTGAACACGTAAAACCCGCCATGGCGTTAGGTCATCATCTCTTCCCTACCTAAGTTTTCAGGCTTCAGAACCGAGACCTTATCTCCAATCACTGCCCAGGGGTGAGTGTGATGCAGAAATCAGAACTCCTCCTTACCCATGGCAAGAATCCTTGTGGTTGGCACGTTCAGTGTAGGAGAAATCAGCATTCACCCTGAGGCCCCGCCCATTCTTGAGTGCGATGAGGGCATACACACGCATTGTGACCCTCAGCATGAGTCCTGTCCTCTAGTAAGTCCTCTCAGTGGCTGAACCATTAAATGTCATAAGGGGCTTGACATGTCCCTAGGCCCCAATTTTTAACCAGATTTCTGATTGTCCAGTCGGTACCCTCCCAGGGCTCTACTCTGGAATCCATCATTGGTGGGACACCTGAGGTTAAAAAAGAAAAAACAACAACAACAAAAAAAAAAAAACGGACTTCTTCCAGCCCACAAAATGACCCCAAACTCTTTGTACGGGGCCAAACCACCAGAGAGTAAGACTCGTCCATTTCCCATGAAGACACCCAGAAATTCCACGACCATGAGTGACACGATATCCAGAGACAAAAACTTGAGCAGAGCCTCACACTCGCCCTTCCTTCAAATCCCGAAGAGTTCTCCTCATGGTCTGTAGATCAGTCCTCCCATACCTATGACCCGAAATATAAGCCGAGTTTGTGTTTTCAGACAACTGTCCAAACAGCCCTGGCCTACACAACCTACAGGCTCAGGCCCCTGGAGCCAAACCTGAGGACTGTACTTGCCCTCTCCAAGGGAATTGTGTGTGCCCATTCCAATGGCCACAACCCTTCTCATAGGATAAACCTCCAAATTCCCTGATCCATCTCAATAGTGGTGGCTTCCCAGGAAAAACAGGGGCAATCTGAGCCCAACTGAGCACCTACCTGCACTCAGACCCATAGACAGATGTCCCCAGAGGTAAAAAGGAAAGAACAGGCCCCTAGGCACTAATCAGATCCATTGCTTTGGTTTCCAGGCATCTCTCCTCAGAGGCCTGGATTTCAAAAGCAGCATATAGCTGTTTCTTGACTCACCCATCAGAAAACATCTCATCTACACATGGGAAACTTGCACGTTGGAGCTGTGTCAAAGCCTTTGTTTAGGAGAACCCTTTAGGGCCCCAGTGCCACCGCTTCATTCCAAGGTCTCCATAGACACAAAACCACGTTAGGACCCATCCTCAGGGGTGTCCATTTCAACTCAGCATCCTCGGTTGCTCCCCACAGATCCAGGAGATCTAACCTCTCTTGTTGCTAGGAGACAATTGGAATGCAAGGTGGGCTACCCAACCATCCATCCTTAGAACCCTGCTCAGAATCATTGGCCTGGAGCCAAACAACAGGTCTCA
Source organism: Mustela nivalis (assembly GCF_964662115.1). Classification (NCBI taxonomy): domain Eukaryota; kingdom Metazoa; phylum Chordata; class Mammalia; order Carnivora; family Mustelidae; genus Mustela; species Mustela nivalis. The sequence continues at coordinate 1,301,448 of NW_028136453.1, read as the reverse complement.
ATTGTCCTGCAGAAGACTCTCTGCAGTTTGGAGCTTCTCACAACTCCCATCGTGGGAAAACACCCATGGCCTCGTGATGACCCCACATTCATGAAGGGGCCATCAGGGAAAGAAACTCCAACCTGAGCGATCGTCTAATCCGCCCTGACTTCAGAGGCACGAGATCTCGATTCAGGTCTGTAGATTGTGCCTGCCATGGCCTCACCCAGAAACCTAAGCCTAGCTTGTGTTCTCAGACTTTTGTCGTCAGACTACTGGCCCACAAGCCCTCCAGTTTGGCAATCCAGAACTACAATGCAGCACTCTGCCAGCCCTCCAGAAGAAAAACATTGTCCTCTGGGGCTACCCAGTAACCCCAAAATTAGGATCAAACTGCACCGACCATGGCTGTACCCCAAATACATAGGCTGACCAGGGCACTAATGCCCTTTCTGACACAGCCTGAGCCTGGACCCCCTGGACCCTCCCAGACAGCTGGCCGCACACAGAGCACATCCAGCCGCCATGGCCTTAGGTCGTCATCTCTTCCCAACCTCGGTTTTCAGGTTTCAGAACCTAGACCTTATCTCCAATCACTGCCCAGGGTTGAAGGTGATGCAAAAATCAGAAATCCTTCACCATGGCAATAAACCTTGTGGTTGGCATGTTGTCCAACGTTCAGTGTCGTTGAAACCAGTGTGGCCCATGAGGCCCCGCCCATGCTCACAGGCCACATTGGTAACAAACACACATTGTGACGCTCAGGCTGAGCCTAGTCCTCAAGTAAGGCCGCTCAGTGGCTGGATGAAGAGATAGCATATTGGGCTTGCCATGCCCATAGGCCCCAATTTTTAACCATAGTTCGGGTTGACCCTTCATTCTTCCCCACGGCTTGGCTTTGGAATTCCTCTCTTGGTGGGACACCTGAGGTAACTAAACTGAAATGAGTCCTCCCATCCCACAGATTGACGAAAAGCAATTGGGAATCGGGCCAAATCCTCAGAGAGGAAGATTCGTCCATGGCCCATGAGGCCTCTCCGACATTCCACGGCCATCGCTGATACAAAATCCAGAGACAAAAGCCTGAGCAAGCGCCTCAGACTAGCACTTTCTTCATATCCTGAAGAGTTCTTCTCATGGTTTGTAGATCGGGCCTGCCATACCTACGTCCCCAAATCTAAGCTGAGTTTGTGTTTTCAGACTTCTGTCCTCAAAGTATTGGGCCAACCACCCTGCAGGCTGGGCCCCTGGAGCCACACATTAGGACTGTGCCTACCAATCCTTGGGAAATCTGCCCATTCCGTGGTCCAAAATAGTACAAATTAGGAGAAACCTCCAAAGTCCCTGAGGCCATCCCAATAGTGTAGGTCGCCCGGAACAAACAAGGGCTGTCTGACACCAGATGATAATCCAACTCCACTCATACCATAGATGGATGTCCCCAGAGAAGAAGATTGAACCAGACAGGACCCTAGGCCATAATAGGATCCATTGCTTTGGGTTACAGGCATGTGTCCTCAAAAGCCTGATTCCAATACGAGCATAGGGGTTTTCCTGAGGCACCCATCAGAACTCATCTCGTCTCCACAAGGAAACCTGTGCATGGGAGCCATGTCCAAAGCTTAGGAGAGTACTTCAGGGTCCCGGTGCCACCGCCCCATTCCAAGGCCCTCATGGACACAAAAACACATTAGGACCCATCCTCAGGAAAGTCCATTTCAACTCAGCCACCCCGGTTGCTCCGGCAGAGCCATCAGATCTAAACTGTCTTGTTGCTAGGAGACAATTGGAATGCGAGGCGGGCTTCCCAGGCATCCATCCGCGAACGGTGCTCTGGAGTCATTCCATATGGGATGTCCTGGAGCTGTCCAACAGGTCTCAATTGTCCCGCAGAAGGAATACTTGAAGGGGGCATCCCACAACTCCCAACGTGGGAAAACCTCAATGGCCTCGAGATTCCGCTCCCTTCATGAAGCGGCCGTCATTCTCAGAAACTCCAACCTGAGCCAACGTCTGATCCTCGCCCTGACTTCAGATGCATGAGATATTGGTTCAGATCTGCAGGGGGTACCTGCCTTGCCCTCGCCCTGAAACCCAAGTCTAGCTTGTCTTCTCAGACTTCCATCCTCACACTCCTGGCCCCGAAGCCCTCAAGTTTGGCAATTCCGGACCCACAATGCAGCACTCTGCCTGCCCTCTAGAAAAAAAACTATTGCCTCATGAGCTGCCCAGGCACCTTAAATGAGGGTAAACCTACACAGCACTCGACTTTACCCAAATTATATAGTCTAACCTGGGCACTAATGCACTGTCGAACACAACCTGAGCCCGGACCTCCTGACCAACACCCAGAAAGCTGACCGCACACTGAACACATAAAACCCGCCATGGCCTTAGGTCATCATCTCTTCCCTACCTCAGTTTTCAGGCTTCAGAACCGAGACCTTATCTCCAATCACTGCCCAGGGGTGAGTGTGATGCAGAAATTAGAACTCCTCCTTACCCATGGCAAGAACCCTTGTGTTTGGCACGTTGTCCAACGTTCAGTGTAGGAGAAACCAGCATTCACCCTGAGGCCCCGCCCATTCTTGAGTGCGATGAGGGCATACACACGCATTGTGACCCTCAGCATGAGTCCTGTCCTCTAGTAAGTCCTCTCAGTGGCTGGACCATTAGATGTCATAATGGGCTTGACATGTCCCTAGGCCCCAATTTTTAACCTGATTTCTGATTGTCCAGTCGCCCCTCCCCAGGGCTCTACTCTGGAATCCATCATTTGGTGGGACACCTGAAGTTAAAAAAGAAAAGAACAACAACAACAACAACAACAAAAAACGGACTTCTTCCAGCCCACAGAATGAAGGCAAACTCTTTGGACGTGGCCAAACCACAAGAGAGTAAGACTCGTCCATTTCCCATGAAGACACCCAGAAATTCAACGACCATGAGTGACACGATATCCAGGACAAAAACTTGAGCAGAGCCTCACACTAGCCCTTCTTTCAAATCCCGAAGAGTTCTCCTCATGGTCTGTATAACAGTCCTGCCATACCTATGACGCGAAACATAAGCCGAGTTTGTGTTTTCAGACAACTGTCCAAACAGCCCTGGCCTACACAACCTACAGGCTCAGGCCCCTGGAGCCAAACCTGAGGACTGTACTTGCCCTCGCCAAGGGAATTGTGTGTGCCCATTCCAAAGGCCACAACCCTTCTCATAGGATAAACCTCCAAAGTCCTGATCCATCTCAATAGTGGTGGCTTCCCAGGAAAAACAGGGGCAATCTGAGCCCAACTGAGGACCTACCTGCACTCAGACCCATAGACAGATGTCCCCAGAGGTAAAAAGAAAAGAACAGGCCCCTAGGCACTAATCAGATCCATTGCTTTGGTTTCCAGGCATCTCTCCTCAGAGGCCTGGATTTCAAAAGCATATATAGCTGTTTCTTGACTCACCCATCAGAAAACATCTCATCTACAAATGGGAAACTTGCACGTTGGAGCTGTGTCAAAGCCTTTGTTTAGGAGAACCCTTTTGGGCCCCAGTGCCACCGCTTCATTCCAAGGTCTCCATAGACACAAAAGCACGTTAGGACCCATCCCCAGGGGTGTCCATTTCAACTCAGCGTCCTCGGTTGCTCCCCACAGAATCAGGAGATCTAAACTGTCTTGTTGCTAGGAGACAATTGGAATGCGAGGTGGGCTACCCAGCCATCCATCCTTAGAACCCTGCTCAGAATCATTGGCCTGGAGCCAAACAACAGGTCTCAATTGTCCTGCAGAAGACTCTCTGCAGTTTGGAGCTTCTCACAACTCCCATCGTGGGAAAACACCCATGGCCTCGTGAAGCCCCCCCCCCCATTCATGAATGGGCCATCAGGGACCGAAACTCCAACCTGAGCGATCGTCTGTTTCTCGCCCTGACTTCAGATGCACGAGATCTCGATTCAGGTCTGTAGATTGTGCCTGCCATGGCCTCACCCAGAAACCTAAGCCTAGCTTGTGTTCTCAGACTTTTGTCGTCAGACTACTGGCCCACAAGGCCTCCAGTTTGGCAATCCAGAACTACAATGCAGCACTCTGCCGGCCCTCCAGAAGAAAAACATTGTCCTCTGGGGCTACCCAGTAACCCCAAATGAGGATAACCTGAACCGACCATGGCTGTACCCCAAATACATAGGCTGACCAGGGCACTAATGCCCTTTCTGACACAGCCTGAGCCTGGACCCCCTGGACCCTCCCAGACAGCTGGCCGCACACTGAGCACATCCAGCCGCCATGGCCTTAGGTCGTCATCTCTTCCCAACCTCGGTTTTCAGGTTTCAGAACCTAGACCTTATCTCCAATCACTGCCCAGGGTTGAAGGTGATGCCGAAATCAGAACTCCTTCCCCATGGCAAGAAACCTTGTGTTTTGCATGTTGTCCAACGTTCAGTGTAGTTGAAACCAGTGTGGCCCATGAGGCCCCGCCCATGCTCGCGGGACACATTGGTCACAAACAGACATTGTGACGCTCAGGCTGAGCCCAGTCCTCAAGTAAGGCCGCTCAGTGGCTGGATGAAGAGATAGCATATTGGGCTTGCCATGCCCCTAGGCCCCAATTTTTAACCATAGTTCGGGTTGACCCTTCAGTCTTCCCCACGGCTTGGCTTTGGAATTCCTCTTTTGGTGGGACACCTGAGGTAACAAAACTGAAATGAGTCCTCCCATCCCACAGACTGACGTAAAGCAATTGGGAATCGGGCCAAATCCTCAGAGAGGAAGATTCGTCCATGGCCCATGAGGCCTCCCCGAATTCCACGGCCATCGCTGATACAAAATCCAGAGACAAAAGCCTGAGCAAGTGCCTCAGACTCGCACTTTCTTCATATTCTGAAGAGTTCTTCTCATGGTTTGTAGATCGGGCCTGCCATACCTACGTCCCCAAACCTAAGCTGAGTTTGTGTTTTCAGACTTCTGTCCTCAAAGTCTTGGGCCAACCACCCTGCAGGCTGGGCCCCGGGAGCCACACATTAGGACTGTGCCTACCAATCCATGGGAATTCTGCCCATTCCATGGTCCAAAATAGTACAAATTAAGAGAAACCTCCAAAGTCCCTGAGGCCATCCCAATAGTGTAGGTTGCCCGGAACAAACAAGGGCTGTCTGACACCAGCTGATAATCACCCTCCACTCATACCATAGATGGATGTCCCCAGAGAAGAAGATTGAACCAGACAGGACCATAGGCCATAATAGGATCCATTGCTTTGGGTTACAGGCATGTGTCCTCAAAAGACTGATTCCAATACGAGCATAGGAGTTTTCCTGAGGCAACCATCAGAACTCATCTCGTCTCCACAAGGAAACCTGTGCATTGGAGCCATGTCCAAAGCTTAGGAGAGTACTTCAGGGTCCCGGTGCCACCGCCCCATTCCAAGGCACTCATGGACTCAAAAACACATTAGGACCCATCCTCAGGAAAGTCCATTTCAACTCAGCCACCCCGGTTGCTCCGGCAGAGCCATCAGATCTAAACTGTCTTGTTGCTAGAGGACAATTGGAATGCGAGGCGGGCTTCCCAGGCATCCATCCGCGAACGGTGCTCTGGAGTCATTCCATATGGGATGTCCTGGAGCTGTCCAACAGGTCTCAATTGTCCCGCAGAAGGAATCCTTGAAGGGGGCATCCCACAACTCCCAACGTGGGAAAACCTCAATGGCCTCGAGATTCCGCTCCCTTCATGAAGTGGCCGTCATGCTCAGAAACTCCAACCTGAGCCAACGTCTGATCCTCGCCCTGACTTCAGATGCATGAGATATTGGTTCAGATCTGCAGGGGGTACCTGCCGTGTCCTCGCCCTGAAACCCAAGTTAGCTTGTCTTCTCAGACTTCCGTCCTCACACTCCTGGCCCCGAAGCCCTCAAGTTTGGCAATTCCGGACCCACCATGCAGCACTCTGCCTGCCCTCAAGAAAAAAAATTATTGCCTCATGAGCTGCCCAGGCACCTTAAATGAGGGTAAACCTACACAGCACTCGACTTTACCCAAATTATATAGTCTAACCTGGGCACTAATGCACTGTCGAACACAACCTGAGCCCGGACCTCCTGACCAACACCCAGAAAGCTGACCGCACACTGAGCACATAAAACCCGCCATGGCCTTAGGTCATCATCTCTTCCCTACCTCAGTTTTCAGGCTTCAGAACCGAGACCTTATCTCCAATTACTGTCCAGTGGTGAGTGTGATGCAGAAATCAGAACTCCTCCTTACCCATGGCAAGAATCCTTGTGGTTGGCACGTTCAGTGTAGGAGAAACCAGCATTCACCTTGAGGCCCCGCCCATTCTTGAGTGCGATGAGGGCATACACACGCATTGTGACCCTCAGCATGAGTCCTGTCCTCTAGTAAGTCTTCTCAGTGGCTGAACCATTTGATGTCATAATGGGCTTGACATGTCCCTAGGCCCCAATTTTTAACCAAATTTCTGATTGTCAAGGCACCCCTCCCCAGGGCTCTACTCTGGAATCCATCATTTGGTGGGACACCTGAGGTTAAAAAAGAAAAAAAAAAAAAAAAAAGAAACGGACTTCTTCCAGCTCACAGAATGACCCCAAACTCTTTGGACGGTTCCAAACCACCAGAGAGTAAGACTCGTCCATTTCCCATGCAGTCACCCAGAAATTCCACGACCATGAGTGACACGATATCCAGAGACAAAAACTTGAGCAGGAGCCTCACACTCGCCCTTCTTCTAAATCCCGAAGAGTTCTCCTCATGGTCTGTAGATCAGTCCTGCCATACCTATGACCGAAACATAAGCCGAGTTTGTGTTTTCAGACAACTGTCCAAACAGCCCTGGCCTACACAACCTACAGGCTCGGGCCCCTGGAGCCAAACATGAGGACTGTACTTGCCCTCTCCAAGGGAATTGTGTGTGCCCATTCCAATGGCCACAACCCTTCTCATAGGATAAACCTTTAAAGTCCCTGCTCCATCTCAATAGTGGTGGCTTCCCAGGAAAAACAGGGGCATTCTGAGCCCAAGTGAGCAACTACCTGCACTCAGACCCATAGACAGATGTCCCCAGAGGTAAAAAGGAAAGAAAAGGCCCCTAGGCACTAATCAGATCCATTGCTTTGGTTTCCAGGCATCTCTCCTCAGAGGCCTGGTTTTCAAAAGTAGCATATAGCTGTTTCTTGACTCACCCACCAGAAAACATCTCATCTACACATGGGAAATTTGCACGTTGGAGCTGTGTCAAAGCCTCTGTTTAGGAGAACTCTTTAGGGCCCCAGTGCCACCGCTTCATTCCAAAGTCTCCATAGATACAAAAGCACGTTAGGACCCATCCCCAGGTGTGTCCATTTCAACTCAGCGTTTTCGGTTGCTCCCCACAGATCCAGGAGATCTAACCTGTCTTGTTGCTAGGAGACAATTGGAATGCGAGGTGGGCTACCCAGCCATCCATCCTTAGAACCCTGCTCAGAATCATTGGCCTGGAGCCAAGCAACAGGTCTCAATTGTCCTGCAGAAGACTCTCTGCAGTTTGCAGCTTCTAACAACTCCCATCGTGGGAAAACACCCATGGCCTCGTGATGCCCCCCCCCATTCATGAAGGGGCCATCAGGGACAGAAACTCCAACCTGAGCGATCGTCTGATCCTCGCCCTGACTTCAGATGCACGAGATCTCGATTCAGGTCTGTAGATTGTGCGTGCCATGGCCTCACCCAGAAACCTAAGCCTAGCTTGTGTTCTCAGACTTTTGTCGTCAGACTACTTGCCCACAAGACCTCCAGTTTGGCAATCCAGAACTACAATGCAGCACTCTGCCGGCCCACCAGAAGACAAACATTGCCCTCTGGGGTTACCCAGTAACCCCAAATGAGGATCAACCTGCACCGACCTTGGCTGTACCCCAAATACATAGGCTCACCATGGCACTAATGCCCTTTCTGACACAGCCTGAGCCTGGAGCCCCTGGCCCCTCCCAGACAGCTGGCCGCACACTGAGCACATCCAGCCTCCATTGGCTTAGGTCGTCATCTCTTCCCAACCTCGGTTTTCAGGTTTCAGAACCTAGACCTTATCTCCAATCAGTGCCCAAGATTGAAGGTGATGCAGAAATCATAACTCCTTCCCCATGGCAAGAAACCTTGTGGTTGGCATGTTGTCCAACGATCAGTGTCATTGAAACCAGTGTGGACCATGAGGTCCCGCCCATGGTCGCGGACCACATTGGTCACAAACACACATTGTGACCCTCAGGCTGAGCCCAGTCCTCAAGTAAGGCCACTCAGGGGCTGGATGAAGAGATAGCATATGGGCTTGCCATGCCCCTAGGCCCCAATTTTTAACCATAGTTCGGGTTGTCCCTTCAGTCTTCCCCACGGCTTGGCTTTGGAATTCCTCTTTGGTGGGACAGCTGAGGTAACAAACCTGAAATGAGTCCTCCCATCCCACAGTTTGACGAAAAGCAATTGGGAATCGGGTCAAATCCTCAGAGAGGAAGATTCGTCCATGGCCCATGAGGCCTCCCTGACATTCCACGGCCATCGTTGATACAAAATCCAGAGACAAAAGCCTGAGCAAGCGCCTCAGACTCGCACTTTCTTCATATCCTGAAGAGTTCTTCTCATGGTTTGTAGATCGGGCCTGCCATACATACGTCCCCAAACCTAAGCTGAGTTTGTGTTTTCAGACTTCTGTCCTCAAAATCTTGGGCCACACACGCTCCAGGCTGGGCGCCTGGAGCCACACATTAGGACTCTGCCTACCAATCCATGGGAATTCTGCCCATTCCATGGTCCAAAATCGTACAAATTAGGAGAAAACTCCAAAGTCCCTGAGGCCATCCCAATAGTGTAGGTCGCCCGGAAAAAACAAGGACTGTCTGACACCAGCTGATAATCGACATCCACTCATACCATAGATGGATGTCCCCAGAGAAGAAGATTGAACCAGACAGGACCCTAGGCCATAATAGGATCCATTGCTTTGGGTTACAGGCATGTGTCTTCAAAAGCCTGATTCCAATACGAGCATAGGGGTTTTCCTGAGGCACCCATCAGATCTCATCTCGTCTCCACAAGGAAACCTGTGCATTGGAGCCATGTCCAAAGCTTAGGAGAGTACTTCAGGGTCCCGGTGCCACCGCCCCATTCCAAGGCCCTCATGGACACAAAATCACATTAGGACCCATCCTCAGGAAAGTCCATTTCAACTCAGCCACCCCGGTTGCTCCGGCAGAGCCATCAGATCTAAACTGTCTTGTTGCTAGGAGACAATTGGAATGCGAGGCGGGCTTCCCAGGCATCCATCCGCGAACGGTGCTCTGGAGTCATTCCATATGGGATGTCCTGGAGCTGTCCAACAGGTCTCAATTGTCCCGCAGAAGGAATCCTTGAAGGGGGCATCCCACAACTCCCAACGTGGGAAAACCTCAATGGCCCTGAGATTCCCCTCCCTTCATAAAGCGGCCGTCATGCACAGGAACTCCAACCTGAGCCAATGTCTGATCCTCGCCCTGACTTCAGAAGCATGAGTTAGTGGTTCAGATCTGCAGGGGGTGCCTGTCGTGCCCTCGCCCTGAAACCCATGTCTAGCTGTCTTCTCACACTTCTGTCCTCAAACTCCTGGCCCCGAAGTCCTAAAATTTGGCAATTCCGGACCCACAATGCAGCACTCTGCCGGCCCTCTAGAAAAAAAAAAATTATTGCCTCATGAGCTGCCCAGGCACCTTAAATGAGGATAAACCTACACAGCACTCGACCTTACCCAAATTATATAGTCTAACCTGGGCACTAATGCACTGTCGAACACAACCTGAGCCCGGACCTCCTGACCAACACCCAGAAAGCTGACCGCACACTGAGCACATAAAACCCGCCATGGCCTTAGGTCATCATCTCTTCCCTACCTCAGTTTTCAGGCTTCAGAAACGAGACCTTATCTCCAATCACTGCCCAGGGGTGAATGTTATGCAGAAATCAGAACTCCTCTTTACCCATGGCAAGAACCCTTGTGGTTGGCACGTTGTCCAACGTTCAGTGTAGGAGAAACCAGCATTCACCCTGAGGCCCCGCCCATTCTTGAGTGCGACGAGGGCATACACACGCATTGTGACCCTTAGCATGAGTCCTATCCTCTAGTAAGTCCTCTTAGTGGCTGGACCTTTAGATGTCATAATGGGCTTGACATGTCACTAGGCCCCAATTTTTAACCAGATTTCTGACTGTCCAGTCGCCCCTCCCCAAGTCTCTACTCTGTAATCCTTCATTTGGTGGGACCCCTGAGGTTAAAAAAGATAACAACAACAACAACAACAACAACAACAAAAAACGGACTTCTTCCAGCCCACAGAATGACCCCAATCTCTTTGGACGGGGCCAAACCACCAGAGAGTAAGACTCGTCCATTTCCCATAAAGTCACCCAGAAATTCCACGACCATGAGTGACACGATATCCAGAGACAAAAACTTGAGAAGGATCCTCACACTCGCCCTTCTTTTAAATCCCGAAGAGTTCTCCTCATGGTCTGTAGATCAGTCCTGCCATACCTATGACCCGAAACATAAGCCGAGTTTGTGTTTTCAGACAACTGTCCAAACAGCCCTGGCCTACACAACCTACAGGCTCAGGCCCCTGGAGCCAAACCTGAGGACTGTACTTGCCCTCTCCAAGGGAATTGTGTGTGCCCATTCCAATGGCCACAACCCTTCTAATAGGATAAACCTCCAAAGTCCCTGATCCATCTCAAAAGTGGTGGCTTCCCAGGAAAAACAGGGGCAATCTGAGCCCAAATGAGCACCTACCTGCACTCAGACCCATAGACAGATCCTCAGAGGTAAAAAGGAAAGAACAGGCCCCTAGGCACTAAACAGATCCATTGCTTTGGTTTCCAGGCATCTCTCCTCAGAGGCCTGGATTTCAAAAGCAGTATATAGCTGTTTCTTGACTCACCCATCAGAAAACATCTCATCTACACATGGGAAACTTGCACGTTGGAGCTGTGTCAAAGCCTCTGTTTAGGAGAACACTTTAGGGCACCAGTGCCACCTCTTCATTCCAAGGTCTCCATAGACACAAAAGCACATTAGGACCCATCCTTAGGGGTGTCCATTTCAACACAGCGTCCTCGGTTGCTCCCCACAGATCCAAGAGATCTAACCTGTCTTGTTGCTAGGAGACAATTGGAATGCGAGGTGGGCTACGCAGCCATCCATCCTTAGAACCCTGCTCAGAATCATTGGCCTGGAGCCAAGCAACGGTCTCAATTGAACTGCAGAAGACTCTCTGAAGTTTGGAGCTTCTCATAACTCCCATTGTGGGAAAACCCCCATGGCCTCGTGATGCCCCCCCCCATTCATGTAGGGGCCATCAGGGACAGATACTCCACCTGACCGATCGTCTGATCCTCGCCCTGACTTCAGATGTACGAGATCTCGATTCAGGTCTGTAGATTGTGCCTGCCATGGCCTCACCCAGAAACCTAAGCCTAGCTTGTGTTCTCAGACTTTTGTCCTCAGACTACTGGCCCACAAGCCCTCCAGTTTGGCAATCCAGAACTACAATGCAGCACTTGCCGTCCCTCCAGAAGAAAAACATTGCCATCTGGGGCTACCCAGTAACCCCAAATGTGGATCAACCTACACCGACCTTGGCTGTACCCCAAATACATAGGCTGACCAGGGCACTAATGCCCTTTCTGACATAGCCTGAGCCTGGACACCCTGGCCCATCCCAGACAGCTGGCCTCACACTGAGCACATCGAGCCTCCGTGGCCTTTGGTCGTCATCTCTCGCAACCTCGGTTTTCAGGTTTCAGAAGCTAGACCTTATCTCCAATCGCTGCCCAAGGTTGAAGGTGATGCAGAAATCAGAACTCCTTCCCCATGGCAAGAAACCTTGTAGTTGGCATGTTGTCCAACGTTCAGTGTCGTTGAAACCAGTGTGGCCCATGAGGCCCCGCCCATGCTCGCGGGCCACATTGGTCACAAACACACATTGTGACCCTCAGGCTGAGCCCAGTCCTCAAGTAAGGCCACTCAATGGCTGGATGAAGAGATAGCTATTGGGCTTGCCATGCCCCTAGGCCCCAACTTTTAACCTATTTCGGGATGTCCCTTCAGTCTTCCCCACGGCTTGGATTTGGAATTCCTCTTTTGGTGGGACACCTGAGGTAACAAACCTGAAAGGAGACCTCCCATCCCACAGAATGACGAAAAGCAATTGGGAATCGGGCCAAATCCTCAGGTAGGAAGATTCGTCCATGGCCCATGAAGCCTGCCCGACATTCCACGGCCATCGCTGATACAAAATCCAGAGACAAAAGCCTGAGCAAGCGCCTCAGACTCGCACTTTCTTCATATCCTGAAGAGTTCTTATGGTTTGTCGATCGGGCCTGCCATAACTATGTCCCCAAACCTAAGCTGAGTTTGTGTTTTCAGACTTCTGTCCTCAAAGTCTTGGGCCACACACCCTCCAGGCTGGGTGCCTGAAGCCACACATTAGGACTGTGCCTACCAATCCACGGGAATTCTGCCCATTCCATGGTCCAAAATCGTACAAATTAGGAGAAACCTCCAACGACCCTGAGGCCATCCCAATAGTGTGGGTTGCCCGGAACAAACAAGGGGTGTCTGACACCAGCTGATAATCGACCTCCACTCATACCATAGATGGATGTACTCAGAAAAGTGGATTGAACCAGACAGGACCCTAGGCCATAATAGGATCCATTGCTTTGGGTTACAGGCAGGTGTCCTCAAAAGCCTGATTCCAATACGAGCATAGGGGTTTTCCTGAGGCACCCATCAGAACTCATCTCGTCTCCACAAGGAAACCTGAGCATGGGAGCCATGTCCAAAGCTTAGGAGAGTACTTCAGGGTCCCGGTGCCACCGCCCCATTCCAAGGCCCTCATGGACACAAAAACACATTAGGACCCATCCTCAGGAAAGTCCATTTCAACTCAGCCACCCAGGTTGCTCCCGCAGAGCCATCAGTTCTAAACTGTCTTGTTGCTAGGAGACAATTGGAATGCGAGGCGGGCTTCCCAGGCATCCATCCGCGAACGGTGCTCTGGAGTCATTCAATATGGGATGTCCTGGAGCTGTCCAACAGGTCTCAATTGTCCCGCAGAAGGAATCCTTGAAGGGGGCATCCCACAACTCCCAACGTGGGAAAACCTCAATGGCCTCGAGATTCCGCTCCCTTCATGAAGCGGCCGTCATGCTCAGAAACTCCAACCTGAGCCAACGTCTGATCCTCGCCCTGACTTCAGATGCATGAGATATTGGTTCAGATCTGCAGGGGGTACCTGCCGTGCCCTCGCCCTGAAACCCAAGTCTAGGTTGTCTTCTCAGACTTCCGTCCTCACACTCCTGGCCCCAAAGCCCTCAAGTTTGGCAATTCCGGACCCACAATGCAGCACTCTGCCTGCCCTCTAGAAAAAAAATTATTGCCTCATGAGCTGCCCAGGCACCTTAAATGAGGGTAAACCTACACAGCTCTCGACTTTACCCAAATTATATAGTCTAACCTGGGCTCTAATGCACTTTCGAACACAACCTGAGCTCGGAACTCCTGACAAACACCCAGAAAGCTGACCGCACACTGAGCACATAAAACCCGCCATGGCCTTAGGTCATCATCTCTTCCCTACCTCAGTTTTCAGGCTTCAGAACCGAGACCTTATCTCCAATCACTGCCCAGGGGTGAGTCTGATGCAGAAATCAGTACTCCTCCTTACCCATGGCAAGAACCCTTGTGGTTGGCACGTTGTCCAACGATCAGTGTAGGAGAAACCCTGGGGCCCCGCCCATTCTTGAGTGCGATGAGGGCATACACACGCATTGTGACCCTCAGCATGAGTCCTGTCCTTTAGTAAGTCCTCTCAGTGGCTGGACCTTTAGATGTCATAATGGGCTTGAAATGTCACTCGGCCCCAATTTTTAACCAGATTTCTGACTGTCCAGTCGCCCCTCCCCAGGTCTCTACTCCGGAATCCCTCATTTGGTGGGACACCTGAGGTTAAAAAAGAAAACAACAACAACAACAACAACAACAAAATAAAACGGACTTCTTCCAGCCCACAGAATGACCGCAAACTCTTTGGACGGGGCCAAACCACCAGAGAGTAAGACTCGTCCATTTTCCATGAAGTCACCCAGAAATTCCACGACCATGAGTGACACGATATCCCGAGACAAAAACTTGAGCAGGAGCCTCACACTCGCCCTTCTTTCAAATCCCGAAGAGTTCTCCTCATGGTCTGTAGATCAGTACTGCCATACCTATGACCCGAAACATAAGCCGAGTTTGTGTTTTCAGACAACTGTCCAAACAGCCCTGGCCTACACAACCTACAGACTCGGGCCCCTGGAGCCAAACCTGAGGACTGTACTTGCCCTCTCCAAGGGAATTGTGTGTGCCCATTCCAATGGTCAAAACCCTTCTAATAGGTTAAACCTCCAAAGTCCCTGTTATATCTCAATAGTGGTGGCTTCCCAGGAAAAACAGGGGCAATCTGAGCCCAAATGAGCCCCTACCTGCACTCAGACCCATAGAGAGATGTCCTCAGAGGTAAAAAGGAAAGAACAGGCCCCTAGGCACTAATCAGATCCATTGCTTTGGTTTCCAGGCATCTCTCCTCAGAGGCCTGGATTTCAAAAGCAGCATATAGCTGTTTCTTGATTCACCCATCAGAAAACATCTCATCTACACATGGGAAACTTGCACGTTGGAGCTGTGTCAAAGCCTTTGTTTAGGAGAACCCTTTAGGGCCCAAGTGCCACCGCTTCATTCCAAGGTCTCCATAGACACAAAAGCACATTCGGACCCATCCCCAGGGGTATGCATTTCAACTCAGCATCCTCGGTAGCTCCCCACAGATCCAGGAGATCTAACCTGTCTTGTTGCTAGGAGACAATTGAAATGCGAGGTGGGCTACCCAGCCATCCATCCTTAGAACCCTGCTCAGAATCATTGGCCTGGAGCCAAACAACAGGTCTCAATTGTTCTGCCGAAGACTCTCTGCAGTTTGGAGCTTCTCACAACTCCCATCATGGGAAAACCCCCATGGCCTCGTGGTGCCCCCCCATTCATGAAGGGGCCATCAGGGACAGAAACTCCAACCTGAGCGATCGTCTGATCCTCGCCCTGACTTCAGATGCACGAGATCTCGATTCAGGTCTGTAGATTTTGCCTGCCATGGCCTCACCCAGAAACCTAAGCCTAGCTTGTGTTCTCAGACTTTTGTCGTCAGACTACTGGCCCACAAGGCCTCCAGTTTGGCAATCCAGAACTACAATGCAGCACTCTGCCTGCCCTCCAGATAAAAAACATTGTCCTCTGGGGCTACCCAGTAACCCCAAATGAGGATCAACCTGCACTGACCTTGGCTGTACCCCAAATACATAGGCTGACCATGGCACTAATGCCCTTTCTGACACAGCCTGAGCCTGGACCCCCTGACCCCTCCCAGAGAGCTGGCCGCACACTGAGCACATCGAGCCGCCATGGCCTTAGGTCGTCATCGATTCCCAACCTCGGTTTTCAGGTTTCAGAACCTAGACCTTATCTCCAATCACTGTCCATGTTGAAGGTGATGCAGAAATCAGAACTCCTTCCCCATGGCAAGAAACCTTGTGGTTGGCATGTTGTCCAACGTTCAGTGTAGTTGAAACCTGTGGCCCATGAGGCCCCGCCCATGATCGCGGGCCACATTGGTCACAAACACATTGTGATGCTCAGGCTGAGCCCAGTCCTCAAGTAAGACCACTCAGTGGCTGGATGAAGAGATAGCATATTGGGCTTGCCATGCACCTAGGCCCCAATTTTTAACCATAGTTCGGGTTGTCCCTTCAGTCTTCCCCACGGCTTGGCTTTGGAATTCCTCTTTTGGTGGGACACCTGAGGTAACAAAACTGAAATGAGTCCTCCCATCCCACAGATTGACGAAAAGCAATTGGGAATCCGGCCAAATCCTCAGAGAGGAAGATTCGTCCATGGCCCATGAGGCCTCCCTGACATTCCACGGCCATCGCTTATACAAAATCCAGAGACAAAAGCCTGAGCAATCGCCACAGACTCGCACTTTCTTCATATCCTGAAGAGTTCTTCTCATGGTTTGTAGATCGGGCCTGCCATACCTACGTCTCCAAACCTAAGCTGAGTTTGTGTTTTCAGACTCCTGTCCTCAAAGTCTTGGGCCCCACACCCTCCAGGCTGGGCCCCTGGAGCCACACATTAGGACTGTGCCTACCAATCCATGGGAATTCTGCCCATTCCAGGGTCCAAAATCGTACAAATTAGGAGAAACCTCCAACGACCCTTAGGCCATCCCAATAGTGTGGGTCACCCGGAAGAAACAAGGGCGGTCTGACACCAGCTGATAATCGACCTCCACTCATACCATTGATGGATGTCCCCAGAGAAGAAGATTGAACCAGACAGGACCCTAGGCCATAATAGGATCCATTGCTATGGGTTACAGGCATGTGTCCTCAAAAGCCTGATTCCAATACGAGCATAGGGGTTTTCCTGAGGCACCCATCAGAACTCATCTCGTCTCCACAAGGAAACCTGTGCATGGGAGCCATGTCCAAAGCTTAGGAAAGTACTTCAGGTTGCCGTTGCCACCGCCCCATTCCAAGGCCCTCATAGACACAAAAACACATTAGGACACATCCTTAGGAAAGTCCATTTCAACTCAGCCACCGAGGTTGCTCCAGCAGAGCCATCAGATCTAAACTGTCTTGTTGCTAGGAGACAATTGGAATGCGAGGCGGGCTTCCCAGGCCTCCATCCGCGAACGGTGCTCTGGAGTCATTCCATATGGGATGTCCTGGAGCTGTCCAACAGGTCTCAATTGTCCGGAAGAAGGAATCCTGGAAGGGGGCATCCCACAACTCCCAACGTGGGAAAACCTCAATGGCCTCGAATTTCCGCTCCCTTCATGAAGTGGCCGTCATGCTCAGAAACTCCCACCTGAGCCAACGTCTGATCCTCGCCCTGACTTCAGATGCATGAGATATTGGTTCAGATCTGCAGGGGGTACCTGCCGTGCCCTCGCCCTGAAACCCAAGTCTAGCTTGTCTTCTCAGACTTCCATCCTCACACTCCTGGCCCCGAAGCCCTCAAGATTGGCAATTCCGGACCCACAATGCAGCAGTCTGCCTGCCCTCTAGAAAAAAAATTATTGCCTCATGAGCTGCCCAGGCACCATAAATGAGGGTAAAACTACACAGCACTCGACTTTACCCAAATTATATAGTCTAACCTGGGCACTAATGCACTGTCGAACACATCCTGAGCCAGGACCTCCTGACCAACACCCAGAAAGCTGACCGCACTCTGAGCACATGAAACCCTCCATGGCGTTAGGTCATCATCTCTTCCCTACCTAAGTTTTCAGGCTTCAGAACCGAGACCTTATCTCCAATCACTGCTCAGGGGTGAGTGTGATGCAGAAATCAGAACTCTTCCTTACCCATGGCAAGAACTCTTGTGGTTGGCACGTTGTCCAATGTTCAGTGTAGGAGAAACCAGCATTCACCCTGAGGCCCTGCCCATTCTTGAGTGCGACGAGGGCATACACACGCATTGTGACCCTCAGCATGAGTCCTGTCCTCTAGTAAGTCCTCTCCATGGCTGGACAATTAGATGTCATAATGGGCTTGACATGTCCCTAGGCCCCAATTTTTAACCAGATTTCTGATTGTCCAGTCGCCCCTCCCCAGGGCTCTACTCTGGATTCCCTCATTTGGTGGGACACCTGAGGTTAAAAAAGAAAACAACAACAACAATAAAATAAAACGGACTTCTTCCAGCCCACAGAATGAACCCAAACTCTTTGGACGGGGCCAAACCACCTGAGAGTAAGACTCGTCCATTTCCCATGAAGTCACCCAGAAAGTCAACGACCATGAGTGACACGATATCCAGAGACAAAAAGTTGAGCAGGAGCCTCACACTCGCCCTTCTTTCAAATCCCGAAGGGTTCTCCTCATGGTCTGTAGATCAGTCATGCCATACCTATGACCCGAAACATAAGCCGAGTTTGTGTTTTCAGACAACTGTCCAAACAGCCCTGGCCTACACAACCTACAGGCTCAGGCCCCTGGAGCCAAACCTGAGGACTGTACTTGCCCTCTCCAAGGGAATTGTGTGTGCTCATTCCAATGGCCACAACCCTTCTAATAGGATAAACCTCCAAAGTCACTGATCCATCTCAATAGTGGTGGCTTCCCAGGAAAAACAGGGGCAATCTGAGCCCAAATGAGCACCTACCTGCACTCAGACCCATAGACAGATGTGCCCAGAGGTAAAAAGGAAAGAACAGGCCCCTAGGCAGTAATCAGATCCATTGCTTTGGTTTCCAGGCATCTCTCCTCAGAGGCCTGGATTTCAAAAGCAGCATATAGCTGTTTGTTGACTCACCCAACAGAAATCAACTCATCTACACATGGGAAACTTGCACGTTGGAGCTGTGTCAAAGCCTCTGTTTAGTAGAACTCTTTAGGGCCCAAGTGCCACCGCTTCATTCCAAGGTCTCCTTAGACACAAAAGCACATTAGGACCCATGCCCAGGGGTGTCCATTTCAATGCACCGTCCTCGGTTACTCCCCACAGATCCAGGAGATCTAACCTGTCTCGTTGCTAGGAGACAATTGGAATGCGAGGTGGGCTACCCATCCATCCATCCTTAGAACCCTGCTCAGAATCATTGGCCTGGAGCCAAACAACAGGTCTCAATTGTCCTGCAGAAGACTCTCTGCAGTTTGGAGCTTCTCACAACTCCCATCGTGGGAAAACCCCCATGGCCTCGTGATCCCCCCAATTCATGAAGGAGCCTTCAGGGACAGAAACTCCAACCTGAGCGATCGTCTGATCCTCGCCCTGACTTCAGATGCACGAGATCTCGATTCAGGTCTGTAGATTGTGCCTGCCATGGCCTCACCCAGAAACCTAAGCCTAGCTTGTTTTCTCAGACTTTTGTCGTCAGACTACTGGCCCACAAGCCCTCCAGTTTGGCAATCCAGAACTACAATGCAGCACTCTGCCTGCCCTCCAGATAAAAAAAACATTGTCCTCTGGGGCTAACCAGTAACCCCAAATGAGGATCAACCTGCACCGACCTTGGCTGTACCCCAAATACATAGGCTGACCAGGGCACTAATGCCCTTTCTGACACAGCCTGAGCCTGGACACCTGGCCCCTCCCAGACAGCTGGCCGCACACTGAGCACATTGAGCCGCCATGGCCTTAGGTCGTCATCTCTTCCCAATTTCGGTTTCCAGGTTTCAGAACCTAGACCTTATCTCCAATCACTGCCCATGCTGAAGGTAATGCAGAAATCAGAACTCCTTCCCCATGGCAAGAAACCTTGTGGTTGGCATGTTGTCCAATGTTCAGTGTCGTTGAAACCAGTGTGGCTCATGAGGCCCCGCCCATGCTCGCGGGCCACATTGGTCACAAACACACATTGTGACCCTCAGGCTGAGCCGAGTCCTGATGTAAGGCCACTCAGTGGCTGGATGAAGAGATAGCATATTGGGCTTGCCATGCCCCTAGGCCCCAATTTTTAACCATAGTTCGGGTTGTCCCTTCAGTCTTCCCCACGGCTTGGCTTTGGAATTCCTCTTTTGGTGGGACACCTGAGGTAACAAAACTGAAATGAGTCATCCCATCCCACAGATTGACGAAAAAACAATTGGAAATCGGGCCAAATCCTAAGAGAGGAAGATTCGTCCATGGCCCATGAGGCCTCCCCGACATTCCACGGCCATCGCTGATACAAAATCTAGAGAAAAAAGCCTGAGCAAGTGCCTCAGACTCGCACTTTCTTCATATCCTGAAGAGTTCTTCTCATGTTTTGTCGATCGGGCCTGCCATACCTACATCCCCAAACCTAAGCTGAGTTTGTGTTTTCAGACTTCTGTCCTCAAAGTCTTGGGCCACACACTCTCCAGGCTGGGACCCAGGAGCCAAACATTAGGACTGTGCCTACCAATCCATGGGAATTCTGCCCATTCCATGGTCCATAATCGTACAAATTAGGAGAAACCTCCAAAGTCCCTAAGGCCATCCCAATAGTGTAGGTCGCCCGGAACAAACAAGGGCTGTCTGACACTAGCTGATAATCGACCTCCACTCATACAATAGGTGGATGTCCCCAGAGAAGAAGATTGAACCAGACAGGACCCTAGGCCATAATAGGATCCATTGCTTTGGGTTACAGTCATGTGTCCACTAAAGGCTGATTCCAATACGAGCATAGGGGTTTTCCTGAGGCACCCATCAGAACTCATCTCGTCTCCACAAGGAAACCTGTGCATGGGAGCCATGTCCAAAGCTTAGGAGAGAACTTCAGATTCCCGGTGCCACCGCCCCATTCCAAGGCCCTCATGGACACAAAAACACATTAGGACACATCCTCAGGAAAGTCCATTTCAACTCTGACACCCCGGATGCTCCGGGAGAGCCATCAGATCTAAACTGTCTTGTTGCTAGGAGACAATTGGAATGCGAGGCGGGCTTCCCAGGCATCCATCCGCGAACGGTGCTCTGGAGTCATTCCATATGGGATGTCCTAGAGCTGTCCAACAGGTCTCAATTGTCCCGCAGAAGGAATCCTTGAAGGGGGCATACCACAACTCCCAACGTGGGAAAACCTCAATGTCCTCGAGATTCCGCTCCCTTCATGAAGCGTCCATCATGCACAGAAAATCCAACCTGAACCAACGTCTGATCCTCGCCCTGACTTCAGATGCATGAGATATTGGTTCAGATCTGCAGGAGGTACCTGCCGTGACCTCGCCCTGAAACCGAAGTCTAGCTTTTCTTCTCAGACTTCTGTCCTCACACTCCTGGCCCCGAAGCCCTCAAGTTTGGCAATTCCGGCCCCACAATGCAGCACTGTGCCTGCCCTCTAGAAAAAAAATTATTGCCTCATGAGCTACCCAGGCACCTTAAATGATGGTAAACCTACACAGCACTCGACTTTACCCAAATTATATAGTCTAACCTGGGCACTAATGCACTGTCGAACACAACCTGAGCCCGGAACTCCTGACCAACACCCAGAAAGCTGACCGCACACTGAGCACATAAAACCCGCCATGGCCTTAGGTCATCATCTCTTCCCTACCTCAGTTTTCAGGCTTCAGAACCGAGACCTTATCTCCAATCACTGCCCAGGTGTGAGTGTGATTCAGAAATCAGAACTCCTCCTTACCCATGGCAAGAAACCTTGTGGTTGGCACGTTGTCCAACGTTCAGTGTAGGAGAAACCAGCATTCACCCTGAGGCCCCGCCCATTCTTGAGAGCGACGAGGGCATACACACGCATTGTGACCCTCAGCATGAGTCCTCTCCTCTAGTAAGTCCTCTCCTTGGCTGGACCATTAGATGTCATAATGGGCTTGACATGTTCCTAGGCCCCAAATTTTAACCAGATTTCTGATTGTCCAGTCGCCCCTCCCCAGGGCTCTACTCTGGAATCCCTCATTTGGTGGGACACCTGAGGTTAAAAAAGAAAACAACAACAACAACAAAAAAAAAAAAAAAAAAAAAGGACTTCTTCCAGCCCACAGAATGACCCCAAACTCTTTGGACGGGGCCAAACCACCAGAGAGTAAGAATCGTCCATTACCCATGAAGTCACCCAGAAATTCCACGACCATGAGTGAGACGATATCAAGAGACAAAAACTTGAGCAGGAGCCTCACACTCGCCCTTCTTTCAAATCCCAAAGAGTTTCTCCTCATGGTCTGTAGATCAGTCCTGCCATACCTATGACCCGAAACATAAGCCGAGTTTGTGTTTTCAGACAACTGTCCAAACAGCCCTGGCCTACACAACCTACAGGCTCAGGCCCCTGGAGTCAAACCTGAGGACTGTACTTGCCCTCTCCAAGGGAATTGTGTGTGCCCATTCCAATGGCCACAACCCTTCTAATAGGATAAACCTCCAAAGTCCCTGATCCATCTCAATAGTGGTGGCTTCCCAGGAAAAACAGGGGCAATCTGAGCACTACAGAGCACCTACATGCACTCAGACCCATAGACAGATGTCCCCAGAGGTAAAAAGGAAAGAACAGGCCCCTAGGCAGTAATCAGATCCATTGCTTTCGTTTCCAGGCATCTCTCCTCAGAGGCCTGGAATTCAAAAGCAGCATATAGCTGTTTCTTGACTCACCCAACAGAAAACATCTCATCTAAACATGGGATACTTGCACGTTGGAGCTGTGTCATAGCCTCTCTTTAGTAGAACTCTTTAGGGCCCAAGTGCCACCGCTTCATTCCAAGGTCTCCTTAGACACAAAAGCACATTAGGACCCATGCCCAGGGGTGTCCATTTTAATGCAGCGTCCTCGGTTGCTCCCCACAGATCCAGGGGATCTAACCTGTCTTGTTGCTAGGAGACAATTGGAATGCGAGGTGGGCTACCCAGCCATCCATCCTTAGAACCCTGCTCAGAATCATTGGCCTGGAGCCAAACAACAGGTCTCAATTGTCCTGCAGAAGACTCTTTGCAGTTTGGAGCTTCTCACAACTCCCATCGTGGGAAAACCCCCATGGCCTCGTGATACCCCCCCCCCCATTCATGAAGGGGCCATCATGGACAGAAACTACAACCTGAGCGATCGTCTGATCCTCGCCCTGACTTCAGGTGCATGAGATCTCGATTCAGGTCTGTAGATTGTGCCTGCCATGGCCTCACCCAGAAACCTAAGCCTAGCTTGTGTTCTCAAACTTTTGTCGTCAGACTACTGGCCCACAAGCCCTCCAGTATGGCAATCCAGAACTACAATGCAGCACTCTGGCTGCCCTCCAGAAGAAAAACATTGTCCTCTGGGGCTACCCAGTAACCCCAAATGAGGATCAACCTGCACCGACCTTGGCTGTACCCCAAATACATAGGCTGACCAGGGCACTAATGCCCTTTCTGACACAGCCTGAGCCTGGACTCCCTGGCCCGTCCCAGACAGCTGGCCGCAAACTGAGCACATCGAGCCGCCATGGCCTTAGGTCGTCATCTCTTCCCAACCTCGGATTTCAGGCTTTAGATTCTAGACCTTACCTCCAATCACTGCCCAGGGTTTAACGGGATGCAGAAATCAGAACTCCTTCCCCATGGCAAGATACCTTGTGTTTGGCATGTTGTCCGACTTTCAGTGTAGTTGAATCCAGTGTTGCCCATGAGGCCCCGCCATGCTCGCAGGCTACATTGGTCACAAACACACATTGTGACCCTCAGCCTGACCAAAGTCCTCAAGTAAGGCCTCTCAGTGGCTGGATGAAGAGATAGCATATTGGGCTTGCCATGCCCCTAGTCCCCAATTTTGAACCATAGTTCTGGTGGTCCCTTCAGTCTTCCCCACGGCTTTGCTTTGGAATTCCTCTTTTCGTGGGACACCTGAGGTAACAAAACTGAAAGGAGTTCTCCCATCCCACAGTTTGACGAAAAAAAATTGGGAATCGGGCGAAATCCTCATAGAGGTAGATTTGTCCATGGCCCATGAAGCATCCCCGACATTCTACGGCCATTGCTGATACAAATTCCAGAGACAAATGCCTGAGCAAGCGCCTCAGACTCGCTCTATATTCAAATCTTCATGAGTTCTTCTCATGGTTTGTATATTGGGCCTGCCATACCGACGTCCCCAAAAAAAGCTGAGTTTGTGTATCAGAATCACAATCAGAACTCTGCATTCCACATGGCTGTAATGCTTGTTCTTCACATGGAGTCACACCTTCACGTGGGGAACCCTTCATGGCCCCTGATGCCACGCCAAAACATGAGTGCTGCTTGGGCACAAATTCACACTATGACCCTAGCATGAGCCCCATGTCAAAGAAAGGCCTGTCAGGTTCGGGACGAAGATCCTGCATATAGTCCCTGCCATGCCCATAGGCACCCAGGACTAACTACATGGTGTGTATTCCAGTTGAAGGAACCCACTGCTGTGCTCTAGAGCCCCTCTCCTGGGGGGTTCTTTCTGGCAGAAAACAGTACTCTTCACTTCCCACAGAATGAACCCAAACACTTGGGAGCTTGGACAATCCCCCGAGAGGAAGGCTCTTCCTCGGCCCCTGAGGCAACCCCTACCCTGACCGGACACTGTGAACGCAACACCCAGAGACAAAAGCGTGAGCAATTGCCTCCCACTTGCCCTCCTTTGATATTCAGAGAATCTCCCCTCACGGACTGGAGATCAGGCCTGCCATTACCTTGGCCCCTTCCTGAGCCAAGTTTGCTTTTTCAGACATCAGTCCCCACAGCCCTGGCAAACACAGCCTCTAGGCTGGGTCCTCTGGAGCCATACAGCAGAACCGTGCCTGCTCTCTCCTGGGAAACTGTGTCCATTCCTTTGGACACACACCTCCAGAATATGAGAAACCTCAAGGCCCCCGAGGACATCCCACTACTGGGAGCCTCCCTGGACACACAGGGGCATTCGGACACAAGCTGAGCAGCTACCTCCACGAAGGCATGCACACAGATGTCAACAGAGATAGAAGGTTGAGCCGGACAGGCCCTTAGGCCATAATCTCAACTCTTGCTTTGGGTTCCAGGTGTTACTCCTCAGAGGCTTTGGTTCGAAGAACAGGATATGGGGCTTTCCTGAGGCACTGAACAGAACTCCTCTCCTCTCCACATGGGGAGCTTTCTTACTGGGGATGTATCAAACCCTTCAGGTAGTGCCCAAGCAGCACTTGAGTGCTGATTGGGAACAAATTCACACTGTGACCCTAGCATGAGCCCCATGTCAAAGAAAGGCCTGTCAGGACCTGGACAAAGAGCCCGCATATGGGGCTTGCCAAGCCCCTATGCACCCAATCCTCACCAGGGTTTGAGATTTCCAGTCGCCCTGCCCGTACCTGGGGCTCTGATCTGGAATCCCTTTCTTGGAGAGACACATGAGCCAGACAACACGACTCCACCCTTCCCACAAAATGACCCCAAACACTTGGGAGCTGGGACAAATCCCCAGAGAGGGATACTCGTCCACAGTACCTGAGGCCACCGCTCCAATCCACGGCTATCCCGGACACAATATCCAGAGACAAAAGCCTGAAGGACGCCTTCCACTCGCCCTTGTTTCAGAGGCCCAGGAGTTTCCTCTCGGGCTGTACCTCCGGCCGCCATACCCTAGGCACCACTCATAAGCTGACTTTGTGTTTTAAGACTTCTGTGCCCACAGCCTGGACCCACACACCTCCAGGCTAGGGCCTCTGGAGCCACAGCGAAAGTTTGTGCCTGCCCTCTCCAAGGAAAGTGTGCCCAATCCATTGACCACAACCCTACAGGTTAGGGAAAAGCTCCAAGGCCCCTGAGGACATCAATAGTGTAGGCCACCCTGGACTAAGAGGGGCTCTCTGACACCAGCGGAGCAACTATCTCCACTTAGACTCTCAGAAAGTGTCCCCAGAGACAGAAGGTTGAAATGGACAGGCCCCCAGGCCAAATATGAACCTTAGCTTTGTTCCATGTGTCCGTTCTCAGAGGACTGTTTTCGTAGACCAGCACATGGGGCTTTTCTGAGGCACCAAACAGCGGATCTCTTGTCTCCACATGGGCAGCTTTCTTACTGGGGATGTATCAAACCCTTCAGGTAGGAGAGTTCCGCAGGTCCACTGAACAACCAGCACATTCCAAGGTCTCCATGGACCCAAACGAACATTATGACGCATCCTCAGGAGAGGCCATTTCAACTCAGCCCCCTGGGTCGCGTGTTCCAGATGCCCCAGATCAAACATATCTTATCGCTAATGGCCAATTGGAATGCAAGGCATGCTGTACAGGGATCCATCCTTCGAACCCTGCTCTCCAGTCCTTCCATATGGTATGTCCTGGAGCCATGCAACAGGACTCGAATGTCCCGCAGAAGGAAACCTTGTGGTTTGGGGCAACCTCCAAACTTAGCGTGGGAAAACTTCCTTGGCCTCATGAGGCCCCCGCTTCATGAAGGTGCCATCATGGACACATACTCCAGCCTCAGCCAACGTCTGATCCTCAGCCTGACTTCAGATGCAGGAGATTTTGATTCAGCCTCTGCAGAATGGGCCTGCTCTGCCCTTGGCTCCAATCCTCACCCTAGCTTGTGTTTTCAGACTTCCGTCCTCTCACTCCAGGCCCACAAGCCCTCCCTACTGGGAATTCTGGGGCCACAATGAAGCACTCTGCCTGCCTCCCAGGAGAAAAACATTGTCTATGGTGCTGCCCAGAAACCCCAAATGAGGATCAAACTGCTTGGCCCTCGGCAACACCCCAATTGCATAGGCTACCTTAAACACTGATGCTCTGAGGCAAATAGCCTGAGCCCAGACCTTCCAACAGACACCGACACAGCTGGCTGCACACCCAGCACATTGGACCCGCCACTGCCTTAGGCCACCATCCATTCCCAACCTGGGTTTTCAGTCATCGGAACCTAGACTTTATCTCCAATCCCTGCACAGGGGGGAACCTGATACACAAGTCAGAACCCCTCCTTCCCCATGGAAAGAAAACTTGCTGCTGGCAGTGAGTCAAACCTTCAGTGTAGGAGAAAACGGCATGGCCCATGAGGCAACGCCCAAGCGTTAGGGCCGCCTTGGGCACAAACACACATTGTGACCCTCAGCGTGAGTACCGTATTCAAGTAACGCCTCTCAGTGACTGGACCAAGAGCCCGCATATGTGGCTTGCCATGCCCATAGGCACCCAGGATTAACTAGATGGTGTGTATTCCAGTTCAGGGAACCCACTGCTGTGCTCTAGAGTCCCTCTCCTGGGGGGTCCCCTGTGGCAGAAAACAGTACTCTTCCCTTCCCACAGAATGAATCCAAACACTTGGGAGATTGGACAATCCCCCGAGAGGAAGGCTCTTCCTCGGCCTCTGAGACAACCCCTACCCTGACCGGACACTGTAAACGCAACACCCAGAGACAAAATCCTGAGTGACTGCCTCCCACTTGCCCTCCTTTGATATCCAGAGGATCTCCCCTCACGGACTGGAGATCAGTCCTGCCATTACCTTGGCCACTAGCTGAGCGAAGTTTGCTTTTTCAGACATCTGTCCCCACAGCCCTGGCAAACACAGCCTCTAGGCTGGGTCCTCTGGAGCCATACCACAGGACCATGCCTGCTCTCTCCTGGGAAACTGTATCCATTCCTTTGGACACACACCTCCAGAATATGAGAAACCTCAAGGCCCCCGAGGACATCCCACTACTGGGAGGCTCCCTGGACACACAGGGGCATTCGGACACAAGCTGAGCAGCTACCTCCACGAAGGCATGCCCAGGGATGTCAACAGAGATAGAAGGTTGAGCCGGACAGGCCCTTAGGCCATAATCTCAACTCTTGCTTTGGGTTCCAGGTGTTACTCCTCAGAGGCTTTGGTTCGAAGAACAGGATATGGGGCTTTCCTGAGGCACTGAACAGAACTCCTCTCCTCTCCACATGGGAAGCTTCCCTGTTGGAGCTGTGTCAAACACCTCAGTTTGGAGAACCCTGCAGAGTCCCTGAGCCACCTCCACATTCCAAGGTCTCCCAGGCCACCAAGCCACAGTAGGACTCATCTTCAGGAGAGTCCATTTCAACTCTCCCCTCTGGGTAGCTCACCCAGGAGCCTGCAGATTGAGCCTGCCTTGTCCTGACTAAAGAGTGGGAATATGAGGTGGCGTTCCCAGGCATCCATGCTTAGACACCTGCTCTCGAGTCTTTCCGTATGGGGCCTCCTGGAACCATCCAGTAGGACTCGACTGTCGTGCAGAAGGAAACCTTGAGGTTTGGAGTAGTTCACAAATCCCATCGTAGGCAAACATCCCTGGCCTAATGAAGCCCTCACCCTTCAGGAAGAGGCCATGCTGGACAAGAACTCTAGCCTGAGGCACGTCTCATAGTTGACATGACCTCAGTGCAGGAGATCTCGATTCAGCCTCTGCAGAGTGGGCCTGCCGTGCCCTCGGTCCCAAACCTCACGCTAGCTTGTGTTTTCAGACTTCCTTCCTCACACTCCTGGCAAACAAGCCCTCCGGACTAGGAACTCCAGAACCAAAACCCAGCCCAGTGTCTGCCCAACGGAAGAAAAACGTTTCCCTGTGGGGCTCTCCAGAAAACCCAGATGAGGATCAACCTGCTCGGGCCTCGACGGACCTTGAACTGGATATGCTGCTCTGGGAACTCATGCTCTGTCTGACACAGCCTGAAACCAGACGTCCAGAGAGACAAGGAGACAGCTGGCCGCACACCCAGCACTTCGGACACGCCATGGTCTTATGCCGTCACCTCTTCCTAACCTTGGTTTTCAGATATCTGAACCTAGATATTATATCAATTCTCCACACAGCTGGGTATCGCAAGCACAAAACAGAACTCCTCCTTCCCCATGGCTGTCAAGCTTGCTCTTGGCATGGAGTCACACCTTCAGGGTGGGAGAAACCTTCATGGCCCCTGATGCCACGCCCAAACTTGAGTGCTGCTTGGGCACAAATTCACACTGTGACCCTCAGCATGAGCCCCATGTCAAAGAAAGGCCTGTCAGGACCTGGACCAAGAGCCCGCATATGGGGCTTGCCAAGCCCCTATGCACCCAATCCTCACCAGTGTTTGAGTTTTCCAGTCGCCCCACCTGTACCTGGGCGCTGCTCTGGAATCCCTTTCTTGGAGAGACACATGAGCCAGACAACACGACTCCACCCTTCCCTCAAAATGACCCCAAACTCTTGGGAGCTGGGACAAATCCCCAGAGAGGGATACTCGTCCACAGTCCGTGAGGCCACCGCTCCAATCCACGGCTATCCCGGACACAACATCCAGAGACAAAAGCCTGAAGGAACGCCTTCCACTCGCCCTTGTTTCAGAGGCCCAGGAGTTCCCTCTCGGGCTGTACATCCGGCCTGTCATACCCTAGGCGCCATTCATAAGCTGACTTTGTGTTTTAAGACTTCTGTGCCCACAGCATGGACCCACACAACCTCCAGGCTAGGGCCTCTGAAGCCACAGCGAAAGATTGTGACGGCCCTCTCTAAGGAAAGTGTGTCCAATCCATTGACCACAACCCTACAGTTTAGGGAAAAGCTCCAAGGCCCCTGAGGACATCAATAGATAGGCCACCCTGGACTAAGAGGGGCTCTCTGACACCAGCGGAGCAACTATCTCCACTTAGACTCTCAGACAGTGTCCCCAGAGAAAGATGGTTGAAATGGACAGGCCCCCAGGCCCTAATATGAACCTTAGCTTTGTTTCCATGTGTCCGTTCTCAGAGGACTGTTTTCGTAGACCAGCACATGGGGCTTTTCTGAGGCACCAAACCAAGCATCTCTCGTCTCCACATGGGCAGCTTTCTTACTGGGGATGTATCAAACCCTTCAGGTAGGAGAGTTCCGCAAGGCCACCGAACAACCAGCACATTCCAAGGTCTCCATGGACCCAAACGCACATTATGACACATCCTCAGGAGAGGCCATTTCAACTCAGCCCCCTGGGTAGCGTGACCCAGAGGGAGCAGATCAAACATATCTTGTCGCTTATGGCCAATTGGAATGCGAGGAATGCTGTACAGGGATCCATCCTTCGAACCCTGCTCTCCAGTCCTTCCATATGGTATGTCCTGGAGCCATGCAACAGGACTCGAATGTCCCGCAGAAGGAAACCTTGTGGTTTGGGGCAACCTCCAAACTCAGCGTGGGAAAACTTCCTTGGCCTCATGAGGCCCCCGCTTCATGAAGGTGCCATCATGGACACATACTCCAGCCTCAGCCAACGTCTGATCCTCAGCCTGACTTCAGATGCAGGAGATTTTGATTCAGCCTCTGCAGATTGGGCCTGCTCTGCCCTTGGCTCCAATACTCACCCTAGCTTGTGTTTTCAGACTTCCGTCCTCACACTCCTGGCCCACAAACCCTCCCTACTGGGAATTCTGGGGCCACACTGAAGCACTCTGCCTGCCTCCCAGGAGAAAAACATTGTCTATGGTGCTGCCCAGAAACCCCAAATGAGGATCAAACTGCTTGGCCCTCGGCAACACCCCAATTGCATAGGCTACCTTAAACACTGATGCTCTGTCGCAAATAGCCTGAGCCCAGACCTTCCAACAGACACCGACACAGCTGGCTGCACTCCTAGGACATTGGACCCGCCACTGCCTTAGGCCACCATCCATTCCCAACCTGGGTTTTCAGTCATCGGATCCTAGACCTTATCTCCAATCCCTGCACAGGGGGGAACCTGATGCACAAATCAGAACCCCTCCTTCCCCATGGCAAGAAAACTTGCTGCTGGCAGTGAGTCAAACCTTCAGTGTAGGAAAAACGACATGGCCCATGAGGCAACGCCCAAGCTTTAGGGCCGCCTTGGGCACAAACACACATTGTGACCCTCAGCGTGAGTACCTTATTCAAGTAACGCCTCTCAGTGACTGGACCAAGAGCCCACATATGTGGCTTGCCATGCCCATAGGCACCCAGGACTAACTAGATGGTGTGTATTCCAGTTCAGGGAACCCACTGCTGTGCTCTAGAGTCCCTCTCCTGGGGGATTCCCTGTGGCAGAAAACAGTACTCTTCCCTTCCCACAGAATGAACCCAAACACTTGGGAGCTTGGACAATCCCCCGAGAGGAAGGCTCTTCCTCGGCCTCTGAGACAACCCCTATCCTGACCGGACACTGTGAACGCAACACCCAGAGACAAAATCCTGAGTGACTGCCTCCCACTTGCCCTCCTTTGATATCCAGAGGATCTCCCCTCACGGACTGGAGATCAGTCCTGCCATTACCTTGGCCACTAGCTGAGCCAAGTTTGCTTTTTCAGACATCTGTCCCCACAGCCCTGGCAAACACAGCCTCTAGGCTGGGTCCTCTGGAGCCATACCACAGGACCGTGCCTGCTCTGTCCTGGGAAACTGTGTCCATTCCTTTGGACACACACCTCCAGAATATGAGAAACCTCAAGGCCCCCGAGGACATCCCACTACTGTGAGGCTCCTTGGACACACAGGGGCATTCGGACACAAGCTGAGCAGCTACCCTCACAAAGGCATGCCCACAGATGTCAACAGAGATAGAAGGTTGAGCCGGACAGGCCCTTATGCCGTAATCTCAACTCTTGCTTTGGGTTCCAGGTGTTACTCCTCAGAGGCTTTGGTTCGAAGAACAGGATATGGGGCTTTCCTGAGGCACTGAACAGAACTCCTCTCCTCTCCACATGGGAAGCTTCCCTGTTGGAGCTGTGTCAAACACCTCAGTTTGGAGAACCCTGCAGAGTCCCTGAGCCACCTCCACATTCCAAGGTCTCCCAGGCCACCAAGCCACAGTAGGACTCATCTTCAGGAGAGTCCATTTCAACTCTCCCCTCTGGGTAGCTCACCCAGGAGCCTGCAGATTGAGCCTGCCTTGTCCTGACTAAAGAGTGGGAATATGAGGTGGCGTTCCCAGGCATCCATGCTTAGACACCTGCTCTCGAGTCTTTCCGTATGGGGCCTCCTGGAACCATCCAGTAGGACTCGACTGTCGTGCAGAAGGAAACCTTGAGGTTTGGAGTAGTTCACAAATCCCATCGTAGGCAAACATCCCTGGCCTAATGAAGCCCTCACCCTTCAGGAAGAGGCCATGCTGGACAAAAACTCTAGCCTGAGGCACGTCTCATAGTTGACATGACCTCAGTGCAGGAGATCTCGATTCAGCCTCTGCAGAGTGGGCCTGCCGTGCCCTCGGTCCCAAACCTCACGCTAGCTTGTGTTTTCAGACTTCCTTCCTCACACTCCTGGCAAACAAGCCCTCCAGACAAGAAACTCCAGAACCAAAACCCAGCCCAGTGTCTGCCCAACGGAAGAAAAACGTTTCCCTGTGGGGCTCTCCAGAAAACCCAGATGAGGATCAACCTGCTCGGGCCTCGACGGACCTTGAACTGGATATGCTGCTCTGGGAACTCATGCTCTGTCTGACACAGCCTGAAGCCAGACGTCCAGAGAGACAAGGAGACAGCTGGCCGCACACCCAGCACTTCGGACACGCCATGGTCTTATGCCGTCACCTCTTCCTAACCTTGGTTTTCAGATATCTGAACCTAGATATTATATCAATTCTCCACACAGCTGGGTATCGCAAGCACAAAACAGAACTCCTCCTTCCCCATGGCTGTCAAGCTTGCTCTTGGCATGGAGTCACACCTTCAGGGTGGGAGAAACCTTCATGGCCCCTGATGCCACGCCCAAACTTGAGTGCTGCTTGGGCACAAATTCACACTGTGACCCTCAGCATGAGCCCCATGTCAAAGAAAGGCCTGTCAGGACCTGGACCAAGAGCCCGCATATGGGGCTTGCCAAGCCCCTATGCACCCCATCTTCACCACGGTTTGAATTTTCCAGTCGCCCCGCCCGTACCTGGAGCTCTGCTCTGGGATCCCTTTCTTGGAGAGACCCATGAGCCAGACAACACGACTCCACCCTTCCCACAAAATGACCCCAAACTCATGAGGCCCCCGCTTCATGAAGGTGTCATCATGGACACATACTCCATCCTCAGCCAACTTCTGATCCTCAGCCTGACTTCAGATGCAGGAGATTTTGATTCAGCCTCTGCCGATTGGGCCTGCTCTGCCCTTGGCTCCAATCCTCACCCTAGCTTGTGTTTTCAGACTTCCGTCCTCACACTCCTGGCCCACAAACCCTCCCTACTGAGAATTCTGGGGCCACACTGAAGCACTCTGCCTGCCTCCCAGGAGAAAAACATTGTCTATGGTGCTGCCCAGAAACCACAAATGAGGATCAAACTGCTTGGCCCTCGGCAACACCCCAATTGCATAGGCTACCTTAAACACTGATGCTCTGTCGCAAATAGCCTGAGCCCAGACCTTCCAACAGACACCGACACAGCTGGCTGCACACCCAGCACATTGGACCCGCCACTGCCTTAGGCCACCATCCATTCCCAACCTGGGTTTTCAGTCATCGGAACCTAGACCTTATCTCCAATCCCTTCACAGGGGGAACCTGATGCACAAGTCAGAACCCCTCCTTCCCCATGGCAAGAAACCTTGCTGCTGGCCGTGAGTCAAACCTTCAGTGTAGGAGAAAACGGCAAACCTGCCGGGCCTCATGAAGCCCCCCATATCCTTCAGGGAGAGGCCATCATGGACAAAAACTCTAGCTTGAAGCACGTCTCATAGTAGATATGACCGCAATGCAGGAGATCTTGATTAAGCCTCTGCAGAGTCGCCTGCCGTGCCCTCGGTCCCAAACCTCACGCTAGCTTGTGTTTTCAGACTTCCTTCCTCACACTCCTGGCAAACAATCCCTCCAGAGTAGGATTTGCAGAACCACAAGCCAGCCCAGTTACTGCCCACCGGTAGAAAACGTTTCCTTGTGGGGCTCTCCATAAAACCCAGATGAGGATCAACCTGCTCTTGCCTCGACGGCACTCAGATTTGATAGGCTGCTCTGGGCACTAATGCTCTGCCTTTCACAGCCTGATGCCAGACGTACAGACAGGCAAGGAGACAGCTGGCCACACACCTAGCACTTCTGACACGCCATGGTCTTATGCCGTTATCTCTTCCTAACCTTGGTTTTCAGATATCTAAACCCAGATATTATATCAATTCCCCACACAGTTGGGCATCTGAATCACAAATCAGAACTCCTTCTTCCCCATGGCTGTAAGGCTTGCTCTTGGCATGGAGTCACACCTTCAGGGTTGGAGAAACCTTCATTTCCCCTGAAACCACGCCCAAACTTGAGTGCTGCCTTGGGCACAAATTCACTCTGTGACCCTCAGCATGAGCCCAATATCAAAGAAAGGCCTGTCAGGGCCTTGACCAAGAGCCCGCATATGAGGCGTGCCAAGCCCCTATACACCCAATCCTCACCAGTGTTTGAGTTTTCCAGTCTCCCCCCCGTTCCTGGGGCTCTGCTCTGGAATCACTTTCTTGGAGAGACACATGAGCCAGACAACAGGACTCCACCCTTCCCACAAAATGACCCCAAACTCCTGTTAGCTGGGACAAATCCCCAGAGAGGGATACTTGTCCACAGTCACTCAGGCCACCCCCTACAATCTACGGATATCCTGGACGCATCCAGAGACAAAAGCCTAAAGGTATCTCGCCCTTGATTCACAAGCCAAGGAGCTCACTCTCTATCTGTACATCCGGCCTGCCATACCCTCGGTGCCACTCATAAGCTGAGTTTGTGTTTTCAGACTTCTGTGCCCACAGCCTGGACCCACACACCCTCCAGGCTAGGGCATCTGGAGCCACAGTGAAAGATTGTGCCTGCCCTCTCCAAGGAAAGTGTGCCAAATCCATTGACCACAACCCTACAGGTTAGGGAAAAGCTCCAAGGCCCCTGAGGCCATCCTGATAGTGTAGGCTGCCCTGGAATAAAAGGGGCACTCTGACACCAGCTGAGCCATTATCACCACTTAGACTCTCAGACAGTGTCCCCAGAGACAGAAGATTGAAATGGACAGGCCCTTAGGCCCTAATATAAACCTTAGCTTTAGTTTTCATGTGTCTGTCCTCAGAGGACTGGTTTCGTATACCAGCATATTAGGTTTTTCTGAGGCTCCAAACCAAACCTCTCTCGTCTCCACATGGAGTGCTTTCTTACTGGATCTGTATCAAACCCTTCTGGTCGGAGAATTCCGCAGGGCCACAGTACAACCATCACATTCCAAGGTCTCCATGGACAGAAACACACATTATGACACATCCTCAGGAGAGGCCATTTCAACTCAGCCCGCTGGTTAGCTTGCCCCAGAGCCAGCAGATCAAACATATCTTGTCGTTAATGGCCAAAGGGAATGCGAGGCATGCTGTTCAGGGATCCATCCTTTGAACCCTCCTCTTCAGTCCTTCCGTATGGTATGTACTGGAGCCACTCAACAGGACTCGACTGTCTTGCAGAAGGAAACCTTGTGGTTTGTGGCAACCTCCAAACTCAGCGTGGGAAAATTTCGTTGGCCTCATGAGGCACCTGCTTCATGAAGGTGCCATCAAGGGCACAATCCAACCTCAGCCAACGTCTGATCCTCAGCCTGACTTCAGATGCATGAGATATCCTTTCAGCCTTTGCAGAGTGTGCCTGCTCCCAACCTCACCCTATCTTTTGTTTTCAGACTCTACCCTAGCACTCCTGGCCCAAAAGCCCTCATGATTGGGAATTCTGGTTCCAGAACGAAGCACTCTGCCTGCCCCCCAAAGAAAAACATTGTCTATGGCATTGCTCAGAAACCCCAAATGAAAATCAACCTGCTCAGCCCTCGGCAACACCCCAATTGCATAGGCTACCCTAAACACTATGCTCTGTCTTACATAGCCTGAGCCCAGACCTTGTGAGAGACATTGAGACAGTTGGCTTCACACCCAGCACATCGAACCTGCCATGGGTTAGGCCATTTCATCCCTTCCCATTGACCTGGGTGTCTTCCTGGAGGTATATTCTGAGGCTGTGTCAGACTATGCATTTTTTCTGGAGCTTCCTATGGAATTGGGGTGGTATTAGGGGCCTTGCAATTTTCTCTTAATCTGGTGGGTTGGGAAACTGAGACAGGCTGACATTCCTTGGGAGAGCTGGCCCAGTGCTGTTGTGTGTTCCTGGAGGCCCCATCCTGGAGGGCATATGGGTCAGGACTCTGGGTCCAAAGTCTTCAGACACAAACTGGTAAGAGTTAAGCTCGAGGTGATGGCAGACCCAATCTGCAGACCCTGAGCGAAGCATCTCCAGATATGAAATTCGGACGGCTGTGAGGCAGGAGCACAGTCTTTTCTGTCTGACTTGTTTGTCTATGATGGCCACGAAATGGAGGGGTGGCCTCATGGGTCCATGTGAGATTCTACCTCTCTGGGAATTCTGCTCGGCACCCAAGAGTTTGGTGTATTTCCGGGGGATGGGAGGAGCGCAGTTTTATGAGTCAGGGATCCCGTCCAAACAGCCATTCCAGAGATGGGTCCTGGGTTCTGGAGCCTGGATCACCGCAACAAGGCTTAGGATTTGGGCCTAGGGTCCTGCTCTATGTTTTCCTGGTACAGCTCCCGAGTGTTCTTGTTGGAAATGGGTCTCATTCTGAGGGTCACAATGCCTGTTTTTGCCCAGATGCCCATGCTGAGTGGGTGTGACCTCATGGGCTATGCACTTGGCTCCCACTCTGAGGGTTGGACTGTCATCTCAACATTCAGTTTTCCTGCCATGGGGAAGGAGGGGTACTTTTTTATGCTTCAGGTTCCCCCATGGGCAGGAATTTGAGCTAAGTTCTGGGACCGGTGCCTGAATACCCAGTTCACTTTGAGATGAGGTCCTCGGGCCAAGGCAGGACCCACCTGCAGAAAATGAGGCCTGCTTTCTGGGTGGCTGTCAGGAGCTCGGGCTCGAGCTGTGTCAGACAGAACATTCGTGGAGAGTTCGGCCTATGATATTGGGGTGCTTTTGAGAGCTGTGCAACTGGATCCTCATGGGGGATTTTTGCACAGACCCTTTCTTCACTTCTTCTATTTGGTGAGCAGGCAGATGGCTGCATTACGGCTCCAGAATATCCAAGTTGGAGGGTTTGCAGGCGAGGAGTGTGAGGACAGAAGTATGAAAACATAAGCTACGGTTACGCTCAGTGCCGAGCACATGTCTATTCCAATGTACAGCAGTTGTTTCGAGATCTCCAGCACCTGGGCGAGGGGAAGATGTCTGCTCACGCTGGAGTTTGTATCCATGATGGCCAACAAATGGTGGGGAGGCCTCAAGAATTCTTGGAGGTTTTTCCAAGCTGGAGCTTGTGAGCTGCTCCAAATATCAAGGTGTCCTACTAAGGGACAGCAGAAGTCTTCTTTCAGGGCTCCAGGGTCCCCCATATGGAAGATTCGATAGCAATGCTCTCTGAATGGAGGCCTGGGAAGCCAATCTCGTGTTACCATTGCAGCTGAGGAACAGGGTAAGCTTGAACCAATGACACTGATTCCAAGTTCCAAGTGATTTTCGTTGATGGAAGTTCTCAGTCTAACAGGTCCCAATGCTGCTTGGTGTCCAGGGAGACCTTAGAATGTGGTGGCGGCTCTCTGACCATTGAGGATTCTCTATCCTTAGGATTAGACCCAGTACCCAGGAGCCAGGTTTCCTTCTTGGGACAGGAGGTGTGCTCTTGTATGGCTCACGGACCACAGGTTGGACCATATGCTTGAATTTCCAGAACAGCCCTCTAGGGAGAGAGACCTCAAAACATAAGCTAGGGTTCTGATGAGGTTTTAGGGCCATGGAAGTTTCAATCTTCGGACTAAGTGCCATTGGCCTGCATGTCATCCTGGAGGTAGGTGCTGAGGCTGTGTCAGGCTGTGCACTTTTTCCAGAGTGGCCTATGATATTGGGGTGCAGTCAGGGGCCTTGCAGTTTTCTCCTAATCTGGACATTTTGGGAAACTGAGATGGGCAGGGTTTCCTCAGTGATGTCATGTGTTTCTCGAGGCCCCATCCTGGAGGTCATGTGTGTCAGGACTTTGGGACCAAAGACTTTAGACACAACCTCGGATAAGAGATAGGAGTGAGGTGATGGCAGTCTGAATCTGAAGACCCTGAGGGAAGCTCCTCGGGATTTGAAATTCAGGTGGCTGGGAGGGAGGAGCACAGGCTTTTCTGTCTGGATTTTGTGTCTAGGATGGCCACTAAATGGAGGGGTGACCTCATGTGTCCATGGGATATTCTTCCACTCTGGTGATTCTGCTTGGCACCCAAGAGTTTGATTTCTTTCTGGGGAAGAGGAAAAGACTGTATTCCATCTCTGGGATCCTGTCCAAACAGGGATTCCAGAGATGGGTTCTGGGTCCAGACACTGGGAAAACTTAACCAAAGCTTCGATTTGGGATCCTGGTCCAGATCCCAAGGGGGATCTTTGGAAAGGGGTCTCATTCTGAGGGTCACAATGCCTATTTGTGCCCAGCTGCCCATCCTGTGTAGGCATGGTCTCATGGACCATGCACCTGGTTCCCACTCAGGGTTGTACAGCCATCTCAACATTCAGTTTTCTGGCCATGGGGAAGGAGGAGCACTCTTTTGTGCTTCCGAGTCCCCTATGGGCAGGAATTTGAGCTAAGTCTGGGACAGGTACCTGAATATCCAGGTTGCTTCAAGATGATGGCCTCGGGCCAAGGTTGGACCCACCTGGAGGATATGGGGTCCACTATCTGGGTGGCTGACAGGAGGTCGGGGATCAGGCGGTGTCAGATAGACAATGTATGCAGAGGTCGGTCTATTATATTGGGGTGCCATTGAGGGCCGTGCAGGAGGATCCTCATGTGGGTTTCTACGAAGACCCATAGGGCACTTCTTTCTGGTGGGCAGGCAGAAAGCTGCACTGTGGCTTCAGAATTCCCAATATGAAGGGCTTGTAGGCGAGGAGTGTGAAGACAGAAGTCTGAAAACACAAGCCACGGATAAGCTCAGTGCCGACCACAGGACCATTCCATTGTGCAGTGGTTGTTTCGAGATTTCCAGCACCTGAGTATGGGCGAGGGTCAGATGTCTGCTCACGCTGGGTTTGCATCCATGATGGTCAACGAATTGTGGGGTGGCCTCAAGAATTCTTGGAGATTTTCCCAAGCAGGACCTTGTGAGCTGCTCCAAACAGCAAGGTGTCCTACTGTGGGACAGGGGAAGTCCGCTTACAAGGCTCCAGGGTCCCCCATATAGAAAGATTCGACAGCAGAGGTCTCTGAATGGGGGCCTGGGAAGTCTTCCTTGCATGACCATTGCAGCTGAGGAACATTGCAGGCTTGATCTGCTGGTTTTTGTTCAAATTTCCAAGTGATCTAAGTTGACGGATGTTCTCAGTCTAATGAGTCACAATGCTGCTTGTTGTCCAGGGAGACCTTAGAATGTGGTGGTGAGGGTGCCTGGGTGGCTCAATGGGCTAAGCTGCTGCCTTCGGCTCAGGTCATGATCTCAGGGTCCTGGGATTGAGTCCCGCATCAGGCTCTCTGCTTAGCAGGGAGCCTGCTTCTTCCTCTCTCTCTCTCTGCCTTCCTCTATGCCTACTTGTGATCTCTCTCTGTCAAATAAATAAATAAAATCTATATAAAAAAAAAAGAATGTGGTTGTATGTCTGTGGACATGCAGGATTCTCCTACCTGAGGGTTAGACCCAGTTCCCAGGAGCCAGGTTCCCTTCTCGGGACAGGAGGGGTTCTCTTGTATGGCTCAGGGACCACATGTCGGATCATATGTTGGATTTCAAGACCAGGCCTCTGGGCACAGAGGCCTGAATATCTAGGCTAGGGTTCTTATGAGGTTGTAGGGGCATGTCATCCTCAACCTTCGGACTTAGGGACTTTGACCTGTGAGTCTTCCTGGAGGTAGATGCTCAGGCTGTGTCAGACTGTGCATTTTTTCCAGAGTGGCCTATGAAATTGGGGTGGGCTCAGGGGCCTTGCAGGCTTTTCCTAATCTGGAGGGTTTGTGCAACTGAGACGGCAGAATTTCATCCAGAGATCAGGCCCAGTGATGTAGTGTGGTTCTGTCAGCCCCATCCTGCAGGGAATGTGGTTAAGGGCTCTGGGACCAAAGTCTTCAGACACAAAATTGTGTATCAATTAGGAGGGAGGTGATGGCAGCCCCGATCTGCAGACGCTGAGGGCAGCTCCTCAGAATTTGAAATTCGTGTGGCTGGGAGGCAGGAGCAAAGGCTTTTCTGTCTGGATTGTGTCTAGGATGGCCTTGGAATGGTGGGGTGTCCTCATGTGTCCATGGAATATTGTACCTCTCTGGGGATTCTGCCCAGCACCCAAGAGTTTGGTGTCTCACTGGGAAGGAGAGAGCGTGGTTTACTGTTTCAGTGTTTCCGTCAACACAGGGATTCCAGAGATGGGTTATAGGTCCCTGTGCCTGGATAACCCTACAAAGGCTTAGTATTTGGGCCTAGAGGCTTGACTGCCTGTCTCTGTGGGGCTTTGGTTCAGCTCTCATGGAGACTTGTTGGAAATGGGTCTCAGGGTAAGGGTCACAATGCCGGTTTTTTCCCAGATGCCCATCCTGAGTGGGCATTGGCTCTTGTTCCATGCACCTGGATCCCAATATGAGGGTTGGACCACCATATCAACATTTAATTTTCCTTCTATGAGGAAGGAGGAGTACTCTTTTGTGCTTCAGATTCCCCCATGCACAGTAATTTGAGCTATGTTCTGGGACTGGTACGTGAATAACCAGGTTGGTTTGAGATGAAGGACTCAGGTCAAGGCAGGTCACACCTGCCAGATATGGGTCCCGCTATCTAGGTGGCTACCAGGAGGTCGGGGCTCGAGCTGTGTCAGACAAAGCATTAGTTCACAAGGTGGCCTATGATATTGTGGTGCTATAGAGGGCTGTGCTGGTGGAACCTTATATGGAGTTTCACGCAGACCCATAGGGCACCTCTTTTTTCTGGTGGGCAGGCAGAAGGCTGCATTGTGGCTCCAAAATTCCCAATATGGGGGACTTGAAGGCGAGGAGTGTGAGAACAGAAGGCAGAAAACACAATCTATGCTTAATCTCAGTGCCGAGAACATGGCCGTTCCAATGTGCAGTGGTTTTTTCGAGATCTCCAGCATCTGAGTACAGGCGAGGGTCAGATGTCTGCTCATGATAGAGTTTGTATCTATCGTGGCCAACAAATGAAATATCCAGCACCTGAGTAAAGGTGGATTTCAGATGTTTACGCACACTGGAGTTTGTGTCTCTGATGACCGAATGGAGGAGTGGCATCAAGAGGCTGATGCATGTGAGATGCTCCAAACAGCAAGGTTGTTTTTTCTACTGGACAGTTAGAGACTGGTATGTTTTCTGCAGGGCCCCCCATGTGAAAAGTATGGGTAGCAGAGCCCTTCCACATGGATGCCTGGAAAGCACACCTCCATTGACCAATGCAGCTGAGGAACATGCAGGTTCTTTACGGTGCTTCTGGGGCGAAGCACCAAGGTCTTGAGTTGACATGGAATCTCTTGAAGATGGGTTACAATGCTGGTTTTTTTTTACCAGGTAGATCTTAGAATGTGTTGGTGGCTAAGGTAACTGCAAGATTCTCCTACCCTGAGGGTTTAACACAGGTCGAAGAGCACGGTTACCTTCTGGGGACAGGAGTTGTAGTGTTTTGTGGCTCAGGGACCACATGCCATATCATAAGTTCCTATTCAAGAACAGGCCTCTGAAGACAGATGCCCGACAACCTAATCTAGGGTTCCAATGAGTCCCAGGGGCATGAGAGGTTCAATCTTCAGACTTAGGAAAGTTGACTTGGGTGTCTGCCAAGATGTAGGTGATCAGGGAGTTTCAGACTGCGCACTTATGTCCAGAGTAACCTCCAATATTGGGGTGGCCACAGGGTTCTTGAATGTTTCAACCAATTCTGGAGGGTTTGGTTAACTGACATGCACAATTTCCATGGGGATGGCAAGCACAGTCCTGTGGTGTGGCTCCAGAGACTCCACCCTGGAGGGCATGTGAGCCATGGTTCTGGGAGGGAAGTCTGCAAACACAAACTCGGGTTAGGTTTAGTGGCTAGGTTATCGCATGGCAATGTGTAGACCTGGAAGGCTACTCGTCAGGAACAGTAACTGGAATGACCCGAAGGTGGAAGCACAGGCTTTTATATCTGGATTGTGTGTCTAGGGTGACCTCAGAATGTAGCTGTGGCCTCATGTGTCTATGGGAGATTTTTCCTCTAAGGATACTGGCGGCTCCCAATATTTTGATGACTTTTTGAGACGGGAAGACTGCTATTTTCGATCTTAGGTGTGCCCCAAAACAGGGATTCCAGAGATGGGCTCTGGGTCTAGGCGCCTGGAAAATCCCACCAAGGGTTGGGATTTGGGCTTATGGGCAGACCAGGCCTGCAATGCAGGATCTTGGTGGTGCAACTGAGAGGGCTTGTTTGGAAGCATGCTCAGGCTGAGCATTACAATGCCTGTTTGTGCCAAGGGTGGCCCTCAGGAGTGGGCGTGGTCCCATTGTCCATTTTCTGGCTCCCACACTGAGGGATGGACACACATTCCAATGGCCAGGTTTCCAGCCATGGGGAAGGAGGAAATATCTATTGTGCTTCATGTTCCCCCATAGGCAGGGATTACAGCAAAGGTCTTGGGACAGATGCCTGAATACCAAGGATGCATAGAGATGA
Organism: Mustela nivalis; assembly: GCF_964662115.1. Lineage (NCBI taxonomy): Eukaryota > Metazoa > Chordata > Mammalia > Carnivora > Mustelidae > Mustela > Mustela nivalis. The sequence goes on along the minus strand of NW_028136453.1, from coordinate 1,259,370 downwards.
CAGATTTGGGCCATGGCCGTTCTCACATGCTGGATATGGGCCCCGCTCTCTGGGTGGCTGACACGAGGTCTGGGCTCAGGTTGTGTCAGACACAGCACTAGTGGCCAGAGAAGTCTATATATTGGGGTTCTCTCCAGGGCCGAGTAAATTGATCCTCATGTAGGGTTTCTGGCCAGACTCACGAAGCACTTCTTTCTGTGGGGCAGGCAGAATGCTGCCTTATGGATCCAGAATTCCCTATCAAGAGGGTTTGGGGACAAATAGGGTGAGAATGCAATTGTAAACACCAGCTATGCTTAAATTGAGTGCCAAGCGGAAGTCAGTTTCAATGTGCAGCAGCTTATACGAGATATCCAGCACCTGAGTAAGGGCAGATGTCAGATATTTGCTCACACTTGAGTTTGTGTCTAGGATGACGACTAATGGAGGGGTGGCTTCAGGAGGCAATGGAGGATTACGCTTAAGATTGTGAGATGCTCCAAACAACAAGGTTTCCTTCTAATGGACAGGAGGAGTCTGTTTTTTTTTTCCTCCAGGGTCCCTCAAGTGGAAGTTTGCGTAGCAGAGCCCTCCCGCATGGATGACTGGAAAGCACACGTCCAATGACCATTGCAGCTGAGGAACATGACAGGTTCGTTTTGGTGGTTCTGGTGCCAAGTACCAAGGCCTTGAGTTGACTTGGAATCTCTTACAGATGTGTCCCAAAACTGGTTTGTTACAAGGGAGGTCTTAGAATGTATTGGTGGCTATGGGCCACGCTGAGGGTTTGGCACAGGTCGATGTGCACAGTTTCCATCTTGGGAGAGGAGATGTTCTGTTTTGTGGCTCAGGGTACATATGTTGTATCCTGACTTGGTATTCAAGAACAGGCCTCTGAGGATTGATGCTGGCAACCTAATCTAGAGATCCAATGATGTCCTTGGTGCCCATCAGGTTCAATTTTCTTACTAAGGACCATTGATATGGTTGTCTGACTGGATGTAGGTGATCAGGGTGTTTCAGACTGTGCATTTGCATCCAGAGCCACTTCCAATATTGGGGTGGGCTCAGGGGCCTTGCAGGTTTCTCCTAACTTGGAGGCTTTGGGGAACTGTGATGGGCACAGTTTCCTTGGGGATGGCAGGCGCAGTCCTGTGGTAAGGCTTCAGAGACCACCTCCTTGAGGATATGAGAGCCATGGTTTTGGGAGGGAAGTCTGCAAACACAAATTTGGGTCAGGGATAGTGGCAAGGTGATCGCAGGTCCAATGCATAGACCTAGAAGGCATCACGTCAGGAACTGTAATTAGGGTGACTGAAAGCTGGTAGCACAGGCTTTTCTATCTGGATTGTGTGTCCAGGATGGGCTCTGAATGTAGACGTGGTCTCATGGTTCAATGGGAGACTTTTCCTCTCTAAGGATCCTGGTGGATCTCCATAGATTGGTGGTTTTTCAGAGAAGAAAAGAGTGCTCTTTTCCATCTTAGGGGTGCTCCAAAACAGGGAAGAATGCTGTTTTCCAACTTAGGCTTATGCCAAAACAGGGATTCCAGAGACGGGCTCTGGGTCTGGGTGCCCGGATATCCCACCAAGTGTTAGGATTTGAGCCTAGGGGCATTTTAGGCCTGCAATGCAGGATCCTAATGGTGTAACAGAGAGGGCTTGTTTGAAAGCATGCTCAGGCTGAGGGTCATCATGCCTCTTTGTGCCCAGGGGGGCCCTCAGGAGAGGGCGTAGTCTCATTGGCCATATAGCTGGATCCCACTTTGAGGGTTGGACACCCATTGCAACAGCCAGGCTTCCTGCAATGGAAAGAGGAGTTCTCTATTGTGCTTCAGGTTCCCCCATTGGCAGGGTTACAGGAAAGGTCTGTGGAAAGTTGCCTTAATACCAAGGATGTGTACAGATGACAGGCTAAGAATTACCAGGTAACAAAACAGCATTGTTACCCATGTTCATGACATTCCATGTAGAAATAAGCCCTTAGTACTTCGCCCCAGAGCCACCAGAATGAACTTGCCATGTTCCTAAGCTGCAATGGTCAGTGGAGGTGTGGTTTCCAGGCAACCATACGGGGGTGCTCTGCTACACAAACTTTGCAATTGTCTGGGACCCTTGAGACAAAAAAACAGAATGCCCCTGTCCGGTAGAAGGAAACCTTCTGTTTGGAGCATCTCACAAGCCCCAGCGTGGGAAATTCTCCATTTCCTCTTGAAGCCACCACTCCATTTGTCAGTCATCATAGACACAAACTCCAGCATGAGCAAACATCTGACATCCGCCCTTACTCAGGTGATGGATTTCAATTCGATCGCTGCACACTGGAATTGCCTTTAGTTTGACTGAATTAAGCCATAGCTTGGGTTTACAATTCCATCCTCAGTCTACTGGTCCACAAGCCCTATTGTGAGGGAATTCTGGAGCTACAACACAATATTCTGCCTTCCCCATAGAAAGAAAAAGGGCCTGGAGAGTCTGCCCAGAAACTCCATATGATGGTCAATCTTCTCGGTGCTAGACGGAACCCTGATTCATAGGCTGCCCTGGGCACTAGTGCTGTGTCTGACATAGCCGGAGCCAGGACCTAGTGTCAGCCACGGAGAGATCAGGGCCCATATCCAGCATGTGAGACCAGCTATGGCCCAAGTCTGTCTTCTCTTCTATTCTTGGTATTCAGGCATCTGTACCCACACCTTTGCTGAAATCCTTGCCATTGGGGAAACCTGTAGCACAATAGAGAACTCCTCCTTCCCCATGGAAGGTATTCTGACAGTTGGGATAGTTGCTCAACCCTCAAAGTGGAAGGCAGCTCCATGGCCAAGGAGACCATGTGCACTCATGATGGCTTCCCCGGGCACAAGCAGGCATTGTGACCTCAGCCTGAGCATGCTTTCAACCAAACGCTCTCAATTGCATCTCTGGGACCCCGAATTGCAGGCCTAGTACACACCTAGGCCCAAATCCTAACCCTAGTGGGATTTTACAGGGGCCCAGACACAGAGCCCATCTCTGGAATCCCTATTTTGGGGGACCCTTAAGATGGAAAACAGCACTCTTCCCTTCCCCGAGATAGTCACCAAACTCATGGTAGCCACCAGGATCCTTGAGTGGAAAAATCTGCCATAGACCCATGAGAACACACCTGCATTCCGAGGCCATCCTGGACATACAATCCAGATACATATCATGTGCTATCACCTTTGAGTCATCGGATTTACAGTTCCTGACGAGCTGCCTTCCAGGTCTATGCATTGGGCCTGCAATCACCTTGCCATTAACCTAAACTGAGTTTGTGTTTGCAGACTTCCTTCCTAAAACCATGGCTCACATGACCTCCAGGTTCTGGCATCTGAAGCCACACCACAAGACTGTGCCTGAGATCGTCAAGGAAACTGTGCCCATCACTTTTGCCCGATACCTTTAGATTAGGAGAAACCTGCAAGGCCCCTGAGCGCAGCCAAATAATGGAGGCCGCTCTGGGCACAAATGCACAGTCTGAGACACCCTGATCACATCCATACAGGCAGACACCCAAGTCAATGCTCCTGAGTCAGAAGATTGAACCTGACATGCCCCGAGGACTTCATTGGCACACTAGATTAGGTTTACAGGTATTTGTCGTCAGAGGCCTGCTCTGGCATATCAACTTATGATAAAATATATAGTCCCTGAGCCACAGAACAGAATATGTCCTCCCCAAAAAGGAAGCCATGCTCCTGGAATTGTGTCATACCCTAAGGGTATTTGGATCCTGAATGGCCCCTTAGCAACCAGCACATTCTATGATATTCCTGGTAACAAACCATCATTGTGCCCCATCTTCATCAGACTCCATGTCAACTCAAAGTCTCGATATATTGCCCCAGAGCCACCAGAATGCACCTGCCATGTTCCTCAGCTGCAATGGTCAATGGAGGGGTGATTTCCAGGCATCCCTGTGGCGTTCTCTGCTACAAAACTTTCCACATGGAGAAACCAGAGAAAACAAACCAGACTTCTCCTGTCCGGTAGAAAGAAACTTTGCTATTTGGAGCATCTCACAAGCCCCAGCATGGGAAATCCTCCATGGCCTCTTGACGCCACCCTTCCATTTGTGGGTAATCACAGACACAAACTCCAGTGTGAGCAAACATCTGACATCCACCCTTACTCAGGTGCTGGATATTCGAAACGGCAGCTGCACACTGGAACTGCCTTTTGCTTTTCACTGAACTTAACCATAGCTTTGTATTACTATTCTATCCTCACCACACTGCTCCACAATATCTCTTGATAGGGAATTCAGGAGCCACAACGCAGTATTCTGCCTTCCACATAGAAAGAAGAAGGACCTGTTGAGTCTGCCCAGAAACTGCACATGAGGATCAATCTACTCAGACCACGAGGCAACCCTGATTAATAGATTTCCCTGACCACTCGTGCTGTGTCTGACAGAGTCTAAGCCCCGACCTCGTGTCAGCCACCCAGAGGTGAGGGCCCATATTTAGCATGAAGATCGGCCATGGCCCTGGGCCATCATCTGTACCCATCCTTGGTATCCAGTCATCTGTCCCCCAAACTTTGCTGGAATTCCTGCCAATGGCGAACCTGAAACACAATAGAGAACACCTCCTTCCCCATGGCAGGAATATTGGCTGTTGGGATGGTTGTCCAACAGCGTGGGAGCCAGCTGCATGGCCAAGGAGACCATGCCCACTCCTGAGGGCCGACATGGGCACAGGCAGGCATGGTGATCCTCAGCCTGAGCATGTTTTCAAACAAACACTCTCAGTTGCTCCTCCAGTACCAGCATTGCAGGCCTGGTATGCCCCTAGGCCCAAATCCTAACCCTTGGTGGGATTTTCCAGGTGCCCAGACCCAGAGTCCGTCTCAGAATCCCTGTTTGGGGCACCATTAAGATGGAAAACAGCACTCTTCCCTTCCCTGAGAAAGGCACCAAACTATTGGGAGCCGCCAGGATCCTTAGAGAGAAAAAATCTCCCATGGACCCATGAAAACAAACCTGCATTCCGAGGCCATCCTGTCCACACAATCCAGAGAGAAAAGTCTTTGCTACCGCCTTCGAGTCATCCTATTTACATTTCCTGACGAGCTGCCATCCATGTCTATGCATTGGGCCTATGATCATCTCGACACTAACCCTAACCCCAGTTTGTGTTTGCCGACTTCTCTCCCAAAACCATGGCTTACATGCCCACCAAGATGTGGTCCCTCAAGCCACATCACAGGAAAGTTCCTGCCATCCCCAAGAAAACTGTGCCCATCAGGTTGTCCAAACCCTCCAGATTAGGAGAAACCTGCCAGGCCCCTGAACCCACCCCAATATTGGCGGTTGCTCTGGATGCAAACGTGCATTCTGAAACACCCTGAGCACCTCCATCGAGGCAGAAAGCCAAGTCAATGGTTCTGAGTCAGATGATTGAACCTGACATGCCCCAAGGACTTCACTGGAACCCTAGATTGGGTCTTCAGACATCTGTTCTCAGAGTCCTGTTCTGGAATACCAAGTTATGATACAACATGTGGTCCCTGATTCCCACAACAGAACATCTCCTGTCTCCAGAAGGAAAATGTGCTCTTGGATCTATGTCCAACTTTCAGGGTAGATGGATCCTGCATGACCCATTAGCCCCAGCACCTTCTATGATCTCCCTGGTAACAAACCAGCATTGTGACCCAACTTCCTGAGACTTGATGCCAACTCAAGGTGTTGGTACTTTGCCCAAGAGCCATGAAACGAATCTGCCATGTTCCTCAGGTACAAAGGTCAATGGACGTGTGCTTTCTAGGCATCCAAGAGGTAGTTCTCTGCTACACAAAAATTCCACATAGGGAACCCTAGAGCAAACAAATAAGACTGCTGCTGTCAGGTTGAAGGAAACCTTGGTTGTTTGGAGCATCTCACAAGCCCCAGCCTGGGAAGTCCTCCACATTCTCTTGATGCCAACCCTCCATTTGTTAGTCATCATAGACACAAATTCCAGCATGAGCAAACATCTGACATCTGCTCTTACTCAGGTGCTGGATATTCGAATCAGTCACGCACACTGGAAATACCTTTCACTTGACACTGTATTCTTGCATAGTTTGGGTTTACAATTCCATCCTCACCCTACTGGAACGCAAGTCCTCTTGAGAGGGAATTAGGGAGACAAAACGCAACATTCTGCCTTCCCCATAGAAAGAAGGGCCTGGTGAGTCTGCCCAGAAACTCCCCATGAAGATCAATCTACTTGGCCCTCGAGGGAACCCTGATTTATACTTTGCGCTGGCCACTAGCGCTGTGTCTGAGAGAGCCTGAGCCCCAACCTCGTGTCAGCCACCCAGAGTGTGGGGCCCTTATCCAGCATGTGGGACTGGCCATGGCCCAGTCATCTCTACCCATCCTTGGTATTCCGGCAACTATCCCAGACCTTTGCTGGAATCCCTACCAGTGGGGGGATCTGAAGCACAATTGAGAACTCCTCCTTCCCCATGGCAGGAAGCCTGGCTGTTGCTATGGGTGCCCAACCCTCAGAATTAGAACCAGGTGCATGGCCAATGAGACAACGCCCAATCATAAGGGCCGCCTGGGCCAAAGCAGGCATTGTGTCCCTCAACCTTAGCATGCATTCAAACAAATGCTCTCAGTTGTTTCTGCAGGGTCCTGCATCGCAGGCCTGGTATGCCCTTAGGACCAAATCCTAACACTTCGTGGGATTTTCCATGCCAACATAACCAGAGCCCGTCTCTGGAATCTCTGTTTTGAAGCACCCCTATGATGGAAAACAGCAATCTTCCCTCCCCTGAGAAAACTATTAGGAGCTGCCAGGATGTGTAGAGAGGAAAAATCTCCCAGGGCTCCATAAGACCACACCTTCATTCCGAGGCCATCCTGGACACACAATCCAGATACAAGAGACTGTGCTACCACCTTCGAATCACCTGGTTTACAGTTCCAGACGAGCTGCCCTACAGACCTATGCATTGGGCCTGTGATCACCTCGCCATTAACCCTACCCCAAGTTTGTGTTTGCAGACTTCTTTCCCAAAACCATGGCTCACATGCCCTCTATGATGGGTCTCTGTAGCCACACCACAGGAAAGATCCTGCTATCCCCAATGAAACTGTGTCAATCACAGTTGCCCAAACTCTCCAGATTAGGAGAGACCTGCAAGTCCCCTGAGCCCAGTCCAATATTGGAGGCCACTCTGGACACAAATGCACAGTGTGCAACACCCTGATCACCTCCATCCAGGAAGACACCCAAGTCAATGGTCCTGAGTCAGAAGATTGGTCCCTGAACCCCACAATAGAATATCTCCTGTCCCCAGATGGAATTCGTGCTCTTCAACTTGTGTCAAGGGTCGGGGTATATGAATTATGCACAGCCCCTTAGCCCCCAGCACATTCTAAGATCTCTCTGGTAACAAACAAACAGCATTGTGATCCATCTTCATGAGATTCCATGTCACTTCAAGTCCTTGGTAATTCGCCCCAGAGCCACCAGAATGAACCTGCCATGTTCCTCACCTGATATGGTCAGTGGAGGTGTGCTTTCCAGGCATCCATGTGGGAGTGCTCTTCTACTTATTCTTTCCACATGTGGGACCCTGGAGCAAACAAACCAGACTGCCACTGACCAGTAGAAGGGAACCCTCTGTTTGGAGCATCTCAGAAGCACCAGCAGGAGAAATCCTCCATGGCCCTTGACACAACCCCTCCATTTGTCAGTCATCATAGACAAAAACTCCAGCATGAGAAAACATCTGAAATCTGCCGTTATTTAGATTCTGCATTTTCTTTTCCACCACTGCACACTAGAACTGCGTTTCACTTGACACTGAATTTATCCATAGCTTGGGTTTAGAATTCCATCCTCAGCCTCCTGGTCTGCAAGCCCTCTAGAGAGGGAATTTGGAGCCACAAGGCAACATTCTCCATTCCCACTAGAAAGAAATAGGGCCTGGTGAATCTTCCCAGAAACTCCACATGAGGTTCAATCTACTTGGCACTCGATGGAACCTTGATTTATAGGCTGTCCTGGGCACTAGTACTAGTACTAGTACTAGTACTGTGTCTGACAGAGCCTGAGCCAAGACCTAGTTTCAGGCACCCAGAGATATGAGCCCATATCCAGCATGTGAGATTGGCCAGGGCCCAAGTCCATCATCTCTACCCATCCTTGGTATTCAGGCACCTGTCCCCAGACCTTTTATGTAATCCCTACCAATGGGGTAACCTAAAGCACAATAGAGAACTCCTCCTTCCCCATGGTAGGAATCCTGGCTGTTGATATGAGTGTCCAAACCTCAAAGTGGGAGCCAGCTGCATGGCCAAGGAGACAATGCCCACTCATGAGGGCTGCCCTGGGCACAAGTAGCCATTGTAACCCTCAGCTTGATCAAGCCTTCAAAAAAATGCTCTTAGTTGCACCTCCAGGATCCTGCATTGCAGGCCTGATATGCCCTTAAGCCCAAATCCTAACACATCGTGGGATGTTCCATGTGCACATACCCAGAGCCCGTCACTGGAATCCCTGTTTTGAGGCATCCCTAAGATGGAAAACAGCACTCTTCACTTCCCTGAGAAAGCCACCAAACTAATGGGATCCCCCAGGATCCTTGAGAAGAAGAATCTCCCATGGTCCCATGAGTCCACACCTGTATTCCGAGGCCAGCGTGGATATGCTATCCAGATACAAGAGACTGTGCTACTGGCTTCGAGTCACCTGATTTACAGTTCCTGACGTGCTGCCCTCCAGATCTTTGAATTGGGACTGTGAACACCTCTCCATTAACCTTATCCCGAGTTTGTGTTTGCAGATCTCTCTCTAAAAACAATAGCTCACATGTCCTCCAGGATGGGGCCCCTAGAGTCACACCACAAGACTGTGCTTGCCATCCCCAAGGAAACTGGGCCCATCACAGTTGCCCAAACCCTCCTGATTAGGAGAAACCCGGAAGGCTCCTGAGCACATCCCAATATTGGAGGCTGCTCTGGATGCAAATGCACAGTCTGAAACACCCTGATCACCTCCATCCAGGCAGACACCCAAATCAATGGTCCTGAGTCAGATAATTGAACCTGACATGGCCCTAGGACCTCATTGGAAGAGGGATTAACTTTTCAGGCACCTGTCCTCAGAGGCCTCTTCTGGAATACCAACTTATGATACAAATTATGGCCCCTGAGCCCCAGGGTGGGAAATCCTCCATGGCCTCTTGACGCCACCTCTCCATTTGTTGGTCATCGTAGACACAAACTCCAGCCTGAGCAAACATCTGACATCCGCCCATATTCAGGCGCTGATATTGGAATCAGCTGCTGCACACTGGAACTGCCTTTCGCTTTGCAATGAATTTAAGCCTAGCTTCAGACTACAATTTCATCCTCACCCTACTGGTCTGCCATATCTCTTGATAGGGAATTCTGGAGCCACAACGCAACATTCTGCCTTCTTCATAGATAGAAGGACCTGGTGAGTCTGCCCATAAACTGCACATGAAGAACAATATACTCAGCCCAGGAGGGAACCCCTATTTATAGTTTGCCCTAGCCACTAGTGCTGTGTCTGACAGAGCCTGAGCCCCTACCTCGTGTCAGCAACCCAGAGGGTGGGGCCCACATTAACCATGTGAGACCGGCCATGGCCCAGGGCTGTCATTACTACCCATCCTTGGTATTCAGGCATCTGTCCCCTAGATCTTAGCTGGAATCCCTACCAATGGGGGGACCTGAAGCACAATAGAGAATTCATCCTTCGCCATGGCAGGAATCCTGGCTTTTGGATGGGTGTCCAACCCTAGGAATGGGAACTGGCTGCATGGCTGAGTAGACATCGCCCAATCCTGATGGCCTCCGGGGCAAAAGCAGGCATTGGGACCCTCAGCTTGACCATACTTTCAAACAAACGCTCTCAGTTGCACCTCCAGGATCCCGCATTGTAGGCCTGGTATGGCCCTAGGCCTAAATATTAACACTTGGTGGGATTTTCCAAGCACTTAGACCCAGAGCTCATCTCTGGAATGCCTGTTTTGGGGCACGCCTAAGCTGGAAAACAGTACTCATCCCTTCCCGGAGAAATCCAACAAACTACTGAGAACCGCCAGGATCCTTGAGAGGAGAAATCTCCCATGGACCCTTGAGACAACACCTGCAATAAAGGCCATTCTGGAAATTAAATCCAGATACAATTACCTGTGCTACCACCTTTGAGTTACGTGATTTACAGTTCCAGACTTGCTGCCCTCCTGGTCTATGGATTGGGACTATGATCACCTTGCCACTAACCCTAACCTAAGTTTGTGTTTGCAGACTTCTCTCTCAAAATCATGGCGCACATGTCCTCCAGGATGGGGTCTCTGGAGTCACACCACAGGACAGTTCCTGCAATCCCCAAGGAAACTGCCCATCACAGTTGTCCAAAAACCCCAGATAAGGAGAAACCTGCAAGGAACCTGAGCCAACCCTATTATTGGATGCCACTCTGGACACAAATGCACAGTCTGAAACACCCTCATCACCTGCATCCAGTCAGACACCAGAGTCAATGATTCTGAGTCAGAAGATTGAATTACATTCCCCTAGGGCCTCATTCAAACCCTTTATTAGGTTTTCAGGCTTCTGTCCTCCGAGACCTGTTCTGGATTACCAATTTATGATACAACATATGGCCGCTGAGCCCCACAACAGAATATCTCCTGCCCCCAGAAGCAATCCGGGATCTTGGGCCTGTGTCAAATCCTCAGGCTAGATGAATCCTGCATGGCCCATTAACCACCAGCACATTCTAAGATCTCCCTGGTAACAAACCAACATTTTGACCCATCTTCATGAGGTTCCATGTCCAATCCAGTCTTTATTTCTTCGCCTCAAAGCCACCAGATGCCATGTTCCTTCGCTGTCATGGTCAATGAAGGTGTGCTTTCCAGTCACCCATGTGGGAGATCTATGTTATCCGATCTTTCGACATGGGGAACCATGGAGGAAACAAATCAGACTGCCCCTGTCTGGTAGAAGGAAACCTTGCTGTTTGGAGCATCTCAAAAACACCAGATTGGGAAATCCTCCATAACCTCTTGACGCCACCCCTCCATTTTTGTGTCATCATAGACACAAACTCCAGCATGAGCAAATATCTGACATCCACCCTCACTCAAGTGCTGAATATTGGATTCAAACATTGCACACTGGAAATTTCTTTCGCTTGATACAGAATGTAACCATAGCTTAGGTTTACAATTCCATCCTCAGCCTCCTGGTCCACAAGCCCTCTTGATAGTGAATTCTAGAGCCACAAAACAGCATTCTGCCTTCCCCTTACAAACAAGAAGGGCCTGGTGAGTCTGCCCAGAAACCATACATGAGGATCAATCTGCTCGGCACTCGAGGGAACCCCAATTTATAGGCTGCCCTGGGCACTAGTGCTGTGTCTGACAGAGCCTGAGCCAAGACCTAGTGTCAGCCACCCAGTGATCGGGGCCCATATCCACGATTTGATACTGGCCATGGCCCATGTCCATCATCTTTACCCATCCTTGGTATTCAGGCCTCTGTCCCCAGACCTTTGCTGGAATCCCCGCTAATGGTGGAACCTGACGCACTATAGAGAACTCCTCTTTCCCCATGGCAGGATTCTGGCTGTTGGGATGGTTGTCCAACCCTCAAAGTGGGAGCCAGCTGCATGGCCAATGTGACCACGCCCACTCATGAGGGCCACCTGGGCATAAGCAAGTATTGTGACCCTCAGCCTGAGAATGATTTCAAACAAGACCTCTCAGTTGCACCTCCAGGATCCTGCATGCAGGCCTGGTAAGCCACTAGGCCCAAATCCTAACACTTGGTGGGATTTTCCAGGGGACCAAACCCAGAGTCCGTCTCTGGAATCCATATTTTGGGTCACCCCTAACATGAAAAACAGCACTCTTCCCTTCCCCGAAAAAGCCACCAACTATTGGGAGCCACCAGGATCCTTAGAGAGGAAAAATCTCCCATGGACCCATGAGGCCACAACTGCATTCTGAGGCCATCCTGCACACAATACAGAGAAAAAAGCCTTTGATTCTGCCTTTGAGTCACCCGATTAACAGTTCCTGAAGAGCTGCCATCCATGTCTATGCATTGGGCCTGTGATAACCTTGCCACTAACCCTAACCCAAGTTTGTGTTTTCAGACTTCCCTCCCAAAACCGTGGCTCACATGCCCTCCAGTTTGTGATAACTGGAGCCACACCACGGGATTGTACGGGTCTTCCCAAAGGAAACTGTGATTGTCACTATTAAACAAACACTCCAGATTAGGAGAAACCTGCAAGGCCCCTAAGCCCAGCCCAATATTGGAGGCCACTCTGGACGCAAATGCACAGTCTGACACACCATGTAACCTACATCCAGGCTGATATCCAAGTCAATGGTCCTCAGACAGAAGATTGAACCTGACATGCTCCTAGGATTCACTGGAACACTAGAATAGGTTTTCAGGTATCTGTACTCAGAAGGCTGTTCTGAATATCAATGTATGATACAATATGGTCACTGAGCCACACAAAAGAACATCTCCTGTCCTTAGAAGAAAGCTGTGCTCTGGACCTGTGTCAAACACTCTGGGTAGATGAATCCTTCAAGGCCCCCTGGCAACCAGCACATTCTATGATCTCCCTGACAACATACCAGCATTGTGACCCATCTTCATGAGACTCCATGACAACTCCAGCCCTTGGTACTTCGGCCCAGAGCCACCAGAATGAAACTGCCATGTTCCTCTGCTGCCATGGTCAATGTAGGTGTACTTTCCAGGCATCCAGCGGGAGTGCTCTGATACCAACTTTCCACATGGGGAACCCTGGAGGAAACAAACCAGACTCCCCTGTACGGTAAAAGGAATCTTTTCTGTATGGAGTATCTCAAGCCTGAGGGTGGGTAATCCTCCATGGCCTCTTGAGGCCACCCATCCATTTGTTGGTCATCATAGACACTAACTCCAGCGTGAGCAATCAACTGACATCTGCACTTACTCAAGTGCTGGATATTTGAATCAGCTGCTACACACTGGAATTGCCTTATGCTTGGCACTGAATTTAAAAGTAGCTTGGCGGGACGCCTGGGTGGCTCAGTTGGTTAAACAGCTGCCTTCGGCTCAGGTCATGATCCCAGCGTCCTGGGATCGAGTCCCACATCAGGCTCCTTGCTCCGCAGGGAGCCTGCTTCTCCGTCTGACTCTGCCTTCCACTCTGTCTGCCTGTGCTTGCTCTCGCGCGCTCTCTGACAAATAAATAAAATCTTGAAAAAAAAAAAAGTAGCTTGGGTTTGCAATTCCATCCTCACCCTGGTGTTCAGTAAGCTCTCTTGATAGGGAATTCTGAAGCCACAACACAGCATTCTGCCTTCCCCATAGCAAGAAAAAACAGCCTGGAGAGACTGCCCAGAAACCCTACATGAGGATAAATCTACTCGACCCTCGAATGAACCCCCATTTATAGGTTTACCTGGCCACTAGCGCTGAGTCTGACAGAACCTCGTCTCTGACCTCGTGTCAGGACCCAGAGACTGGGCTCCAACTCCAGAATGTGAGACCAGCCATGTCCCAGGGCTGTCATCTCTACCCATTCTTGATTCAGGCATCTGTCCCCAGACATTTGCTGAAATCCCTGCCAATGGGGGAACCAGAAGCACAATAGGGAAATCCTCCTTCCCCATGGCAGGAATGATGGCTCTTGGGATGGGTTTCCAGACCTCAGAGTGGTAGCCAGCTGAATGGCCAATGATAACCCGCCCACTCATGAGGGCCGCCCTGGACACAAGCAGGCATTGTGACCCCCAACATGAGCATGCTTTCAAACAAACACTCTCAGTTGCATTCCAGAATCCAAATTTGCAGGCCTGATATGCCCCTAAGCACAAATCCTAACACCTGGTGGGATTTTTCAGGGGACCAGAAACACAGCCTGTCTCTGGAATCCCTGTTTTTGGACACCCCTAAGATGTAAAATAGCACTCTCCCCTTCGCCAAGAAAGCCACCATAGTATAGGGAGCCGCTAGGATCCTTGAGAGGAAAAATCTCCCATGGATCCATGAGACCACACCTGCATTCCGAGGCCATCCTGGACACATAAGCCAGATACACAAGCCTGTGCTACCACCTTCAAGGCAACTAATTTATAGTTCCAGACGAGCTGCCCTCCAGGTCTATGCATTGGGCCTGCGATCACCTCACCGCTAACCTTAACCCGAGTTTGTGCTTACAGACTTCTATCCCGAAACCATGGCTCATATTTCCTCCAGGATGGGGTCTCTGGAGCCACACCAAAGGACTGTGCCTGCCATCCCCAAGGAAAATGTGTCCGTCACATTTGCCTAAAACTTCGAGATAAGGAGAAACCTGCAAGGCCCCTGAGCCCACCCCAATACTGGAGGCCCCTCTGGACACAAATGTGCAGTCTGAAATACGCTGATCACCTGAATCCAGGCAGATACCCAAGTCAGTGTTTCTCAGTCAGAAGATTGAACCTGACATGCTCCTATGACCTCATTGTAACCCCTGATTAGGTTTTCAGGCATTTGTAATCAGAGACCTGTTCTGGAGTACCAACTTAAGATACAACATATGGTCCCTGATCCCCACAACAGAACATCTCCTTTCTCTAGATGGAAGCCGTGCTCTTGGAACTGTGTCAAACGCTCAGGGTAGATGAATCCTACTGGCCCATAGCCACCAGCAGATTCTAAGATCTCACTGGTAACAAGCCAGCATTGTGAGCCATCTTCATGAGATTCCATGTCAACTACAGGCCTTGGTACTTCACCCCAGAGCCTTCAGAAAGAACCTGCCATGTTCCTCAGCTGCAATGTTCAGTGGAAGTGTGCTTTCCAGGCATCCATGTGGGAGTGCTCTGCTACCCAAACTTTCCACATGGGGGACTCTCGAGCAAACAAATCTGACTGCCCTGTCCTGTAGAAGGAAACCTGGCTGTTTGGAGCATCTCACAAGCTCAAGTGTGGGAAATCCTCTATGACCTCTTTTCAACTCCTCTCCATTTGTCGGTCATTATAGACACAAACTCCAGCTTGAGCAAACATCTGACGTCTGCGCTTACTCAGGTGCTGGATATTCGAATCAGCCGCTGCACACTGGAAATGCCATTCGCTTGTCACTGAATTTATTCATAGCTTGGGTTTACAATTCCATCCTCACCCTACTGGTCCACAAGCCCTCATGATAGGGAATTCTGCAGCCACAACACAGCATTCTGCCTTCCCAATAGAAAGAAGAAGGGCCTGGTGAGTCTGCCCAGAAACTCCACATTATGATCAATCTACTTGTCCCTTGAGGGAACCCTGAATTATAGACAGCCCTGGCCCCTAGTGTTGTGTCTGACAGAGCCTAAGCCCCGACCTCGTGTCAGCCACCTAGAAGGCGGGGCCCATATCCCGCATGTTAGACTGGCCATGGAACAGAGCCGTCATCTTTACCCATCCTTGGTATTCAGGCATGTGTCCCCAGACCTTTCCTGGAATCCCTACCAATGAGGGAACCTGAATCACAATAGAGAAATCCTCATTCCCCATGGCAGGATTCCTGTAAGTTCGGAAGGGTGTCCAACACTCAGAGTGTTAGCCTACTGAATGGCCATTGAGACCACCCCCATTCCTGAGGGCCACCCTATGCAAAAGCTTGCATAGTGACCCTCAGCCTGAGCATGCTTTCAAACAAACGCTCTCAGTTGTATCTCCAGGACTTGCATTGGAGGCCTGGTAAGCCCCTATGCCCAAATCATAACCCTTGGTGGGTATTTCCAGGTGCCCAGAGCCAGAGCACTTCTCTGCAATCCCTGTTATGGGACACCCTTAATATGGAAAACAGAACTCTTTCCTCTCTGAGAAAGCCACCACATTATAAGGAGCCGCCAGGATACTTGAGAGGAAATATCACCCATGGACACCTGAGACCACACCTGCATTCTTAGTCCATCGTGGATACACAATCCAGATAAAAAAGCCTGTGCTACCTCCTTTGAGGCATGCGATTTACATTTCACACGGAGCTTCCCTCCAGGAGTATGCATTGGGCCTACAATCACTTCGCCACTAAACCTAACCCGCATTTGTGTTTGCAGACTTCCCTCCCAAAACCATGGCTCTCATGCCCTCCAGCATGGGGTCTCTGGAGCCACACCACAGGACTGTGCCCACCATTGCCAAGGAAACTGTGCCCATCAAATTGCCCTATCTTTCCAGATTAGGAGAAACCTGCAAGGCCCCTGAGCCCACCCCAATACTGGTTGCCACTCTGTACACAAATGCACAGTCTGGAACACCCTGATCACCTACATCTAGGCAGACTTTGAAGTCAATGATACTGAGTCAGAGGATTGAACCTGACATTCCGTTAGGATTTTATTGGAACCCTAGATTAAATTTTCAGGCATCTATCCTCAGAGGCCTGTTCTGCAATACCAAATTATGATACATTTGGTCCTTTAGCCCCACATCAGAACATCTCTGGTCCAAGAAGGAAACCGTGCCCTTTGACCAGTGTCAAACCCTCAGGGTAGATGATTCCTACATGGTCCCTTAGCCACCAGCACACTGTAAGGTCTCCATGGTAACAAACCTGCATTCTGACCCATCTTCATGAGACTTCATGTCAACTCCAGGCCTTGGTAATTCGCCCAAGAGCCACCAGAACGAATTGGCCATGTTTCTCAGCTGCAATTTTAATGGAGGTGTGCTTTTCAGGCATCCACGTGGGAGTGCTCTGCTACCCAAACTTTCCACATGGGGGACCCTGGAGCAAATAAACCAGACTCCCCCTGTGTGGTAGAAGGAAACTTTGCTGTTTGAAGCATCTCACAAGCCCCAGCATGTGAAATCCTCAATGGCCTCTTGACGCCACCCCTCCATTCATCGGTCATCATAGACATAAACTCCAGCATGAGGAAATGTCTGACTTTCACCTTTACTCAGGTGCTGGATATCTGGAATCAGACACTGCACAATGGAACTGCCTTTTGCTTGGCACTGAATTGAACCTTAGCTTGAGTTTACAATTCCATCCTCATCCTACTGGTCCCCAAGCCCGCTTGATAGGGAATTCTGGGGCCACAACGCAGCTTTTTGCCTTCCCCTTAGAAAGAAGAAGGGCATGGTGATTCTGCCCAGAAACTCTGCATGAGGATCAATCTGCTCAGCCCTTGAGGAATCCCTGATTCATACTCAGCCCTGACCACTAGTTCTGTTTCTGACAGAGCCTGAGTGCTCAATTCATGTCAGCTACTCAGAGAGTCAGGCATGTGAGACTGGCCATGTCTCAGGTCCCTCATCTCTACCCATCCTTGGTATTCAGGCATCTGTCCCCAGACATTTGCTAGAATACCTGCTAATGGGGGAACCTGAGGCACAATAGAGAATTCTTCCTTTTCCATGGCAGGAATCCTGGTAGTTGGGATGGGTGTCCTACATTAAAGTGGTAGCCAGCTGCATGGCCAAGGAGACAACTCCCACTCATAAGGGCTGCCCTAATCACATCAGGCATTGTGACACTCAGACTAGCATGCTTTCAAACAAACGCTCTCAGTTGTACCTCCAAGTCACACATTGTAGGCCTGGTACTCCCCTAGGCCCAAATCCTAATCCTGGTGGGATTTTCCAAGCACCCAGACTCACAGCCCTTCTCTGGAATCCCTTTTTGGGGAACATCTAAGATTGAAAACAGCACTCTTCCATTCAAACGAGAAAGCCACCATACTATTGGGAGCTTCCAGGATCTGTAGAGAGGAAAATACTCTCATGGAAACATTAGAACACACCTGCATTCCAAGGCTATCATGGACACACAATCCAGATACAAAAGCCAGTGCTAGTGCCTTCGAGGTACGTGATTTACAGTTCCTGACGATCTGCCCTCCAGGTCTATGCATTGGGCCTACGATCACCTCGCAACTCAACCTAATCCGAGTTTGTGATTGCAGACTTCTCTCCCAAAACCATGGCTTACATGCCCTCCACGATGGAGTCTCTGGAGCCACACCACAGGACTGTGCCTGCCACCCCCAAGGAAACCGTGCCCACAAATTTTCCTAAACCTTCAAGATTAGGAGAAACCTGCAAGGCCCCAGAGCCCACCCCAATATTGGAGGCTACTCTGTACACAAAGGCACAGTCAGAAACACCCTGATTGCCTACATATAGGCAGACACCGAAGTCAATGGTCCTGAGTCTGATGATTGAACCTGAAATTCCCCTTGGACTTCATTGGAACCCTAGATGAAGTTTTTAGGCATCTGTCCTCAGAGGCCTGTTCTGGAATTCCAACTTATGATACAACATTTGATCCGTGAGCCCCACAACAGAACATCTCCGATACCCAGAAAGAAACCGTGTTCTTCGACCGGTGTCAAACCATCAGGATAGACTAATCATACATGGCCCCTTAGCCACCAGCACATAGTAAGATTTCCGTGGAAACAAAACTGCATTGTGACCCAACTTCATTAGAAACCAGGCCTTGGTACTTTGCCCTAGAGCAACCAGAAAGAACCTGCCATGTTCCTTAGGTGCAATGGTCAATGTAGGTGTGCTTTCCCTTATCCACGTGCGAGTACTATGCTACCCAAACTTTGCACATGGGGGAACCTGGTGTAAACAAACCAGACCTCCCCTGTCCAGTAGAAGGAAACCTTATGTTTGGATCAACTCACAGGCCTCAGCCTGTAAACTGCTCCATGGCCTCTTGATGCCACCACTCCATTGGTCGGTCATCATAGACACAAACTCCAGTCTAAGCAAACATCTGACATGCACCCTTATCCCGGTGCTGGATGTCTTGAATAAACCACTGCACATTGGAACTGCCTTCCACTTGGCACTGAATTGAACCATAGCTTGTGTTTACAATTCCATCCTCACCTGACTGGTCCCTAAGCCCTCTTGATAGGGAAATCTGGGGCCACAACGCAGCATTCTGCCTTCCCCATCGAATGAAGAAATGCCTGGTGAGTCTGCCCTGAAAACCCACATGAGGATCAATCAGGTCGGCCCTCGAGTCAACACCGATTTATAGGCTGCCATGGCCACTAGTGCCATGTCTGACAGAGCCTGAGCTCGATTGAGTTTCAGCCACTAGAGAGCAGGCCCCATATCTAGCATTTGGGATTGCCATGGCCCAAGTATGTCATCTCTACCCATCCTTGATATTCAGGCACCTGTCCCCAGACCTTGGCAGGGATCCCTGCCAATTAGGGAACTTGAAGCACAATAGAGAACTCTTGTTTCCCCATGGCAATAAACCTGGCTTTTGGGATGGGTGTTCTACCCTCAAAGGGGGAGCCAGTTACAACATCAATGACCCCACACACACTCCTGAGGACTACCCTTGGCACAAACAGGCATTGTGACCCTCACCCTGAGCATGCTTTCAAAAAATCCCTCTCAGATTCACCACAATGATCCCTCATTTCAGGCCTGGTATGCCTGTAGGTTCAAATCATAAAACTTGGTGGGATTTTCGAGGTGCCCAGACCCAGAGACCATCTCTGGAATTTTTGTTTTGGTGCACCCTTCAGATGGAAAACAGCACTCATCCCTTCCCCAAAAATGTCACCAAATTATGAGGAGCCACCAGGATCCATAGAGAGGCAATGTCTCCCATGGACCCATGAGAACACACCTGCATTCCGAGGCCATCCTGGACACACAATCCGGAGAGAAAAGCCTGTGCTACTGCCTTCCATTCACCCTAATTACAGTTCCAGATGAGCTGCTCTCAAGGTATATGCATTGGGCCTGTGATTACCTCGCCACTCACCCTAATTCGAATTTGTGTTTGCAGACTTATCTACCAAAACCATGGCACACATGCCCTCCAGGATGGGGTCTCTGGATCCACACTGCAGGACTGTCCCTGCCATCCACAAGGAAACTGTTTCCATCACAGTTGCCCAAACTGTCTAGATTAGGAGAAACCTACAAGGCCTCTGGGCCTACCCCAATTTCGGCGGCCGCTCTGAACACAAATGCACAGTCTGAAATACCCTGATCCCCTACATCCAGGAACACAGCCAAGTCAATGGTCCTGAGTCAGAATAATGAACCTAACATGCCCCTAGGACGTCATTGGAACCACTGATTCGGTTTTCAGACATGTGTCCTCAGAGGCCTGTTCTAGAATGCGAACTTATGATACAACATGTGGTGCCTGGGCCACACAACAGAACATCTCCTGTCCCCAGAAGGAAACCGTGCCCTACAATCTGTGCAAAATCCCAGAGTAGTAGATTCCTGCACAACTACTAAGCCACCAGCACATTCTAAGATCTACCTGGTAACAAACCAGCTGTGTGGCCCATCTGCAAGAGATTCCATGTCAAATCAAGGACTTGGTACTTTGCTACAGAGACACCAGAATAAAGCTGCCATGTTCTTCAGTTGCAATGGTCAATGAAGTTGAACATTCCAGGCATCCATGCGGTAGAGCTCTGCTACCCAAACTTTCCACATGGGGGACCCTGGAGCAAATAAACCACACTCCACCTGTCCAGTAGAATGAAACCTTGCTATTTGGAGCAGCTCATGAGTCTCAACGTGAAAATCCCTCCATGGCTTCTTGACGCCACCCCTCCATTTGTCAGTCATCATAGACACAAACTCCAGTGTGAGCAAATATCCGACGTCCTCCCTTACTAAGGTGCTGGATATCTCGAAAAAGCTGCTGGACACAGGAACTGCCTTCCGCTTGGCAGTGAATTGAACTGTAGCTTGTGTTTACAATTCCTTCCTCACCCGACTGGTCCCCAAGCCTTCTTGATAGCGAATTATGGAGACACAACACAGCATTCTGCCTTCCCGATAGAAACAAGTGCCTGGTGAGTCTGGCCAGAAACCCCACATGAGGATCAATCTGCTCGGCCCTATATCGGAGGGACCCTGATTTATAGGTTGCCCTGGCCACTAGTGCTGTGTCTGACAGAGCCTGAGCCCAGACCTAGTGTCAGTCACCAGAGTTTGAGCCCCACATCTAGCATTTGGGATTGCCATGGCTCAAGTATTTCATCTCTACCCATCCTTGGTATTCAGGCACCTGTCCCCAGACCTTTGCTGGAATCCCTGACAATGGGGCATCCTGAAGCACAATAGAGAACTCCTCCTTCTTCATATCAGGAAACTTGGCTGTTAGGATGGGTGTTCAACCCTGAAAGGGGGAGTCATTTACAAGTCCAGTGAGACCACACAAACTCCTCAGGGATGCCCTGGAGGCAAACAGGCCTTGTGACCCTCAGCCTGAGCATGCTTTCAAACAATCCTTCTCTGTTGCACCACCATGAACCCGCATTGCAGGCCTAATATGCCCCTAAGCCCAAATCCTAGCACATGTTGTGATGTCCCAGATGCCATGAACCAGAGCCCGTCTCTGGAATCCCTGTTTTGTGGCACCCATAAGGTGGAAAACATCACTCTCCCCTTCCCCGAAAAAGCCACCAAACTATGGAGAGCCACCAGGATCCATAGAGAGGAAAAGACTCCCATGGACCCATGAGACCACACCTGCATTCCAAGGCCATGCTGGACACACAATCCAAAGAGAAAAGCCTGTGCTACTGCCTTCCAGTCTCCCTAATTATAGTTCATGAGGAGCTTCCCTCCAGGTCTACGCATTGGGCCTGTGATCACCTCGCCCCTCACCCTAATTTGTATTTGTGTTTGCAGACTTCTCTCCCAAAACCATGGCTCACATGCCCACCAGAATGTGATCTCTGGAGCCACACCACAGAACTCTGGCTGCCAACCCCAAGGACACTGTGCATATCAGATTTGCCCAAACCTTCCAGATTAGGAGAAACCTGTGTGGCCCCTGAGCCCACACCAATATTGCCGGCCACTCGGGATGGAAATGCGCAGTCTGAAACACCCTTATCACCTACATCCAGGGAAATAGCCAAGTCAATGATCGTGAGATAGACGATTGAACCTAAAATGCCCCTAGGCTCTCAATGGAACCCCATTAGGTTTTTAGGCATCTGTCCTCAGGGGCCTGTTCTGAAATACCAATCTATGACACATCATGTGGTCTCTGAGCCACACGACAGAACATCCCCTGTCCCCAGAAGAATACCATGCTCTTCGACCTGTGCCAAACCCTCAGGGTAGGAGAATCCTGCATGGCACCTTAGCAACCAGCACATTCTAAGTTCTCCCTGGTAACAAACAAGCATTGTGACCCATCTGCAAGAGATCCCATGTCAACTCAAGGCCTTGGCACTTTGTCCCAGAGCCACCAGAACGAATCTGCCATGTTCCTCAGCTGCAATTGTCAATGGAGGTGTGCTTTCCTGGCATCCATGCCGGAGAGCTCTTCTTCACAAACTTTCCACATGGGGAAACCTAGAGTAAACAAACCAGACTTCACCTACACTGTACAAAGAAATGTTACTTTTTGCAGCAGTTCACAGGCCTCAGCATGTGAACTCCTCCATGGCCTCTTTATACCACCCCTCCACTTGTCGGTCATCATAGACAAAAACTCTAGTGTGAGCAAGCATCTGACATCCACCCTTATTCCAGTGCTGGATGTCTCGAGTAAACTGCTACAAATTGGAACTGCCTTCTGCTTGGCACTGAATTGAACCATAGCTTTTGTTTACAATTCCACCCAAAACTGACTGGTTCCCAAGCTCTCGTGATTGGGAAACCTGGAGCCACAACACAGCATTCTGCCTTCCCTATTGAATGAACAAATGCCTGGGAATCTTCCCAAGAAACTCCACATGAGGATCAATCTGCTCCGCCCTCGAATCTACTCTGATATAAAGGCTGCCATGGCCACTAGCGCTGTGTCTGACAGAGCCTGAGCCCCGACCGAGTTTTAGGCCTCATATCTAGCATTTGGGATTGCTATGGCCCAAGTACGTCATCTCCACCCATCCTTGGTATTCAGGCACCTATCTCGAGACCTTGCTGGAAACCCTGCCAATGGGGCAACCTGAAGCACAGAGGAACATGACAGAAGAGAACTCATCCTTCCTCATGGCAGGACATTTGGCTGTTGGGTTGGGTGTCCAACTCTCTAAGAGGGAGCCAGATATATGACCAATGAGACCACTCCCACTCCTGAGGGCCGCCATGGGAGCAAACAGGCATTGTGAGACTCAGCCTGAGCAAGCTTTCAAACAATCCCTCTCAGTTGCACCATCATGATCCCGCATTGCAGGCCTCATACACCGCTAGGTGCAAATCCTAACCCTTGGTGGGAAGTCCCAGATGCCCAGAAAAAGAGCCTGTATCTGGAATCCCTGTTTTGGGGCACCCATAAGATGGAAAACAACACTCTTCCCTTCCCAAAAAAAGCCACCAAACTATGAGCTGCACAGATCCATAGAGAGGAAAAGTTTCCCATGGACCCATGAGACTATACCTGCATTCCAAGGCCATCCTGGACACACAATATAGAGAGAAAAGCCTGTGCTACTGCCTTCCAGTCACCCTAATTACTCCTGACAAGCTGCACTCCCGGTCTACTCATTGGGCCTGTGATCACCTTTCCACTAACCATAACCCACATTTGTGTTTGCAGACTTCTCTCCCAAAACCATGGCTCATATGCCCTCCAGGACAGGGTCTCTGGATCCACAACACATGACTGGGCCTGCCATCCCCAAGGAAACTGTGCCCGTCAAACCTGCCCAAACCTTCCAGTTTAGGAGAAACACGCAAGAGCCCTGAGCCCGACCCAATATTGTCGGCAGCACTGGACACAAATGCCAGTCTGAAACGCCCTGATCACCTACATCCAAGCAGACAGCCATTTCAATGTTCCTGGGTCAGAAGATTGTACCTGACATGCTCCTAGGACGTCATTGGAACACTAGATTAGGTTTTCAGGCATCTGTCCTCAGGGTCCTGTTCTGAAATACCAACTTAGGATACAACATGTGGTCCCTGAGCCACACAATAGAATATCTCCTGTCCCCAGTAGGAAACCATGCCCTTCGACCTGTGCCAAACCCTCAAGATTGGATAATCCTGCACAGCACCTTAGACACCAGCACAAACTCTAGTTTGTGCGTTGACCCATACCACAAGCTTTCCATCTGATGGACAGTCGAGTCCTGTTGAATGGCTCCAGGATGTCCCATACGGAAAGACTGGAGAGCAGGATTCGAAGGATGGATGCCTGTACAGCATACCTCACATTCCCATTGGCTCTTTGTGACAAGACATGTTTGAACTACTGGTTCTGGGGCGAGCTAACTAGGGGGCTGAATTGAAATGGACTCTCCTGCGGATGGGTCATAATGTGGGTTTGTGTGCATGGAGACCTTGGAATATTTTGCAGCTCAGGGGCCATGAAGTATTCGCCTAACCGAAGGGTGTAATATTGCTCCAATTAAAAAGAGATCCCTATGTGGAGATGAGACAGGTTCTCTTTGGTGCCTCAGAAAAGCCCCAGATACTGGTCTTCAAACCAGTTCTCTGAGTAGAGACACCTGGAAACCAAAGCTAGGGTTCAGATTAGAGCCTAGATGCCTGTCCGTTTCAATCTTCTGTCTCTGGGGACACTGTCTGAGTATCTAAGTGGAGATAGTTGCTCAGCTGGTGTCAGAGTGCCCCTCTTAGTCCATGGCCGAGGCATGGCCTTGGAGACCTTATTGGATTCTCCTAATCTCTAGGGTTGTGGCCAATGGATTGGGTACAGTTTTCTTGGAGAGGACTGGCACAGTCCTTCAGTGTGTCTCCATAGGCCCTAGCCTGGAGGGTGTGTGGGTCCGGGCTGTGGGCACAGAAGTATGAAAACACAAACTCGGCTTGGGTGTGGAGCCGAGAGCATGGCAGGATGGACCCACAGACCGTGAGAGGAGTTCCTCAGCTTATGAAAGAAGGGCAAATGGGAGGCAGTCACGCAAGCTTTGGTCTTTGGATGTTTTGTCTCCCATAGCCGTGGAATGTAGGGGTGACCTCAGGGGCTATGGAAGAGTCTCCCTCTCTGAGGAGTTGGTCCAGCTCTTAAGATTTTGGGGACATTTTGTGGGAAGGGTGGAGTCCTGCTGTCTGGCTCAGGTGTTCTTCCAGGAGAGGGACTCCAGATCACAGTCCTGGGTTCGAGCAAATGGAATACTCGAGCTCTTGTGAAGATTGGGATCATAGGGGCTTGGCAAGCCCCATATGCGGGCTCTTGGTCGAGGCCCTGAGAGACCTTACTTCGACATGGGGCCCATGCTGATGGTCCCAATGCGAGTTTGTACCCAAGGAGGCACTCAAGTTTAGGCTTGGCCTCAGGGGCCATGAAGGTTTCTCCTACACTGAAGGTATGACTCCATGCCAACAGCAAGTTTTCCAGCCATGGGGAAGGAGAAGATCTGATTTGTGCTTCAGTTACCCACGTTTGCCAGGATTTGATATAATATCTAGGGTCAGATGTCTGAAAACCCAGGTTGGGAAGAGATGACGGCATAAGGCCATGGCCTTTCTGATGTGCTTAGTGTGCAGCCAGCTGTTTCCTTGTCTGTCGGGACGTCAGGCTGTGTCAGACAGAGCATTACTGACCAGGGTAGCCTTTCCAGTTAGGGTGCGGTCGAGGCCAGAGCAGGTTGGTTCTCATTTGTGGTTTCTGGAGAGCCCCATAGGGCAACGTTTTTCTTCTGGTGGGCAGGCAGAAAACTGTGTTGTGGTTCTGGAATTCCCAGTCTGGAGGGCTTGTTTGCCAGGAGTGTGAAGAGGGAAGTCTGAAAACACAAGCTAGCGTTAGGTTTGGGGCCGAGGGCATGGCAGGCCCACTCTGCAGAGACTGAATCAAGATCTCCTGCATCTGAGGTCAGGGCGAGTATCAGACGTTGCCTCAGGTTGGAGTTTGTGTCCATTATGGCCCCTTCCTGAAGGGGGTGGGGGCGTCATGAGGCCAGGGAGGTTTCCCAACGCTGGGAGTTATGAGCTGCCCCAAACATCAAGGTTTCCTCTGTAGGACAGTCGAGTACTATGAGATGGTTCTAGGATGACCCCTACAGAAAGACTCGAGAGAAGGGGTCTAAGCATGAATGTCTGCAAATGCCACCTCACATTCCCACTGGCTGCTTGGGGCAAGGCAGGCTCAATCTGCAGGCTCTTGGGCGGGTTTCTCAGAGGGCTGAGTTGAAATGGACTCTCCTGAGGATGAGTCATACTGTGGGTTGGTGGCCATGGAGACCTTGGAATGTGGCGGTGGCTCAGGGACTCTGCAGGTTTCTCCAAACCGAAGGGTTTGACACAGCTCCAACAATGAAGCTTCCCATGTGTAGACGATAGTTGTTCTGTTTGGTGTCTCAGGAAAGCCCCAGATGCTGGTCTTCAAACCCAGGCCTCTGAGGAGTGACACCTGGAAACCAAAGCAAGAGTTCAGATTAGGGCCCAGGGGCCTGTCTGGTTCAATCTACTGTCTCTGCCGACATCTGTCTGTGTTTCTGCATGGAGGTAGTTGCTCAGCTTGTGTCAGGATGCCTTTGTCCAGAGTGGCTTATAGTAGTGGGATGTCCTCGGGGGCCTTGATGTTTCTCCTATTCTGTGGGGTTATGGGCAATGGAATGGGCATAGTCTCCTTGGAGAGAGCAGGACAGTCCTGTGGTGTGGCTCCAGAGGCCCCAGCCTGGCGGCTGTGTGGGCCAGGGCTGTGGGGACAGACATCCAAAAACACAAACTCGGCTGAGGTTTGGGGCTGAGGTTATGGCAGGAGTGATCTACAGTCCGTGAGGGGAGCTCATTGTGATTAGAAAGTAAGGCGAGTGAGAGGCGGTCGTTCAGGCTTATGTCTCTGGATGTTGTATTCATGATGGTCATTTAATGTAAGCATGGTCTCATGGGCCATGGAAGTCTCCCTCTCTGGTGATTTGTCCGGCTCCCAAGAGATTGGGGTCATTTTGTGGGAAGGGAGGAGTCCTGTTTTCTGCCTCATGTGTCCCCACAATAGAGGGATTCTAGAGCAGAGCACTGGGTACATACAACTGGAATACCCACCCTCTGGTTAGGCCTGGGGTCCATTGGGCATGGCAAGCCCATATGCAGATTCTTGGTCCAGCCACTGAGAGACGTTACTTGAATAGTGGACTCATGCTGAGGGTCACAATGTGTGTTTGTGCCCAAGGTGGTCCTCAATATTGGGCGGGACCTCATTGAGCTTGCAGGTTTCTCCTACAGTGAACCTTGGACATGCCAACCTCAGGGTTTCTTGCCATGGGGAAGGAGGAGTTTTGATTTCTGCATCACGTTCACCTCTGGGCACTAATTGGAGATAAGGTCTAGGTTCTGAAGCCTGAAAACCGAGGTTTGGAAGAGATGACGACCTAAGGCCATGGCGGGTCCGATGTGTTCAGTTTGGGGCCAGCTTTCTAGGTGTCGTTCAGGAGGTCTGCACTCAGGCTGTGCCAGACAGGGCATTCGTGCCCAGATACGCTGTATAATTGGGGTACAGTTGAGTGACATGCAGAAGATAATTATTTGGGGTTTCTCCGTAGCCCCATAAGGCAAAGTCTTTCTTCTGGAGGGCAGGCAGAGTGCTGCATTCTGGCTCCGGAACTGCCAAACTGGAGGCCTTGCGGCCAGGAATGCAAGGATGTAAGTCTGAGAACTGAAGCTTTGCTTTGGTTTCAGGGCGAGGACATGGCAGGCACACTCTGCAGAGCTGAATTGAGATTTCATGCATCTGAGGTCAGGGCGAGGTTCATATATTGGCTCAGGTTGGAGTTTCTGTCCATGATGGCCCCTTCATGAAGGGGGGTCATCACACCGCCATTGGTGTTTTCCCATGATGGCAGTAGTGAGATGCTCCAAACCACAAGGATTTTCTGCGGGTCAGTTGAAACCTGTTGGATGGCTCCAGGGCATCCCATATGGAACAATTGCAGAGCAGGGTTCTAAGGATGGATGCCTGGGCATCCGGCCTTGCATTCCAATTGTCTCCTAGCAAAACGGCACGTTTGATTGCTGCCTATGATGTAGCAGCCGAGGGGGCTGAGTTGAAATGCATTCTCCTGAGGATCGGTCATAATGTGGGATGGTGTCCATGGAGACCTTGGAATGGGGCAGTGGCACCAGGGCTCTGAAGGATGCTCCTAACCAGAGGTTTTGACACAGCTCCAAGAAGCATTTTTCCCATGGGGAAACAAGATTTGTTCTCATTGGTGCTTCAGTAACCCCCAATATGCTGGTATTGGAAACCAGAACTCTGAGGAGAGATGCCTGGAAACCAAGGCAATGGATCTGATTAGGGCCTGGGGCCTGTCTGGTTTAATCTTCTTCTCTCGGTTCATCTGTCTATGGGATTGAGTGGAGGTAGTTCCTCAGCTGGTGTCAGATTGCCCCTATTTGTCCTGGGCAGTCTACACTATTGGGATGGCCACTTTGACTTTGGAGGTTTCTCCTAAATTGCAAGTTTGTGGCCAATGAAATGGGCAGAATTCCTTTGGGGAGGGAAGGCACAATCCTGAGGTGTGGCTCTAGGGGCTCAAGCATGGAGGGTGTGTGGGTCAGAGCTGTGGGGACAGAAGTCTGAAAACAGAAACTCGTCTTAGGTTTGGGGACATAGGTATGGGAGGCCCGATCTACAGACCTTGAGCAGAACTCTTCAGGATATGAACAAAGAGTGAGTGTGAGGCACTTGCTCAGGCTTTTGACTCTGGATTTTGTGTCACTGATGGCCGTGGAATGTAGGGGCGTCCTCATGGACCATGGGTGAGACTTCCTCTATGGGGATTTGGATGATCCCAATATTTTGGGGTCATTCCGTGGGATGGGAGGAGTCCATTCCGTTTTTTTTTTTTTTTTTTTTTACCTCAGGTGTGCCACTAAAGAGGGATTCCAGAGCAGAACCCTGGGAAGGGGCGACTGGACAACCCGAACTCTGTATAAGATAGGGGGCCTAAGGGCATGGCAATCCCCATATGGGGGACATTGGTCCAGCCACTGAGAGGTCTTACTTGAGTACAGTGCTCACACTGAGGGTCACAATGCATGTTTGTGCCCAATGTAGGCATCAAGCATGGGCGGGGACTCATGGGCCATGCTTGATTCTCCTACACTGAACTTTGGACAACATACGAACCACAAGGTTTCTTTCCATGGGGAAGGAGGAATTCTGATTTCTGCATCATGTTCACCCCTGGGCAGTGACTGGAGATAAGATCTAAGTTCTGAATCCAGAAAATCGAGGTTGGGATGAGATGATAACCTAAGGTCATGGAGGGTCCGATGTGCTCAGTGTGCGGTCAGCTTTCTGGGTGTTGTTCAGGAGGTATGGATTCAGGCTGTGTCAGACAGTGCATTAGTGCCCAGGTTAGACTGTATAATTTGGGTACAGTTGAGTTCCATGTAGGTTCATCCTCATTTATTGTGTCAGGGAAGCTCACTGGGGCAGGCAGAGTGCAGCATTGTGGGTCCAGAATTGCCAAACTTAAGGACGTCGGGACCAGGAGTGTGAGGACTTAAGTCTGAGATCATAAGCTAGACTTAAGTTTCAGGGCGAGGGCACGGCAGGCACCCTCTGAAGATCCGAATCAAAATCTCATTCATCTGAAGTCAGGACGAGGATCAGACTTAGGCGCAGGTTGGAGTTTCTGTCCATGATGGCCCCTTCATCAAAGGGGTGGAATCTCGAGGCCATGGAGGTTTTCCCACGTTGGGAGTTGTGGGATGCTCCAAACTGCAAGGATTCCTTCTGCGGGAAAATTGAGAACTGTTGGATGGCTCCAGGACATCCCATATGGAATGACTCCAGAGCCGGGTTCTAAGGATGGATGCCTGAGCATCCTCCTACACCAATTGTCTCCCTGCCACAAGACAGGTACGATCTGATGGCTATGCAGGAGCAATCGTGGGAGCTGAGTTGAAATGGACTCTCCTGAAGATGGGTCTTAATGTGTGTTTGTGTCCATGAGGACGTTGGAATGGGGTGGTGGCCCCAGGGCTCTAAAGGATTCTAACCGGAGATTTTGAAACAACTCGAAAGAGCAAGTTTTCCATGTGGAGACAAGATTTGTTCTAATTGGTGCCTCAGGAAACCCACATATGCTGGTATTAGAACCAGGCCTCTGAGGAGAGATACATAGAAACCACAGCAATGCATCCAATTAGGTCCTAGGAGCCTCTCTGGTTCAATCTTCTTCTCTGTCGACATCTGTCTATTTTATGAAATGGAGGTAGTTGCTCAGCTGGTGTCAGACCGCTCCTGTTTGTCCGGGCGGCCTACACTATAGGGTTGGCCTCGGGGACTTTGGAGGTTTCTCCTAAATTGTATGATTATGGACAATGGCATGGGCAGAATTCCTGTGGAGTGGGCAGGCACAGACCTGATGTGTGGCTCCAAGGGCCCAGCCTTGAGGGTGTGTGGGCAAGGACTGTGGGGACAGATGTCTGAAAACACAAACTCAGCTTAGCTTTGGGGATGTAGGTATGGCAGGTCCGATTTACAGACTATGAGGAGAACTTTTTGGGATATGAATAAAGGGTGAAAGTGTGACACTTGTCAGGCTTTTGCCCCTGGATTTTGTGTCAATGATGGCTGTGGAATGTCAAGGAGTCCTCATGGGCCATGGAAGAGTCTTTCTCTCTGTGGATTTGGCCAGATCCCAATTGTTTTGTGTTAATCTGTGGGATTCAGTTTTGTTAACTAAGGTGTCCCACCAAAAGAGGGATTCCAGAGCAGAGCCCTGGACAACAAGAAATCTAACTAAAAATACGGGCCTAGGGGCATGGCAAGCCCAATATGCCTTCTAATGGTCCAGCCACTGAGAGGCCTTCATTGAGGACAGAACTCATGCTGAGGGTCACAATGCGTGTTTATGCCCTCGTGGTACTCAAGCATGGTGGGGACTCATGGTGCATGCTTGTTTCTCCTACACTGAATGATAGTCAACATGTCAACCACATGAGTTCTTGCCATGGGGAAGTATTAATTCTGATTTCTGCATATCATTCACCCCTGGGCAGTGATTGGAGATAAGGTCTAGGTTGTGAAGTCTGAAAACCGAGGTTGGGAAGAGATGACGACCTAAGACCATGTTGGGTCCGATATGCTCAGCGTGGAGCCAGCTGTCTGGGTGTTGGTCGGGAGGTCCAAGCTTGGGCTGTGTCAGACAGGGCCTTAGTGCCCAGGGTAGATTGTATAATTGGGGTACAACTGAGTGCCGTGCAGGTTGATCTTTATTTGGCATTTCTGGGTAGCCCCAAGGGCAATGTTTTTCTTCTGGAGAACAGGCAGAGTGCTGCATTGTGGCTCCGGAATTTCCAAAGTGGATGCCTTGTGGACGGGGAGTGTGAGGACGGAAGTCTGAGAACACATGTTAGGCGTAGGTTCTGGGCGAGGGCACGGCAGGCACCCTCTGCAGATCTGAATCGGGATATCATGAATCTGAAGTCAGGGCGAGGTTCAAACCTAGGCTTAGGTTTGAATTTCTGTCCATTCTGGCCACTTTATGAAGGGGACAGCATCTCCAGTCCATGGAGGTTTACCCACAATGGAAGTTGTGAGATGCTCCAAACAACAAGGATTCCTTCTGATCAACAATTGAGACCTTTTGTATCACTCCAGTACATACCATACAGAATGACACCAGAGCAGGGATCTAAGGATGGATGCATGGGAAGCCCGCCTCACATTGCAGTTGTCTCCTAGCAAATAGACAGGTTTGATATGCTGGCTCTGTCAGAGCAACCAAGGGGGCTGAGTTGAAATGGACTCTCCTGAGGATGGATGCTAATGTGGGTTTGTGTCCATGGAGACCTTGGAATGGGGCGTTGGTGCATGGGCCCTGAAGGATTCTCCTAACTGGAGGTTTTGAGACATCTCCAAAGGACAAGTTTCCCATGTGGAGACGAGATTTGTTCTGATTGGTGCCTCAGGAAACCCCCATATACTGTTATTGGAATATAGGCCTCTGAAGAGAAATAACTGGAAACCAAAGCAATGGCTCCGTTTAGAGCCTAGGGGCCTGTCCGGTTGAATCTTCTTCTCTGTGTACATCCATCTAAGGTATTAGTGGAGTTAGATGCTCAGCTGGTGTCAGATGGCCCTTGTTTGTCCCAGGCGGCCTACACTATTGTGAAGGCCTTGGGGACTTTGGAGGTTTCTCCTAATTTTATGATTATGGACAATGGAATGGGCAGAATTCCCGTGGAGAGGGAAGGCACAGTTTTGATGTGGCTCCAGGGGCCCCAGCCTGCAGGGTGTGTGCACCAGGACTGTGGAGACAGAAGTCTAAAACACAAACTCAGTTTAGGTTTAGGGACGTAGGTATGGCAGGCCCGATCTACAGACCGTGAGGAGAATTCTTCCGGATATGAAGAAAGAGAGATTGTGAGGCACTTGTTCAGGCTTTTGTTTCTGGATTTTGTGTCAACGATGGGCGTGGAATGACGGGGAGGCCTCATGGGCCATGGACGAGTCTTTCGCTCTGTGGATTTGGCCCGATTCCAATTGTTTTGGGTCAAACTGTGGGATGGGAGGAGTCCTTTCAGTTTTGTTACCTCAGGTGTCCCACCAAAAGAGGGATTCCAAAGCCGAGCCCTGGGGAGGGGAGACTGGACAACCAGAAATCTGGTTAAAAATTGGGGCCTAGGGGCATGACAAGCCCAATATGCTGTCTTTTGGTCCAGCCACTGAGAGGCCTTACTTGATAACTGGGCTCACGTTGAGGGTCAGAATGCATGTTTGTGAACGACTTGGTCCTCAAGCATCTGCAGGGCCTCATGGGCCACACTGGTTTCAACTACATTTTACGTTGGACAACAGGCCAACCACAAGGTTTCTTGCCATGGGGAAGGAGTTCTGATTCCTGCATCATGTTCAACCCTGGGTGGTGACTGGAGATAAGGTTTAGGTTCTGAAGCCTGAAAACCGAGGTTGGAAAGAGATGATGACCTAAGGCCATGGCGGGTCTGATGTGCTCAGTGTGTGGCTAGCTGGGTGGGTGCGAGCCAGGAGGTTCAGTCTCAGGCTGTGCCAGAAAGGGCAGTAGTGCCCAGGGCAGCCTGTATAATTGGGGTCCAGTCAAGTGGCATGCAGGTTGATCCTCATTTGGGGAATCTGGGTAGCCCCAGAGGGCAAAGTTTTTCTTCCGGAAAGCAGGCAGAGTGCTGCCTTGTAGTTCTGGAATTGCCAAACTGGAGGGCTTGTGGGCCAGGAATGTGAGGATGGAAGTTGAGAACACAAACTAGACTTACGTTTCTGGGCAAGGGCACGGCAGGCACACTCTGCAGAGCTGAATCAAGATGTCCTGCATCTGAAGTCAGGGCGAGGATCAGATGATCGCTCAGGTTGGAGCTTCTGTCCCTGATGGCCCCTTCATGAAGCGCAGGGGGCGGGATCACGAGGCCATGGAGGTTTTCCCACGATGGGAGTTGTGAGATGCTCCAAACAGTAAAGATTCTTCTGCGGGACTATTGAGACCTGTTGGTTGGCTCCAGGACTTCCCATACAGCATAATTCTGAGAATGGTTCTAAGTATGGATGTCTGGGAAGCCTGCCTCTCATTCCAATCATCTCCTAGCGACAAGACGGGTTAGATCTGCTGGATCAGGGGGAGCAACTGAGGGGGCTGAGTTGAAATGGACTCTCCTGTGGATGGGTCCTAATGTGGGTGTGTCTCCATGGAGACCTTGGAATGAGGCGCTGGCACCGGGAACCTGAAATGTCCTTCTAACCAGAGGCTTTGAGAGAGCTCCAACATGCAAGTTTCCCATGTGTAAACGAGATTTGTTCTGATGGGTGCCTCAGGAAAAGCCCTCAGCTGGTATTGGAAACCAGGCTTTTGAAGAGACATGCCTGTAAACCAAAGCTATGGATCCCATTATGGCCTGGGGTCCTGTCTGGTCAATCTTCTTCTCTGGGGACATCCATCTATGGTATGAGTGGAGGTAGATGCTCAGCTGGTGTCAGACGGCCCTTTTTTGTCCCGGACAACCTACACCATTGGTATGGCCTCAGGGAATTTGGAGGTTTCTCCTAATTTGTATAGTTTTGGATAATGGAATGGGCAGAATTCCCATGGATTGGTAAGGCACAGTCCTAATGTGTGGTTCCAGGGGCCCAGCCTGGAGGGTGTGTGGCCCAGGACTTTGAGGACAGAACTCAAAAAACACAAACTCAGCTTAGGTTTGGGGACGTAGGTATGGCACGGCCGAACTACAAATCATGAGAAGAACTCTTCAGGATATGAAGAAAGAGCGAGTCTGAGGCGCTTGCTTAGGCTTTTGTCTCTGGATTTTGTATCAGCGATGGCCGTGGAATGTCGGGGAGGCCTCATGAGCCATGGACGAATCTTCCTCACTGTGGATTTGGCCCTATCCCAATTATTTTTCGTGAATCTGTGGAATGGGAGGACTCCTTTAAGGTTTGTTACCTGAGGTGTCCCACCAAAAGAGGAATTCCAAAGCAGAGCCCTGGGCAAGAGTGAAGGGACAACCCGAACTTGGTTAAAAATTGGGGTCTAGGGGCATGGCAAGCCCAATATGCTCTTTCTTCATGCAGCCACTGAGAGGCCTTGCCTGAGGACCGGGCTCAGGCTGAGGGTCACAATGTGTGTTTGAGACCAATGTGGCCCTCAAACGTGGGCTGGGTCTCATGTGCCACACTGGTTTCAACTACACTGAAAGTTGGACAACATGCCAACCACGAGGTTTCTTGCCAAGGGAACGAGTTCGGATTTCTGCAACATTTTCAAACCTGGGCAGTGATTGGAGATAAGGTCAAGGTTCTGAAGCCTGGAAACCGAGGTTGGGTAGAGATGACGACCTATGGCCATGGCGGGTCCGATGTGCTCAGTGTGTGGCCAGCTGTCTGGGTGGGGCCAGGAGTTCCAGGCTCAGGCTGTGTCAGAATGGGCAATTGTGCCCACTTCAGCCTATATATTTGCTGTACAGCCAAATGGCGTGCAGGTTAATCCTCATTTGGGGTTTCTGGGTAGCCCCAGAGGGCAATGTTCTTCTTCCAGGGAGCAGGCAGAGTGCCGCATTGTACTTCTGGATTGCCAAACTGGAGTGCTTATGGGCCGGTAGTCTGAGGACGGAACTCCGAGAACACAAGCAAGGCTTAGGTTTCATGTGTGAGGACATGGCAGGCACAATCTACAGACCTGAATCGAGATCTCTTGCACCTGAAGTCAGGTTGAGCATCAGACAATGCCTCAGGTTTGACTTTCTGTCCCTGATGGCCCCTTCATAAAGGGGGGGAATCACGAGGCCGTGGGGGTTTTCCCACCATGGGAGTTGTGAGAAGCTCCAAACTGCAAAGATTCTACTGTGGGACAATTGAGACCAGTTGGTTGGCTCCAGGCCAACGATTCTGAGCAGGGTTCTAAGGATGGATGGCTGGGTAGCCCACCTCGCATTCCAATATTCTCCTAGCTACAAGACAGGCTAGATCTGTTGGATCTCGGGGAGCAACCGAGGAGGCTGAGTTTAAATGGACTCTCCTGTGGATGGGTCCTAATATGTTTTTGTGTCTATGGAGACTGTGGCATTAAGCGGTGGCACTAGGGCCCTGAAGGCTTCTCCTAAACAGAGGTTTGACACAGGTCCACCATGCAAGTTTCCCATGTGTAGAGGAGATTTGTTCTGATGGGTGAGTCAAGAAACAGCCATATTCTGGTATTGAAATCCAGGCCTCTGAGGAGAGATGCCTGGAAACCAAAGCAATGGATCCGATTAGTGCCTAGGGGCCTGTTGGTTTCTTTTTACCTCGGGCGACATCTATCTATGGGTCAGAGTGCAGGTAGGTGCTCAGATGAACTCAGATTGCCCGTGTTTGTCCTTGGAAGCCAACACTATGGGATGGCCTCAGGGAATTTAAAGGTTTATACTTTTAGTTGCGTTGTCGCCATTGGAATGGGCTCACACAATTCCCTTGCGAGGGCAAGAACAGTCCTCAGGTTTGGCTTCAGGGGCCTGAGCCTATAGGGTGTGTAGGCCAGGGCTGTTTGGACAGTTGTCTGAAAACACAAACTCGACTTCTGTTTCGGGTCATAAGTAGGGCAGGACTGATCTACAGACCATGAGGAGAACATTTCGGTATATGAAAAAAGGGCGAGTGTGAGGCTATTGCTCATGTTTTTGTCTCTGCATATCATGTCACTCATGGTCGTGAAATTTCCGGGTGACTTCATGGGAAATGGACGAGTCTTACTCTCTGGTGGTTTTGCCCCTTCCAAAGAGGTTGGGGTCATTCTGTGGGATGGAAGAAGTCGGTTTTTTTTTGTTGTTGTTGCTTTGTTTTGTTTCATTTTTTAACCTCCGTTGTCCCACCACATGAGGAATTCCAGAGTAGAGCTCTGGGGAGGGGTGACTGAACAACCAGAAATCTGGTTAAAAATTGGGGCCTAGGGCTATGTCAAGCCCATTATGACATCTAGTGATCCAGGCTCTGAGAGGACTTACTAGAGGACAGGACTCACCCTGAGGGTCACAATGCATATTTATGCCCTCGTCGCACTCAAGAATAGGCGGGCCTCAGGGTGAATGCTAGATTCTCCTACAATGAACGTTGGACAACATGCCAACCACAAGGTGTCTTGCCATGTGTAAGGAGAAGTTCTGATTTCTGCATCACACTCACCCCCAGGCAGAGATAAAGTCTAGTTTCTGAGGCCTGAAAACTGAGGTAGGGAAGAGATGAGGACCTAAGGCCATGCCGGGTCTGATGTGCTCAGTGTGCGGTCAGCTGTCTGGGTGTTGGTCAGGAAGTCCGGGCTCAGGTTGTGTCAGACAGTGCATTAGTGCCCAGGTTAGACTATATAATTCGGGCAAAGTCGAGTACCGTGTAGGTTTATCTTCATATAAGGTGCCTTGGCAGCTCTTTAGGCCATATTTTTTTTTCCAGAATGCAGGCCATGTGCTTAATTGTGGGACCGGATTTACCAATCATGAGGGCTTTGAGGCCAGGAGAGTGAGGTCGGAATTCTGAGAACAAAAGTTATACTTGGGCTAAGGGCAGGGGCACGGCAGGTACCCCCTGCAGATCTGAACCAATATCTCATTCATTTCAAGTCAGGGAGAGAACTAGACTTTGGCTTAGGTTGGAGTTTCTGTGCCTGACGGCTCCTTCATGAAGGGAGCGGAATCTCGTGTCCATGGAGTTTTTCCCACGTGGGAGTTGTGGGTTGCCCCCTTCAAGAATTCCTTCTGCGGGACAATTGAGACCTTTGGGCAGCTCCAGGACATCCCATATGGAGTGACTCCATAGCACCGTTCGAGGGAGGATGCCTGGGAAGCCAGCCTCGCATTCCAATTGTCTCCTAGCAACAAGCCAGTTTAGATCTGATGGCTCTGCGGGAGCAACCGGGGTGACTGACTTGAAATGGACTTTCCTCAGGATGGGTCCTAATGTGTCTTTGTGTCCATGGGGCCTTGGAATGGGGCCGTGGCACCGGGACACTGAAGTATTCTCCTAAGCTTTTGACAGAGCTCGATGCACATGTTTCCTTGTGGAGACGAGATTTGTTCTGATTGCTACCTCAGGAAAACACCTATGCTGGTATTGGAATCCAGGCTTTTGAGGAGACATGCCTCTCATCAAAGCAATGGATCCGATTGGCCAGGGTCCTGTCTGGTTCAATCTTCTTCTCTGGGGACATCCATCTATGGTATGAGTGGAGGTAGATGCTCAGCTGGTATCAGACCGCCCTTGTTTGTCCCAGGCGACCTGCACTATTGGGATGGCCTCAGCGATTTGTAGGGTTCTCCAAATTTTACTGTTTTGGACAATGGCATCGGCAGAATTCCCATGGATTGGGTAGGCACAGTCCTACTGTGTGACTCCAGGGGCCCCAGCCTGGAGGGTGTGTGGCCCAGGACTTTGAGGACAGAAGTCTGAAAACACAAACTCAGCTTAGGTTTGGGGACGTAGGTATGGCAGGCCTGATGTATAAACCATGAGAAGAACTCTTCCAGATATGAAGAAAGAGTGAGTCTGAGGGGCTTGCTCAGGCTTTTGTCTCTGGATTTTGTATCAGAGATGGCCGTGGAATGTCGGGGAGGCCTCATGGGCCATGGACGAATCTTCCTCTCTGTGGATTTGGCCCGATCCCAATTGTTTTTCGTCAAACTGTGGAATGGGAGGACTCCTTTCAGGTTTGTTACCTCAGGTGTCCCGCCAAAAGAGGAATTCCAAAGAAGAGCCCTGGGGAAAAGTGAAGGGAGAACCCGAACTATGGGTAAAATTTGGGGCCTAGAGGCATGGCATGCCCAATATGCTATCTCTTCATCCAGCCACTGAGAGGCCTTATTGAGGACTGGGATCAGGGTGAGGGTCACAATGTGTGGTTTTGACCAATGTGGCCCGCAAACATGAGCGGGGCCTCATGGGCCACCCTGGTTTCAACTACACTGAATGTTGGACAACATGCCAACCACATGGTTTCTTGCCACGGGGAAGGAGTTGTGATTTCTGCATCACTTTCAAGCCTGGGCAGTGATTGGAGATAAGGTCTAGGTTCTGAAACTTGACAACCGAGGTTGGGAAGAGATGACGACCTAAGACCATGGCGGGTCCGATGTGCTCAGTGAGCGGCCAGCTTTCTGTGTGGGGCCAGGTAATCCAGGCTCAGGCTGTGTCAAAAAGGTCAATAGTGCCCAGGTCAGCCTATATATTTGGGGTACAGTCGTATGGCGTGCAGGTTGATCCTCTTTTGGAGTTTCTGGGTAGCCCCAGAGGGCAATGTTTTTCTTCCTGAGGGCAGGAAGAGTGCTGCATTATAGTTCTGGTTTTCACTGGAGGCTTGTGGGACAGTAGTCTGAGGAAGGAAATCTGAGAACAAGCTAGGCTTAGGTTTCTGGGTGAGGAAAAGGCAGGAACAATCTACAGACCTGAATCGAGATCTCGTGCTTATGATGTCAGGGCGAGGATCAGAAGATCGCTCAGGTTGGAGTTTCTGTCCCTGATGGCCCTTCATGAAGGGGTGGGGGGGTCATGAGGCCGTGGGGGTTTTCCCACGATGTTAGTTGTGAGAAGCTCCAAACTGCAAAGATTCTTCTGCAGGACAATTGAGACCTGTTGGTTGGCTCCAGGGCAA
Source organism: Mustela nivalis (assembly GCF_964662115.1). NCBI lineage: Eukaryota > Metazoa > Chordata > Mammalia > Carnivora > Mustelidae > Mustela > Mustela nivalis. The sequence continues at coordinate 1,220,395 of NW_028136453.1, read as the reverse complement.
TGATTCCGAGCAGGGTTCTAAGGATAGATGGCTGGGTAGCCCACCTCGCATTCCAATTGTGTCCTAGCAACAAGACAGGTTAGATCTGCTGGATCTGGGGGAGCAACCCAGGAGGCTGAGTTGAAATAAACTCTCCTGTGGATGGGTCCTAATGTCTTTTTGTGTCTATGGAGACCTTGGAATGTAGCGGTGGCACTGGGGTCCTGAAGGGTTTTTCCAAACAGAGGCTTTGACACAGCTCCAACGTGCAAGTTTCCCATATGTAGATGAGATGTTTTCTGATGGGTGAGTCAAGAAACAGCCATACGCTGGTATTGAAATCCAGGCCTCTGAGGAGAGATGACTGGATACCACAGAAATGGATCCAAATAGTGCCTAGGGGCCTGTTCGTTCCTTTTTACCTCTGGGGACATCAGTCTATGCGTCTGAGTGCAGGTAGGTGCTCAGATGAGCTCAGATTGCCCCTGTTTGTCCTGGGAAACCACCACTATTGGGATGGCCTCAGGCAGTTTGGAGGTTTATCCTATTAGTAGGGTTGTGGCCATTGGATAGGGCACATACAATTCCCTTGGAGAGGGCAAGTACAGTCCTCAGGTTTGGCTCCAGGGGCCTGAGCCTGTAGGGTGTGTAGGCCAGAGCTGTTTGGACAGTTGTCTGAAAACACAAACACGGCTTATGTTTTGGGTCATAGGTATGGCAGGACTGATCTACAGACCATGAGGAGAACTCTTCAGGATATGAAAAAAGGGCGAGTGTGAGGCTCGTGCTCAAGTTTTTGTCTCTGGATATCGTGTCACTCATGGTCGTGAAATTTCCAGGTGACTTCATGGGAAATGGACGAGTCTTACTCTCTGGGGTTTTGCCCCGTCCCAAGAGTTTTGGGTCATTCTGGGGATGGAAGAAGTCCGTTTTGTTGTTGTTGTTGTTGATTTGCTTTGTTTTGTTTTTTAACCTCAGGTGTCTCACCAAATGAGGTATTCCAGAGTAGAGCCCTGGGGAGGGCCGACCGGACAACCAGAAATCTGGTTAAAAATTGTGGCCTAGGGACATGTCAAGCCCATTATGACATCTAATGGTCGAGCCACTGAGAGGACTTACTAGAGCACAGGACTCACGCTGAGGGTCACAATGCGTGTTTATGCCCTCTTCGCACTCAAGAATTGGCGGGGCCTCCGGGTGAATGCTGGTTTCTCCTACACTGAACGTTGGACAACATGCCAACCACAAGGTTTCTTGCCATGGGTAAGGACAAGGTCTGATTTCTGCATCACAGGCACCCCTGGGCAGTGGTTGGAGATAAGGTCTAGGTTCTGAAGCCTGAAAAACCGCAGTTGGGAAGAGATGATAACCTAAGGCCATGGCGGTTCTGATGTGCTCAGTGTGCGGTCAGCTTTCTGGGTGTTGGTCAGGAGGTCCGAGCTCAGGTTGTGTCAGACAGTGCATTAGTGCCCAGGTTAGACTATATACTTTGGGTATAGTCGAATGCCATGTAGATTTATCCTCATATAAGGTGCCTGGGCAGCTCATTAGGCCAAATTTTTTTTCTAGAGGGCAGGCAGAGTGCTGCATTGTGGGTCTGGAATTGCGAAACTTCCGGGTTCGGGGCCTGGAGTGTGAGGACGGAAGTCTGAGAACACAAGCTAGACTTTGGTTTCAGGGCCAGGGCATGGCAGGTACCCCTGTAGATCTGAACCTATATCTCATGCATCTGAAGTCAGGGCGAGGATCAGAAGTTGGCTCAGGTTGGAGTTTCTGTGCATGACGGCCCCTTCATGAAGGGAGCGGAATCTCGAGGCCATGGAGGTTTTCCCACGTTGGGAGTTGTGGGATGCCCCCTTCAAGGATTCCTTCTGCGGGACAATTGAGACTTGTTGGGCAGCTCCAGGACATCCCATATGGAATGACTCCAGGGCACCGTTCGAGGATGGATGCCTGGGAAGCCCGCCTCGCATTCCAATTGTCTCCTAGCAACAAGACAGTTTAGATCTGATGGCTTAGCGGGAGAAACCGGGGTGGCTGACTTGAAATGGACTTTCCTGAGGATGGGTCCTAATGTGTGTTTGTGTCCATGAGGGCCTTAAAATGGGGCGGTGGCACCGGGACCCTGAAGTATTCTCCTAAGCTTTTGACATAGCTCGATGCACAAGGTTCCTTGTGGAGACGAGATTTGTTTTGATGGGTGCCTCAGGAAAACCTCTATGCTGGTATTGGTATCCAGGCTTTTGAGGAGACATGCCTGTAATCCAAAGCAATGTATCCGATTATGTTCTAAGGTCCTGTCTGGTTCAATCTTCTTCTCAGGGGACATCCATCTATGGTATGAGTGGAGGTAGATGCTCAGCTGGTATCAGACCGCCCTTGTTTGTCCCGGGCGACCTGCACTATTGGGATGGCCTCAGGGATTTGGAGGGTTCTCCAAATTTTACTGTTTTGGACAATGGCATCGGCAGAATTCCCATGGACTGGGTAGGCACAGTCCTAATGTGTGACTCCAGGGGCCCCAGCCTGGAGGGTGTGTGGCCCAGGACTTTGAGGACAGAAGTCTGAAAACACAAACTCAGCTTAGGTTTGGGGACGTAGGTATGGCAGGCCCGATCTATAAACCATGAGAAGAACTCTTCCGGATATGAAGAAAGAGCGAGTCTGAGGCGCTTGCTCAGGCTTTTGTCTCTGGGTTTTGTATCAGAGATGGCCGTGGAATGTCGGGGAGGCCTCATGGGCCATGGACGAATCTTCCTCTCTGTGGATTTGGCCCGATCCCAATTGTTTTTCGTCAAACTGTGGAATGGGAGGACTCCTTTCAGGTTTGTTACCTCAGGTGTCCCGCCAAAAGAGGAATTCCAAAGAAGAGCCCTGGGGAAAAGTGAAGGGAGAACCCGAACTATGGGTAAAATTTGGGGCCTAGGGGCATGGCAAGCCCAATATGCTATCTCTTCATCCAGCCACTGAAAGGCCTTATTGAGGACTGGGATCAGGGTGAGGGTCACAATGTGTGGTTTTGACCAATGTGGCCCGCAAACATGAGCGGGGCCTCATGGGCCACCCTGGTTTCAACTACACTGAACGTTGGACAACATGCCAACCACATGGTTTCTTGCCACGGGGAAGGAGTTGTGATTTCTGCATCACTTTCAAGCCTGGGCAGTGATTGGAGATAAGGTCTAGGTTCTGAAACTTGACAACCGAGGTTGGGAAGAGATGACGACCTAAGACCATGGCGGGTCCGATGTGCTCAGTGAGCGGCCAGCTTTCTGTGTGGGGCCAGGTAATCCAGGCTCAGGCTGTGTCAAAAAGGTCAATAGTGCCCAGGTCAGCCTATATATTTGGGGTACAGTCGTATGGCGTGCAGGTTGATCCTCTTTTGGAGTTTCTGGGTAGCCCCAGAGGGCAATGTTTTTCTTCCTGAGGGCAGGAAGAGTGCTGCATTATAGTTCTGGTTTTCACTGGAGGCTTGTGGGACAGTAGTCTGAGGAAGGAAATCTGAGAACAAGCTAGGCTTAGGTTTCTGGGTGAGGAAAAGGCAGGAACAATCTACAGACCTGAATCGAGATCTCGTGCTTATGATGTCAGGGCGAGGATCAGAAGATCGCTCAGGTTGGAGTTTCTGTCCCTGATGGCCCTTCATGAAGGGGTGGGGGGGTCATGAGGCCGTGGGGGTTTTCCCACGATGTTAGTTGTGAGAAGCTCCAAACTGCAAAGATTCTTCTGCAGGACAATTGAGACCTGTTGGTTGGCTCCAGGGCAATGATTCCGAGCAGGGTTCTAAGGATAGATGGCTGGGTAGCCCACCTCGCATTCCAATTGTGTCCTAGCAACAAGACAGGTTAGATCTGCTGGATCTGGGGGAGCAACCCAGGAGGCTGAGTTGAAATAAACTCTCCTGTGGATGGGTCCTAATGTCTTTTTGTGTCTATGGAGACCTTGGAATGTAGCGGTGGCACTGGGGTCCTGAAGGGTTTTTCCAAACAGAGGCTTTGACACAGCTCCAACGTGCAAGTTTCCCATATGTAGATGAGATGTTTTCTGATGGGTGAGTCAAGAAACAGCCATACGCTGGTATTGAAATCCAGGCCTCTGAGGAGAGATGACTGGATAGCACAACAATGAATCCAAATAGTGCCTAGGGGCCTGTTCGTACCTTTTTACCTCTGGGGACATCAGTCTATGCATCTGAGTGCATGTAGGTGTCAGATGGGCTCAGATTGCTCCTGTTTGTCCTGGAGAGCCACCACTATTGGGATGGCCTCAGGGAGTTTGGACGTTTATCCTATTAGTAGGTTGTGGCTATTGGAATGGGCACATACAATTCCCTTGGAGAGGGCAAGTACAGTCCTCAGGTTTGGCTCCAGGGGCCTTAGCCTGTAGGGTGTGTAGGCAGAGCTGTTTGGACAGTTGTCTGAAAACACAAACGCGGCTTATGTTTCGGGTAATAGGTATGGCAGTATTGATCTACAGACCATGAGGAAAACTCTTCGGGATATGAAAAAAGGGCGAGTGTCAGGCTCTTGCTCAAGTTTTTGTCTCTGGATATCGTGTCACTCATGGTCATGAAATTTCCGGTTGACTTCATGGGAAATGGACGAGTCTTACTCTCTGGTGGTTTGTCCCCATCGCAAGATTTTTGGGTCATTCTGTGGGATGGAAGAAGTCCGTTTTGTTGTTGTTGTGATTTGCCTTGTTTTGTTTTTTAACCTCAGGTGTCCCACCAAATGAGGTATTCCAGAGTAGAGCCCTGGGGAGGGCCGACTGGACAACCAGAAATCTGGTTACAAATTTGGGCCTAGGGACATGTCAAGCCCATTATGACATCTAATGGTCGAGCGACTGAGAGGACTTACTAGAGGACAGGACTCACACTGAGGGTCACAATGCGTGTTTATGCCCACTTCGCAAACAAGAATGGGCGGGGCCTCATGGTGAATCCTGGTTTCTCCTACACTGAACGTTGGACAACCTGCCAATGACAAGATTTCTTGCCATGGGTAAGGAAGAGTTCTGATTTCTGCATCACAGTCACCCCTGGGCAGTGATTGGAGATAAGGTCTAGATTCTGAAGCCTGAAAACAGAGGTAGGGAAGAGATGATAACCTAAGGCCATGGCGGGTCTGATGTGCTCAGTGTGCCGTCAGCTGTCTGGGTGTTGGTCAGGAGGTCCAGGCTCAGGTTGTGTCAGACAGTGCATTAGTGCCCCCGTAGACTATATAATTTGGGTAAAGTCGAGTGCCATGTAGATTTATCCTCATATAAGTTGTCTGGGTAGCTCATTAGGCAAAATTTGTTTTCTAGAGGGCAGGCAGAGTGCTTCATTGTCGGTCCGGAATTGCCAAACTTGAGGGCTTCGTGTCCAGGAGTGTGAGGACGGAAGTCTGAGAACACAAGCTAGACTTGTGTATCAGGGCGAGGACACGGCAGGGACCACTGTAGATCTGAACCAATATCTCATGCATCTGAAGTCAGGGCGAGGATCAGACATTGTCTCACGTTGTAGTTTATGTGCATGACGGCCCCTTCATGAAGAGAGCGAAATCTCGAGGCCATGTAGGTTTTCCCACGTTGGGTGTTGTGGGATGCCCCCTTCAAGGATACCTTCTGCGGGACAATTGAGACCTTTTGGGCAGCTTCAGGACATCCCATATGGAATGACTCCAGGGCACCATTCGAGAATGGATGACTGGGAAGCAGGCCTCGCATTCCAATTTTCTCCTAGCAACAAGAGAGTTTAGATCTGATGGCTCTGCGTGAGCAACAGGAGTGACTGACTTGAAATGGACTTTCCTGAGGATGGGTCCTAATGTGTGTTTGTGTCCATGAGAGCCTTAAAATGGGGCGGTGGCACCGGGGCCCTGAAGTATTCTCCTAAGCTTTTGACATAGCTCAATGCACAAGGTTCCTTGTGGAGACGAGATTTGTTCTAATGGGTGCCTCAGAAAAACCCCTATGCTGGTATTGGAATCCAGGCTTTTGAGGAGACATGCCTGTAAACCAAAGCAATGTATCCGATTATGGCCTAGGGTCCTGTCTGGTTCAATCTGCTTCTCAGGGGACATCCATCTATGGTATGAGTAGAGGTAGATGCTCAGCTGGTATCAGACCGCCCTTGTTTGTCCCGGGCGACCTGCACTATTGGGATGGCCTCAGGGATTTGGAGGGTTCTCCTAATTTTACGGTTTTGGACCCTGGAATGGGGAGAATTCCCATGGATTGGGTAGACACAGTCCTAATGTGTGACACCTGGGGACCCAGCCTGGAAGGTGTGTGGCCCAGGACTTTGGGGACAGAAGTCTGAAAACACAAACTCAGCTTAGCTTTGGGGAGGTAGCTATGGCAGGCCCGATCTATAAACCATGAGAAGAACTCTTCCGGATATAAAGAAAGAGCGAGTCTGAGGCACTTGCTCAGGCTTTTGTCTCTGGATTTTGTATCAGAGATGGCCGTGGAATGTCGGGGAAGCCTCATGGGCCATGGACGAATCTTTCTCTCTGGGGATTTGGTCCAATTCCAATTGCTTTTCATCAATCTGTGGAATGGGAGGACTCCTTTCAGGTTTGTTACGTCAGGTGTCTCGCCAAAAGAGGAATTCCAAAGATGAGCCCTGGGGAAAAGTGAAGGGAGAACCCGAACTATGGGTAAAATTTGGGGCCTAGGGGCATGGCAAGCCGAATATGCTGACTCTTCATCCAGCCACTGAGAGGCCTTACCTGAGGCCTGGGATCAGGCTGAGGGACACAATGTGTGTTTGTGACCAATGTGGCCCATAAACATGGGCGGGGCATTATGGGCCACACTGGTTTCAACTACACTGAACGTTGGAAAAACATGCCAACCACTAGGTTTCTTGCCAAGGCGAAGGAGAAGTTCTGATTCTTGTATCACGTTCACTCCTGAGCAGTGAGTGCAGATAAGGTCTAGGTTCTGAAGGTGAAAACTGAGGTTGTGTAGAGTTGATGGCCTAAAGCCATTGTGGGTGTGATATGCTCTGTTTATGGCCAGCTGTCTGGGTGTTGACCTGGAGGTCTGCCCTCAGGCTGTTTCAGACAGGGCTTTAGTGCACAGGCTAGACTGTATAATTGGGGTATGGTCGAGTGGCATGCAGGTTGTTACTCATTTGGCGTTTCTGGTTAGGCCTATAGGGCAACATTTTTCTTCTGGAGGGCAGGCAGAGTGCTGCATTGTGTCTCCAGAATTGCCAAACTGGAGGGGTGTGGCCAGGATTGTGAGGAAGGAAGTCTGAAAACACAAGCTAGCACGAGTTTTGGGGCCAAGAGCATGGCAGGCCCACACTGCAGAGGCTGAATCGAGATCTCCTGCAGGTGAGGTCAGGGCGAGTATCAGATGTTGCCTCAAGCTGGAGTTTGTGTCCATGACGGCCCCTTCCTGAAGGGGGTGGGGGCGTCATGAGGCCAGGGATGTTTCCCTACGCTGGGAGTTGTGAGCTGCTCCAAACTTCAAAGTTTCCTTCTTCAGGACAGTCGAGTACTATTGGATGGTTCCAGGATGCCCCATACAGAAAGACTCGAGAGCAGGGCCCTAAGCATGGATGCCGAGAAACGCCAACTCACCTTCCCATTGCCTGGTCGAGACAAGGCACACTCAATCTGCAGGCTTTTGGGTGAGCTACCCAGAAGGCTGAGTTTAAATGGACTCTCCTGAGGATGAGTCATAATGTGGGTTGCTAGCCAAGGAGACCTTGGAATGTGGCAGTAGCTAAGGGACTCTGCAGGATTCTCCAACCCGAAGGGCTTGACACAACTCCAACAAGGAAGCTTCCCATGTGGAGATGAGAGGTCTTCGGTCTGGTGCCTCAGGAAAGCCCCGTATGCTGGTCTTCGAACCCAGGCCTCTGAGGAGTGATACCTGGACACCAAAGCAAGAGTTCATAATAGGGCCTAGGGGCCTGTCTGGTTCGATCTTCTTTCTCTGCGGATATCTGTCTGTGTGTCTGCGTGGAGGTAGTAGTTGCTCATCTTGTGTCATAATGCCAGTATTTGTCCAGTGCGGCTTGTGGTAGTGGGATGTCCTTGGGGACCTTGAGGTTTCTACTATTTTGTAGAGTTGTGGCCAATGGAATGGGCAGTTTCTTAGGAGAGAGCAGGCACAGTTCTGTGGTGTGGCACCAGAGACCCCAGCCTGAAGGCTGTGTGGGCCATGGCTGTGCAGACAGACATCCAAAAACCCTAACTCAGCTCAGGTTTGGGGCCGAGGTTACGGCAGGCCTGATCTACAGTCCATGAGGGGAGCTCCTCTGGATATGAAAGAAGGGTGAGAGGGAGGCAGTCGCTCAGGCTTTTGTCTCTGGATGTTTTGTCCACAATGGCCGTTTAATGTAGTAGTTGCCTCATGGGTCGTAGAAGTCTCCCTCTCTGGTAGTTTGTCCAGCCCCCAAGAGTTTGGGGTCATTCTGTGGGAAGGGAAGTGTCCTGTTTTCTGCTTCATGTGTCCCCCCAGTAGAGGGATTCTAGAGCATAGCAGTGGGTACTGACAACTGGTATACTCGCCCTCTGGTTAAGCCTGGGGGCCTATGGATATGACAAGCCCCATATGCAGGATCTTGGTCCAGCCACTGAGAGGCGTTACTTTAATACGGGACTCACGCTGCAGGTCACAATGCATGTCTGTGCCCTAGGCGGCCCTCAAGCACTGGCGTGGCCTTTCGGACAATGCAGGTTTTCCCACATTGAACGTTGGACAACATGCCAACCACAAGGTTTCTGGCCATGGGGAAGGAGGAATTCTAATTTATGCATCACGTTCACCCCTGGGCAGTGATTGGAGATAAGGTCTAGGTTCTGAAGCCTGAAAACCGAGGTTGGGAAGAGATGACGACCTACAGCCATAGCGGGTCCTATGTGTCCAGGTTGGGGCCAGCTGTCTGGGTGTCGTTTGGGATGTCTTGTCTCAGGCTGTGCCAGACAGGGCATTAGAATACAGGGTGGGCTGTATAATTGCTTTACAATCGAGTGGCATGCATTAGAAAATCATTTGGGGTTTCTTATTAGCAGCATAGGGCAAAGTTTTTCTTCTGGAGGGCTGGCAGAGTGCTGCATTGTGGCATCGGAATTCCCAAACTGGAGGGCTTGTGGGCCAGGAGAGTGAGGACGGAAGTCTGAGAACACAAGCTAGGCTTAGGTTTCGGGGCAAGGACATGGCAGGCACACTCTGCAGAGCTGAATTGACATCTCATGCCTCTGAAGTCAGGTCGAGGATCAGACTTTGGCTCAGGTTTGAGTTTCTGTCCATGTTGGCCCCTTCAGGAAGGGGGGACATTATGAGCCCATGGGGGTTTTCCCACTATTGGAGTTGTGAGATGCTCCAAACCGCAAGGATTCCTTCTGTGGGACAATTAAGATTTGTTGGATGGCTCCAGGACGTCTTATAAGGTATTTTTCCAGAACAGAGTTCTAAGTATGAATGCCTGGGCAGCCAGCCTCACATTCCAATTGTCTCCTAGCAACAAGAAACGTTTGATCTGCTGGCTTGGGGTAGCAACAGAGGGGGCTGAGTTGAAATGGACTTTCCTGAGGATGATCTTAATGTTGGTTTGAGTCCATGGAGACCTTGGTATGGGGTAGTGGCACCAGGGCCCTGAAGGATTCTCCTAACCAGAGGTTATGACAAAGCTCCAATGAGCAAGTTTTCCATGGGGAGACGAGATTTGTTCTTATTGGTGCCTCAGGAAACCACCATATGCTGGTATTGGAAAGGAGGCCTCTGAGGAGAGATGCCTGGAAACCAAAGCAATGGATCTGATTAGGGCCTAGGAACCTGTCCGGTTCAATATTCTTCTCTGGGGACATCTGTTGTCTGAGTGGAGGTTGTTGCTCAGCTGATTTGAGATCACCCCTGTTTGTCCTGGGCGGCCTACACTATTAAGATGGCCTCGGTGACTTTGGAGGTTTTTCCTCATTTGCAAGGTTGTGGCCAATGGAATGGGAAGAATTCCCTTGAAAGGGAAGCACAGTCCTGAGGTGTGGCTCCAAGGACCCAATTGTGGAGCATGTTTGGTCCAGGGCTATTTGGACAAAAGTCTGAAAACACAAACTCCACTTAGGTTGGGGGATGTAAGTATGGCCGACCCGATCTATAGACCGTGAGGAGAACTCTTCGGGATATGAACAAAGGGCGAATGTGAGGTGCTGGCTCATGCTTTTTTTTTTTTTCTGGAATTGTGTCACCGATTGCCATGGAATGTCGGGGTGTCCTCATGGGTCATTGATGAGGCTCCCTTTCTCGGGATTTGACCCGATCCCAAGAGTTTGGGGTCATTCTGTGGAAAGGGAGGAGGCCTTTCTTGTTTTTTTGTTTATTTTTTTAGTATTATTATTTTTTTTTTACCTAAGGTGGACCACCAAAAGAGGGATCCAAGAGCAGAGTCCTGGCGAGGGGCGACTGGACAACCAGACCTCTGGTTAACATTGGGACCTAAGAACATGGCAAGCCCCATATGTGGGCTCTTGGTCCAGACACTGAGAGGCCTTCCTTGAGGATAGGTCTCACACTGAGTTTCACAATGTGTTTTTGTGCCCAAGGAGCCCCTCAAGTCAGGGCGTGGCCTAATGTACCATGCTGGTTTCTCCTACACTGAACGTTGCACAATATGGCAACCACAAGTTTTCTGGCCATGGGGAAGAAGGAGTTCTAATTTCTGCAACACTTTCACTCCTGGACTGTGATTGGATTTAAGGTCTAGGTTCTGAAGCCTGAAAACTGAGGTTGGGAAGAGATGAAGACCTAAGGCCATGGTGTGGCTGATGTGCTCAGTGTTCGGCCAGCTGTTGAGTGTGGGTTGGGAGGTGCAGGCTCAGGCTGTGGCAGACAGGGAATTAGTGCCCAGGCTAGACTGTATCATTGGGGTGCAGTCGAGTTTCGTGCAGGATGGTACTCATTTGTGGTTACTGGGTAGCCCCAGAGGGCAACATTTTTCTTCTGGAGGGAAGACACAGTGCCACATAGTGGCTCCAGAATTCCCAAACTGGAAGGCTTGTGGGCCAGGAGTGTGAGAAAAAAATTCTGAGAACACAAGCCAGACTTAGATTTCGGGGTGAGGGGACGGCAGGCACCCTCTGCAGAGATGATTCGAGATCCCGTATGCCTGAAGACAGAGCTAGGATCAGACGTTGGCTTATGTCGGAGTTTCTGTCCATGACGGCCCCTTCATGAAGGGGACGGTGTCACGAGGACATGGAGGTTTTCCCACGATGGGAATTGTGATATGCTCCAAACCGCAATGATTCCTTCTGTGGGACAGTCGAGACCTGTTGGATGGCTCCAGGACATCCCATAAGGAAGTTATCCAGAGCAGGGTTCTAAGGATCGATGCCTGGGCAGCCTGCCTCCCATTCCAGGTGTCTCATAGCGCCAAGGCAAGTTCGATCTGCTGGATCTAGGGGAGCAACCGAGGCGGGTGTGTTGAAATGGGTGAGTTGAGGATGGGTCATAATGTGCATTTGTGTCCATGGAGACCTTGGAATGGGGTGCTTGATCCGGGGCCTTGAGGGATGTTCATAACCGGAGGTTTTGATGGGCTCTAAAGAGTACGTTTCCTATGTAGAGAAGAGAATTGTTTTGATGAGTGCCTAAGGAATCTCCCATATGCTGGTATGGGAAACCAGGCCTCTGAGGAGAGATGACTGGAAACAAAAGCAATCGAGATGATTAGGGCCTAGGTGCCTGTCCGGTTCAATCTCTTTCCTGAGGGTACGTGTCTAAGGATCTGAGGGGATGTAGTTGCTCAGCTTGTGTCAGATCGCCCCTGTTTGTCCTGGGCAGCCTATAATATTGGGATGGCTTCCGGACTTTGGAGTTTCTCCTAATCTATAGGTTTGTGGCCAATGGAATGGGCAGAAATCTCCTGGAGAGGGCAGGCACAGTTCTGAGTTTGGCTCTAGGGGCCCAGCCTTGAGGCTGTGTGGGCCAGGACTGTGGGGACAAAAGTCTGAAAACACAAACTCCGCTTAGGATTGGGGACATAGGTATGGCATGCCCAATCTACAGACTGTGATAACACTTAGGGATATGAAAAAGGGTGAGTTTGAGGTGCTTGCTCAGGTTTTGTCTCTGGATTTGTGTCAACAATGTGGGTGGAATGCTGGCGTGGCCTCATGGGTGGGGATGGCTTTCCTTCTCTGAGGATTTGACCCGATCCCAAGAGTTTGGGTACATTCTGTGGGATGGGAGGAGTCTTTTCTGTTTTTTATTTTATTTTATTTTATATTTTATTTTATGTACCTCAAGTGTCCCAATAAAAGAGGGATTCCAGAGCAGAGTCCTTGGGAGGGACAACTGGATATCCCCACCTCTGTTTAAGTTTGGGGGCCTAGGGGCATGGAAAGTCCAAAAGGCGGGCTCTTGATTCAGACACTGAGAGGCCTTCCTTGAGGACAGGGCTCATGCTGAGGTTCACAATGCCTATTTGTGCCCAACAAGGCCCTCAAGCATGGGAAGTGCCTCATGGGCACGCTAGATTATTCTACACTGAACGTTGGAGAATATGCCAACCACAAGGTTTCCAGCCATGGCGAAGGAAGAGTTGTGATTTCTCCATCACGTTCACCCCTGGACAGTGTTTGGAGTTTAGGTCTAGGTTCTGAAACCCGAAAACTGAGGTTGGAAGAGATGAAGACCTAAGGACCTGATGGGTCCAATGAGCTCAGTGTGCAGCCAGCTGTTGAGCGTAGGTCTGGAGGTGTGGGCTCATGCTGTGTCAGACAAGGCATTAGACAGGGTAGACTGCATATTTGGGGTGCAGTCGAGTGGCGTTCAGTTGATCCTTATTCGGGTTTCTAGGTAGCTCCATAAGGCAACGTTTTTCTTCTGGAGGGCAGGCAGTGTGCTGCATTATGGCCCCAGTATTGCCAATCTGTAGGGCTTTTGGGGCAGGGGTGTGAGGACGGTAGTCTGAGAACACAAGCTAGGCTTAGTTTTGGGGGTGAGTGCACAGAAGGCATACTCTGCAGAGCTGAATCAAGATCTCATGCACCTGAAGTCAGGGCGAATATCAGACGTTTGCTCAGGTTGGAGTTTCTGTCCATGATGGCCCCTTTATAAAGTGGAGCGTCTCAAGAGGCCATGTAGATTTTCCCACAATGGGAGTTGTGAGATGCTCCAGACTGCAAAGATTCCTTCTGTGGGACACTTGAGACCTGCTGGATGGCTCTAGGATGTCCCATGTGGAACGACTCCAGAGTAGGGTTCTAAGGATGGATGCCTGGGCAGCCCGCCTACCATTCTAGTTGTCTCCTAGCAACAAGGCAGGTTTGATCTGCAGGCCCTGGGGGAGAAACCAAGGGGGTTGAGTTGACATGGACTCTCCCGACAATAGATCATAATGTGGGTTTAAGTCCATGGAGACCTTGGAATGGGGCGCTTGATCCGGGGCCCTGAAAGATTCTCCTAAACAGAGGTTTTTATAGCGCTCCAAAGAGTACATTTCCTATGTGGAGATGAGATTTTTCTGATGAGTGCCTCAGTAATCCCCCGTATTCTGGTATTGGAAACCAGGCCTCTGAGGAGAGATGCCTGGAACAAAAGCAATGGATCCGATTAGAGCCTAAGTGCCTGTCCAGTTCAATCTTATTCTATGGGGATATCTGTCTCTGGGTCTGAGTGGAGGTAGTTTCCTAACTTGTGAAAGATTATCCCTGTTTGTCCTGGGCAGCCAACACTATTGGGATGGCCTCGGGGAGTTTGGAGGATTCTCCTAATCTATAGGGTTGTGGCCAATGGAAATGGCAGAATTCCCCTAGAGAGGGAAGCCACAGTCCTGAGGTGTGTCTCCAGGGGCCCCAGCTTGGATGGTGTGTGGGCCAGGACTGTGGGGACAGAAGTCTGAAAACACAAACTCAGCTTAGGTTTGGGGATGTATGTATGAAGGCTCGATCTACAGACCGTGAGAATTTTCCGGGCTATGAACAAAGGGCGAGTATGTGGCGCTTGCTCAGGGTTTTGTCTCCGGATTTTGTGTCAACGGTGGCCGTGGAATGTCGGGGTGTCATCAAGGGCCATGGACAATTCTTTCTCTGGTGATTTGGCCTGATCCCAAGGGGTTGGGATCATTCTGTGGATGGGAAGAGTCCTTTCTGTATTTTTTTTTTTTTTACCTCAGGTGTTCCACCAAAGAGGGATTCCAGAGTAGAGCCCTGAGTAGGGGTGACTAGACATCTCGAACTCTGGTTGAGATTGGGGGACTAGGGGCTTGGCAAGCCCCATATGTGGGCTGTTGTTCCAGTCACTAAGAGGCTTTACATGAGGATAGGGTTCACGCTGAGGGTCACAATGTGTGTTTGTGCAAATTGTGGCCCACGGGGATAGGTGGGGCCTCATAGTCCATGCTGCTTTCTCCTACAATGAACATTGGACAACATGCCAACCACTAGGTTTCTTGCCAAGGCGAAGGAGAAGTTCTGATTCTTGCATCACGTTCACTCCTGAGCAGTGAGTGGAGATAATGTCTAGGTTCTGAAGGTGAAAACTGAGGTTGGGTAGAGATGATGGCCTAAAGCCATTGTGGGTGTGATATGCTCTGTGTACGGCCAGCTGTCTGGGTGTTGGACTGGAGGTCTGCCCTCAGGCTGTGTCAGACAGGGCTTTAGTGCACAGGCTAGACTGAATAATTGGGGTATGGTCGAGTGGCATGCAGGTTGTTACTCATTTGGCGTTTCTGGTTAGCCCTATAGGGCAATATTTTTCTTCTGGAGGGCAGGCAGAGTGCTGCATTGTGTCTCCAGAATTGCCAAACTGGAGGGGTGTGGCCAGGATTGTGAGGAAGGAAGTCTGAAAACACAAGCTAGCACGAGTTTTGGGACCAAGAGCATGGCAGGTCCACTCTGCAGAGGCTGAATTGAGATCTCCTGCAGGTGAGGTCAGGGCGAGTATCAGATGTTGCCTCAAGCTGGAGTTTGTGTCTATGACGGCCCTTACATGAAGGGGTTGGGGGCGTCATGAGGCCAGGGAGGTTTCCCTACACTGGGAGTTTTGAGCTGCTCCAAACGTCAAAGTTTCCTTCTTCAGGACAGTCGAGTACTATTGGATGGTCCCTTGATGCCCCATACAGAAAGACTCGAGAGCAGGGGCCTAAGCATGGATGCCGAGAAACGCCAACTCACCTTCCCATTGCCTGGTCGAGACAAGGCACGCTCAATCTGCGGGCTCTTGGGTGAGATACCCAGAAGGCTGAGTTTAAATGGACTCTCCTGAGGATGAATCATAATGTAGTTTAGTGGCCATGGAGACCTTGGAATGTGGCAGTAGCTAAGGGACTCTGCAGGATTCTCCAACCCGAAGGGCTTGACACAACTCCAACAAGGAAGCTTCCCAGGTGGAGATGAGAGATCTTCTGTCTGGTGCCTCAGGAAAGCCCCGTATGCTGGTCTTCGAACCCAGGCCTCTGAGGAGTGATACCTGGACACCAAAGCAAGAGTTCATAATAGGGCCTAAGGGCCTGTCTGGTTCAATCTTCTTTCTCTGCGGATATCTGTCTGTGTGTCTGCATGGATGTAGTAGTTGCTCAGCTTGTGTCATAATGCCCCTATTTGTCCAGTGCGGCTTGCCGTAGTGGGATGTCCTTGGGGACCTTGAGGTTTCTACTATTCTGTAGAGTTGTGGCCAATGGAATGGGCAGTTTCTTAGGAGAGAGCAGGCACAGTTCTGTGGTGTGGCTCCAGGGACCCCATCCTGGAGGCCGTGTGAGCCATGGCTGTGCAGACAGACATCCAAAATCCCTAACTCAGCTCAGGTTTGGGGCCGAGGTTACGGCAGGCCTGATCTACAGTCCATGAGGGGAGCTCCTCTGGATATTAAAGAAGGGTGAGAGGGAGGCAGTCGCTCAGGCTTTTGTCTCTGGATGTTTTGTCCACAATGGCCGTTTAATGTAGGAGTTGCCTCATGGGTCGTAGAAGTCTCCCTCTCTGGTAGTTTGTTCAGCCCCCAAGAGTTTGGGGTCATTCTGTGGGAAGGGAAGTGTCCTGTTTTCTGCTTCATGTGTCCCCCCTGTAGAGGGAATCTAGAGTATAGCAGTGGGTACTGACAACTGGAATACTCGCCCTCTGGTTAAGCCTGGGGGCCTATGGATATGACAAGCCCCATATGCAAGATCTTGGTCCAGCCACTGAGAGGCGTTACTTTAATACGGGACTCACGCTGCAGGTCACAATGCATGTCTGTGCCCTAGGCGGCCCTCAAGCACTGGCGTGGCCTTTCGGACAATGCAGAATTTCCCACATTGAACGTTGGACAACATGCCAACCAGAAGGTTTCTGGCCATGGGGAAGGAGGAATTCTAATTTCTGCATCACGTTCACCCCTGGGCAGTGATTGGAGATAAGGTCTAGGTTCTGAAGCCTGAAAACCGAGGTTGGGAAGAGATGACGACCTACAGCCATAGCGGGTCCTATGTGACCATGTTGGGGCCAGCTGTCTGGGTATCGTTTGGGATGTCTTGTCTCAGGCTGTGTCAGACAGGGCATTAATATACAGGGTAGGCTGTATAATTGCTTTACAATCGAGTGGCATGCATTAGAAAATCATTTGGGGTTTCTTATTAGCAGCACAGGGCAAAGTTTTTCTTCTGGAGGGCTGGCAGAGTGCTGCATTGTGGCTTCGGAATTCCCAAACTGGAGGGCTTGTGGGCCAGGAGAGTGAGGACGGAAGTCTGAGAACACAAGCTAGGCTTAGGTTTCGGGGCAAGGACATGGCAGGCACACTCTGCAGAGCTGAATTGAGATCTCATGCGTCTGAAGTCAGGTCGAGGATCAGACTTTGGCTCAGGGTTGAGTTTCTGTCCATGTTGGCCCCTTCATGAAGGGGGGACATTATGAGCCCATGGGGGTTTTCCCACTATTGGAGTTGTGAGATGCTCCAAACCGCAAGGATTCCTTCTGTGGGACAATTAAGATTTGTTGGATGGCTCCAGGACGTCTTATGAGGTATTTTTCCAGAACAGGGTTCTAAGTATGGATGCCTGGGCAGCCAGCCTCACATTCCAATTGTCTCCTAGCAACAAGAAACGTTTGATCTGCTGGCTTGGGGTAGCAACAGAGGGGGCTGAGTTGAAATGGACTTTCCTGAGGATGGTCTTAATGTTGGTTTGAGTCCATGGAGACCTTGGTATGGGGCAGTGGCACGAGGGCCCTGAAGGATTCTCCTAACCAGAGGTTATGACAAAGCTCCAATGAGCAAGTTTTCCATGGGGAGACGAGATTTGTTCTTATTGGTGCCTAAGGAAACCACCATATGCTGGTATTGGTAACGAGGCCTCTGAGGAGAGATGCCTAAAAACCAAAGCAATGGATCTGACTAGGGCCTAGGGGCCTGTCCGGTTCAATATTCTTCTCTGGGGACATCTGTTGTCTGAGTGGAGGTAGTTGCTCAGCTGATTTGAGATCACCCCTGTTTGTCCTGGGCGGCCTACACTAATGGGATGGCCTCGGTGACTTTGGAGGTTTTTCCTCATTTGCAAGGTTGTGGCCAATGGAATGGGAAGAATTCCATTGAAAGGGAAGCACAGTCCTGAGGTGTGGCTCCAGGGACACAAGTGTGGAGCGTGTGTGGTCCAGGGCTATTTGGACAAAAGTCTGAAAACACAAACTCCACTTAGGTTGGGGGATGTAGGTATGGCCGGCCCGAACTATAGACCGTGAGGAGAACTCATCGGGATATGATCAAAGGGCGAATGTGAGGTGCTGGCTCATGCTTTTTTTTTTTTTTTTTCTGGAAATCTGTCACCGATTGCCATGGAATGTCGGGGTGTCCTCATGGGCCATCGATGAGGCTCCTTTTCTGGGGATTTGACCTGATCCCAAGAGTTTGGGGTCATTCTGTGGGAAGGGAGGAGGCCTTTCTTGTTTTTTTGTTTACTTTATTATTATTATTATTATTATTTTACCTAAGGTGGACCACCAAAAGAGGGATTCCAGAACAGAGTCCTGGGGAGGGGCGACTGGACAACCAGACCTCTGGTTAACATTGGGACCTAAGAACATGGCAAGCCCCATATGTGGGCTCTTGGTCCAGACACTGAGAGGCCTTCCTTGAGGATAGGTCTCACACTGAGTTTCACAATGTGTTTTTGTGCCCAAGGAGCCCCTCAAGTCAGGGCGTGGCCTAATGTACCATGCTGGTTTCTCCTACACGGAACGTTGGACAATATGGCAACCACAAGTTTTCTGGCCATGGGGAAGAAGGAGTTCTAATTTCTGCAACACTTTCACTCCTGGACTGTGATTGGATTTAAGGTCTAGGTTCTGAAGCCTGAAATCTGAGGTTGGGAAGAGATGAAGACCTAAGGCCATGGTGTGTCTGATGTGCTCAGTGTTCGGCCAGCTGTTGAGTGTGGATTGGGAGGTGCAGGCTCAGGCTGTGGCAGACAGGGAATTAGTGCCCAGGCTAGACTGTATCATTGGGGTGCAGTCGAGTTTCGTGCAGGATGGTACTCATTTGTGGTTACTGGGTAGCCCCAGAGGGCAACGTTTTTCTTCTGGAGGGAAGACACAGTGCCACATAGTGGCTCCAGAATTCCCAAACTGGAAGGCTTGTGGGCCAGGAGTGTGAGAAACAAATTCTGAGAACACAAGCCAGACTTAGATTTCAGGGTGAGGGGACGGAAGGCACCCTCTGCAGAGATGATTCAAGATCCCGTATGCCTGAAGACAGAGCTAGAATCAGACGTTGGCTTACATCGGAGTTTCTGTCCATGTCGGCCCCTTCAGGAAGGGGACGGTGTCGCGAGGACATGGAGGTTTTCCACGATGGGAATTGTGAGATGCTCCAAACCGCAATGATTCCTTCTGTGGGACAGTCGAGACCTGTTGGATGGCTCCAGGACATCCCATAAGGAAGTTACCCAGAGCAGGGTTTTAAGGATCGATGCCTGGGCAGCCTGCCTCCCATTTCAGGTGTCTCATAGCGCCAAGGCAAGTTTGCCTGCTGGATCTAGGGGAGCAACCGAGGCGGGTGTGTTGAAATGGGTGAGTTGAGGATGGGTCATAATGTGCATTTGTGTCCATGGAGACCTTGGAATGGGGTGCTTGATCCGGGGCCTTGAGGGATGTTCATAACCGGAGGTTTTGATGGGCTCTAAAGAGTACGTTTCCTATGTAGAGAAGAGAATTGTTTTGATGAGTGCCTAAGGAATCTCCCATATGCTGGTATTGGAAACCAGGCCTCTGAGGAGAGATGACTGGAAACAAAAGCAATCGAGATGATTAGGCCCTAGGTGCCTGTCCGGTTCAATCTCTTTCCTGAGGGTACGTGTCTAAGGATCTGAGGGGATGTAGTTGCTCAGCTTGTGTCAGATCGCCCCTGTTTGTGCTGGGCAGCCTATAATATTGGGATGGCCTCAGGACTTTGGAGTTTCTCCTAATCTATAGGGTTGTGGCCAATGGAATGGGCAGAAATCCCCTGGAGAGGGCAAGCACAGTTCTGAGTTTGGCTCTAGGGGCCCAGCCTTGAGGCTGTGTGCGCCAGGCCTGTGGGGACAAAAGTCTGAAAACACAAACTCCGCTTAGGATTGGGGACATAGGTATGGCACGCCCAATCTACAGATCATGATAACACTTAGGGATGTGAAAAAGGGTGAGTTTGAAGTGCTTGCTCAGGTTTTGTCTCTGGATTTGTGTCAACAATGTGGGTGGAATGCTGGCGTGGCCTCATGGGTTGTAGATGGCTTTCCTTCTCTGAGGATTTGACCCAATCACAAGAGTTTGGGTACATTCTGTGGGATGGGGGGAGTCTTTTCTGTTTTTTATTTTATTTTATTTTATATTTTATTTTATGGACCTCAAGTGTCCCAATATAAGAGGGATTCCAGAGCAGAGTCCTTCAGAGGGACAACTGGATATCCCCACATCTGTTTAAGTTTGGGGGCCTAGGGGCATGGCAAGTCCAATAGGCGGGCTCTTGATTCAGACACTGAGAGGCCTTCCTTGAGGACAGGGCTCATGCTGAGGGTCACAATGCCTATTTGTGCCCAACAAGGCCCTCAAGCATGGGAAGTGCCTCATGGGCCACGCTGGATTCTCCTACACTGAACGTTGGAGAATATGCCAACCACAAGGTTTCCAGCCATGGCGAAGGAAGAGTTGTGATTTCTCCATCACGTTCACCCCTGGACAGTGATTGGAGTTTAGGTCTAGGTTCTGAAACCCGAAAACTGAGGTTGGGAAGAGATGAAGACCTAAGGACCTGATGGGTCCAATGAGCTCAGTGTGCGGCCAGCTCTTGAGCGTAGGTCTGGAGGTGTGGGCTCATGCTGTGTCAGACAAGGCATTAGACAGGGTAGACTGCATATTTGGGGTGCAGTAGAGTGGTGTTCAGTTGATCCTTATTCGGGTTTCTAGGTAGCTCCATAAGGCAACGTTTTTCTTCTGGAGGGCAGGCAGTGTGCTGCATTATGGCCCCAGTATTGCCAATCTGTAGGGCTTTTGGGGCAGGGGTGTGAGGACGGTAGTCTGAGAACACAAGCTAGGCTTAGTTTTGGGGGTGAGTGCACAGAAGGCACACTCTGCAGAGCTGAATCAAGATCTCATGCACCTGAAGTCAGGGCGAATATCAGACGTTTGCTCAGGTTGGAGTTTCTGTCCATGATGGCCCCTTTATAAAGTGGAGCGTCTCAAGAGGCCATGTAGATTTTCCCACAATGGGAGTTGTGAGATGCTCCAGACTGCAAAGATTCCTTCTGTGGGACACTTGAGACCTGTTGGATGCCTCTAGGATGTCCCATGTGGAACGACTCCAGAGTAGGGTTCAAAGGATGGATGCCTGGGCAGCCCGCCTCCCATTCTAGTTGTCTCCTAGCAACAAGGCAGGTTTGATCTGCAGGCCCTGGGGGAGAAACCAAAGGGGTTGAGTTGACATGGACTCTCCCGACAATAGATCATAATGTGGGTTTAAGTCCATGGAGACCTTGGAATGGGGCGCTTGATCTGGGGCCCTGAAAGATTCTCCTAAACAGAGGTTTTTATAGAGCTCCAAAGAGTACATTTCCTATGTGGAGATGAGATTTTTCTGATGAGTGCCTCAGTAATCCCCCGTATTCTGGTATTGGAAACCAGTCCTCTGAGGAGAGATGCCTGGAAACAAAAGCAATGGATCTGATTAGAGCCTAAGTGCCTGTCCAATTCAATCTTATTCTATGGAGATATCTGTCTCTGGGTCTGAGTGGAGGTAGTTTCCTAACTTGTGAAAGATCATCCCTGTTTGTCCTGGGCAGCCTACACTATTGGGATGGCCTCGGGGAGTTTGGAGGATTCTCCTAATCTATAGGGTTGTGGCCAATGGAAATGGCAGAATTCCAGTGGAGAGGGAAGCCACAGTCCTGAGGTGTGTCTCCAGGGGCCCCAGCTTGGATGGTGTGTGGGCCAGGACTGTGGGGACAAAAGTCTGAAAACACAAACTCAGCTTAGGTTTGGTATGTATGAAGGCTCGATCTACAGACAGTAAGAATTTCCCGGGCTATGAACAAAGGGCGAGTATGTGGCGCTTGCTCAAGCTTTTGTCTCTGGATTTTGTGTCAACGGTGGCCGTGGAATGTCGGGGTGTCATCAAGGGCCATGGACAATTCTTTCTCTGGTGATTTGGCCTGATCCCAAGGGGTTGGGATCATTCTGTAGATGGGAAGAGTCCTTTTTGTATTTTTTTTTTTTTTTACCTCAGGTGTTCCACCAAAGAGGGATTCCAGAGTAGAGCCCTGAGTAGGGGTGACTAGACATCTCGAACTCTGGTTGAGATTGGGGGACTAGGGGCTTGGCAAGCCCCATATGTGGGCTGTTGTTCCAGTGACTAAGAGGCTTTACATGAGGATAGGGCTCACGCTGAGCGTCACAATGTGTGTTTGTGCACATTGTGGCCCTCAGGGATAGGTGGGGCCTCATGGTCCATGCTGCTTTCTCCTACAATGAACATTGGACAACATGCCAACCACTAGGTTTCTTGCCAAGGCGAAGGAGAAGTTCTGATTCTTGCATCACGTTCACTCCTGAGCAGTGAGTGGAGATAAGGCCTAGGTTCTGAAGGTGAAAACTGAGGTTGGGTAGAGATGATGGCCTAAAGCCATTGTGGGTGTGATATGCTCTGTGTACGGCCAGCTGTCTGGGTGTTGAACTGGAGGTCTGCCCTCCGGCTGTGTCAGACAGGGCTTTAGTGCACAGGCTAGACTGTATAATTGGGGTATGGTCGAGTGGCATGCAGGTTATTACTCATTTGGCGTTTCAGGTTAGCCCTATAGGGCAACATTTTTCTTCTGGAGGGCAGGCAGAGTGCTGCATTGTGTCTCCAGAATTGCCAAACTGGAGGGCTGTGGCGAGGATTGTGAGGAAGGAAGTCTGAAAACACAAGCTAGCACGAGTTTTGGGGACAAGAGCATGGCAGGCCCACTCTGCAGAGGCTGAATCGAGATCTCCTGCAGGTGAGGTCAGGGCGAGTATCAGATGTTGCCTCAAGCTGGAGTTTGTGTCCATGACGGCCCCTTCCTGAAGGGGTTGGGGGCGTCATGAGGCCAGGGAGGTTTCCCTACGCTGGGAGTTGTGAGGTGCTCCAAACTTCAAAGATTCCTTCTTCAGGACAGTCGAGTACTATTGGATGGTTCCAGGATGCCCCATACAGAAAGACTCGAGAGCAGGGGCCTAAGCATCGATGCCGAGAAACACCAACTCACCTTCCCATTGCCTGGTCGAGACAAGGCACGCTCAATCTGCGCGCTCTTGGGTGAGCTACCCAGAAGGCTGCGTTTAAATGGACTCTCCTGAGGATGAGTCATAATGTGGTTTGGTGGCCATGGAGACCTTGGAATGAGGCAGTAGCTAAGGGACTCTGCAGGATTCTCCAACCCGAAGGGCTTGACACAACTCCAACAAGGAAGCTTCCCATGTGGAGATGAGAGGTCTTCTGTCTGGTGCCTCAGGAAAGCCCCGTATGCTGGTCTTCGAACCCAGGCCTCTGAGGAGTGATACCTGGACACCAAAGCAAGAGTTCATAATAGGGCCTAGGGGCCTGTCTGGTTTAATCTTCTGTCTCTGCGGATATCTGTCTGTGTGTCTGCATGGAGGTAGTAGTTGCTCAGCTTGTGTCATAATGCCCCTATTTGTCCAGTGCGGCTTGCCGTAGTGGGATGTCCTTGGGGACCTTGAGGTTTCTACTATTTTGTAGAGTTGTGGCCAATGGAATGGGCAGTTTCTTAGGAGAGAGCAGGCACAGTTCTGTGGTGTGGCTCCAGAGACCCCAGCCTGGAGGCTGTGTGGGCCAAGGCTGTGCAGACAGACATCCAAAAACCCTAACTCAGCTCAGGTTTGTGGCCGAGGATACGGCAGGCCTGATCTACAGTCCATGAGGGGAGTTCCTCTGGATATGAAAGAAGGGTGAGAGGGAGGCAGTCGCTCAGGCTTTTGTCTCTGGATGTTTTGTCCACAATGGCCGTTTAATGTAGGAGTTGCCTCATGGGTCGTAGAAGTCTCCCTCTCTGGTAGTTTGTCCAGCCCAAAAGCGTTTGGGGTCATTCTGTGGGAAGGGAAGTGTCCTGTTTTCTGCCTCATGTGTCCCCCCAGTAGAGGGATTCTTGAGCATAGCAGTGGATACTGACAATTGGAATACTCGCCCTCTGGTTAAGCCTGGGGGCCTATGGATATGACAAGCCCCATATGCAGGATCTTGGTCCAGCTACTGAGAGGCGTTACTTTAATACGGGACTCACGCTGCAGGTCACAATGCATGTCTGTGCCCTAGGCGGCCCTCAAGCACTGGCGTGGCCTTTCGGACAATGCAGGTTTTCCCACATTGAACGTTGGACAACATGCCAACCACAAGGTTTCTGGCCATGGGGAAGGAGGAATTCTAATTTCTGCATCACGTTCACCCCTGGGCAGTGATTGTAGATAAGGTCTAGGTTCTGAAGCCTGAAAACCAAGGTTGGGAAGAGATGACGACCTACAGCCATAGCGGGTCCTATGTGTCCAGGTTGGGGCCAGCTGTCTGGGTGTCGTTTGGGATGTCTTGTCTCAGGCTGTGCCAGACAGGGCATTAGAATACAGGGTGGGCTGTATAATTGCTTTACAATCGAGTGGCATGCATTAGAAAATCATTTGGGGTTTCTTATTAGCAGCATAGGGCAAAGTTTTTCTTCTGGAGGGCAGGCAGAGTGCGGCATTGTGGCTTCGGAATTCCCAATCTGGAGGGCTTGTGGGCCAGGAGAGTGAGGACGGAAGTCTGAGAACACAAGCTAGGCTTAGGTTTCGGGGCAAGGACATGGCAGGCACACTCTGCAGAGCTGAATTGAGATCTCATGCGTCTGAAGTCAGGTCGAGGTTCAGACTTTGACTCAGGTTTGAGTTTCTGTCCATGTGGGCCCCTTCAGGAAGGGGGGGCATTATGAGGCCATGGGGGTTTTCCCACTATTGGAGTTGTGAGATGCTCCAAACCGCAAGGATTCCTTCTGTGGGACAATTAAGATTTGTTGGATGGCTCCAGGACGTCTTATAAGGTATTTTTCCAGAACAGGGTTCTAAGTATGGATGCCTGGGCAGCCAGCCTCACATTCCAATTGTCTCCTACCAACAAGAAACGTTTGATCTGCTGGCTTGGGGTAGCAACAGAGGGGGCTGAGTTGAAATGGACTTTCCTGAGGATGGTCTTAATGTTGGTTTGAGTCCATGGAGACCTTGGTATGGGGCAGTGGCACCAGGGCCCTGAAGGATTCTCCTAACCAGAGGTTATGACAAAGCTCCAATGAGCAAGATTTCCATGGGGAGACGAGATTTGTTATTAATGGTGCATCAGGAAACCACCATATGCTTGTATTGGAAACGAGGCCTCTGAGGAGAGATGCCTGGAAACCAAAGCAATGGATCTGATTAGGGCCTAGGGGCCTGTCCGGTTCAATATTCTTTTCTGGGGACATCTGTTGTCTGAGTGGAGGTAGTTGCTCAGGTGGTTTGAGATCACCCCTGTTTGTCCTGGTCGGCCTATACTATTGGGATGGCCTCGGTGACTTTGGAGGTTTTTCCTAATTTGCAAGGTTGTGGCCAATGGAATGGGAAGAATTCCCTTGAAAGGGAAGCACAGTCCTGAGGTGTGGCTCCAGGGACCCAAGTGTGGAGCGTGTGTGGTCCAGGGCTATTTGGACAAAAGTCTGAAAACACAAACTCCACTTAGGTTGGGGGATGTAGGTATGGCCGGCCCGATCTATAGACCGTGAGGAGAACTCTTCGGTATATGAACAAAGGGCGAATGTGAGGTGCTTGCTCATGCTTTTTTTTTTTTTCTGGAAATCTGTCACCGATTGCCATGGAATGTCAGGGTGTCCTCATGGGCCGTCGATGAGGCTCCCTTTCTGGGGATTTGACCTGATCCCAAGAGTTTGGGGTCATTCTGTAGGAAGGGAGGAGGCCTTTCTGGTTTTTTTGTTTATTTTTTGTTTATTTTTTTTTTTTTTTACCTCAGGTGGACCACCAAAATAGGGATTCCAGAGCAGAGTCGTGGGTGGGGGCAAATGGACAACCAGACCTCTGGTTAACATTGGGACCTAAGAACATGGCAATCCCCATATGTGGGCTCTTGGTCCAGACACTGAGAGGCCTTCCTTGAGGATAGGTCTCACACTGAGTTTCACAATGTGTTTTTGTGCCCAAGGAGCCCCTCAAGTCAGCGCGTGGCCTAATGTACCATGCTGGTTTCTCCTACACTGAACGTTGCACAATATGGCAACCACAAGTTTTCTGGCCATGGGGAAGATGGAGTTCTAATTTCTGCAACACTTTCACTCTTGGACTGTGATTGGATTTAAGGTCTAGGTTCTGAAGCCTGAAATCTGAGGTTGGGAAGAGATGAAGAACTAAGGCCATGGTGTGTCTGATGTGCTCAGTGTTCGGCCAGCTGTTGAGTGTGGGTTGGGAGGTGCAGGCTCAGGCTGTGGCAGACAGGGAATTAGTGCCCAGGCTAGACTGTATCATTGGGGTGCCGTCGAGTTTCGTGCAGGATGGTACTCATTTGTGGTTACTGGGTAGCCCCAGAGGGCAACGTTTTTCTTCTGGAGGGAAGACACAGTGCCATATAGTGGCTCCAGAATTCCCAAACTGGAAGGCTTGTGGGCCAGGAGTGTGAGGAAAAAATTCTGAGAACACAAGCCAGACTTAGATTTCGGGGTGAGGGGACGGCAGGCACCCTCTGCAGAGATGATTCGAGATCCTGTATACCTGAAGACAGAGCTAGGATCAGACGTTGGCTTAGGTCGAAGTTTCTGTCCATGACGGCCCCTTCATGAAGGGGAGGGTGTCACGAGGACATGGAGGTTTTTCCACGATGGGAATTGTGAGATGCTCCAAACCGCAATGATTCCTTCTGTGGGACAGTTGAGACCTTTTGGATGGCTCCAGGACATCCCATAAGGAAGTTATCCAGAGCAGGGTTCTAAGGATGGATGCCTGGGCAGCCTGCCTCCCATTCCAGGTGTCTCATAGCGCCAAGGCAAGTTCGATATGCTGGATCTAGGGGAGCAACCGAGGCGGGTGTGTTGAAATGGGTGAGTTGAGGATGGGTCATAATGTGCATTTGTGTCCATGTAGACCTTGGAATGGGGTGATTGAACCGGCGCCTTGAGGGATGTTCATAACCGGAGGTTTTATGGAGCTCTAAAGAGTATGTTTCCTATGTAGAGAAGAGAATTGTTTTGATGAGTGCCTAAGGAATCTCCCATATGCTGGTATTGGAAACCAGGCCTCTGAGGAGAGATGACTGGAATCAAAAGCAATGGATCTGATTAGGGCCTAAGTGCCTGTCCAGTTCAATCTTATTCTATGGGGATATCTGTCTCTGGGTCTGAGTGGAGGTAGTTTCCTAACTTGTGAAAGATCATCCCTGTGTGTCCTGGGCAGCCAACATTATTCGGATGGGCTGGGGGAGTTTGGCGGATTCTCCTAATCTATTGGGTTGTGGCAAATGGAAATGCAGAATTCCCCTGGAGAGGGAAGCCACGGTCCTGAGGTGGGGCTCCAGGGGCCCCAGCTTGGATGGTGTGTGGGCCAGGCCTGTGGGGACAGAAGTCTAAAACACAAACTCAGTTTAGTTTTGGGGATGTATGTATGAAGGCTCTATCTACAGACCGTGAGAATTTTCTGGGCTATGAACAAAGGGCGAGTATGTGGCGCTTGCTCAGGCTTTTGTCTCTGGATTTTGTGTCAACGGTGGCCGTGGAATGTCGGAGTGTCCTCAAGGGCCATGGACAATTCATTCTCTGGTGATTTGGCCTGATCCCAAGTGGTTGGGATCATTCTGTGGATGGGAAGAGTCCTTTATGTATTTTTTTTTTACCTCAGTTCTCCCACCAAAGAGGGATTCCAGAGTAGAGACCTGAGTAGGTGTGACTAGACATCTCGAACTCTGGTTGAGATTGGGGGACTAGGGGCTTGGCAAGCCCCATATGTGGGCTGTTGTTCCAGTCACTAAGAGGCTTTACATGAGGATAGGGCTCACGCTGAGGGTCACAATATGTGTTTGTGCAAATTGTGGCCCTCAGGGATAGGTGGGGCCTCATAGTCTATGCTGCTTTCTCCTACAATGAACATTGGACAACATGCCAACCACTAGGTTTCTTGCCAAGGCGAAGGAGAAGTTCTGATTCTTGCATCACGTTCACTCCTGAGCAGTGAGTGGAGATAAGGTCTAGGTTCTGAAGGTGAAAACTGAGGTTGGGTAGAGATGATGGCCTAAAGCCATTGTGGGTGTGATATGCTCTGTGTACGGCCAGCTGTCTGGGTGTTGGACTGGAGGTCTGCCCTCAGGCTGTGTCAGACAGGGCTTTAGTGCACAGGCTAGACTGTATAATTGGGGTGTGGTCGAGTGGCATGCAGGTTGTTACTCATTTGGCGTTTCTGGTTAGCCCTATAGGGCAACATTTTTCTTCTGGAGGCCAGGCAGAGAGCTGCATTGTGTCTCCAGAATTTCCAAACTGGAGGGGTGTGGCCAGGATTCTGAGGACGGAAGTCTGAGAACACAAGATAGGCTTAGGTTTCAAGACGAGGGCCCAGCAGGCACACTCTCAAGTGCTGAATCGAGATCTCATGCTTCTGAATTCAGGGCGAGGATCAGACTTTGGCTTAGGATGGAGTTTCTGTCCATGATGGCCCATTTATGAAGGTTTGGGGCATCATAAGGAAATGGAGGTTTTCTCACAGTGTTATTGTGTGATGCTTCAAACCACAAGGATTCATTCTGCGAGACAGTCAAGACAGGTTGGTTGGATTCAAGACGTCCCATAAAGAAGTTCTCCAGAGCAGGGTTCTAAGCATGGATGCCTGGGAAGCCCGCCTCCCATTCTAACTGTCTCCTAGTGACAAGGAAGGTTTGATCTGCTGGCTCTGGGTGAGCAGCCGAGTGGGCTGATTTGAAATGGACTCTCCTGAGAATGGTTCATAATGTAAGTTTGTGTCCTTGGAGACCTTGGGATTGGGCCATGGTGCCAGCGCCCTGAAGGATCCTCCTAACCTGAGGTATTGACACAGCTCCAAAGAGCAAGTTTCCCATGTGGAGATGAGATCTGTTCTGATTGTTTCCTTAGGAAACCCCCATATTCTGATATTGGAAACCAGGCCTCTGAGGAGAGATACCTAGAAACCAAGCAATGCATCAGAAGTTGGCTCAGGTTGGAGTTTCTGTCTATGATGGCCCCTTTATAGAGGGGAGCATCTCATGAGGCCATGTAGGTTTTCCCACGATAGGAATTGTGAGATGCTCCAATCTGCAAGGATTCCTTCTGTGGGACAGTCAAGACCTGTTGGAAGGCTCCAGGACATCCCATATGGAACGGCGCCAGAGCAGGATTCCATGGATGGATGCCTAGAGAGTCTGCTTTGCATTCCAGTTGTCTCCTAGCGACAAGGCAGGTTTGATATTCTGCCTCTGGGGGAGTAATCGACGGGGCTGAGTTGAAATGTACTCTCCTGCCGAATGGTCATAATGCGGGTATGTGTCCATGGAGACCTTGGAATAGGGCGGTTGCTCCGGCTACCTGAAGGTTTCTCCTAACTGGAGGCTTTTACAGAGCTCCAAAGGATAAGTTTCCCATGTGAAGACAAGATTTGTTCTGATTGGTATCTCTGGAATCCCCCATATGCTGGTATTGGAAAACAGGCCACTGAGGAGAGATGCTTAGAAAAAAAAGCAATGGAACCAATTACATTCTAGGGGCCAGTCCAGTTTAATCTTCTTCTCTTGGGTTATCTGTCTACGGGTGAGTTGACGTCGTTGCTCAGCTTGTGAGAGATCGCCCCTCTTTGTCCTGGGTGGCCTACACTATTGGAATGGCCTCTGGGACTTTGGAGGTTTCTCCTTATCTGTAGGGTTGTGGCCAATGGAATGGGAAGAATTTCCTTGGAGAGGGCAGGCACAGTCCTGAGGTGTGGCTCCAGGGGCCTCAGTCTGGAGGGTGTGTGGGACAGGGATGTCAGGATAGAAGTCTGAAAACACAAACTCGGCTTAGGTTTGGGGACGTAGGTATGGCAGGCCCAATCTACAGACTATGAGGAGAATTTTTTGGGCTATGTCCTAAGGGTGAGTGTGAACGCTTGCTGAAGCTTATGTCTCTGGATTTTGTGTCAATAGTGGCCGTGGAATGTCGGGCTGGCCTCATGGGCCATGGACGAGTCTTTCTCTCTGGACCCCAATCACTTGGGATGGCCCAATCCCAAGTGATTGGGGTCATTCTGTGAGTGGGAGGAGTCCTTTCTGTGTTTATTTACCTCAAATGTCCCACCAAAGAGGGATTCCAGAGCAGAGCCCTGAGTAGGGGTGACTAGATGTCTCTACCTCTGGTTAAGATTGGGTGACTTGGGGCATGGCAGGCCCCATATGCGGGCTCATGGTCCAGCCACTGAGAGGCTTTACTTGAGGACAGGGCTCAAACTGAGGGTCCCAATGTGTGTTTGAGCCCACCGCAGCTCTTAAGCATAGGCAGGGCCTCAGGGACCCTACACTACCCTCAGGAGCCCTACTACTACCCCTGTAGGCCCTACAGGGGTCCTCCACTGAACGTTGGACAAGATGCCAACCACAAGATTCTGGCGAGAGGGAAGGAGGAGTTCTGATTTCTGCATCACGTTCACCCATGGGAAGTGAGTAGAGATAAGGTCTAGGATTCTGTAGCCTGAAAACCGAAGTTGGAAAGAGATGGCGACCTAAGGCCATGGCGGTTCAGATGTTCTCAGTGTACTGCAAGCTGTCTGGGTGTCGGTTGGGAATTCAGGCCTCAGGTTCTGTCAGAAAGGGCATTAGTGCACAGGCTAGACTATATAATTGGTGTACAGTTGAGTGACGTGCAGGTTTATCCTCATTGGAGGTTTCTGGGTAGACCCATAGGGCAATATTTTTCTTCTAGAGGGCAGGCAGAGTGCAGCACTGTGTCATCGGAAATCCCAAAATAGAGGGCGTGTGGTCCAGGAGAGTGAGGACGGAAGTCGGAGAACACTAGCTACGCTTAGGTTTTGGGGTGAGGGCACAGCAGGTACACTCTGAAGAGCTGAATCAAGATCTCGTGCATCTGAAGTCAAGGCGAAGATCAGCTGTTGGCTCAGGTTGGAGTTTCTTTCCATGATCTGCCTTCATGAAGATTGGGGGCATCATGTGACCTTGGAAGCTTTCCATGATATGAGTTGTTAGGTGGTCCATGCACAAGGACTCCTGTGGGACAGTCGAGACCTGTTGGATGGCTCAAGGATGTCCCATAAGGAATGACGCAAGAGCAGGGTTCTAAGGATGGATGCCTGAAGAGCCCAACTCGCATTTCAATTGTCTCCTAGCGATAAGGCAGGTTCAATCTGCTGGCTCTGGAGTAGCAACCGAGGGGGTTTAGTTGAAATGGACTCTCCTGAGGATGGGTCATAATTTGGGATTGTGTCCATGGAGATATTCAAATGGGGCAGTGGCTCCAGTGACCTGAAGTTTTCTCCTAACTGGAGGTTATGACACAGCTCCATAGAGCAAGATTCCCATGTGGAGACGAGATTTTTTCTGATAGGTAGCTCTGGAAACCCCCTTATGCTGGTATTGGAATCCAGGCCTCTGAGGAGAGATGCCTGAAAACAAAAGCAATGGATCCAATTAGGGCCTAGGTGCCTGTCTTGTTCAATATTCTTTTCTATGGATATCTGTCTAAGGTTCTGATTGGAGGTAGTGGCTCAGCTTGTGCCAGAGGGTCCCTGTATGTCCAGGACATCCTACACTATTGGGATGGCCTCAGAGATTTTGGATGATTCTCCTAATCTGTCAGGTTGTGCCACATGAATGAGCAGAATTCCCTTGGAGAGGGCAGGCACAGTCCTGAGGTGTGGCTCCATGGGGCCCAGCCTTTAGAATGTGTGGGTGAGGACAATGGAGACAGAAGTCTGAAAACACAAACTAGGCTTAGGTTTGGGGACATAGGTATGGCAGGCCCGATCTACAGACCTTGAGAATTTTGGGGGCTCTGAACAAAGGGCAAGTGTGTGGCGCTTTTTCAGGTTTTTGTCTCCGGATTTTGTGTCAATGGTGGCCGTGGAATGTCAGGCTGGCCTCATCGACCATGGACGAGTATTTCTCTCTGTGGATTTGGCCAGATTCCAAGTGTTTGGGGTCATTCTTTGGACGGTAGGAGTCCTTTCTCTATTTTTTTTTTAATCTCATGTGTCCCACCAAGGAGGGATTCTAGAGAAGAGATCTGAGTAGGGGTGACTAGACTTCTCAAGCACTGGTTAAGGCTTGGGGAGTAGGGGCATGGTAATCTCCATATGTGGGCTCTTGGTCCAGCCCTGGAGAGGCTTTACTTGAGGCCAGGGATCATGCTTAGGATCCTAATGTGTGTTTGTGCCCATCGCAGCCCTCAAGCATGTCTGAGGCCTCATGGGCCATGCTGGTTTCTCCTACACTGCACGTTGGACAACATGCCAACCACAGGGTTTCTGGTCATGGGGAAGGAGGAGTTCTGATTTCTGCATCACGTACATGGCATGGCAGTGAGTAGAGATAAGGTCTAGATTCTGAAGCCTGAAAACCGAGGTTGGTAAGAGATGACAACCTAAGGCCATGGTGGGTCCGATGCACTTAGTGTGCGGCCAGATGTCTGTGTCCATCATGAGGTCTGGGCTCAGGCTGTGTCAGGCAGGGCATTAGTCCCCAGGCTAGACTGTATAATTGGGGTACAGTCGAGTGATGTGAAGGTTGGTTTTCATTTGGAGTTTCTGGTTGGCCCCATAGGGCAAAGATTTTCTTCTGGAGGGCAGGCAGAGTGCTGCATTCTGGCTCCAGAATTGCCAACTTCAGGGCTTGTGGGCCAGGTGTTTTAGGACAGAAGTCTGAGAACACAAGTTCAGCTTAGAATTCGCAGCGGTGACATGGCAGGCACACTCTACAGATCTGAAATGAGATCTCGTGCATCTGAAGTCAGGGCGAGGATCAGATGTTAGCTTAGGTTGGAGTTTCTGTACATGATGTCCCCTTCATGAAGGTGGGGGGGGGCATCAGGAAACCATGGAAGATTTCCAACTTTGTGAGTGTGTGATGCTCCAAACCACAAGGATTCCGTCAGCGGGACAGTCACGACCTTTTGGATGGATCAAGGACGTCCCATAAGAAATGCTCCAAAGCACAGTTCTAATGATGGATGCCTGGGCAGTCCAACTTGCATTCCAGTTGTGTCCTAGTGAAAAGGAGGATTTGATCTGCTGTCACTGGGGGAACAACTGAGGGGGCTGAATTGAAATGGAATCTCATGAGGATCAGTCGATGTGGATTTGTGTCCATGGATCCCTTGGAATGGGGCAGTGGCTCTGTTGCCCTGAAGAATTCTCCTAACCTGAGGTTTTGATGCAGCTCCAAAGAGCAAGTTTCCCATGTAGAGACGAGATTTGTTCTGAAACCCCCACAACCTGGTATTGGAAACCAAGCATCTGGGGAACAATGCCTGGAATCCAAAGCAATGGATCTGATTACGGTCTAGGAGCCTGTCCTTTTCAATATTCTCCTCTGAGTGTCTCTGTCTAAGTTTCAGAATGGAGGTCACTGCTCAGCTTGTGTCAGATCACCCATGTTTGTTGGGGGAGGCCAACACTATTGGACTGGTCTTGGGAATTGGAGGTTTCTCCTAATCTGTAAGGTTGTGGCAAATGAAACGGGCAGAGTTCCCTTGGAGAGCACTGGCACAGTCCTTAGGTGTGACACCACCTTTCTGGGTGTCATCCAGGAGGTCCAGGCTCAGGCTGTGTCAGACAGGGCATTAGTGCCAAGCTTAGACTGTATAATTGGAGTAAAGTTGAGTGGCATGCAGGTTGATCCTCATTTGGCGTTTCTGGGTAGCCCCAGGGGCAACGTTTTTCTTCTGGAGGGAAGAAAGAGTGCTGCATTGTGGCGACGGAATTCTCACACTGGAGGGCTTGTGGGCCAGAATTGTGAGGAAGGAAGTGTGAGAACACAAGCTAGGCTTAGGTTTTGGGTCAAGATCATGGCAGGCACACTCTGTAGAGCTAAATCTAAATCTCATGCATCTGAAGTCAGGGCGAGGATCAGACGTAGGCTCAGGTTGAAGTTTCTGTTCAGGATGGCCCCTTCATGATGGTGGGGGGCATCATGGGGCTATGGAGACTTTCCCACGATTGGCATTGTATGTTGCTCCAATCGGCAAGGATTCCTTCTACGGGACAGTCGAGACCGGTCAGATTGCTCCAGGATGTCCCATGCGGAACCACGGCAGTGCAGGGTTCTAAGGATGGATTCCTGGAGTGCCCGCCTCACATTCCTATTGTCTCCTAGTGACAAGGCAGGTTCGATCTGCTTCTTTTGGGGAGCAACCAAAGGGGATGTGTTGAAATGGACTCGCCTGCGGATGGGTCATAATGTGGGTTTGTGTCCATGGAGACCTTGGAATGGGGTGTTGGCTGCTGGGACCTGAAGGTTTCCCTTAACTGGAGGTTGTGACACAGCTCCAAAATGCATGTTTCCCATGTGGAAATGAGATTTGTTCAGACTGGTACCTCCAGAAGAACACATATGCTGGTATTGGAAACCAGGCCTCTGAGGAGAGATGCCTGGAATCAAAAGCAATGAATCTGATTAGGTCCTAGGTTCCTGTCCGGTTCAATCTTCTTCTCTGGGGTTATCTGTCTATGGGTCTGAGTTGAGGTAGTTGCTCATCTTGGGACAGATCACCCTGTTTGCCCTGAGTGGCCAACACTATTGGGATGGCCTCAGGGACGTTGGAGTGTTCTCCTAATCTTTAGGGTTGTGGCCAATGGAATGGGCAGAATTTGCCTGGAGAAGGCAGGCACAGTCCTGAGGCATGGCTCCAGGGGCCCCAGCCTGGAGGGTGTGTGGGCCAGGACAGTGGGGACAGAAATCTGAAAACCCAAACTCAGCTTAGGTTTGGGGACGTAGGTATGACAGGCCTGATCTATAGACCGTGAGGAGAATTTTTCAGGCTTTGAACAAAGGGCAAGTGTGAGGCATATATCCAGGCTTTTGTCTCTAGATTTTGTGTCAATGGTGGCCATGGAATGACGGGATGGCCTCTTTGGCCATGGATGATTCTTTCTCTTTTAAGATTTGGTCAGATCCCAAGTTTTGGGGCTCATTCAGGGGATGGAGGAGACCCTTCAATATTTTTTTCCTCAGGGGTTCCAGAGCAGAGACCTGAATAGGGGTGACTAGAACTCTCAACCTCTCATTAATATTGGGGGACTAGGGATGGCAATGCGGGTTCTTGGTCCAGACCCTGAGAGGCTTTACTTGAGGACAGGGCTCACACTGAGGGTCCCAATGTGTTTGTGCCCATTGCGGTTCTCAAGCATGGGCGGGGACTCATGGGCTACACTGGATTCTCCTACACTGAACGTTGGAAAACATGCCAACCACAAGGTTTCTTGCCTTGAGGAAGAAGGAGTTTCATTTCTGCATCACGTTCACCCCTGGGTAGTGAGTATATATAAGGTCTAGGTTCTGAAGCCTGAAAACCAAGGTTGGGAAGAGATGATGACCTAAAGCCATGGCGGGTCTGATGTGCTCAGTGTACAGCCAGCTGTCTGGGTGTCGGTTGGGAATTCAGACCTCAGGCTGTGCAAGACAGGGCATTAACGCCGAAGCGAAACTGTATAATTGGGGTAGAGTCAAGTGGCATGCAGGTTGATCCTCATTTGGTGTTTCTGGTTAGCCCCATAGGACAACGTTTCACTTCTGGAGGGCAGTCAGAGTGCTGCATTGTGTCTCTCCAGAATTCCCTAACTGGAGGGCTGGTGGGCTCGGAGTGTGAGGACGAAGTCTGAGAACAATAGCTAGGTTTTGCTTCGGGGCGGGGTTTCGGCAGGCACACTCTGCAGAGTTGAATCAAGATTTCGTGCTTCTGAAGTCAGGGCGAGGATTAGACGTTGGCTCAGGTTGGAGTTTCTGTCCAAGATGGCTCTTTCATGAAGGGGACGGTGCACCACGAGGCCACAGAGCTTTTCCCATGATGGGAGTGGTGAGGTGCTCCAAAGCGCAAGGATTCCTTCTGCAGGACAGCTGTGACCTGTTGGATGGCTCCAGGACGTCCCATATGGAATTACTTCAGAGTAGTTTTCTACAGATGGATGCCTAGCCAGCCCGCCTCACATTCCAATTGTCTCCTAGTGACAAGATAGGTTCGATCTGCTGGCTCTAGGGGAGCACCCAAGGGCACTGAGTTGAAATAGACTCTCCTGCAGATGGGTCCTAATGTGGGATTGTGTCCATGGAGACCTTGGAATGAGGTGGTGGCACCGGGGCCCTGAAGGATTTTCCTAGGCGGAGGTTTTGACACAGCTTGAAAGAGCACGTTTCCCATGTGGAGAAGACATTTGTTCTGACTGATGACTCAGGAAACCCCCATATGGTGGTATTGAAAACCAGGCCTCTGAGGTTCTGACATAGCTCCACGAGCAAGTTTCCAATGTGCAGACAAGACTTGCTCTGAAGGGGCCTCTGGAAACCCCATAGGCTGGTATTGGAAACCAGGCCTCTGAGAAGAGATGCCTGGAAACCAAAGCAATGGATCTGATTAGGGCCTAGGGGCCTGTCCAGTTCAATGTTCTTCTCTGGGGACATCTGTCTCCGAGTTGGTGTGGAGCCAGTTGCTCAGCTAGTGTCAGATCACCCCTATTTGTTCCAAGCGGCCTACAATATTGGTATGGTCCCAGGGACATTGGAGATTTCTCCTGATTTATATGGTTGTGGCCAATGGAATATGAAGAATTCCCTTTGAGAGGGCAGGAAGAATCCTGAGGTGTGGTTCCAGTGGCCCTAGCCTGGAGGGTGTGTGTTTTCAGACAACTGTCCAAACAGCCCTGGCCTACACAACCTACAGGCTCAGGCCCCTGGAGCCAAACCTGAGGACTGTACTTGCCCTCTCCAAGGGAATTGTGTGTGCCCATTCGAATGGCCACAACCCTTCTAATAGGATAAACCTCCAAAGTCCCTGATTCATCTCAATAGTGGTGACTTCCCAGGAAAAACAGGGGCAATCTGAGCCCAACTGAGCACCTACCTGCACTCAGACCCATAGACAGATGTCCCCAGAGGTAAAAAGGAAAGAACAGGTCCCTAGGCACTAATCAGATCCATTGCTTTGGTTTTCAGGCATCTCTCCTCAGAGGCCTGGATTTCAAAAGCAGCATATAGCTGTTTCTTGACCCACACATCAGAAAACATCTCATCTACACATGGGAAACTTGCACGTTGGGGCTGTGTCAAAGCCTCTGTTTAGGATAACCCTTTAGGGCCCCAGTGCCTCCGCTTCATTCCAAGGTCTCCATAGACACAAAAGCACGTTAGGACCCATCCCCAGGGGTGTCCATTTGAACTCAGCGTCCTCGGTTGCTCCGCACAGATCCAGGAGATCTAACCTGTCTTGTTGCTAAAAGACAATTGGAATGCGAGGTGGGCTACCCAGCCATCCATCCTTAGAACCCTGCTCAGAATCATTGGCCTGGAGCCAAACAACAGGTCTCAATTGTCCTGCAGAAGACTCTCTGCAGTTTGGAGCTTCTCACAACTCCCATCGTGGGAAAAACCCCATGGCCTCGTGATGCCCCCGCCCATTCATGAAGGGGCCATCAGGGACAGAAACTCCAACCTGAGCGATCGTCTGATCCTCGCCCTAACTTCAGATGCACGAGATCTCGATTCAGGTCTGTAGATTGTGCGTGCCATGGCCTCACCCAGAAACCTAAGCCTAGCTTGTGTTCTCAGACTTTTGTCGTCAGACTACTGGCCCACAAGCCCTCCAGTTTGGCAATCCAGAACTACAATGCAGCACTCTGCCGGCCCTCCAGAAGAAAAACATTGTCCTCTGGTGCTACCCAGTAATCCCAAATGAGGATCAACCTGCACCGACCTTGGCTGTACCCCAAATACATAGGCTGACCAGGGCACTAATGCCCTTTCTGACACAGCCTGAGCCTGGACCCCCTGGCCCCTCCCAGACAGTTGGCCGCACACTGAGCACATCGAGCCGCCATGGCCTTAGGTCGTCATCTCTTCCCAACATCAGTTTTCAGGTTTCAGAACCTAGACCTTATCTCCAATTACTGCCCAGGGTTGAAGGTGATGCAGAAATCAGAACTCCTTCCCCATGGCAAGAAACCTTGTGGTTGGCATGTGTAGAGTAGTTGAAACCAGTGTGGCCCATGAGGCCCCGCCCATGCTCGCGGGCCACATTGGTCACAAACACACATTGTGACGCTCAGGCTGAGCCCAGTCCTCAAGTAAGGCCACTCAGTGGCTGGATGAAGAGATATCATATTGGGCTTGCCATGCCCCTAGGCCCGAATTTTTAACCATAGTTCGGGTTGTCCCTTCAGTCTTCCCCACGGCTTGGCTTTGGAATTCCACTTTTGGTGGGACACCTGAGGTAACAAAACTGAAATGAGTCCTCCCATCCCACAGATTGACGAAAAGCAATTGGGAATCGGGCCAAATCCTCAGAGAGGAAGATTCGTCCATGGCCCAAGAGGCGTCCCTGACATTCCACGGCCATCGCTGATACAAAATCCAGAGACAAAAGCCTGAGCAAGAGCCTCAGACTCGCACTTTCTTCATATCCTGAAGAGTTCTTCTCATGGTTTGTCGATCGGGCCTGCCATACCTACGTCCGCAAACCTAAGCTGAGTTTGTGTTTTCAGACTTCTGTCCTCAAAGTCTTGGGCCACACACCCTCCAGGCTGGGCCCCTCGAGCCACACATTGGGACTGTGCCTACCAATCCATGGGAATTCTGCCCATTCCATGGTCCAAAATCGTACAAATTAGGAGAAATCTCCAAAGTCCCTGAGGCCATCCCAATAGTGTGGGTCGCCCGGAACAAACAAGGGCTGTCTGACACCAGCTGATAATCGACCTCCACTCATACCATAGATGGATGTCCCCAGAGAAGAAGATTGAACCAGACAGGACCCTAGGCCATAATAGGATCCATTGCTTTGGGTTACAGGCATGTGTCCTCAAAAGCCTGATTCCAATACGAGCATAGGGGTTTTCCTGAGGCACCCATCAGAACTCATCTCGTCTCCACAAGGAAACCTGTGCATGGGAGCCATGTCCAAAGCTTAGGAGAGTACTTCAGGGTCCCGGTGCCACCACCCCATTCCAAGGCCCTCATGGACACAAACATACATTAGGACCCATCCTCAGGAAAGTCCATTTCAACTCAGCCACCCCGGTTGCTCCCGCAGAGCCATCAGATCTAAACTGTCTTGTTGCTAGGAGACAATTGGAATGCGAGGCGGGCTTCCCAGGCATCCATCCTTGAACGGTGCCCTGGAGTCATTCCATATGGGATGTCCTGGAGCTGTCCAACAGGTCTCAATTATCCCACAGAAGGAATCCATGAAGGGGGAATCCCACAACTCCCAACGTGGGAAAACCTCAATGGCCTCGAGATTCCGCTCCCTTCATGAAGCAGCCGTCATGCTCAGAAACTCCAACCTGAGCCAACGTCTGATACTTGCCCTGACTTCAGATGCATGAGATATTGGTTCAGATCTGCAGGGGGTACCTGCCGTGCCCTCGCCCTGAAACCCAAGTCTAGCTTGTCTTCTCAGACTTCCGTCCTCACACTCCTGGCCCCGAAGCCCTCAAGTTTGGCAATTCCGGACCCACAATGCAGCACTCTGCCTGCCCTCTAGAAAAAAAATTATTGCCTCATGAGCTGCCCAGGCACCTTAAATGAGGGTAAACCTACACAGCACTCGACTTTACCCAAATTATATAGTCTAACCTGGGCACTAAAGCACTGACGAACACAACCTGAGGCCGGATCTCCTGACCAACACCCAGAAATTGACCGCACACTGAGCACATAAAACCTGCCATGGCCTTAGGTCATTTCTCTTCCCTAACTCAGTTTTCAGGCTTCAGAACCGAGACCTTATCTCCAATCACTTCCCAGGGGT
Organism: Mustela nivalis; assembly: GCF_964662115.1. Taxonomy (NCBI): domain Eukaryota; kingdom Metazoa; phylum Chordata; class Mammalia; order Carnivora; family Mustelidae; genus Mustela; species Mustela nivalis. The sequence continues at coordinate 1,180,998 of NW_028136453.1, read as the reverse complement.
GAGTGTGATGCAGAAATCAGAACTCCTCCTTACCCATGGCAAGAACCCTGTGGTTGGCACGTTGTCCAACGTTCAGTGTAGGAGAAACCAGCATTCACCCTGAGGCCCCGCCCATTCTTGAGTGCGACGAGGGCATACACACGCATTGTGACCCTCAGCATGAGTCCTGTCCTCTAGTAAGTCCTCTCAGTTGCTGGATCATTAGATGTCATAATGGGCTTGACATGTCCCTAGGCCCCAATTTTTAACGAAATTTCTGATGGTCCAGTCGCCCCTCCCCAGTGCGCTACTCTGGAATCGCTCATTTGGTGGGACACCTGAGGATAAAAAAGAAAACAACAACAACAACAACAAAAAAAAAACGGACTTCTTCCAGCCCACAGAATGACCCCAAACTCTTTGGACGGGGCCAAACCACCAGAGAGTAAGACTCGTCCATTTCCCATGAAGTCACCCAGAAATTCAACGACCATGAGTGACACGATATCCAGAGACAAAAACTTGAGCAGGAGCCTCACACTCGCCCTTCTTTCAAATCCCGAAGAGTTCTCCTCATGGAATGTAGATCAGTCCTGCCATACCCTTGACTCGAAACATAAGCCGAGTTTGTGTTTTCAGACAACTGTCCAAACAGCCCTGGCCTACACAACCTACAGGCTCAGGCCCCTGGAGCCAAACCTGAGGACTGTACTTGCCCTCTCCAAGGGAATTGTGTGTGCCCATTCCAATGGCCACAACCCTTCTAATAGGATAAACCTCCAAAGTCCCTGATCCATCTCAATAGTGGTGGCTTCCCAGGAACAACAGGGGCAAGCTGAGCCCAACTGAGCCCCTACCTGCACTCAGACCCATAGACAGATGTCCCCAGAGGTAAAAAGGAAAGAACAGGCCCCTAGGCACTAATCAGATCCATTGCTTTGGTTTCCAGGCATCTCTCCTCAGAGGCCTGGATTTCAAAAGCAGCATATAGCTGTTTCTTGACTCACCCATCAGAAAACATCTCATCTACACATGGGAAACTTGCACGTTGGAGCTGTGTCCAAGCCTCTGTTTAGGAGAACCCTTTAGGGCCCCAGTGCCACCGCTTCATTCCAAGGTCTCCATAGACACAAAAGCACGTTAGGACCCATCCCCAGGGGTGTCCATTTCAACTCAGCGTCCTCGGTTGCTCCCCACAGATCCAGGAGATCTAACCTGTCTTGTTGCTAGGAGACAATTGGAATGCGAGGTGGGCTACCCAGCCATCCATCCTTAGAACCCTGCTCAGAATCATTGGCCTGGAGCCAAACAACAGGTCTCAATTGTCCTGCAGGAGACTCTCTGCAGTTTGGAGCTTTTCACAACTCCCATCGTGGGAAAACCCCCATGGCCTCGTGATGCCCCCGCCCATTCATGAAGGGGCCATCAGGGACAGAAACTCCAACCTGAGCGATCGTCTGATCCTCGCCCTGACTTCAGATGCACGAGATCTCGATTCAGGTCTGTAGATTGTGCGTGCCATGGCCTCACCCAGAAACCTAAGCCTAGCTTGTGTTCTCAGACTTTTGTCGTCAGACTCCTGGCCCACAAGGCCTCCAGTTTGGCAATCCAGAACTACAATGCAGCACTCTGCCGGCCCTCCAGAAGAAAAACATTGTCCTCTGGTGCTACCCAGTAATCCCAAATGAGGATCAACCTGCACCGACCTTGGCTGTACCCCAAATACATAGGCTGACCAGGGCACTAATGCCCTTTCTGACACAGCCTGAGCCTGGACCCCCTGGCCCCTCCCAGACAGTTGGCCGCACACTGAGCACATCGAGCCGCCATGGCCTTAGGTCGTCATCTCTTCCCAACATCATTTTTCAGGTTTCAGAACCTAGACCTTATCTCCAATCACTGCCCAGGGTTGAAGGTGATGCAGAAATCAGAACTCCTTCCCCATGGCAAGAAACCTTGTGGTTGGCATGTTGTCCAACGTTCAGTGTCGTTGAAACCAGTGTGGCCCATGAGGCCACGCCCATGCTCGCGGGCCACATTGGTCACAAACACACATTGTGACGCTCAGGCTGAGCCCAGTCCTCAAGTAAGGCCACTCAGTGGCTGGATGAAGAGATAGCATATTGGGCTTGCCATGCCCCTAGGCCCCAATTTTTAACCATAGTTCGGGTTGTCCCTTCAGTCTTCCCCACGGCTTGGCTTTGGAATTCCTCTTTTGGTGGGACACCTGAGGTAACAAAACTGAAATGAGTCCTCCCATCCCACAGATTGACGAAAAGCAATTGGGAATCAGGCCAAATCCTCAGAGAGGCAGATTCGTCCATGGCCCATGAGGCCTCCCCGACATTCCACGGCCATCGCTGATACAAAATCCAGAGACAAAAGCCTGAGCAAGCGCCTCAGACTCGCACTTTCTTCATATCCTGAAGAGTTCTTCTCATGGTTTGTAGATCGGGCCTGCCATACCTACGTCCCCAAACCTAAGCTGAGTTTGTGTCTTCAGATTTCTGTCCTCAAAGTCTTGGGCCACACACCCTCCAGGCTGGGCCCCTCGAGCCACACATTAGGACTGTGCCTACCAATCCATGGGAATTCTGCCCATTCCATGGTCCAAAATCGTACAAATTAGGAGAAATCTCCAAAGTCCCTGAGGCCATCCCAATAGTGTAGGTCGCCCGGAACAAACAAGGGCTGTCTGACTCCAGCTGATAATCGACCTCCACTCATACCATAGATGGATGTCCCCAGAGAAGAAGATTGAACCAGACAGGACCCTAGGCCATAATAGGATCCATTGCTTTGGGTTACAGGCATGTGTCCTCAAAAGCCTGATTCCAATACGAGCATAGGGGTTTTCCTGAGGCACCCATCAGAACTCATCTCGTCTCCACAAGGAAACCTGTGCATGGGAGCCATGTCCAAAGCTTAGGAGAGTACTTCAGGGTCCCGGTGCCACCGCCCCATTCCAAGGCCCTCATGGACATAAAAACACATTAGGACCCATCCTCAGGAAAGTCCATTTCAACTCAGCCACCCCGGTTGCTCCCGCAGAGCCATCAGATCTAAACTGTCTTGTTGCTAGGAGACAATTGGAATGCGAGGCGGGCTTCCCAGGCATCCATCCGTGAACGGTGCTCTGGAGTCATTCCATATGGGATGTCCTGGAGCTGTCCAACAGGTCTCAATTGTCCCGCAGAAGGAATCCATGAAGGGGGCATCCCACAACTCCCAACGTGGGATAACCTCAATGGCCTCGAGATTCCGCTCCCTTCATGAAGCGGCCGTCATGCTCAGAAACTCCAACCTGAGCCAACGTCTGATCCTCGCCCTGACTTCAGATGCATGAGATATTGGTTCAGATCTGCAGGGGGTACCTGCCATGCCCTCGCCCTGAAACCCAAGTCTAGCTTGTCTTCTCAGACTTCCGTCCTCACACTCCTGGCCCCGAAGCCCTCAAGTTTGGCAATTCCGGACCCACAATGCAGTACTCTGCCTGCCCTCTAGAAAAAAAATTATTGCCTCATGAGCTGCCCAGGCACCTTAAATGAGGGTAAACCTACACAGCACTCGACTTTACCCAAATTATATAGTCTAACCAGGGCACTAATGCACTGTCGAACACAACCTGAACCCGGACCTCCTGACCAACCCTCAGAAAGCTGACCGCACACTGAGCACATAAAACCCGCCATGGCCTTAGGTCATCATCTCTTCCCTACCTCAGTTTTCAGGCTTCAGAACCGAGACCTTATCTCCAATCACTCCCCAGTGGTGAGTGTGATGCAGAAATAAGAACTCCTCCTTACCCATGGCAAGAACCCTGTGGTTGGCACGTTGTCCAACGTTCAGTGTAGGAGAAACCAGCATTCACCCTGAGGCCCCGCCCATTCTTGAGTGCGACGAGGGCCTACACACGCATTGTGACCCTCAGCATGAGTCCTGTCCTCTAGTAAGTCCTCTCAGTTGCTGGACCATTAGATGTCATAATGGGCTTGACATGTCCCTAGGCCCCAATTTTTAACCAAATTTCTGATGGTCCAGTCGCCCCTCCCCAGGGCTCTACTCTGGAATCGCTCATTTGGTGGGACACCTGAGGATAAAAAAGAAAAAACAAGAATAAAAAAAAAAGGACTTCTTCCAGGCCACAGAATGACCCCAAACTCTTTGGACGGGGCCAAACCACCAGAGAGTAAGACTCGTCCATTTCCCATGAAGTCACCCAGAAATTCCACGACCATGAGTGACACGATATCCAGAGACAAAAACTTGAGCAGGAGCCTCACACTCGCCCTTCTTTCAAATCCCGAAGAGTTCTCCTCCTGGTTTGTAGGTCAGTCCTGCCATACCTATGACCCGAAACATAAGCCGATTTTGTGTTTTCAGACAACTGTCCAAACAGCCCTGGCCTACACAACCTACAGGCTCAGGCCCCTGGAGCCAAACCTGAGGACTGTACTTGCCCTCTCCAAGGGAATTGTGTGTGCCCATTCCAATGGCCACTACCCTTCTAATAGGATAAACCTCCAAAGTCCCTGATCCATCTCAATAGTGGTGGCTTCCCAGGAACAACAGGGGCAATCTGAGCCCAACTGAGCACCTACCTGCACTCAGATCCATAGACAGATGTCCCCAGGGGTAAAAAGGACAGAACAGGCCCCTAGGCACTAATCAGATCCATTGCTTTGGTTTCCAGGCATCTCTCCTAAGAGGCCTGGATTTCAAAAGCAGCATATAGCTGTTTCTTGACTCACCCATCAGAAAACATCTCATCTACACATGGGAAACTTGCACGTTGGAGCTGTGTCAAAGCCTCCGTTTAGGAGAACCCTTTAGGGCCCCAGTGCCACCGCTTCATTCCAAGGTCTCCATAGACACAAAAGCACGTTAGGACCCATCCCCAGGGGTGTCCATTTCAACTCAGCGTCCTCGGTTGCTCCCCACAGATCCAGGATATCTAACCTGTCTGGTTGCTAGGAGACAATTGGAATGCGAGGTGGGCTACCCAGCCATCCATCCTTAGAACCCTGCTCAGAATCATTGGCCTGGAGCCATACAACAGGTCTCAATTGTCCTGCCGAAGACTCTCTGCAGTTTGGAGTTTCTCACAACTCCCATCGTGGGAAAACCCCCATGGCCCCGTGATGCCCCCGCCCATTCATGAAGGGGCCATCAGGGACAGAAACTCCAACCTGAGCGATCGTCTGATCCTCGCCCTGAATTCAGATGCACGAGATCTCGATTCAGGTCTGTAGATTGTGCGTGCCATGGCCTCACCCAGAAACCTAAGCCTAGCTTGTGTTCTCAGACTTTTGTCGTCAGACTACTGGCCCACAAGCCCTCCAGTTTGGCAATCCATAACTACAATGCAGCACTCTGCCGGCCCTCCAGAAGAAAAACACTGTCCTCTGGTGCTACCCAGCAATCCCAAATGAGGATCAACCTGCACCGACCTTGGCTGTACCCCAAATACATAGGCTGGCCAGGGCACTAATGCCCTTTCTGACACAGCCTGAGCCTGGACCCCCTGGCCCCTCCCAGACAGCTGGCCGCACACTACGCACATCGAGCCGCCATGGCCTTAGGTCGTCATCTATTCCCAACATCAGTTTTCAGGTTTCAGAACCTAGACCTTATATCCAATCACTGCCCAGGGTTGAAGGTGATGCAGAAATCAGAACTCCTTCCCCATGGCAAGAAACCTTGTGGTTGGCATGTTGTCCAACGTTCAGTGTCGTTGAAACCAGTGTGGCCCATGAGGCCCCGCCCATGCTCGCGGGCCACATTGGTCACAAACACACATTGTGACGCTCAGGCCGAGCCCAGTCCTCAAGTAAGGCCACTCAGTGGCTGGATGAAGAGATATCATATTGGGCTTGCCATGCCCCTAGGCCCCAATTTTTAACCATAGTTCGGGTTGTCCCTTCAGTCTTCCCCACGGCTTGGCTTTGGAATTCCTCTTTTGGTGGGATAGCTGAGGTAACAAAAATGAAATGAGTCCTCCTTTCCCACAGATTGACAAAAAGCAATTGGGAATCGGGCCAAATCCTCAGAGAGGAAGATTCGTTTATGGCCCATGAGGCGTCCCCGACATTCCACGGCCATCGCTGATACAAAATCCAGAGACAAAAGCCTGAGCAAGAGCCTCAGACTCACACATTCTTCATATCCTGAAGAGTTCTTCTCATGGTTTGTAGATCGGGCCTGCCATACCTACGTCCCCAAACCTAAGCTGAGTTTGTGTCTTCAGACTTCTGTCCTCAAAGTCTTGGGCCACACACCCTCCAGGCTGGGCCCCTCGAGCCACACATTAGGACTGTGCCTACCAATCCATGGGAATTCTGCCCATTCCATGGTCCAAAATCGTACAAATTAGGAGAAATCTCCAAAGTCCCTGAGGCCATCCCAATAGTGTAGGTCGCCCGGAACAAACAAGGGCTGTCTGACACCAGCTGATAATCGACCTCCACTCATACCATAGATGGATGTCCCCAGAGAAGAAGATTGAACCAGACAGGATCCTAGGCCATAATAGGATCCATTGCTTTGGGTTACAGGCATGTGTCCTCAAAAGCCTGATTCCAATACGAGCATAGGGGTTTTCCTGAGGCACCCATCAGAACTCATCTCGTCTCCACAAGGAAACCTGTGCATGGGAGTCATGTCCAAAGCTTAGGAGAGTACTTCAGGGTCCCGGTGCCACCGCCCCATTCCAAGGCCCTCATGGAGACAAAAACACATTAGGACCCATCCTCAGGAAAGTCCATTTCAACTCAGCCACCGAGGTTGCTCCCGCAGAGCCATCAGATCTAAACTGTCTTGTTGCTAGGAGACAATTGGAATGCGAGGCGGGCTTCCCAGGCATCCATCCGCGAACGGTGCTCTGGAGTCATTCCATATGTGATGTCCTGGAGCTGTCCAACAGGTCTCAATTGTCCCGCAGAAGGAATCCATGAAGGGGGCATCCCACAACTCCCAACGTGGCAAAACCTCAATGGCCTCGAGATTCCACTCCCTTCATGAAGCGGCCGTCATGCTCAGAAACTCCAACCTGAGCCAACGTCTGATCCTCGCCCTGACTTCAGATGCATGAGATATTGGTTCAGCTCTGCAGGGGGTACATGCCGTGCCCTCGCCCTGAAACCCAAGTCTAGCTTGTCTTCTCAGACTTCCGTCCTCACACTCCTGGCCCCGAAGCCCTCAAGTTTGGCAATTCCGGACCCACAATGCAGCACTCTGCCTGCCCTCTAGAAAAAAAATTATTGCCTCATGAGCTGCCCAGGCACCTTAAATGAGGGTACACCTACACAGCACTCGACTTTACCCAAATTATATAGTCTAACCTGTTCACTAATGCACTGTCGAACACAACCTGAGCCCGGACCTCCTGACCAACACCCAGAAAGCTGACCGCACACTGAGCACATAAAACCCGCCATGGCCTTAGGTCATCATCTCTTCCCTACCTCAGTTTTCAGGCTTCAGAACCGAGACCTTATCTCCAATCACTTCCCAGGGGTGAGTGTGATGCAGAAATCAGAACTCCTCCTTACCCATGGCAAGAACCCTGTGGTTGGCACGTTGTCCAACGTTCAGTGTAGGAGAAACCAGCATTCACCCTGAGGCCCCGCCCTTTCTTGAGTGCGACGAGGGCATACACACGCATTGTGACCCTCAGCATGAGTCCTGTCCTCTAGTAGGTCCACTCAGTTGCTGGACCATTAGATGTCATAATGGGCTTGACATGTCCCTAGGCCCCAATTTTTAACCAAATTTCTGATGGTCCAGTCGCCCCTCCCCAGGGCTCTACTCTGGAATCGCTCATTTGGTGGGACACCTGAGGATAAAAAAGAAAAAAACAAGAATAAAAAAAAAAACGGACTTCTTCCAGCCCACAGAATGACCCCAAACTCTTTGGACGGGGCCAAACCACCAGAGAGTAAGACTCGTCCATTTCCCATGAAGTCACCCAGAAATTCCACAACCATGAGTGACACGATATCCAGAGACAAAAACTTGAGCAGGAGCCTCACACTCGCCCTTCTTTCAAATCCCGAAGAGTTCTCCTCATGGTCTGTAGATCAGTCCTGCCATACCTATGACCCGAAACATAAGCCGAGTTTGTGTTTTCAGACAACTGTCCAAACAGCCCTGGCCTACACAACCTACAGGCTCAGGCCCCTGGAGCCAAACCTGAGGACTGTACTTGCCCTCTCCAAGGGAATTGTGTGTACCCATTCCATGGCCACTACCCTTCTAATAGGATAAACCTCCAAAGTCCCTGATCCCCTCAATAGTGGTGGCTTCCCAGGAACAACAGGGGCAATCTAGCCCAACTGAGCACCTACCTGCACTCAGACCCATAGACAGATGTCGCCAGAGGTAAAAAGGAAAGAACAGGCCCCTAGGCACTAATCAGATCCATTGCTTTGGTTTCCAGGCATCTCTCCTCAGAGGCCTGGATTTCAAAAGCAGCATATAGCTGTTTCTTGACTCACCCATCAGAAAACATCTCATCTACACATGGGAAACTTGCACGTTGGAGCTGTGTCCAAGCCTCTGTTTAGGAGAACCCTTTAGGGCCCCAGTGCCACCGCTTCATTCCAAGGTCTCCATAGACACAAAAGCACATTAGGACCCATCCCCACGGGTGTCCATTTCAACTCAGCGGCCTCGGTTGCTCCCCACAGATCCAGGAGATCTAACCTGTCATGTTGCTAGGAGACAATTGGAATGCGAGGTGGGCTACCCAGCCATCCGTACTTAGAACCCTGCTCAGAATCATTGGCCTGGAGCCAAACAACAGGTGTCATTTGTCCTGAAGAAGACTCTCTGCAGTTTGGAGCTTCTCACAACTCCCATCGTGGGAAACACCCATGGCCCCGTGATGCCCGCACCATTCATGAAGGGGCCATCAGGGACAGAAACTCCAACCTGAGCGATCGTCTGATCATCGCGCTGACTTCAGATGCACGAGACCTCGATTCAGGTCTGTAGATTGTGCGTGCCATGGCCTCACCCAGAAACATAAGCTTAGCTTGTGTTCTCAGACTTTTGTCGTCAGACTACTGGCTCACAAGCCCTCCAGTTTGGCAATCCAGAACTACAATGCAGCACTCTGCCGGCTCTGCAAAAGAAAAACATTGTCTTCTGGGGCTACCCAGTAACCCCAAATGAGGATCAACCTGCACCGACCTTGGCTGTACCCCAAATACATAGGCTGACCTGGGCACTAATGCCCTTTCTGACACAGCCTGAACCTGGACCCCCTGGCCCCTCCCAGACAGCTGGCCGCACACTGAGCACATCGAGCCGCCATGGCCTTAGGTTGTCATTTCTTCCCAAATCAGTTTTCAGGTTTCAGAACCTAGACCTTATCTCCAATCACTGCCCAGGGTTGAAGGTGTTGCAGAAATCAGAACTCCTTCCCCATGGCAAGAAACCTTGTGGTTGGCATGTTGTCCAACGTTCAGTGTAGTTGAAACCAGTGTGGCCCATGAGGCCCCGCCCATGCTCGCGGGGGAGATTGGTCACAAACACACATTGTGACGCTCAGGCTGAGCCCAGTCCTCAAGTAAGGCCACTCAGTGGCTGGATGAAGAGATATCATATTGGGCTTGCCATGCCCCTAGGCCCCAATTTTTAACCATAGTTCGGGTTGTCCCTTCAGTCTTCCCCACGGCTTGGCTTTGGAATTCCTCTTTTGGTGGGACACCTGAGGTAACAAAACTGAAATGAGTCCTCCCATCCCACATATTGACGAAAAAAATTAGGAATCGGGCCAAATCCTCAGAGAGGAAGATTCGTCCATGGCCCATGAGGCGTCCCCGACATTCCACGGCCATCGGTGATACAAAATCCAGAGACAAAAGCCTGAGCAAGCGCCTCAGACTCGCACTTTCTTCATATCCTGAAGAGTTCTTCTCATGGTTTGTAGATCGGTCCTGCCATACCTACGTCCCCAAACCTAAGCTGAGTTTGTGTCTTCAGACTTCTGTCCTCAAAGTATTGGGCCACACACCCTCCAGGCTGGGCCCCTCGAGCCACACATTAGGACTGTGCCTACCAATCCATGGAAATTCTGCCCATTCCATGGTCCAAAATCGTACAAATTAGGAGAAACCTCCAAAGTCCCTGAGGCCATCCCAATAGTGTAGGTCGCCCGGAAAAACAAGGGCTGTCTGACTCCAGCTGATAATCGACCTCCACTCATACCATAGATGGATGTTCACAGAGAAGAAGATTGAACCAGACAGGACCCTAGGCCATAATAGGATCCATTGCTTTGGGTCACAGGCATGTGTCCTCAAAATTCTGATTCCAATACGAGCATAGGTGTTTTCCTGAGGCACCCATCAGAACTCATCTCGTCTCCACAAGGAAACCTGTGCATGGGAGCCATGTCCAAAGCTTAGGAGAGTACTTCAGGGTCCCGGTGCCACCGCCCCATTCCAAGGCCCTCATGGACACAAAAACACATTAGGACCCATCCTCAGGAAAGTCCATTTCAACTCAGCCACCGAGGTTGCTCCCGCAGAGCCATCAGATCTAAACTGTCTTGTTGCTAGGAGACAATTGGAATGCGAGGCGGGCTTCCCAGGCATCCATCCGCGAACGGTGCTCTGGAGTCATTCCATATGGGATGTCCTGGAGCTGTCCAACAGGTCTCAATTGTCCCGCAGAAGGAATCCTTGAAGGGGGCATCCCACAACTCCCAAGGTGGGAAAACCTCAATGGCCTCGCGATTCCGCTCCCTTCATGAAGCGGCCGTCATGCTCAGAAACTCCAACCTGAGCCAACGTCTGATCCTCGCCCTGACTTCAGATGCATGAGATATTGGTTCAGATCTGCAGGGGGTACATGCCGTGCCCTCGCCCTGAAACCCAAGTCTAGCTTGTCTTCTCAGACTTCCGTCCTCACACTCCTGGCCCCGAAGCCCTCAAGTTTGGCAATTCCGGACCCACAATGCAGCACTCTGCCTGCCCTCTAGAAAAAAAATTATTGCCTCATGAGCTGCCCAGGCACCTTAAATGAGGGTACACCTACACAGCACTCGACTTTACCCAAATTATATAGTCTAACCTGGGCACTAATGCACTGTCGAACACAACCTGAGCCCGGACCTCCTGACCAACACCCAGAAAGCTGACCGCACACTGAGCACATAAAACCCGCCATGGCCTTAGGTCATCATCTCTTCCCTACCTCAGTTTTCAGGCTTCAGAACCGAGACCTTATCTCCAATCACTTCCCAGGGGTGAGTGTGATGCAGAAATCAGAACTCCTCCTTACCCATGGCAAGAACCCTGTGGTTGGCACGTTGTCCAACGTTCAGTGTAGGAGAAACCAGCATTCACCCTGAGGCCCCGCCCATTCTTGAGTGCGACGAGGGCATACACACGCATTGTGACCCTCAGCATGAGTCCTGTCCTCTAGTAGGTCCACTCAGTTGCTGGACCATTAGATGTCATAATGGGCTTGACATGTCCCTAGGCCCCAATTTTTAACCAAATTTCTGATGGTCCAGTCGCCCCTCCCCAGGGCTCTACTCTGGAATCGCTCATTTGGTGGGACACCTGAGGATAAAAAAGAAAAAAACAAGAATAAAAAAAAAACGGACTTCTTCCAGCCCACAGAATGACCCCAAACTCTTTGGACGGGGCCAAACCACCAGAGAGTAAGACTCGTCCATTTCCCATGAAGTCACCCAGAAATTCCACAACCATGAGTGACACGATATCCAGAGACAAAAACTTGAGCAGGAGCCTCACACTCGCCCTTCTTTCAAATCCCGAAGAGTTCTCCTCATGGTCTGTAGATCAGTCCTGCCATACCTATGACCCGAAACATAAGCCGAGTTTGTGTTTTCAGACAACTGTCCAAACAGCCCTGGCCTACACAACCTACAGGCTCAGGCCCCTGGAGCCAAACCTGAGGACTGTACTTGCCCTCTCCAAGGGAATTGTGTGTGCCCATTCCATGGCCACTACCCTTCTAATAGGATAAACCTCCAAAGTCCCTGATCCCCTCAATAGTGGTGGCTTCCCAGGAACAACAGGGGCAATCTAGCCCAACTGAGCACCTACCTGCACTCAGACACATAGACAGATGTCGCCAGAGGTAAAAAGGAAAGAACAGGCCCCTAGGCACTAATTAGATCCATTGCTTTGGTTTCCAGGCATCTCTCCTCAGAGGCCTGGATTTCAAAAGCAGCATATAGCTGTTTCTTGACTCACCCATCAGAAAACATCTCATCTACACATGGGAAACTTGCACGTTGGAGCTGTGTCCAAGCCTCTGTTTAGGAGAACCCTTTAGGGCCCCAGTGCCACCGCTTCATTCCAAGGTCTCCATAGACACAAAAGCACATTAGGACCCATCCCCACGGGTGTCCATTTCAACTCAGCGGCCTCGGTTGCTCCCCACAGATCCAGGAGATCTAACCTGTCATGTTGCTAGGAGACAATTGGAATGCGAGGTGGGCTACCCAGCCATCCGTACTTAGAACCCTGCTCAGAATCATTGGCCTGGAGCCAAACAACAGGTGTCATTTGTCATGAAGAAGACTCTCTGCAGTTTGGAGCTTCTCACAACTCCCGTCGTGGGAAACACCCATGGCCCCGTGATGCCCGCACCATTCATGAGGGGGCCATCAGGGACAGAAACTCCAACCTGAGCGATCGTCTGATCATCGCGCTGACTTCAGATGCACGAGACCTCGATTCAGGTCTGTAGATTGTGCGTGCCATGGCCTCACCCAGAAACATAAGCTTAGCTTGTGTTCTCAGACTTTTGTCGTCAGACTACTGGCCCACAAGCCCTCCAGTTTGGCAATCCAGAACTACAATGCAGCACTCTGCCGGCTCTGCAAAAGAAAAACATTGTCTTCTGGGGCTACCCAGTAACCCCAAATGAGGATCAACCTGCACCGACCTTGGCTGTACCCCAAATACATAGGCTGACCTGGGCACTAATGCCCTTTCTGACACAGCCTGAACCTGGACCCCCTGGCCCCTCCCAGACAGCTGGCCGCACACTGAGCACATCGAGCCGCCATGGCCTTAGGTTGTCATTTCTTCCCAAATCAGTTTTCAGGTTTCAGAACCTAGACCTTATCTCCAATCACTGCCCAGGGTTGAAGGTGATGCAGAAATCAGAACACCTTCCCCATGGCAAAAAACCTTGTGGTTGGCATGTTGTCCAACGTTCAGTGTAGTTAAAACCAGTGTGGCCCATGAGGCCCCGCCCATGCTGGCGGGGGAGATTGGTCACAAACACACATTGTGACGCTCAGGCTGAGCCCAGTCCTCAAGTAAGGCCACTCAGTGGCTGGATGAAGAGATAGCATATTGGGCTTGCCATGCCCCTAGGCCCCAATTTTTAACCATAGTTCGGGTTGTCCCTTCAGTCTTCCCCACGGCTTGGCTTTGGAATTCCTCTTTTGGTGGGACACCTGAGGTAACAAAACTGAAATGAGTCCTCCCATCCCACATATTGACGAAAAAAATTAGGAATCGGGCCAAATCCTCAGAGAGGAAGATTCGTCCATGGCCCATGAGGCGTCCCCGACATTCCACGGCCATCGGTGATACAAAATCCAGAGACAAAAGCCTGAGCAAGCGCCTCAGACTCGCACTTTCTTCATATCCTGAAGAGTTCTTCTCATGGTTTGTAGATCGGGCCTGCCATACCTACGTCCCCAAACCTAAGCTGAGTTTGTGTCTTCAGACTTCTGTCCTCAAAGTATTGGGCCACACACCCTCCAGGCTGGGCCCCTCGAGCCACACATTAGGACTGTGCCTACCAATCCATGGAAATTCTGCCCATTCCATGGTCCAAAATCGTACAAATTAGGAGAAACCTCCAAAGTCCCTGAGGCCATCCCAATAGTGTAGGTCGCCCGGAAAAACAAGGGCTGTCTGACTCCAGCTGATAATCGACCTCCACTCATACCATAGATGGATGTTCACAGAGAAGAAGATTGAACCAGACAGGACCCTAGGCCATAATAGGATCCATTGCTTTGGGTCACAGGCATGTGTCCTCAAAATTCTGATTCCAATACGAGCATAGGTGTTTTCCTGAGGCACCCATCAGAACTCATCTCGTCTCCACAAGGAAACCTGTGCATGGGAGCCATGTCCAAAGCTTAGGAGAGTACTTCAGGGTCCCGGTGCAACCGCCCCATTCCAAGGCCCTCATGGACACAAAAACACATTAGGACCCATCCTCAGGAAAGTCCATTTCAACTCAGCCACCGAGGTTGCTCCCGCAGAGCCATCAGATCTAAACTGTCTTGTTGCTAGGAGACAATTGGAATGCGAGGCGGGCTTCCCAGGCATCCATCCGCGAACGGTGCTCTGGAGTCATTCCATATGGGATGTCCTGGAGCTGTCCAACAGGTCTCAATTGTCCCGCAGAAGGAATCCTTGAAGGGGGCATCCCACAACTCCCAACGTGGGAAAACCTCAATGGCCTCGAGATTCCGCTCCCTTCATGAAGCGGCCGTCATGCTCAGAAACTCCAACCTGAGCCAACGTCTGATCCTCGCCCTGACTTCAGATGCATGAGATATTGGTTCAGATCTGCAGGGGGTACCTGCCGTGCCCTCGCCCTGAAACCCAAGTCTAGCTTGTTTCTCAGACTTCCGTCCTCACACTCCTGGCCCCGAAGCCCTCAAGTTTGGCAATTCCGGACCCACAATGCAGCACTCTGCCTGCCCTCTAGAAAAAAAATTACTGCCTCATGAGCTGCGCAGGCACCTTAAATGAGGGTAAACCTACACAGCACTCGACTTTACCCAAATTATATAGTCTAACCAGGGCACTAATGCACTGTCGAACACAACCTGAGCCCGGACCTCCTGACCAACACCCAGAAAGCTGACCGCACACTGAGCACATAAAACCCGCCATGGCCTTAGGTCATCATCTCTTCCCTACCTCAGTTTTCAGGCTTCAGAACCGAGACTTTATCTCCAATCACTGCCCAGGGATGAGTGTGATGCAGAAATCATAACTCCTCCTTACCCATGGCAAGAACCCTTGTGGTTGGCACGCTGTCCAACGTTCAGTGTAGGAGAAACAAGCATTCACCCTGAGGCCCCGCCCATTCTTGAGTGCGACAAGGACATACACACGCATTGTGACCCTCAGCACGAATTCTGTCCTCTAGTAAGTCCTCTCAGTGGCTGGACCATTAGATGTCATAATGGGCTTGACATGTCCCTAGGCCCCAATTTTTAACCAGATTTCTGATTGTCCAGTCGCCCCTCCCCAGGGCTCTACTCTGGAAACCCTGATTTGGTGGGACACCTCAGGTTAAAAAAGAAAAAAAACAACAACAACAACAAAAAAAAAAACGGACTTCTTCCAGCCCACAGAATGACCCCAAACTCTTTGGACGGGGCCAAACCACCAGAGAGTAAGACTCGTCCATTTCCCATGAAGTCACCCAGAAATTCCACGACCATGAGTGACACGATATCCAGAGACAAAAACTTGAGCAGGAGCCTCACACTCGCCCTTCTTTCAAATCCCGAAGAGTTCTCCTCATGGTCTGTAGGTCAGTCCTGCCATACCTATGACCCGAAACATAAGCCGATTTTGTGTTTTCAGACAACTGTCCAAACAGCCCTGGCCTACACAACCTACAGGCTCAGGCCCCTGGAGCCAAACCTGAGGACTGTACTTGCCCTCTCCAAGGGAATTGTGTGTGCCCATTCCAATGGCCACTACCCTTCTAATAGGATAAACCTCCAAAGTCCCTGATCCATCTCAATAGTGGTGGCTTCCCAGGAACAACAGGGGCAATCTGAGCCCAACTGAGCACCTACCTGCACTCAGATCCATAGACAGATGTCCCCAGGGGTAAAAAGGACAGAACAGGCCCCTAGGCACTAATAAGATCCATTTCTTTGGTTTCCAGGCATCTCTCCTAAGAGGCCTGGATTTCAAAAGCAGCATATAGCTGTTTCTTGACTCACCCATCAGAAAACATCTCATCTACACATGGGAAACTTGCACGTTGGAGCTGTGTCAAAGCCTCCGTTTAGGAGAAACCTTTAGGGCCCCAGTGCCACCGCTTCATTCCAAGGTCTCCATAGACACAAAAGCACGTTAGGACCCATCCCCAGGGGTGTCCATTTCAACTCAGCGTCCTCGGTTGCTCCCCACAGATCCAGGAGATCTAACCTGTCTGGTTGCTAGGAGACAATTGGAATGCGAGGTGGGCTACCCAGCCATCCATCCTTAGAACCCTGCTCAGAATCATTGGCCTGGAGCCATACAACAGGTCTCAATTGTCCTGCCGAAGACTCTCTGCAGTTTGGAGCTTCTCACAACTCCCATCGTGGGAAAACACCCATGGCCCCGTGATGCCCACGCCCATTCATGAAGGGGCCATCAGGGACAGAAACTCCAACCTGAGCGATCGTCTGATCCTCGCCCTGAATTCAGATGCACGAGATCTCGATTCAGGTCTGTAGATTGTGCGTGCCATGGCCTCACCCAGAAACCTAAGCCTAGCTTGTGTTCTCAGACTTTTGTCGTCAGACTACTGGCCCACAAGCCCTCCAGTTTGGCAATCCATAACTACAATGCAGCACTCTGCCGGCCCTCCAGAAGAAAAACACTGTCCTCTGGTGCTACCCAGTAATCCAAAATGAGGATCAACCTGCACCGACCTTGGCTGTACCCCAAATACATTGGCTGGCCAGGGCACTAATGCCCTTTCTGACACAGCCTGAGCCTGGACCCCCTGGCCCCTCCCAGACAGCTGGCCGCACACTAAGCACATCGAGCCGCCATGGCCTTAGGTCGTCATCTCTTCCCAACATCAGTTTTCAGGTTTCAGAACCTAGACCTTATATCCAATCACTGCCCAGGGTTGAAGGTGATGCAGAAATCAGAACTCCTTCCCCATGGCAAGAAACCTTGTGGTTGGCATGTTGTCCAACGTTCAGTGTCATTGAAACCAGTGTGGCCCATGAGGCCCCGCCCATGCTCGCGGGCCACATTGGTCACAAACACACATTGTGACGCTCAGGCTGAGCCCAGTCCTCAAGTAAGGTCACTCAGTGGCTGGATGAAGAGATATCATATTGGGCTTGCCATGCCCCTAGGCCCCAATTTTTAACCATAGTTCGGGTTGTCCCTTCAGTCTTCCCCACGGCTTGGATTTGGAATTCCTCTTTTGGTGGGATAGCTGAGGTAACAAAAATGAAATGAGTCCTCCTTTCCCACAGATTGACGAAAAGCAATTGGGAATCGGGCCAAATCCTCAGAGAGGAAGATTCGTTTATGGCCCATGAGGCGTCCCCGACATTCCACGGCCATCGCTGATACAAAATCCAGAGACAAAAGCCTGAGCAAGAGCCTCAGACTCACACATTCTTCATATCCTGAAGAGTTCTTCTCAGGGTTTGTAGATCGGGCCTGCCATACCTACGTCCCCAAACCTAAGCTGAGTTTGTGTCTTCAGACTTCTGTCCTCAAAGTCTTGGGCCACACACCCTCCAGGCTGGGACCCTCGAGCCACACATTAGGACTGTGCCTACCAATCCATGGGAATTCTGCCCATTCCATGGTCCAAAATCGTACAAATTAGGAGAAATCTCCAAAGTCCCTGAGGCCATCCCAATAGTGTAGGTCGCCCGGAACAAACAAGGGCTGTCTGACACCAGCTGATAATCGACCTCCACTCATACCATAGATGGATGTCCCCAGAGAAGAAGATTGAACCAGACAGGATCCTAGGCCATAATAGGATCCATTGCTTTGGGTTACAGGCATGTGTCCTCAAAAGCCTGATTCCAATACGAGCATAGGGGTTTTCCTGAGGCACCCATCAGAACTCATCTCGTCTCCACAAGGAAACCTGTGCATGGGAGCCATGTCCAAAGCTTAGGAGAGTACTTCAGGGTCCCGGTGCCACCGCCCCATTCCAAGGCCCTCATGGACACAAAAACACATTAGGACCCATCCTCAGGAAAGTCCATTTCAACTCAGCCACCGAGGTTGCTCCCGCAGAGCCATCAGATCTAAACTGTCTTGTTGCTAGGAGACAATTGGAATGCGAGGCGGGCTTCCCAGGCATCCATCCGCGAACGGTGCTCTGGAGTCATTCCATATGTGATGTCCTGGAGCTGTCCAACAGGTCTCAATTGTCCCGCAGAAGGAATCCATGAAGGGGGCATCCCACAACTCCCAACGTGGGAAAACCTCAATGGCCTCGAGATTCCACTCCCTTCATGAAGCGGCCGTCATGCTCAGAAACTCCAACCTGAGCCAACGTCTGATCCTCGCCCTGACTTCAGATGCATGAGATATTGGTTCAGATCTGCAGGGGGTACATGCCGTGCCCTCGCCCTGAAACCCAAGTCTAGCTTGTCTTCTCAGACTTCCGTCCTCACACTCCTGGCCCCGAAGCCCTCAAGTTTGGCAATTCCGGACCCACAATGCAGCACTCTGCCTGCCCTCTAGAAAAAAAATTATTGCCTCATGAGCTGACCAGGCACCTTAAATGAGGGTAAACCTACACAGCACTCGACTTTACCCAAATTATATAGTCTAACCTGGGCACTAATGCACTGTCGAACACAACCTGAGCCCGGACCTCCTGACAAACACCCAGAAAGCTGACCGCACACTGAGCACATAAAACCCGCCATGGCCTTAGGTCATCATCTCTTCCCTACCTCAGTTTTCAGGCTTCAGAACCGAGACCTTATCTCCAATCACTTCCCAGGGGTGAGTGTGATGCAGAAATCAGAACTCCTCCTTACCCATGGCAAGAACCCTGTGGTTGGCACGTTGTCCAACGTTCAGTGTAGGAGAAACCAGCATTCACCCTGAGGCCCCGCCCATTCTTGAGTGCGACGAGGGCATACACACGCATTGTGACCCTCAGCATGAGTCCTGTCCTCTAGTAGGTCCACTCAGTTGCTGGACCATTAGATGTCATAATGGGCTTGACATGTCCCTAGGCCTCAATTTTTAACCAAATTTCTGATGGTCCAGTCGCCCCTCCCCAGGGCTCTACTCTGGAATCGCTCATTTGGTGGGACACCTGAGGATAAAAAAGAAAAAAACAAGAATAAAAAAAAAACGGACTTCTTCCAGCCCACAGAATGACCCCAAACTCTTTGGACGGGGCCAAACCACCAGAGAGTAAGACTCGTCCATTTCCCATGAAGTCACCCAGAAATTCCACGACCATGAGTGACACGATATCCAGAGACAAAAACTTGAGCAGGAGCCTCACACTCGCCCTTCTTTCAAATCCCGAAGAGTTCTCCTCATGGTCTGTAGATCAGTCCTGCCATACCTATGACCCAAAACATAAGCCGAGTTTGTGTTTTCAGACAACTGTCCAAACAGCCCTGGCCTACACAACCTACAGGCTCAGGCCCCTGGAGCCAAACCTGAGGACTGTACTTGCCCTCTCCAAGGGAATTGTGTGTGCCCATTCCATGGCCACTACCCTTCTAATAGGATAAACCTCCAAAGTCCCTGATCCCCTCAATAGTGGTGGCTTCCCAGGAACAACAGGGGCAATCTAGCCCAACTGAGCACCTACCTGCACTCAGACCCATAGACAGATGTCGCCAGAGGTAAAAAGGAAAGAACAGGCCCCTAGACACTAATCAGATCCATTGCTTTGGTTTCCAGGCATCTCTCCTCAGAGGCCTGGATTTCAAAAGCAGCATATAGCTGTTTCTTGACTCACCCATCAGAAAACATCTCATCTACACATGGGAAACTTGCACGTTGGAGCTGTGTCCAAGCCTCTGTTTAGGAGAACCCTTTAGGGCCCCAGTGCCACCGCTTCATTCCAAGGTCTCCATAGACACAAAAGCACATTAGGACCCATCCCCAGGGGTGTCCATTTCAACTCAGCGGCCTCGGTTGCTCCCCACAGATCCAGGAGATCTAACCTGTCATGTTGCTAGGAGACAATTGGAATGCGAGGTGGGCTACCCAGCCATCCGTACTTAGAACCCTGCTCAGAATCATTGGCCTGGAGCCAAACAACAGGTGTCATTTGTCCTGAAGAAGACTCTCTGCAGTTTGGAGCTTCTCACAACTCCCATCGTGGGAAAACTCCCATGGCCCCGTGATGCCCGCACCATTCATGAAGGGGCCATCAGGGACAGAAACTCCAACCTGAGCGATCGTCTGATCATCGCGCTGACTTCAGATGCACGAGACCTCGATTCAGGTCTGTAGATTGTGCGTGCCATGGCCTCACCCAGAAACATAAGCTTAGCTTGTGTTCTCAGACTTTTGTCGTCAGACTACTGGCCCACAAGCCCTCCAGTTTGGCAATCCAGAACTACAATGCAGCACTCTGCCGGCTCTGCAAAAGAAAAACATTGTCTTCTGGGGCTACCCAGTAACCCCAAATGAGGATCAACCTGCACCGACCTTGGCTGTACCCCAAATACATAGGCTGACCTGGGCACTAATGCCCTTTCTGACACAGCCTGAACCTGGACCCCCTGGCCCCTCCCAGACAGCTGGCCGCACACTGAGCACATCGAGCCGCCATGGCCTTAGGTTGTCATTTCTTCCCAAATCAGTTTTCAGGTTTCAGAACCTAGACCTTATCTCCAATCACTGCCCAGGGTTGAAGGTGATGCAGAAATCAGAACTCCTTCCCCATGGCAAGAAACCTTGTGGTTGGCATGTTGTCCAACGTTCAGTGTAGTTGAAACCAGTGTGGCCGATGAGGCCCCGCCCATGCTCGCGGGGGAGATTGGTCACAAACACACATTGTGACGCTCAGGCTGAGCCCAGTCCTCAAGTAAGGCCACTCAGTGGCTGGATGAAGAGATATCATATTGGGCTTGCCATGCCCCTAGGCCCCAATTTTTAACCATAGTTCGGGTTGTCCCTTCAGTCTTCCCCACGGCTTGGCTTTGGAATTCCTCTTTTGGTGGGACACCTGAGGTAACAAAACTGAAATGAGTCCTCCCATCCCACATATAGACGAAAAAAATTAGGAATCGGGCCAAATCCTCAGAGAGGAAGATTCGTCCATGGCCCATGAGGCGTCCCCGACATTCCACGGCCATCGGTGATACAAAATCCAGAGACAAAAGCCTGAGCAAGCGCCTCAGAATCGCACTTTCTTCATATCCTGAAGAGTTCTTCTCATGGTTTGTAGATCGGGCCTGCCATACCTACGTCCCCAAACCTAAGCTGAGTTTGTGTCTTCAGACTTCTGTCCTCAAAGTATTGGGCCACACACCCTCCAGGCTGGGCCCCTCGAGCCACACATTAGGACTGTGCCTACCAATCCATGGAAATTCTGCCCATTCCATGGTCCAAAATCGTACAAATTAGGAGAAACCTCCAAAGTCCCTGAGGCCATCCCAATAGTGTAGGTCGCCCGGAAAAACAAGGGCTGTCTGACTCCAGCTGATAATCGACCTCCACTCATACCATAGATGGATGTTCACAGAGAAGAAGATTGAACCAGACAGGACCCTAGGCCATAATAGGATCCATTGCTTTGGGTCACAGGCATGTGTCCTCAAAATTCTGATTCCAATACGAGCATAGGTGTTTTCCTGAGGCACCCATCAGAACTCATCTCGTCTCCACAAGGAAACCTGTGCATGGGAGCCATGTCCAAAGCTTAGGAGAGTACTTCAGGGTCCCGGTGCCACCGCCCCATTCCAAGGCCCTCATGGACACAAAAACACATTAGGACCGATCCTCAGAAAAGTCCATTTCAACTCAGCCACCCCGGTTGCTCCCGCAGAGCCATCAGATCTAAACTGTCTTGTTGCTAGGAGACAATTGGAATGCGAGGCGGGCTTCCCAGGCATCCATCCGCGAACGGTGCTCTGGAGTCATTCCATATGGGATGTCCTGGAGCTGTCCAACAGGTCTCAATTGTCCCGCAGAAGGAATCCTTGAAGGGGGCATCCCACAACTCCCAACGTGGGAAAACCTCAATGGCCTCGAGATTCCGCGCCCTTCATGAAGCGGCCGTCATGCTCAGAAACTCCAACCTGAGCCAACGTCTGATCCTCGCCCTGACTTCAGATGCATGAGATATTGGTTCAGATCTGCAGGGGGTACCTGCCGTGCCCTCGCCCTGAAACCCAAGTCTAGCTTGTTTCTCAGACTTCCGTCCTCACACTCCTGGCCCCGAAGCCCTCAAGTTTGGCAATTCCGGACCCACAATGCAGCACTCTGCCTGCCCTCTAGAAAAAAAATTACTGCCTCATGAGCTGCGCAGGCACCTTAAATGAGGGTAAACCTACACAGCACTCGACTTTACCCAAATTATATAGTCTAACCAGGGCACTAATGCACTGTCGAACACAACCTGAGCCCGGACCTCCTGACCAACACCCAGAAAGCTGACCGCACACTGAGCACATAAAACCCGCCATGGCCTTAGGTCATCATCTCTTCCCTACCTCAGTTTTCAGGCTTCAGAACCGAGACTTTATCTCCAATCACTGCCCAGGGATGAGTGTGATGCAGAAATCATAACTCCTCCTTACCCATGGCAAGAACCCTTGTGGTTGGCACGCTGTCCAACGTTCAGTGTAGGAGAAACCAGCATTCACCCTGAGGCCCCGCCCATTCTTGAGTGCGACAAGGACATACACACGCATTGTGACCCTCAGCACGAATTCTGTCCTCTAGTAAGTCCTCTCAGTGGCTGGACCATTAGATGTCATAATGGGCTTGACATGTCCCTAGGCCCCAATTTTTAACCAGATTTCTGATTGTCCAGTCGCCCCTCCACAGGGCTCTACTCTGGAAACCCTCATTTGTTGGGACACCTCAGGTTAAAAAAGAAAAAAAACAACAACAACAACAACAAAAAAAAACGGACTTCTTCCAGCCCACAGAATGACCCCAAACTCTTTGGACGGGGCCAAACCACCAGAGAGTAAGACTCATCCATTTCCCATGAAGTCACCCAGAAATTCCACGACCATGAGTGACACGATATCCAGAGACAAAAACTTGAGCAGGAGCCTCACACTCGCCCTTCTTTCAAATCCCGAAGAGTTCTCCTCATGGTCTGTAGATCAGTCCTGCCATACCTATGACCCGAAACATAAGCCGAGTTTGTGTTTTCAGACAACTCTCCAAACAGCCCTGGCCTACACAACCTACAGGCTCAGGCCCCTGGAGCCAAACCTGAGGACTGTACTTGCCCTCTCCAAGGGAATTGTGTGTGCCCATTCCAATGGCCACTACCCTTCTAATAGGATAAACCTCCAAAGTCCCTGATCCATCTCAATAGTGGTGGCTTCCCAGGAAAAACAGGGGCAATCTGAGCCCAACTGAGCACCTACCTGCACTCAGACCCATAGACAGATGTACCCAGAGTTAAAAAGGAAAGAACAGGCCCCTAGGCACTAATCAGATCCATTGCTTTGGTTTCCAGGCATCTCTCCTCAGAGGCCTGGATTTCAAAAGCAGCATATAGCTGCTTCTTGAGTCACCCATCAGAAAAAATCTCATCTACACATGGGAAACTTGCACGTTGAGCTCTGTCAAAGGCTCTGTTTAGGAGAACCCTTTAGGGTCCCAGCGCCACCGCTTCATTCCAAGGTCTCCATAGACACAAAAGCACGTTAGGACCCATCCCCAGGGGTGTCCATTTCAACTCAGCGTCCTCGGTTGCTCCCCACAGATCCAGGAGATCTAACCTGTCATGTTGCTAGGAGACAATTGGAATGCGAGGTGGGCTACCCAGCTATCCGTCCTTAGAACCCTGCTCAGAATCATTGGCCTGGAGCCAAACAACAGGTCTCAATTGTCCTGCAGAAGACTCTCTGCAGTTTGGACCTTCTCAAAACTCCCATCGTGGGAAAACACCCATGGCCTCGTGATGCCCTGCCCATTCATGAAGGGGCCATCAGGATCAGAAACTCCAACCTGAGCGATCGTCTGATCCTCGCGCTGACTTCAGATGCACGAGACCTCGATTCAGGTCTGTAGATTGTGCGTGCCATGGCCTCACCCAGAAACATAAGCTTAGCTTGTGTTCTCAGACTTTTGTCGTCAGACTACTGGCCCACAAGCCCTCCAGTTTGGCAATCCAGAACTACAATGCAGCACTCTGCCGGCTCTGCAGAAGAAAAACATTGTCTTCTGGGGCTACCCAGTAACCCCAAATGAGGATCAACCTACACCGACCTTGGATGTACCCCTAATACATAGGCTGACCAGGGCACTAATGCCCTTTCTGACACAGCCTGAGCCTGGACCCCCTGGCCCCTCCCAGACAGCTGGCCACACACTGAGCACATCGAGCCGCCATGACCTTAGGTTCTCATTTCTTCCCAACATCAGTTTTCAGGTTTCAGAACCTAGACCTTATCTCCAATCACTGCCCAGGGTTGAAGGTGATGCAGAAATCAGAACTCCTTCCCCATGGCAAGAAACCTTGTGGTTGGCATGTTGTCCAACGTTCAGTGTAGTTGAAACCAGTGGGGCCCATGAGGCCCCGCCCATGCTCGCGGGCCACATTGGTCACAAACACACATTGTGACGCTCAGGCTGAGCCCAGTCCTCAAGTAAGGCCACTCAGTGGCTGGATGAAGAGATAGCATATTGAGCTTGCCATGCCCCGAGGCCCCAATTTTTAACCATAGTTCGGGTTGTCCCTTCAGTCTTCCCCACGGCTTTTCTATGGAATTCCTCTTTTGGTGGGACACCTGAGGTAACAAAACTAAAATGAGTCCTCCCATCCCACAGATTGAGGAAAAGCAATTGGTTTGGCCAAATCCTCAGAGAGGAAGATTCGTCCATGGCCCATGAGGCCTCCCCGACATTCCACGGCCATCGCTGATACAAAATCCAGAGACAAAAGCCTGAGCAAGCGCCTCAGACTCGCACTTTCTTCATATCCTGAAGAGTTCTTCTCATGGTTTGTAGATCGGGCCTGCCATACCTAAGTCCCCAAACCTAAGCTGAGTTTGTGTTTTCAGACTTCTGTCCTCAAAGTATTGGGCCACAAACCCTCCAGCCTGGGCCCCTGGAGCCACACATTAGGACTGTGCCTACCAATCCTATGGAATTCTGCCCATTCCATGGTCCAAAATCGTACAAATTAGGAGAAACCTCCAAAGTCCCTGAGGCCATCCCAATAGTGTAGGTCGCCCGGAACAAACAAGGGCTGTCTAACTCCAGCTGATAATCGACCTCCACTCATACCATAGATGGATGTCTCCAGGGAAGAAGATTGAATCAGACAGGACCCTAGGCCATAATAGGATCCATTGCTTTGGGTTACAGGCATGTGTCCTCAAAAGCCTGATTCCAACACGAGCATAGGGTTTTTCTGAAGGCACCCAAAAGAACACATCTCGTCTCCACAAGGAAACCTGTGCATGGGAGCCATGTCCAAAGCTTAGGAGAGTACTTCAGGGTCCCGGTGCCACCGCCCCATTCCAAGGCCCTCATGGACACAAACATACATTAGGACCCATCCTCAGGAAAGTCCATTTCAACTCAGCCACCCCGCTTGCTCCCGCAGAGCCATCAGATCTAAACTGTCTTGTTGTTAGGAGACAATTGGAATGTGAGGCGGGCTTCCCAGGTATCCATCCCCGAACGGTGCTCTGGAGTCATTCCATATGTGATGTCCTAGAGCTGTCCAACATGTCTCAATTGTCCCGCAGAAGGAATCCTTGAAGGGGGCATCCCACAACTCCCAACGTGGGAAAACCTCAATGGCCTCGAGATTCCGCTCCCTTCATGAAGCGGCCGTCATGCTCAGAAACTCCAACCTGAGCCAACGTCTGATCCACGCCCTGACATCAGATGCATGAGATATTGGTTCAGATCTTCAGGGGGTACCTGCCGTGCCCTCGCCCTGAAACCCAAGTCTAGCTTGTCTTCTCAGACTTCTGTCCTCACACTCCTGGCCCCGAAGCCCTCAAGTTTGGCAATTCCGGACCCACACTGCAGCACTCTGCCTGCCCTCTAGAAAAAAAATTATTGCCTCATGAGCTGCCCAGGCACCTTAAATGAGGGTAAACCTACACAGCACTCGACTTTACCCAAATTATATAGTCTAACCTGGGCACTAATGCACTGTCGAACACAACCTGAGCCCGGACCTCCTGACCAACACCCAGAAAGCTGACCGCACACTGAGCACATAAAACCCGCCATGGCCTTAGGTCATCATCTCTTCCCTACCTCAGTTTTCAGGCTTCAGAACCGATACCTTATCTCCAATCACTGCCCAGGGGTGAGTGTGATGCAGAAATCAGAACTCCTCCTTACCCATGGCAAGAACCCTTTTGGTTGGCACGTTGTCCAACGTTCAATGTAGGAGAAACCAGCATTCACACTGAGGCCCAGCCCATTCTTGAGTGCGACGAGGGCATACACACGCATTGTGACCCTCAGCATGAGTCTTGTCCTCTAGTAAGTCCTCTCAGTGGCTGGACCATTAGATGTCATAATGGGCTTGACATGTCCCTAGGCCCCAATTTTTAACCAATTTCTGATTGTCCAGTCGCCCCTCCCAGTGCGCTACTCTGGAATCCATCATTTGGTTGGACACCTGAGGTTAAAAAAGAAAACAACAACAACAACAAAAAAAAAACGGACTTCTTCCAGCCCACAGAATGACCCCAAACTCTTTGGACGGGGCCAAACCCCCAGAGGGTAAGACTCTTCCATTTCCCATGAAGTCACCCAGAAATTCCACGAGCATGAGTGACAAGATATCCAGAGACAAAAACTTGAGCAGGAGCCTCACACTCGCTCTTCTTTCAAATCCCGAAGTGATCTCCTCGTGGTCTGTAGATCAGTCCTGCCATACCTATGACCCGAAACATAAGCCAAGTTTGTGTTTTCAGACAACTGTCCAGACATCCCTGGCCTACACAACCTACAGGCTCAGGCCCCTGGAGCCAAACCTGAGGACTGTACTTGCCCTCTCCAAGGGAATTGTGTGTGCCCATTCCAATGGCCACAACCCTTCTAATAGGATAAACCTCCAAAGTCCCTGATCCATCTCAATAGTGGTGGCTTCCCAGGAAAAACAGGGGCAATCGGAGCCCAACTGAGCACCTACCTACACTCAGACCCATAGACAGATGTCCCCAGGGGTAAAAAGGAAAGAACAGGCCCCTAGGCACTAATCAGATCCATTGATTTGGTTTCCAGGCATCTCTCCTCAGAGGCCTGGATTTCAAAAGCAGCATATAGCTGTTTCTTGACTCACCCATCAGAAAACATCTCATCTACACATGGGAAACTTGCACGTTGGAGCTGTGTCAAAGCCTCTGTTTAGGAAACCCTTTAGGGCCCCAATGCCACCGCTTCATTCCAAGGTCTCCATAGACACAAAAGCACATTAGGACCCATCCCCAGGGGTGTCCATTTCAACTCAGCGTCCTCGGTTACTCCCCACAGATCCAGGAGATCTAACCTGTCATGTTGCTAGGAGACAATTGGAATGCGAGGTGGGCTACCCAGCCATCCGTCCTTAGAACCCTGCTCAGAATCATTGGCCTGGAGCCAAACAACAGGTCTCAATTGTCCTGTGGAAGACTCTCTGCTGTTTGGAGCTTCTCACAACTCCCATCGTGGGTAAACACCCATGGCCTCATGATGCCACCCACATTCATGAAGGGGCCATCAGGGTCAGAAACTCCAACCTGTGCGATCGTCTGATCCTCGCCCTGACTTCAGATGCACGAGATCTCGATTCAGGTCTGTAGATTGTGCCTGCCATGGCCTCACCCAGAAACCTAAGCCTAGCTTGTGTTCTCAGACTTTTGTTGTCAGACTACTGGCCCACAAGCCCTCCAGTTTGGCAATCCAGAAATACAATGCAGCACTCTGCCGCCCCCCCAGAAGAAAAACATTGTCCTCTGGGGCTACCCAGTAACCCCAAATGAGGATCAACCTGCACCGACCTTGGTGTACCCCAAATACATAGGCTGACCAGGGCACTAATGCCCTTTCTAACACACCCTGAGCCTGGACCCCTGGACCCTCCCAGACAGCTGGCCGCACACTGAGCACATCGAGCCGCCATGGCCTTAGGTCGTCATCTCTTCCCAACCTCGGTTTTAAGGTTTCAGATCCTAGGCCATATCTCCAATCACTGCCCAGGGTTGAATGTGATGCAGAAATCTGAACTCCTTCCCCATGGCAAGAAACCTTGTGGTTGGCATGTTGTCCAACGTTCAGTGTAGTTGAAACCAGTGTGGCCCATGAGGCCCCGCCCATGCTCATGGGCCACATTGGTCACAAACACACATTGTGACGCTCAGGCCAAGCCCAATCCTCAAGTAAGGCCACTCAGTGGCTGGATGAAGAGATAGCATATTGAGCTTGCCATGCCCCGAGGCCCCAATTTTTAACCATAGTTCGGGTTGTCCCTTCAGTCTTCCCCACGGCTTTGCTATGGAATTCCTCTTTTGGTGGGACACCTGAGGTAACAAAACTAAAATGAGTCCTCCCATCCCACAGATTGAGGAAAAGCAATTGGTTTGGCCAAATCCTCAGAGAGGAAGATTCGTCCATGGCCCATGAGGCCTCCCCGACATTCCACGGCCATTGCTGATACAAAATCCAGAGACAAAAGCCTGAGCAAGCGCCTCAGACTCGCACTTTCTTCATATCCTGAAGATTTCTTCTCATGGTTTGTCGATCGGGCCTGTCGTACCTACGTCCCCAAACCTAAGCTGAGTTTGTGTTTTCAGACTTCTGTCCTCAAAGTCTTGGGCCCCACACCATCCAGGCTGGGCCCCTGGAGCCACACATTAGGACTGTGCCTACCAATCCATGGGAATTCTGCCCATTCCATGGTCCAAAATCGTACAAATTAGGAGAAACCTCCAAAGTCCCTGAGGCCATCCCGATAGTGTAGGTCGCCCAGAACAAACAAGAGCTGTCTAACACCAGCTGATAATCGACCTCCACTCATACCATAGATGGATGTCCCCAGAGAAGAAGATTGAACCAGACAGGACCCTAGGCCATAATAGGATCCATTGCTTTGGGTTACAGGCATGTGTCCTCAAAAGCCTGATTCCAATACGAGCATAGGGGTTTTTCTGAGGCACCCATCAGAATTCATCTCGATACCACAAGGAAACCTGTGCATGGAAGCCATGTCCAAAGCTTAGGAGAGTACTTCAGGATCCCGGTGCCTTCGCCCCATTCCAAGGCCCTCATGGACGCAAAAATACATTAGGACCCATCCTCAGGAAAGTCCATTTCAACTCAGCCACCCCGGTTGCTCCGGCAGAGCCATCAGATCTAAACTGTCTTGTTGCTAGGAGACAATTGGAATGCGAGGCGGGCTTCCCAGGCATCCATCCGCGAACGGTGCTCTGGAGTCATTCCATATGGGATGTCCTGGAGCTGTCCAACAGGTCTCAATTGTCCCGCAGAAGGAATCCTTGAAGGGGGCATCCCACAACTCCCAACGTGGGAAAACCTCAATGGCCTCGAGATTCCGCTCCCTTCATGAAGCGGCCGTCATGCTCAGAAACTCCAACCTGAGCCAACGTCTGATCCTCGCCCTGACTTCAGAGGCATGAGATATTTGTTCAGATCTGCAGGGGGTACCTGCCGTGCCCTCGCCCTGAAACCCGAGTCTAGCTTGTCTTCTCAGACTTCAGTCCTCACACTCCTGTCCCCGAAGCCCTCAAGTTTGGCAATTCCGGACCCACAATGCAGCACTCTGCCTGCCCTCTAGAAAAAAAAATATTGCCTCATGAGCTGCCCAGGCACCATAAATGAGGGTAAACCTACACAGCATTCGACTTTACCCAAATTATATAGTCTAACCTGGGCACTAATGCACTGTCGAACACAACCTGAGCCCGGACCTCCTGACCAACACCCAGAAAGCTGACCGCACACTGAGCACATAAAACCCGCCATGGCCTTAGGTCATCATGTCTCCCCTACCTCAGGTTTCAGGCTTCAGAACCGAGACCTTATCTCCAATCACTGCCCAGGGGTGAGTGTGATGCAGAAATCATAACTCCTCCTTACCCATGAAAAGAACCCATGTGGTTGGCACGTTATCCAACGTTCAGTGTAGAAGAAACCAGCATTCACCCTGAGGCCCCGCCCATTCTTGAGTGTTACGAGGGCATACACAGGCATTGTGACCCTCCGCATGAGTCCTGTCCTCTATGAAGTCCTCTCAGTGGCTGGACCATTAGATGTCATAATGGGCTTGACATGTCCCTAGGCCCCAATTTTTAACCAGATTTCTGATTGTCCAGTCGCCCCTCCCCAGGGCTCTACTCTGGAATCCCTCATATGTTGGGACACCTGAGGTTAAAAAAGAAAACAACAACAACAACAACAAAAAACGGACTTCTTCCAGCACACAGAATGACCCCAAACTCTTTGGACGGGGCCAAACCACCAGAGAGTAAGACTCGTCCATTTCCCATGAAGTCACCCAGAAATTCCACGACCATGAGTGACACGATATCCAGAGACAAAAACTTGAGCAGGAGCCTCACACTAGCCCTTCTTTCAAATCCCGAAGAGTTCTCCTCATGATCTGTAGATCAGTCCTGCCATACCTATGACCCGAAACATAAGCCGAGTTTGTGTTTTCAGACAACTCTCCAAAGAGCCTTGGCCTACACAACCTACAGGCTCAGGCCCCTGGAGCCAAACCTGAGGACTGTACTTGCCCTTTCCAAGGGAATTGTGTCTGCCCATTCCAATGGCCACAACCCTTCTAATAGGATAAACCTCTAAAGTCCCTGATCCATCTCAATAGTGGTGGCTTCCCAGGAAAAACATGGGCAATCTGAGCCCAACTGAGCACCTACCTGCACTCAGACTCATAGACAGATGTCCCCAGAGGTATGAAGGAAAGAAAAGGCCCCTAGGCACTAATCAGATCCATTGCTTTTGTTTCCAGGCATCTCTCCTCAGAGGCCTGGATTTCAAAAGCAGCATATAGCTGTTTCTTGACTCACCCATCAGAAAACTTCTCATCTACACATGGGAAACTTGCACGTTGGAGCTGTGTCAAAGCCTCTGTTTAGGAGAACCCTTTAGGGCCCCAGTGCCAACGCTTCATTCCAAGGTCTCCATAGACACAAAAGCACGTTAGGACCCATCCCCAGGGGTGTCCATTTCAACTCAGCGTCCTCGGTTGCTCCCCACAGATCCAGGAGATCTAACCTGTCTTGTTGCTAGGAGACAATTGGAATGCGAGGTGGGCTACCCAGCCATCCATCCTTAGAACCCTGCTCAGAATCATTGGCCTTGAGCCAAACAACAGGTCTCAATTGTCCTGCAGAAGACTCTCTGCAGTTTGGAGCTTCTCACAACTCCCATCGTGGGAAAACACCCATGGCCTCGTGATGCCCCCCCATTCATGAAGAGGCCATCAGGGTCAGAAACTCCAACCTGAGCGATCGTCTGATCCTCGCCCTGACTTCAGATGCACGAGATCTCGATTCAGGTCTGTAGATTGTGCCTGCCATGGCCTCACCCAGAAACCTAAGCATAGCTTGTGTTCTCAGACTTTTGTCGTCAGACTACTGGCCCACAAGCCCTCCAGTTGGCAATCCAGAATTACAATGCAGCACTCTGCCGGCCCTCCAGAAGACAAACATTGTCCTCTGGGGCTACCCAGTAACCCCAAATGAGGATCAACCTGCACCGACCTTGGCTGTACCCCAAATACATAGGCTGACCAGGGCACTAATGCCCTTTCTGACACAGCCTGAGCCTGGACCCCCTGGACCCTCCCAGACAGCTGGCCGCACACTGAGCACATCGAGCCGCCATGGCCTTAGGTCGTCATCTCTTCCCAACCTCGGTTTTTAGGTTTCAGAACCTAGGCCATATCTCCAATCACTGCCCAGGGTTGAAGGTGATGCAGAAATCTGAACTCCTTCCCCATGGCAAGAAACCTTGTGGTTGGCATGTTGTCCAACGTTCAGTGTAGTTGAAACCAGTGTGGCCCATGAGGCCCCGCCCATGCTCACGGGCCACATTGGTCACAAATACACATTGTGACGCTCAGGCTGAGCCCAGTTCTCAAGTAAGGCCACTCAGTGACTGGATGAAGAGATAGCATATTGGGCTTGCCATGCCCCTAGGCCCCAATTTTTAACCATAGTTCGGGTTGTCCCTTCAGTCTTCCCCACGGCTTGGCTTTGGAATTCCTCTTTTGGTGGGACACCTGAGATAACAAAACTGAAATGAGTCCTCCCATCCCACAGATTGACGAATAGTAATTGGGAATCGGGCCAAATCCTCAGAGAGGAAGATTCGTCCATGGCCCATGAGGCCTCCCCGACATTCCACGGCCATCGCTTATACAATATCCAGAGACAAAAGCCTGAGCAAGCGCCTCAGACTCGCACTTTCTTCATATCCTGAAGAGTTCTTCTCATGGTTTGTAGATCGGGCCTGCCATACCTACGTCCCCAAACCTAAGCTGAGTTTGTGTTCTCAGACTTCTGTCCCCAAAGTCTTGGGCCACACACCCTCCAGCCTGGGCCCCTGGAGCCACACATTAGGACTGTGCCTACCAATCCTATGGAATTCTGCCCATTCCATGGTCCAAAATCGTACAAATTAGGAGAAACCTCCAAAGTCCCTGAGGCCATCCCAATAGTGTAGGTCGCGGGGAACAAACAAGGGCTGTCTGACACCAGCTGATAATCGACCTCCACTCATACCATAGATGGATGTCCCCAGAGAAGAAGATTGAACCAGACAGGACCCTAGGCCATAATAGGATCCATTGCTTTGGGTTACAGGCATGTGTCCTCAAAAGCCTGATTCCAATACGAGCATAGGTGTTTCCCTGAGGCACCCATTAGAACTCATCTCGTCTCCACAAGGAAACCTGTGCATGGGAGCCATGTCCAAAGCTTAGGAGAGTACTTCAGGGTCCCGGTGCCACCGCCCCATTCCAAGGCTCTCATGGACACAAAAACACATTAGGACCCATCCTCAGGAAAGTCCATTTCAACTCAGCCACCCCGGTTGCTCCGGCAGAGCCATCAGATCTAAACTGTCTTGTTGCTAGGAGACAATTGGAATGCGAGGCGGGCTTCCCAGGCATCGATCCGCGAACGGGGCTCTGGAGTCATTCCATATGGGATGTCCTGGACCTGTCCAACAGGTCTCAATTGTCCCGCAGAAGGAATCCTTGAAGGGGGCATCCCACAACTCCCAACGTGGGAAAACCTCAATGGCCTCGAGATTCCGCTCCCTTCATGAAGCGGCCGTCATGCTCAGAAACTCCAACCTGAGTCAACGTCTGATCCTCGCCCTGTCTTCAGATGCATGAGATATTTGTTCAGATCTGCAGGGGGTAACTGCCGTGCCCTCGCCCTGAAACCCAAGTCTAGCTTGTCTTCTCAGACTTCCGTCCTCACACTCCTGGCCTCGAAGCCCTCAAGTTTGGCAATTCCGGACCCACAATGCAGCACTCTGCCTGCCCTCTAGAAAAAAAATTACTGCCTCATGAGCTGACCAGGCACCTTAAATGAGGGTAAACCTACACAGCACTCGACTTTACCCAAATTATATAGTCTAACCTGGGCACTAATGCACTGTCGAACACAACCTGAGCCCGGACCTCCTGACCAACACCCAGAAAGCTGACCACACACTGAGCACATAAAACCCGCCATGGCCTTAGGTCATCATCTCTTCCCTACCTCAGTTTTCAGGCTTCAGAACCGAGACTTTATCTCCAATCACTGCCCAGGGGTGAGTGTGATGCAGAAATCATAACTCCTCCTTACCCATGGCAAGAACCCTTGTGGTTGGCACGCTGTCCAACGTTCAGTGTAGGAGAAACCAGCATTCACCCTGAGGCCCCGCCCATCCTTGAGTGCGACAAGGGCATACACACGCATTGTGACCCTCAGCATGAGTACTGTCCACTAGTAAGTCCTCTCAGTGGCTGGACCATTAGATGTCATAATGGGCTTGACATTTCCCTAGGCCCCAATTTTTAACCAGATTTCTGATTGTCCAGTCGCCCCTCCCCAGGGCTCTACTAGGGAATCCCTCATTTGGTGGGACACCTGAGGTTAAAAAAGAAAACAACAACAACAACAACAACAACAACAAAAACTGACTTCTTCCAGCCCAGAGAATGACCCAAAACTCTTTGGACGGGGCCAAACCACCAGAGAGTAAGACTCGTCCATTTTCCATGAAGTCACCCAGAAATTCCACGACCATGAGTGACACGATATCCAGAGACAAAAACTTGAGCAGGAGCCTCACACTAGCCCTTCTTTCAAATCCCGAAGAGTTCTCCTCATGGTCTGTAGATCAGTCCTGCCATACCTATGACCCGAAACATAAGCCGAGTTTGTGTTTTCGGACAACTCTCCAAACAGCCCTGGCCTACACAACCTACAGGCTCAGGCCCCTGAAGCCAAACCTGAGGACAGTACTGGCCCTCTCCAAGGGAATTGTGTGTGCCCATTCCAATGGCCACAACCCTTCTAATAGGATAAACCTCCAAAGTCCCTGATCCATCTCAATAGTAGTGGCTTCCCAGGAAAAACAGGGGCAATCTGAGCCCAACTGAGCACCTACCTGCACTCAGACCCATAGACAGATGTCCCCAGAGGTAAAAAGGAAAGAACAGGCCCCTAGGCACTAATCAGATCCATTGCTTTGGTTTCCAGGCATCTCTCCTCAGAGGCCTGGATTTCAAAAGCAGCTTATGGCTGTTTCTTGACTCACCCATCAGAAAACATCTCATCTACACATGGGAAACTTGCACGTTGGAGCTGTGTCAAAGCCTCTGTTCAGGAGAAGCCTTTAGGGCCCCAGTGCCACCGCTTCATTCCAGGGCTCCATAGAAACAAAAGCACGTTAGGACCCATCCCCAGGGGTGTCCATTTCAACTCAGCGTCCTCGGTTGCTCCCTACAGATCCAGGAGATCTAACCTGTCTTTTTGCTAGGAGACAATTGGAATGCGAGGTGGGCTACCCAGGCATCCATCCTTAGAACCCTGCTCAGAATCATTGGCCTGGAGCCAAACAACAGGTCTCAATTGTCCTGCAGATGACTCTCTGCAGTTTGGAGCTCCTCACAACTCCCATCGTGGGAAAACACCCATGGCCTCGTGATGCCCCCCCCCCATTCATGAAGGGGCCATCAGGGTCAGAAACTCCAACCTGAGCGATCGTCTGATCCTCGCCCTGACTTCAGATGCACGAGATCTCAATTCAGGTCTGTAGATTGTGCCTGCCATGGCCTCACCCAGAAACCTAAGCCTAGCTTGTGTTCTCAGACTTTTGTTGTCAGACTACTGGCCCACAAGCCCTCCAATTTGGCAATCCAGAACTACAATGCAGCACTCTGCCGGCCCTCCAGAAGACAAACATTGTCCTCTGGGGCTACCCAGTAACCCCAAATGAGGATCAACCTGCACCGACCTTGGCTGTACCCCAAATACATAGGCTGACCAGGGCACTAATGCCCTTTCTGGTACAGCCTGAGCCTGGACCCCATGGCCACTCCCAGAAGCTGGCCGCACCTTGAGCACAACGAGCCGCCATGGCCTTAGGTCGTCATCTCTTCCCAACCTCGGTTTAAGGCTTCAGAACCTAGGCCATATCTCCAATCACTGCCCAGGGTGGAAGGTGATGCAGAAATCAGAACTCCTTCCCCATGGCAAGAAACCTTGTGGTTGGCATGTTGTCCAACTTTCAGTGTAGTTGAAACCAGTGTGGCCCATGAGGCCCCGCCCACGCTCATGGTCCACATTGGTCACAAACACACATTGTGACGCTCAGCTGAGACCAGTACTCACGTAAGGCCACTCAGTGACTGGATGAAGAGATAGCATATTGGGCTTGCCATGCCCCTAGGCCCCAATTTTTAACCATAGTTCGGGTTGTCCCTTCAGTCTTCCCCACGGCTTGGCTTTGGAATTCCTCTTTTGGTGGGACATCTGAGATAACAAAACTGAAATGAGTCCTCCCATCCCACAGATTGACGAAAAGCAATTGGGAATCGGGCCAAATCCTCAGAGAGAAAGATTGGTCCATGGCCCATGAGGCCTCCCCGACATTCCACGGCCATCGCTGATACAAAATCCAGAGACAAAAGCCTGAGCAAGCGCCTCAGACTCGCACTTTCTTCATATCCTGAAGAGTTCTTCTCATGGTTTGTAGATCGGGCCTGCCATACCTACGTCCCCAAACCTAAGCTGAGTTTGTGTTCTCAGACTTCTGTCCCCAAAGTCTTGGGCCACACACCCTCCAGCCTGGGCCCCTGGAGCCACACATTAGGACTGTGCCTACCAATCCTATGGAATTCTGCCCATTCCATGGTCCAAAATCGTACAAATTAGGAGAAACCTCCAAAGTCCCTGAGGCCATCCCAATAGTGTAGGTCGCGGGGAACAAACAAGGGCTGTCTGACACCAGCTGATAATCGACCTCCACTCATACCATAGATGGATGTCCCCAGAGAAGAAGATTGAACCAGACAGGACCCTAGGCCATAATAGGATCCATTGCTTTGGGTTACAGGCATGTGTCCTCAAAAGCCTGATTCCAATACGAGCATAGGTGTTTCCCTGAGGCACCCATTAGAACTCATCTCGTCTCCACAAGGAAACCTGTGCATGGGAGCCATGTCCAAAGCTTAGGAGAGTACTTCAGGGTCCCGGTGCCACCGCCCCATTCCAAGGCTCTCATGGACACAAAAACACATTAGGACCCATCCTCAGGAAAGTCCATTTCAACTCAGCCACCCCGGTTGCTCCGGCAGAGCCATCAGATCTAAACTGTCTTGTTGCTAGGAGACAATTGGAATGCGAGGCGGGCTTCCCAGGCATCCATCCGTGAACGGGGCTCTGGAGACATTCCATATGGGATGTCCTGGACCTGTCCAACAGGTCTCAATTGTCCCGCAGAAGGAATCCTTGAAGGGGGCATCCCACAACTCCCAACGTGGGAAAACCTCAATGGCCTCGAGATTCCGCTCCCTTCATGAAGCGGCCGTCATGCTCAGAAACTCCAACCTGAGTCAACGTCTGATCCTCGCCCTGTCTTCAGATGCATGAGATATTTGTTCAGATCTGCAGGGGGTAACTGCCGTGCCCTCGCCCTGAAACCCAAGTCTAGCTTGTCTTCTCAGACTTCCGTCCTCACACTCCTGGCCTCGAAGCCCTCAAGTTTGGCAATTCCGGACCCACAATGCAGCACTCTGCCTGCCCTCTAGAAAAAAAATTACTGCCTCATGAGCTGACCAGGCACCTTAAATGAGGGTAAACCTACACAGCACTCGACTTTACCCAAATTATATAGTCTAACCTGGGCACTAATGCACTGTCGAACACAACCTGAGCCCGGACCTCCTGACCAACACCCAGAAAGCTGACCACACACTGAGCACATAAAACCCGCCATGGCCTTAGGTCATCATCTCTTCCCTACCTCAGTTTTCAGGCTTCAGAACCGAGACCTTATCTCCAATCACTGCCCAGGGGTGAGTGTGATGCAGAAATCATAACTCCTCCTTACCCATGGCAAGAACCCTTGTGGTTGGCACGCTGTCCAACGTTCAGTGTAGGAGAAACCAGCATTCACCCTGAGGCCCCGCCCATCCTTGAGTGCGACAAGGGCATACACACGCATTGTGACCCTCAGCATGAGTACTGTCCTCTAGTAAGTCCTCTCAGTGGCTGGACCATTAGATGTCATAATGGGCTTGACATTTCCCTAGGCCCCAATTTTTAACCAGATTTCTGATTGTCCAGTCGCCCCTCCCCAGGGCTCTACTAGGGAATCCCTCATTTGGTGGGACACCTGAGGTTAAAAAAGAAAACAACAACAACAACAACAACAACAACAACAAAAACGGACTTCCTCCAGCCCACAGAATGACCCAAAACTCTTTGGACGGGGCCAAACCACCAGAGAGTAAGACTCGTCCATTTTCCATGAAGTCACCCAGAAATTCCACGACCATGAGTGACACGATATCCAGAGACAAAAACTTGAGCAGGAGCCTCACACTAGCCCTTCTTTCAAATCCCGAAGAGTTCTCCTCATGGTCTGTAGATCAGTCCTGCCATACCTATGACCCGAAACATAAGCCGAGTTTGTGTTTTCGGACAACTCTCCAAACAGCCCTGGCCTACACAACCTACAGGCTCAGGCCCCTGGAGCCAAACCTGAGGACAGTACTGGCCCTCTCCAAGGGAATTGTGTGTGCCCATTCCAATGGCCACAACCCTTCTAATAGGATAAACCTCCAAAGTCCCTGATCCATCTCAATAGTAGTGGCTTCCCAGGAAAAACAGGGGCAATCTGAGCCCAACTGAGCACCTACCTGCACTCAGACCCATAGACAGATGTCCCCAGAGGTAAAAAGGAAAGAACAGGCCCCTAGGCACTAATCAGATCCATTGCTTTGGTTTCCAGGCATCTCTCCTCAGAGGCCTGGATTTCAAAAGCAGCATATGACTGTTTCGTGACTCACCCATCAGAAAACATCTCATCTACACATGGGAAACTTGCACGTTGGAGCTGTGTCAAAGCCTCTGTTCAGGAGAACCCTTTAGGGCCCCATTGCCACCGCTTCATTCCAGGGCTCCATAGACACAAAAGCACGTTAGGACCCATCCCCAGGGGTGTCCATTTCAACTCAGCGTCCTCGGTTGCTCCCTACAGATCCAGGAGATCTAACCTGTCTTTTTGCTAGGAGACAATTGGAATGCGAGGTGGGCTACCCAGGCATCCATCCTTAGAACCCTGCTCAGAATCATTGGCCTGGAGCCAAACAACAGGTCTCAATTGTCCTGCAGATGACTCTCTGCAGTTTGGAGCTCCTCACAACTCCCATCGTGGGAAAACACCCATGGCCTCGTGATGCCCCCCCCATTCATGAAGGGGCCATCAGGGTCAGAAACTCCAACCTGAGCGATCGTCTGATCCTCGCCCTGACTTCAGATGCACGAGATCTCAATTCAGGTCTGTAGATTGTGCCTGCCATGGCCTCACCCAGAAACCTAAGCCTAGCTTGTGTTCTCAGACTTTTGTTGTCAGACTACTGGCCCACAAGCCCTCCAGTTTGGCAATCCAGAACTACAATGCAGCACTCTGCCGGCCCTCCAGAAGACAAACATTGTCCTCTGGGGCTACCCAGTAACCCCAAATGAGGATCAACCTGCACCGACCTTGGCTGTACCCCAAATACATAGGCTGACCAGGGCACTAATGCCCTTTCTGGTACAGGCTGAGCCTGGACCCCCTGGCCCCTCCCAGAAGCTGGCTGCACCTTGAGCACAACGAGCCGCCATGGCCTTAGGTCGTCATCTCTTCCCAACCTCGGTTTAAGGTTTCAGAACCTAGGCCATATCTCCAATCACTGCCCAGGGTTGAAGGTGATGCAGAAATCAGAACTCCTTCCCCATGGCAAGAAACCTTGTGGTTGGCATGTTGTCCAACGTTCAGTGTAGTTGAAACCAGTGTGGCCCATGAGGCCCCGCCCACGCTCATGGTCCACATTGGTCACAAACACACATTGTGACGCTCAGGCTGAGACCAGTCCTCAAGTAAGGCCACTCAGTGACTGGATGAAGAGATAGCATATTGGGCTTGCCATGCCCCTAGGCCCCAATTTTTAACTATAGTTCGGGTTGTCCCTTCAGTCTTCCCCACGGCTTGGCTTTGGAATTCCTCTTTTGGTGGGACACCTGAGGTAACAAAACTGAAATGAGTCCTCCCATCCCACAGATTGACGAATAGTAATTGGGAATCGGGCCAAATCCTCAGAGAGGAAGATTCGTCCATGGCCCATGAGGCCTCCCCGACATTCCACGGCCATCGCTGATACAAAATCCAGAGACAAAAGCCTGAGCAAGCGCCTCAGACTCGCACTTTCTTCATATCCTGAAGAGTTCTTCTCATGGTTTGTCGATCGGGCCTGCCATACCTACGTCCCCAAACCTAAGCTGAGTTTGTGTTTTCAGACTTCTGTCCTCAAAGTCTTGGGCCCCACACCATCCAGGCTGGGCCCCTGGAGGCACACATTAGGACTGTGCCTACCAATCCATGGGAATTCTGCCCATTCCATGGTCCAAAATCGGACAAATTAGGAGAAACCTCCAATGTCCCTGAGGCCATCCCAATAGTGTAGGTCGCCCGGAACAAACAAGGGCTGTCTAACGCCAGCTGATAATCGACCTCCACTCATACCATAGATGGATGTTCCCAGAGAGAAGATTGAACCAGACAGGACCCTAGGCCATAATAGGATCCATTGCTTTGGGTTACAGGCATGTGTCCTCAAAAGCCTGATTCCAATACGAGCATAGGGTTTTCCTGAAGGCACACAAAAGAACACATCTCGTCTCCACAAGGAAACCTGTGCATGGGAGCCATGTCCAAAGCTTAGGAGAGTACTTCAGGGTCCCGGTGCCACCGCCCCATTCCAAGGCCCTCATGGACACAAACATACATTAGGACCAATCCTCAGGAAAGTCCATTTCAACTCAGCCACCCCGGTTGCTCCCGCAGAGCCATCAGATCTAAACTGTCTTGTTGTTAGGAGACAATTGGAATGCGAGGCGGGCTTCCCAGGCATCCATCCGCGAACGGGGCTCTGGAGTCATTCCATATGGGATGTCCTGGAGCTGTCCAACAGGTCTCAATTGTCCCGCAGAAGGAATCCTTGAAGGGGGCATCCCACAACTCCCAACGTGGGAAAACCTCAATGGCCTCGAGATTCCGCTCCCTTCATGAAGCAGCCGTCATGCTCAGAAACTCCAACCTGAGCCAACGTCTGATCCACGCCCTGATTCAGATGCATGAGATATTGGTTCAGATCTGCAGGGGGTACCTGCCGTGCCCTCGCCCTGAAACCCAAGTCTAGCTTGTCTTCTAAGACTTCCGTCCTCACACTCCTGGCCCCGAAGCCCTCAAGTTTGGCAATTCCGGACCCACAATGCAGCACTCTGCCTGCCCTCTAGAATAAAAATTATTGCCTCATGAGCTGCCCAGGCACCTTAAATGATGGTAAACCTACACAGCACTCGACTTTACCCAAATTATATAGTCTAACCTGGGCACTAATGCACTGTCGAACACAACCTGAGCCCGGACATCCTGACCAACACCCAGAAAGCTGACCGCACACTGAGCACGTAAAAACCGCCATGGCCTTTGGTCATCATGTCTTCCCTACCTCAGTTTTCAGGCTTCAGAACCGAGACCTTATCTCCAATCACTGCCCAGGGGTGAGTGTGATGCAGAAATCATAACTCCTCCTTACCCATGGCAAGAAACCTTGTGGTTGGCACGTTATCCAACGTTCAGTGTAGGAGAAACCAGCATTCACCCTGAGGCCCCGCCAATTCTTGAGTGTTACGAGGGCATACACACGCATTGTGACCCTCCGCATGAGTCCTGTCCTCTAGTAAGTCCTCTCAGTGGCTGGGCCATTAGATGTCATAATGGGCTTGACATGTCCCTAGGCCCCAATTTTTAACCAGATTTCTGATTGTCCAGTCGTCCCTCCCCAGGGTTCTACTCTGGAATCCCTCATTCGGTGGGACACCTGAGGTTAAAAAAGAAAAACAACAACAACAACAAAAAAAAAAAAACCGGACTTCTTCAAGCCCACAGAATGACCCCACACTCTTTGGACGAGGCCAAACCACCAGAGAGTAAGACTCGTCCATTTTCCATGAAGTCACCCAGAAATTCCACGACCATGAGTGACACGATATCCAGAGACAAACACTTGAGCAAGAGCCTCACAATCGCCCTTCTTTCAAATCCCGAAGAGTTCTCCTCATGGTCTGTAGATCAGTCCTGCCATACCTATGACCCGAAACATAAGCCGAGTTTGTGTTTTCAGACAACTCTCCAAACAGCCCTGGCCTACACAACCTACAGGCTCAGGCCCCTGGAGCCAAACCTGAGGACAGTACTGGCCCTCTCCAAGGGAATTGTGTGTGCCCATTCCAATGGCCACAACCCTTCTAATAGGATAAACCTCCAAAGTCCCTGATCCATCTCAATAGTAGTGGCTTCCCAGGAAAAACAGGGGCAATCTGAGCCCAACTGAGCACCTACCTGCACTCAGACCCATAGACAGATGTCCCCAGAGGTAAAAAGGAAAGAACAGGCCCCTAGGCACTAATCAGATCCATTGCTTTGGTTTCCAGGCATCTCTCCTCAGAGGCCTGGATTTCAAAAGCAGCATATGACTGTTTCGTGACTCACCCATCAGAAAACATCTCATCTACACATGGGAAACTTGCACGTTGGAGCTGTGTCAAAGCCTCTGTTCAGGAGAACCCTTTAGGGCCCCATTGCCACCGCTTCATTCCAGGGCTCCATAGACACAAAAGCACGTTAGGACCCATCCCCAGGGGTGTCCATTTCAACTCAGCGTCCTCGGTTGCTCCCTACAGATCCAGGAGATCTAACCTGTCTTTTTGCTAGGAGACAATTGGAATGCGAGGTGGGCTACCCAGGCATCCATCCTTAGAACCCTGCTCAGAATCATTGGCCTGGAGCCAAACAACAGGTCTCAATTGTCCTGCAGATGACTCTCTGCAGTTTGGAGCTCCTCACAACTCCCATCGTGGGAAAACACCCATGGCCTCGTGATGCCCCCCCCATTCATGAAGGGGCCATCAGGGTCAGAAACTCCAACCTGAGCGATCGTCTGATCCTCGCCCTGACTTCAGATGCACGAGATCTCAATTCAGGTCTGTAGATTGTGCCTGCCATGGCCTCACCCAGAAACCTAAGCCTAGCTTGTGTTCTCAGACTTTTGTTGTCAGACTACTGGCCCACAAGCCCTCCAGTTTGGCAATCCAGAACTACAATGCAGCACTCTGCCGGCCCTCCAGAAGACAAACATTGTCCTCTGGGGCTACCCAGTAACCCCAAATGAGGATCAACCTGCACCGACCTTGGCTGTACCCCAAATACATAGGCTGACCAGGGCACTAATGCCCTTTCTGGTACAGGCTGAGCCTGGACCCCCTGGCCCCTCCCAGAAGCTGGCTGCACCTTGAGCACAACGAGCCGCCATGGCCTTAGGTCGTCATCTCTTCCCAACCTCGGTTTAAGGTTTCAGAACCTAGGCCATATCTCCAATCACTGCCCAGGGTTGAAGGTGATGCAGAAATCAGAACTCCTTCCCCATGGCAAGAAACCTTGTGGTTGGCATGTTGTCCAACGTTCAGTGTAGTTGAAACCAGTGTGGCCCATGAGGCCCCGCCCACGCTCATGGTCCACATTGGTCACAAACACACATTGTGACGCTCAGGCTGAGACCAGTCCTCAAGTAAGGCCACTCAGTGACTGGATGAAGAGATAGCATATTGGGCTTGCCATGCCCCTAGGCCCCAATTTTTAACTATAGTTCGGGTTGTCCCTTCAGTCTTCCCCACGGCTTGGCTTTGGAATTCCTCTTTTGGTGGGACACCTGAGGTAACAAAACTGAAATGAGTCCTCCCATCCCACAGATTGACGAATAGTAATTGGGAATCGGGCCAAATCCTCAGAGAGGAAGATTCGTCCATGGCCCATGAGGCCTCCCCGACATTCCACGGCCATCGCTGATACAAAATCCAGAGACAAAAGCCTGAGCAAGCGCCTCAGACTCGCACTTTCTTCATATCCTGAAGAGTTCTTCTCATGGTTTGTCGATCGGGCCTGCCATACCTACGTCCCCAAACCTAAGCTGAGTTTGTGTTTTCAGACTTCTGTCCTCAAAGTCTTGGGCCCCACACCATCCAGGCTGGGCCCCTGGAGGCACACATTAGGACTGTGCCTACCAATCCATGGGAATTCTGCCCATTCCATGGTCCAAAATCGGACAAATTAGGAGAAACCTCCAATGTCCCTGAGGCCATCCCAAT
This sequence comes from Mustela nivalis, assembly GCF_964662115.1. Lineage (NCBI taxonomy): Eukaryota > Metazoa > Chordata > Mammalia > Carnivora > Mustelidae > Mustela > Mustela nivalis. Next base: position 1,137,146 of record NW_028136453.1, on the reverse strand, counting down.
AGTGTAGGTCGCCCGGAACAAACAAGGGCTGTCTAACGCCAGCTGATAATCGACCTCCACTCATACCATAGATGGATGTTCCCAGAGAGAAGATTGAACCAGACAGGACCCTAGGCCATAATAGGATCCATTGCTTTGGGTTACAGGCATGTGTCCTCAAAAGCCTGATTCCAATACGAGCATAGGGTTTTCCTGAAGGCACACAAAAGAACACATCTCGTCTCCACAAGGAAACCTGTGCATGGGAGCCATGTCCAAAGCTTAGGAGAGTACTTCAGGGTCCCGGTGCCACCGCCCCATTCCAAGGCCCTCATGGACACAAACATACATTAGGACCAATCCTCAGGAAAGTCCATTTCAACTCAGCCACCCCGGTTGCTCCCGCAGAGCCATCAGATCTAAACTGTCTTGTTGTTAGGAGACAATTGGAATGCGAGGCGGGCTTCCCAGGCATCCATCCGCGAACGGGGCTCTGGAGTCATTCCATATGGGATGTCCTGGAGCTGTCCAACAGGTCTCAATTGTCCCGCAGAAGGAATCCTTGAAGGGGGCATCCCACAACTCCCAACGTGGGAAAACCTCAATGGCCTCGAGATTCCGCTCCCTTCATGAAGCAGCCGTCATGCTCAGAAACTCCAACCTGAGCCAACGTCTGATCCACGCCCTGATTCAGATGCATGAGATATTGGTTCAGATCTGCAGGGGGTACCTGCCGTGCCCTCGCCCTGAAACCCAAGTCTAGCTTGTCTTCTAAGACTTCCGTCCTCACACTCCTGGCCCCGAAGCCCTCAAGTTTGGCAATTCCGGACCCACAATGCAGCACTCTGCCTGCCCTCTAGAATAAAAATTATTGCCTCATGAGCTGCCCAGGCACCTTAAATGAGGGTAAACCTACACAGCACTCGACTTTACCCAAATTATATAGTCTAACCTGGGCACTAATGCACTGTCGAACACAACCTGAGCCCGGACATCCTGACCAACACCCAGAAAGCTGACCGCACACTGAGCACGTAAAAACCGCCATGGCCTTTGGTCATCATGTCTTCCCTACCTCAGTTTTCAGGCTTCAGAACCGAGACCTTATCTCCAATCACTGCCCAGGGGTGAGTGTGATGCAGAAATCATAACTCCTCCTTACCCATGGCAAGAAACCTTGTGGTTGGCACGTTATCCAACGTTCAGTGTAGGAGAAACCAGCATTCACCCTGAGGCCCCGCCAATTCTTGAGTGTTACGAGGGCATACACACGCATTGTGACCCTCCGCATGAGTCCTGTCCTCTAGTAAGTCCTCTCAGTGGCTGGGCCATTAGATGTCATAATGGGCTTGACATGTCCCTAGGCCCCAATTTTTAACCAGATTTCTGATTGTCCAGTCGTCCCTCCCCAGGGTTCTACTCTGGAATCCCTCATTCGGTGGGACACCTGAGGTTAAAAAAGAAAAACAACAACAACAACAACAAAAAAAAAACCGGACTTCTTCAAGCCCACAGAATGACCCCACACTCTTTGGACGAGGCCAAACCACCAGAGAGTAAGACTCGTCCATTTTCCATGAAGTCACCCAGAAATTCCACGACCATGAGTGACACGATATCCAGAGACAAACACTTGAGCAAGAGCCTCACAATCGCCCTTCTTTCAAATCCCGAAGAGTTCTCCTCATGGTCTGTAGATCAGTCCTGCCATACCTATGACCCGAAACATAAGCCGAGTTTGTGTTTTCAGACAACTCTCCAAACAGACCTGGCCTACACAACCTACAGGCTCAGGCCCCTGGAGCCAAACCTGAGGACAGTACTGGCCCTCTCCAAGGGAATTGTGTGTGCCCATTCCAATGGCCACAACCCTTCTAATAGGATAAACCTCCAAAGTCCCTGATCCATCTCAATAGTAGTGGCTTCCCAGGAAAAACAGGGGCAATCTGAGCCCAACTGAGCACCTACCTGCACTCAGACCCATAGACAGATGTCCCCAGAGGTAAAAAGGAAAGAACAGGCCCCTAGGCACTAATCAGATCCATTGCTTTGGTTTCCAGGCATCTCTCCTCAGAGGCCTGGATTTCAAAAGCAGTATATAGCTGTTTCGTGACTCACCCATCAGAAAACATCTCATCTACACATGGGAAACTTGCACGTTGGAGCTGTGTCAAAGCCTCTGTTTAGGAGAACCCTTTAGGGCCCCAGTGCCACCGCTTCATTCCAAGGTCTCCATTGACACAAAGCACATTAGGACCCATCCCCAGGGGTGTCCATTTCAACTCAGCGTCCTCGGTTGCTCCCCACAGATCCAGGAGATCTAACCTGTCTTGTTGCTAGGAGACAATTGGAATGTGAGGTGGGCTACCCAGCCATCCATCCTTAGAACCCTGCTCAGAATCATTGGCCTGGAGCCAAACAACAGGTCTCAATTGTCCTGCGGAAGACTCTCTGCAGTTTGGAGCTTCTCACAACTCCCATCGTGGGAAAACACCCATGGCCTCGTGATGCCCCCCCATCCATGAAGGGGCCATCAGGGTCAGACACTCCAACCTGAGCGATCGTCTGATCCTCGCCCTGACTTCAGATGCACGAGATCTCGATTCAGGTCTGTAGATTGTGCCTGCCATGTCCTCACCCAGAAACCTAAGCCTAGCTTGTGTTCTCAGACTTTTGTCGTCAGACTACTGGCCCACAAGCCCTCCAGTTTGGCAATACAGAACTACAATGCAGCACTCTGCCGACCCTCCAGAAGAAAAACATTGTCCTCTGGGGCTACCCAGTAACCCCAAATGAGGATCAACCTGCACCGACCTTGGCTGTACCCCAAATATATAGGCTGACCAGGGCACTAATGCCCTTTCTGACACAGCCTGAGCCTGGACCCCCTGGACCCTCCCAGATAGCTGGCCGCACACTGAGCACATCGAGCCGCCATGGCCTTAGGTCGTCATCTCTTCCCAACCTCGGTTTTTAGGTTTCAGAACCTAGGCCATATCTCCAATCACTGCCCAGGGTTGAAGGTGATGCAGAAATCAGAACTCCTTCCCCATGGCAAGAAAACTTGTGGTTGGCATGTTGTCCAACGTTCAGTGTAGTTGAAACCAGTGTGGCCCATGAGGCCCCGCCCATGCTCACTGGCCACATTGGTCACAAACACACATTGTGATGCTCAGGCTGAGCCCAGTTCTCAAGTAAGGCCACTCAGTGACTGGATGAAGAGATAGCATATTGGGCTTGCCATGCCCCTAGGCCCCAATTTTTAACCATAGTTCGGGTTGTCCCTTCAGTCTTCCCCTCGGCTTTGCTTTGGAATTCCTCTTTTGGTGGGACACCTGAGGTAACAAAACTGAAATGAGTCCTCCCATCCCACAGATTGACGAAAAGCAATTGGGAATCGGGCCAAATCCTCAGAGAGGAAGATTCGTCCATGGCCCATGAGGCCTCCCCGACTTTCCACGGCCATCGCTTATACAAAATCCAGAGACAAAAGCCTGAGCAAGCGCCTCAGACTCGCACTTTCTTCATATCCTGAAGAGTTCTTCTCATGGTTTGTAGATCGGGCCTGCCATACCTACGTCCCCAAACCTAAGCTGAGTTTGTGTTCTCATACTTCTGTCCCCAAAGTCTTGGGCCACACACCCTCCAGCCTGGGCCCCTGGAGCCACACATTAGGACTGTGCCTACCAATGCTATGGAATTCTGCCCATTCCATGGTCGAAAATCGTACAAATTAGAAGAAACCTCCAAAGTCCCTGAGGCCATCCCAATAGTGTAGGTCGCCCGGAACAAACAAGGGCTGTCTGACACCAGCTGATAATCGACCTCCACTCATACCATAGATGGATGTCTCCAGAGAAGAAGATTGAACCAGACAGTACCCTAGGCCATAATAGGATCCATTGCTTTGTGGTTACAGGCATGTGTCCTCAAAAGCCTGATTCCAATACGAGCATAGGTGTTTTCTTGAGGCACCCATCAGAACTCATCTCGTCTCCACAAGGAAACCTGTGCATGGGAGCCATGTCCAAAGCTTAGGAGAGTACTTCAGGGTCCCGGTGCCACCACCCCATTCCAAGGCCCTCATGGACACAAACATACATTAGGACCCATCCTCAGGAAAGTCCATTTCAACTCAGCCACCCCGGTTGCTCCCGCAGAGCCATCAGATCTAAACTGTCTTGTTGCTAGGAGACAATTGGAATGCGAGGCGGGCTTCCCAGGCATCCATCCGCGAACGGGGCTCTGGAGTCATTCCATATGGGATGTCCTGGACCTGTCCAACAGGTCTCAATTGTCCCGCAGAAGGAATCCTTGAAGGGGGCATCCCACAACTCCCAACGTGGGAAAACCTCAATGGCCTCGAGATTCCGCTCCCTTCATGAAGAGGCCGTCATGCTCAGAAACTCCAACCTGAGTCAACGTCTGATCATCGCCCTGACTTCAGATGCATGAGATATTTGATCAGATCTGCAGGGGGTAACTGCCGTGCCCTCGCCCTGAAACCCAAGTCTAGCTTGTCTTCTCAGACTTCCGTCCTCACACTCCTGGCCTCGAAGCCCTCAAGTTTGGCAATTCCGGACCCACAATGCAGCACTCTGCCTGCCCTCTAGAAAAAAAATTACTGTCTCATGAGCTGACCAGGCACCTTAAATGAGGGTAAACCTACACAGCACTTGACTTTACCCAAATTATATAGTCTAACTTGGGCACTAATGCACTGTCGAACACAACCTGAGCCCGGACCTTTTGACCAACACCCAGAAACCTGACCACACACTGAGCACATAAAACCCGCCATGGCCTTAGGTCATCATCTCTTCCCTACCTCAGTTTTCAGGCTTCAGAACCGAGACCTTATCTCCAATCACTGCCCAGGGATGAGTGTGATGCAGAAATCATAAATCCTCCTTACCCATGGCAAGAACCCTTGTGGTTGGCACGTTGTCCAACGTTCAGTGTCGGAGAAACCAGCATTCACCCTGAGGCCCCGCCCATCCTTGAGTGCGACAAGGGCATACACACGCATTGTGACCCTCAGCATGAGTACTGTCCTCTAGTAAGTCCTCTCAGTGGCTGGACCATTAGATGTCATAATGGGCTTGACATGTCCCTAGGCCCCAATTTTTAACCAATTTCTGATTGTCCAGTCGCCCCTCCCCAGGGCTCTACTAGGGAATCCCTCATTTGGTGGGACACCTGAGGTTAAAAAAGAAAACAACAACAAAAACAAAAAAAAAACGGACTTCTTCCAGCCCACAGAATGACCCAAAACTCTTTGGACGGGGCCAAACCACCAGAGAGTAAGACTCGTCCATTTCCCATGAAGTCACCCAGAAATTCCACGACCATGAGTGACACGATATCCAGAGACAAAAACTTGAGCAGGAGCCTCACACTAGCCCTTCTTTCAAATCCCGAAGAGTTCTCCTCATGGTCTGTAGATCAGTCCTGCCATACCTATGACCCGAAACATAAGCCGAGTTTGTGTTTTCGGACAACTCTCCAAACAGCCCTGGCCTACACAACCTACAGGCTCAGGCCCCTGGAGCCAAACCTGAGGACAGTACTGGCCCTCTCCAAGGGAATTGTGTGTGCCCATTTCAATGGCCACAACCCTTCTAATAGGATAAACCTCCAAAGTCCCTGATCCATCTCAATAGTGGTGCCTTCCCAGGAAAAACATGGGCAATCTGAGCCCAACTGAGCACCTACCTGCACTCAGACCCATAGACAGATGTCCCCAGAGGTAAAAAGGAAAGAACAGGCCCCTAGGCACTAATCAGATCCATTGCTTTGGTTTCCAGGCATCTCTCCTCAGAGGCCTGGATTTCAAAAGCAGCATATGGCTGTTTCTTGACTCACCCATCAGAAAACATCTCATCTACACATGGGAAACTTCCACGTTGGAGCTGTGTCAAAGCCTCTGTTTAGGAGAACCCTTTAGGGCCCCAGTGCCACCGCTTCATTCCAAGGTCTCCATAGACACAAAAGCACGTTAGGACCCATCCCCAGGGGTGTCCATTTCAACTCAGCGTCCTCGGTTGCTCCCCACAGATCCAGGAGATCTAACCTGTCTTTTTGCTAGAAGACAATTGGAATGCGAGGTGGGCTACCCAGGCATCCATCCTTAGAACCCTGCTCAGAATCATTAGCCTGGAGCCAAACAACAGGTCTCAATTGTCCTGCAGATGACTCTCTGCAGTTTGGAGCTCCTCACAACTCCCATCGTGGAAAAACACCCATGGCCTCGTGATGCCCCCCCCATTCATGAAGGGGCCATCAGGGTCAGAAACTCCAACCTGAGCGATCGTCTGATCCTCGCCCTGACTTCAGATGCACGAGATTTCAATTCAGGTCTGTAGATTGTGCCTGCCATGGCCTCACCCAGAAACCTAAGCCTAGCTTGTGTTCTCAGACTTTTGTTGTCAGACTACTGGCCCACAAGCCCTCCAGTTTGGCAATCCAGAACTACAATGCAGCACTCTGCCGGCCCTCCAGAAGAAAAACATTGTCCTCTGGGGCTACCCAGTAACCCCAAATGAGGATCAACCTGCACCGAACTTGGCTGTACCCCAAATACATAGGCTGACCAGGGCACTAATGCCATTTCTGGTACAGCCTTAGCCTGGACCCCCTGGCCCCTCCCAGAAGCTGGCCGCACACTGAGCACAACGAGCCGCCATGGCCTTAGGTCGTCATCTCTTCCCAACCTCGGTTTAAGGTTTCAGAACCTAGGCCTTATCTCCAATCACTGCCCAGGGTTGAAGGTGATGCAGAAATCAGAACTCCTTCCCCATGGCAAGAAACCTTGTGGTTGGCATGCTGTCCAACTTTCAGTGTAGTTGAAACCAGTGTGGCCCATGAGGCCCCGCCCATGCTCATGGTCCACATTGGTCACAAACACACATTGTGACGCTCAGGCTGAGCCCAGTCCTCAAGTAAGGCCACTCAGTGACTGGATGAAGAGATAGCATATTGGGCTTGCCATGCCCCTAGTCCCCAATTTTTAACTATAGTTCGGGTTGTCCCTTCAGTCTTCCCCACAGCTTGGCTTTGGAATTCCTCTTTTGGTGGGACACCTGAGGTAACAAAACTGAAATGAGTCCTCCCATCACACAGATTGACGAATAGTAATTGGGAATCGGGCCAAATCCTCAGAGAGGAAGATTCGTCCATGGCCCATGAGGCCTCCCCGACATTCCACGGCCATCGCTGATACAAAATCCAGAGACAAAAGCCTGAGCAAGCGCCTCAGACTCGCACTTTCTTAATACCCTGAAGAGTTCTTCTCATGGTTTGTCGATCGGGCCTGACATACCTACGTCCCCAAACCTAAGCTGAGTTTGTGTTTTCAGACTTCTGTCCTCAAAGTCTTGGGCCCCACACCATCCAGGCTGGGCCCCTGGAGGCACACATTAGGACTGTGCCTACCAATCCATGGGAATTCTGCCCATTCCATGGTCCAAAATCGGACAAATTAGGAGAAACCTCCAATGTCCCTGAGGCCATCCCAATAGTGTAGGTCGCCCGGAACAAACAAGGGCTGTCTAACGCCAGCTGATAATCGACCTCCACTCATACCATAGATGGATGTCCCCAGAGAAGAAGATTGAACCAGACAGGACCCTAGGCCATAATAGGATCCATTGCTTTGGGTTACAGGCATGTGTCCTCAAAAGCCTGATTCCAATACGAGCATAGGTGTTTTCCTGAGGCACCCATCAGAACTCATCTCGCCTCCAGAAGGAAACCTGTGCATGGGAGCCATATCCAAAGCTTAGGAGAGTAATTTAGGATCCCGGTGCCACCGCCCCATTCCAAGGCCCTCATGGACACAAAAACACATTAGGACCCATCCTCACGAAAGTCCATTTCAAATCAGCCGCCCCGGTTGCTCCCACAGAGCCATCAGATCTAAACTGTCTTGTTGCTAGGAGACAATTGGAATGCGAGGCGGGCTTCCCAGGCATCCATCCGCGAACGGGGCTCTGGAGTCATTCCATATGGGATGTCCTGGAGCTGTCCAACAGGTCTCAATTGTCCCGCAGAAGGAATCCTTGAATGGGGCATCCCACAACTCCCAACGTGGGAAAACCTCAATGGCCTCGAGATTCCGCTCCCTTCATGAAGCAGCCGTCATGCTCAGAAACTCCAACCTGAGCCAACGTCTGATCCACGCCCTGATTCAGATGCATGAGATATTGGTTCAGATTTGCAGGGGGTACCTGCCGTGCCCTCGCCCTGAAACCCAAGTCTAGCTTGTCTTCTAAGACTTCCGTCCTCACACTCCTGGCCCCGAAGCCCTCAAGTTTGGCAATTCCTGACCCACAATGCAGCACTCTGCCTGCCCTCTAGAAAAAAAATTATTGCCTCATGAGCTGCCCAGGCACCTTAAATGAGGGTAAACCTACACAGCACTTGACTTTACCCAAATTATATAGTCTAACCTGGGCACTAATGCACTGTCGAACACAACCTGAGGCCGGAACTCCTGACCAACACCCAGAAAGCTGACCGCACACTGAGCACATAAAACCCGCCATGGCCTTTGGTCATCATGTCTTCCCTACCTCAGTTTTCAGGCTTCAGAACCGAGACCTTATCTCCAATCACTGCCCAGGGGTGAGTGTGATGCAGAAATCAGAACTCCTCCTTACCCATGGCAAGAAACCTTGTGGTTGGCACGTTGTCCAACGTTCAGTGTAGGAGAAACCAGCATTCACCCTGAGGCCCCGCCCATTCTTGAGTGTTACGAGGGCATGCACACGCATTGTGACCCTCCGCATGAGTCCTGTCCTCTAGTAAGTCCTCTCAGTGGCTGGGCCATTAGATGTCATAATGGGCTTGACATGTCCCTAGGCCCCAATTTTTAACCAGATTTCTGATTGTCCAGTCGCCCCTCCCCAGGGCTCTACTCTGGAATCCCTCATTCGTTGGGACACCTGAGGTTAAAAAAGAAAAACAACAACAACAACAAAAAAAAAAAAAACCGGACTTCTTCAAGCCCACAGAATGACCCCACACTCTTTGGACGAGGCCAAACCACCAGAGAGTAAGACTCGTCCATTTCCCATGAAGTCACCCAGAAATTCCATGACCATGAGTGACACGATATCCAGAGACAAACACTTGAGCAAGAGCCTCACAATCGCCCTTCTTTCAAATCCCGAAGAGTTCTCCTCATGGTCTGTAGAACAGTCCTGCCATACCTATGACCCGAGTTTGTGTTTTCAGACAACTCTCCAAACAGCCCTGGCCTACACAACCTACAGGCTCAGGCCCCTGGAGCCAAACCTGAGGACTGTACTTGCCCTCTCCAAGGGAATTGTGTGTGACCATTCCAATGGCCACAAGCCTTCTAATAGGATAAACCTCCAAAGTCCCTGATCCATCTCAATAGTGGTGGCTTCCCAGGAAAAACAGGGGCAATCTGAGCCCAACTGAGCACCTACCTGCACTCAGACCCATAGACAGATGTCCCCAGAGGTAAAAAGGAAAGAACAGGCCCCTAGGCACTAATCAGATCCATTGCTTTAGTTTCCAGGCATCTCTCCTCAGAGGCCTGGATTTCAAAAGCAGCATATAGCTGTTTCATGACTCACCCATCAGAAAACATCTCATCTACACATGGGAACCTTGCACGTTGGAGCTGTGTCAAAGCCTCTGTTTAGGAGAACCCTTTAGGGCCCCAGTGCCACCGCTTCATTCCAAGGTCTCCATTGACACAAAGCATATTAGGACCCATCCCCAGGGGTGTCCATTTCAACTCAGCGTCCTCGGTTGCTCCCCACAGATCCAGGAGATCTAACCTGTCTTGTTGCTAGAAGACAATTGGAATGCGAGGTGGGCTACCCAGGCATCCATCCTTAGAACCCTGCTCAGAATCATTAGCCTGGAGCCAAACAACAGGTCTCAATTGTCCTGCAGATGACTCTCTGCAGTTTGGAGCTCCTCACAACTCCCATCGTGGAAAAACACCCATGGCCTCGTGATGCCCCCCCCATTCATGAAGGGGCCATCAGGGTCAGAAACTCCAACCTGAGCGATCGTCTGATCCTCGCCCTGACTTCAGATGCACGAGATTTCAATTCAGGTCTGTAGATTGTGCCTGCCATGGCCTCACCCAGAAACCTAAGCCTAGCTTGTGTTCTCAGACTTTTGTTGTCAGACTACTGGCCCACAAGCCCTCCAGTTTGGCAATCCAGAACTACAATGCAGCACTCTGCCGGCCCTCCAGAAGAAAAACATTGTCCTCTGGGGCTACCCAGTAACCCCAAATGAGGATCAACCTGCACCGAACTTGGCTGTACCCCAAATACATAGGCTGACCAGGGCACTAATGCCATTTCTGGTACAGCCTTAGCCTGGACCCCCTGGCCCCTCCCAGAAGCTGGCCGCACACTGAGCACAACGAGCCGCCATGGCCTTAGGTCGTCATCTCTTCCCAACCTCGGTTTAAGGTTTCAGAACCTAGGCCTTATCTCCAATCACTGCCCAGGGTTGAAGGTGATGCAGAAATCAGAACTCCTTCCCCATGGCAAGAAACCTTGTGGTTGGCATGCTGTCCAACTTTCAGTGTAGTTGAAACCAGTGTGGCCCATGAGGCCCCGCCCATGCTCATGGTCCACATTGGTCACAAACACACATTGTGACGCTCAGGCTGAGCCCAGTCCTCAAGTAAGGCCACTCAGTGACTGGATGAAGAGATAGCATATTGGGCTTGCCATGCCCCTAGTCCCCAATTTTTAACTATAGTTCGGGTTGTCCCTTCAGTCTTCCCCACAGCTTGGCTTTGGAATTCCTCTTTTGGTGGGACACCTGAGGTAACAAAACTGAAATGAGTCCTCCCATCACACAGATTGACGAATAGTAATTGGGAATCGGGCCAAATCCTCAGAGAGGAAGATTCGTCCATGGCCCATGAGGCCTCCCCGACATTCCACGGCCATCGCTGATACAAAATCCAGAGACAAAAGCCTGAGCAAGCGCCTCAGACTCGCACTTTCTTAATACCCTGAAGAGTTCTTCTCATGGTTTGTCGATCGGGCCTGACATACCTACGTCCCCAAACCTAAGCTGAGTTTGTGTTTTCAGACTTCTGTCCTCAAAGTCTTGGGCCCCACACCATCCAGGCTGGGCCCCTGGAGGCACACATTAGGACTGTGCCTACCAATCCATGGGAATTCTGCCCATTCCATGGTCCAAAATCGGACAAATTAGGAGAAACCTCCAATGTCCCTGAGGCCATCCCAATAGTGTAGGTCGCCCGGAACAAACAAGGGCTGTCTAACGCCAGCTGATAATCGACCTCCACTCATACCATAGATGGATGTCCCCAGAGAAGAAGATTGAACCAGACAGGACCCTAGGCCATAATAGGATCCATTGCTTTGGGTTACAGGCATGTGTCCTCAAAAGCCTGATTCCAATACGAGCATAGGTGTTTTCCTGAGGCACCCATCAGAACTCATCTCGCCTCCAGAAGGAAACCTGTGCATGGGAGCCATATCCAAAGCTTAGGAGAGTAATTTAGGATCCCGGTGCCACCGCCCCATTCCAAGGCCCTCATGGACACAAAAACACATTAGGACCCATCCTCACGAAAGTCCATTTCAAATCAGCCGCCCCGGTTGCTCCCACAGAGCCATCAGATCTAAACTGTCTTGTTGCTAGGAGACAATTGGAATGCGAGGCGGGCTTCCCAGGCATCCATCCGCGAACGGGGCTCTGGAGTCATTCCATATGGGATGTCCTGGAGCTGTCCAACAGGTCTCAATTGTCCCGCAGAAGGAATCCTTGAATGGGGCATCCCACAACTCCCAACGTGGGAAAACCTCAATGGCCTCGAGATTCCGCTCCCTTCATGAAGCAGCCGTCATGCTCAGAAACTCCAACCTGAGCCAACGTCTGATCCACGCCCTGATTCAGATGCATGAGATATTGGTTCAGATTTGCAGGGGGTACCTGCCGTGCCCTCGCCCTGAAACCCAAGTCTAGCTTGTCTTCTAAGACTTCCGTCCTCACACTCCTGGCCCCGAAGCCCTCAAGTTTGGCAATTCCTGACCCACAATGCAGCACTCTGCCTGCCCTCTAGAAAAAAAATTATTGCCTCATGAGCTGCCCAGGCACCTTAAATGAGGGTAAACCTACACAGCACTTGACTTTACCCAAATTATATAGTCTAACCTGGGCACTAATGCACTGTCGAACACAACCTGAGGCCGGAACTCCTGACCAACACCCAGAAAGCTGACCGCACACTGAGCACATAAAACCCGCCATGGCCTTTGGTCATCATGTCTTCCCTACCTCAGTTTTCAGGCTTCAGAACCGAGACCTTATCTCCAATCACTGCCCAGGGGTGAGTGTGATGCAGAAATCAGAACTCCTCCTTACCCATGGCAAGAAACCTTGTGGTTGGCACGTTGTCCAACGTTCAGTGTAGGAGAAACCAGCATTCACCCTGAGGCCCCGCCCATTCTTGAGTGTTACGAGGGCATGCACACGCATTGTGACCCTCCGCATGAGTCCTGTCCTCTAGTAAGTCCTCTCAGTGGCTGGGCCATTAGATGTCATAATGGGCTTGACATGTCCCTAGGCCCCAATTTTTAACCAGATTTCTGATTGTCCAGTCGCCCCTCCCCAGGGCTCTACTCTGGAATCCCTCATTCGTTGGGACACCTGAGGTTAAAAAAGAAAAACAACAACAACAACAAAAAAAAAAAAAACCGGACGTCTTCAAGCCCACAGAATGACCCCACACTCTTTGGACGAGGCCAAACCACCAGAGAGTAAGACTCGTCCATTTCCCATGAAGTCACCCAGAAATTCCATGACCATGAGTGACACGATATCCAGAGACAAACACTTGAGCAAGAGCCTCACAATCGCCCTTCTTTCAAATCCCGAAGAGTTCTCCTCATGGTCTGTAGAACAGTCCTGCCATACCTATGACCCGAGTTTGTGTTTTCAGACAACTCTCCAAACAGCCCTGGCCTACACAACCTACAGGCTCAGGCCCCTGGAGCCAAACCTGAGGACTGTACTTGCCCTCTCCAAGGGAATTGTGTGTGACCATTCCAATGGCCACAAGCCTTCTAATAGGATAAACCTCCAAAGTCCCTGATCCATCTCAATAGTGGTGGCTTCCCAGGAAAAACAGGGGCAATCTGAGCCCAACTGAGCACCTACCTGCACTCAGACCCATAGACAGATGTCCCCAGAGGTAAAAAGGAAAGAACAGGCCCCTAGGCACTAATCAGATCCATTGCTTTAGTTTCCAGGCATCTCTCCTCAGAGGCCTGGATTTCAAAAGCAGCATATAGCTGTTTCATGACTCACCCATCAGAAAACATCTCATCTACACATGGGAACCTTGCACGTTGGAGCTGTGTCAAAGCCTCTGTTTAGGAGAACCCTTTAGGGCCCCAGTGCCACCGCTTCATTCCAAGGTCTCCATTGACACAAAGCATATTAGGACCCATCCCCAGGGGTGTCCATTTCAACTCAGCGTCCTCGGTTGCTCCCCACAGATCCAGGAGATCTAACCTGTCTTGTTGCTAGGAGACAATTGGAGTGCGAGGTGGGCTACCCAGCCATCCATCCTTAGAACCCTGCTCAGAATCATTGGCCTGGAGCCAAACAACAGGTATCAATTGTCCTGCGGAAGACTCACAGCAGTTTGGAGCTTCTCACAACTCCCATCGTGGGAAAACACCCATGGCCTCGTGATACCCCCCCACCCATGAAGGGGCCATCAGGGTCAGAAACTCCAACCTGAGTGATCGTCTGATCCTCGCCCTGACTTCAGATGCACGAGATCTCGATTCAGGTCTGTAGATTGTGCCTGCCATGTCCTCACCCAGAAACCTAAGCCTAGCTTGTGTTCTCAGACTTTTGTCGTCAGACTACTGGCCCACAAGCCCTCCAGTTTGGCAATCCAGAACTACAATGCAGCACTCTGCCGGCCCTCCAGAAGAAAAACATTGTCCTCTGGGGCTACCCAGTCATCCCAAATGAGGATCAACCTGCACCGACCTTGGCTGTACCCCAAATACATAGGCTGACCAGGGCACTAATGCCCTTTCTGGTACAGCCTGAGCCTGGACCACCTGGCCCCTCCCAGAAGCTGGCCGCACACTGAGCACAACGAGCCTCATTGCCTTAGGTCGTCATCTCTTCGCAACATCAATTTTCAGGTTTCAGAACCTAGACCTTATCTCCAATCACTTCCCAGGGTTGAAGGTGATGCAGAAATCAGAAATCCTTCCCCATGGCAAGAAACCTTGTGGTTGGCATGTTGTCCAACGTTCAGTGTAGTTGAAACCAGTGTGGCCCATGAGGCCCCGCCCATGCTCACGGGCCACATTGGTCACAACACACATTGTTACGCTCAGGCTGAGCCCAGACCTCAAGTAAGGCCACTTAGTGGCTGGATGAAGAGATAGCATATTGGGCTTGCCATGCCCCTAGGCCCCAATTTTTAACCATAGTTCGGGTTGTCCCTTCAGTCTTCCCCACGGCTTGGCTTTGGAATTCCTCTTTTGGTGGGACACCTGAGGTAACAAAACTGAAATGAGTCCTCCCATCCCACAGATTGACGAAAAGCAATTGGGAATCGGGCCAAATCCTCAGAGAGGAAGATTCGTCCATGGCCCATGAGGCCTCCCCGACATTCCACGGCCATCGCTGATACAAAATCCAGAGACAAAAGCCTGAGCAAGCGCCTCAGACTCGCACTTTCTTAATACCCTGAAGATTTCTTCTCATGGTTTGTCGATCGGGCCTGACATACCTACGTCCCCAAACCTAAGCTGAGTTTGTGTTTTCAGACTTCTGTCCTCAAAGTCTTGGGCCACACACCCTCCAGACTGGGCCCCTGGAGCCACACATTAGGACTGTGCCTACCAATCCATGGGAATTCTGCCCATTCCATGGTCCAAAATCGTACAAATTAGGAGAAACCTCCAAAGTCCCTGAGGCCATCCCAATAGTGTTTGTCGCCCGAAACAAGCAAGGGCTGTCTGACACCAGCTGATAATCGACCTCCACTCATACCATAGATGGATGTCCCCAGAGAAGAAGATTGAACCAGACAGGACCCTAGGCCATAATAGGATCCATTGCTTTGGGTTACAGGCATGTGTCCTCAAAAGCCTGATTCCAATACGAGCATAGGGGTTTTCCTGAGGCACCCATCAGAATTCATCTCATCTCCACAAGGAAATCTGTGCATGGGAGCCATGTCCAAAGCTTAGGAGAGAACTTCAGGATCCCGGTGCCACCGCCCCATTCCAAGGCCCTCATGGACACAAAAACACATTAGGACCCATCCTCACGAAAGTCCATTTCAACTCAGCCACCCTGGTTGCTCCCGCAGAGCCATCAGATCTAAACTGTCTTGTTGCTAGGAGACAATTGGAATGAGAGGCGGGCTACCCAGGCATCCATCCGCTAACGGGGCTCTGGAGTCATTCCATATGGGATGTCCTGGAGCTGTCCAACAGGTCTCAATTGTCCCGCAGAAGGAATCCTTGAAGGGGGCATCCCACAACTCCCAACGTGGGAAAACCTCAATGGCCTCGAGATTCCGCTCCCTTCATGAAGCGGCCGTCATGCTCAGAAACTCCAACCTGAGCCAACGTCTGATCCTCGCCCTGACTTCAGATGCATGAGATATTTGTTCAGATCTGCAGGGGGTACCTGCCGTGCCCTCGCCCTGAAACCCAAGTCTAGCTTGTCTTCTCAGACTTCCGTCCTCACACTCCTGGCCCCGAAGCCCTCAAGTTTGGCAATTCCGGACCCACAATGCAGCACTCTGCCTGCCCTCTAGAAAAAAAATTATTGCCTCATGAGCTGCCCAGGCACCTTAAATGAGGGTAAACCTACACAGCACTCGACTTTACCCAAATTATAAAGTCTAACCTGGGTACTAATGCACTGTCGAACACAACCTGAGCCCGGACCTCCTGACCAACACCCAGAAAGCTGAAAGCACACTGAGCACATAAAACCCGCCATGGCCTTAGGTCATCATGTCTTCCCTACCTCAGTTTTCAGGCTTCAGACCGAGACCTTATCTCCAATCACTGCCCAGGGGTGAGTGTGATGCAGAAATCAGAACTCCTCCTTACCCATGGCAAGAACCCTGTGGTTGGCACGTTGTCCAACGTTCAGTGTAGGAGAAACCGCATTCACCATGAGGCCCCGCCCATTCTTGAGTGCGACGAGGGCATACACACGCACTGTGACCCTAATCATGAGTCCTGTCCTATAGTAAGTCCTCTCAGTGGCTGGAGGATTAGATGTCATAATGGGCTTGACATGTCCCTAGGCCCCAAATTTTAACCATATTTCTGATGGTCCAGTCGCCCCTCCCCAGGGCTCTACTCTGGAATCCCTCATTTGGTGGGACACCTGAGGTTAAAAAAGAAAAAATCAACAATAAAAAAAAAAACGGACTTCTTCCAGCCCACAGAATGACCCCGAACTCTTTGGACGGGGCCAAACCACCAGAGAGTAAGACTCGTCCATTTCCTATGAAGTCACCCAGAAATTCTACGACCATGAGTGACACGATATCCAGAGACAAAAACTTGAGCAGGAGCCTCACACTTGCCCTTTTTTCAAATCCCGAAGAGTTATCCTCATGGTCTGTAGATCAGTCCTGCCATACCCATGACCCGAAACATAAGCCGAGTTTGTGTTTTCAGACAACTGTCCAAACAGCCCTGGCCTACACAACCTACAGGCTCAGGCCTCTGGAGCCAAACCTGAGGACTGTACTTGCCCTCTCCAAGGGAATTGTGTGTGACCATTCCAATGGCCACAACCCTTCTAATAGGATAAACCTCCAAAGTCCCTGATCCATCTCAATAGTGGTGGCTTCCCAGGAAAAACAGGGGCAATCTGAGCCCAACTGAGCACCTACCTGCACTCAGACCCATAGACAGATGTCCCCAGAGGTAAAAAAGAAAGAACAGGCCCCTAGGCACTAATCAGATCCATTGCTTTGGTTTCCAGGCATCTCTCCTCAGAGGCCTGGATTTCAAAAGCAGCATTAGCTGTTTCTTGACTCACCCATCAGAAAACATCTCATCTACACATGGGAAACTTGCACGTTGGAGCTGTGTCAAAGCCTCTGTTTAGGAGAACCCTTTAGGGCCCCAGTGCCACCGCTTCATTCCAAGGTCTCCATAGACACAAAAGCACGTTAGGACCCATCCCCAGGGGTGTCCATTTCAACACAGCATCCTCGGTTGCTCCCCACAGATCCAGGAGATCTAACCAGTCTTGTTGCTAGGAGACAATTGCAATGCGAGGTGGGCTACCCAGCCATCCATCCTTAGAACCCTGCTCAGAATCATTGGCCTGGAGCCAAAAAACTGGTCTCAATTGTCCTGCAGAAGACTCTCTGCAGTTTGGAGCTTCTCACAACTCTCATTGTGGGAAAACACCCAAGCCTCGTGATGCCCGTCCCATTCATGAAGGGCCCATCAGGGTCAGAAACTCCAACCTGAGCGATCGTCTGATCCTCGCCCTGACTTCAGATGCACGAGATCTCGATTCAGGTCTGTAGATTGTGCCTGCCATGGCCTCACCCAGAAATCTAAGCCTAGCTTGTGTTCTCAGACTTTTGTCGTCAGACTACTGGCCCACAAGCCCTCCAGTGTGGCAATCCAGAACTACAACGCAGCACTCTGCCGGCCCTCCAGAAGAAAAACATTGTCCTCTGGGGCTACCCAGTAACCCCAAATGAGGATCAACCTGCACCGACCTTGGCTGTACCCCAAATACACAGGCTGACCAGGGCTCTATTGCCCATTCTGGTACAGCCTGAGCCTGGACCCCCTGGCCCCTCCCAGACAGCTGGCCGCAAATTGAGCACATCGAGCCGCCATGGCCTTAGGTCGTCATCTTTTCCCAACATCAATTTTCAGGTTTCAGAACCTAGACCTTATATCCAATCACTGCCCAGGGTTGAAGGTGATGCAGAAATCAGAACTCCTTCCCCATGGCAAGAAACCTTGTGGTTGGCATGTTGTCCAACGTTCATTGTAGTTGAAACCAGTGTGGCCCATGAGGCCCCGCCCATGCTTGTGGGCCACATTGGTCACAAACACACATTGTGACGCTCAGGCTGAGCCCAGTCCTCAAGTAAGGCCACTAAGTGGCTGGATGAAGAGATAGCATATTGGGCTTGCCATGCCCCTAGGCCCCAATTTTTAACCATAGTTCGGGTTGTCCCTTCAGTCTTCCCCACGGCTTGGCTTTGGATTCCTCTTTTGGTGGGACACCTGAGGTAACAAAACTGAAATGAGTCCTCCCATCCCACAGATTGACGAAAAGCAATTGGGAATCGGGCCAAATCCTCAGAGAGGAAGATTCGTCCGTTGCGCATGAGGCCTCCCCGACATTCCACGGCCATCGCTGATACAAAATCCAGAGACAAAAGCCTGAGCAAGCGCCTCAGACTCGCACTTTCTTCATATCCTGAAGAGTTCTTCTCATGGTTTGTAGATCGGGCCTGCCATACCTACGTCCCCAAACCTAAGCTGAGTTTGTGTTTTCAGACTTCTGTCCTCAAAGTCTTGGGCCACCCACCCTCCAGCTGGGCCCCTGGAGCCACACATTCGGACTGTGCCTACCAATCCATGGGAATTCTGCCCATTCCATGGTCCAAAATCGTACAAATTAGGAGAAACCTCCAAAGTCCCTGAGGCCATCCCAATAGTGTAGGTCGCCCAGAACAAACAAGGGCTGTCTGACACCAGCTGATAATCGACTCATAACAGAGATGGTTGTCCCCAGAGAAGAAGATTGAACCAGACAGGACCCTAGGCCATAATAGGATCCATTGCTTTGTGTTATAGGCATGTGTCCTCAAAAGCCTGATTCCAATACGAGCATAGGGGTTTTCCTGAGGCACCCATCAAAACTCATCTCGTCTCCACAAGGAAACCTGTGCATGGGAGCCATGTCCAAAGCTTAGGAGAGTACTTCAGGGTCCCGGTGCCACCGTCCCATTCCAAGGCCCTCATGGACACAAAAACACATTAGGACCCATCCTCAGGAAAGTCCATTTCAACTCAGCCACCCCGGTTGCTCCCGCAGAGCCATCAGATCTAAACTGTCTTGTTGCTAGGAGACAATTGGAATGCGAGGCGGGCTTCCCAGGCATCCATCTGCGAACGGTGGTCTGGAGTCATTCCATATGGGATGTCCTGGAGCTGTCCAACAAGTCTTAATTGTCCCGCAGAAGGAATCCTTGAAGGGGGCATCCCACAACTCCCAACGTGGGAAAACCTCAATGACCTCGAGATTCCGCTGTCTTCAAGAAGCGGCCGTCATGCTCAGATTCTCCAACCGGAGCCAAAGTCTGATCCTTGCCCTGACTTCAGATGCATGAGATATTTTTTCAGATCTGCAGGTGGTACATGCCGTGCCCTCTCCCTGAAACCCAAGTCTAGCTTGTCTTCTCAGACTTCCGTCCTCATACTCCTGGTTCCGAAGCCCTAAGTTTGGCAATTCCGGACCCACAATGAGGCACTCTGCCTGCCCTCTAGAAAAAAAATTATTGCCTCATGAGCTGTCCAGGCACCTTAAATGAGGGTAAACCTACACAGCACTCAACTTTACCCAAATTATATAGTCTAACCTGGGCACTAATGCACTGTCGAACACAACCTGAGCCCGGACCTCCTGACCAACACCCAGAAAGCTGACCGCACACTGAGCACAAAAAACCCGCCATGGCCTTAGGTCATCATCTCTTCCTTACCTCAGTTTTCAGGCTTCAGAACCGAGACCTTATCTCCAATCACTGCCCAGGGGTGAGTGTGATGTAGAAATCAGAACTCCTCTTTACCCATGGCAAGAACCCTTGTGGTTGGCACGTTGCCCAACGTTCAGAGTAGAAGAAACCAGCATTCACCCTGAGGCCCCGCCCATTCTTGAGTGCGACGAGGGCATACACACGCATTGTGACCCTCAGCTTGAGTCCTGTAGTCTAGTAAGTGTTCTCAGTGTTGGACCATTAGATGTCATAATGGGCTTGACATGTCCCTAGGCCCCAATTTTTAACCAGATTTCTGATTGTCCAGTCGCCCCTCCCCAGGGCTCTACTCTGGAATCCATCATTTGGTGGGACACCGGAGGTTAAAAAAGAAAAACAACAACAACAACAACAACAAAAAAAAAAAACAGACTTCTTCCAGCACAAAAAATGACCCCAAACTCTTTGGACGGGGCCAAACCACCAGAAAGTAGGACTCGTCCATTTCCCATGAAGTCACCCAGAAATTCCACGACCATGAGTGACATGATATCCAGAGACAAAAACTTGAGCAGGAGCCTCACACTATCCCTTCTTTCAAATCCCGAAGAGTTCTCCTCATGGTCTGTAGATCAGTCCTGCCATACCTATGACCCGAAACATAAGCCGATTTTGTGTTTTCAGAGAACTGACCAAACAGCCCTGGCCTACACAACCTACAGGCTCAGGCCCCTGGACACAAAACTGAGGACTGTACTGCCCTCTCCAAGGGAATTGTGTGTGCCCATTCCAATGGCCACAAGCCTTCTAATAGGATAAACCTCCAAAGTCCCTGATCCATCTCAATACTGGTGGCTTCCCAGGAAAAACAGGGGCAATCTGAGCCCAACTGAGCACCTACCTGCACTCAGACCCATAGACAGATGTCCCCAGAGGTAAAAAGAAAAGAACAGGCCCCTAGGCACTAATCAGATCCATTGCTTTGGTGTCCAGGCATCTCTCCTCAGAGGCCTTGATTTCAAAAGCAGCATTAGCTGTTTCGTGACTCACCCATCAGAAAACATCTCATCTACACATGAGAAACTTGCACGTTGCAGCTGTGTCAAAGCCTCTGTTTAGGAGAACCCTTTAGGACCCAGTGCCACCGCTTCATTCCAAGGTCTCCATAGACACAAAAGCACGTTAGGACCCATCCCCAGGGGTGTCCATTTCAACTCAGCGTCCTCGGTTGCTCCCCACAGATCCAGGAGATCTAACCTGTCTTGTTGCTAGGAGACAATTGGAATGCGAGGTGGGCTACCCAGCCATCCATCCTTAGAACCCTGCTCAGAATCATTGGCCTGGAGCCAAAAAACTGGTCTCAATTGTCCTGCAGAAGACTCTCTGCAGTTTGGAGCTTCTCACAACTCCCATCGTTGGAAAGCCCCATGGCCTCGTGATGACCCCCCATTTATGAAGGGGCCATCAGGGACAGAAACTCCTACCTGAGCGATCGTCTGATCCTCGCCCTGACTTCAGATGCACGAGATCTCGATTCAGGTCTGTAGATTGTGCCTGCCATGGCCTCACCCAGAAACCTAAGCCTAGCTTGTGTTCTCAGACTTTTGTCGTCAGACTACTGGCCCACAAGCCCTCCAGTTTGGCAATCCAGAACTACAATGCAGCACTCTGCCGGCCCTCCAGAAGAAAAACTTTGTCCTCTGGGGCTACCCAGTCATCCCAAATGAGGATCAACCTGCACCGACCTTGGCTGTACCCCAAATACATAGGCTGACCAGGGCACTAATGCCCTTTCTGACACAGCCTGATCCTGGACCCCCTGGCCCCTCCCAGACAGCTGTCCGCACACTGAGCACATCGAGCCGCCATGGTCTTAGGTCGTCATCTCTTCCCAACCTCAGTTTTCAGGATTCAGAACCTAGACCTTATCTCCAATCACTGCCCAGGGTTGAAGGTGATGCAGAAATCAGAACTCCTTCCCCATGGCAAGAAACCTTGTGGTTGGCATGTTGTCCAACGTTCAGTGTAGTTGAAACCAGTGTGGCCCATGAGGCCCCACCCATGCTCGCGGTCCACATTGTTCACAAACACACATTGTGACGCTCAGGCTGAGCCCAGTCCTCAAGTGAGGCCACTCAGTGGCTGGATGAAGAGATAGCATATTGTGCTTGCCATGCCCGTAGGCCCCAATTTTTAACCATAGTTCGGGTTGTCCCTTCAGACTTCCCCACGGCTTGGCTTTGGAATTCCTCTTTTGGTGGGACACCTGAGGTAACAAACCTGAAAGGAGACCACCCATCCCACAGATTGACGAAAAGCAATTGGGAATCGGGCCAAATCCTCAGAGAGGAAGATTCGTCCATGGCCCATGAGGCATCCCCGACATTCCACGGAGATCGCTGATACAAATTCCAGAGACAAATGCCTGAGCAAGCGCCTCAGACTCACTCTATATTCAAATCTTCATGAGTTCTTCTCATGGTTTGTAGATTGGGCCTGACATACCGATGTCCCCAAAGAAAGCTGAGTTTTAGTATCGGAATCACAATCAGAACTCTGCCTTCCACATGGCTGTAATGCTTGTTCTTCGCATGGAGTCATACCTTCATGTGGGGAACCCTTCATGGCCCCTGATGCCACGCCCAAACATGAGTGCTGCTTGGGCACAAATTCACACTGTGACCCTAGCATGAGCCCCATGACAAAGAAAGGCCAGTCAGGTTCGGGACGAAGGTCCTGCATATAGTCCTTGCCATGCACATAGTCACCCAGGACTAACTAGATGGTGTGTATTCCAGTTGAGGGAACCCACTGCTGTGCTCTAGAGTCCCTCTCCGGGGAGGTCCTTTGTGGCAGAAAACAGTACTCTTCACTTCCCACAGAATGAAACCAAACACTTGGGAGCTTGGACAATCCCCCGAGAGGAAGGATCTTACTCGGACCCTGAGGCAACCCCTACCCTGACCGGACACTGTGAACGCAACACCCAGAGACAAAAGCCTGAGCGACTGCCTCCCACTTGCCCTCCTTTGATATCCAGAGGATGTCCCCTCACGGACTGGAGATCAGGCCTGCCATTACCTTGGCCCCTACCTGAGCCAAGTTTGCTCTTTCAGACATCAGTCCCCAGAGCCCTGGCAAACACAGCCTCTAGGCTGGGTCCTCTGGAGCCATACAGCAGAACCGTGCCTGCTCTCTCCTGGGAAACTGTGTCCATTCCTTTGGCCACACAGCTCCAGAATATGAGAAACCTCAAGGCCCCCGAGGACATCCCACTACTGGGAGCCTCCCTGGACACACAGGGGCATTCGGACACAAGCTGAGCAGCTACCTCCACGAAGGCATGCACACAGATGTCAACAGAGATAGAAGGTTGAGCCGGAAAGGCCCTTAGGCCATAATCTCAACTCTTGCTTTGGGTTCCAGGTGTTACTCCTCAGAGGCTTTGGTTCGAAGAACAGGATATGGGGCTTTCCTGAGGCACTGAACAGAACTCCTCTCGTCTCCACATGGGAAGCTTCCTTGTTGGGGCTGTGACAAACGCCTCCGTTTGGAAAACCCTGCAGAGTCCCCGAGCCACCTCCACATTCCAAGGTCTCCCAGGCCACCAAGCCACAGTAAAACTCATCTTCAGGAGAGTCCATTTCAACCCTCCCCTCTAGGTAGCTCACCCAGGAGCCTGCAGATTGAGCCTGACTTGTCCTGACTAAACAGTGGGAATATGAGGTGGCATTCCGATGCATCCATGCTTTGACACCTGCTCTCGAGTCTTTCCGTATGGGGCCTCCTGGAACCATCCAATAGGACTCGACTGTCGAGAAGAAGGAAATCTTGAGGTTTGGAGTAGTTCACAAATCCCATCGTAGGCAAACCTCCTGGCTTCATGAAGCCCCCACACCCTTCAGGAAGAGGACATGCTGGACAAAAACTCTAGCCTGAGGCACGTCTCATAGTTGACATGACCTCAGTGCAGGAGATCTCGATTCAGCCTCTGCAGAGTGGGCCTGCCGTGCCCTCGGTCCCAAACCTCACGCTAGCTTGTGTTTTCAGACTTCCTTCCTCACACTCCTGGCAAACAAGCCCTCCGGAATAGGAACTCCAGAAACAAAACCCAGCCCAGTGTCTGCCCAACGGAAGAAAAACGTTTCCCTGTGGGGCTCTCCAGAAAACCCAGATGAGGATCAACCTGCTCGGGCCTCGACGGTACCCGAACTGGATAGGCTGCTCTGGGCACTCATGCTCTGTCTGAAACAGCCTGAAGCCAGACGTCCAGACAGACAAGGAGACAGCTGGCCGCACACCCAGCACTTCGGACACGCCATGGTCTTATGCCGTCACCTCTTCCTAACCTTGGTTTTCAGATATCTGAACCTAGACATCATATCAATTCTCCACACAGATGGGTATCGCAAGCACAAAACAGAAGTCCTGCTTCCCCATGGCTGTAAAGCTTGCTCTTGGCATGGAGTAACACCTTCAGGGTGGGAGAAACCTTCATGGCCCCTGATGCCACGCCCAAACGTGAGTGCTGATTGGGAACAAATTCACACTGTGACCCTCAGCATGAGCCCCATGTCAAAGAAAGGCCTCTCAGGGCCTGGACAAAGAGCGCGCATATGGGGCTTGCCAAGCCCCTATGCACCCAATCCTCACCACGTTTTGAATTTTCCAGTCGCCATGCCCGTACCTGGGGCTCTGCTCTGGAATCCCTTTCTTGGAGAGACCCATGAGCCAGACAACACGACTCCACCCTTCCCACAAAATGACCCCAATCTTGGGAGCTGGGACAAATCCCCAGAGAGGGATAGTCGTCCACAGTCCCTGAGGCCACCCCTCAAATCCACGGCTATCCCGGACACAACATCCAGAGACAAAAGCCTGTTGGAACGCCTCCCACTCGCTCTTGTTTCAGAGGCCCAGGAGCTCCCTCTCGGGCTGTACCTCCGGCCTGCCATACCCTAGGCGCCACTCATAAGCTGAGTTTGTGTATTCAGACTTCTGTGCCCACAGCCTGGACCCACACACCTCCAGGCTAGGGCCTCTAGGGCCACAGCGAAAGATTGTGCCTGCCCTCTCCAAGGAAAGTGTGCCCAATCCATTGACCACAACCCTATGGGTTAGGGAAAAGCTCCAAGGCCCCTGAGGCCATCAATAGTGTAGGCCCCCCTGGACTAAGAGGGGCTCTCTGACACCAGCGGAGCAACTATCTCCACTTAGACTCTCAGACAGTGTCCCCAGAGACAGAAGGTTGAAATGGACAGGCCCCCAGGACCTAATCTGAACCTTAGCTTTGGTTTCCATGTTTCCGTTCTCAGAGGACTGTTTTCGTAGACCAGCACATGGGGCTTTTCTGAGGCACCAAAACAAACATCTCTCATCTCCACATGGGCAGCATTCTTACTGGGATGTATCAAACACTTCAGGTAGGAGAGTTCCGCAGGGCCACTGAACAACCAGCACATTCCAAGGTCTCCATGGACCCAAACGCACATTATGACGCATCCTCAGGAGAGGCCATTTCAACTCAGCCCCCTGGGTCGCGTGTTCCAGAGGCAGCAGATCAAACATATCTTGTCGCTAATAGCCAATGGGAATGCGAGGCATGCTGTACAGGGATCCATCCTTCGAACCCTGCTCTCCAGTCCTTCCATATGGTATGTCCTGGAGCCATGCAACAGGACTCGAATGTCCCGCAGAAGGAAACCTTGTGGTTTGGGGCAACCTCCAAACTCAGCGTGGGAAAACTTCCTTGGCCTCATGAGGCCCCCACTTCATGAAGGTGCCATCATGGACACATACTCCAGCCTCAGCCAACGTCTGATCCTCAGCCTGACTTCAGATGCAGGAGATTTTGATTCAGCCTCTGCAGAGTGGGCCTGCTCTGCCCTTGGCTCCAATCCTCACACTAGCTTGTGTTTTCAGACTTCCGTCCTCACACTCCTGGCCCACAAACCCTCCCTACTGGGAATTCTGGGGCCACAATGAAGCACTGTGCCTGCCTCCCAGGAGAAAAACATTGTCTATGGCGCTGCCCAGAAACCCCACATGAGGATCCAACTGCTTGGCCCTCGGCAACACCCCAATTGCATAGGCTACCTTAAACAGTGATGCTCTGTCGCAAATAGCCTGAGCCCAGACCTTCCAACAGACACAGACACAGCTGGCTGCACACCCAGCACATTGGACCCGCCACTGCCTTAGGCCACCATCCATTCCCAACCTGGGTTTTCAGTCATCGGAACCTAGACCTTATCTCCAATCCCTGCACAGGGGGGAACCTGATGCACAAGTCAGAACCCCTCCTTCCCCATGGCAAGAAACCTTGCTGCTGGCAGTGAGTCAAACCTTCAGTGTAGGAGAAAATGGCATGGCCCATGAGGCCACGGCCAAGCGTGAGGGCAGCCTTGGGCACAAGCACACATTGTGACCCTCAGCATGAGTACCTTATTCAAGTAATGCTTCTCAGTGACTGGACCAAGAGCCCGCATATGTGGCTTGCCATGCCCATAGGCACCCAGGACTAACTAGATGGTGTGTATTCCAGTTGATGGAACCCACTGCTGTGCTCTAGAGTCCCTCTCCTGGGGGGTCCCCTGTGGCAGAAAACAGTACTCTTCATTCCCACAGAATGAACACAAACACTTGGGAGCTTGGACAATCCCCCGAGAGGAAGGCTCTTCCTCGGCCTCTGAGACAACCCCTACCCTGACCGGACACTGTAAACGCAACACCCAGAGACAAAATCCTGAGTGACTGCCTCCCACTTGCCCTACTTTGATTTCCAGAGGATCTCCCCTCACGGACTAGAGATCAGGCCTGCCATTACATTGGCCCCTAGCTGAGCCAAGTTTGCTTTTTCAGACATCTGTCCCCACAGCCCTGGCAAACACAGCCTCTAGGCTGGGTCCTCTGGAGCCAAACCACAGGACCGTGCCTGCTCTCTCCTGGGAAACTGTGTCCATTCCTTTGGCCACACACCTCCAGAATATGAGAAAGCTCAAGGCCTCCGAGGACATCCCACTACTGGGAGCATCACTGGACTCACAGGGGCATTCGGACAAAAGCTGAGCAGCTACATCCATGAATGCATGCACACACACAGATGTCAACAGAGATAGAAGGTTGAGCTGGACAGGCCTTTAGGCCGTAGTCTCAACTCTTGCTTTGGTTTCCAGGTGTCACTCCTCAGAGGCTTTGGTTCGAAGAACAGGGTATGGGGCTTTCCTGAGGCACGGGACAGAACTCCTCTCGTCTCCACATGGGAAGTTTCCTTGTTGGAGCCGTGTCAAACACCTCATGTTGGAGAATCCTGCAGAGTCCCTGAGCCACCTCCACATTCCAAGGTCTCCCAGGCCACCAAGCCACAGTAGGACTCATCTTCAGGAGAGTCCATTTCAACTCTCCCCTCTGGGTAGGTCACCCAGGAGCCCGCAGATTGAGCCTGCCTTGTCCTGACTAAAGAGTGGGAATATGAGGTGGCGTTCCCAGGCATCCATGCTTAGACACCTGCTCTCGAGTCTTTCCATATGGGGCCTCTTGGAACCATCCAATAGGACTCGACTGTCGTGCAGAAGGTAACCTTCAGTTTTGGAGCAGTTCACAAATCCCATCGTAGGCAAAACTTTCTGGGCTCATGAAGCCCCCACACCCTTCAGGAAGACGCCATGCTGGACAAGAACTCTAGCCTGAGGCACGTCTCATAGTTGACATGACCTCAGTGCAGGAGATCTCGATTCAGCCTCTGCAGAGTGGGCCTGCCGTGCCCTCGGTCCCAAACCTCACGCTAGCTTGTGTTTTCAGACTTCCTTCCTAACACTCCTGGCAAACAAGCCCTCCGGACTAGGAACTCCAGAACCAAAACCCAGCCCAGTGTCTGCCCAACGGAAGAAAAACGTTTCCCTGTGGGGCTCTCCAGAAAACCCAGATGAGGATCAACCTGCTCGGGCCTCGACGGTACCCGAACTGGATAGGCTGCTCTGGGCACTCATGCTCTGCCTGACACAGCCTGAAGCCAGACTTCCAGACAGACAAGGAGACAGCTGGCCGCACACACAGCACTTTGGACACGCCATGGTCTTATGCCTTCACCTCATCCTAACCTTGGTTTTCAGATATCTGAACCTAGACATTATATCAATTCTCCACACTGCTGGGTATAGCAAGCACAAAACAGAACTCCCCCTTCCCCATGGCTGTCAAGCTTGCTCTTGGCCTGGAGTCACACGTTCAGGGTGGGAGAAACCTTCATGGCCCCTGATGCCACGCCCAAACTTGAGTGCTGCTTGGGCACAAATTCACACTGTGACCCTCAGCATGAGCCCCATGTCAAAGAAAGGCCTGTCAGGGCCTGGACCAAGAGCCCACATATGGGGCTTGCCAAGCCCCTATGCACCCAATCCTCACCACGGTTTGAATTTTCCAGTCGCCCCTCCCATACCTAGAACTCTGCTCTGGAATCCCTTTCTTGGAGAGACCCATGAGCCAGACAACACGACTCCACCCTTCCCACAAAATGACCCCAAACTCTTGGGTGCTGGGACAAATCCCCAGAGAGGGATACTCGTCCACAGTACCTGAGGCCACCGCTCCAATCCACGGCTATCCCAGACACAACATCCAGGGACAAAAGCCTGAAGTGACGCCTCCCACTCGCCCTTGTTTCAGAGGCCCAGTTGCTCCCTCTCGGGCTGTACATCCGGCCTGCCATACCCTAGGCGCCACTCATAAGCTGAGTTTGTGTATTCAGACATCTGTGCCCACAGCCTGGACCCACACAACATCCAGGCTAGGGCCTCTGGACCAAACAGCGAAAGATTGTGCCTGCCCTCTCCAAGGAAAATGTGCCCAATCCATTGAACACAACCCTACAGGTTAGGGAAAAGCTCCAAGGTCCCTGAGGCCATCAATATTATAGGCCACCCTGGACTAAGAGGGGCTCTCTGACACCAGCGGAGCAACTATCTCCACTTAGACTCTCACACAGTGTCCCCAGAGACAGAAGGTTGAAATGGACAGGCCCCCAGGCCCTAATCTGAACCTTAGCTTTGGTTTCCATGTTTCCGTTCTCAGAGGACTGTTTTTGTAGACCAGCACATGGGGCTTTTCTGAGGCACCAAACCAAACATCTCTCATCTCCACATGGGCAGCTTTCTTACTGGGATGTATCAAACACTTCAGGTAGGAGAGTTCCGCAGGGCCACTGAACAACCAGCACATTCCAAGGTCTCCATGGACCCAAACGCACATTATGACGCATCCTAAGGAGAGGCCATTTCAACTCAGCCTCCTGGGTCGCCTATTCCAGAGGCAACAGATCAAACATATCTTGACGCTAATAGCCAATGGGAATGCGAGGCATGCTGTACAGGGATCCATCCTTCAAACCCTGCTCTCCAGTCCTTCCATATGGTATGTCCTGGAGCCATGCAACAGGACTCGAATGTCCCGCAGAAGGAAACCTTGTGGTTTGGGGCAACCTCCAAACTCAGCGTGGGAAAACTTCCTTGGCCTCATGAGGCCCCCACTTCATGAAGGTGCCAACATGGACACATACTCCAGCCTCAGCCAACGTCTGATCCTCAGCCTGACTTCAGATGCAGGAGATTTTGATTCAGCCTCTGCAGAGTGGGCCTGCTCTGCCCTTGGCTCCAATCCTCACACTAGCTTGTGTTTTCAGACTTCCGTCCTCACACTCCTGGCCCACAAACCCTCCCTACTGGGAATTCTGGGGCCACAATGAAGCACTGTGCCTGCCTCCCAGGAGAAAAACATTGTCTATGGCGCTGCCCAGAAACCCCACATGAGGATCCAACTGCTTGGCCCTCGGCAACACCCCAATTGCATAGGCTACCTTAAACAGTGATGCTCTGTCGCAAATAGCCTGAGCCCAGACCTTCCAACAGACACAGACACAGCTGGCTGCACACCCAGCACATTGGACCCGCCACTGCCTTAGGCCACCATCCATTCCCAACCTGGGTTTTCAGTCATCGGAACCTAGACCTTATCTCCAATCCCTGCACAGGGGGGAACCTGATGCACAAGTCAGAACCACTCCTTCCCCATGGCAAGAAACCTTGCTGCTGGCAGTGAGTCAAACCTTCAGTGTAGGAGAAAATGGCATGGCCCATGAGACCACGCCCAAGCGTGAGGGCAGCCTTGGGGACAAACACACGTTGTGACCCTCAGCATGAGTACCTTATTCAAGTAATGCCTCTGAGTGACTGGACCAAGTGCCCGCATATGTGGCTTGCCATGCCCATAGGCACCCAGGACTAACTAGATGGTGTGTATTCCAGTTGAGGGAACCCACTGCTGTGCTCTAGAGTCCCTCTCCTGGGGGGTCCCCTGTGGCAGAAAACAGTACTCTTCATTCCCACAGAATGAACACAAACACTTGGGAGCTTGGACAATCCCCCGAGAGGAAGGCTCTTCCTCGGCCTCTGAGACAACCCCTACCCTGACCGGACACTGTAAACGCAACACCCAGAGACAAAATCCTGAGTGACTGCCTCCCACTTGCCCTACTTTGATTTCCAGAGGATCTCCCCTCACGGACTAGAGATCAGGCCTGCCATTACATTGGCCCCTAGCTGAGCCAAGTTTGCTTTTTCAGACATCTGTCCCCACAGCCCTGGCAAACACAGCCTCTAGGCTGGGTCCTCTGGAGCCAAACCACAGGACCGTGCCTGCTCTCTCCTGGGAAACTGTGTCCATTCCTTTGGCCACACACCTCCAGAATATGAGAAAGCTCAAGGCCTCCGAGGACATCCCACTACTGGGAGCATCACTGGACTCACAGGGGCATTCGGACACAAGCTGAGCAGCTACATCCATGAATGCATGCACACACACAGATGTCAACAGAGATATAAGGTTGAGCCGGACAGGCCTTTAGGCCGTAGTCTCAACTCTTGCTTTAGTTTCCAGGTGTCACTCCTCAGAGGCTTTGGTTCGAAGAACAGGGTATGGGGCTTTCCTGAGGCACGGGACAGAACTCCTCTCATCTCCACATGGGAAGTTTCCTTGTTGGAGCCGTGTCAAACACCTCATGTTGGAGAATCCTGCAGAGTCCCTGAGCCACCTCCACATTCCAAGCTCTCCCAGGCCACCAAGCCACAGTAGGACTCATCTTCAGGAGAGTCCATTTCAACTCTCCCCTCTGGGTAGGTCACCCAGGAGCCCGCATATTGAGCCTGCCTTGTCCTGACTAAAGAGTGGGAATATGAGGTGGCGTTCCCAGGCATCCATGCTTAGACACCTGCTCTCGAGTCTTTCCATATGGGGCCTCTTGGAACCATCCAATAGGACTCGACTGTCGTGCAGAAAGTAACCTTCAGTTTTGGAGCAGTTCACAAATCCCATCGTAGGCAAAACTTTCTGGGCTCATGAAGCCCCCACACCCTTCAGGAAGAGGCCATGCTGGACAAGAACTCTAGCCTGAGGCACGTCTCATAGTTGACATGACCTCAGTGCAGGAGATCTCGATTCAGCCTCTGCAGAGTGGGCCTGCCGTGCCCTCGGTCCCAAACCTCACGCTAGCTTGTGTTTTCAGACTTCCTTCCTCACACTCCTGGCAAACAAGCCCTCCGGACTAGGAACTCCAGAACCAAAACCCAGCCCAGTGTCTGCCCAACGGAAGAAAAACGTTTCCCTGTGGGGCTCTCCAGAAAACCCAGATGAGGATCAACCTGCTCGGGCCTCGACGGTAACCGAACTGGATAGGCTGCTCTGGGCACTCATGCTCTGCCTGACACAGCCTGAAGCCAGACTTCCAGACAGAGAAGGAGACAGATGGCCGCACACCCAGCACTTTGGACACGCCATGGTCTTATGCCTTCACCTCATCCTAACCTTGGTTTTCAGATATCTGAACCTAGACATTATATCAATTCTCCACACAGCTGGGTATAGCAAGCACAAAACAGAACTCCTCCTTCCCCATGGCTGTCAAGCTTGCTCTTGGCATGCAGTCACACCTTCAGGGTGGGAGAAACCTTCATGGCCCCTGATGCCACGCCCAAACTTGAGTGCTGCTTGGGCACAAATTCACACTGTGACCCTCAGCATGAGCCCCATGTCAAAGAAAGGCCTGTCAGGGCCTGGACCAAGAGCCCACATATGGGGCTTGCCAAGCCCCTATGCACCCAATCCTCACCACGGTTTGAATTTTCCAGTCGCCCCTCCCATACCTAGAACTCTGCTCTGGAATCCCTTTCTTGGAGAGACCCATGAGCCAGACAACACGACTCCACCCTTCCCACAAAATGACCCCAAACTCTTGGGTGCTGGGACAAATCCCCAGAGAGGGATACTCGTCCACAGTACCTGAGGCCACCGCTCCAATCCACGGCTATCCCAGACACAACATCCAGGGACAAAAGCCTGAAGTGACGCCTCCCACTCGCCCTTGTTTCAGAGGCCCAGTTGCTCCCTCTCGGGCTGTACATCCGGCCTGCCATACCCTAGGCGCCACTCATAAGCTGAGTTTGTGTATTCAGACATCTGTGCCCACAGCCTGGACCCACACAACATCCAGGCTAGGGCCTCTGGACCAAACAGCGAAAGATTGTGCCTGCCCTCTCCAAGGAAAATGTGCCAAATCCATTGAACACAACCCTACAGGTTAGGGAAAAGCTCCAAGGTCCCTGAGGCCATCAATAGTATAGGCCACCCTGGACTAAGAGGGGCTCTCTGACACCAGCGGAGCAACTATCTCCACTTAGACTCTCACACAGTGTCCCCAGAGACAGAAGGTTGAAATGGACAGGCCCCCAGGCCCTAATCTGAACCTTAGCTTTGGTTTCCATGTTTCCGTTCTCAGAGGACTGTTTTTGTAGACCAGCACATGGGGCTTTTCTGAGGCACCAAACCAAACATCTCTCATCTCCACATGGGCAGCTTTCTTATTGGGATGTATCAAACACTTCAGGTAGGAGAGTTCCGCAGGGCCACTGAACAACCAGCACATTCCAAGGTCTCCATGGACCCAAACGCACATTATGACGCATCCTCAGGAGAGGCCATTTCAACTCAGCCCCCTGGTTCGCCTGTTCCAGAGGCAGCAGATCAAACATATCTTGTTGCTAATAGCCAATGGGAATGCGAGGCATGCTGTACAGGGATCCATCCTTCAAACCCTGCTCTCCAGTCCTTCCATATGGTATGTCCTGGAGCCATGCAACAGGACTCGAATGTCCCGCAGAAGGAAACCTTGTGGTTTGGGGCAACCTCCAAACTCAGCGTGGGAAAATTTCCTTGGCCTCATGAGGCCCCCACTTCATGAAGGTGCCATCATGGACACATACTCCAGCCTCAGCCAACGTCTGATCCTCAGCCTGACTTCAGATGCAGGAGATTTTGATTCAGCCTCTGCAGAGTGGGCCTGCTCTGCCCTTGGCTCCAATCCTCACACTAGCTTGCGTTTTCAGACTTCCGTCCTCACACTCCTGGCCCACAAACCCTCCCTACTGGGAATTCTGGGGCCACAATGAAGCACTGTGCCTGCCTCCCAGGAGAAAAACATTGTCTATGGCGCTGCCCAGAAACCCCACATGAGGATCCAACTGCTTGGCCCTCGGCAACACCCCAATTGCATAGGCTACCTTAAACAGTGATGCTCTGTCGCAAATAGCCTGAGCCCAGACCTTCCAACAGACACAGACACAGCTGGCTGCACACCCAGCACATTGGACCCGCCACTGCCTTAGGCCACCATCCATTCCCAACCTGGGTTTTCAGTCATCGGAACCTAGACCTTATCTCCAATCCCTGCACAGGGGGGAACCTGATGCACAAGTCAGAACCCCTCCTTCCCCATGGCAAGAAACCTTGCTGCTGGCAGTGAGTCAAACCTTCAGTGTAGGAGAAAATGGCATGGCCCATGAGGCCACGGCCAAGCGTGAGGGCAGCCTTGGGCACAAACACACATTGTGACCCTCAGCATGAGTACCTTATTCAAGTAATGCTTCTCAGTGACTGGACCAAGAGCCCGCATATGTGGCTTGCCATGCCCATAGGCACCCAGGACTAACTAGATGGTGTGTATTCCAGTTGAGGGAACCCACTGCTGTGCTCTAGAGTCCCTCTCCTGGGGGGTCCCCTGTGGCAGAAAACAGTACTCTTCATTCCCACAGAATGAACACAAACACTTGGGAGCTTGGACAATCCCCCGAGAGGAAGGCTCTTCCTCGGCCTCTGAGACAACCCCTACCCTGACCGGACACTGTAAACGCAACACCCAGAGACAAAATCCTGAGTGACTGCCTCCCACTTGCCCTACTTTGATTTCCAGAGGATCTCCCCTCACGGACTAGAGATCAGGCCTGCCATTACATTGGCCCCTAGCTGAGCCAAGTTTGCTTTTTCAGATATCTGTCCCCACAGCCCTGGCAAACACAGCCTCTAGGCTGGGTCCTCTGGAGCCAAACCACAGGACCGTGCCTGCTCTCTCCTGGGAAACTGTGTCCATTCCTTTGGCCACACACCTCCAGAATATGAGAAAGCTCAAGGCCTCCGAGGACATCCCACTACTGGGAGCATCACTGGACTCACAGGGGCATTCGGACACAAGCTGAGCAGCTACATCCATGAATGCATGCACACACACAGATGTCAACAGAGATAGAAGGTTGAGCCGGACAGGCCTTTAGGCCTTAGTCTCAACTCTTGCTTTGGTTTCCAGGTGTCACTCCTCAGAGGCTTTGGTTCGAAGAACAGGGTATGGGGCTTTCCTGAGGCACGGGACAGAACTCCTCTCGTCTCCACATGGGAAGTTTCCTTGTTGGAGCCGTGTCAAACACCTCATGTTGGAGAATCCTGCAGAGTCCCTGAGCCACCCCCACATTCCAAGGTCTCCCAGGCCACCAAGCCACAGTAGGACTCATCTTCAGGAGAGTTCATTTCAACTCTCCCCTCTGGGTAGGTCACCCAGGAGCCCGCAGATTGAGCCTGCCTTGTCCTGACTAAAGAGTGGGAATATGAGGTGGCGTTCCCAGGCATCCATGCTTAGACACCTGCTCTCGAGTCTTTCCATATGGGGCCTCTTGGAACCATCCAATAGGACTCGACTGTCGTGCAGAAGGTAACCTTCAGTTTTGGAGCAGTTCACAAATCCCATCGTAGGCAAAACTTTCTGGGCTCATGAAGCCCCCACACCCTTCAGGAAGAGGCCATGCTGGACAAGAACTCTAGCCTGAGGCACGTCTCATAGTTGACATGACCTCAGTGCAGGAGATCTCGATTCAGCCTCTGCAGAGTGGGCCTGCCGTGCCCTCGGTCCCAAACCTCACGCTAGCTTGTGTTTTCAGACTTCCTTCCTCACACTCCTGGCAAACAAGCCCTCCGGACTAGGAACTCCAGAACCAAAACCCAGCCCAGTGTCTGCCCAACGGAAGAAAAACGTTTCCCTGTGGGGCTCTCCAGAAAACCCAGACACGCCATGGTCTTATGCCTTCACCTCATCCTAACCTTGGTTTTCAGATATCTGAACCTAGACATTATATCAATTCTCCACACTGCTGGGTATAGCAAGCACAAAACAGAACTCCTCCTTCCCCATGGCTGTCAAGCTTGCTCTTGGCATGGAGTCACACGTTCAGGGTGGGAGAAACCTTCATGGCCCCTGATGCCACGCCCAAACTTGAGTGCTGCTTGGGCACAAATTCACACTGTGACCCTCAGCATGAGCCCCATGTCAAAGAAAGGCCTGTCAGGGCCTGGACCAAGAGCCCACATATGGGGCTTGCCAAACCCCTATGCACCCAATCCTCACCACGGTTTGAATTTTCCAGTCGCCCCGCCCATACCTAGAACTCTGCTCTGGAATCCCTTTCTTGGAGAGACCCATGAGCCAGACAACACGACTCCACCCTTCCCACAAAATGACCCCAAACTCTTGGGTGCTGGGACAAATCCCCAGAGAGGGATACTCGTCCACAGTACCTGAGGCCACCGCTCCAATCCACGGCTATCCCAGACACAACATCCAGGGACAAAAGCCTGAAGTGACGCCTCCCACTCGCCCTTGTTTCAGAGGCCCAGTTGCTCCCTCTCGGGCTGTACATCCGGCCTGCCATACCCTAGGCGCCACTCATAAGCTGAGTTTGTGTATTCAGACATCTGTGCCCACAGCCTGGACCCACACAACATCCAGGCTAGGGCCTCTGGACCAAACAGCGAAAGATTGTGCCTGCCCTCTCCAAGGAAAATGTGCCCAATCCATTGAACACAACCCTACAGGTTAGGGAAAAGCTCCAAGGTCCCTGAGGCCATCAATAGTATAGGCCACCCTGGACTAAGAGGGGCTCTCTGACACCAGCGGAGCAACTATCTCCACTTAGACTCTCACACAGTGTCCCCAGAGACAGAAGGTTGAAATGGACAGGCCCCCAGGCCCTAATCTGAACCTTAGCTTTGGTTTCCATGTTTCCGTTCTCAGAGGACTGTTTTTGTAGACCAGCACATGGGGCTTTTCTGAGGCACCAAACCAAACATCTCTCATCTCCACATGGGCAGCTTTCTTACTGGGATGTATCAAACACTTCAGGTAGGAGAGTTCCGCAGGGCCACTGAACAACCAGCACATTCCAAGGTCTCCATGGACCCAAACGCACATTATGACGCTTCCTCAGGAGAGGCCATTTCAACTCAGCCTCCTGGGTCACCTATTCCAGAGGCAGCAGATCAAACATATCTTGACGCTAATAGCCAATGGGAATGCGAGGCATGCTGTACAGGGATCCATCTTTCAAACCCTGCTCTCCAGTCCTTCCATATGGTATGTCCTGGAGCCATGCAACAGGACTCGAATGTCCCGCAGAAGGAAACCTTGTGGTTTGGGGCAACCTCCAAACTCAGCGTGGGAAAACTTCCTTGGCCTCATGAGGCCCCCACTTCATGAAGGTGCCAACATGGACACATACTCCAGCCTCAGCCAACGTCTGATCCTCAGCCTGACTTCAGATGCAGGAGATTTTGATTCAGCCTCTGCAGAGTGGGCCTGCTCTGCCCTTGGCTCCAATCCTTACACTAGCTTGTGTTTTCAGACTTCCGTCCTCACACTCCTGGCCCACAAACCCTCCCTACTGGGAATTCTGGGGCCACAATGAAGCACTGTGCCTGCCTCCCAGGAGAAAAACATTGTCTATGGCGCTGCCCAGAAACCCCACATGAGGATCCAACTGCTTGGCCCTCGGCAACACCCCAATTGCATAGGCTACCTTAAACAGTGATGCTCTGTCGCAAATAGCCTGAGCCCAGACCTTCCAACAGACACAGACACAGCTGGCTGCACACCCAGCACATTGGACCCGCCACTGCCTTAGGCCACCATCCATTCCCAACCTGGGTTTTCAGTCATCGGAACCTAGACCTTATCTCCAATCCCTGCACAGGGGGGAACCTGATGCACAAGTCAGAACCACTCCTTCCCCATGGCAAGAAACCTTGCTGCTGGCAGTGAGTCAAACCTTCAGTGTAGGAGAAAATGGCATGGCCCATGAGACCACGCCCAAGCGTGAGGGCAGCCTTGGGGACAAACACACGTTGTGACCCTCAGCATGAGTACCTTATTCAAGTAATGCCTCTCAGTGACTGGACCAAGTGCCCGCATATGTGGCTTGCCATGCCCATAGGCACCCAGGACTAACTAGATGGTGTGTATTCCAGTTGAGGGAACCCACTGCTGTGCTCTAGAGTCCCTCTCCTGGGGGGTCCCCTGTGGCAGAAAACAGTACTCTTCATTCCCACAGAATGAACACAAACACTTGGGAGCTTGGACAATCCCCCGAGAGGAAGGCTCTTCCTCGGCCTCTGAGACAACCCCTACCCTGACCGGACACTGTAAACGCAACACCCAGAGACAAAATCCTGAGTGACTGCCTCCCACTTGCCCTACTTTGATTTCCAGAGGATCTCCCCTCACGGACTAGAGATCAGGCCTGCCATTACATTGGCCCCTAGCTGAGCCAAGTTTGCTTTTTCAGACATCTGTCCCCACAGCCCTGGCAAACACAGCCTCTAGGCTGGGTCCTCTGGAGCCAAACCACAGGACCGTGCCTGCTCTCTCCTGGGAAACTGTGTCCATTCCTTTGGCCACACACCTCCAGAATATGAGAAAGCTCAAGGCCTCCGAGGACATCCCACTACTGGGAGCATCACTGGACTCACAGGGGCATTCGGACACAAGCTGAGCAGCTACATCCATGAATGCATGCACACACACAGATGTCAACAGAGATATAAGGTTGAGCCGGACAGGCCTTTAGGCCGTAGTCTCAACTCTTGCTTTAGTTTCCAGGTGTCACTCCTCAGAGGCTTTGGTTCGAAGAACAGGGTATGGGGCTTTCCTGAGGCACGGGACAGAACTCCTCTCGTCTCCACATGGGAAGTTTCCTTGTTGGAGCCGTGTCAAACACCTCATGTTGGAGAATCCTGCAGAGTCCCTGAGCCACCTCCACATTCCAAGCTCTCCCAGGCCACCAAGCCACAGTAGGACTCATCTTCAGGAGAGTCCATTTCAACTCTCCCCTCTGGGTAGGTCACCCAGGAGCCCGCAGATTGAGCCTGCCTTTCCTGACTAAAGAGTGGGAATATGAGGTGGCGTTCCCAGGCATCCATGCTTAGACACCTGCTCTCGAGTCTTTCCATATGGGGCCTCTTGGAACCATCCAATAGGACTCGACTGTCGTGCAGAAGGTAACCTTCAGTTTTGGAGCAGTTCACAAATCCCATCGTAGGCAAAACTTTCTGGGCTCATGAAGCCCCCACACCCTTCAGGAAGAGGCCATGCTGGACAAGAACTCTAGCCTGAGGCACGTCTCATAGTTGACATGACCTCAGTGCAGGAGATCTCGATTCAGCCTCTGCAGAGTGGGCCTGCCGTGCCCTCGGTCCCAAACCTCACGCTAGCTTGTGTTTTCAGACTTCCTTCCTCACACTCCTGGCAAACAAGCCCTCCGGACTAGGAACTCCAGAACCAAAACCCAGCCTAGTGTCTGCCCAACGGAAGAAAAACGTTTCCCTGTGGGGCTCTCCAGAAAACCCAGATGAGGATCAACCTGCTCGGGCCTCGACGGTAACCGAACTGGATAGGCTGCTCTGGGCACTCATGCTCTGCCTGACACAGCCTGAAGCCAGACTTCCAGACAGAGAAGGAGACAGCTGGCCGCACACCCAGCACTTTGGACACGCCATGGTCTTATGCCTTCACCTCATCCTAACCTTGGTTTTCAGATATCTGAACCTAGACATTATATCAATTCTCCACACAGCTGGGTATAGCAAGCACAAAACAGAACTCCTCCTTCCCCATGGCTGTCAAGCTTGCTCTTGGCATGCAGTCACACCTTCAGGGTGGGAGAAACCTTCATGGCCCCTGATGCCACGCCCAAACTTGAGTGCTGCTTGGGCACAAATTCACACTGTGACCCTCAGCATGAGCCCCATGTCAAAGAAAGGCCTGTCACGGCCTGGACCAAGAGCCCACATATGGGGCTTGCCAAGCCCCTATGCACCCAATCCTCACCACGGTTTGAATTTTCCAGTCGCCCCGCCCGTACCTAGAACTCTGCTCTGGAATCCCTTTCTTGGAGAGACCCATGAGCCAGACAACACGACTCCACCCTTCCCACAAAATGACCCCAAACTCTTGGGTGCTGGGACAAATCCCCAGAGAGGGATACTCGTCCACAGTACCTGAGGCCACCGCTCCAATCCACGGCTATCCCAGACACAACATCCAGGGACAAAAGCCTGAAGTGACGCCTCCCACTCGCCCTTGTTTCAGAGGCCCAGTTGCTCCCTCTCGGGCTGTACATCCGGCCTGCCATACCCTAGGCGCCACTCATAAGCTGAGTTTGTGTATTCAGACATCTGTGCCCACAGCCTGGACCCACACAACATCCAGGCTAGGGCCTCTGGACCAAACAGCGAAAGATTGTGCCTGCCCTCTCCAAGGAAAATGTGCCAAATCCATTGAACACAACCCTACAGGTTAGGGAAAAGCTCCAAGGTCCCTGAGGCCATCAATAGTATAGGCCACCCTGGACTAAGAGGGGCTCTCTGACACCAGCGGAGCAACTATCTCCACTTAGACTCTCACACAGTGTCCCCAGAGACAGAAGGTTGAAATGGACAGGCCCCCAGGCCCTAATCTGAACCTTAGCTTTGGTTTCCATGTTTCCGTTCTCAGAGGACTGTTTTTGTAGACCAGCACATGGGGCTTTTCTGAGGCACCAAACCAAACATCTCTCATCTCCACATGGGCAGCTTTCTTACTGGGATGTATCAAACACTTCAGGTAGGAGAGTTCCGCAGGGCCACTGAACAACCAGCACATTCCAAGGTCTCCATGGACCCAAACGCACATTATGACGCATCCTCAGGAGAGGCCATTTCAACTCAGCCCCCTGGTTCGCCTGTTCCAGAGGCAGCAGATCAAACATATCTTGTTGCTAATAGCCAATGGGAATGCGAGGCATGCTGTACAGGGATCCATCCTTCAAACCCTGCTCTCCAGTCCTTCCATATGGTATGTCCTGGAGCCATGCAACAGGACTCGAATGTCCCGCAGAAGGAAACCTTGTGGTTTGGGGCAACCTCCAAACTCAGCGTGGGAAAATTTCCTTGGCCTCATGAGGCCCCCACTTCATGAAGGTGCCATCATGGACACATACTCCAGCCTCAGCCAACGTCTGATCCTCAGCCTGACTTCAGATGCAGGAGATTTTGATTCAGCCTCTGCAGAGTGGGCCTGCTCTGCCCTTGGCTCCAATCCTCACACTAGCTTGCGTTTTCAGACTTCCGTCCTCACACTCCTGGCCCACAAACACTCCCTACTGGGAATTCTGGGGCCACAATGAAGCACTGTGCCTGCCTCCCAGGAGAAAAACATTGTCTATGGCGCTGCCCAGAAACCCCACATGAGGATCCAACTGCTTGGCCCTCGGCAACACCCCAATTGCATAGGCTACCTTAAACAGTGATGCTCTGTCGCAAATAGCCTGAGCCCAGACCTTCCAACAGACACAGACACAGCTGGCTGCACACCCAGCACATTGGACCCGCCACT
This sequence comes from Mustela nivalis, assembly GCF_964662115.1. Lineage (NCBI taxonomy): Eukaryota > Metazoa > Chordata > Mammalia > Carnivora > Mustelidae > Mustela > Mustela nivalis. The sequence goes on along the minus strand of NW_028136453.1, from coordinate 1,096,320 downwards.
GCCTTAGGCCACCATCCATTCCCAACCTGGGTTTTCAGTCATCGGAACCTAGACCTTATCTCCAATCCCTGCACAGGGGGGAACCTGATGCACAAGTCAGAACCCCTCCTTCCCCATGGCAAGAAACCTTGCTGCTGGCAGTGAGTCAAACCTTCAGTGTAGGAGAAAATGGCATGGCCCATGAGGCCACGGCCAAGCGTGAGGGCAGCCTTGGGCACAAACACACATTGTGACCCTCAGCATGAGTACCTTATTCAAGTAATGCTTCTAAGTGACTGGACCAAGAGCCCGAATATGTGGCTTGCCATGCCCATAGGCACCCAGGACTAACTAGATGGTGTGTATTCCAGTTGAGGGAACCCACTGCTGTGCTCTAGAGTCCCTCTCCTGGGGGGTCCCCTGTGGCAGAAAACAGTACTCTTCATTCCCACAGAATGAACACAAACACTTGGGAGCTTGGACAATCCCCCGAGAGGAAGGCTCTTCCTCGGCCTCTGAGACAACCCCTACCCTGACCGGACACTGTAAACGCAACACCCAGAGACAAAATCCTGAGTGACTGCCTCCCACTTGCCCTACTTTGATTTCCAGAGGATCTCCCCTCACGGACTAGAGATCAGGCCTGCCATTACATTGGCCCCTAGCTGAGCCAAGTTTGCTTTTTCAGACATCTGTCCCCACAGCCCTGGCAAACACAGCCTCTAGGCTGGGTCCTCTGGAGCCAAACCACAGGACCGTGCCTGCTCTCTCCTGGGAAACTGTGTCCATTCCTTTGGCCACACACCTCCAGAATATGAGAAAGCTCAAGCCCTCCGAGGACATCCCACTACTGGGAGCATCACTGGACTCACAGGGGCATTCGGACACAAGCTGAGCAGCTACATCCATGAATGCATGCACACACACAGATGTCAACAGAGATAGAAGGTTGAGCCGGACAGGCCTTTAGGCCGTAGTCTCAACTCTTGCTTTGGTTTCCAGGTGTCACTCCTCAGAGGCTTTGGTTCGAAGAACAGGGTATGGGGCTTTCCTGAGGCACGGGACAGAACTCCTCTCGTCTCCACATGGGAAGTTTCCTTGTTGGAGCCGTGTCAAACACCTCATGTTGGAGAATCCTGCAGAGTCCCTGAGCCACCTCCACATTCCAAGCTCTCCCAGGCCACCAAGCCACAGTAGGACTCATCTTCAGGAGAGTCCATTTCAACTCTCCCCTCTGGGTAGGTCACCCAGGAGCCCGCAGATTGAGCCTGCCTTGTCCTGACTAAAGAGTGGGAATATGAGGTGGCGTTCCCAGGCATCCATGCTTAGACACCTGCTCTCGAGTCTTTCCATATGGGGCCTCTTGGAACCATCCAATAGGACTCGACTGTCGTGCAGAAGGTAACCTTCAGTTTTGGAGCAGTTCACAAATCCCATCGTAGGCAAAACTTTCTGGGCTCATGAAGCCCCCACACCCTTCAGGAAGACGCCATGCTGGACAAGAACTCTAGCCTGAGGCACGTCTCATAGTTGACATGACCTCAGTGCAGGAGATCTCGATTCAGCCTCTGCAGAGTGGGCCTGCCGTGCCCTCGGTCCCAAACCTCACGCTAGCTTGTGTTTTCAGACTTCCTTCCTCACACTCCTGGCAAACAAGCCCTCCGGACTAGGAACTCCAGAACCAAAACCCAGCCCAGTGTCTGCCCAACGGAAGAAAAACGTTTCCCTGTGGGGCTCTCAAGAAAACCCAGATGAGGATCAACCTGCTCGGGCCTCGACGGTACCCGAACTGGATAGGCTGCTCTGGGCACTCATGCTCTGCCTGACACAGCCTGAAGCCAGACTTCCAGACAGACAAGGAGACAGCTGGCCGCACACACAGCACTTTGGACACGCCATGGTCTTATGCCTTCACCTCATCCTAACCTTGGTTTTCAGATATCTGAACCTAGACATTATATCAGAACCAAAACCCAGCCCAGTATAGCAAGCACAAACAGAACTCCTCCTTCCCCATGGCTGTCAAGCTTGCTCTTGGCATGGAGTCACACGTTCAGGGTGGGAGAAACCTTCATGGCCCCTGATGCCACGCCCAAACTTGAGTGCTGCTTGGGCACAAATTCACACTGTGACCCTCAGCATGAGCCCCATGTCAAAGAAAGGCCTGTCAGGGCCTGGACCAAGAGCCCACATATGGGGCTTGCCAAGCCCCTATGCACCCAATCCTCACCACGGTTTGAATTTTCCAGTCGCCCCGCCCATACCTAGAACTCTGCTCTGGAATCCCTTTCTTGGAGAGACCCATGAGCCAGACAACACGACTCCACCCTTCCCACAAAATGACCCCAAACTCTTGGGTGCTGGGACAAATCCCCAGAGAGGGATACTCGTCCACAGTACCTGAGGCCACCGCTCCAATCCACGGCTATCCCAGACACAACATCCAGGGACAAAAGCCTGAAGTGACGCCTCCCACTCGCCCTTGTTTCAGAGGCCCAGTTGCTCCCTCTCGGGCTGTACATCCGGCCTGCCATACCCTAGGCGCCACTCATAAGCTGAGTTTGTGTATTCAGACATCTGTGCCCACAGCCTGGACCCACACAACATCCAGGCTAGGGCCTCTGGACCAAACAGCGAAAGATTGTGCCTGCCCTCTCCAAGGAAAGTGTGCACAATCCATTGACCACAACCCTACAGGTTAGGGAAAAGCTCCAAGGTCCCTGAGGCCATCAATAGTATAGGCCACCCTGGACTAAGAGGGGCTCTCTGACACCAGCGGAGCAACTATCTCCACTTAGACTCTCACACAGTGTCCCCAGAGACAGAAGGTTGAAATGGACAGGCCCCCAGGCCCTAATCTGAACCTTAGCTTTGGTTTCCATGTTTCCGTTCTCAGAGGACTGTTTTTGTAGACCAGCACATGGGGCTTTTCTGAGGCACCAAACCAAACATCTCTCATCTCCACATGGGCAGCTTTCTTACTGGGATGTATCAAACACTTCAGGTAGGAGAGTTCCGCAGGGCCACTGAACAACCAGCACATTCCAAGGTCTCCATGGACCCAAAAGCACATTATGACACATCCTCAGGAGAGGCCATTTCAACTCAGCCTCCTGGGTCGCCTATTCCAGAGGCAGCAGATCAAACATATCTTGACGCTAATAGCCAATGGGAATGCGAGGCATGCTGTACAGGGATCCATCCTTCAAACCCTGCTCTCCAGTCCTTCCATATGGTATGTCCTGGAGCCATGCAACAGGACTCGAATATCCCGCAGAAGGAAACCTTGTGGTTTGGGGCAACCTCCAAACTCAGCGTGGGAAAACTTCCTTGGCCTCATGAGGCCCCCACTTCATGAAGGTGCCAACATGGACACATACTCCAGCCTCAGCCAACGTCTGATCCTCAGCCTGACTTCAGATGCAGGAGATTTTGATTCAGCCTCTGCAGAGTGGGCCTGCTCTGCCCTTGGCTCCAATCCTCACACTAGCTTGTGTTTTCAGACTTCCGTCCTCACACTCCTGGCCCACAAACCCTCCCTACTGGGAATTCTGGGGCCACAATGAAGCACTGTGCCTGCCTCCCAGGAGAGAAACATTGTCTATGGCGCTGCCCAGAAACCCCACATGAGGATCCAACTGCTTGGCCCTCGGCAACACCCCAATTGCATAGGCTACCTTAAACAGTGATGCTCTGTCGCAAATAGCCTGAGCCCAGACCTTCCAACAGACACAGACACAGCTGGCTGCACACCCAGCACATTGGACCCGCCACTGCCTTAGGCCACCATCCATTCCCAACCTGGGTTTTCAGTCATCGGAACCTAGACCTTATCTCCAATCCCTGCACAGGGGGGAACCTGATGCACAAGTCAGAACCACTCCTTCCCCATGGCAAGAAACCTTGCTGCTGGCAGTGAGTCAAACCTTCAGTGTAGGAGAAAATGGCATGGCCCATGAGACCACGCCCAAGCGTGAGGGCAGCCTTGGGGACAAACACACGTTGTGACCCTCAGCATGAGTACCTTATTCAAGTAATGCCTCTCAGTGACTGGACCAAGTGCCCGCATATGTGGCTTGCCATGCCCATAGGCACCCAGGACTAACTAGATGGTGTGTATTCCAGTTGAGGGAACCCACTGCTGTGCTCTAGAGTCCCTCTCCTGGGGGGTCCCCTGTGGCAGAAAACAGTACTCTTCATTCCCACAGAATGAACACAAACACTTGGGAGCTTGGACAATCCCCCGAGAGGAAGGCTCTTCCTCGGCCTCTGAGACAACCCCTACCCTGACCGGACACTGTAAACGCAACACCCAGAGACAAAATCCTGAGTGACTGCCTCCCACTTGCCCTACTTTGATTTCCAGAGGATCTCCCCTCACGGACTAGAGATCAGGCCTGCCATTACATTGGCCCCTAGCTGAGCCAAGTTTGCTTTTTCAGACATATGTCCCCACAGCCCTGGCAAACACAGCCTCTAGGCTGGGTCCTCTGGAGCCATACCACAGGACCGTGCCTGCTCTCTCCTGGGAAACTGTGTCCATTCCTTTGGCCACACACCTCCAGAATATGAGAAACCTCAAGGCCTCCGAGGACATCCCACTACTGGGAGCCTCACTGGATTCACAGGGGCATTCGGACACAAGCTGAGCAGCTACATCCATGAATGCATGCACACAGATGTCAACAGAGATAGAAGGTTGAGCCGGACAGGCCTTTAGGCCATAGTCTCAACTCTTGCTTTGGTTTCCAGGTGTCACTCCTCAGAGGCTTTGGTTCGAAGAACAGGGTATGGGGCTTTCCTGAGGCACGGGACAGAACTCCTCTCGTCTCCACATGGGAAGTTTCCTTGTTGGAGCCGTGTCAAACACCTCATGTTGGAGAATCCTGCAGAGTCCCTGAGCCACCTCCACATTCCAAGCTCTCCCAGGCGACCAAGCCACATTAGGACTCATCTTCAGCAGAGTCCATTTCAACTCTCCCCTCTGGGTAGGTCACCCAGGAGCCCGCAGATTGAGCCTGCCTTGTCCTGACTAAAGAGTGGGAATATGAGGTGGCATTCCCAGGCATCCATGCTTAGACACCTGCTCTCGAGTCTTTCCATATGGGGCCTCTTGGAACCATCCAATAGGACTCGACTGTCGTGCAGAAGGTAACCTTCAGTTCTGGAGCAGTTCACAAATCCCATCGTAGGCAAAACTTTCTGGCCTCATGAAGCCCCCACACCCTTCAGGAAGAGGCCATGCTGGACAAGAACTCTAGCCTGAGGCACGTCTCATAGTTGACATGACCTCAGTGCAGGAGATCTCGATTCAGCCTCTGCAGAGTGGGCCTGCCGTGCCCTCGGTCCCAAACCTCACGCTAGCTTGTGTTTTCAGACTTCCTTCCTCACACTCCTGGCAAACAAGCCCTCCGGACTAGGAACTCCAGAACCAAAACCCAGCCCAGTGTCTGCCCAACGGAAGAAAAACGTTTCCCTGTGGGGCTCTCCAGAAAACCCAGATGAGGATCAACCTGCTCGGGCCTCGACGGTACCCGAACTGGATAGGCTGCTCTGGGCACTCATGCTCTGCCTGACACAGCCTGAAGCCAGACTTCCAGACAGACAAGGAGACAGCTGGCCGCACACCCAGCACTTTGGACACGCCATGGTCTTATGCCTTCAACTCATCCTAACCTTGGTTTTCAGATATCTGAACCTAGACATTATATCAATTCTCCACACTGCTGGGTATAGCAAGCACAAAACAGAACTCCTCCTTCCCCATGGCTGTCAAGCTTGCTCTTGGCATGGAGTCACACCTTCAGGGTGGGAGAAACCTTCATGGCCCCTGATGCCACGCCCAAACTTGAGTGCTGCTTGGGCACAAATTCACACTGTGACCCTCAGCATGAGCCCCATGTCAAAGAAAGGCCTGTCAGGGCCTGGACCAAGAGCCCACATATGGGGCTTGCCAAGCCCCTATGCACCCAATCCTCACCACGGTTTGAATTTTCCAGTCGCCCCGCCCATACCTAGAACTCTGCTCTGGAATCCCTTTCTTGGAGAGACCCATGAGCCAGACAACACGACTCCACCCTTCCCACAAAATGACCCCAAACTCTTGGGTGCTGGGACAAATCCCCAGAGAGGGATACTCGTCCACAGTACCTGAGGCCACCGCTCCAATCCACGGCTATCCCAGACACAACATCCAGGGACAAAAGCCTGAAGTGACGCCTCCCACTCGCCCTTGTTTCAGAGGCCCAGTTGCTCCCTCTCGGGCTGTACATCCGGCCTGCCATACCCTAGGCGCCACTCATAAGCTGAGTTTGTGTATTCAGACATCTGTGCCCACAGCCTGGACCCACACAACATCCAGGCTAGGGCCTCTGGACCAAACAGCGAAAGATTGTGCCTGCCCTCTCCAAGGAAAATGTGCCAAATCCATTGAACACAACCCTACAGGTTAGGGAAAAGCTCCAAGGTCCCTGAGGCCATCAATAGTATAGGCCACCCTGGACTAAGAGGGGCTCTCTGACACCAGCGGAGCAACTATCTCCACTTAGACTCTCACACAGTGTCCCCAGAGACAGAAGGTTGAAATGGACAGGCCCCCAGGCCCTAATCTGAACCTTAGCTTTGGTTTCCATGTTTCCGTTCTCAGAGGACTGTTTTTGTAGACCAGCACATGGGGCTTTTCTGAGGCACCAAACCAAACATCTCTCATCTCCACATGGGCAGCTTTCTTACTGGGATGTATCAAACACTTCAGGTAGGAGAGTTCCGCAGGGCCACTGAACAACCAGCACATTCCAAGGTCTCCATGGACCCAAACGCACATTATGACGCATCCTCAGGAGAGGCCATTTCAACTCAGCCCCCTGGTTCGCCTGTTCCAGAGGCAGCAGATCAAACATATCTTGTTGCTAATAGCCAATGGGAATGCGAGGCATGCTGTACAGGGATCCATCCTTCAAACCCTGCTCTCCAGTCCTTCCATATGGTATGTCCTGGAGCCATGCAACAGGACTCGAATGTCCCGCAGAAGGAAACCTTGTGGTTTGGGGCAACCTCCAAACTCAGCGTGGGAAAATTTCCTTGGCCTCATGAGGCCCCCACTTCATGAAGGTGCCATCATGGACACATACTCCAGCCTCAGCCAACGTCTGATCCTCAGCCTGACTTCAGATGCAGGAGATTTTGATTCAGCCTCTGCAGAGTGGGCCTGCTCTGCCCTTGGCTCCAATCCTCACACTAGCTTGCGTTTTCAGACTTCCGTCCTCACACTCCTGGTCACAAACACTCCCTACTGGGAATTCTGGGGCCACAATGAAGCACTGTGCCTGCCTCCCAGGAGAAAAACATTGTCTATGGCGCTGCCCAGAAACCCCACATGAGGATCCAACTGCTTGGCCCTCGGCAACACCCCAATTGCATAGGCTACCTTAAACAGTGATGCTCTGTCGCAAATAGCCTGAGCCCAGACCTTCCAACAGACACAGACACAGCTGGCTGCACACCCAGCACATTGGACCCGCCACTGCCTTAGGCCACCATCCATTCCCAACCTGGGTTTTCAGTCATCGGAACCTAGACCTTATCTCCAATCCCTGCACAGGGGGGAACCTGATGCACAAGTCAGAACCCCTCCTTCCCCATGGCAAGAAACCTTGCTGCTGGCAGTGAGTCAAACCTTCAGTGTAGGAGAAAATGGCATGGCCCATGAGGCCACGGCCAAGCGTGAGGGCAGCCTTGGGCACAAACACACATTGTGACCCTCAGCATGAGTACCTTATTCAAGTAATGCTTCTAAGTGACTGGACCAAGAGCCCGAATATGTGGCTTGCCATGCCCATAGGCACCCAGGACTAACTAGATGGTGTGTATTCCAGTTGAGGGAACCCACTGCTGTGCTCTAGAGTCCCTCTCCTGGGGGGTCCCCTGTGGCAGAAAACAGTACTCTTCATTCCCACAGAATGAACACAAACACTTGGGAGCTTGGACAATCCCCCGAGAGGAAGGCTCTTCCTCGGCCTCTGAGACAACCCCTACCCTGACCGGACACTGTAAACGCAACACCCAGAGACAAAATCCTGAGTGACTGCCTCCCACTTGCCCTACTTTGATTTCCAGAGGATCTCCCCTCACGGACTAGAGATCAGGCCTGCCATTACATTGGCCCCTAGCTGAGCCAAGTTTGCTTTTTCAGACATCTGTCCCCACAGCCCTGGCAAACACAGCCTCTAGGCTGGGTCCTCTGGAGCCAAACCACAGGACCGTGCCTGCTCTCTCCTGGGAAACTGTGTCCATTCCTTTGGCCACACACCTCCAGAATATGAGAAAGCTCAAGCCCTCCGAGGACATCCCACTACTGGGAGCATCACTGGACTCACAGGGGCATTCGGACACAAGCTGAGCAGCTACATCCATGAATGCATGCACACACACAGATGTCAACAGAGATAGAAGGTTGAGCCGGACAGGCCTTTAGGCCGTAGTCTCAACTCTTGCTTTGGTTTCCAGGTGTCACTCCTCAGAGGCTTTGGTTCGAAGAACAGGGTATGGGGCTTTCCTGAGGCACGGGACAGAACTCCTCTCGTCTCCACATGGGAAGTTTCCTTGTTGGAGCCGTGTCAAACACCTCATGTTGGAGAATCCTGCAGAGTCCCTGAGCCACCTCCACATTCCAAGCTCTCCCAGGCCACCAAGCCACAGTAGGACTCATCTTCAGGAGAGTCCATTTCAACTCTCCCCTCTGGGTAGGTCACCCAGGAGCCCGCAGATTGAGCCTGCCTTGTCCTGACTAAAGAGTGGGAATATGAGGTGGCGTTCCCAGGCATCCATGCTTAGACACCTGCTCTCGAGTCTTTCCATATGGGGCCTCTTGGAACCATCCAATAGGACTCGACTGTCGTGCAGAAGGTAACCTTCAGTTTTGGAGCAGTTCACAAATCCCATCGTAGGCAAAACTTTCTGGGCTCATGAAGCCCCCACACCCTTCAGGAAGACGCCATGCTGGACAAGAACTCTAGCCTGAGGCACGTCTCATAGTTGACATGACCTCAGTGCAGGAGATCTCGATTCAGCCTCTGCAGAGTGGGCCTGCCGTGCCCTCGGTCCCAAACCTCACGCTAGCTTGTGTTTTCAGACTTCCTTCCTCACACTCCTGGCAAACAAGCCCTCCGGACTAGGAACTCCAGAACCAAAACCCAGCCCAGTGTCTGCCCAACGGAAGAAAAACGTTTCCCTGTGGGGCTCTCAAGAAAACCCAGATGAGGATCAACCTGCTCGGGCCTCGACGGTACCCGAACTGGATAGGCTGCTCTGGGCACTCATGCTCTGCCTGACACAGCCTGAAGCCAGACTTCCAGACAGACAAGGAGACAGCTGGCCGCACACACAGCACTTTGGACACGCCATGGTCTTATGCCTTCACCTCATCCTAACCTTGGTTTTCAGATATCTGAACCTAGACATTATATCAATTCTCCACACTGCTGGGTATAGCAAGCACAAAACAGAACTCCTCCTTCCCCATGGCTGTCAAGCTTGCTCTTGGCATGGAGTCACACGTTCAGGGTGGGAGAAACCTTCATGGCCCCTGATGCCACGCCCAAACTTGAGTGCTGCTTGGGCACAAATTCACACTGTGACCCTCAGCATGAGCCCCATGTCAAAGAAAGGCCTGTCAGGGCCTGGACCAAGAGCCCACATATGGGGCTTGCCAAGCCCCTATGCACCCAATCCTCACCACGGTTTGAATTTTCCAGTCGCCCCGCCCATACCTAGAACTCTGCTCTGGAATCCCTTTCTTGGAGAGACCCATGAGCCAGACAACACGACTCCACCCTTCCCACAAAATGACCCCAAACTCTTGGGTGCTGGGACAAATCCCCAGAGAGGGATACTCGTCCACAGTACCTGAGGCCACCGCTCCAATCCACGGCTATCCCAGACACAACATCCAGGGACAAAAGCCTGAAGTGACGCCTCCCACTCGCCCTTGTTTCAGAGGCCCAGTTGCTCCCTCTCGGGCTGTACATCCGGCCTGCCATACCCTAGGCGCCACTCATAAGCTGAGTTTGTGTATTCAGACATCTGTGCCCACAGCCTGGACCCACACAACATCCAGGCTAGGGCCTCTGGACCAAACAGCGAAAGATTGTGCCTGCCCTCTCCAAGGAAAGTGTGCACAATCCATTGACCACAACCCTACAGGTTAGGGAAAAGCTCCAAGGTCCCTGAGGCCATCAATAGTATAGGCCACCCTGGACTAAGAGGGGCTCTCTGACACCAGCGGAGCAACTATCTCCACTTAGACTCTCACACAGTGTCCCCAGAGACAGAAGGTTGAAATGGACAGGCCCCCAGGCCCTAATCTGAACCTTAGCTTTGGTTTCCATGTTTCCGTTCTCAGAGGACTGTTTTTGTAGACCAGCACATGGGGCTTTTCTGAGGCACCAAACCAAACATCTCTCATCTCCACATGGGCAGCTTTCTTACTGGGATGTATCAAACACTTCAGGTAGGAGAGTTCCGCAGGGCCACTGAACAACCAGCACATTCCAAGGTCTCCATGGACCCAAAAGCACATTATGACACATCCTCAGGAGAGGCCATTTCAACTCAGCCTCCTGGGTCGCCTATTCCAGAGGCAGCAGATCAAACATATCTTGACGCTAATAGCCAATGGGAATGCGAGGCATGCTGTACAGGGATCCATCCTTCAAACCCTGCTCTCCAGTCCTTCCATATGGTATGTCCTGGAGCCATGCAACAGGACTCGAATGTCCCGCAGAAGGAAACCTTGTGGTTTGGGGCAACCTCCAAACTCAGCGTGGGAAAACTTCCTTGGCCTCATGAGGCCCCCACTTCATGAAGGTGCCAACATGGACACATACTCCAGCCTCAGCCAACGTCTGATCCTCAGCCTGACTTCAGATGCAGGAGATTTTGATTCAGCCTCTGCAGAGTGGGCCTGCTCTGCCCTTGGCTCCAATCCTCACACTAGCTTGTGTTTTCAGACTTCCGTCCTCACACTCCTGGCCCACAAACCCTCCCTACTGGGAATTCTGGGGCCACAATGAAGCACTGTGCCTGCCTCCCAGGAGAGAAACATTGTCTATGGCGCTGCCCAGAAACCCCACATGAGGATCCAACTGCTTGGCCCTCGGCAACACCCCAATTGCATAGGCTACCTTAAACAGTGATGCTCTGTCGCAAATAGCCTGAGCCCAGACCTTCCAACAGACACAGACACAGCTGGCTGCACACCCAGCACATTGGACCCGCCACTGCCTTAGGCCACCATCCATTCCCAACCTGGGTTTTCAGTCATCGGAACCTAGACCTTATCTCCAATCCCTGCACAGGGGGGAACCTGATGCACAAGTCAGAACCACTCCTTCCCCATGGCAAGAAACCTTGCTGCTGGCAGTGAGTCAAACCTTCAGTGTAGGAGAAAATGGCATGGCCCATGAGACCACGCCCAAGCGTGAGGGCAGCCTTGGGGACAAACACACGTTGTGACCCTCAGCATGAGTACCTTATTCAAGTAATGCCTCTCAGTGACTGGACCAAGTGCCCGCATATGTGGCTTGCCATGCCCATAGGCACCCAGGACTAACTAGATGGTGTGTATTCCAGTTGAGGGAACCCACTGCTGTGCTCTAGAGTCCCTCTCCTGGGGGGTCCCCTGTGGCAGAAAACAGTACTCTTCATTCCCACAGAATGAACACAAACACTTGGGAGCTTGGACAATCCCCCGAGAGGAAGGCTCTTCCTCGGCCTCTGAGACAACCCCTACCCTGACCGGACACTGTAAACGCAACACCCAGAGACAAAATCCTGAGTGACTGCCTCCCACTTGCCCTACTTTGATTTCCAGAGGATCTCCCCTCACGGACTAGAGATCAGGCCTGCCATTACATTGGCCCCTAGCTGAGCCAAGTTTGCTTTTTCAGACATATGTCCCCACAGCCCTGGCAAACACAGCCTCTAGGCTGGGTCCTCTGGAGCCATACCACAGGACCGTGCCTGCTCTCTCCTGGGAAACTGTGTCCATTCCTTTGGCCACACACCTCCAGAATATGAGAAACCTCAAGGCCTCCGAGGACATCCCACTACTGGGAGCCTCACTGGATTCACAGGGGCATTCGGACACAAGCTGAGCAGCTACATCCATGAATGCATGCACACAGATGTCAACAGAGATAGAAGGTTGAGCCGGACAGGCCTTTAGGCCATAGTCTCAACTCTTGCTTTGGTTTCCAGGTGTCACTCCTCAGAGGCTTTGGTTCGAAGAACAGGGTATGGGGCTTTCCTGAGGCACGGGACAGAACTCTTCTCGTCTCCACATGGGAAGTTTCCTTGTTGGAGCCGTGTCAAACACCTCATGTTGGAGAATCCTGCAGAGTCCCTGAGCCACCTCCACATTCCAAGCTCTCCCAGGCGACCAAGCCACATTAGGACTCATCTTCAGCAGAGTCCATTTCAACTCTCCCCTCTGGGTAGGTCACCCAGGAGCCCGCAGATTGAGCCTGCCTTGTCCTGACTAAAGAGTGGGAATATGAGGTGGCATTCCCAGGCATCCATGCTTAGACACCTGCTCTCGAGTCTTTCCATATGGGGCCTCTTGGAACCATCCAATAGGACTCGACTGTCGTGCAGAAGGTAACCTTCAGTTCTGGAGCAGTTCACAAATCCCATCGTAGGCAAAACTTTCTGGCCTCATGAAGCCCCCACACCCTTCAGGAAGAGGCCATGCTGGACAAGAACTCTAGCCTGAGGCACGTCTCATAGTTGACATGACCTCAGTGCAGGAGATCTCGATTCAGCCTCTGCAGAGTGGGCCTGCCGTGCCCTCGGTCCCAAACCTCACGCTAGCTTGTGTTTTCAGACTTCCTTCCTCACACTCCTGGCAAACAAGCCCTCCGGACTAGGAACTCCAGAACCAAAACCCAGCCCAGTGTCTGCCCAACGGAAGAAAAACGTTTCCCTGTGGGGCTCTCCAGAAAACCCAGATGAGGATCAACCTGCTCGGGCCTCGACGGTACCCGAACTGGATAGGCTGCTCTGGGCACTCATGCTCTGCCTGACACAGCCTGAAGCCAGACTTCCAGACAGACAAGGAGACAGCTGGCCGCACACCCAGCACTTTGGACACGCCATGGTCTTATGCCTTCAACTCATCCTAACCTTGGTTTTCAGATATCTGAACCTAGACATTATATCAATTCTCCACACTGCTGGGTATAGCAAGCACAAAACAGAACTCCTCCTTCCCCATGGCTGTCAAGCTTGCTCTTGGCATGGAGTCACACCTTCAGGGTGGGAGAAACCTTCATGGCCCCTGATGCCACGCCCAAACTTGAGTGCTGCTTGGGCACAAATTCACACTGTGACCCTCAGCATGAGCCCCATGTCAAAGAAAGGCCTGTCAGGGCCTGGACCAAGAGCCCACATATGGGGCTTGCCAAGCCCCTATGCACCCAATCCTCACCACGGTTTGAATTTTCCAGTCGCCCCGCCCATACCTAGAACTCTGCTCTGGAATCCCTTTCTTGGAGAGACCCATGAGCCAGACAACACGACTCCACCCTTCCCACAAAATGACCCCAAACTCTTGGGTGCTGGGACAAATCCCCAGAGAGGGATACTCGTCCACAGTACCTGAGGCCACCGCTCCAATCCACGGCTATCCCAGACACAACATCCAGGGACAAAAGCCTGAAGTGACGCCTCCCACTCGCCCTTGTTTCAGAGGCCCAGTTGCTCCCTCTCGGGCTGTACATCCGGCCTGCCATACCCTAGGCGCCACTCATAAGCTGAGTTTGTGTATTCAGACATCTGTGCCCACAGCCTGGACCCACACAACATCCAGGCTAGGGCCTCTGGACCAAACAGCGAAAGATTGTGCCTGCCCTCTCCAAGGAAAATGTGCCCAATCCATTGAACACAACCCTACAGGTTAGGGAAAAGCTCCAAGATCCCTGAGGCCATCAATAGTATAGGCCACCCTGGACTAAGAGGGGCTCTCTGACACCAGCGGAGCAACTATCTCCACTTAGACTCTCACACAGTGTACCCAGAGACAGACGGTTGAAATGGACAGGCCCCCAGGCCCTAATCTGAACCTTAGCTTTGGTTTCCATGTTTCCGTTCTCAGAGGACTGTTTTTGTAGACCAGCACATGGGGCTTTTCTGAGGCACCAAACCAAACATCTCTCATCTCCACATGGGCAGCATTCTAACTGGGATGTATCAAACACTTCAGGTAGGAGAGTTCCGCAGGGCCACTGAACAACCAGCACATTCCAAGGTCTCCATGGACCCAAACGCACATTATGACGCATCCTCAGGAGAGGCCATTTCAACTCAGCCCCCTGGGTCGCCTATTCCAGAGGCAGCAGATCAAACATATCTTGACGCTAATAGCCAATGGGAATGCGAGGCATGCTGTACAGGGATCCATCCTTCAAACCCTGCTCTCCAGTCCTTCCATATGGTATGTCCTGGAGCCATGCAACAGGACTCGAATGTCCCGCAGAAGGAAACCTTGTGGTTTGGGGCAACCTCCAAACTCAGCGTGGGAAAACTTCCTTGGCCTCATGAGGCCCCCACTTCATGAAGGTGCCATCATGGACACATACGCCAGCCTCAGCCAACGTCTGATCCTCAGCCTGACTTCAGATGCAGGAGATTTTGATTCAGCCTCTGCAGAGTGGGCCTGCTCTGCCCTTGGCTCCAATCCTCACACTAGCTTGTGTTTTCAGACTTCCGTCCTCACACTCCTGGCCCACAAACCCTCCCTACTGGGAATTCTGGGGCCACAATGAAGCACTGTGCCTGCCTCCCAGGAGAAAAACATTGTCTATGGCGCTGCCCAGAAACCCCACATGAGGATCCAACTGCTTGGCCCTCGGCAACACCCCAATTGCATAGGCTACATTAAACAGTGATGCTCTGTCGCAAATAGCCTGAGCCCAGACCTTCCAACAGACACAGACACAGCTGGCTGCACACCCAGCACATTGGACCCGCCACTGCCTTAGGCCACCGTCCATTCCCAACCTGGGTTTTCAGTCATCGGAACCTAGACCTTATCTCCAATCCCTGCACAAGGGGGAACCTGATGCACAAGTCAGAACCCCTCCTTCCCCATGGCAAGAAACCTTGCTGCTGGCAGTGAGTCAAACCTTCAGTGTAGGAGAAAATGGCATGGCCCATGAGACCACGCCCAAGCGTGAGGGCAGCCTTGGGCACAAACACACATTGTGACCCTCAGCATGAGTACCTTATTCAAGTAATGCCTCTCAGTGACTGGACCAAGAGCCCGCATATGTGGCTTGCCATGCCCATAGGCACCCAGGACTAACTAGATGGTGTGTATTCCAGTTGAGGGAACCCACTGCTGTGCTCTAGAGTCCCTCTCCTGGGGGGTCCCCTGTGGCAGAAAACAGTACTCTTCATTCCCACAGAATGAACACAAACACTTGGGAGCTTGGACAATCCCCGGAGAGGAAGGCTCTTCCTCGGCCTCTGAGACAACCCCTACCCTGACTGGACACTGTAAACGCAACACCCAGAGACAAAATCCTGAGTGACTGCCTCCCACTTGCCCTACTTTGATTTCCAGAGGATCTCCCCTCACGGACTAGAGATCAGGCCTGCCATTACATTGGCCCCTAGCTGAGCCAAGTTTGCTTTTTCAGACATCTGTCCCCACAGCCCTGGCAAACACAGCCTCTAGGCTGGGTCCTCTGGAGCCATACCACAGGACCGTGCCTGCTCTCTCCTGGGAAACTGTGTCCATTCCTTTGGCCACACACCTCCAGAATATGAGAAACCTCAAGGCCTCCGAGGACATCCCACTACTGGGAGCCTCACTGGACTCACATGGGCATTCAGAACAAGCTGAGCAGCTAAATCCATGAATGCATGCACACAGATGTCAACAGAGATAGAAGGTTGAGCCGGACAGGCCTTTAGGCCATAGTCTCAACTCTTGCTTTGGTTTCCAGGTGTCACTCCTCAGAGGCTTTGGTTCGAAGAACAGGGTATGGGGCTTTCCTGAGGCACGGGACAGAACTCCTCTCGTCTCCACATGGGAAGTTTCCTTGTTGGAGCCGTGTCAAACACCTCATGTTGGAGAATCCTGCAGAGTCCCTGAGCCACCTCCACATTCCAAGCTCTCCCAGGCCACCAAGCCACATTAGGACTCATCTTCAGCAGAGTCCATTTCAACTCTCCCCTCTGGGTAGGTCACCCAGGAGCCCGCAGATTGAGCCTGCCTTGTCCTGACTAAAGAGTGGGAATATGAGGTGGCGTTCCCAGGCATCCATGCTTAGACACCTGCTCTCGAGTCTTTCCATATGGGGCCTCTTGGAACCATCCAATAGGACTCGACTGTCGTGCAGAAGGTAACCTTCAGTTCTGGAGCAGTTCACAAATCCCATCATAGGCAAAACTTTCTGGCCTCATGAAGCCCCCACACCCTTCAGGAAGAGGCCATGCTGGACAAGAACTCTAGCCTGAGGCCCGTCTCATAGTTGACATGACCTCAGTGCAGGAGATCTCGATTCAGCCTCTGCAGATTGGGCCTGCCGTGCCCTCGGTCCCAAACCTCACGCTAGCTTGTGTTTTCAGACTTCCTTCCTCACACTCCTGGCAAACAAGCCCTCCGGACTAGGAACTCCAGAACCAAAACCCAGCCCAGTGTATGCCCACCGGAAGAAAAACGTTTCCCTGTGGGGCTGTCCAGAAAACCCAGATGAGGATCAACCTGCTCGGGCCTCGACGGTACCCGAACTGGATAGGCTGCTCTGGGCACTCATGCTCTGCCTGACACAGCCTGAAGCCAGTCTTCCAGACAGACAAGGAGACAGCTGGCCGCACACACAGCACTTTGGACACGCCATGGTCTTATGCCTTCACCTCATCCTAACCTTGGTTTTCAGATATCTGAACCTAGACATTATATCAATTCTCCACACTGCTGGGTATAGCAAGCACAAAACAGAACTCCTCCTTCCCCATGGCTGTCAAGCTTGCTCTTGGCATGGAGTCACACCTTCAGGGTGGGAGAAACCTTCATGGCCCCTGATGCCACGCCCAAACTTGAGTGCTGCTTGGGCACAAATTCACACTGTGACCCTCAGCATGAGCCCCATGTCAAAGAAAGGCCTGTCAGGGCCTGGACCAAGAGCCCACATATGGGGCTTGCCAAGCCCCTATGCACCCAATCCTCACCACGGTTTTAATTTTCCAGTCGCCCCGCCCGTACCTAGAGCTCTGCTCTGGAATTTCTTTCTTGGAGAGACCCATGAGCCAGACAACACGACTCCACCCTTCCCACAAAATGACCCCAAACTCTTGGGAGCTGGGACAAATCCCCAGAGAGGGATACTCGTCCACAGTACCTAAGGCCACCGCTCCAATCCACGGCTATCCCGGACACAACATCCAGAGACAAAAGCCTGAAGGAACGCCTCCCACTCGCCCTTGTTTCAGAGGCCCAGGAGCTACCTCTCGGGCTGTACATCCCGCCTGCCATACCCTAGTCGCCACTCATAAGCTGAGTTTGTGTATTCAGACTTCTGTGCCCACAGCCTGGACCCACACAACATCCAGGCTAGGGCCTCTGGACCAAACAGCGAAAGATTGTGCCTGCCCTCTCCAAGGAAAATGTGCCCAATCCATTGAAAACAACCCTACAGGTTAGGGAAAAGCTCCAAGGTCCCTGAGGCCATCAATAGTATAGGCCACCCTGGACTAAGAGGGGCTCTCTGACACCAGCGGAGCAACTATCTCCACTTAGACTCTCACACAGTGTCCCCAGAGACAGAAGGTTGAAATGGACAGGCCCCCAGGCCCTAATCTGAACCTTAGCTTTGGTTTCCATGTTTCCGTTCTCAGAGGACTGTTTTCGTAGACCAGCACATGGGGCTTTTCTGAGGCACCAAACCAAACATCTCTCATCTCCACATGGGCAGCTTTCTTACTGGGATGTATCAAACACTTCAGGTAGGAGAGTTCCGCAGGGCCACTGAACAACCAGCACATTCCAAGGTCTCCATGGACCCAAACGCACATTATGACGCATCCTCAGGAGAGGCCATTTCAACTCAGCCCCCTGGGTCGCCTATTCCAGAGGCAGCAGATCAAACATATCTTGTCGCTAATAGCCAATGGGAATGCGAGGCATGCTGTACAGGGATCCATCCTTCAAACCCTGCTCTCCAGTCCTTCCATATGGTATGTCCTGGAGCCATGCAACAGGACTCGAATGTCCCGCAGAAGGAAACCTTGTGGTTTGGGGCAACCTCCAAACTCAGCGTGGGAAAACTTCCTTGGCCTCATGAGGCCCCCACTTCATGAAGGTGCCATCATGGACACATACTCCAGCCTCAGCCAACGTCTGATCCTCAGCCTGACTTCAGATGCAGGAGATTTTGATTCAGCCTCTGCAGAGTGGGCCTGCTCTGCCCTTGGCTCCAATCCTCACACTAGCTTGTGTTTTCAGACTTCCGTCCTCACACTCCTGGCCCACAAACCCTCCCTACTGGGAATTCTGGGGCCACAATGAAGCACTGTGCCTGCCTCCCAGGAGAAAAACATTGTCTATGGCGCTGCCCAGAAACCCCAAATGAGGATCAAACTGCTTGGCCCTCGGCAACACCCCAATTGCATAGGCTACCTTAAACAGTGATGCTCTGTCGCAAATAGCCTGAGCCCAGACCTTCCAACAGACACAGACACAGCTGGCTGCACACCCAGCACATTGGACCCGCCACTGCCTTAGGCCACCATCCATTCCCAACCTGGGTTTTCAGTCATCGGAACCTAGACCTTATCTCCAATCCCTGCACAGGGGGGAACCTGATGCACAAGTCAGAACCCCTCCTTCCCCATGGCAAGAAACCTTGCTGCTGGCAGTGAGTCAAACCTTCAGTGTAGGAGAAAATGGCATGGCCCATGAGACCACGCCCAAGCGTGAGGGCAGCCTTGTGGACAAACACACATTGTGACCCTCAGCATGAGTACCTTATTCAAGAAATGCCTCTCAGTGACTGGACCAAGAGCCCGCATATGTGGCTTGCCATGCCCATAGGCACCCAGGACTAACTAGATGGTGTGTATTCCAGTTGAGGGAACCCACTGCTGTGCTCTAGAGTCCCTCTCCTGGGGGGTCCCCTGTGGCAGAAAACAGTACTCTTCATTCCCACAGAATGAACACAAACACTTGGGAGCTTGGACAATCCCCCGAGAGGAAGGCTCTTCCTCGGCCTCTGAGACAACCCTACCCTGACCGGACACTGTAAACGCAACACCCAGAGACAAAATCCTGAGTGACTGCCTCCCACTTGCCCTACTTTGATTTCCAGAGGATCTCCCCTCACGGACTAGAGATCAGGCCTGCCATTACATTGGCCCCTAGCTGAGCCAAGTTTGCTTTTTCAGACATCTGTCCCCACAGCCCTGGCAAACACAGCCTCTAGGCTGGGTCCTCTGGAGCCATACCACAGGACCATGCCTGCTCTCTCCTGGCAAACTGTGTCCATTCCTTTGGCCACACACCTCCAGAATATGAGAAACCTCAAGGCCTCCGAGGACATCCCACTACTGGGAGCCTCACTGGACTCACAGGGGCATTCGGACACAAGCTGAGCAGCTACATCATTGAATGCATGCACACAGATGTCAACAGTGATAGAAGGTTGAGCCGGACAGGCCTTTAGGCCGTAGTCTCAACTCTTGCTTTAGTTTCCAGGTGTCACTCCTCAGAGGCTTTGGTTCGAAGAACAGGGTATGGGGCTTTCCTGAGGCATGGGACAGAACTCCTCTCGTCTCCACATGGGAAGTTTCCTTGTTGGAGCCGTGTCAAACACCTCATGTTGGAGAATCCTGCAGAGTCCCTGAGCCACCTCCACATTCCAAGGTCTCCCAGGCCACCAAGCCACAGTAGGACTCATCTTCAGGAGAGTCCATTTCAACTCTCCCCTCTGGGTAGCTCACCCAGGAGCCCGCAGATTGAGCCTGCCTTGTCCTGACTAAAGAGTGGGAATATGAGGTGGCGTTCCCAGGCATCCATGCTTAGACACCTGCTCTCGAGTCTTTCCATAGGGGCCTCTTAGACCATCCAATAGGACTCGACTGTCATGCAGAAGGTAAACTTCAGTTTTGGAGCAGTTCACAAATCCCATCGTAGGCAAAACTTTCTGGCCTCATGAAGCCCCCACACCCTTCAGGAAGAGGCCATGCTGGACAAGAACTCTAGCCTGAGGCACGTCTCTTAGTTGACATGACCTCAGTGCAGGAGATCTCGATTCAGCCTCTGCAGAGTGGGCCTGCCGTGTTCTCGGTCCCAAACCTCACGCTAGCTTGTGTTTTCATACTTTCTTCCTCACACTCCTGGCAAACAAGCCCTCCGGACTAGGAACTCCAGAACCAAAACCCAGCCCAGTGTCTGCCCAACGGAAGAAAAACGCTTCCCTGTGGGGCTCTCCAGAAAACCCAGATGAGGATCAACCTGCTCGGGCCTCGACGGTACCCGAACTGGATAGGCTGCTCTGGGCACTGATGCTCTGCCTGACACAGCCTGAAGCCAGACGTCCAGACAGACAAGGAGACAGCTGGCCGCACACACAGCACTTCGGACACGCCATGGTCTTACGCCGTCACCTCATCCTAACCTTGGTTTTCAGATATCGGAACCTAGACATTATATCAATTCTCCACACAGCTGGGTATCGCAAGCACAAAACAGAACTCCTCCTTCCCCATGGCTCTCAAGCTTGCTCTTGGCATGCAGTCACACCTTCAGGGTGGGAGAAACCTTCATGGCCCCTGATGCCACGCCCGAACTTGAGTGCTGCTTGGGCACAAATTCACACTGTGACCCTCAGCATGAGCCCCATGTCAAAGAAAGGCCTGTCAGGGCCTGGACCAAGAGCCCACATATGGGGCTTGCCAAGCCCCTATGCACCCAATCCTCACCACGGTTTGAATTTTCCAGTCGCCCCGCCCGTACCTGGAGCTCTGCTCTGGAATCCCTTTCTTGGAGAGACCCATGAGCCAGACAACACGACTCCACCCTTCCCACAAAATGACCCCAAACTCTTGGGAGCTGGGACAAATCCCCAGAGAGGGATACTCGTCCACAGTACCTGCGGCCACCGCTCCAATCCACGGCTATCCCGGACACAACATCCAGAGACAAAAGCCTGAAGGAACGCCTCCCACTCGCCCTTGTTTCAGAGGCCCAGGAGCTCCCTCTCGGGCTGTACATCCGGCCGGCCATACCCTAGGCGCCACTCATAAGCTGAGTTTGTGTATTCAGACTTCTGTGCCCACAGCCTGGACCCACACAACATCCAGGCTAGGGCCTCTGGACCAAACAGCGAAAGATTGTGCCTGCCCTCTCCAAGGAAAGTGTGCACAATCCATTGACCACAACCCTACAGGTTAGGGAAAAGCTCCAAGGTCCCTGAGGCCATCAATAGTATAGGCCACCCTGGACTAAGAGGGGCTCTCTGACACCAGCGGAGCAACTATCTCCACTTAGACTCTCACACAGTGTCCCCAGAGACAGAAGGTTGAAATGGACAGGCCCCCAGGCCCTAATCTGAACCTTAGCTTTGGTTTCCATGTTTCCGTTCTCAGAGGACTGTTTTCGTAGACCAGCACATGGGGCTTTTCTGAGGCACCAAACCAAACCTCTCTCATCTCCACATGGGCAGCTTTCTTACTGGGATGTATCAAACACTTCAGGTAGGAGAGTTCCGCAGGGCCACTGAACAACCAGCACATTCCATGGTCTCCATGGACCCAAACGCACATTATGACGCATCCTCAGGAGAGGCCATTTCAACTCAGCCCCCTGGGTCGCGTGTTCCAGAGGCAGCAGATCAAACATATCTTGTCGCTAATAGCCAATGGGAATGCGAGGCATGCTGTACAGGGATCCATCCTTGGAACCCTGCTCTCCAGTCCTTCCATATGGTATGTCCTGGAGCCATGCAACAGGACTCGAATGTCCCGCACAAGCAAACCTTGTGGTTTGGGGCAACCTCCAAACTCAGCGTGGGAAAACTTCCTTGGCCTCATGAGGCCCCCACTTCATGAAGGTGCCATCATGGACACATACTCCAGCCTCAGCCAACGTCTGATCCTCAGCCTGACTTCAGATGCAGGAGATTTTGATTCAGCCTCTGCAGTGTGGGCCTGCTCTGCCCTTGGCTCCAATCCTCACACTAGCTTCTGTTTTCAGACTTCCGTCCTCACACTCCTGGCCCAAAAACCCACCCTACTGGGAATTCTGGGGCCACAATGAAGCACTGTGCCTGCCTCCCAGGAGAAAACCATTGTCTATGGCGCTGCCCAGAAACCCCAAATGAGGATCAAACTGCTTGGCCCTCGGCAACACCCCAATTGCATAGGCTACCTTAAACAGTGATGCTCTGTCGCAAATAGCCTGAGCCCAGACCTTCCAACAGACACCGACACAGCTGGCTGAACACCCAGCACATTGGACCCGCCTCTGCCTTAGGCCACCATACATTCCCAACCTGGGTTTTCAGTCATCGGAACCTAGACCTTATCTCCAATCCCTGCACAGGGGGGAACCTGATGCACAAGTCAGAACCCCTCCTTCCCCATGGCAAGAAACCTTGCTGCTGGCAGTGAGTCAAACCTTCAGTGTAGGAGAAAATGGCATGGCCCATGAGGCCATGCCCAAGCGTGAGGGCAGCCTTGGGCACAAACACACATTGTGACCCTAGCATGAGTACCTTATTCAAGTAATGCCTCTCAGTGACTGGACCAAGAGCCCGCATATGTGGCTTGCCATGCCCATAGGCACCCAGGACTAACTAGTTGGTGTGTATTCCAGTTGAGGGAACCCACTGCTGTGCTCTAGAGTCCCTCCCCTGGGGGTCCCCTGTGGCAGAAAACAGTACTCTTCATTCCCACAGAATGAACACAAACACTTGGGAGCTTGGACAATCCCCCGAGAGGAAGGCTCTTCCTCGGCCTCTGAGACAACCCCTACCCTGACCGGACACTGTAAACGCAACACCCAGAGACAAAATCCTGAGTGACTGCCTCCCACTTGCCCTACTTTGATTTCCAGAGGATCTCCCCTCACGGACTAGAGATCAGGCCTGCCATTACATTGGCCCCTAGCTGAGCCAAGTTTGCTTTTTCAGACATCTGTCCCCACAGCCCTGGCAAACACAGCCTCTAGGCTGGGTCCTCTGGAGCCATACCACAGGACCGTGCCTGCTCTCTCCTGGCAAACTGTGCCCATTCCTTTGGCCACACACCTCCTTAATATGAGAAACCTCAAGGCCTCCGAGGACATCCCACTACTGGGAGCCTCACTGGATTCACAGGGGCATTCGAACACAAGCTGAGCAGCTACATCCATGAATGCATGCACACAGATGTCAACAGAGATAGAATGTTGAGCCGGACAGGCCTTTAGGTCGTAGTCTCAACTCTTGCTTTGGTTTCCAGGTGTCACTCCTCAGAGGCTTTGGTTCGAAGAACAGGGTATGGGGCTTTCCTGAGGCACGGGACAGAACTCCTCTCGTCTCCACATGGGAAGTTTCCTTGTTGGAGCCGTGTCAAACACCTCATGCTGGAGAATCCTGCAGAGTCCCTGTGCCACCTCCACATTCCAAGCTCTCCCAGGCCACCAAGCCACAGTAGGACTCATCTTCAGGAGAGTCCATTTCAACTCTCCCCTCTGGGTAGCTCACTCACGAGCCCGCAGTTTGAGCCTGCCTTGTCCTGACTAAAGAGTGGTAATATGAGGTGGCGTTCCCAGGCATCCATGCTTAGACACCTGCTCTCTAGTCTTTCCATATGGGGCCTCTTGGAACCATCCAATATGACTCGACTGTCGTGCAGAAGGTAACCTTCAGTTTTGGAGCAGTTCACAAATCCCATCGTAGGCAAAACTTTCTGGCCTCATGAAGCCCCCACACCCTTCAGGAAGAGGCCATGCTGGACAAGAACTCTAGCCTGAGGCACGTCTCATAGTTGACATGACCTCAGTGCAGGAGATCTCGATTCAGCCTATGCAGAGTGGGCCTGCCGTGCCCTCGGTCCCAAACCTCACGCTAGCTTGTGTTTTCAGACTTCCTTCCTCACACTCCTGGCAAACAAGCCCTCCGGACTAGGAACTCCAGAACCAAAACCCAGCCCAGTGTCTGCCCAATGGAAGAAAAACGTTTCCCTTTGGGCTCTCCAGAAAACCCAGATGAGGATCAACCTGCTCGGGCCTCGACGGTACCCGAACTGGATAGGCTGCTCTGGGCACTCATGCTCTGCCTGACAAAGCCTGAAGCCAGACTTCCAGACAGACAAGGAGACAGCTGGCCGCACACACAGCACTCGGACACGCCATGGTCTTATGCCTTCACCTCATCCTAACCTTGGTTTTCAGATATGTGAACCTAGACATTATATCAATTCTCCACACAGCTGGGTATAGCAAGCACAAAACAGTACTCCTCCTTCCCCATGGCTCTCAAGCTTGCTCTTGGCATGCAGTCACACCTTCAGGGTGGGAGAAACCTTCATGGCCCCTGATGCCACTCCCAAACTTGAGTGCTGCTTGGGCACAAATTCACACTGTGACCCTCAGCATGAGCCCCATGTCAAAGAAAGGCCTGTCAGGGCCTGGACCAAGAGCCCACATATGGGGCTTGCCAAGCCCCTATGCACCCAATCCTCACTACGGTTTGAATTTTCCAGTCGCCCTGCCCGTACCTAGAGCTCTGCTCTGGAATCCCTTTCTTGGAGAGACCCATGAGCCAGACAACACGACTCCACCCTTCCCACAAAATGACCCCAAACTCTTGGGAGCTGGGACAAATCCCCAGAGAGGGATACTCGTCCACAGTACCTGCGGCCACCGCTCCAATCCACGGCTATCCCGGACACAACATCCAGAGACAAAAGCCTGAAGGAACGCCTCCCACTCGCCCTTGTTTCAGAGGCCCAGGAGCTCCCTCTCGGGCTGTACATCCGGCCGGCCATACCCTAGGCGCCACTCATAAGCTGAGTTTGTGTATTCAGACTTCTGTGCCCACAGCCTGGACCCACACAACATCCAGGCTAGGGCCTCTGGACCAAACAGCGAAAGATTGTGCCTGCCCTCTCTAAGGAAAATGTGCCAAATCCATTGAACACAACCCTACAGGTTAGGGAAAAGCTCCAAGGTCCCTGAGGCCATCAATAGTATAGGCCACCCTGGACTAAGAGGGGCTCTCTGACACCAGCGGAGCAACTATCTCCACTTAGACTCTCACACAGTGTCCCCAGAGACAGAAGGTTGAAATGGACAGGCCCCCAGGCCCTAATCTGAACCTTAGCTTTGGTTTCCATGTTTCCGTTCTCAGAGGACTGTTTTCGTAGACCAGCACATGGGGCTTTTCTGAGGCACCAAACCAAACCTCTCTCATCTCCACATGGGCAGCTTTCTTACTGGGATGTATCAAACACTTCAGGTAGGAGAGTTCCGCAGGGCCACTGAACAACCAGCACATTCCAAGGTCTCCATGGACCCAAACGCACATTATGACGCATCCTCAGGAGAGGCCATTTCAACTCAGCCCCCTGGGTCGCGTGTTCCAGAGGCAGCAGATCAAACATATCTTGTCGCTAATAGCCAATGGGAATGCGAGGCATGCTGTACAGGGATCCATCCTTCGAACCCTGCTCTCCAGTCCTTCCATATGGTATGTCCTGGAGCCATGCAACAGGACTCGAATGTCCCGCAGAAGCAAACCTTGTGGTTTGGGGCAACCTCCAAACTCAGTGTGGGAAAACTTCCTTGGCCTCATGAGGCCCCCACTTCATGAAGGTGCCATCATGGACACATACTCCAGCCTCAGCCAACGTCTGATCCTCAGCCTGACTTCAGATGCAGGAGATTTTGATTCAGCCTCTGCAGAGTGGGCCTGCTCTGCCCTTGGCTCCAATCCTCACACTAGCTTGTGTTTTCAGACTTCCGTCCTCACACTCCTGGCCCACAAACCCTCCCTACTGGGAATTCTGGGGCCACAATGAAGCACTGTGCCTGCCTCCCAGGAGAAAAACATTGTCTATGGCGCTGCCCAGAAACCCCAAATGAGGATCAAACTGCTTGGCCCTCGGCAACACCCCAATTGCATAGGCTACCTTAAACAGTGATGCTCTGTCGCAAATATCCTGAGCCCAGACCTACCAACAGACACCGACACAGCTGGCTGCACACCCAGCACATTGGACCCGCCACTGCCTTAGGCCACCATCCATTCCCAACCGGGGTTTTCAGTCATCGGAACCTAGACCTTATCTCCAATCCCTGCACAGGGGGGAACCTGATGCACAAGTCAGAACCCCTCCTTCCCCATGGCAAGAAACCTTGCTGCTGGCAGTGAGTCAAACCTTCAGTGTAGGAGAAAATGGCATGGCCCATGAGGCCACGCCCAAGCTTGAGGGCAGCCTTGGGCACAAACACACATTGTGACCCTCAGCATGAGAACCTTATTCAAGTAATGCCTCTCAGTGACTGGAACAAGAGCCCGAATATGTGGCTTGCCATGCCCATAGGCACCCAGGACTAACTAGTTGGTGTGTATTCCAGTTGAGGGAACCCACTGCTGTGCTCTAGAGTCCCTCTCCTGGGGGGTCCCCTGTGGCAGAAAACAGTACTCTTCATTCCCACAGAATGAACACAAACACTTGGGAGCTTGGACAATCCCCCGAGAGGAAGGTTCTTCCTCGGCCTCTGAGACAACCCCTACCCTGACCGGACACTGTAAACGCAACACCCAGAGACAAAAGCCTGAGTGACTGCCTCCCACTTGCCCTACTTTGATTTCCAGAGGATCTCCCCTCACGGACTAGAGATCAGGCCTGCCATTACATTGGCCCCTAGCTGAGCCAAGTTTGCTTTTTCAGACATCTGTCCCCACAGCCCTGGCAAACAAAGCCTCTAGGCTGGGTCCTCTGGAGCCATACCACAGGACCGTGCCTGCTCTCTCCTGGCAAACTGTGCCCATTCCTTTGGCCACACACCTCCTAAATATGAGAAACCTCAAGGCCTCCGAGGACATCCCACTACTGGGAGCCTCACTGGACTCACAGGGGCATTCGAACACAAGCTGAGCAGCTACATCCATGAATGCATGCACACAGATGTCAACAGAGATATAAGGTTGAGCAGGACAGGCCTTTAGGTCGTAGTCTCAACTCTTGCTTTGGTTTCCAGGTGTCACTCCTCAGAGGCTTTGGTTCGAAGAACAGGGTATGGGGCTTTCCTGAGGCACGGGATAGAACTCCTCTCGTCTCCACATGGGAAGTTTCCTTGTTGGAGCCAGGTCAAACACCTCATGTTGGAGAATCCTGCAGAGTCCCTGTGCCACCTCCACATTCCAAGCTCTCCCAGGCCACCAAGCCACAGTAGGACTCATCTTCAGGAGAGTCCATTTCAACTCTCCCCTCTGGGTAGCTCACTCAGGAGCCCGCAGATTGAGCCTGCCTTGTCCTGACTAAAGAGTGGGAATATGAGGTGGCGTTCCCAGGCATCCATGCTTAGACACCTGCTCTCTAGTCTTTCCATATGGGGCCTCTTGGAACCATCCAATATGACTCGACTGTCGTGCAGAAGGTAACCTTCAGTTTTGGAGCAGTTCACAAATCCCATCGTAGGCAAAACTTTCTGGCCTCATGAAGCCCCCACACCCTTCAGGAAGAGGCCATGCTGGACAAGAACTCTAGCCTGAGGCACGTCTCATAGTTGACATGACCTCAGTGCAGGAGATCTCGATTCAGCCTATGCAGAGTGGGCCTGCCGTGCCCTCGGTCCCAAACCTCACGCTAGCTTGTGTTTTCAGACTTCCTTCCTCACACTCCTGGCAAACAAGCCCTCCGGACTAGGAACTCCAGAACCAAAACCCAGCCCAGTGTCTGCCCAACGGAAGAAAAACGTTTCCCTGTGGGGCTCTCCAGAAAACCCAGATGAGGATCAACCTGCTCGGGCCTCGACGGTACCCGAACTGGATAGGCTGCCCTGGGCACTCATGCTCTGCCTGACACAGCCTGAAGCCAGACTTCCAGACAGACAAGGAGACAGCTGGCCGCACACACAGCACTTCGGACACGCCATGATCTTATGCCTTCACCTCATCCTAACCTTGGTTTTCAGATATCTGAACCTAGACATTATATCAATTCTCCACACAGCTGGGTATAGCAAGCACAAAACAGAACTCCTCCTTCCCCATGGCTCTCAAGCTTGCTCTTGGCATGCAGTCACACCTTCAGGGTGGGAGAAACCTTCATGGCCCCTGATGCCACGCCCAAACTTGAGTGCTGCTTGGGCACAAATTCACACTGTGACCCTCAGCATGAGCCCCATGTCAAAGAAAGGCCTGTCAGGGCCTGGACCAAGAGCCCACATATGGGGCT
Organism: Mustela nivalis; assembly: GCF_964662115.1. Classification (NCBI taxonomy): domain Eukaryota; kingdom Metazoa; phylum Chordata; class Mammalia; order Carnivora; family Mustelidae; genus Mustela; species Mustela nivalis. Next base: position 1,067,895 of record NW_028136453.1, on the reverse strand, counting down.
TGCCAAGCCCCTATGCACCCAATCCTCACTACGGTTTGAATTTTCCAGTCGCCCTGCCCGTACCTAGAGCTCTGCTCTGGAATCCCTTTCTTGGAGAGACCCATGAGCCAGACAACACGACTCCACCCTTCCCACAAAATGACCCCAAACTCTTGGGAGCTGGGACAAATCCCCAGAGAGGGATACTCGTCCACAGTACCTGCGGCCACCGCTCCAATCCACGGCTATCCCGGACACAACATCCAGAGACAAAAGCCTGAAGGAACGCCTCCCACTCGCCCTTGTTTCAGAGGCCCAGGAGCTCCCTCTCGGGCTGTACATCCGGCCGGCCATACCCTAGGCGCCACTCATAAGCTGAGTTTGTGTATTCAGACTTCTGTGCCCACAGCCTGGACCCACACAACATCCAGGCTAGGGCCTCTGGACCAAACAGCGAAAGATTGTGCCTGCCCTCTCCAAGGAAAATGTGCCAAATCCATTGAACACAACCCTACAGGTTAGGGAAAAGCTCCAAGGTCCCTGAGGCCATCAATAGTATAGGCCACCCTGGACTAAGAGGGGCTCTCTGACACCAGCGGAGCAACTATCTCCACTTAGACTCTCACACAGTGTCCCCAGAGACAGAAGGTTGAAATGGACAGGCCCCCAGGCCCTAATCTGAACCTTAGCTTTGGTTTCCATGTTTCCGTTCTCAGAGGACTGTTTTCGTAGACCAGCACATGGGGCTTTTCTGAGGCACCAAACCAAACCTCTCTCATCTCCACATGGGCAGCTTTCTTACTGGGATGTATCAAACACTTCAGGTAGGAGAGTTCCGCAGGGCCACTGAACAACCAGCACATTCCAAGGTCTCCATGGACCCAAACGCACATTATGACGCATCCTCAGGAGAGGCCATTTCAACTCAGCCCCCTGGGTCGCGTGTTCCAGAGGCAGCAGATCAAACATATCTTGTCGCTAATAGCCAATGGGAATGCGAGGCATGCTCTACAGGGATCCATCCTTCGAACCCTGCTCTCCAGTCCTTCCATATGGTATGTCCTGGAGCCATGCAACAGGACTCGAATGTCCCGCAGAAGCAAACCTTGTGGTTTGGGGCAACCTCCAAACTCAGTGTGGGAAAACTTCCTTGGCCTCATGAGGCCCCCACTTCATGAAGGTGCCATCATGGACACATACTCCAGCCTCAGCCAACGTCTGATCCTCAGCCTGACTTCAGATGCAGGAGATTTTGATTCAGCCTCTGCAGAGTGGGCCTGCTCTGCCCTTGGCTCCAATCCTCACACTAGCTTGTGTTTTCAGACTTCCGTCCTCACACTCCTGGCCCACAAACCCTCCCTACTGGGAATTCTGGGGCCACAATGAAGCACTGTGCCTGCCTCCCAGGAGAAAAACATTGTCTATGGCGCTGCCCAGAAACCCCAAATGAGGATCAAACTGCTTGGCCCTCGGCAACACCCCAATTGCATAGGCTACCTTAAACAGTGATGCTCTGTCGCAAATATCCTGAGCCCAGACCTACCAACAGACACCGACACAGCTGGCTGCACACCCAGCACATTGGACCCGCCACTGCCTTAGGCCACCATCCATTCCCAACCTGGGTTTTCAGTCATCGGAACCTAGACCTTATCTCCAATCCCTGCACAGGGGGGAACCTGATGCACAAGTCAGAACCCCTCCTTCCCCATGGCAAGAAACCTTGCTGCTGGCAGTGAGTCAAACCTTCAGTGTAGGAGAAAATGGCATGGCCCATGAGGCCACGCCCAAGCTTGAGGGCAGCCTTGGGCACAAACACACATTGTGACCCTCAGCATGAGAACCTTATTCAAGTAATGCCTCTCAGTGACTGGAACAAGAGCCCGAATATGTGGCTTGCCATGCCCATAGGCACCCAGGACTAACTAGTTGGTGTGTATTCCAGTTGAGGGAACCCACTGCTGTGCTCTAGAGTCCCTCTCCTGGGGGGTCCCCTGTGGCAGAAAACAGTACTCTTCATTCCCACAGAATGAACACAAACACTTGGGAGCTTGGACAATCCCCCGAGAGGAAGGTTCTTCCTCGGCCTCTGAGACAACCCCTACCCTGACCGGACACTGTAAACGCAACACCCAGAGACAAAAGCCTGAGTGACTGCCTCCCACTTGCCCTACTTTGATTTCCAGAGGATCTCCCCTCACGGACTAGAGATCAGGCCTGCCATTACATTGGCCCCTAGCTGAGCCAAGTTTGCTTTTTCAGACATCTGTCCCCACAGCCCTGGCAAACAAAGCCTCTAGGCTGGGTCCTCTGGAGCCATACCACAGGACCGTGCCTGCTCTCTCCTGGCAAACTGTGCCCATTCCTTTGGCCACACACCTCCTAAATATGAGAAACCTCAAGGCCTCCGAGGACATCCCACTACTGGGAGCCTCACTGGACTCACAGGGGCATTCGAACACAAGCTGAGCAGCTACATCCATGAATGCATGCACACAGATGTCAACAGAGATATAAGGTTGAGCAGGACAGGCCTTTAGGTCGTAGTCTCAACTCTTGCTTTGGTTTCCAGGTGTCACTCCTCAGAGGCTTTGGTTCGAAGAACAGGGTATGGGGCTTTCCTGAGGCACGGGATAGAACTCCTCTCGTCTCCACATGGGAAGTTTCCTTGTTGGAGCCAGGTCAAACACCTCATGTTGGAGAATCCTGCAGAGTCCCTGTGCCACCTCCACATTCCAAGCTCTCCCAGGCCACCAAGCCACAGTAGGACTCATCTTCAGGAGAGTCCATTTCAACTCTCCCCTCTGGGTAGCTCACTCAGGAGCCCGCAGATTGAGCCTGCCTTGTCCTGACTAAAGAGTGGGAATATGAGGTGGCGTTCCCAGGCATCCATGCTTAGACACCTGCTCTCTAGTCCTTCCATATGGGGCCTCTTGGAACCATCCAATATGACTCGACTGTCGTGCAGAAGGTAACCTTCAGTTTTGGAGCAGTTCACAAATCCCATCGTAGGCAAAACTTTCTGGCCTCATGAAGCCCCCACACCCTTCAGGATGAGGCCATGCTGGACAAGAACTCTAGCCTGAGGCACATCTCATAGTTGACATGACCTCAGTGCAGGAGATCTCGATTCAGCCTATGCAGAGTGGGCCTGCCGTGCCCTCGGTCCCAAACCTCACGCTAGCTTGTGTTTTCAGACTTCCTTCCTCACACTCCTGGCAAACAAGCCCTCCGGACTAGGAACTCCAGAACCAAAACCCAGCCCAGTGTCTGCCCAACGGAAGAAAAACGTTTCCCTGTGGGGCTCTCCAGAAAACCCAGATGAGGATCAACCTGCTCGGGCCTCGACGGTACCCGAACTGGATAGGCTGCCCTGGGCACTCATGCTCTGCCTGACACAGCCTGAAGCCAGACTTCCAGACAGACAAGGAGACAGCTGGCCGCACACACAGCACTTCGGACACGCCATGATCTTATGCCTTCACCTCATCCTAACCTTGGTTTTCAGATATCTGAACCTAGACATTATATCAATTCTCCACACAGCTGGGTATAGCAAGCACAAAACAGAACTCCTCCTTCCCCATGGCTCTCAAGCTTGCTCTTGGCATGCAGTCACACCTTCAGGGTGGGAGAAACCTTCATGGCCCCTGATGCCACGCCCAAACTTGAGTGCTGCTTGGGCACAAATTCACACTGTGACCCTCAGCATGAGCCCCATGTCAAAGAAAGGCCTGTCAGGGCCTGGACCAAGAGCCCACATATGGGGCTTGCCAAGCCCCTATGCACCCAATCCTCACTACGGTTTGAATTTTCCAGTCGCCCTGCCCGTACCTAGAGCTCTGCTCTGGAATCCCTTTCTTGGAGAGACCCATGAGCCAGACAACACGACTCCACCCTTCCCACAAAATGACCCCAAACTCTTGGGAGCTGGGACAAATCCCCAGAGAGGGATACTCGTCCACAGTACCTGCGGCCACCGCTCCAATCCACGGCTATCCCGGACACAACATCCAGAGACAAAAGCCTGAAGGAACGCCTCCCACTCGCCCTTGTTTCAGAGGCCCAGGAGCTCCCTCTCGGGCTGTACATCCGGCCGGCCATACCCTAGGCGCCACTCATAAGCTGAGTTTGTGTATTCAGACTTCTGTGCCCACAGCCTGGACCCACACAACATCCAGGCTAGGGCCTCTGGACCAAACAGCGAAAGATTGTGCCTGCCCTCTCCAAGGAAAATGTGCCCAATCCATTGAACACAACCCTACAGGTTAGGGAAAAGCTCCAAGGTCCCTGAGGCCATCAATAGTATAGGCCACCCTGGACTAAGAGGGGCTCTCTGACACCAGCGGAGCAACTATCTCCACTTAGACTCTCACACAGTGTCCCCAGAGACAGAAGGTTGAAATGGACAGGCCCCCAGGCCCTAATCTGAACCTTAGCTTTGGTTTCCATGTTTCCGTTCTCAGAGGACTGTTTTCGTAGACCAGCACATGGGGCTTTTCTGAGGCACCAAACCAAACATCTCTCATCTCCACATGGGCAGCTTTCTTACTGGGATGTATCAAACACTTCAGGTAGGAGAGTTCCGCAGGGCCACTGAACAACCAGCACATTCCAAGGTCTCCATGGACCCAAACGCACATTATGACGCATCCTCAGGAGAGGCCATTTCAACTCAGCCCCCTGGGTCGCGTGTTCCAGAGGCAGCAGATCAAACATATCTTGTTGTAATAGCCAAAGGGAATGCGAGGCATGCTGTACAGGGATCCATCCTTCAAACCCTGCTCTCCAGTCCTTCCATATGGTATGTCCTGGAGCCATGCAACAGGACTCGAATGTCCCGCAGAAGGAAACCTTGTGTTTTGGGGCAACCTCCAAACTCAGCGTGGGAAAACTTCCTTGGCCTCATGAGGCACCCACTTCATGAAGGTGCCATCATGGACACATACTCCAGCCTCAGCCAACGTCTGATCCTCAGCCTGACTTCAGATGCAGGAGATTTTGATTCAGCCTCTGCAGAGTGGGCCTGCTCTGCCCTTGGCTCCAATCCTCACACTAGCTTGTGTTTTCAGACTTCCGTCCTCACACTCCTGGCCCACAAACCCTCCCTACTGGGAATTCTGGGCCCACAATGAAGCACTGTGCCTGCCTCCCAGGAGAAAAACATTGTCTATGGCGCTGCCCAGAAACCACAAATAAGGATCAAACTGCTTGACCCTCGGCAACACCCCAATTGCATAGGCTACCTTAAACAGTGATGCTCTGTCGCAAATAGCCTGAGCCCAGACCTTCGCAGACACCGACACAGCTAGCTGCACACCCAGCACATTGGACCCGCCACTATCTTAGGCCACCATCCATTCCAAACCTGGGTTTTCAGTCATCGGACCCTAGACCTTATCTCCAATCCCTGTACAGGGGGGAACCTGATGCAAAAGTCAGAACCCCTCCTCCCCATGGCAAGAAACCTTGCTGCTGGCAGTGAGTCAAACCTTCAGTGTAGGAGAAAATGGCATGGCCCATGAGGCCACGCCCAAGCGTGAGGGCAGCCTTGGGCACAAACACATATTGTGACCCTCAGCGTGAGTACCTTATTCAAGATATGCCTCTCAGTGACTGGACCAAGAGCCCGCATATGTGGCTTGCCATGCCCATAGGCACCCAGGACTAACTAGATGGTGTGTATTCCAGTTGAGGGAACCCACTGCTGTGCTCTAGAGTCCCTCTCCTGGGAGGACCCTGTGGCAGAAAACAGTACTCTTCATTCCCACAGAATGAACACAAACACTTGGGAGCTTGGACAATCCCCTGAGAGGAAGGCTCTTCCTCGGCCTCTGAGACAACCCCTACCCTGACCGGACACTGTAAACGCAACACCCAGAGACAAAATCCTGAGTGACTGCCTCCCACTTGCCCTACTTTGATTTCCAGAGGATCTCCCCTCACGGACTAGAGATCAGGCCTGCCATTACATTGGCCCCTAGCTGAGCCAAGTTTGCTTTTTCAGACATCTGTCCCCACAGCCCTGGCAAACACAGCCTCTAGGCTGGGTCCTCTGGAGCCATACCACAGGACCGTGCCTGCTCTCTCCTGGCAAACTGTGTCCATTCCTTTGGCCACACACCTCCAGAATATGAGAAACCTCAAGGCCTCCGAGGACATCCCACTACTGGGAGCCTCACTGGACTCACAGGGGCATTCGGACACAAGCTGAGCAGCTACATCCATGAATGCATGCACACACACAGATGTCAACAGAGATAGAAGGTTGAGCCGGACAGGCCTTTAGGCCGTAGTCTCAACTCTTGCTTTGGTTTCCAGGTGTCACTCCTCAGAGGCTTTGGTTCGAAGAACAGGGTATGGGGCTTTCCTGAGGCACGGAACAGAACTCCTCTCGTCTCCACATGGGAAGTTTCCTTGTTGGAGCCGTGTCAAACACCTCATGTTCGAGAATCCTGCAGATTCCCTGAGCCACCTCCACATTCCAAGGTCTCCCAGGCCACCAAGCCACAGTAGGACTCATCTTCAGGAGAGACCATTTCACTCTCCCCTCTGGGTAGCTCACCCAGGAGCCCGCAGATTGAGCCTGTCTTGTCCTGACTAAAGAGTGGGAATATGAGGTGGCGTTCCCAGGCATCCATGCTTAGACACCTGCTCTCTAGTCTTTCCATATGGGGCCTCTTGGAACCATCCAATAGGACTCGACTGTCGTGCAGAAGGTAACCTTCAGTTTTGGAGCAGTTCACAAATCCCATCGTAGGCAAAACTTTCTGGCCTCATGAAGCCCCCACACACTCCAGGAAGAGGCCATGCTGGACAAGAACTCTAGCCTGAGGCACGTCTCATAGTTGACATGACCTCAGTGCAGGAGATCTCGATTCAGCCTCTGCAGAGTGGGCCTGCCGTGCCCTCGGTCCCAAATCTCACGCTAGCTTGTGTTTTCAGACTTCCTTCCTCACACTCCTGGCGAACAAGCCCTCCGGACAAGGAACTCCAGAACCAAAACCCAGCCCAGTGTCTGCACAACGGAAGAAAAACGTTTCCCTGTGGGGCTCTCCAGAAAACCCAGATGAGGATCAACCTGCTCGGGCCTCGACGGTACCCGAACTGGATAGGCTGCTCTGGGCACTCCTGCTCTGCCTGACACAGCCTGAAGCCAGACTTCCAGACAGACAAGGAGACAGCTGGCCGCACACACAGCACTTCGGACACGCCATGGTCTTATGCCTTCACCTCATCCTAACCTTGGTTTTCAGATATCTGAACCTAGACGTTATATCAATTCTCCACACAGCTGGGTATAGCAAGCACAAAACAGAACTCCTCTTTTTCCATGGCTCTCAAGCTTGCTCTTGGCATGCAGTCACACCTTCAGGGTGGGAGAAACCTTCATGGCCCCTGATGCCACGCCCAAACTTGAGTGCTGCTTGGGCACAAATTCACACTGTGACCCTCAGCATGAGCCCCATGTCAAAGAAAGGCCTGTCAGGGCCTGGACCAAGAGCCCACATATGGGGCTTGCCAAGCCCCTATGCACCCAATACTCACCACGGTTTGAATTTTCTAGTCGCCCTGCCCGTACGTAGAGCTCTGCTCTGGAATCCCTTTCTTGGAGAGACCCATGAACCAGACAACACGACTCCACCCTTCCCACAAAATGACCCCAAACTCTTGGGAGCTGGGACAAATCCCCAGAGAGGGATACTCGTCCACAGTACCTGCGGCCACCGCTCCAATCCACGGCTATCCCGGACACAACATCCAGAGACAAAAGCCTGAAGGAACGCCTCCCACTCGCCCTTGTTTCAGAGGCCCAGGAGCTCCCTCTCGGGCTGTACATCCGGCCGGCCATACACTAGGCGCCACTCATAAGCTGAGTTTGTGTATTCAGACTTCTGTAACCACAGCCTGGACCCACACAACATCCAGGCTAGGGCCTCTGGACCAAACAGCGAAAGATTGTGCCTGCCCTCTCCAAGGAAATGTGCCCAATTCATTGACCACAACCCTACAGGTTAGGGAGAAGATCCAAGGTCCCTGAGGCCATCAATAGTATAGGCCACCCTGGACTTGAGGGGCTCTCTGACACCAGCGGAGCAACTATCTCCACTTAGACTCTCACACAGTGTCCCCAGAGACAGAAGGTTGAAATGGACAGGCCCCCAGGCCCTAATCTGAACCTTAGCTTTGGTTTCCATGTTTCCGTTCTCAGAGGACTGTTTTCGTAGACCAGCACATGGGGCTTTTCTGAGGCACCAAACCAAACCTCTCTCATCTCCACATGGGCAGCTTTCTTACTGGGATGTATCAAACACTTCAGGTAGGAGAGTTCCGCAGGGCCACTGAACAACCAGCACATTCCATGGTCTCCATGGACCCAAACGCACATTATGACGCATCCTCAGGAGAGGCCATTTCAACTCAGCCCCCTGGGTCGCGTGTTCCAGAGGCAGCAGATCAAACATATCTTGTCGCTAATAGCCAATGGGAATGCGAGGCATGCTGTACAGGGATCCATCCTTCGAACCCTGCTCTCCAGTCCTTCCATATGGTATGTCCTGGAGCCATGCAACAGGACTCGAATGTCCCGCAGAAGGAAACCTTGTGGTTTGGGGCAACCTCCAAACTCAGCGTGTGAAAACTTCCTTGGCCTCATGAGGCCCCACATCACGAAGTTGCCATCATGGACACATACTCCAGCCTCAGCCAACGTCTGATCCTCAGCCTGACTTCAGATGCAGGAGATTTTGATTCAGCCTCTGCAGAGTGGGCCTGCTCTGCCCTTGGCTCCAATCCTCACACTAGCTTGTGTTTTCAGACTTCCGTCCTCACACTCCTGGCCCACAAACCCTCCCTACTGGGAATTCTGGGGCCACAATGAAGCACTGTGCCTGCCTCCCAGGAAAAAAAATTGTCTATGGCGCTGCCGAGAAACCCCAAATGAGGATCAAACTGCTTGGCCCTCGGCAACACCCCAATTGCATAGGCTACCTTAAACAGAGATGCTCTGTCGCAAATAGCTGAGCCCAGACCTTCCAACAGACACCGACACAGCTGGCTGCACACCCAGCACATTGGACCCGCCACTGCCTTAGGCCACCATCCATTCCCAACCTGGGTTTTCAGTCATCGGAACCTAGACCTTATCTCCAATCCCTGCACAGGGGGGAACCTGATGCACAAGTCAGAACCCCTCCTTCCCCATGGCAAGAAACCTTGCTGCTGGCAGTGAGTCAAACCTTCAGTGTAGGAGAAAATGGCATGGCCCATGAGGCCACGCCCAAGCGTGAGGGCAGCCTTGGGCACAAACACATATTGTGACCCTCAGCGTGAGTACCTTATTCAAGAAATGACTCTCAGTGACTGGACCAAGAGCCCGCATATGTGGCTTGCCATGCCCATAGGCACCCAGGACTAACTAGATGGTGTGTATTCCAGTTGAGGGAACCCACTGCTGTGCTCTAGAGTCCCTCTCCTGGGGGGACCCTGTGGCAGAAAACAGTACTCTTCATTCCCACAGAATGAACACAAACACTTGGGAGCTTGGACAATCCCCCGAGAGGAAGGCTCTTCCTCGGCCTCTGAGACAACCCCTACCCTGACCGGACACTGTAAACGAAACACCCAGAGACAAAATCCTGAGTGACTGCCTCCCACTTGCCCTACTTTGATTTCCAGAGGATCTCCCCTCACGGACTGGAGATCAGGCCTGCCATTACATTGGCCCCTAGCTGAGCCAAGTTTGCTTTTTCAGACATCTGTCCCCACAGCCCTGGCAAACACAGCCTCTAGGCTGGGTCCTCTGGAGCCATACCACAGGACCGTGCCTGCTCTCTCCTGGGAAACTGTGTCCATTCCTTTGGCCACACACCTCCAGAATATGAGAAACCTCAAGGCCTCCGAGGACATCCCACTACTGGGAGCCTCACTGGACTCACAGGGGCATTCGGACACAAGCTGAGCAGCTACATCCATGAATGCATGCACACAGATCTCAACAGAGATAGAAGGTTGAGCCGGATAGGCCTTTAGGCCGTAGTCTCAACTCTTGCTTTGGTTTCCAGGTGTCACTCCTCAGAGGCTTTGGTTCCAAGAACAGGGTATGGGGCTTTCCTGAGGCACGGGACAGAACTCCTCTCGTCTCCACATGGGAAGTTTCCTTGTTGGAGCCGTGTCAAACACCTCATGTTGGAGAATCCTGCAGAGTCCCTGAGCCACCACCACATTCCAAGGTCTCCCAGGCCACCAAGCCACAGTAGGACTCATCTTCAGGAGAGTCCATTTCAACTCTCCCCTCTGGGTAGCTCACCCAGGAGCCCGCAGATTGAGCCTGCCTTGTCCTGACTAAATAGTGGGAATATGAGGTGGCGTTCCCAGGCATCCATGCTTAGACACCTGCTCTCGAGTCTTTCCATATGGGGCCTCTTAGAACCATCCAATAGGACTCGACTGTCGGGCAGAAGGTAACCTTCAGGTTTGGAGCAGTTCAAAAATCCCATCGTAGGCAAAACTTTCTGGCCTCATGAAGCCCCCACACCCTTCAGGAAGAGGCCATGCTGGACAAGAACTCTAGCCTGAGGCACGTCTCTTAGTTGACATGACCTCAGTGCAGGAGATCTCGATTTAGCCTCTGCAGAGTGGGCCTGCCTTGCCCTCGGTCACAAACCTCACGCTACCTTGTGTTTTCAGACTTCCTTCCTCACACTCCTGGCAAACAAGCCCTCCGGACTAGGAACTCCGGAACCAAAACCCAGCCCAGTGTCTGCCCAACGGAAGAAAAACGTTTCCCTGTGGGGCTCTCCAGAAAACACAGATGAGGATCAACCTGCTCGGGCCTCGACGGTACCCGAACTGGATAGGCTGCTCTGGGCACTCATGCTCTGCCTGACACAGCCTGAAGCCACACGTCCAGACACACAAGGAGACAGCTGGCCGCACACCAGCACTTCGGACACGCCATGGTCTTATGCCGTCACCTCATCCTAACCTTGGTTTTCAGATATCTGAACCTAGACATTATATCAATTCTCCACACAGCTGGGTATAGCACTCACAAAACAGAACTCCTCCTTCCCCATGGCTGTCAAGCTTGCTCTTGGCATGCAGTCACACCTTCAGGGTGGGAGAAACCTTCATGGCCCCTGATGCCACGCCCAAACTTGAGTGCTGTTTGGCACAAATTCACACTGTGACCCTCAGCATGAGCCCCATGTCAAAGAAAGGCCTGTCAGGGCCTGGACCAAGAGCCCACCTATGGGGCTTGCCAAGCCCCTATGCACCCAATCCTCACCACGGTTTGAATTTTCCAGTCGCCGCGCCCGTACCTGGAGCTCTGCTCTGGAATCCCTTTCTTGGAGAGACCCATGAGCCAGACAACACGACTCAACCCTTCCCACAAAATGACCCCAAACTCTTGGGAGCTGGGACAAATCCCCAGAGAGGGATACTCGTCCACACTACCTCAGGCCACCGCTCCAATCCACGGCTATCCCGGACACAACATCCAGAGACAAAAGCCTGAAGGAACGCCTCCCATTCGCCCTTGTTTCAGAGGCCCAGGAGCTCCCTCTCGGGCTGTACATCCGGCCGGCCATACCCTAGGCGCCACTCATAAGCTGAGTTTGTGTATTCAGACTTCTGTGCCCACAGCCTGGACCCACACAACATCCAGGCTAGGGCCTCTGGACCAAACAGCGAAAGATTGTGCCTGCCCTCTCCAAGGAAAGTGTGCCCAATCCATTGACCACAACCCTACAGGTTAGGGAAAAGCTCCAAGGTCCCTGAGGCCATCAATAGTATAGGCCACCCTGGACTAAGAGGGGCTCTCTGACACCAGCGGAGCAACTATCTCCACTTAGACTCTCACACAGTGTCCCCAGAGACAGAAGGTTGAAATGGACAGGCCCCCAGGCCCTAATCTGAACCTTAGCTTTGGTTTCCATGTTTCCATTCTCAGAGGACTGTTTTCGTAGACCAGCACATGGGGCTTTTCTGAGGCACCAAACCAAACATCTCTCATCTCCACATGGGCTGCTTTCTTACTGGGATGTATCAAACACTTCAGGTAGGAGAGTTCCGCAGGGCCACTGAACAACCAGCACATTCCAAGGTCTCCATGGACCCAAACGCACATTATGACGCATCCTCAGGAGAGGCCATTTCAACTCAGCCCCCTGGGTCGCGTGTTCCAGAGGCAGCAGATCAAACATATCTTGTCGCTAATAGCCAATGGGAATGCGAGGTATGCTGTACAGGGATCCATCCTTCGAACCCTGCTCTCCAGTCCTTCCATATGGTATGTCCTGGAGCCATGCAACAGGACTCGAATGTCCCGCAGAGGGAAACCTTGTGGTTTGGGGCAACCTCCAAACTCAGTGTGGGAAAACTTACTTGGCCTCATGAGGCCCCCACTTCATGAAGGTGCCATCATGGACACATACTCCAGCCTCAGCCAACGTCTGATCCTCAGCCTGACTTCAGATGCAGGAGATTTTGATTCAGCCTCTGCAGAGTGGGCCTGCTCTGCCCTTGGCTCCAATCCTCACACTAGCTTGTGTTTTCAGACTTCCGTCCTCACACACCTGGCCCACAAACCCTCCCTACTGGGAATTCTGGGGCCACAATGAAGCACTGTGCTTGCCTCCCAGGAGAAAAACATTGTCTATGGCGCTGCCGAGAAACCCCAAATGAGGATCAAACTGCTTGGCCCTCGGCAACACCCCAATTGCATAGGCTACCTTAAACAGTGATGCTCTGTCGCAAATAGCCTGAGCCCACACCTTCCAACAGACACCGACACAGCTGGCTGCACACCCAGCACATTGGACCCGCCACTGCCTTAGGCCACCATCCATTCCCAACCTGGGTTTTCAGACATCGGAACCTAGACCTTATCTCCAATCCCTGCACAGGGGGGAACCTGATGCACAAGTCAGAACCCCTCCTTCCCCATGGCAAGAAACCTTGCTGCTGGCAGTGAGTCAAACCTTCAGTGTAGGAGAAAACGGCATGGCCCATGAGGCCACGCCCAAGCGTGAGGGCCGCCTTGGGCACAAACACACATTGTGACCCTCAGCGTGAGTACCTTATTCAAGTAACGCCTCTCAGTGACTGGACCAAGAGCCCGCATATGTGGCTTGCCATGCCCATAGGCACCCAGGACTAACTAGATGGTGTGTATTCCAGTTGAGGGAACCCACTGCTGTGCTCTAGAGTCCCTCTCCTGGGGGGTCCCCTGTGGCAGAAAACAGTACTCTTCATTCCCACAGAATGAACACAAACACTTGGGAGCTTGGACAATCCCCCGAGAGGAAGGCTCTTCCTCGGCCTCTGAGACAACCCCTACCCTGACCGGACACTGTAAACGCAACACCCAGAGACAAAAGCCTGAGTGACTGCCTCCCACTTGCCCTACTTTGATTTCCAGAGGATCTCCCCTCACGGACTAGAGATCAGGCCTGCCATTACATTGGCCCCTAGCTGAGCCAAGTTTGCTTTTTCAGACATCTGTCCCCACAGCCCTGGCAAACACAGCCTCTAGGCTGGGTCCTCTGGAGCCATACCACAGGACCGTGCCTGCTCTCTCCTGGCAAACTGTGTCCATTCCTTTGGCCACACACCTCCAGAATATGAGAAACCTCAAGGCCTCCGAGGACATCCCACTACTGGGAGCCTCACTGGACTCACAGGGGCATTCGGACACAAGCTGAGCAGCTACATCCATGAATGCATGCACACAGATATCAACAGAGATAGAAGGTTGAGCCGGACAGGCCTTTAGGCCGTAGTCTCAACTCTTGCTTTGGTTTCCAGGTGTCACTCCTCAGAGGCTTTGGTTCGAAGAACAGGGTATGGGGCTTTCCTGAGGCACGGAACAGAACTCCTCTCGTCTCCACATGGGAAGTTTCCTTGTTGGAGCCGTGTCAAACACCTCATGTTGGAGAATCCTGCAGAGTCCCTGAGCCACCTCCACATTCCAAGGTCTCCCAGGCCACCAAGCCACCGTAGGACTCATCTTCAGGAGAGTCCATTTCAACTCTCCCCTCTGGGTAGCTCACCCAGGAGCCCGCAGATTGAGCCTGCCTTGTCCTGACTAAAGAGTGGGAATATGAGGTGGCGTTCCCAGGGATCCATGTTTAGACACCTGCTCTCGAGTCTTTCCATATGGGGCCTCTTGGAACCATCCAATAGGACTCGACTGTCGTGCAGAAGGTAACCTTCAGTTTTGGAGCAGTTCACAAATCCCATCGTAGGCATTTCTTTCTGGCCTCATGAAGCCCCCACACCCTTCAGGAAGAGGCCATGCTGGACAAAAACTCTAGCCTGAGGCACGTCTCATAGTTGACATGACCTCAGGGCAGGAGATCTCGATTCAGCCTCTGCAGAGTGGGCCTGCCATGCCCTCGGTCCCAAACCTCACGCTAGTTTGTGTTTTCAGACTTCCTTCCTCACACTCCTGGCAAACAAGCCCTCTGGACTAGGAACTCCGGAACCAAAACCCAGCCCAGTGTCTGCTCAACGGAAGAAAAACGTTTCCCTGTGGGGCTCTCCAGAAAACCCAGATGAGGATCAACCTGCTCGGGCCTCGCCGGTACCCGAACTGGATAGGCTGCTCTGGGCACTCATGCTCTGCCTGACACAGCCTGAAGCCAGACGTCCAGACAGACAAGGAGACAGCTGGCCGCACACCCAGCACTTCGGACACGCCATGGTATTATGCCGTCACCTCATCCTAACCTTGGTTTTCAGATATCTGAACCTAGACATTATATCAATTCTCCACACAGCTGGGTATAGCAAGCACAAAACAGAACTCCTCCTTCCCCATGGCTGTCAAGCTTGCTCTTGGCATGGAGTCACACCTTCAGGGTGGGAGAAACCTTCATGGCCCCTGATGCCACGCCCAAACTTGAGAGCTGCTTGGGCACAAATTCACACTGTGACCCTCAGCATGAGCCCCATGTCAATGAAAGGCCTGTCAGGGCCTGGACCAAGAGCCTACATATGGGGCTTGCCAAGCCCCTAGGCACCCAATCCTCACCACGGTTTGAATTTTCCAGTCGCCTTGCTCGTACCTGGAGCTCTGCTCTGGAATCCCTTTCTTGGAGAGACCCATGAGCCAGACAACACGACTCCACCCTTCCCACAAAATGACCCCAAACTCTTGGGAGCTGGGACAAATCCCCAGAGAGGGATACTCGTCCACAGTACCTGAGGCCACCGCTCCAATCCACGGCTATCCCGGACACAACATCCAGAGACAAAAGCCTGAAGGAACGCCACCCACTCGCCCTTGTTTCAGAGGCCCAGGAGCTCCCTCTCGGGCTGTACATCCGGCCTGCCATACCCTAGGCGCCACTCCTAAGCTGAGTTTGTGTATTCAGACTTCTGTGCCCACAGCCTGGACCCACACAACATCCAGGCTAGGGCCTCTGGACCAAACAGCGAAAGATTGTGCCTGCCCTCTCCAAGGAAAGTGTGCCCAATCCATTGACCACAACCCTACAGGTTAGGGAAAAGCTCCAAGGTCCCTGAGGCCATCAATAGTATAGGCCACCCTGGACTAAGAGGGGCTCTCTGACACCAGCGGAGCAACTATCTCCACTTAGGCTCTCAGACAGTGTCCCCAGAGAAAGAAGGTTGAAATGGACAGGCCCCCAGGCCCTAATCTGAACCTTAGTTTGGTTTCCATGTTTCCGTTCTCAGAGGACTGTTTTCGTAGACCAGCACATGGGGCTTTTCTGAGGCCCCAAACCAAACATCTCTCATCTCCACATGGGCAGCTTTCTTACTGGGATGTATCAAACACTTCAGGTAGGAGAGTTCCGCAGGGCCACTGAACAACCAGCACATTCCATGGTCTCCATGGACCCAAACGCACATTATGACGCATCCTCAGGAGAGGCCATTTCAACTCAGCCCCCTGGGTCGCGTGTTCCAGAGGCAGCAGATCAAACATATCTTGTCGCTAATAGCCAATGGGAATGCGAGGCATGCAGTACAGGGATCCATCCTTCGAACCCTGCTCTCCAGTCCTTCCATATGGTATGTCCTGGAGCCATGCAACAGGACTCGAATGTCCCGCAGAAGGAAACCTTGTGGTTTGGGGCAACCTCCAAACTCAGCGTGGGAAAACTTCCTTGGCCTCATGAGGCCCCCGCTTCATGAAGGTCCCATCATGGACACATACTCCAGCCTCAGCCAACGTCTGATCCTCAGCCTGACTTCAGATGCAGGAGATTTTGATTCAGCCTCTGCAGAGTGGGCCTGCTCTGCCCTTGGCTCCAATCCTCACACTAGCTTGTGTTTTCAGACTTCCGTCCTCACACTCCTGGCCCACAAACCCCCCCTACTGGGAATTCTGGGGCCACAATGAAGCACTGTGCCTGCCTCCCAGGAGAAAAACATTGTCTATGGCGCTGCCCAGAAACCCCAAATGAGGATCAAACTGCTTGGCCCTCGGCAACAGCCCAATTGCATAGGCTACCTTAAACAGTGATGCTCTGTCGCAAATAGCCTGAGCCCAGACCTTCCAACAGACACCGACACAGCTGGCTGCACACCCAGCACAATGGACCCGCCACTGCCTTAGGCCACCATCCATTCCCAACCTGGGTTTTCAGTCATCGGAACCTAGACCTTATCTCCAATCCCTGCACAGGGGGGAACCTGATGCACAAGTCAGAACCCCTCCTACCCCATGGCAAGAAACCTTGCTGCTGGCAGTGAGTCAAACCTTCAGTGTAGGAGAAAACGGCATTTTCCATGAGGCCACGCCCAAGCGTGAGGACCGCCTTGGGCACAAACACACATTGTGACCCTCAGCGTGAGTACCTTATTCAAGTAACGCCTCTCAGTGACTGGACCAAGAGCCCGCATATGTGGCTTGCCATGCCCATAGGCACCCAGGACTAACTAGATGGTGTGTATTCCAGTTGAGGGAACCCACTGCTGTGCTCTAGAGTCCCTTTTTTGGGGGGTTCCCCTGTGGCAGAAAACAGTACTCTTCATTCCCACAGAATGAACACAAACACTTGGGAGCTTGGACAATCCCCCGAGAGGAAGGCTCTTCCTCGGCCTCTGAGACAACCCCTACCCTGACCGGACACTATAAACGCAACACCCAGAGACAAAATCCTGAGTGACTGCCTCCCACTTGCCCTACTTTGATTTCCAGAGGATCTCCCCTCACGGACTAAAGATCAGGCCTGCCATTACATTGGCCCCTAGCTGAGCCATGTTTGCTTTTTCAGACATCTGTCCCCACAGCCCTGGCAAACACAGCCTCTAGGCTGGGTCCTCTGGAGCCATACCACAGGACCGTGCCTGCTCTCTCCTGGGAAACTGTGTCCATTCCTTTGGCCACACAGCTCCAGAATATGAGAAACCTCAAGGCCTCCGAGGACATCCCACTACTGGGAGCCTCACTGGACTCACAGGGGCATTCGGACACAAGCTGAGCAGCTACATCCATGAATGCATGCACACAGATGTCAACAGAGATAGAAGGTTGAGCCGGACAGGCCTTTAGGCCGTAGTCTCAACTCTTGCTTTGGTTTCCAGGTGTCACTCCTCAGAGGCTTTGGTCTGAAGAACAGGGTATGGGGCTTTCCTGAGGCACGGAACAGAACTCCTCTCGTCTCCACATGGGAAGTTTCCTTGTTGGAGCAGTGTCAAACACCTCATGTTGGAGAATCCTGCAGAGTCCCTGAGCCACCTCCACATTCCAAGGTCTCCCAGGCCACCAAGCCACAGTAGGACTCATCTTCAGGAGAGTCCATTTCAACTCTCCCCTCTGGGTAGCTCACCCAGGAGCCCGCAGATTGAGCCTGCCTTGTCCTGACTAAAGAGTGGGAATATGAGGTGGAGTTCCCAGGCATCCATGCTTAGACACCTGCTCTCGAGTCTTTCCATATGGGGCCTCTTGGAACCATCCAATAGGACTCGACTTTCGTGCAGAAGGTAACCTTCAGTTTTGGAGCAGTTCACAAATCCCATCGTAGGCAAAACTTTCTGGCCTCATGAAGCCCCCACACCCTTCAGGAAGAGGCCATGCTGGACAAGAACTCTAGCCTGAGGCACGTCTCATAGTTGACATGACCTCAGTGCAGGAGATCTCGATTCAGCCTCTGCAGAGTGGGCCTGCCGTGCCCTCGGTCCCAAACCTCACGATAGCTTGTGTTTTCAGACTTCCTTCCTCACACTCCTGGCAAACAAGCCCTCCGGACTAGGAACTCCAGAACCAAAACCCAGCCCAGTGTCTGCCCAACGGAAGAAAAACGTTTCCCTGTGGGGCTGTCCAGAAAACCCAGATGAGGATCAACCTGCTCGGGCCTCGACGGTACCCGAACTGGATAGGCTGCTCTGGGCACTCATGCTCTGCCTGACACAGCCTGAAGCCAGACGTCCAGACAGACAAGGAGACAGCTGGCCGCACACCCAGCACTTCGGACACGCCATGGTCTTATGCCGTCACCTCATCCTAACCTTGGTTTTCAGATATCTGAACCTAGACATTATATCAATTCTCCACACAGCTGGGTATAGCAAGCACAAAACAGAACCCCTCCTTCCCCATGGCAGTCACGCTTGCTCTTGGCATGCAGTCACACCTTCAGGGTGGGAGAAACCTTCATGGCCCCTGATGCCACGCCCAAACTTGAGTGCTGCTTGGGCACAAATTCACACTGTGACCCTCAGCATGAGCCCCATGTCAAAGAAAGGCCTGTCAGGGCCTGGACCAAGAGCCCACCTATGGGGCTTGCCAAGCCTCTATGCACCCAATCCTCACCACGGTTTGAATTTTCCAGTCGCCCTGCCCATACCTGGAGCTCTGCTCTGGAATCCCTTTCTTGGAGAGACCCATGAGCCAGACAACACGACTCCACCCTTCCCACAAAATGACCCCAAACTCTTGGGAGCTGGGACAAATCCCCAGAGAGGGATACTCGTCCACAGTACCTGAGGCCACCGCTCCAATCCACGGCTATCCCGGACACAACATCCAGAGACAAAAGCCTGAAGGAACGCCACCCACTCGCCCTTGTTTCAGAGGCCCAGGAGCTCCCTCTCGGGCTGTACATCCGGCCTGCCATACCCTAGGCGCCACTCCTAAGCTGAGTTTGTGTATTCAGACTTCTGTGCCCACAGCCTGGACCCACACAACATCCAGGCTAGGGCCTCTGGACCAAACAGCGAAAGATTGTGCCTGCCCTCTCCAAGGAAAGTGTGCCCAATCCATTGACCACAACCCTACAGGTTAGGGAAAAGCTCCAAGGTCCCTGAGGCCATCAATAGTATAGGCCACCCTGGACTAAGAGGGGCTCTCTGACACCAGCGGAGCAACTATCTCCACTTAGGCTCTCAGACAGTGTCCCCAGAGAAAGAAGGTTGAAATGGACAGGCCCCCAGGCCCTAATCTGAACCTTAGTTTGGTTTCCATGTTTGGGTTCTCAGAGGACTGTTTTCGTAGACCAGCACATGGGGCTTTTCTGAGGCCCCAAACCAAACATCTCTCATCTCCACATGGGCAGCTTTCTTACTGGGATGTATCAAACACTTCAGGTAGGAGAGTTCCGCAGGGCCACTGAACAACCAGCACATTCCATGGTCTCCATGGACCCAAACGCACATTATGACGCATCCTCAGGAGAGGCCATTTCAACTCAGCCCCCTGGGTCGCGTGTTCCAGAGGCAGCAGATCAAACATATCTTGTCGCTAATAGCCAATGGGAATGTGAGGCATGCAGTACAGGGATCCATCCTTCGAACCCTGCTCTCCAGTCCTTCCATATGGTATGTCCTGGAGCCATGCAACAGGACTCGAATGTCCCGCAGAAGGAAACCTTGTGGTTTGGGGCAACCTCCAAACTCAGCGTGGGAAAACTTCCTTGGCCTCATGAGGCCCCCGCTTCATGAAGGTCCCATCATGGACACATACTCCAGCCTCAGCCAACGTCTGATCCTCAGCCTGACTTCAGATGCAGGAGATTTTGATTCAGCCTCTGCAGAGTGGGCCTGCTCTGCCCTTGGCTCCAATCCTCACACTAGCTTGTGTTTTCAGACTTCCGTCCTCACACTCCTGGCCCACAAACCCCCCCTACTGGGAATTCTGGGGCCACAATGAAGCACTGTGCCTGCCTCCCAGGAGAAAAACATTGTCTATGGCGCTGCCCAGAAACCCCAAATGAGGATCAAACTGCTTGGCCCTCGGCAACAGCCCAATTGCATAGGCTACCTTAAACAGTGATGCTCTGTCGCAAATAGCCTGAGCCCAGACCTTCCAACAGACACCGACACAGCTGGCTGCACACCCAGCACATTGGACCCGCCACTGCCTTAGGCCACCATCCATTCCCAACCTGGGTTTTCAGTCATCGGAACCTAGACCTTATCTCCAATCCCTGCACAGGGGGGAACCTGATGCACAAGTCAGAACCCCTCCTACCCCATGGCAAGAAACCTTGCTGCTGGCAGTGAGTCAAACCTTCAGTGTAGGAGAAAACGGCATTGTCCATGAGGCCACGCCCAAGCGTGAGGACCGCCTTGGGCACAAACACACATTGTGACCCTCAGCGTGAGTACCTTATTCAAGTAACGCCTCTCAGTGACTGGACCAAGAGCCCGCATATGTGGCTTGCCATTCCCATAGGCACCCAGGACTAACTAGATGGTGTGTATTCCAGTTGAGGGAACCCACTGCTGTGCTCTAGAGTCCCTCTCCTGGGGGGTCCCCTGTGGCAGAAAACAGTACTCTTCATTCCCACAGAATGAACACAAACACTTGGGAGCTTGGACAATCCCCCGAGAGGAAGGCTCTTCCTCGGCCTCTGAGACAACCCCTACCCTGACCGGACACTATAAACGCAACACCCAGAGACAAAATCCTGAGTGACTGCCTCCCACTTGCCCTACTTTGATTTCCAGAGGATCTCCCCTCACGGACTAAAGATCAGGCCTGCCATTACATTGGCCCCTAGCTGAGCCATGTTTGCTTTTTCAGACATCTGTCCCCACAGCCCTGGCAAACACAGCCTCTAGGCTGGGTCCTCTGGAGCCATACCACAGGACCGTGCCTGCTCTCTCCTGGGAAACTGTGTCCATTCCTTTGGCCACACAGCTCCAGAATATGAGAAACCTCAAGGCCTCCGAGGACATCCCACTACTGGGAGCCTCACTGGACTCACAGGGGCATTCGGACACAAGCTGAGCAGCTACATCCATGAATGCATGCACACAGATGTCAACAGAGATAGAAGGTTGAGCCGGACAGGCCTTTAGGCCGTAGTCTCAACTCTTGCTTTGGTTTCCAGGTGTCACTCCTCAGAGGCTTTGGTCTGAAGAACAGGGTATGGGGCTTTCCTGAGGCACGGAACAGAACTCCTCTCGTCTCCACATGGGAAGTTTCCTTGTTGGAGCAGTGTCAAACACCTCATGTTGGAGAATCCTGCAGAGTCCCTGAGCCACCTCCACATTCCAAGGTCTCCCAGGCCACCAAGCCACAGTAGGACTCATCTTCAGGAGAGTCCATTTCAACTCTCCCCTCTGGGTAGCTCACCCAGGAGCCCGCAGATTGAGCCTGCCTTGTCCTGACTAAAGAGTGGGAATATGAGGTGGAGTTCCCAGGCATCCATGCTTAGACACCTGCTCTCGAGTCTTTCCATATGGGGCCTCTTGGAACCATCCAATAGGACTGGACTGTCGTGCAGAAGGTAACCTTCAGTTTTGGAGCAGTTCACAAATCCCATCGTAGGCAGAACTTTCTGGCCTCATGAAGCACCCACACCCTTCAGGAAGAGGCCATGCTGGACAAGAACTCTAGCCTGAGGCACGTCTCATAGTTGACATGACCGCAGTGCAGGAGATCTCGATTCAGACTCTGCAGAGTGGGCCTGCCGTGCCCTCGGTCCCAAACCTCACGCTAGCTTGTGTTTTCAGACTTCCTTCCTCACACTCCTGGCAAACAAGCCCTCCGGACTAGGAACTCCAGAACCAAAACCCAGCCCAGTGTCTGCCCAACGGAAGAAAAACGTTTCCCTGTGGGGCTGTCCAGAAAACCCAGATGAGGATCAACCTGCTCGGGCCTCGACGGTACCCGAACTGGATAGGCTGCTCTGGGCACTCATGCTCTGCCTGACACAGCCTGAAGCCAGACGTCCAGACAGACAAGGAGACAGCTGGCCGCACACCCAGCACTTCGGACACGCCATGGTCTTATGCCGTCACCTCATCCTAACCTTGGTTTTCAGATATCTGAACCTAGACATTATATCAATTCTCCACACAGCTGGGTATAGCAAGCACAAAACAGAACTCCTCCTTCCCCATGGCTGTCAAGCTTGCTCTTGGCATGGAGTCACACGTTCAGGGTGGGAGAAACCTTCATGGCCCCTGATGCCACGCCCAAACTTGAGTGCTGCTTGGGCACAAATTCACACTGTGACCCTCAGCATGAGCCCCATGTCAAAGAAAGGCCTGTCAGGGCCTGGACCAAGAGCCCACCTATGGGGCTTGCCAAGCCCCTATGCACCCAATCCTCACCACGGTTTGAATTTTCCAGTCGCCCCGCCCGTACCTGGAGCTCTGCTCTGGAATCCCTTTCTTGGAGAGACCCATGAGCCAGACAACACGACTCCACCCTTCCCACAAAATGACCCCAAACTCTTGGGAGCTGGGACAAATCCCCAGAGAGGTATACTCGTCCACAGTACCTGAGGCCATCGCTCCAATCCGGACACAACATCCAGAGACAAAAGCCTGAAGGAACGCCTCCCACTCGCCCTTGTTTCAGAGGCCCAGGAGCTCCCTCTCGGGCTGTACATCCGGCTGGCCATACCCTAGGCGCCACTCCTAAGCTGAGTTTGTGTATTCAGACTTCTGTGCCCACAGCCTGGACCCACACAACATCCAGGCTTGGGCCTCTGGACCAACCAGCGAAAGATTGTGCCTGCCCTCTCCAAGGAAAGCGTGCCCAATCCATTGACCACAACCCTACAGGTTAGGGAAAAGCTCCAAGGTCCCTGAGGCCATCAATAGTATAGGCCACCCTGGACTAAGAGGGGCTATCTGACACCAGCGGAGCAACTATCTCCACTTAGACTCTCAGACAGTGTCCCCAGAGACAGAAGGTTGAAATGGACAGGCCCCCAGGCCCTAATCAGAACCTTAGCTTTGGTTTCCATGTTTCCGTTCTCAGAGGACTGTTTTCGTAGACCAGCACATGGGGCTTTTCTGAGGCACCAAACCAAACATCTCTCATCTCCACATGGGCAGCTTTCTTACTGGGATGTATCAAACACTTCAGGTAGGAGAGTTCCGCAGGGCCACTGAACAACCAGCACATTCCATGGTCTCCATGGACCCAAACGCACATTATGACGCATCCTCAGGAGAGGCCATTTCAACTCAGCCCCCTGGGTCGCGTGTTCCAGAGGCAGCAGATCAAACATATCTTGTCGCTAATAGCCAATGGGAATGCGAGGCATGCAGTACAGGGATCCATCCTTCGAACCCTGCTCTCCAGTCCTTCCATATGGTATGTCCTGGAGCCATGCAACAGGACTCGAATGTCCCGCAGAAGGAAACCTTGTGGTTTGGGGCAACCTCCAAACTCAGCGTGGGAAAACTTCCTTGGCCTCATGAGGCCCCCACTTCATGAAGGTGCCATCATGGACACATACGCCAGCCTCAGCCAACGTCTGATCCTCAGCCTGACTTCAGATGCAGGAGATTTTGATTCAGCCTCTGCAGAGTGGGCCTGCTCTGCCCTTGGCTCCAATCCTCACACTAGCTTGTGTTTTCAGACTTCCGTCCTCACACTCCTGGCCCACAAACCCTCCCTACTGGGAATTCTGGGGCCACAATGAAGCACTGTGCCTGCCTCCCAGGAGAAAAACCTTGTCTATGGCGCTGCCCAGAAACCCCAAATGAGGATCAAACTGCTTGGCCCTCGGCAACACCCCAATTGCATAGGCTACCTTAAACAGTGATGCTCTGTTGCAAATAGCCTGAGCCCAGACCTTCCAACAGACACCGACACAGCTGGCTGCACACCCAGCACATTGGACCCACCACTGCCTTAGGCCACCATCCATTCCCAACCTGGGTTTTCAGTCATCGGAACCTAGACCTTATCTCCAATCCCTGCACAGGGGGGAACCTGATGCACAAGTCAGAACCCCTCCTTCCCCATGGCAAGAAACCTTGCTGCTGGCCGTGAGTCAAACCTTCTGTGTAGGAGAAAACGGCATGGCCCATGAGGCCACGCCCAAGCGTGAGGGCCGCCTTGGGCACAAACACACATTGTGACCCTCAGCGTGAGTACCTTATTCAAGTAACGCCTCTCAGTGACTGGACCAAGAGCCCGCATATGTGGCTTGCCATGCCCATAGGCACCCAGGACTAACTAGATGGTGTGTATTCCAGTTGAGGGAACCCACTGCTGTGCTCTAGAGTCCCTCTCCTGGGGGGTCCCCTGTGGCAGAAAACAGTACTCTTCATTCCCACAGAATGAACACAAACACTTGGGAGCTTGGACAATCCCCCGAGAGGAAGGCTCTTCCTCGGCCTCTGAGACAACCTCTACCCTGACCGGACACTGTAAACGCAACACCCAGAGACAAAATCCTGAGTGACTGCCTCCCACTTGCCCTACTTTGATTTCCAGAGGATCTCCCCTCACGGACTGGAGATCAGGCCTGCCATTACATTGGCCCCTAGCTGAGCCAAGTTTGCTTTTTCAGACATCTGTCCCCACAGCCCTGGCAAACACAGCCTCTAGGCTGGGTCCTCTGGAGCCATACCACAGGACCGTGCCTGCTCTCTCCTGGGAAACTGTGTCCATTCCTTTGGCCACACACCTCCAGAATATGAGAAACCTCAAGGCCTCTGAGGACATCCCACTACTGGGAGACTCACTTGACTCACAGGGGCATTCGGACACAAGCTGAGCAGCTACATCCATGAATGCATGCACACAGATGTCAACAGAGATAGAAGGTTGAGCCGGACAGGCCTTTAGGCCGTAGTCTCAACTCTTGCTTTGGTTTCCAGGTGTCACTCCTCAGAGGCTGTGGTTCGAAGAACAGGGTATGGGGCTTTCCTGAGGCACGGGACAGAACTCCTCTCGTCTCTACATGGGAAGTTTCCTTGTTGGAGCCGTGTCAAACACCTCAAGTTGGAGAATCCTGCAGAGTCCCTGAGCCTCCTCCACATTCCAAGGTCTCCCAGGCCACCAAGCCACAGTAGGACTCATCTTCAGGAGAGTCCATTTCAACTCTCCCCTCTGGGTAGCTCACCCAGGAGCCCGCAGATTGAGCCTGCCTTGTCCTGACTAAAGAGTGGGAATATGAGGTGGCGTTCCCAGGCATCCATGCTTAGACACCTGCTCTCGAGTCTTTCCATATGGGGCCTCTTGGAACCATCCAATAGGACTCGACTGTCGTGCAGAAGGTAACCTTCAGTTTTGGAGCAGTTCACAAATCCCATCGTAGCCAAAACTTTCTGGCCTCATGGAGCCCCCACACCCTTCAGGAAGAGGCCATGCTGGACAAGAACTCTAGCCTGAGGCACGTCTCATAGTTGACATGACCTCAGTGCAGGAGATCTCGATTCAGCCTCTGCAGAGTGGGCCTGCCGTGCCCTCGGTCCCAAACCTCACGCTAGCTTGTGTTTTCAGACTTCCTTCCTCACACTCCTGGCAAACAAGCCCTCCGGACTAGGAACTCCGGAACCAAAACCCAGCCCAGTGTCTGCCCAACGGAAGAAAAACGTTTCCCTGTGGGGCTGTCCAGAAAACCCAGATGAGGATCAACCTGCTCGGGCCTCGACGGTACCCGAACTGGATAGGCTGCTCTGGGCACTCATGCTCTGCCTGACACAGCCTGAAGCCAGACGTCCAGACAGACAAGGAGACAGCTGGCCGCACACCCAGCACTTCGGACACGCCATGGTCTTATGCCGTCACCTCATCCTAACCTTGGTTTTCAGATATCTGAACCTAGACATTATATCAATTCTCCACACAGCTGGGTATAGCAAGCACAAAACAGAACTCCTCCTTCCCCATGGCTGTCAAGCTTGCTCTTGGCATGGAGTCACACGTTCAGGGTGGGAGAAACCTTCATGGCCCCTGATGCCACGCCCAAACTTGAGTGCTTCTTGGGCACAAATTCACACTGTGACCCTCAGCATGAGCCCCATGTCAAAAAAAGGCCTGTCAGGGCCTGGACCAAGAGCCCACCTATGGGGCTTGCCAAGCCCCTATGCACCCAATCCTCACCAGTGTTTGAGTTTTCCAGTCGCCCCGCCCGTACCTGGAGCTCTGCTCTGGAATCCCTTTCTTGGAGAGACCCATGAGCCAGACAACACGACTCCACCCTTCCCACAAAATGACCCCAAACTCTTGGGAGCTGGGACAAATCCCCAGAGAGGGATACTCGTCCACAGTACCTGAGGCCACCGCTCCAATCCACGGCTATCCCGGACACAACATCCAGAGACAAAAGCCTGAAGGAACGCCTCCCACTCGCCCTTGTTTCAGAGGCCCAGGAGCTCCCTCTCGGGCTGTACATCCGGCGGGCCATACCCTAGGCGCCACTCCTAAGCTGAGTTTGTGTATTCAGACTTCTGTGCCCACAGCCTGGACCCACACAACATCCAGGCTTGGGCCTCTGGACCAACCAGCGAAAGATTGTGCCTGCCCTCTCCAAGGAAAGCGTGCCCAATCCATTGACCACAACCCTACAGGTTAGGGAAAAGCTCCAAGGTCCCTGAGGCCATCAATAGTATAGGCCACCCTGGACTAAGAGGGGCTATCTGACACCAGCGGAGCAACTATCTCCACTTAGACTCTCAGACAGTGTCCCCAGAGACAGAAGGTTGAAATGGACAGGCCCCCAGGCCCTAATCAGAACCTTAGCTTTGGTTTCCATGTTTCCGTTCTCAGAGGACTGTTTTCGTAGACCAGCACATGGGGCTTTTCTGAGGCACCAAACCAAACATCTCTCATCTCCACATGGGCAGCTTTCTTACTGGGATGTATCAAACACTTCAGGTAGGAGAGTTCCGCAGGGCCACTGAACAACCAGCACATTCCATGGTCTCCATGGACCCAAACGCACATTATGACGCATCCTCAGGAGAGGCCATTTCAACTCAGCCCCCTGGGTCGCGTGTTCCAGAGGCAGCAGATCAAACATATCTTGTCGCTAATAGCCAATGGGAATGCGAGGCATGCAGTACAGGGATCCATCCTTCGAACCCTGCTCTCCAGTCCTTCCATATGGTATGTCCTGGAGCCATGCAACAGGACTCGAATGTCCCGCAGAAGGAAACCTTGTGGTTTGGGGCAACCTCCAAACTCAGCGTGGGAAAACTTCCTTGGCCTCATGAGGCCCCCACTTCATGAAGGTGCCATCATGGACACATACGCCAGCCTCAGCCAACGTCTGATCCTCAGCCTGACTTCAGATGCAGGAGATTTTGATTCAGCCTCTGCAGAGTGGGCCTGCTCTGCCCTTGGCTCCAATCCTCACACTAGCTTGTGTTTTCAGACTTCCGTCCTCACACTCCTGGCCCACAAACCCTCCCTACTGGGAATTCTGGGGCCACAATGAAGCACTGTGCCTGCCTCCCAGGAGAAAAACCTTGTCTATGGCGCTGCCCAGAAACCCCAAATGAGGATCAAACTGCTTGGACCTCGGCAACACCCCAATTGCATAGGCTACCTTAAACAGTGATGCTCTGTTGCAAATAGCCTGAGCCCAGACCTTCCAACAGACACCGACACAGCTGGCTGCACACCCAGCACATTGGACCCACCACTGCCTTAGGCCACCATCCATTCCCAACCTGGGTTTTCAGTCATCGGAACCTAGACCTTATCTCCAATCCCTGCACAGGGGGGAACCTGATGCACAAGTCAGAACCCCTCCTACCCCATGGCAAGAAACCTTGCTGCTGGCCGTGAGTCAAACCTTCTGTGTAGGAGAAAACGGCATGGCCCATGAGGCCACGCCCAAGCGTGAGGGCCGCCTTGGGCACAAACACACATTGTGACCCTCAGCGTGAGTACCTTATTCAAGTAACGCCTCTCAGTGACTGGACCAAGAGCCCGCATATGTGGCTTGCCATTCCCATAGGCACCCAGGACTAACTAGATGGTGTGTATTCCAGTTGAGGGAACCCACTGCTGTGCTCTAGAGTCCCTCTCCTGGGGGGTCCCCTGTGGCAGAAAACAGTACTCTTCATTCCCACAGAATGAACACAAACACTTGGGAGCTTGGACAATCCCCCGAGAGGAAGGCTCTTCCTCGGCCTCTGAGACAACCTCTACCCTGACCGGACACTGTAAACGCAACACCCAGAGACAAAATCCTGAGTGACTGCCTCCCACTTGCCCTACTTTGATTTCCAGAGGATCTCCCCTCACGGACTGGAGATCAGGCCTGCCATTACATTGGCCCCTAGCTGAGCCTAGTTTGCTTTTTCAGACATCTGTCCCCACAGCCCTGGCAAACACAGCCTCTAGGCTGGGTCCTCTGGAGCCATACCACAGGACCGTGCCTGCTCTCTCCTGGGAAACTGTGTCCATTCCTTTGGCCACACACCTCCAGAATATGAGAAACCTCAAGGCCTCCGAGGACATCCCACTACTGGGAGCCTCACTTGACTCACAGGAGCATTCGGACACAAGCTGAGCAGCTACATCCATGAATGCATGCACACAGATGTCAACAGAGATAGAAGGTTGAGCCGGACAGGCCTTTAGGCCGTAGTCTCAACTCTTGCTTTGGTTTCCAGGTGTCACTCCTCAGAGGCTGTGGTTCGAAGAACAGGGTATGGGGCTTTCCTGAGGCACGGGACAGAACTCCTCTCGTCTCTACATGGGAAGTTTCCTTGTTGGAGCCGTGTCAAACACCTCATGTTGGAGAATCCTGCAGAGTCCCTGAGCCTCCTCCACATTCCAAGGTCTCCCAGGCCACCAAGCCACAGTAGGACTCATCTTCAGGAGAGTCCATTTCAACTCTCCCCTCTGGGTAGCTCACCCAGGAGCCCGCAGATTGAGCCTGCCTTGTCCTGACTAAAGAGTGGGAATATGAGGTGGCGTTCCCAGGCATCCATGCTTAGACACCTGCTCTCGAGTCTTTCCATATGGGGCCTCTTGGAACCATCCAATAGGACTCGACTGTCGTGCAGAAGGTAACCTTCAGTTTTGGAGCAGTTCACAAATCCCATCGTAGCCAAAACTTTCTGGCCTCATGGAGCCCCCACACCCTTCAGGAAGAGGCCATGCTGGACAAGAACTCTAGCCTGAGGCACGTCTCATAGTTGACATGACCTCAGTGCAGGAGATCTCGATTCAGCCTCTGCAGAGTGGGCCTGCCGTGCCCTCGGTCCCAAACCTCACGCTAGCTTGTGTATTCAGACTTCCTTCCTCACACTCCTGGCAAACAAGCCCTCCGGACTAGGAACTCCGGAACCAAAACCCAGCCCAGTGTCTGCCCAACGGAAGAAAAACGTTTCCCTGTGGGGCTGTCCAGAAAACCCAGATGAGGATCAACCTGCTCGGGCCTCGACGGTACCCGAACTGGATAGGCTGCTCTGGGCACTCATGCTCTGCCTGACACAGCCTGAAGCCAGACGTCCAGACAGACAAGGAGACAGCTGGCCGCACACCCAGCACTTCGGACACGCCATGGTCTTATGCCGTCACCTCATCCTAACCTTGGTTTTCAGATATCTGAACCTAGACATTATATCAATTCTCCACACAGCTGGGTATAGCAAGCACAAAACAGAACTCCTCCTTCCCCATGGCTGTCAAGCTTGCTCTTGGCATGCAGTCACACGTTCAGGGTGGGAGAAACCTTCATGGCCCCTGATGCCACGCCCAAACTTGAGTGCTGCTTGGGCACAAATTCACACTGTGACCCTCAGCATGAGCCCCATGTCAAAGAAAGGCCTGTCAGGGCCTGGACCAAGAGCCCACCTATGGGGCTTGCCAAGCCCCTATGCACCCAATCCTCACCACGGTTTGAATTTTCCAGTCGCCCCGCCCGTACCTGGAGCTCTGCTCTGGAATCCCTTTCTTGGAGAGACCCATGAGCCAGACAACACGACTCCACCCTTCCCACAAAATGACCCCAAACTCTTGGGAGCTGGGACAAATCCCCAGAGAGGGATACTCGTCCACAGTACCTGAGGCCACCGCTCCAATCCACGGCTATCCCGGACACAACATCCAGAGACAAAAGCCTGAAGGAACGCCTCCCACTCGCCCTTGTTTCAGAGGCCCAGGAGCTCCCTCTCGGGCTGTACATCCGGCCGGCCATACCCTAGGCGCCACTCCTAAGCTGAGTTTGTGTATTCAGACTTCTGTGCCCACAGCCTGGACCCACACAACATCCAGGCTTGGGCCTCTGGACCAACCAGCGAAAGATTGTGCCTGCCCTCTCCAAGGAAAGCGTGCCCAATCCATTGACCACAACCCTACAGGTTAGGGAAAAGCTCCAAGGTCCCTGAGGCCATCAATAGTATAGGCCACCCTGGACTAAGAGGGGCTATCTGACACCAGCGGAGCAACTATCTCCACTTAGACTCTCAGACAGTGTCCCCAGAGACAGAAGGTTGAAATGGACAGGCCCCCAGGCCCTAATCAGAACCTTAGCTTTGGTTTCCATGTTTCCGTTCTCAGAGGACTGTTTTCGTAGACCAGCACATGGGGCTTTTCTGAGGCACCAAACCAAACATCTCTCATCTCCACATGGGCAGCTTTCTTACTGGGATGTATCAAACACTTCAGGTAGGAGAGTTCCGCAGGGCCACTGAACAACCAGCAAGGTCTCCATGGACCCAAACGCACATTATGACGCATCCTCAGGAGAGGCCATTTCAACTCAGCCCCCTGGGTCGCGTGTTCCAGAGGCAGCAGATCAAACATATCTTGTCGCTAATAGCCAATGGGAATGCGAGGCATGCTGTACAGGGATCCATCCTTCGAGCCCTGCTCTCCAGTCTTTCCATATGGTATGTCCTGGAGCCATGCAACAGGACTCGAATGTCCCGCAGAAGGAAACCTTGTGGTTTGGGGCAACCTCCAAACTCAGCGTGGGAAAACTTCCTTGGCCTCATGAGGCCCCCACTTCATGAAGGTGCCATCATGGACACATACTCCAGCCTCAGCCAACGTCTGATCCTCAGCCTGACTTCAGATGCAGGAGATTTTGATTCAGCCTCTGCAGAGTGGGCCTGCTCTGCCCTTGGCTCCAATCCTCACACTAGCTTGTGTTTTCAGACTTCCGTCCTCACACACCTGGCCCACAAACCCTCCCTACTGGGAATTCTGGGGCCACAATGAAGCACTGTGCCTGCCTCCCAGGAGAAAAACCTTGTCTATGGCGCTGCCCAGAAACCCCAAATGAGGATCAAACTGCTTGGCCCTCGGCAACACCCCAATTGCATAGGCTACCTTAAACAGTGATGCTCTGTCGCAAATAGCCTGAGCCCAGACCTTCCAACAGATACCGACACAGCTGGCTGCACACCCAGCACATTGGACCCGCCACTGCCTTAGGCCACCATCCACTCCCAACCTGGGTTTTCAGTCATCGGAACCTAGACCTTATCTCCAATCCCTGCACAGGGGGGAACCTGATGCACAAGTCAGAACCCCTCCTACCCCATGGCAAGAAACCTTGCTGCTGGCAGTGAGTCAAAACTTCAGTGTAGGAGAAAACGGCATGGCCCATGAGGCCACGCCCAAGCGTGAGGGCCGCCTTGGGCACAAACACACATTGTGACCCTCAGCGTGAGTACCTTATTCAAGTAACGCCTCTCAGTGACTGGACCAAGAGCCCGCATATGTGGCTTGCCATTCCCATAGGCACCCAGGACTAACTAGATGGTGTGTATTCCAGTTGAGGGAACCCACTGCTGTGCTCTAGAGTCCCTCTCCTGGGGGGTCCCCTGTGGCAGAAAACAGTACTCTTCATTCCCACAGAATGAACACAAACACTTGGGAGCTTGGACAATCCCCCGAGAGGAAGGCTCATCCACGGCCTCTGAGACAACCCCTACCCTGACCGGACACTGTAAACGCAACACCCAGAGACAAAATCCTGAGTGACTGCCTCCCACTTGTCCTACTTTGATTTCCAGAGGATCTCCCCACACGGACTGGAGATCAGGCCTGCCATTACATTGGCCCCTAGCTGAGCCAAGTTTGCTTTTTCAGACATCTGTCCCCACAGCCCTGGCAAACACAGCCTCTAGGCTGGGTCCTCTGGAGCCATACCACAGGACCGTGCCTGCTCTCTCCTGGGAAACTGTGTCCATTCCTTTGGCCACACACCTCCAGAATATGAGAAACCTCAAGGCCTCCGAGGACATCCCACTACTGGGAGCCTCACTGGACTCACAGGGGCATTCGGACACAAGCTGAGCAGCTACATCCATGAATGCATGCACACAGATGTCAACAGAGATAGAAGGTTGAGCCGGACAGGCCTTTAGGCCGTAGTCTCAACTCTTGCTTTGGTTTCCAGGTGTCACTCCTCAGAGGCTGTGGTTCGAAGAACAGGGTATGGGGCTTTCCTGAGGCACGGGACAGAACTCCTCTCGTCTCTACATGGGAAGTTTCCTTGTTGGAGCCGTGTCAAACACCTCAAGTTGGAGAATCCTGCAGAGTCCCTGAGCCTCCTCCACATTCCAAGGTCTCCCAGGCCACCAAGCCACAGTAGGACTCATCTTCAGGAGAGTCCATTTCAACTCTCCCCTCTGGGTAGCTCACCCAGGAGCCCGCAGATTGAGCCTGCCTTGTCCTGACTAAAGAGTGGGAATATGAGGTGGCGTTCCCAGGCATCCATGCTTAGACACCTGCTCTCGAGTCTTTCCATATGGGGCCTCTTGGAACCATCCAATAGGACTCGACTGTCGTGCAGAAGGTAACCTTCAGTTTTGGAGCAGTTCACAAATCCCATCGTAGGCAAAACTTTCTGGCCTCATGGAGCCCCCACACCCTTCAGGAAGAGGCCATGCTGGACAAGAACTCTAGCCTGAGGCACGTCTCATAGTTGACATGACCTCAGTGCAGGAGATCTCGATTCAGCCTCTGCAGAGTGGGCCTGCCGTGCCCTCGGTCCCAAACCTCACGCTAGCTTGTGTTTTCAGACTTCCTTCCTCACACTCCTGGCAAACAAGCCCTCCGGACTAGGAACTCCGGAACCAAAACCCAGCCCAGTGTCTGCCCAACGGAAGAAAAACGTTTCCCTGTGGGGCTGTCCAGAAAACCCAGATGAGGATCAACCTGCTCGGGCCTCGACGGTACCCGAACTGGATAGGCTGCTCTGGGCACTCATGCTCTGCCTGACACAGCCTGAAGCCAGACGTCCAGACAGACAAGGAGACAGCTGGCCGCACAACCAGCACTTCGGACACGCCATGGTCTTATGCCGTCACCTCATCCTAACCTTGGTTTTCAGATATCTGAACCTAGACATTATATCAATTCTCCACACAGCTGGGTATAGCAAGCACAAAACAGAACTCCTCCTTCCCCATGGCTGTCAAGCTTGCTCTTGGCATGGAGTCACACGTTCAGGGTGGGAGAAACCTTCATGGCCCCTGATGCCACGCCCAAACTTGAGTGCTGCTTGGGCACAAATTCACACTGTGACCCTCAGCATGAGCCCCATGTCAAAGAAAGGCCTGTCAGGGCCTGGACCAAGAGCCCACCTATGGGGCTTGCCAAGCCCCTATGCACCCAATCCTCACCACGGTTTGAATTTTCCAGTCGCCCCGCCCGTACCTGGAGCTCTGCTCTGGAATCCCTTTCTTGGAGAGACCCATGAGCCAGACAACACGACTCCACCCTTCCCACAAAATGACCCCAAACTCTTGGGAGCTGGGACAAATCCCCAGAGAGGGATACTCGTCCACAGTACCTGAGGCCACCGCTCCAATCCACGGCTATCCCGGACACAACATCCAGAGACAAAAGCCTGAAGGAACGCCTCCCACTCGCCCTTGTTTCAGAGGCCCAGGAGCTCCCTCTCGGGCTGTACATCCGGCCGGCCATACCCTAGGCGCCACTCATAAGCTGAGTTTGTGTATTCAGACTTCTGTGCCCACAGCCTGGACCCACACAACATCCAGGCTAGGGCCTCTGGACCAAACAGCGAAAGATTGTGCCTGCCCTCTCCAAGGAAATGTGCCCAATTCATTGACCACAACCCTACAGGTTAGGGAGAAGATCCAAGGTCCCTGAGGCCATCAATAGTATAGGCCACCCTGGACTTGAGGGGCTCTCTGACACCAGCGGAGCAACTATCTCCACTTAGACTCTCACACAGTGTCCCCAGAGACAGAAGGTTGAAATGGACAGGCCCCCAGGCCCTAATCTGAACCTTAGCTTTGGTTTCCATGTTTCCGTTCTCAGAGGACTGTTTTCGTAGACCAGCACATGGGGCTTTTCTGAGGCACCAAACCAAACCTCTCTCATCTCCACATGGGCAGCTTTCTTACTGGGATGTATCAAACACTTCAGGTAGGAGAGTTCCGCAGGGCCACTGAACAACCAGCACATTCCATGGTCTCCATGGACCCAAACGCACATTATGACGCATCCTCAGGAGAGGCCATTTCAACTCAGCCCCCTGGGTCGCGTGTTCCAGAGGCAGCAGATCAAACATATCTTGTCGCTAATAGCCAATGGGAATGCGAGGCATGCTGTACAGGGATCCATCCTTCGAACCCTGCTCTCCAGTCCTTCCATATGGTATGTCCTGGAGCCATGCAACAGGACTCGAATGTCCCGCAGAAGGAAACCTTGTGGTTTGGGGCAACCTCCAAACTCAGCGTGGGAAAACTTCCTTGGCCTCATGAGGCCCCCACTTCATGAAGGTGCCATCATGGACACATACTCCAGCCTCAGCCAACGTCTGATCCTCAGCCTGACTTCAGATGCAGGAGATTTTGATTCAGCCTCTGCAGAGTGGGCCTGCTCTGCCCTTGGCTCCAATCCTCACACTAGCTTGCGTTTTCAGACTTCCGTCCTCACACTCCTGGCCCACAAACCCTCCCTACTGAGAAGTCTGGGGCCACAATGAAGCACTGTGCCTGCCTCCCAGGAGAAAAACCTTGTCTATGGCGCTGCCCAGAAACCCCAAATGAGGATCAAACTGCTTGGACCTCGGCAACACCCCAATTGCATAGGCTACCTTAAACAGTGATGCTCTGTCGCAAATAGCCTGAGCCCAGACCTTCCAACAGATACCGACACAGCTGGCTGCACACCCAGCACATTGGACCCGCCACTGCCTTAGGCCACCATCCACTCCCAACCTGGGTTTTCAGTCATCGGAACCTAGACCTTATCTCCAATCCCTGCACAGGGGGGAACCTGATGCACAAGTCAGAACCCCTCCTACCCCATGGCAAGAAACCTTGCTGCTGGCAGTGAGTCAAAACTTCAGTGTAGGAGAAAACGGCATGGCCCATGAGGCCACGCCCAAGCGTGAGGGCCGCCTTGGGCACAAACACACATTGTGACCCTCAGCGTGAGTACCTTATTCAAGTAACGCCTCTCAGTGACTGGACCAAGAGCCCGCATATGTGGCTTGCCATGCCCATAGGCACCCAGGACTAACTAGTTGGTGTGTATTCCAGTTGAGGGAACCCACTGCTGTGCTCTAGAGTCCCTCTCCTGGGGGGTCCCCTGTGGCAGAAAACAGTACTCTTCATTCCCACAGAATGAACACAAACACTTGGGAGCTTGGACAATCCCCCGAGAGGAAGGCTCATCCACGGCCTCTGAGACAACCCCTACCCTGACCGGACACTGTAAACGCAACACCCAGAGACAAAATCCTGAGTGACTGCCTCCCACTTGCCCTACTTTGATTTCCAGAGGATCTCCCCTCACGGACTGGAGATCAGGCCTGCCATTACATTGGCCCCTAGCTGAGCCAAGTTTGCTTTTTCAGACATCTGTCCCCACAGCCCTGGCAAACACAGCCTCTAGGCTGGGTCCTCTGGAGCCATACCACAGGACCGTGCCTGCTCTCTCCTGGGAAACTGTGTCCATTCCTTTGGCCACACACCTCCAGAATATGAGAAACCTCAAGGCCTCCGAGGACATCCCACTACTGGGAGCCTCACTGGACTCACAGGGGCATTCGGACACAAGCTGAGCAGCTACATCCATGAATGCATGCACACAGATGTCAACAGAGATAGAAGGTTGAGCCGGACAGGCCTTTAGGCCGTAGTCTCAACTCTTGCTTTGGTTTCCAGGTGTCACTCCTCAGAGGCTGTGGTTCGAAGAACAGGGTATGGGGCTTTCCTGAGGCACGGGACAGAACTCCTCTCGTCTCTACATGGGAAGTTTCCTTGTTGGAGCCGTGTCAAACACCTCAAGTTGGAGAATCCTGCAGAGTCCCTGAGCCTCCTCCACATTCCAAGGTCTCCCAGGCCACCAAGCCACAGTAGGACTCATCTTCAGGAGAGTCCATTTCAACTCTCCCCTCTGGGTAGCTCACCCAGGAGCCCGCAGATTGAGCCTGCCTTGTCCTGACTAAAGAGTGGGAATATGAGGTGGCGTTCCCAGGCATCCATGCTTAGACACCTGCTCTCGAGTCTTTCCATATGGGGCCTCTTGGAACCATCCAATAGGACTCGACTGTCGTGCAGAAGGTAACCTTCAGTTTTGGAGCAGTTCACAAATCCCATCGTAGGCAAAACTTTCTGGCCTCATGGAGCCCCCACACCCTTCAGGAAGAGGCCATGCTGGACAAGAACTCTAGCCTGAGGCACGTCTCATAGTTGACATGACCTCAGTGCAGGAGATCTCGATTCAGCCTCTGCAGAGTGGGCCTGCCGTGCCCTCGGTCCCAAACCTCACGCTAGCTTGTGTTTTCAGACTTCCTTCCTCACACTCCTGGCAAACAAGCCCTCCGGACTAGGAACTCCGGAACCAAAACCCAGCCCAGTGTCTGCCCAACGGAAGAAAAACGTTTCCCTGTGGGGCTGTCCAGAAAACCCAGATGAGGATCAACCTGCTCGGGCCTCGACGGTACCCGAACTGGATAGGCTGCTCTGGGCACTCATGCTCTGCCTGACACAGCCTGAAGCCAGACGTCCAGACAGACAAGGAGACAGCTGGCCGCACACCCAGCACTTCGGACACGCCATGGTATTATGCCGTCACCTCATCCTAACCTTGGTTTTCAGATATCTGAACCTAGACATTATATCAATTCTCCACACAGCTGGGTATAGCAAGCACAAAACAGAACTCCTCCTTCCCCATGGCTGTCAAGCTTGCTCTTGGCATGGAGTCACACGTTCAGGGTGGGAGAAACCTTCATGGCCCCTGATGCCACGCCCAAACTTGAGTGCTGCTTGGGCACAAATTCACACTGTGACCCTCAGCATGAGCCCCATGTCAAAGAAAGGCCTGTCAGGGCCTGGACCAAGAGCCCACCTATGGGGCTTGCCAAGCCCCTATGCACCCAATCCTCACCACGGTTTGAATTTTCCAGTCGCCCCGCCCGTACCTGGAGCTCTGCTCTGGAATCCCTTTCTTGGAGAGACCCATGAGCCAGACAACACGACTCCACCCTTCCCACAAAATGACCCCAAACTCTTGGGAGCTGGGACAAATCCCCAGAGAGGGATACTCGTCCACAGTACCTGAGGCCACCGCTCCAATCCACGGCTATCCCGGACACAACATCCAGAGACAAAAGCCTGAAGGAACGCCTCCCACTCGCCCTTGTTTCAGAGGCCCAGGAGCTCCCTCTCGGGCTGTACATCCGGCCGGCCATACCCTAGGCGCCACTCATAAGCTGAGTTTGTGTATTCAGACTTCTGTGCCCACAGCCTGGACCCACACAACATCCAGGCTAGGGCCTCTGGACCAAACAGCGAAAGATTGTGCCTGCCCTCTCCAAGGAAAGCGTGCCCAATCCATTGACCACAACCCTACAGGTTAGGGAAAAGCTCCAAGGTCCCTGAGGCCATCAATAGTATAGGCCACCCTGGACTAAGAGGGGCTCTCTGACACCAGCGGAGCAACTATCTCCACTTAGACTCTCAGACAGTGTCCCCAGAGACAGAAGGTTGAAATGGACAGGCCCCCAGGCCCTAATCTGAACCTTAGCTTTGGTTTCCATGTTTCCGTTCTCAGAGGACTGTTTTCGTAGACCAGCACATGGGGCTTTTCTGAGGCACCAAACCAAACATCTCTCATCTCCACATGGGCAGCTTTCTTACTGGGATGTATCAAACACTTCAGGTAGGAGAGTTCCGCAGGGCCACTGAACAACCAGCACATTCCAAGGTCTCCATGGACCCAAACGCACATTATGACGCATCCTCAGGAGAGGCCATTTCAACTCAGCCCCCTGGGTCGCGTGTTCCAGAGGCAGCAGATCAAACATATCTTGTCGCTAATAGCCAATGGGAATGCGAGGCATGCTGTACAGGGATCCATCCTTCGAACCCTGCTCTCCAGTCCTTCCATATGGTATGTCCTGGAGCCATGCAACAGGACTCGAATGTCCCGCAGAAGGAAACCTTGTGGTTTGGGGCAACCTCCAAACTCAGCGTGGGAAAACTTCCTTGGCCTCATGAGGCCCCCACTTCATGAAGGTGCCATCATGGACACATACTCCAGCCTCAGCCAACGTCTGATCCTCAGCCTGACTTCAGATGCAGGAGATTTTGATTCAGCCTCTGCAGAGTGGGCCTGCTCTGCCCTTGGCTCCAATCCTCACACTAGCTTGCGTTTTCAGACTTCCGTCCTCACACTCCTGGCCCACAAACCCTCCCTACTGAGAATTCTGGGGCCACAATGAAGCACTGTGCCTGCCTCCCAGGAGAAAAACCTTGTCTATGGCGCTGCCCAGAAACCCCAAATGAGGATCAAACTGCTTGGACCTCGGCAACACCCCAATTGCATAGGCTACCTTAAACAGTGATGCTCTGTCGCAAATAGCCTGAGCCCAGACCTTCCAACAGATACCGACACAGCTGGCTGCACACCCAGCACATTGGACCCGCCACTGCCTTAGGCCACCATCCACTCCCAACCTGGGTTTTCAGTCATCGGAACCTAGACCTTATCTCCAATCCCTGCACAGGGGGGAACCTGATGCACAAGTCAGAACCCCTCCTACCCCATGGCAAGAAACCTTGCTGCTGGCAGTGAGTCAAAACTTCAGTGTAGGAGAAAACGGCATGGCCCATGAGGCCACGCCCAAGCGTGAGGGCCGCCTTGGGCACAAACACACATTGTGACCCTCAGCGTGAGTACCTTATTCAAGTAACGCCTCTCAGTGACTGGACCAAGAGCCCGCATATGTGGCTTGCCATGCCCATAGGCACCCAGGACTAACTAGTTGGTGTGTATTCCAGTTGAGGGAACCCACTGCTGTGCTCTAGAGTCCCTCTCCTGGGGGGTCCCCTGTGGCAGAAAACAGTACTCTTCATTCCCACAGAATGAACACAAACACTTGGGAGCTTGGACAATCCCCCGAGAGGAAGGCTCATCCACGGCCTCTGAGACAACCCCTACCCTGACCGGACACTGTAAACGCAACACCCAGAGACAAAATCCTGAGTGACTGCCTCCCACTTGTCCTACTTTGATTTCCAGAGGATCTCCCCTCACGGACTGGAGATCAGGCCTGCCATTACATTGGCCCCTAGCTGAGCCAAGTTTGCTTTTTCAGACATCTGTCCCCACAGCCCTGGCAAACACAGCCTCTAGGCTGGGTCCTCTGGAGCCATACCACAGGACCGTGCCTGCTCTCTCCTGGGAAACTGTGTCCATTCCTTTGGCCACACACCTCCAGAATATGAGAAACCTCAAGGCCTCCGAGGACATCCCACTACTGGGAGCCTCACTGGACTCACAGGGGCATTCGGACACAAGCTGAGCAGCTACATCCATGAATGCATGCACACAGATGTCAACAGAGATAGAAGGTTGAGCCGGACAGGCCTTTAGGCCGTAGTCTCAACTCTTGCTTTGGTTTCCAGGTGTCACTCCTCAGAGGCTGTGGTTCGAAGAACAGGGTATGGGGCTTTCCTGAGGCACGGGACAGAACTCCTCTCGTCTCTACATGGGAAGTTTCCTTGTTGGAGCCGTGTCAAACACCTCAAGTTGGAGAATCCTGCAGAGTCCCTGAGCCTCCTCCACATTCCAAGGTCTCCCAGGCCACCAAGCCACAGTAGGACTCATCTTCAGGAGAGTCCATTTCAATTCTCCCCTCTGGGTAGCTCACCCAGGAGCCCGCAGATTGAGCCTGCCTTGTCCTGACTAAAGAGTGGGAATATGAGGTGGCGTTCCCAGGCATCCATGCTTAGACACCTGCTCTCGAGTCTTTCCATATGGGGCCTCTTGGAACCATCCAATAGGACTCGACTGTCGTGCAGAAGGTAACCTTCAGTTTTGGAGCAGTTCACAAATCCCATCGTAGGCAAAACTTTCTGGCCTCATGGAGCCCCCACACCCTTCAGGAAGAGGCCATGCTGGACAAGAACTCTAGCCTGAGGCACGTCTCATAGTTGACATGACCTCAGTGCAGGAGATCTCGATTCAGCCTCTGCAGAGTGGGCCTGCCGTGCCCTCGGTCCCAAACCTCACGCTAGCTTGTGTTTTCAGACTTCCTTCCTCACACTCCTGGCAAACAAGCCCTCCGGACTAGGAACTCCGGAACCAAAACCCAGCCCAGTGTCTGCCCAACGGAAGAAAAACGTTTCCCTGTGGGGCTGTCCAGAAAACCCAGATGAGGATCAACCTGCTCGGGCCTCGACGGTACCCGAACTGGATAGGCTGCTCTGGGCACTCATGCTCTGCCTGACACAGCCTGAAGCCAGACGTCCAGACAGACAAGGAGACAGCTGGCCGCACACCCAGCACTTCGGACACGCCATGGTATTATGCCGTCACCTCATCCTAACCTTGGTTTTCAGATATCTGAACCTAGACATTATATCAATTCTCCACACAGCTGGGTATAGCAAGCACAAAACAGAACTCCTCCTTCCCCATGGCTGTCAAGCTTGCTCTTGGCATGGAGTCACACGTTCAGGGTGGGAGAAACCTTCATGGCCCCTGATGCCACGCCCAAACTTGAGTGCTGCTTGGGCACAAATTCACACTGTGACCCTCAGCATGAGCCCCATGTCAAAGAAAGGCCTGTCAGGGCCTGGACCAAGAGCCCACCTATGGGGCTTGCCAAGCCCCTATGCACCCAATCCTCACCACGGTTTGAATTTTCCAGTCGCCCCGCCCGTACCTGGAGCTCTGCTCTGGAATCCCTTTCTTGGAGAGACCCATGAGCCAGACAACACGACTCCACCCTTCCCACAAAATGACCCCAAACTCTTGGGAGCTGGGACAAATCCCCAGAGAGGGATACTCGTCCACAGTACCTGAGGCCACCGCTCCAATCCACGGCTATCCCGGACACAACATCCAGAGACAAAAGCCTGAAGGAACGCCTCCCACTCGCCCTTGTTTCAGAGGCCCAGGAGCTCCCTCTCGGGCTGTACATCCGGCCGGCCATACCCTAGGCGCCACTCATAAGCTGAGTTTGTGTATTCAGACTTCTGTGCCCACAGCCTGGACCCACACAACATCCAGGCTAGGGCCTCTGGACCAAACAGCGAAAGATTGTGCCTGCCCTCTCCAAGGAAAGCGTGCCCAATCCATTGACCACAACCCTACAGGTTAGGGAAAAGCTCCAAGGTCCCTGAGGCCATCAATAGTATAGGCCACCCTGGACTAAGAGGGGCTCTCTGACACCAGCGGAGCAACTATCTCCACTTAGACTCTCAGACAGTGTCCCCAGAGACAGAAGGTTGAAATGGACAGGCCCCCAGGCCCTAATCTGAACCTTAGCTTTGGTTTCCATGTTTCCGTTCTCAGAGGACTGTTTTCGTAGACCAGCACATGGGGCTTTTCTGAGGCACCAAACCAAACATCTCTCATCTCCACATGGGCAGCTTTCTTACTGGGATGTATCAAACACTTCAGGTAGGAGAGTTCCGCAGGGCCACTGAACAACCAGCACATTCCAAGGTCTCCATGGACCCAAACGCACATTATGACGCATCCTCAGGAGAGGCCATTTCAACTCAGCCCCCTGGGTCGCGTGTTCCAGAGGCAGCAGATCAAACATATCTTGTCGCTAATAGCCAATGGGAATGCGAGGCATGCTGTACAGGGATCCATCCTTCGAACCCTGCTCTCCAGTCCTTCCATATGGTATGTCCTGGAGCCATGCAACAGGACTCGAATGTCCCGCAGAAGGAAACCTTGTGGTTTGGGGCAACCTCCAAACTCAGCGTGGGAAAACTTCCTTGGCCTCATGAGGCCCCCACTTCATGAAGGTGCCATCATGGACACATACTCCAGCCTCAGCCAACGTCTGATCCTCAGCCTGACTTCAGATGCAGGAGATTTTGATTCAGCCTCTGCAGAGTGGGCCTGCTCTGCCCTTGGCTCCAATCCTCACACTAGCTTGCGTTTTCAGACTTCCGTCCTCACACTCCTGGCCCACAAACCCTCCCTACTGAGAATTCTGGGGCCACAATGAAGCACTGTGCCTGCCTCCCAGGAGAAAAACCTTGTCTATGGCGCTGCCCAGAAACCCCAAATGAGGATCAAACTGCTTGGACCTCGGCAACACCCCAATTGCATAGGCTACCTTAAACAGTGATGCTCTGTCGCAAATAGCCTGAGCCCAGACCTTCCAACAGATACCGACACAGCTGGCTGCACACCCAGCACATTGGACCCGCCACTGCCTTAGGCCACCATCAACTCCCAAACTGGGTTTTCAGTCATCGGAACCTAGACCTTATCTCCAATCCCTGCACAGGGGGGAACCTGATGCACAAGTCAGAACCCCTCCTACCCCATGGCAAGAAACCTTGCTGCTGGCAGTGAGTCAAAACTTCAGTGTAGGAGAAAACGGCAGGGCCCATGAGGCCACGCCCAAGCGTGAGGGCCGCCTTGGGCACAAACACACATTGTGACCCTCAGCGTGAGTACCTTATTCAAGTAACGCCTCTCAGTGACTGGACCAAGAGCCCGCATATGTGGCTTGCCATGCCCATAGGCACCCAGGACTAACTAGATGGTGTGTATTCCAGTTGAGGGAACCCACTGCTGTGCTCTAGAGTCCCTCTCCTGGGGGGTCCCCTGTGGCAGAAAACAGTACTCTTCATTCCCACAGAATGAACACAAACACTTGGGAGCTTGGACAATCCCCCGAGAGGAAGGCTCATCCACGGCCTCTGAGACAACCCCTACCCTGACCGGACACTGTAAACGCAACACCCAGAGACAAAATCCTGAGTGACTGCCTCCCACTTGTCCTACTTTGATTTCCAGAGGATCTCCCCTCACGGACTGGAGATCAGGCCTGCCATTACATTGGCCCCTAGCTGAGCCAAGTTTGCTTTTTCAGACATCTGTCCCCACAGCCCTGGCAAACACAGCCTCTAGGCTGGGTCCTCTGGAGCCATACCACAGGACCGTGCCTGCTCTCTCCTGGGAAACTGTGTCCATTCCTTTGGCCACACACCTCCAGAATATGAGAAACCTCAAGGCCTCCGAGGACATCCCACTACTGGGAGCCTCACTGGACTCACAGGGGCATTCAGACACAAGCTGAGCAGCTACATCCATGAATGCATGCACACAGATGTCAACAGAGATAGAAGGTTGAGCCGGACAGGCCTTTAGGCCGTAGTCTCAACTCTTTCTTTGGTTTCCAGGTGTCACTCCTCAGAGGCTGTGGTTCGAAGAACAGGTATGGGGCTTTCCTGAGTCACGGGACAGAACTCCTCTCGTCTCCACATGGGAAGTTTCCTTGTTGGAGCCGTGTCAAACACCTCATGTTGGAGAATCCTGCAGAGTCCCTGAGCCACCTCCACATTCCCAGGTCTCCCAGGCCACCAAGCCACAGTAGGACTCATCTTCAGGAGAGTCCATTTCAACTCTCCCCTCTGGGTAGCTCACCCAGGAGCCCGCAGATTGAGCCTGCCTTGTCCTGACTAAAGAGTGGGAATATGAGGTGGCGTTCCCAGGCATCCATGCTTAGACACCTGCTCTCGAGTCTTTCCATATGGGGCCTCTTGGAACCATCCAATAGGACTCGACTGTCGTGCAGAAGGTAACCTTCAGTTTTGGAGCAGTTCACAAATCCCATCGTAGGCAAAACTTTCTGGCCTCATGGAGCCCCCACACCCTTCAGGAAGAGGCCATGCTGGACAAGAACTCTAGCCTGAGGCACGTCTCATAGTTGACATGACCTCAGTGCAGGAGATCTCGATTCAGCCTCTGCAGAGTGGGCCTGCCGTGCCCTCGGTCCCAAACCTCACGCTAGCTTGTGTTTTCAGACTTCCTTCCTCACACTCCTGGCAAACAAGCCCTCCGGACTAGGAACTCCGGAACCAAAACCCAGCCCAGTGTCTGCCCAACGGAAGAAAAACGTTTCCCTGTGGGGCTGTCCAGAAAACCCAGATGAGGATCAACCTGCTCGGGCCTCGACGGTACCCGAACTGGATAGGCTGCTCTGGGCACTCATGCTCTGCCTGACACAGCCTGAAGCCAGACGTCCAGACAGACAAGGAGACAGCTGGCCGCACACCCAGCACTTCGGACACGCCATGGTCTTATGCCGTCACCTCATCCTAACCTTGGTTTTCAGATATCTGAACCTAGACATTATATCAATTCTCCACACAGCTGGGTATAGCAAGCACAAAACAGAACTCCTCCTTCCCCATGGCTGTCAAGCTTGCTCTTGGCATGGAGTCACACGTTCAGGGTGGGAGAAACCTTCATGGCCCCTGATGCCACGCCCAAACTTGAGTGCTGCTTGGGCACAAATTCACACTGTGACCCTCAGCATGAGCCCCATGTCAAAGAAAGGCCTGTCAGGGCCTGGACCAAGAGCCCACATATGG
Organism: Mustela nivalis; assembly: GCF_964662115.1. NCBI lineage: Eukaryota > Metazoa > Chordata > Mammalia > Carnivora > Mustelidae > Mustela > Mustela nivalis. The sequence goes on along the minus strand of NW_028136453.1, from coordinate 1,022,931 downwards.
GGCTTGCCAAGCCCCTATGCACCCAATCCTCACCACGGTTTGAATTTTCCAGTCGCCCCGCCCGTACCTGGAGCTCTGCTCTGGAATCCCTTTCTTGGAGAGACCCATGAGCCAGACAACACGACTCCACCCTTCCCACAAAATGACCCCAAACTCTTGGGAGCTGGGACAAATCCCCAGAGAGGGATACTCGTCCACAGTACCTGAGGCCACCGCTCCAATCCACGGCTATCCCGGACACAACATCCAGAGACAAAAGCCTGAAGGAACGCCTCCCACTCGCCCTTGTTTCAGAGGCCCAGGAGCTCCCTCTCGGGCTGTACATCCGGCCGGCCATACCCTAGGCGCCACTCATAAGCTGAGTTTGTGTATTCAGACTTCTGTGCCCACAGCCTGGACCCACACAACATCCAGGCTAGGGCCTCTGGACCAAACAGCGAAAGATTGTGCCTGCCCTCTCCAAGGAAAGCGTGCCCAATCCATTGACCACAACCCTACAGGTTAGGGAAAAGCTCCAAGGTCCCTGAGGCCATCAATAGTATAGGCCACCCTGGACTAAGAGGGGCTCTCTGACACCAGCGGAGCAACTATCTCCACTTAGACTCTCAGACAGTGTCCCCAGAGACAGAAGGTTGAAATGGACAGGCCCCCAGGCCCTAATCTGAACCTTAGCTTTGGTTTCCATGTTTCCGTTCTCAGAGGACTGTTTTCGTAGACCAGCACATGGGGCTTTTCTGAGGCACCAAACCAAACATCTCTCATCTCCACATGGGCAGCTTTCTTACTGGGATGTATCAAACACTTCAGGTAGGAGAGTTCCGCAGGGCCACTGAACAACCAGCACATTCCAAGGTCTCCATGGACCCAAACGCACATTATGACGCATCCTCAGGAGAGGCCATTTCAACTCAGCCCCCTGGGTCGCCTATTCCAGAGGCAGCAGATCAAACATATCTTGTCGCTAATAGCCAATGGGAATGCGAGGCATGCTGTACAGGGATCCATCCTTCGAGCCCTGCTCTCCAGTCTTTCCATATGGTATGTCCTGGAGCCATGCAACAGGACTCGAATGTCCCGCAGAAGGAAACCTTGTGGTTTGGGGCAACCTCCAAACTCAGCGTGGGAAATCTTCCTTGGCCTCATGAGGCCCCCACTTCATGAAGGTGCCATCATGGACACATACTCCAGCCTCAGCCAACGTCTGATCCTCAGCCTGATTTCAGATGCAGGAGATTTTGATTCAGCCTCTGCAGAGTGGGCCTGCTCTGCCCTTGGCTCCAATCCTCACACTAGCTTGTGTTTTCAGACTTCCGTCCTCACACTCCTGGCCCACAAACCCTCCCTACTGGGAATTCTGGGGCCACAATGAAGCACTGTGCCTGCCTCCCAGGAGAAAAACATTGTCTATGGCGCTACCCAGAAACCACAAATGAGGATCAAACTGCTTGGCCCTCGGCAACACCCCAATTGCATAGGCTACCTTAAACAGTGATTCTCTGTCGCAAATAGCCTGAGCCCATACCTTCCAACAGACACCGACACAGCTGGCTGCACACCCAGCACATTGGACCCGCCACTGCCTTAGGCCACCATCCATTGCCAACCTGGGTTTAAGTCATCGGAACCTAGACCTTATCTCCAATCCCTGCACAGGGGGGAACCTGATGCACAAGTCAGAACCCCTCCTTCCCCATGGCAAGAAACCTTGCTGCTGGCAGTGAGTCAAACCTTCAGTGTAGGAGAAAACGGCATGGCCCATTAGGCCACGCCCAAGCGTGAGGGCTGCCTTGGGCACAAACACACATTGTGACCCTCAGCGTGAGTACCTTATTCAAGTAACGCCTCTCAGTGACTGGACCAAGAGCCCGCATATGTGGCTTGCCATGCCCATAGGCACCCAGGACTAACTAGATGGTGTGTATTCCAGTTGAGGGAACCCACTGCTGTGCTCTAGAGTCCCTCTCCTGGGGGGTCCCCTGTGGCAGAAAACAGTACTCTTTATTCCCACAGAATGAACACAAACACTTGGGAGCTTGGACAATCCCCCGAGAGGAAGGCTCTTCCTCGGCCTCTGAGACAACCCCTACCCTGACAGGACACTGTAAACGCAACACCCAGAGACAAAATCCTGAGTGACTGCCTCCCACTTGCCCTACTTTGATTTCCAGAGGATCTCCCCTCACGGACTAGAGATCAGGCCTGCCATTACATTGGCCCCTAGCTGAGCCAAGTTTGCTTTTTCAGACATCTGTCCCCACAGCCCTGGCAAACACAGCCTCTAGGCTGGGTCCTATGAAGCCATACCACAGGACCGTGCCTGCTCTCTCCTGGCAAACAGTGTCCATTCCTTTGGCCACACACCTCCAGAATATGAGAAACCTCAAGGCCTCCGAGGACATCCCACTACTGGGAGCCTCACTGGACTCACAGGGGCATTCGGACACAAGCTGAGCAGCTACATCCATGAATGCATGCACACAGATGTCAACAGAGATAGAAGGTTGAGCCGGACAGGCCTTTAGGCCGTAGTCTCAACTCTTGCTTTGGTTTCCAGGTGTCACTCCTCAGAGGCTTTGGTTTGAAGAACAGGGTATGGGGCTTTCCTGAGGCACGGAACAGAACTCCTCTCGTCTCCACATGGGAAGTTTCCTTGTTGGAGCCGTGTCAAACACCTCATGTTGGAGAATCCTGCAGAGTCCCTGAGCCACCTCCACATTCCAAGATCTCCCAGGCCACCAAGCCACAGTAGGACTCATCTTCAGGAGAGTCCATTTCAACTCTCCCCTCTGGGTAGCTCACCCAGGAGCCCGCAGATTGAGCCTGCCTTGTCCTGACTAAAGAGTGGGAATATGAGGTGGCGTTCCCAGGCATCCATGCTTAGACACCTGCTCTCGAGTCTTTCCATATGGGGCCTCTTGGAACCATCCAATAGGACTGGACTGTCGTGCAGAAGGTAACCTTCAGTTTTGGAGCAGTTCACAAATCCCCTCGTAGGCAAAACTTTCTGGCCTCATGAAGCCCCCACACCCTTCAGGAAGAGGCCATGCTGGACAAGAACTCTAGCCTGAGGCACGTCTCATAGTTGACATGACCTCAGTGCAGGAGATCTCGATTCAGCCTCTGCAGAGTGGGCCTGCCGTGCCCTCGGTCCCAAACATCACGCTAGCTTGTGTTTTCAGACTTCCTTCCTCACACTCCTGGCAAACAAGCCCTCCGGACTAGGAACTCCGGAACCAAAACCCAGCCCAGTGTCTGCTCAACGGAAGAAAAACGTTTCCCTGTGGGGCTGTCCAGAAAACCCAGATGAGGATCAACCTGCTCGGGCCTCGACGGTACCCGAACTGGATAGGCTGCTCTGGGCACTCATGCTCTGCCTGACACAGCCTGAAGCCAGACGTCCAGACAGTCAAGGAGACAGCTGGCCGCACACCCAGCACTTCGGACACGCCATGGTCTTATGCCGTCACCTCATCCTAACCTTGGTTTTCAGATATCTGAACCTAGACATTATATCAATTCTCCACACAGCTGGGTATAGCAAGCACAAAACAGAACTCCTCCTTCCCCATGGCTGTCAAGCTTGCTCTTGGCATGGAGTCACACGTTCAGGGTGGGAGAAACCTTCATGGCCCCTGATGCCACGCCCAAACTTGAGTGCTGCTTGGGCACAAATTCACACTGTGACCCTCAGCATGAGCCCCATGTCAAAGAAAGGCCTGTCAGGGCCTGGACCAAGAGCCCACCTATGGGGCTTGCCAAGCCCCTATGCACCCAATCCTCACCACGGTTTGAATTTTCCAGTCGCCCCGCCCGTACCTGGAGCTCTGCTCTGGAATCCCTTTCTTGGAGAGACCCATGAGCCAGACAACACGACTCCACCCTTCCCACAAAATGACCCCAAACTCTTGGGAGCTGGGACAAATCCCCAGAGAGGGATACTCGTCCACAGTACCTGAGGCCACCGCTCCAATCCACGGCTATCCCGGACACAACATCCAGAGACAAAAGCCTGAAGGAACGCCTCCCACTCGCCCTTGTTTCAGAGGCCCAGGAGCTCCCTCTCGGGCTGTACATCCGGCCGGCCATACCCTAGGCGCCACTCATAAGCTGAGTTTGTGTATTCAGACTTCTGTGCCCACAGCCTGGACCCACACAACATCCAGGCTAGGGCCTCTGGACCAAACAGCGAAAGATTGTGCCTGCCCTCTCCAAGGAAAGCGTGCCCAATCCATTGACCACAACCCTACAGGTTAGGGAAAAGCTCCAAGGTCCCTGAGGCCATCAATAGTATAGGCCACCCTGGACTAAGAGGGGCTCTCTGACACCAGCGGAGCAACTATCTCCACTTAGACTCTCAGACAGTGTCCCCAGAGACAGAAGGTTGAAATGGACAGGCCCCCAGGCCCTAATCTGAACCTTAGCTTTGGTTTCCATGTTTCCGTTCTCAGAGGACTGTTTTCGTAGACCAGCACATGGGGCTTTTCTGAGGCACCAAACCAAACATCTCTCATCTCCACATGGGCAGCTTTCTTACTGGGATGTATCAAACACTTCAGGTAGGAGAGTTCCGCAGGGCCACTGAACAACCAGCACATTCCAAGGTCTCCATGGACCCAAACGCACATTATGACGCATCCTCAGGAGAGGCCATTTCAACTCAGCCCCCTGGGTCGCCTATTCCAGAGGCAGCAGATCAAACATATCTTGTCGCTAATAGCCAATGGGAATGCGAGGCATGCTGTACAGGGATCCATCCTTCGAGCCCTGCTCTCCAGTCTTTCCATATGGTATGTCCTGGAGCCATGCAACAGGACTCGAATGTCCCGCAGAAGGAAACCTTGTGGTTTGGGGCAACCTCCAAACTCAGCGTGGGAAAACTTCCTTGGCCTCATGAGGCCCCCACTTCATGAAGGTGCCATCATGGACACATACTCCAGCCTCAGCCAACGTCTGATCCTCAGCCTGATTTCAGATGCAGGAGATTTTGATTCAGCCTCTGCAGAGTGGGCCTGCTCTGCCCTTGGCTCCAATCCACACACTAGCTTGTGTTTTCAGACTTCCGTCCTCACACTCCTGGCCCACAAACCCTCCCTACTGGGAATTCTGGGGCCACAATGAAGCACTGTGCCTGCCTCCCAGGAGAAAAACATTGTCTATGGCGCTGCCCAGAAACCACAAATGAGGATCAAACTGCTTGGCCCTCGGCAACACCCCAATTGCATAGGCTACCTTAAACAGTGATGCTCTGTCGCAAATAGCCTGAGCCCAGACCTTCCAACAGACACCGACACAGCTGGCTGCTCACCCAGCACATTGGACCTGCCACTGCCTTAGGCCACCATCCATTGCCAACCTGGGTTTAAGTCATCGGAACCTAGACCTTATCTCCAATCCCTGCACAGGGGGGAACCTGATGCACAAGTCAGAACCCCTCCTTCCCCATGGCAAGAAACCTTGCTGCTGGCAGTGAGTCAAACCTTCAGTGTAGGAGAAAACGGCATGGCCCATTAGGCCATGCCCAAGCGTGAGGGCTGCCTTGGGCACAAACACACATTGTGACCCTCAGCGTGAGTACCTTATTCAAGTAACGCCTCTCAGTGACTGGACCAAGAGCCCGCATATGTGGCTTGCCATGCCCATAGGCACCCAGGACTAACTAGATGGTGTGTATTCCAGTTGAGGGAACCCACTGCTGTGCTCTAGAGTCCCTCTCCTGGGGGGTCCCCTGTGGCAGAAAACAGTACTCTTTATTCCCACAGAATGAACACAAACACTTGGGAGCTTGGACAATCCCCCGAGAGGAAGGCTCTTCCTCGACCTCTGAGACAACCCCTACCCTGACAGGACACTGTAAACGCAACACCCAGAGACAAAATCCTGAGTGACTGCCTCCCACTTGCCCTACTTTGATTTCCAGAGGATCTCCCCTCACGGACTAGAGATCAGGCCTGCCATTACATTGGCCCCTAGCTGAGCCAAGTTTGCTTTTTCAGACATCTGTCCCCACAGCCCTGGCAAACACAGCCTCTAGGCTGGGTCCTATGGAGCCATACCACAGGACCGTGCCTGCTCTCTCCTGGCAAACAGTGTCCATTCCTTTGGCCACACACCTCCAGAATATGAGAAACCTCAAGGCCTCCGAGGACATCCCACTACTGGGAGCCTCACTTGACTCACAGGGGCATTCGGACACAAGCTGAGCAGCTACATCCATGAATGCATGCACACAGATTTCAACAGAGATAGAAGGTTGAGCCGGACAGGCCTTTAGGCCGTAGTCTCAACTCTTGCTTTGGTTTCCAGGTGTCACTCCTCAGAGGCTTTGGTTCGAAGAACAGGGTATGGGGCTTTCCTGAGGCACGGAACAGAACTCCTCTCGTCTCCACATGGGAAGTTTCCTTGTTGGAGCCGTGTCAAACACCTCATGTTGGAGAATCCTGCAGAGTCCCTGAGCCACCTCCACATTCCAAGGTCTCCCAGGCCACCAAGCCACAGTAGGACTCATCTTCAGGAGAGTCCATTTCAACTCTCCCCTCTGGGTAGCTCACCCAGGAGCCCGCAGATTGAGCCTGCCTTGTCCTGACTAAAGAGTGGGAATATGAGGTGGCGTTCCCAGGCATCCATGCTTAGACACCTGCTCTCGAGTCTTTCCATATGGGGCCTCTTGGAACCATCCAATAGGACTGGACTGTCGTGCAGAAGGTAACCTTCAGTTTTGGAGCAGTTCACAAATCCCCTCGTAGGCAAAACTTTCTGGCCTCATGAAGCCCCCACACCCTTCAGGAAGAGGCCATGCTGGACAAGAACTCTAGCCTGAGGCACGTCTCATAGTTGACATGACCTCAGTGCAGGAGATCTCGATTCAGCCTCTGCAGAGTGGGCCTGCCGTGCCCTCGGTCCCAAACATCACGCTAGCTTGTGTTTTCAGACTTCCTTCCTCACACTCCTGGCAAACAAGCCCTCCGGACTAGGAACTCCGGAACCAAAACCCAGCCCAGTGTCTGCTCAACGGAAGAAAAACGTTTCCCTGTGGGGCTGTCCAGAAAACCCAGATGAGGATCAACCTGCTCGGGCCTCGACGGTACCCGAACTGGATAGGCTGCTCTGGGCACTCATGCTCTGCCTGACACAGCCTGAAGCCAGACGTCCAGACAGTCAAGGAGACAGCTGGCCGCACACCCAGCACTTCGGACACGCCATGGTCTTATGCCGTCACCTCATCCTAACCTTGGTTTTCAGATATCTGAACCTAGACATTATATCAATTCTCCACACAGCTGGGTATAGCAAGCACAAAACAGAACTCCTCCTTCCCCATGGCTGTCAAGCTTGCTCTTGGCATGGAGTCACACGTTCAGGATGGGAGAAACCTTCATGGCCCCTGATGCCACGCCCAAACTTGAGTGCTGCTTGGGCACAAATTCACACTGTGACCCTCAGCATGAGCCCCATGTCAAAGAAAGGCCTGTCAGGGCCTGGACCAAGAGCCCACATATGGGGCTTGCCAAGCCCCTATGCACCCAATCCTCACCACGGTTTGAATTTTCCAGTCGCCCCGCCCGTACCTGGAGCTCTGCTCTGGAATCCCTTTCTTGGAGAGACCCATGAGCCAGACAACACGACTCCACCCTTCCCACAAAATGACCCCAAACTCTTGGGAGCTGGGACAAATCCCCAGAGAGGGATACTCGTCCACAGTACCTGAGGCCACCGCTCCAATCCACGGCTATCCCGGACACAACATCCAGAGACAAAAGCCTGAAGGAACGCCTCCCACTCGCCCTTGTTTCAGAGGCCCAGGAGCTCCCTCTCGGGCTGTACATCCGGCCGGCCATACCCTAGGCGCCACTCATAAGCTGAGTTTGTGTATTCAGACTTCTGTGCCCACAGCCTGGACCCACACAACATCCAGGCTAGGGCCTCTGGACCAAACAGCGAAAGATTGTGCCTGCCCTCTCCAAGGAAAGCGTGCCCAATCCATTGACCACAACCCTACAGGTTAGGGAAAAGCTCCAAGGTCCCTGAGGCCATCAATAGTATAGGCCACCCTGGACTAAGAGGGGCTCTCTGACACCAGCGGAGCAACTATCTCCACTTAGACTCTCAGACAGTGTCCCCAGAGACAGAAGGTTGAAATGGACAGGCCCCCAGGCCCTAATCTGAACCTTAGCTTTGGTTTCCATGTTTCCGTTCTCAGAGGACTGTTTTCGTAGACCAGCACATGGGGCTTTTCTGAGGCACCAAACCAAACATCTCTCATCTCCACATGGGCAGCTTTCTTACTGGGATGTATCAAACACTTCAGGTAGGAGAGTTCCGCAGGGCCACTGAACAACCAGCACATTCCAAGGTCTCCATGGACCCAAACGCACATTATGACGCATCCTCAGGAGAGGCCATTTCAACTCAGCCCCCTGGGTCGCCTATTCCAGAGGCAGCAGATCAAACATATCTTGTCGCTAATAGCCAATGGGAATGCGAGGCATGCTGTACAGGGATCCATCCTTCGAGCCCTGCTCTCCAGTCTTTCCATATGGTATGTCCTGGAGCCATGCAACAGGACTCGAATGTCCCGCAGAAGGAAACCTTGTGGTTTGGGGCAACCTCCAAACTCAGCGTGGGAAATCTTCCTTGGCCTCATGAGGCCCCCACTTCATGAAGGTGCCATCATGGACACATACTCCAGCCTCAGCCAACGTCTGATCCTCAGCCTGATTTCAGATGCAGGAGATTTTGATTCAGCCTCTGCAGAGTGGGCCTGCTCTGCCCTTGGCTCCAATCCTCACACTAGCTTGTGTTTTCAGACTTCCGTCCTCACACTCCTGGCCCACAAACCCTCCCTACTGGGAATTCTGGGGCCACAATGAAGCACTGTGCCTGCCTCCCAGGAGAAAAACATTGTCTATGGCGCTGCCCAGAAACCACAAATGAGGATCAAACTGCTTGGCCCTCGGCAACACCCCAATTGCATAGGCTACCTTAAACAGTGATTCTCTGTCGCAAATAGCCTGAGCCCATACCTTCCAACAGACACCGACACAGCTGGCTGCACACCCAGCACATTGGACCCGCCACTGCCTTAGGCCACCATCCATTGCCAACCTGGGTTTAAGTCATCGGAACCTAGACCTTATCTCCAATCCCTGCACAGGGGGGAACCTGATGCACAAGTCAGAACCCCTCCTTCCCCATGGCAAGAAACCTTGCTGCTGGCAGTGAGTCAAACCTTCAGTGTAGGAGAAAACGGCATGGCCCATTAGGCCACGCCCAAGCGTGAGGGCTGCCTTGGGCACAAACACACATTGTGACCCTCAGCGTGAGTACCTTATTCAAGTAACGCCTCTCAGTGACTGGACCAAGAGCCCGCATATGTGGCTTGCCATGCCCATAGGCACCCAGGACTAACTAGATGGTGTGTATTCCAGTTGAGGGAACCCACTGCTGTGCTCTAGAGTCCCTCTCCTGGGGGGTCCCCTGTGGCAGAAAACAGTACTCTTTATTCCCACAGAATGAACACAAACACTTGGGAGCTTGGACAATCCCCCGAGAGGAAGGCTCTTCCTCGGCCTCTGAGACAACCCCTACCCTGACAGGACACTGTAAACGCAACACCCAGAGACAAAATCCTGAGTGACTGCCTCCCACTTGCCCTACTTTGATTTCCAGAGGATCTCCCCTCACGGACTAGAGATCAGGCCTGCCATTACATTGGCCCCTAGCTGAGCCAAGTTTGCTTTTTCAGACATCTGTCCCCACAGCCCTGGCAAACACAGCCTCTAGGCTGGGTCCTATGAAGCCATACCACAGGACCGTGCCTGCTCTCTCCTGGCAAACAGTGTCCATTCCTTTGGCCACACACCTCCAGAATATGAGAAACCTCAAGGCCTCCGAGGACATCCCACTACTGGGAGCCTCACTGGACTCACAGGGGCATTCGGACACAAGCTGAGCAGCTACATCCATGAATGCATGCACACAGATGTCAACAGAGATAGAAGGTTGAGCCGGACAGGCCTTTAGGCCGTAGTCTCAACTCTTGCTTTGGTTTCCAGGTGTCACTCCTCAGAGGCTTTGGTTTGAAGAACAGGGTATGGGGCTTTCCTGAGGCACGGAACAGAACTCCTCTCATCTCCACATGGGAAGTTTCCTTGTTGGAGCCGTGTCAAACACCTCATGTTGGAGAATCCTGCAGAGTCCCTGAGCCACCTCCACATTCCAAGATCTCCCAGGCCACCAAGCCACAGTAGGACTCATCTTCAGGAGAGTCCATTTCAACTCTCCCCTCTGGGTAGCTCACCCAGGAGCCCGCAGATTGAGCCTGCCTTGTCCTGACTAAAGAGTGGGAATATGAGGTGGCGTTCCCAGGCATCCATGCTTAGACACCTGCTCTCGAGTCTTTCCATATGGGGCCTCTTGGAACCATCCAATAGGACTGGACTGTCGTGCAGAAGGTAACCTTCAGTTTTGGAGCAGTTCACAAATCCCCTCGTAGGCAAAACTTTCTGGCCTCATGAAGCCCCCACACCCTTCAGGAAGAGGCCATGCTGGACAAGAACTCTAGCCTGAGGCACGTCTCATAGTTGACATGACCTCAGTGCAGGAGATCTCGATTCAGCCTCTGCAGAGTGGGCCTGCCGTGCCCTCGGTCCCAAACATCACGCTAGCTTGTGTTTTCAGACTTCCTTCCTCACACTCCTGGCAAACAAGCCCTCCGGACTAGGAACTCCGGAACCAAAACCCAGCCCAGTGTCTGCTCAACGGAAGAAAAACGTTTCCCTGTGGGGCTGTCCAGAAAACCCAGATGAGGATCAACCTGCTCGGGCCTCGACGGTACCCGAACTGGATAGGCTGCTCTGGGCACTCATGCTCTGCCTGACACAGCCTGAAGCCAGACGTCCAGACAGTCAAGGAGACAGCTGGCCGCACACCCAGCACTTCGGACACGCCATGGTCTTATGCCGTCACCTCATCCTAACCTTGGTTTTCAGATATCTGAACCTAGACATTATATCAATTCTCCACACAGCTGGGTATAGCAAGCACAAAACAGAACTCCTCCTTCCCCATGGCTGTCAAGCTTGCTCTTGGCATGGAGTCACACGTTCAGGGTGGGAGAAACCTTCATGGCCCCTGATGCCACGCCCAAACTTGAGTGCTGCTTGGGCACAAATTCACACTGTGACCCTCAGCATGAGCCCCATGTCAAAGAAAGGCCTGTCAGGGCCTGGACCAAGAGCCCACCTATGGGGCTTGCCAAGCCCCTATGCACCCAATCCTCACCACGGTTTGAATTTTCCAGTCGCCCCGCCCGTACCTGGAGCTCTGCTCTGGAATCCCTTTCTTGGAGAGACCCATGAGCCAGACAACACGACTCCACCCTTCCCACAAAATGACCCCAAACTCTTGGGAGCTGGGACAAATCCCCAGAGAGGGATACTCGTCCACAGTACCTGAGGCCACCGCTCCAATCCACGGCTATCCCGGACACAACATCCAGAGACAAAAGCCTGAAGGAACGCCTCCCACTCGCCCTTGTTTCAGAGGCCCAGGAGCTCCCTCTCGGGCTGTACATCCGGCCGGCCATACCCTAGGCGCCACTCATAAGCTGAGTTTGTGTATTCAGACTTCTGTGCCCACAGCCTGGACCCACACAACATCCAGGCTAGGGCCTCTGGACCAAACAGCGAAAGATTGTGCCTGCCCTCTCCAAGGAAAGCGTGCCCAATCCATTGACCACAACCCTACAGGTTAGGGAAAAGCTCCAAGGTCCCTGAGGCCATCAATAGTATAGGCCACCCTGGACTAAGAGGGGCTCTCTGACACCAGCGGAGCAACTATCTCCACTTAGACTCTCAGACAGTGTCCCCAGAGACAGAAGGTTGAAATGGACAGGCCCCCAGGCCCTAATCTGAACCTTAGCTTTGGTTTCCATGTTTCCGTTCTCAGAGGACTGTTTTCGTAGACCAGCACATGGGGCTTTTCTGAGGCACCAAACCAAACATCTCTCATCTCCACATGGGCAGCTTTCTTACTGGGATGTATCAAACACTTCAGGTAGGAGAGTTCCGCAGGGCCACTGAACAACCAGCACATTCCAAGGTCTCCATGGACCCAAACGCACATTATGACGCATCCTCAGGAGAGGCCATTTCAACTCAGCCCCCTGGGTCGCCTATTCCAGAGGCAGCAGATCAAACATATCTTGTCGCTAATAGCCAATGGGAATGCGAGGCATGCTGTACAGGGATCCATCCTTCGAGCCCTGCTCTCCAGTCTTTCCATATGGTATGTCCTGGAGCCATGCAACAGGACTCGAATGTCCCGCAGAAGGAAACCTTGTGGTTTGGGGCAACCTCCAAACTCAGCGTGGGAAAACTTCCTTGGCCTCATGAGGCCCCCACTTCATGAAGGTGCCATCATGGACACATACTCCAGCCTCAGCCAACGTCTGATCCTCAGCCTGATTTCAGATGCAGGAGATTTTGATTCAGCCTCTGCAGAGTGGGCCTGCTCTGCCCTTGGCTCCAATCCACACACTAGCTTGTGTTTTCAGACTTCCGTCCTCACACTCCTGGCCCACAAACCCTCCCTACTGGGAATTCTGGGGCCACAATGAAGCACTGTGCCTGCCTCCCAGGAGAAAAACATTGTCTATGGCGCTGCCCAGAAACCACAAATGAGGATCAAACTGCTTGGCCCTCGGCAACACCCCAATTGCATAGGCTACCTTAAACAGTGATGCTCTGTCGCAAATAGCCTGAGCCCAGACCTTCCAACAGACACCGACACAGCTGGCTGCTCACCCAGCACATTGGACCTGCCACTGCCTTAGGCCACCATCCATTGCCAACCTGGGTTTAAGTCATCGGAACCTAGACCTTATCTCCAATCCCTGCACAGGGGGGAACCTGATGCACAAGTCAGAACCCCTCCTTCCCCATGGCAAGAAACCTTGCTGCTGGCAGTGAGTCAAACCTTCAGTGTAGGAGAAAACGGCATGGCCCATTAGGCCATGCCCAAGCGTGAGGGCTGCCTTGGGCACAAACACACATTGTGACCCTCAGCGTGAGTACCTTATTCAAGTAACGCCTCTCAGTGACTGGACCAAGAGCCCGCATATGTGGCTTGCCATGCCCATAGGCACCCAGGACTAACTAGATGGTGTGTATTCCAGTTGAGGGAACCCACTGCTGTGCTCTAGAGTCCCTCTCCTGGGGGGTCCCCTGTGGCAGAAAACAGTACTCTTTATTCCCACAGAATGAACACAAACACTTGGGAGCTTGGACAATCCCCCGAGAGGAAGGCTCTTCCTCGACCTCTGAGACAACCCCTACCCTGACAGGACACTGTAAACGCAACACCCAGAGACAAAATCCTGAGTGACTGCCTCCCACTTGCCCTACTTTGATTTCCAGAGGATCTCCCCTCACGGACTAGAGATCAGGCCTGCCATTACATTGGCCCCTAGCTGAGCCAAGTTTGCTTTTTCAGACATCTGTCCCCACAGCCCTGGCAAACACAGCCTCTAGGCTGGGTCCTATGGAGCCATACCACAGGACCGTGCCTGCTCTCTCCTGGCAAACAGTGTCCATTCCTTTGGCCACACACCTCCAGAATATGAGAAACCTCAAGGCCTCCGAGGACATCCCACTACTGGGAGCCTCACTGGACTCACAGGGGCATTCGGACACAAGCTGAGCAGCTACATCCATGAATGCATGCACACAGATTTCAACAGAGATAGAAGGTTGAGCCGGACAGGCCTTTAGGCCGTAGTCTCAACTCTTGCTTTGGTTTCCAGGTGTCACTCCTCAGAGGCTTTGGTTCGAAGAACAGGGTATGGGGCTTTCCTGAGGCACGGAACAGAACTCCTCTCGTCTCCACATGGGAAGTTTCCTTGTTGGAGCCGTGTCAAACACCTCATGTTGGAGAATCCTGCAGAGTCCCTGAGCCACCTCCACATTCCAAGGTCTCCCAGGCCACCAAGCCACAGTAGGACTCATCTTCAGGAGAGTCCATTTCAACTCTCCCCTCTGGGTAGCTCACCCAGGAGCCCGCAGATTGAGCCTGCCTTGTCCTGACTAAAGAGTGGGAATATGAGGTGGCGTTCCCAGGCATCCATGCTTAGACACCTGCTCTCGAGTCTTTCCATATGGGGCCTCTTGGAACCATCCAATAGGACTGGACTGTCGTGCAGAAGGTAACCTTCAGTTTTGGAGCAGTTCACAAATCCCCTCGTAGGCAAAACTTTCTGGCCTCATGAAGCCCCCACACCCTTCAGGAAGAGGCCATGCTGGACAAGAACTCTAGCCTGAGGCACGTCTCATAGTTGACATGACCTCAGTGCAGGAGATCTCGATTCAGCCTCTGCAGAGTGGGCCTGCCGTGCCCTCGGTCCCAAACATCACGCTAGCTTGTGTTTTCAGACTTCCTTCCTCACACTCCTGGCAAACAAGCCCTCCGGACTAGGAACTCCGGAACCAAAACCCAGCCCAGTGTCTGCTCAACGGAAGAAAAACGTTTCCCTGTGGGGCTGTCCAGAAAACCCAGATGAGGATCAACCTGCTCGGGCCTCGACGGTACCCGAACTGGATAGGCTGCTCTGGGCACTCATGCTCTGCCTGACACAGCCTGAAGCCAGACGTCCAGACAGTCAAGGAGACAGCTGGCCGCACACCCAGCACTTCGGACACGCCATGGTCTTATGCCGTCACCTCATCCTAACCTTGGTTTTCAGATATCTGAACCTAGACATTATATCAATTCTCCACACAGCTGGGTATAGCAAGCACAAAACAGAACTCCTCCTTCCCCATGGCTGTCAAGCTTGCTCTTGGCATGGAGTCACACGTTCAGGATGGGAGAAACCTTCATGGCCCCTGATGCCACGCCCAAACTTGAGTGCTGCTTGGGCACAAATTCACACTGTGACCCTCAGCATGAGCCCCATGTCAAAGAAAGGCCTGTCAGGGCCTGGACCAAGAGCCCACATATGGGGCTTGCCAAGCCCCTATGCACCCAATCCTCACCACGGTTTGAATTTTCCAGTCGCCCCGCCCGTACCTGGAGCTCTGCTCTGGAATCCCTTTCTTGGAGAGACCCATGAGCCAGACAACACGACTCCACCCTTCCCACAAAATGACCCCAAACTCTTGGGAGCTGGGACAAATCCCCAGAGAGGGATACTCGTCCACAGTACCTGAGGCCACCGCTCCAATCCACGGCTATCCCGGACACAACATCCAGAGACAAAAGCCTGAAGGAACGCCTCCCACTCGCCCTTGTTTCAGAGGCCCAGGAGCTCCCTCTCGGGCTGTACATCCGGCCGGCCATACCCTAGGCGCCACTCATAAGCTGAGTTTGTGTATTCAGACTTCTGTGCCCACAGCCTGGACCCACACAACATCCAGGCTAGGGCCTCTGGACCAAACAGCGAAAGATTGTGCCTGCCCTCTCCAAGGAAAGCGTGCCCAATCCATTGACCACAACCCTACAGGTTAGGGAAAAGCTCCAAGGTCCCTGAGGCCATCAATAGTATAGGCCACCCTGGACTAAGAGGGGCTCTCTGACACCAGCGGAGCAACTATCTCCACTTAGACTCTCAGACAGTGTCCCCAGAGACAGAAGGTTGAAATGGACAGGCCCCCAGGCCCTAATCTGAACCTTAGCTTTGGTTTCCATGTTTCCGTTCTCAGAGGACTGTTTTCGTAGACCAGCACATGGGGCTTTTCTGAGGCACCAAACCAAACATCTCTCATCTCCACATGGGCAGCTTTCTTACTGGGATGTATCAAACACTTCAGGTAGGAGAGTTCCGCAGGGCCACTGAACAACCAGCACATTCCAAGGTCTCCATGGACCCAAACGCACATTATGACGCATCCTCAGGAGAGGCCATTTCAACTCAGCCCCCTGGGTCGCGTGTTCCAGAGGCAGCAGATCAAACATATCTTGTCGCTAATAGCCAATGGGAATGCGAGGCATGCTGTACAGGGATCCATCCTTCGAACCCTGCTCTCCAGTCCTTCCATATGGTATGTCCTGGAGCCATGCAACAGAACTCGAATGTCCCGCAGAAGGAAACCTTGTGGTTTGGGGCAACCTCCAAACTCAGCGTGGGAAAACTTCCTTGGCCTCATGAGGCCCCCACTTCATGAAGGTGCCATCATGGACACATACTCCAGCCTCAGCCAACGTCTGATCCTCAGCCTGACTTCAGATGCAGGAGATTTTGATTCATCCTCTGCAGAGTGGGCCTGCTCTGCCCTTGGCTCCAATCCTCACACTAGCTTGTGTTTTCAGACTAACCTCCTCACACTCCTGGCCCACAAACCCTCCCTACTGGGAATTCTGGGGCCACAATGAAGCACTGTGCCTGCCTCCCAGGAGAAAAACATTGTCTATGGCGCTGCCCAGAAACCCCAAATGAGGATCAAACTGCTTGGCCCTCGGCAACACCCCAATTGCATAGGCTACCTTAAACACTGATGCTCTGTCGCAAAAGCCTGAGCCCTGACCTTCCAACAGACACCGACACAGCTGGCTGCACACCCAGCACATTGGACCCGCCACTGCCTTCGGACACCATCCATTCCCAACCTGGGTTTTCAGTCATCGGAACCTAGACCTTATCTCCAATCCCTGCACAGGGGGGAACCTGATGCATAAGTCAGAACCCCTCCTTCCCCATGGCAAGAAACCTTGCTGCTGGCCGTGAGTCAAACCTTCAGTGTAGGAGAAAACGGCAAACCTGCCGGGCCTCATGAAGCCCCCCATATCCTTCAGGGAGAGGCCATCATGGTCAAACACTCTAGCTTGAAGCACGTCTCATAGTAGACATGACCGCAATGCAGGAGATCTTGATTCAGCCTCTGCAGAGTGGCCTGCCGTGCCCTCGGTCCCAAACCTTACGCTAGCTTGTGTTTTCAGACTTCCTTCCTCACACTCCTGGCAAACAATCTCTCCAGAGTAGGAATTGCAGAACCACAAGCCTGCTCAGTTACTCCCCACCGGTAGAAAACGTTTCCTTGTGGGGCTTTCCATAAAACCCAGATGAGGATCATCCTTCTCTTGCCTCGACGGCACTCAGATTTGATAGGCTGCTCTGGGCACTAATGCTCTGCCTTTCACAGCCTGATGCCAGACGTCCAGACAGGCAAGGAGACAGCTGGCCACACACCTAGCACTTCTGACACGCCATGGTCTTATGCCGTTATCTCTTCCTAACCTTGGTTTTCCGATATCTAAACCCAGATATTATATCAATTCCCCACACAGTTGGGCATTTGAAGCACAAATCAGAACTCCTTTTTCCCCATGGCTGTAAGGCTTGCTCTTGGCATGGAGTCACACATTCAGGGTGGGAGAAACCTTCATTTCCCCTGAAACCACGCCCAAACTTGAGTGCTGCCTTGGGCACAAATTCACTCTGTGACCCTCAGCATGAGCCCAATATCAAAGAAAGTCCTGTCAGGGCCTTGACCAAGAGCCCTCATATGGGGTGTGCCAAGCCCCTATACACCCAATCCTCACCAGTGTTTGAGTTTTCCAGTATCCCCCCTGTTCCTGGGGCTCTGCTCTGGAATCACTTTCTTGGAGAGACACATGAGCCAGACAACAGGACTCCACCCTTCCCACAAAATGACCCCAAACTCCTGTTAGCTGGGACAAATCCCCAGAGAGGTTACTCGTCCACAGTCACTGAGGCCACCCCCTACAATCCACGGCTATCCTGGACGCATCCAGAGACAAAAGCCTGAAGGAATCTCGCCCTTGATTCACAAGCCAAGGAGCTCACTCTTTATCTGTACATCCGGCCTGCCATACCTCGGCGCCACTCATAAGCTGAGTTTTTGTTTTCAGACTTATGTGCCCACAGCCTGGACCCACACACCCTCCAGGCTAGGGCATCTGGAGCCACAGTGAAAGATTGTGCCTGCCATCTCCAAGGAAAGTGTGCCCAATCCATTGACCACAACCCTACAGGTTAGGGAAAAGTTCCAAGGTTCCTGAGGCCATCCTGATAGTGTAGGCTGCCCTGGACTAAAAGGTGCACTCTGACACCAGCTGAGCCATTATCACCACTTAGACTCTCAGACAGTGTCCCCAGAGACAGAAGATTGAAATGGACAGGCCCTTAGGCCCTATTATGAACCTTAGCTTTAGTTTTCATGTGTCTGTCCTCAGAGGACTGGTTTCTTATACCAGCATATTAGGTTTTTCTGAGGCTCCAAACCAAACCTCTCTCATCTCCACATGGAGTGCTTTCTTACTGGATCTGTATCAAACCCTTCTGGTCGGAGAATTCCGCAGGGCCACAGTACAACCATCACATTCCAAGGTCTCCATGGACAGAAACCCACATTATGACGCATCCTCAGGAGAGGCCATTTCAACTCAGCCCACTGGTTAGCTTGCCCCAGAGCCAGCAGAACAAACATATCTTGTCGTTAATGGCCAAAGGGAATGCGAGGCATGTTGTTCAGGGATCCATCCTTTGAACCCTCCTCTTCAGTCGTTCCGTATGGTATGTACTGGAGCCATTCAACAGGACTCGACTGTCTTGCAGAAGGAAACCTTGTGGTTTGTGGCAACCTCCAAACTCAGCGTGGGAAAACTTCGTCAACCTCATGAGGCACCTGCTTCATGAAGGTGCCATCAAGGGCACAATCCAACCTCAGCCAATGTCTGATCCTCAGCCTGACTTCAGATGCATGAGATATCTTTTCAGCCTTTGCAGAGTGGGCCTGCTCCCCACCTCACCCTATGTTTTGTTTTCAGACTCTACCCTAGCACTCCTGGCCCAAAAGCCCTCATGATTGGGAATTCTGGTTCCAGAACGAAGCACTCTGCCTGCCCCCCAAAGAAAAACATTGTCTATGGCATTGCTCAGAAACCCCAAATGAAAATCAACCTGCTCAGCCCTCGGCAACACCCCAATTGCATAGGCTACCCTAAACACTATGCTCTGTATTACATAGCCTGAGCCCAGACCTTGTGAGAGACATTGAGACAGTTGGCTTCACACCCAGCACATCGAACCTGCCATGGGTTAGGCCATTTCATCCCTTCCCATTGACCTGGGTGTCTTCCTGGAGGTATATTCTGAGGCTGTGTCAGACTATGCATTTTTTCTGGAGCTTCCTATGGAATTGGGGTGGTATTAGGGGCCTTGCAATTTTCTCTTAATCTGGTGGGTTGGGAAACTGAGACAGGCTGACATTCCTTGGGAGAGCTGGCCCAGTGCTGTTGTGTGTTCCTGGAGGCCCCATCCTGGAGGGCATATGGGTCAGGACTCTGGGTCCAAAGTCTTCAGACACAAACTCGGGTAAGAGTTAAGCTCAAGGTGATGGCAGACCCAATCTGCAGACCCTGAGCGAAGCATCTCCAGATATGAAATTCGGACGGCTGTGAGGCAGGAGCACAGTCTTTTCTGTCTGACTTGTTTGTCTATGATGGCCACGAAATGGAGGGGTGGCCTCATGGGTCCATGTGAGATTCTACCTCTCTGGGAATTCTGCTCGGCACCCAAGAGTTTGGTGTATTTCCGGGGGATGGGAGGAGCGCAGTTTTATGAGTCAGGGATCCCGTCCAAACAGCCATTCCAGAGATGGATCCTGGGTTCTGGAGCCCTGATCACCGCAACAAGGCTTAGGATTTGGGCCTAGGGTCCTGCTCTATGTTTTCCTGGTACAGCTCCCGAGTGTTCTTGTTGGAAATGGGTCTCATTCTGAGGGTCACAATGCCTGTTTTTGCCCAGATGCCCATGCTGAGTGGGTGTGACCTCATGGGCTATGCACTTGGCTCCCACTCTGAGGGTTGGACTGCCATCTCAACATTCAGTTTTCCTGCCATGGGGAAGGAGGGTACTTTTTTATGCTTCAGGTTCCCCCATGGGCAGGAACTTGAGCTAAGTTCTGGGACAGGTGCCTGAATACCCAGTTCACTTTGAGATGAGGTCCTCGGGCCAAGGCAGGACCCACCTGCAGAAAATGAGGCCTGCTTTCTGGGTGGCTGTCAGGAGCTCGGGCTCGAGCTGTGTCAGACAGAACATTCGTGGAGAGTTCGGCCTATGATATTGGGGTGCTTTTGAGAGCTGTGCAACTGGATCCTCATGGGGGATTTTTGCACAGACCCTTTCTTCACTTCTTCTATTTGGTGAGCAGGCAGATGGCTGCATTACGGCTCCAGAATATCCAAGTTGGAGGGTTTGCAGGCGAGGAGTGTGAGGACAGAAGTATGAAAACATAAGCTACGGTTACGCTCAGTGCCGAGCACATGTCTATTCCAATGTACAGCAGTTGTTTCGAGATCTCCAGCACCTGGGCGAGGGGAAGATGTCTGCTCACGCTGGAGTTTGTATCCATGATGGCCAACAAATGGTGGGGAGGCCTCAAGAATTCTTGGAGATTTTTCCAAGCTGGAGCTTGTGAGCTGCTCCAAACATCAAGGTGTCCTACTAAGGGACAGCAGAAGTCTTCTTACAGGGCTCCAGGGTCCCCCATATGAAAGATTCGATAGCAATGCTCTCTGAATGGAGGCCTGGGATGCCAATCTCTTGTTACCATTGCAGCTGAGGAACAGGGTAAGCTTGAACCAATGACACTGATTCCAAGTTCCAAGTGATTTGCGTTGATGGAAGTTCTCAGTCTAACAGGTTCCAATGCTGCTTGATGTCCAGGGAGACCTTAGAATGTGGTGGCGGCTCTCTGACCATTGAGGATTCTCTATCCTTAGGATTAGACCCAGTACCCAGGAGCCAGGTTTCCTTCTTGGGACAGGAGGTGTGCTCTTGTATGGCTCACGGACCACAGGTTGGACCATATGCTTGAATTTCCAGAACAGCCCTCTAGGGAGGGAGACCTCAAAACATAAGCTAGGGTTCTGATGAGGTTTTAGGGCCATGGAAGTTTCAATCTTCGGACTAAGTGCCATTGGCCTGCATGTCATCCTGGAGGTAGGTGCTGAGGCTGTGTCAGGCTGTGCACTTTTTCCAGAGTGGCCTATGATATTGGGGTGCAGTCAGGGGCCTTGCAGTTTTCTCCTAATCTGGACATTTTGGGAAACTGAGATGGGCAGGGTTTCCTCAGGAGAGCAGGGCCAGTGATGTCATGTGTTTCTCGAGGCCCCATCCTGGAGGTCATGTGTGTCAGGACTTTGGGACCAAAGACTTTAGACACAACCTCGGATAAGAGATAGGAGTGAGGTGTTGGCAGTCTGAATCTGAAGACCCTGAGGGAAGCTCCTCAGGATTTGAAATTCAGGTGGCTGGGAGGGAGGGGCACAGGCTTTTCTGTCTGGATTTTGTGTCTAGGATGGCCACTAAATGGAGGGGTGACCTCATGTGTCCATGGGATATTCTTCCACTCTGGTGATTCTGCTTGGCACCCAAGAGTTTGATTTCTTTCTGGGGAAGAGGAAAAGACTGTATTCCATCTCTGGGATCCTGTCCAAACAGGGATTCCAGAGATGGTTTCTGTGTCCAGACACTGGGAAAACTTAACCAAAGCTTCGATTTGGGTTCCTGGTCCAGATCCCAAGGGGGATCTTTGGAAAGGGGTCTCACTCTGAGGGTCACAATGCCTGTTTGTGCCCAGCTGCCCATCCTGTGTAGGCGTGGTCTCATGGACCATGCACCTGGTTCCCACTCAGCGTTGTACAGCCATCTCAACATTCAGTTTTCTGGCCATGGGGAAGGAGGAGCACTCTTTTGTGCTTCCGAGTCACCTATGGGCAGGAATTTGAGCTAAGTCTGGGACAGGTACCTGAATATTCAGGTTGCTTCAAGATGATGGCCTCGGGCCAAGGTTGGACCCACCTGGAGGATATGGGGCCCACTATCTGGGTGGCTGACAGGAGGTCGGGGATCAGGCGGTGTCAGACAGACAATTTATGCAGAGGTCGGTCTATTATATTGGGGTGACATTGAGGGCCGTGCAGGAGGATCCTCATGTGGGTTTCTGCGAAGACCCATAGGGCACTTCTTCTTTCTGGTGGGCAGGCAGAAAGCTGCACTGTGGCTTCAGAATTTCCAATATGGAGGGCTTGTAGGCGAGGAGTGGGAAGACAGAAGTCTGAAAACACAAGCCAGGGATAATCTCAGTGCGGACCACAGGACCATTCCATTGTGCAGTGGTTGTTTCGAGATTTCCAGCACCTGAGTATGGGCGAGGGTCAGATGTCTGCTCACGCTGGGTTTGCATCCATGATGGTCAACGAATTGTGGGGTGGCCTCAAGAATTCTTGGAGATTTTCCCAAGCAGGACCTTTTGAGCTGCTCCAAACAGCAAGGTGTCCTACTGTGGGACAGGGGAAGTCCGCTTACAAGGCTCCAGGGTCCCCCATATAGAAAGATTCGACAGCAGAGGTCTCTGAATGGGGGCCTGGGAAGTCTTCCTTGCATGACCATTGCAGCTGAGGAACATTGCAGGCTTGATCTGCTGGTTTTTGTTCAAATTTCCAAGTGATCTAAGTTGACGGATGTTCTCAGTCTAATGAGTCACAATGCTGCTTGGTGTCCAGGGAGACCTTAGAATGTGGTGGTGATGGTGCCTGGGTGGCTCAATGGGCTAAGCCGCTGCCTTCGGCTCAGGTCATGATCTCAGGGTCCTGGGATTGAGTCCCGCATCAGGCTCTCTGCTCAGCAGGGAGCCTGCTTCTTCCTCTCTCTCTCTTTGCCTTCCTCTATGCCTACTTGTGATCTCTCTCTGTCAAATAAATAAATAAAATCTATATAAAAAAAAGAATGTGGTTGTGGGTCTGTGGCCATGCAGGATTCTCCTACCTGAGGGTTAGACCCAGTTCCCAGGAGCCAGGTTCCCTTCTCGGGACAGGACGGGTTCTCTTGTATGCCTCAGGGACCACATGTCGGATCATATGTTGGATTTCAAGACCAGGCCTCTGGGCACAGAGGCCTGAATATCTAGGCTAGGGTTCTTATGAGGTTGTAGGGGCATGTCATCCTCAACCTTCGGACTTAGGGACTTTGACCTGTGATTCTTCCTGGAGGTAGATGCTCAGGCTGTGTCAGACTGTGCATTTTTTCCAGAGTGGCCTATGAAATTTGGGTGGGCTCAGGGGCCTTGCAGGCTTTTCCTAATCTGGAGGGTTTGTGCAACTGAGACGGCAGAATTTCATCCAGAGATCAGGCCCAGTGATGTAGTGTGGTTCTGTCAGCCCCATCCTGCAGGGAATGTGGTTAAGGGCTCTGGGACCAAAGTCTTCAGACACAAAATTGTGTATCAATTAGGAGGGAGGTGATGGAAGCCCCGATCTGCAGACGCTGAGGGCAGCTCCTCAGGATTTGAAATTCGTGTGGCTGGGAGGCAGGAGCAAAGGCTTTTCTGTCTGGATTGTGTCTAGGATGGCCTTGGAATGGTGGGGTGTCCTCATGTGTCCATGGAATATTCTACCTCTCTGGGGATTCTGCCCAGCACCCAAGAGTTTGGTGTCTCACTGCGAAGGAGAGAGCGTGGTTTACTGTTTCACGGTTCCCGTCAACACAGGGATTCCAGAGATGGGTTATAGGTCCCTGTGCCTGGATAACCCTACAAAGGCTTAGTATTTGGGCCTAGAGGCTTGACTGCCTGGCTCTGTGGGGCTTTGGTTCAGCTCCCATGGAGACTTGTTGGAAATGGGTCTCAGGGTAAGGGTCACAATGCCTGTTTGTGCCCAGATGCCCATCCTGAGTGGGCATTGGCTCTTGTTCCATGCACCTGGATCCCAATATGAGGGTTGGACCACCATATCAACATTTAATTTTCCTTCTATGAGGAAGGAGGAGTACTCTTTTGTGCTTCAGATTCCCCCATGCACAGTAATTTGAGCTATGTTCTGGGACTGGTACGTGAATAACCAGGTTGGTTTGAGATGAAGGACTCAGGTCAAGGCAGGTCACACCTGCCAGATATGGGTCCCGCTATCTAGGTGGCTACCAGGAGGTCGGGGCTCGAGCTGTGTCAGACAAAGCATTAGTTCACAAGGTGGCCTATGATATTGTGGTGCTATAGAGGGCTGTGCTGGTGGAACCTTATATGGAGTTTCACGCAGACCCATAGGGCACCTCTTTTTTCTGGTGGGCAGGCAGAAGGCTGCATTGTGGCTCCCAAATTCCCAATATGGGGGACTTGAAGGTGAGGAGTGTGAGAACAGAAGGCAGAAAACACAATCTATGCTTAATCTCAGTGCCGAGAACATGGCCGTTCCAATGTGCAGTGTTTTTTTTCAAGATCTCCAGCATCTGAGTACAGGCGAGGGTCAGATGTCTGCTCATGATAGAGTTTGTATCTATCGTGGCCAACAAATGAAATATCCAGCACCTGAGTAAAGGTGGATTTCAGACGTTTACGCACACTGGAGTTTGTGTCTCTGATGACCGAATGGAGGAGTAGCATCAAGAGGCTGATGCATGTGAGATGCTCCAAACAGCAAGGTTGTTTTTTCTACTGGACAGTTAGAGTCTGGTATGTTTTCTGCAGGGCCCCCCATGTGAAAAGTATGGGTAGCAGAGCCCTTCCACATGGATGCCTGGAAAGCACACCTCCATTGACCAATGCAGCTGAGGAACATGCAGGTTCTTTACGGTGCTTCTGGGGCGAAGCACCAAGGTCTTGAGTTGACATGGAATCTCTTGAAGATGGGTTACAATGCTGTTTTTTTTTTTTACCAGGTAGATCTTAGAATGTGTTGGTGGCTAAGGTGCCTGCAGGATTCTCCTACCCTGAGGGTTTAACACAGGTCGAAGAGCACGGTTACCTTCTGGGGACAGGAGATGTAGTGTTTTGTGGCTCAGGGACCACATGCCGTATCATAAGTTCCTATTCAAGAACAGGCCTCTGAAGACAGATGCCCGAAAACCTAATCTATTGTTCCAATGAGTCCCAGGGGCATGAGAGGTTCAATCTTCAGACTTAGGACAGTTGACTTGGGTGTCTGCCAGGATGTAGGTGATCAGGGAGTTTCAGACTGTGCACTTATGTCCAGAGTAACCTCCAATATTGGGGTGGCCACAGGGGCCTTGAATGTTTCAACCAACTCTGGAGGGTTTGGTTAACTGACATGCACAATTTCCATGGGGATGGCAAGCACAGTCCTGTGGTGTGGCTCCAGAGACTCCACCCTGGAGGGCATGTGAGCCATGGTTCTGGGAGGGAAGTCTGCAAACACAAACTTGGGTAAGGTTTAGTGGCTAGGTTATCGCAGGGCAATGTGTAGACCTGGAAGGCTACTCGTCAGGAACAGTAACTGGAATGACCCGAAGGCGGAAGCACAGGCTTTTATATCTGGATTGTGTGTCTAGGGTGACGTCAGAATGTAGCTGTGGCCTCATGGGTCCATGGGAGATTTTTCCTCTAAGGATACAGGCGGCTCCCAATATTTTGATGACTTTTTGGTATGGGAAGACTGCTATTTTCGATCTTAGGTGTGCCCCAAAACAGGGATTCCAGAGATGGGCTCTGGGTCTAGGCGCCTGGAAAATCCCACCAAGGGTTGGGATTTGGGCTTATGGGCAGACCAGGCCTGCAATGCAGGATCTTGGTGGTGCAACTGAGAGGGCTTGTTTGGAAACATGCTCAGGCTGAGCATTACAATTCCTGTTTGTGCCCAGGGTGGCCCTCAGGAGTGGGCGTGGTCCCATTGTCCATTTTCTGGCTCCCACACTGAGGGATGGACACACATTCCAATGGCCAGGTTTCCAGCCATGGGGAAGGAGGAAATATCTATTGTGCTTCATGTTCCCCCATAGGCAGGGATTACAGCAAAGGTCTGGGGACAGATGCCTGAATACCAAGGATGCATAGAGATGACAGATTTGGGCCATGGCCGTTCTCACATGCTGGATATGGGCCCCGCTCTCTGGGTGGCTGACACGAGGTCTGGGCTCAGGCTGTGTCAGACACAGCACTAGTGGCCAGAGAAGTCTATATATTGGGGTTCTCTCCAGGGCCGAGTAAATTGATCCTCATGTAGGGTTTCTGGCGAGACTCACGAAGCACTTCTTTCTGTGGGGCAGGCAGAATGCTGCCTTATGGATCCAGAATTCCCTATCAAGAGGGTTTGGGGACAAATAGGGTGAGAATGCAATTGTAAACACCAGCTATGCTTAAATTGAGTGCCAAGCGGAAGTCAGTTTCAATGTGCAGCAGCTTATACGAGATATCCAGCACCTGAGTAAGGGCAGATGTCAGATATTTGCTCACACTGGAGTTTGTGTCTAGGATGACGACTAATGGAGGGGTGGCTTCAGGAGGCAATGGAGGATTACCCACGCTTAAGATTGTGAGATGCTCCAAACAACAAGGTTTCCTTCTAATGGACAGGAGGAGTCTGTTTTTTTTTCCTCCAGGGTCCCTCAAGTGGAAGTTTGCGTAGCAGAACCCTCCCGCATGGATGACTGGAAAGCACACGTCCAATGACCATTGCAGCTGAGGAACATGACAGGTTCGTTTTGGTGGTTCTGGTGCCAAGTACCAAGGCCTTGAGTTGACTTGGAATCTCTTACAGATGTGTCCCAAAACTGGTTTGTTACAAGGGAGGTCTTAGAATGTATTGGTGCTATGGGCCACGCTGAGGGTTTGGCACAGGTCGATGTGCACAGTTTCCATCTTGGGAGAGGAGATGTTCTGTTTTGTGGCTCAGGGTACATATGTTGTATCCTGACTTGGTATTCAAGAACAGGCCTCTGAGGATTGATGCTGGCAACCTAATCTAGAGATCCAATGATGTCCTTGGTGCCCATCAGGTTCAATTTTCTTACTAAGGACCATTGATATGGTTGTCTGACTGGATGTAGGTGATCAGGGTGTTTCAGACTGTGCATTTGCATCCAGAGCCACTTCCACTATTGGGGTGGGCTCAGGGGCCTTGCAGGTTTCTCCTAACTTGGAGACTTTGGGGAACTGTGATGGGCACAGTTTCCTTGGGGATGGCAGGCCCAGTCCTGTGGTAAGGCTTCAGAGACCACCTCCTTGAGGATATGAGAGCCATGGTTTTGGGAGGGAAGTCTGCAAACACAAATTTGGGTCAGGGATAGTGGCAAGGTGATCGCAGGTCCAATGCATAGACCTAGAAGGCATCACATCAGGAACTGTAATTAGGGTGACTGAAAGCTGGTAGCACAGGCATTTCTATCTGGATTGTGTGTCCAGGATGGGCTCTGAATGTAGACGTGGTCTCATGGTTCAATGGGAGACTTTTCCTCTCTAAGGATCCTGGTGGATCTCCATAGATTGGTGGTTTTTCAGAGAAGAAAAGAGTGCTCTTTTCCATCTTAGGGGTGCTCCAAAACAGGGAAGAATGCTGTTTTCCAACTTAGGCTTATGCCAAAACAGGGATTCCAGAGACGGGCTCTGGGTCTGGGTGCCCGGATATCCCACCAAGTGTTAGGATTTGGGCCTAGGGGCATCCCAGGCCTGCAATGCAGGATCCTAATGGTGTAACAGAGAGGGCTTGTTTGAAAGCATGCTCAGGCTGAGGGTCATCATGCCTCTTTGTGCCCAGGGGGGCCCTCAGGAGAGGGCGTAGTCTCATTGGCCATATAGCTGGATCCCACTTTGAGGGTTGGACACCCATTGCAACAGCCAGGCTTCCTGCAATGGAAAGAGGAGTTCTCTATTGTGCTTCAGGTTCCCCCATTGGCAGGGTTACAGGAAAGGTCTGTGGAAAGTTGCCTTAATACCAAGGATGTGTACAGATGACAGGCTAAGAATTCCCAGGTAACAAAACAGCATTGTTACCCATATTCATGACATTCTATGTAGAAATAAGCCCTTAGAACTTCGCCCCAGAGCCACCAGAATGAACTTGCCATGTTCCTAAGCTGCAATGGTCAGTGGAGGTGTGGTTTCCAGGCAACCATATGGGGGTGCTCTGCTACACAAACTTTGCAATTGGCGGGGACCCTTGAGACAAAAAAACAGAATGCCCCTGTCCGGTAGAAGGAAACCTTCTGTTTGGAGCATCTCACAAGCCCCAGCTTGGGAAATCCTCCATTTCCTCTTGAAGCCACCACTCCATTTGTCAGTCATCATAGACACAAACTCCAGCATGAGCAAACATCTGACATCCGCCCTTACTCAGGTGCTGGATTTCAATTCGATCGCTGCACACTGGATCTGCCTTTAGTTTGACTGAATTAAGCCATAGCTTGGGTTTACAATTCCATCCTCAGCCTACTGGTCCACAAGCCCTATTGTGAGGGAATTCTGGAGCTACAACACAATATTCTGCCTTCCCCATAGAAAGAAAAAGGGCCTGGAGAGTCTGCCCAGAAACTCCATATGATGGTCAATCTTCTCGGTGCTAGACGGAACCCTGATTCATAGGCTGCCCTGGGCACTAGTGCTGTGTCTGACATAGCCGGAGCCAGGACCTAGTGTCAGCCACTGAGAGATCAGGGCCCATATACAGCATGTGAGACCAGCTATGGCCCAAGTCTGTCTTCTCTTCTATTCTTGGTATTCAGGCATCTGTACCCACACCTTTGCTGAAATCCTTGCCATTGGGGGAACCTGTAGCACAATAGAGAACTCCTCCTTCCCCATGGAAGGTATTCTGACAGTTGGGATAGTTGCTCAACCCTCAAAGTGGAAGGCAGCTCCATGGCCAAGGAGACCATGTGCACTCATGATGGCTTCCCCGGGCACAAGCAGGCATTGTGACCTCAGCCTGAGCATGCTTTCAACCAAACGCTCTCAATTGCATCTCTGGGACCCCGAATTGCAGGCCTAGTACACACCTAGGCCCAAATCCTAATTCTGGTGGGATTTTACAGGGGCCCAGACACAGAGCCCATCTCTGGAATCCCTATTTTGGGGGACCCTTAAGATGGAAAACAGCACTCTTCCCTTCCCCGAGATAGTCACCAAACTCTTGGTAGCCACCAGGATCCTTGAGTGGAAAAATCTGCCATAGACCCATGAGAACACACCTGCATTCCGAGGCCATCCTGGACATACAATCCAGATACATATCATGTGCTATCACCTTTGAGTCATCGGATTTACAGTTCCTGACGAGCTGCCTTCCAGGTCTATGCATTGGGCCTGCAATCACCTTGCCATTAACCTAAACTGAGTTTGTGTTTGCAGACTTCCTTCCTAAAACCATGGCTCACATGACCTCCAGGTTCTGGCATCTGAAGCCACACCACAAGACTGTGCATGAGATCCTCAAGGAAACTGTGCCCATCACTTTTGCCCGATACCTTTAGATTAGGAGAAACCTGCAAGGCCCCTGAGCGCAGCCAAATAATGGAGGCCACTCTGGGCACAAATGCACAGTCTGAGACACCCTGATCACCTCCATACAGGCAGACACCCAAGTCAATGCTCCTGAGTCAGAAGATTGAACCTGACATGCCCCGAGGACTTCATTGGCACACTAGATTAGGTTTACAGGTATCTGTCATCAGAGGCCTGCTCTGGAATATCAACTTATAATAAAATATATAGTCCCTGAGCCACAGAACAGAATATGTCCTCCCCAAAAAGGAAGCCATGCTCCTGGAATTGTGTCATACCCTTAGGGTATTTGGATCCTGAATGGCCCCTTAGCAACCAGCACATTCTATGATATTCCTGGTAACAAACCATCATTGTGCCCCATCTTCATGAGACTCCATGTCAACTCAAGGTCTCGATATATTGCCCCAGAGCCACCAGAATGCACCTGCCATGTTCCTCAGGTGCAATGGTCAATAGAGGGGTGATTTCCAGGCATCCCTGTGGGGTTCTCTGCTACAAAACTTTCCACATGGAGAAACCAGAGAAAACAAACCAGACTTCTCCTGTCCGGTAGAAAGAAACTTTGCTATTTGGAGCATCTCACAAGCCCCAGCATGGGAAATCCTCCATGGCCTCTTGACGCCACCCTTCCATTTGTGGGTAATCACAGACACAAACTCCAGTGTGAGCAAACATCTGACATCCACCCTTACTCAGGTGCTGGATATTCGAAACGGCAGCTGCACACTGGAACTGCCTTTTGCTTTTCACTGAACTTAACCATAGCTTTGTATTACTATTCTATCCTCACCACACTGGTCCACAATATCTCTTGATAGGGAATTCTGGAGCCACAACGCAGTATTCTGCCTTCCACATAGAAAGAAGAAGGACCTGTTGAGTCTGCCCAGAAACCTCACATGAGGATCAATCTACTCAGACCACGAGGCAACCCTGATTAATAGATTTCCCTGACCACTAGTGCTGTGTCTGACAGAGTCTAAGCCCCGACCTCGTGTCAGCCACCCAGAGTTGAGGGCCCATATTAAGCATGAGAGATCGGCCATGGTCCTGGGCCATCATCTGTACCCATCCTTGGTATCCAGTCATCTGTCCCCCAAACTTTGCTGGAATTCCTGCCAATGGCGAACCTGAAACACAATAGAGAACACCTCCTTCCCCATGGCAGGAATATTGGTTGTCCAACCCTCAGCGTGGGAGCCAGCTGCATGGCCAAGGAGACCATGCCCACTCCTGAGGGCCGACATGGGCACAGGCAGGCATGGTGATCCTCAGCCTGAGCATGTTTTCAAACAAACACTCTCAGTTGCTCCTCCAGTACCAGCATTGCAGGCCTGGTATGCCCCTAGGCCCAAATCCTAACCCTTGGTGGGATTTTCCAGGTGCCCAGACCCAGAGTCTGTCTCAGAATCCCTGTTTGGGGCACCATTAAGATGGAAAACAGCACTCTTCCCTTCCCTGAGAAAGGCACCAAACTATTGGGAGCCGCCAGGATCCTTAGAGAGAAAAAATCTCCCATGGACCCATGAAAACAAACCTGCATTCCGAGGCCATCCTGTCCACACAATCCAGAGAGAAAAGTCTTTGCTACCGCTTTCGAGTCATCATATTTACATTTCCTGACGAGCTGCCCTCCATGTCTATGCATTGGGCCTATGATCATCTCGACACTAACCCTAACCCCAGTTTGTGTTTGCCGACTTCTCTCCCAAAACCATGGCTTACATGCCCACCAGGATGTGGTCCCTCAAGCCACATCACAGGAAAGTTCCTGCCATCCCCAAGAAAACTGTGCCCATCAGGTTGTCCAAACCCTCCAGATTAGGAGAAACCTGCCAGGCCCCTGAACCCACCCCAATATTGGCGGTTGCTCTGGATGCAAACGTGCATTCTGAAACACCCTGAGCACCTCCATCGAGGCAGAAAGCCAAGTCAATGGTTCTGAGTCAGATGATTGAACCTGACATGCCCCTAGGACTTCACTGGAACCCTAGATTGGGTCTTCAGACATCTGTTCTCAGAGTCCTGTTCTGGAATACCAAGTTATGATACAACATATGGTCCCTGATTCCCACAACAGAACATCTCCTGTCTCCAGAAGGAAAATGTGCTCTTGGATCTATGTCCAACTTTCAGGGTAGATGGATCCTGCATGACCCATTAGCCCCAGCACCTTCTATGATCTCCCTGGTAACAAACCAGCATTGTGACCCAACTTCCTGAGACTTGATGCCAACTCAAGGTGTTGGTACTTTGCCCAAGAGCCATGAAACGAATCTGCCATGTTCCTCAGGTACAAAGGTCAATGGACGTGTGCTTTCTAGGCATCCAAGAGGTAGTTCTCTGCTACACAAAAATTCCACATAGGGAACCCTAGAGCAAACAAATAAGACTGCTCCTGTCAGGTTGAAGGAAACCTTGGTTGTTTGGAGCATCTCACAAGCCCCAGCCTGGGAAGTCCTCCACATTCTCTTGATGCCAACCCTCCATTTGTTAGTCATCATAGACACAAATTCCAGCATGAGCAAACATCTGACATCTGCTCTTACTCAGGTGCTGGATATTCGAATCAGTAACGCACACTGGAAATACCTTTCACTTGACACTGTATTCTTGCATAGTTTGGGTTTACAATTCCATCCTCACCCTACTGGACTGCAAGTCCTCTTGAGAGGGAATTAGGGAGACAAAACGCAACATTCTGCCTTCCCCATAGAAAGAAGAAGGGCCTGGTGAGTCGGCCCAGAAACTCCCCATGAAGATCAATCTACTTGGCCCTCGAGGGAACCCCGATTTATACTTTGCGCTGGCCACTAGCGCTGTGTCTGAGAGAGCCTGAGCCCCAAACTCGTGCCAGCCACCCAGAGTGTGGGGCCCTTATCCAGCATGTGGGACTGGCCATGGCCCAGTCATCTCTACCCATCCTTGGTATTCCGGCAACTATCCCAGACCTTTGCTGGAATCCCTACCAGTGGGGGAACCTGAAGCACAATTGAGAACTCCTCCTTCCCCATGGCAGGAAGCCTGGCTGTTGCTATGGGTGCCCAACCCTCAGAATTAGAACCAGGTGCATGGCCAATGAGACAACGCCCAATCATAAGGGCCGCCTGGGCCAAAGCAGGCATTGTGTCCCTCAACCTTAGCATGCATTCAAACAAATGCTCTCAGTTGTTTCTGCAGGGTCCCGCATCGCAGGCCTGGTATGCCCTTAGGACCAAATCCTAACACTTCGTGGGATTTTCCATGCCAACATAACCAGAGCCCGTCTCTGGAATCTCTGTTTTGAAGCACCCCTATGATGGAAAACAGCACTCTTCCCTCCCCTGAGAAAATTATTAGGAGCTGCCAGGATGCGTAGAGAGGAAAAATCTCCCAGGGCTCCATAAGACCACACCTTCATTCCGAGGCCATCCTGGACACACAATCCAGATACAAGAGACTGTGCTACCACCTTCGAATCACCTGGTTTACAGTTCCAGACGAGCTGCCCTACAGACCTATGCATTGGGCCTGTGATCACCTCGCCATTAACCCTACCCCAAGTTTGTGTTTGCAGACTTCTTTCCCAAAACCATGGCTCACATGCCCTCTATGATGGGTCTCTGTAGCCACACCACAGGAAAGATCCTGCTATCCCCAATGAAACTGTGTCCATCACAGTTGCCCAAACCCTCCAGATTAGGAGAGACCTGCAAGTCCCCTGAGCCCAGTCCAATATTGAGGCCACTCTGGACACAAATGCACAGTGTGCAACACCCTGATCACCTCCATCCAGGAAGACACCCAAGTCAATGGTCCTGAGTCAGAAGATTAGTCCCTGAACCCCACAATAGAATATCTCCTGTCCCCAGATGGAATTCGTGCTCTTCAACTTGTGTCAAGGGTCGGGGTATATGAATTATGCACAGCCCCTTAGCCCCCAGCACATTCTAAGATCTCTCTGGTAACAAACAAACAGCATTGTGATCCATCTTCATGAGATTCCATGTCACTTCAAGTCCTTGGTAATTCGCCCCAGAGCCACCAGAATGAACCTGCCATGTTCCTCACCTGATATGGTCAGTGGAGGTGTGCTTTCCAGGCATCCATGTGGGAGTGCTCTTCTACTTATTCTTTCCACATGTGGGACCCTGGAGCAAACAAACCAGACTGCCACTGACCAGTAGAAGGGAACCCTCTGTTTGGAGCATCTCAGAAGCACCAGCAGGAGAAATCCTTCATGGCCCTTGACACAACCCCTTCATTTGTCAGTCATCATAGACAAAAACTCCAGCATGAGAAAACATCTGAAATCTGCCGTTATTTAGATTCTGCATTTTCTTTTCCACCAATGCACACTGGAACTGCGTTTCACTTGACACTGAATTTATCCATAGCTTGGGTTTAGAATTCCATCCTCAGCCTCCTGGTCTGCAAGCCCTCTAGAGAGGGAATTTGGAGCCACAAGGCAACATTCTGCATTCCCACTAGAAAGAAATAGGGCCTGGTGAATCTTCCCAGAAACTCCACATGAGGATCAATCTACTTGGCACTCGATGGAACCTTGATTTATAGGCTGTCCTGGGCACTAGTACTAGTACTAGTACTAGTACTAGTACTAGTACTAGTACTGTGTCTGACAGAGCCTGAGCCAAGACGTAGTTTCAGGCACCCAGAGATATGAGCCCATATCCAGCATGTGAGATTGGCCAGGGCCCAAGTCCATCATCTCTACCCATCCTTGGTATTCAGGCACCTGTCCCCAGACCTTTTATGTAATCCCTACCAATGGGGTAACCTAAAGCACAATAGAGAACTCCTCCTTCCCCATGGTAGGAATCCTGGCTGTTGATATGGGTGTCCAAACCTCAAAGTGGGAGCCAGCTGCATGGCCAAGGAGACAATGCCCACTCATGAGGGCTGCCCTGGGCACAAGTAGCCATTGTAACCCTCAGCTTGATCAAGCCTTCAAAAAAATGCTCTTAGTTGCACCTCCAGGATCCTGCATTGCAGGCCTGATATGCCCTTAAGCCCAAATCCTAACACATCGTGGGATGTTCCATGTGCACATACCCAGAGCCCGTCACTGGAATCCCTGTTTTGAGGCACCCCTAAGATGGACAACAGCACTCTTCACTTCCCTGAGAAAGCCACCAAACTAATGGGATCCCCCAGGATCCTTGAGAAGAAGAATCTCCCATGGTCCCATGAGTCCACACCTGTATTCCGAGGCCAGCGTTGATATGCTATCCAGATACAAGAGACTGTGCTACTGGCTTCGAGTCACCTGATTTACAGTTCCTGACGTGCTGCCCTCAAGATCTTTGAATTGGGGCTGTGAACACCTCTCCATTAACCTTATCCCGAGTTTGTGTTTGCAGATCTCTCTCTAAAAACCATTGCTCACATGTCCTCCAGGATGGGGCCCCTAGAGTCACACCACAAGACTGTGCTTGCCATCCCCAAGGAAACTGGGCCCATCACAGTTGCCCAAAACCTCCTGATTAGGAGAAACCTGGAAGGCTCCTGAGCACATCCCAATATTGGAGGCTGCTCTGGATGCAAATGCACAGTCTGAAACACCCTGATCACCTCCATCCAGGCAGACACCCAAATCAATGGTCCTGAGTCAGATAATTGAACCTGACATGGCCCTAGGACCTCATTGGAAGAGGGATTAACTTTTCAGGCACCTGTCCTCAGAGGCCTCTTCTGGAATACCAACTTATGATACAAATTATGGCCCCTGAGCCCCAGGGTGGGAAATCCTCCATGGCCTCTTGACGCCACCTCTCCATTTGTTGGTCATCATAGACACAAACTCCAGCCTGAGCAAACATCTGAAATCCGCCCATATTCAGACGCTGATATTGGAATCAGCTGCTGCACACTGGAACTGCCTTTCGCTTTGCAATGAATTTAAGCCTAGCTTCAGACTACAATTTCATCCTCACCCT
The DNA here is from genome assembly GCF_964662115.1 of Mustela nivalis. NCBI lineage: Eukaryota > Metazoa > Chordata > Mammalia > Carnivora > Mustelidae > Mustela > Mustela nivalis. The sequence continues at coordinate 987,752 of NW_028136453.1, read as the reverse complement.
ACTGGTCTGCCATATCTCTTGATAGGGAATTCTGGAGCCACAACGCAACATTCTGCCTTCTTCATAGATAGAAGGACCTGGTGAGTCTGCCCATAAACTGCACATGAAGAACAATATACTCAGCCCAGGAGGGAACCCCTATTTATAGTTTGCCCTAGCCACTAGTGCTGTGTCTGACAGAGCCTGAGCCCCTACCTCGTGTCAGCAACCCAGAGGGTGGGGCCCACATTAACCATGTGAGACCGGCCATGGCCCAGGGCTGTCATTACTACCCATCCTTGGTATTCAGGCATCTGTCCCCTAGATCTTAGCTGGAATCCCTACCAATGGGGGGACCTGAAGCACAATAGAGAATTCATCCTTCGCCATGGCAGGAATCCTGGCTTTTGGATGGGTGTCCAACCCTAGGAATGGGAACTGGCTGCATGGCTGAGTAGACATCGCCCAATCCTGATGGCCTCCGGGGCACAAGCAGGCATTGGGACCCTCAGCTTGACCATACTTTCAAACAAACGCTCTCAGTTGCACCTCCAGGATCCCGCATTGTAGGCCTGGTATGGCCCTAGGCCTAAATATTAACCCTTGGTGGGATTTTCCAAGCACTTAGACCCAGAGCTCATCTCTGGAATACCTGTTTTGGGGCACGCCTAAGCTGGAAAACAGTACTCATCCCTTCCCGGAGAAATCCAACAAACTATTGAGAACCGCCAGGATCCTTGAGAGGAGAAATCTCCCATGGACCCTTGAGACAACACCTGCAATAAAGGCCATTCTGGAAATTAAATCCAGATACAATTACCTGTGCAACCACCTTTGAGTTACGTGATTTACAGTTCCAGACTTGCTGCCCTCCTGGTCTATGGATTGGGACTATGATCACCTTGCCACTAACCCTAACCTAAGTTTGTGTTTGCAGACTTCTCTCTCAAAATCATGGCGCACATGTCCTCCAGGATGGGGTCTCTGGAGTCACACCACAGGACAGTTCCTGCAATCCCCAAGGAAACTGCCCATCACAGTTGTCCAAAAACCCCATATAAGGAGAAACCTGCAAGGAACCTGAGCCAACCCTAGTATTGGATGCCACTCTGGACACAAATGCACAGTCTGAAACACCCTCATCACCTGCATCCAGTCAGACACCAGAGTCAATGATCCTGAGTCAGAAGATTGAATGACATTCCCCTAGGGCCTCATTCAAACCCTTTATTAGGTTTTCAGGCTTCTGTCCTCAGAGACCTGTTCTGGATTACCAATTTATGATACAACATATGGCCGCTGAGCCCCACAACAGAATATCTCCTGCCCCCAGAAGCAATCCGGGCTCTTGGGCCTGTGTCAAATCCTCAGGCTAGATGAATCCTGCATGGCCCATTAACCACCAGCACATTCTACGATCTCCCTGGTAACAAAGCAACATTTTGACCCATCTTCATGAGGTTCCATGTCCAATCCAGTCTTTATTTCTTCGCCTCAAAGCCACCAGATGCCATGTTCCTTCGCTGTCATGGTCAATGAAGGTGTGCTTTCCAGTCACCCATGTGGGAGATCTATGTTATCCGATCTTTCGACATGGGGAACCATGGAGGAAACAAATCAGACTGCCCCTGTCTGGTAGAAGGAAACCTTGCTGTTTGGAGCATCTCAAAAACACCAGATTGGGAAATCCTCCATAACCTCTTGACGCCACCCCTCCATTTTTGTGTCATCATAGACACAAACTCCAGCATGAGCAAATATCTGACATCCACCCTCACTCAAGTGCTGAATATTGGATTCAAACATTGCACACTGGAAATTCCTTTTGCTAGATACAGAATGTAACCATAGCTTAGGTTTACAATTCCATCCTCAGCCTCCTGGTCCACAAGCCCTCTTGATAGTGAATTCTAGAGCCACAAAGCAGCATTCTGCCTTCCCCTTACAAACAAGAAGGGCCTGGTGAGTCTGCCCAGAAACCATACATGAGGATCAATCTACTCGGCACTTGAGGGAACCCCAATTTATAGGCTGCCCTGGGCACTAGTGCTGTGTCTGACAGAGCCTGAGCCAAGACCTAGTGTCAGCCACCCAGTGATCGGGGCCCATATCCACGATTTGATACTGGCCATGGCCCATGTCCATCATCTTTACCCATCCTTGGTATTCAGGCCTCTGTCCCCAGACCTTTGCTGGAATCCCCGCTAATGGGGGAACCTGAAGCACTATAGAGAACTCCTCTTTCCCCATGGCAGGATTCTGGCTGTTGGGATGGTTTTCCAACCCTCAAAGTGGGAGCCAGCTGCATGGCCAATGTGACCACGCCCACTCATGAGGGCCACATGGGCATAAGCAAGTATTGTGACCCTCAGCCTGAGAATGATTTCAAACAAGCCCTCTCAGTTGCACCTCCAGGATCCTGCATGCAGGCCTGGTAAGCCACTAGGCCCAAATCCTAACACTTGGTGGGATTTTCCAGGGGACCAAACCCAGAGTCCGTCTCTGGAATCCATATTTTGGGGCACCCCTAACATGAAAAACAGCACTCTTCCCTTCCCCGAAAAAGCCACCAACTATTGGGAGCCACCAGGATCCTTAGAGAGGAAAAATCTCCCATGGACCCATGAGGCCACAACTGCATTCTGAGGCCATCCTGCACACAATACAGAGAAAAAAGCCTGTGATTCTGCCTTTGAGTCACCCGATTAACAGTTCCTGAAGAGCTGCCATCCATGTCTATGCATTGGGCCTGTGATAACCTTGCCACTAACCCTAACCCAAGTTTGTGTTTTCAGACTTCCCTCCCAAAACCATGGCTCACATGCCCTCCAGTTTGTGATAACTGGAGCCACACCACGGGATTGTACCTGTCTTCCCAAAGGAAACTGTGATTGTCACTATTAAACAAACACTCTAGATTAGGAGAAACCTGCAAGGCCCCTAAGCCCAGCCCAATATTGGAGGCCACTCTGGACGCAAAGGCACAGTCTGACACACCATATCACCTACATCCAGGCTGATATCCAAGTCAATGGTCCTCAGACAGAAGATTGAACCTGACATGCTCCTAAGATTCACTGGAACACTAGAATAGGTTTTCAGGTATCTGTACTCAGAAGGCTGTTCTGAATATCAATGTATGATACAATATGGTCACTGAGCCACACAAAAGAACATCTCCTGTCCTTAGAAGAAAGCTGTGCTCTGGACCTGTGTCAAACACTCTGGGTAGATGAATCCTTCAAGGCCCCCTGGCAACCAGCACATTCTATGATCTCCCTGACAACATACCAGCATTGTGACCCATCTTCATGAGACTCCATGACAACTCCAGCCCTTGGTACTTCGGCCCAGAGCCACCAGAATGAAACTGCCATGTTCCTCTGCTGCCATGGTCAATGTAGGTGTACTTTCCAGGCATCCAGCGGGAGTGCTCTGATACCAACTTTCCACATGGGGAACCCTGGAGGAAACAAACCATTCTCCCCTGTACGGTAAAAGGAATCTTTTCTGTATGGAGTATCTCAAGCCTGAGGGTGGGTAATCCTCCATGGCCTCTTGAGGCCACCCATCCATTTGTTGGTCATCATAGACACTAACTCCAGCGTGAGCAATCAACTGACATCTGCACTTACTCAAGTGCTGGATATTTGAATTAGCTGCTACACACTGGAATTGCCTTATGCTTGGCACTGAATTTAAAAGTAGCTTGGCGGGACGCCTGGGTGGCTCAGTTGGTTAAACAGCTGCCTTCGGCTCAGGTCATGATCCCAGCGTCCTGTGATCGAGTCCCACATCAGGCTCCTTGCTCCGCAGGGAGCCTGCTTCTCCGTCTGACTCTGCCTTCCACTCTGTCTGCCTGTGCTTGCTCTCGCTCGCTCTCTGACAAATAAATAAAATCTTAAAAAAAAAAAAGTAGCTTGGGTTTGCAATTCCATCCTCACCCTGGTGTTCAGTAAGCTCTCTTGATAGGGAATTCTGAAGCCACAACACAGCATTCTGCCTTCCCCATAGCAAGAAAAAACAGCCTGGAGAGACTGCCCAGAAACCCTACATGAGGATAAATCTACTCGACCCTCGAGTGAACCCCATTTATAGGTTTACCTGGCCACTAGCGCTGAGTCTGACAGAACCTCGTCTCTGACCTCGTGTCAGGACCCAGAGACTGGGCTACAACTCCAGAATGTGAGACCAGCCATGTCCCAGGGCTGTCATCTCTACCCATTCTTGATTCAGGCATCTGTCCCCAGACATTTGCTGAAATCCCTGCCAATGGGGGAACCAGAAGCACAATAGGGAAATCCTCCTTCCCCATGGCAGGAATGATGGCTCTTGGGATGGGTTTCCAGACCTCAGAGTGGTAGCCAGCTGAATGGCCAATGATAACCCGCCCACTCATGAGGGCCGCCCTGGACACAAGCAGGCATTGTGACCCCCAACATGAGCATGCTTTCAAACAAACACTCTCAGTTGCATTCCAGAATCCAAATTTGCAGGCCTGATATGCCCCTAAGCACAAATCCTAACACCTGGTGGGATTTTTCAGGGGACCAGAAACACAGCCTGTCTCTGGAATCCCTATTTTGGGACACCCCTAAGATGGAAAATAGCACTCTCCCCTTCGCCAAGAAAGCCACCATAGTATAGGGAGCCGCTAGGATCCTTCAGAGGAAAAATCTCCCATGGATCCATGAGACCACACCTGTATTCCGAGGCCATCCTGGACACAAAAGCCAGATACACAAGCCTGTGCTACCACCTTCAAGGCAACTAATTTATAGTTCCAGACGAGCTGCCCTCCAGGTCTATGCATTGGGCCTGCGATCACCTCACCGCTAACCTTAACCCGAGTTTGTGCTTACAGACTTCTATCCCGAAACCATGGCTCATATTTCCTCCAGGATGGGGTCTCTGGAGCCACACCAAAGGACTGTGCCTGCCATCCCCAAGGAAAATGTGTCCGTCACATTTGCCTAAAACTTCGAGATAAGGAGAAACCTGCAAGGCCCCTGAGCCCACCCCAATACTGGAGGCCCCTCTGGACACAAATGTGCATTCTGAAATACGCTGATCACCTGAATCCAGGCAGATACCCAAGTCAGTGTTTCTCAGTCAGAAGATTGAACCTGACATGCTCCTATGACCTCATTGTAACCCCTGATTAGGTTTTCAGGCATCTGTAATCAGAGACCTGTTCTGGAGTACCAACTTAAGATACAACATATGGTCCCTGATCCCCACAACAGAACATCTCCTTTCTCTAGATGGAAGCCGTGCTCTTGGAACTGTGTCAAACCCTCAGGGTAGATGAATCCTACTTGGCCCGTAGCCACCAGCAGATTCTAAGATCTCACTGGTAACAAGCCAGCATTGTGAGCCATCTTCATGAGATTCCATGTCAACTACAGGCCTTGGTACTTCACCCCAGAGCCTTCAGAAAGAACCTGTCATGTTCCTCAGCTGCAATGTTCAGTGGAAGTGTGCTTTCCAGGCATCCATGTGGGAGTGCTCTGCTACCCAAACTTTCCACATGGGGGACTCTCGAGCAAACAAATCTGACTGCCCTGTCCTGTAGAAGGAAACCTGGCTGTTTGGAGCATCTCACAAGCTCAAGTGTGGGAAATCCTCTATGACCTCTTTTCAACTCCTCTCCATTTGTCGGTCATTATAGACACAAACTCCAGCTTGAGCAAACATCTGACGTCTGCGCTTACTCAGGTGCTGGATATTCGAATCAGCCGCTGCACACTGGAAATGCCATTCGCTTGTCACTGAATTTATTCATAGCTTGGGTTTACAATTCCATCCTCACCCTACTGGTCCACAAGCCCTCATGATAGGGAATTCTGCAGCCACAACACAGCATTCTGCCTTCCCAATAGAAAGAAGAAGGGCCTGGTGAGTCTGCCCAGAAACTCCACATTATGATCAATCTACTTGTCCCTTGAGGGAACCCTGAATTATAGACAGCCCTGGCCCCTAGTGTTCTGTCTGACAGAGCCTAAGCCCCGACCTCGTGTCAGCCACCTAGAAGGCGGGGCCCATATCCCCCATGTTAGACTGGCCATGGAACAGAGCCGTCATCTTTACCCATCCTTGGTATTCAGGCATGTGTCCCCACACCTTTCCTGGAATCCCTACCAATGAGGGAACCTGAATCACAATAGAGAAATCCTCATTCCCCATGGCAGGATTCCTGTAAGTTCGGAAGGGTGTCCAACACTCAGAGTGTTAGCCTACTGAATGGCCATTGAGACCACCCCCATTCCTGAGGGCCACCCTATGCAAAAGCTTGCATAGTGACCCTCAGCCTGAGCATGCTTTCAAACAAACGCTCTCAGTTGTATCTCCAGGACTTGCATTGGAGGCCTGGTAAGCCCCTATGCCCAAATCATAACCCTTGGTGGGTATTTCCAGGTGCCCAGAGCCAGAGCACTTCTCTGCAATCCTTGTTATGGGACACCCTTAATATGGAAAACAGAACTCTTTCCTCTCTGAGAAAGCCACCACATTATAAGGAGCCGCCAGGATACTTGAGAGGAAATATCACCCATGGACACCTGAGACCACACCTGCATTCTTAGTCCATCGTGGATACACAATCCAGATAAAAAAGCCTGTGCTACCTCCTTTGAGGCATGCGATTTACATTTCACACGGAGCTTCCCTCCAGGAGTATGCATTGGGCCTACAATCACTTCGCCACTAAACCTAACCCGCATTTGTGTTTGCAGACTTCCCTCCCAAAACCATGGCTCTCATGCCCTCCAGCATGGGGTCTCTGGAGCCACACCACAGGACTGTGCCCACCATTGCCAAGGAAACTGTGCCCATCAAATTGCCCTATCTTTCCAGATTAGGAGAAACCTGCAAGGCCCCTGAGCCCACCCCAATACTGGTTGCCACTCTGTACACAAATGCACAGTCTGGAACACCCTGATCACCTACATCTAGGCAGACTTTGAAGTCAATGATACTGAGTCAGAGGATTGAACCTGACATTCCGTTAGGATTTTATTGGAACCCTAGATTAAATTTTCAGGCATCTATCCTCAGAGGCCTGTTCTGCAATACCAAATTATGATACATTTGGTCCGTTAGCCCCACATCAGAACATCTCTGGTCCGAGAAGGAAACCGTGCCCTTTGACCAGTGTCAAACCCTCAGGGTAGATGAATCCTACATGGTCCCTTAGCTACCAGCACACTGTAAGGTCTCCATGGTAACAAACCTTCATTATGACCCATCTTCATGAGACTTCATGTCAACTCCAGGCCTTGGTAATTCGCCCAAGAGCCACCAGAACGAATTGGCCATGTTTCTCAGCTGCAATTTTAATGGAGGTGTGCTTTTCAGGCATCCACGTGGGAGTGCTCTGCTACCCAAACTTTCCACATGGGGGACCCTGGAGCAAATAAACCAGACTCCCCCTGTGTGGTAGAAGGAAACTTTGCTGTTTGAAGCATCTCACAAGCCCCAGCATGTGAAATCCTCCATGGCCTCTTGACGCCACCCCTCCATTCATCGGTCATCATAGACATAAACTCCAGCATGAGGAAATGTCTGACTTTCACCTTTACTCAGGTGCTGGATATCTGGAATCAGACACTGCACAATGGAACTGCCTTTTGCTTGGCACTGAATTGAACCTTAGCTTGAGTTTACAATTCCATCCTCACCCTACTGGTCCCCAAGCCCGCTTGATAGGGAATTCTGGGGCCACAACGCAGCTTTTTGCCTTCCCCTTAGAAAGAAGAAGGGCATGGTGATTCTGCCCAGAAACTCTGCATGAGGATCCATCTGCTCAGCCCTTGAGGGATCCCTGATTCATACTCAGCCCTGACCACTAGTTCTGTTTCTGACAGAGCCTGAGTGCTCAATTCATGTCAGCTACTCAGAGAGTCAGGCATGTGAGACTGGCCATGTCTCAGGTCCCTCATCTCTACCCATCCTTGGTATTCAGGCATCTGTCCCCAGACATTTGCTAGAATACCTGCTAATGGGGGAACCTGAGGCACAATAGAGAATTCTTCCTTTTCCATGGCAGGAATCCTGGTAGTTGGGATGGGTGTCCTACATTAAAGTGGTAGCCAGCTGCATGGCCAAGGAGACAACTCCCACTCATAAGGGCTGCCCTAATCACATCAGGCATTGTGACACTCAGACTAGCATGCTTTCAAACAAACGCTCTCAGTTGTACCTCCAAGTCACACATTGTAGGCCTGGTACTCCCCTAGGCCCAAATCCTAATCCTGGTGGGATTTTCCAAGCACCCAGACTCACAGCCCTTCTCTGGAATCCCTGTTTGGGGAACATCTAAGATTGAAAACAGCACTCTTCCATTCAAACGAGAAAGCCACCATACTATTGGGAGCTTCCAGGATCCGTAGAGAGGAAAATACTCTCATGGAAACATTAGAACACACCTGCATTCCAAGGCTATCATGGACACACAATCCAGATACAAAAGCCAGTGCTAGTGCCTTCGAGGTACGTGATTTACAGTTCCTGACGATCTGCCCTCCAGGTCTATGCATTGGGCCTACGATCACCTCGCAACTCAACCTAATCCGAGTTTGTGATTGCAGACTTCTCTCCCAAAACCATGGCTTACATGCCCTCCACGATGGAGTCTCTGGAGTCACACCACAGGACTGTGCCTGCCACCCCCAAGGAAACCGTGCCCACAAATTTGCCTAAACCTTCAAGATTAGGAGAAACCTGCAAGGCCCCAGAGCCCACCGCAATATTGGAGGCCACTCTGTACACAAAGGCACAGTCAGAAACACCCTGGTTGCCTACATATAGGCAGACACTGAAGTCAATGGTCCTGAGTCTGATGATTCAACCTGAAATTCCCCTTGGACTTCATTGGAACCCTAGATGAAGTTTTTAGGCATCTGTCCTCAGAGGCCTGTTCTGGAATACCGACTTATGATACAACATTTGGTCCGTGAGCCCCACAACAGAACATCTCTGATACCCAGAAAGAAACCGTGTTCTTCGACCGGTGTCAAACCATCAGGATAGACTAATCATACATGGCCCCTTAGCCACCAGCACATAGTAAGATTTCCGTGGTAACAAAACTGCATTGTGACCCAACTTCATTAGAATCCAGGCCTTGGTACTTTGCCCTAGAGCAACCAGAAAGAACCTGCCATGTTCCTTAGGTGCAATGGTTAATGTAGGTGTGCTTTCCAGTATCCACGTGCGAGTACTATGCTACCCAAACTTTGCACATGCGGGAACCTGGTGTAAACAAACCAGACCTCCCCTGTCCAGTAGAAGGAAACCTTATGTTTGGATCAACTCACAGGCCTCAGCGTGTAAACTGCTCCATGGCCTCTTGATGCCACCACTCCATTGGTCGGTCATCATAGACACAAACTCCAGTCTAAGCAAACATATGACATGCACCCTTATCCCAGTGCTGGATGTCTTGAATAAACCACTGCACATTGGAACTGCCTTCCACTTGGCACTGAATTGAACCATAGCTTGTGTTTACAATTCCATCCTCACCTGACTGGTCCCTAAGCCCTCTTGATAGGGAAATCTGGGGCCACAACGCAGCATTCTGCCTTCCCCATCGAATGAAGAAATGCCTGGTGAGTCTGCCCTGAAAACCCACATGAGGATCAATCAGGTCGGCCCTCGAGTCAACACCGATTTATAGGCTGCCATGGCCACTAGTGCCGTGTCTGACAGAGCCTGAGCTCGACTGAGTTTCAGCCACTAAAGAGCAGGCCCCATATCTAGCATTTGGGATTGCCATGGCCCAAGTATGTCATCTCTACCCATCCTTGATATCCAGGCACCTGTCCCCAGACCTTGGCAGGGATCCCTGCCAATTAGGGAACTTGAAGCACAATAGAGAACTCTTCTTTCCCCATGGCAATAAACCTGGCTTTTGGGATGGGTGTTCTACCCTCAAAGGGGGAGCCAGTTACAACATCAATGACACCACACACACTCCTGAGGACTACCCTTGGCACAAACAGGCATTGTGACCCTCACCCTGAGCATGCTTTCAAAAAATCCCTCTCAGATTCACCACAATGATCCCTCATTTCAGGCCTGGTATGCCTGTAGGTTCAAATCATAAAACTTGGTGGGATTTTCGAGGTGCCCAGACCCAGAGACCATCTCTGGAATTTTTGTTTTGGTGCACCCTTCAGATGGAAAACAGCACTCATCCCTTCCCCAAAAATGTCACCAAATTATGAGGAGCCACCAGGATCCATAGAGAGGCAATGTCTCCCATGGACCCATGAGAACACACCTGCATTCCGAGGCCATCCTGGACACACAATCCGGAGAGAAAAGCCTGTGCTACTGCCTTCCATTCACCCTAATTACAGTTCCAGATGAGCTGCTCTCAAGGTATATGCATTGGGCCTGTGATCACTTCGCCACTCACCCTAATTCGAATTTGTGTTTGCAGACTTATCTACCAAAACCATGGCACACATGCCCTCCAGGATGGGGTCTCTGGATCCACACTGCAGGACTGTCCCTGCCATCCACAAGGAAACTGTTTACATCACAGTTGCCCAAACTGTCTAGATTAGGAGAAACCTACAAGGCCTCTGGGCCTACCCCAATTTCGGCGGCCGCACTGAACACAAATGCACAGTCTGAAATACCCTGATCTCCTACATCCAGGAACACAGCCAAGTCAATGGTCCTGAGTCAGAATAATGAACCTAACATGCCCCAAGGACGTCATTGGAACCATTGATTCGGTTTTCAGACATGTGTCCTCAGAGGCCTGTTCTAGAATGCGAACTTATGATACAACATGTGGTGGCTGGGCCACACAACAGAACATCTCCTGTCCCCAGAAGGAAACCGTGCCCTACAATCTGTGCAAAATCCCAGAGTAGTAGATTCCTGCACAACTACTAAGCCACCAGCACATTCTAAGATCTACCTGGTAACAAACCAGCTGTGTGGCCCATCTGCAAGAGATTCCATGTCAAATCAAGGACTTGGTACTTTGCTACAGAGACACCAGAATAAAGCTGCCATGTTCTTCAGTTGCAATGGTCAATGAAGTTGAACATTCCAGGCATCCATGCGGTAGAGCTCTGCTACCCAAACTTTCCACATGGGGGACCCTGGAGCAAATAAACCACACTCCACCTGTCCAGTAGAATGAAACCTTGCTATTTGGAGCAGCTCATGAGTCTCAACGTGAAAATCCCTCCATGGCTTCTTGACGCCACCCCTCAATTTGTCAGTCATCATAGACACAAACTCCAGTGTGAGCAAATATCCGACGTCCTCCCTTACTAAGGTGCTGGATATCTCGAATAAGCTGCTGGACACAGGAACTGCCTTCCGCTTGGCAGTGAATTGAACTGTAGCTTGTGTTTACAATTCCTTCCTCACCCGACTGGTCCCCAAGCCTTCTTGATAGTGAATTATGGAGACACAACACAGCATTCTGCCTTCCCGATAGAAACAAGTGCCTGGTGAGTCTGGCCAGAAACCCCACATGAGGATCAATCTGCTCAGCCCTATATCGGAGGGACCCTGATTTATAGGTTGCCCTGGCCACTAGTGCTGTGTCTGACAGAGCCTGAGCCCAGACCTAGTGTCAGTCACCAGAGTTTGAACCCCACATCTAGTATTTGGGAATGCCATGGCTCAAGTATTTCATCTCTACCCATCCTTGGTATTCAGGCACCTGTCCCCAGACCTTTGCTGGAATCCCTGATAATGGGGCATCCTGAAGCACAATAGAGAACTCCTCCTTCTTCATATCAGGAAACTTGGCTGTTAGGATGGGTGTTCAACCCTGAAAGGGGGAGTCATTTACAAGTCCAGTGAGACCACACAAACTCCTCAGGGATGCCCTGGAGGTTGTGACCCTCAGCCTGAGCATGCTTTCAAACAATCCTTCTCTGTTGCACCACCATGAACCCGCATTGCAGGCCTAATATGCCCCTAAGCCCAAATCCTAGCACTTGTTGTGATGTCCCAGATGCCATGAACCAGAGCCCGTCTCTGGAATCCCTGTTTTGGGGCACCCATAAGGTGGAAAACATCACTCTCCCCTTCCCCGAAAAAGCCACCAAACTATGGAGAGCCACCAGGATCCATAGAGAGGAAAAGACTCCCATGGACCCATGAGACCACACCTGCATTCCAAGGCCATCCTGGACACACAATCCAGAGAGAAAAGCCTGTGCTACTGCCTTCCAGTCTCCCTAATTATAGTTCATGACGAGCTTCCCTCCAGGTCTACGCATTGGGCCTGTGATCACCTCGCCACTCACCCTAATTTGTATTTGTGTTTGCAGACTTCTCTCCCAAAACCATGGCTCACATGCCCACCAGAATGTGATCTCTGGAGCCACACCACAGAACTCTGGCTGCCAACCCCAAGGACACTGTGCATATCAGATTTGCCCAAACCTTCCAGATTAGGAGAAACCTGTGTGGCCCCTGAGCCCACACCAATATTGCCGGCCACTCGGGATGGAAATGCGCAGTCTGAAACACCCTTATCACCTACATCCAGGGAAATAGCCAAGTCAATGATCGTGAGATAGACGATTGAACCTAAAATGCCCCTAGGCTCTCAATGGAACCCCATTAGGTTTTCAGGCATCTGTCCTCAGGGGCCTGTTCTGAAATACCAATCTATGACACATCATGTGGTCTCTGAGCCACACGACAGAACATCCCCTGTCCCCAGAAGAATACCATGCTCTTCGACCTGTGCCAAACCCTCAGGGTAGGAGAATCCTGCATGGCACCTTAGCAACCAGCACATTCTAAGTTCTCCCTGGTAACAAACAAGCATTGTGACCCATCTGCAAGAGATCCCATGTCAACTCAAGGCCTTGGCACTTTGTCCCAGAGCCACCAGAACGAATCTGCCATGTTCCTCAGCTGCAATTGTCAAGGGAGGTGTGCTTTCCTGGCATCCATGCCGGAGAGCTCTTCTTCACAAACTTTCCACATGGGGAAACCTAGAGTAAACAAACCAGACTTCACCAACTCTGTACAAAGAAATGTTACTTTTTGCAGCAGTTCACAGGCCTCAGCATGTGAACTCCTCCATGGCCTCTTTATACCACCCCTCCACTTGTCGGTTATCATAGACAAAAACTCTAGTGTGAGCAAGCATCTGACATCCACCCTTATTCCAGTGCTGGATGTCTCGAGTAAACTGCTACAAATTGGAACTGCCTTCTGCTTGGCACTGAATTGAACCATAGCTTTTGTTTACAATTCCACCCCAAACTGACTGGTCCCCAAGCTCTCGTGATTGGGAAATCTGGAACCACAACACAGCATTCTGCCTTCCCTATTGAATGAACAAATGCCTGGGAATCTTCCCAAGAATCTCCACATGAGGATCAATCTGCTCCGCCCTCGAATCTACTCTGATATAAAGGCTGCAATGGCCACTAGCGCTGTGTCTGACAGAGCCTGAGCCCCGACCGAATTGTAGGCCTCATATCTAGCATTTGGGATTGCTATGGCCCAAGTACTTCATCTCCACCCATCCTTGGTATTCAGGCACCTATCTCGAGACCTTGCTGGAAACCCTGACAATGGGGCAACCTGAAGCACAGAGGAACCTGACGGAAGAGAACTCATCCTTCCTCATGGCAGGACATTTGGCTGTTGGGTTGGGTGTCCAACTCTCTAAGAGGGAGCCAGATATATGACCAATGAGACCACTCCCACTCCTGAGGGCCGCCATGGGAGCAAACAGGCATTGTGAGACTCAGCCTGAGCAAGCTTTCAAACAATCCCTCTCAGTTGCACCATCATGATCCCGCATTGCAGGCCTCATACACCCCTAGGTGCAAATCCTAACCCTTGGTGGGAAGTCCCAGATGCCCAGAAAAAGAGCCTGTATCTGGAATCCCTGTTTTGGGGCACCCATAAGATGGAAAACAACACTCTTCCCTTCCCCAAAAAAGCCACCAAACTATGAGCTGCACAGATCCATAGAGAGGAAAAGTTTCCCATGGACCCATGAGACTATACCTGCATTCCGAGGCCATCTTGGACACACAATATAGAGAGAATAGCCTGTGCTACTGCCTTCCAGTCACCCTAATTACAACTCCTGACAAGCTGCACTCCAGGTCTACTCATTGGGCCTGTGATCACCTTTCCACTAACCATAACCCACATTTGTGTTTGCAGACTTCTCTCTCAAAACCATGGCTCATATGCCCTCCAGGACAGGGTCTCTGGATCCACAACACATGACTAGGCCTGCCATCCCCAAGGAAACTGTGCCCGTCAAACCTGCCCAAACCTTCCAGTTTAGGAGAAACACGCAAGAGCCCTGAGCCCAACCCAATATTGTCGGCAGCACTGGACACAAATGCCAGTCTGAAACGCCCTGATCACCTACATCCAAGCAGACAGCCATTTCAATGTTCCTGGGTCAGAAGATTGTACCTGACATGCTCCTAGGACGTCATTGGAACACTAGATTAGGTTTTCAGGCATCTGTACTCAGGGTCCTGTTCTGAAATACCAACTTAGGATACAACATGTGGTCCCTGAGCCACACAATAGAATATCTCCTGTCCCCAGTAGGAAACCATGCCCTTCGACCTGTGCCAAACCCTCAAGATTGGAGAATCCTGCACAGCACCTTAGACACCAGCACAAACTCTAGTTTGTGCGTTGACCCATACCACAAGCTTTCCATCTGCTGGACAGTCGAGTCCTGTTGAATGGCTCCAGGATGTCCCATACGGAAAGACTGGAGAGCAGGATTCGAAGGATGGATGCCTGTACAGCATACCTCACATTCCCATTGGCTCTTTGTGACAAGACATGTTTGAACTACTGGCTCTGGGGCGAGCTAACTAGGGGGCTGAATTGAAATGGACTCTCCTGCGGATGGGTCATAATGTGGGTTTGTGTGCATGGAGACCTTGGAATATGTTGGCAGCTCAGGGGCCATGAAGTATTCGCCTAACCGAAGGGTGTAATATTGCTCCAATTAAAAAGAGATCCCTATGTGGAGATGAGACAGGTTCTCTTTGGTGCCTCAGAAAAGCCCCAGATACTGGTCTTCAAACCAGTTCTCTGAGTAGAGACACCTGGAAACCAAAGCTAGGGTTCAGATTAGAGCCTAGATGCCTGTCCGTTTCAATCTTCTGTCTCTGGGGACACTGTCTGAGTATCTAAGTGGAGATAGTTGCTCAGCTGGTGTCAGAGTGCCCCTCTTAGTCCATGGCCGAGGCATGGCCTTGGCGACCTTATTGGATTCTCCTAATCTCTAGGGTTGTGGCCAATGGATTGGGTACAGTTTTCTTGGAGAGGACTGGCACAGTCCTTCAGTGTGTCTCCATAGGCCCTAGCCTGGAGGGTGTGTGGGTCCGGGCTGTGGGCACAGAAGTATGAAAACACAAACTCGGCTTGGGTGCGGAGCCGAGAGCATTGCAGGATGGACCCACAGACCGTGAGAGGAGATCCTCAGCTTATGAAAGAAGGGCAAATGGGAGGCAGTCACGCAAGCTTTGGTCTTTGGATGTTTTGTCTCCCATAGCCGTGGAATGTAGGGGTGACCTCAGGGGCTATGGAAGAGTCACCCTCTCTGAGGAGTTGGTCCAGCTCTTAAGATTTTGGGTTCATTTTGTGGGAAGGGTGGAGTCCTGCTGTCTGGCTCAGGTGTTCTTCCAGGAGAGGGACTCCAGATCACAGTCCTGGGTTCGAGCAAATGGAATACTCGAGCTCTTGTGAAGATTGGGATCATAGGGGCTTGGCAAGCCCCATATGCGGGCTCTTGGTCCAGGCCCTGAGAGACCTTACTTCGACATGGGGCCCATGCTGATGGTCCCAATGCGAGTTTGTACCCAAGGAGGCACTCAAGTTTAGGCTTGGCCTCAGGGGCCATGAAGGTTTCTCCTACACTGAAGGTATGACTCCATGCCAACAGCAAGCTTTCCAGCCATGGGGAAGGAGAAGATCTGATTTGTGCTTCAGTTACCCACGTTTGCCAGGATTTGATATAATATCTAGGGTCAGATGTCTGAAAACCCAGGTTGGGAAGAGATGACAGCATAAGGCCATGGCCTGTCTGATGTGCTTAGTGTGCAGCCAGCTGTTTCCTTGTCTGTCGGGACGTCAGGCTGTGTCAGACAGAGCAATACTGACCAGGGTAGCTTTTCCAGTTAGGGTGCGGTCGAGGCCAGAGCAGATTGGTTCTCATTTGTGGTTTCTGGAGAGCCCCATAGGGCAACGTTTTTCTTCTGGTGGGCAGGCAGAAAACTGTGTTGTGGTTCTGGAATTCCCAGTCTGGAGGGCTTGTTTGCCAGGAGTGTGAAGAGGGAAGTCTGAAAACACAAGTTAGCGTTAGGTTTGGGGCATGGCAGGCCCACTCTGCAGAGACTGAATCAAGATCTCCTGCATCTGAGGTCAGGGCGAGTATCAGACGTTGCCTCAGGTTGGAGTTTGTGTCCATTATGGCCCCTTCCTGAAGGGGGTGGGGGCGTCATGAGGCCAGGGAGGTTTCCCAACGCTGGGAGTTATGAGCTGCCCCAAACATCAAGGTTTCCTCTGTAGGACAGTCGAGTACTATGAGATGGTTCTAGGATGACCCCTACAGAAAGACTCGAGAGAAGGGGTCTAAGCATGAATGTCTGCAAATGCCACCTCACATTCCCACTGGCTGCTTGGGGCAAGGCAGGCTCAATCTGCAGGCTCTTGGGCGGGTTTCTCAGAGGGCTGAGTTGAAATGGACTCTCCAGAGGATGAGTCATACTGTGGGTTGGTGGCCATGGAGACCTTGGAATGTGGCGGTGGCTCAGGGACTCTGCAGGTTTCTCCAAACCGAAGGGTTTGACACAGCTCCAACAATGAAGCTTCCCATGTGGAGACGATAGTTGTTCTGTTTGGTGTCTCAGGAAAGCCCCAGATGCTGGTCTTCAAACCCAGGCCTCTGAGGAGTGACACCTGGAAACCAAAGCAAGAGTTCAGATTAGGGCCCAGGAGCCTGTCTGGTTCAATCTACTGTCTCTGCCGACATCTGTCTGTGTTTCTGCATGGAGGTAGTTGCTCAGCTTGTGTCAGGATGCCTTTGTCCAAAGAGGCTTATAGTAGTGGGATGTCCTCGGGGGCCTTGAGGTTTCTCCTATTCTGTGGGGTTATGGGCAATGGAATGGGCATAGTCTCCTTGGAGAGAGCAGGACAGTCCTGTGGTGTGGCTCCAGAGGCCCCAGCCTGGCGGCTGTGTGGGCCAGGGCTGTGGGGACAGACATCCAAAAACACAAACTCGGCTGAGGTTTGGGGCTGAGGTTATGGCAGGAGTGATCTACAGTCCGTGAGGGGAGCTCATTGTGATTAGAAAGTAAGGCGAGTGAGAGGCGGTCGTTCAAGCTTATGTCTCTGGATGTTGTATTCATGATGGTCATTTAATGTAAGCATGGTCTCATGGGCCATGGAAGTCTCCCTCTCTGGTGATTTGTCCGGCTCCCAAGAGATTGGGGTCATTTTGTGGGAAGGGAGGAGTCCTGTTTTCTGCCTCATGTGTTCCCACAATAGAGGGATTCTAGAGCAGAGCACTGGGTACATACAACTGGAATACCCACCCTCTGGTTAGGCCTGGGGTCCTATGGGCATGGCAAGCCCATATGCAGATTCTTGGTCCAGCCACTGAGAGACGTTACTTGAATAGTGGACTCATGCTGAGGGTCACAATGTGTGTTTGTGCCCAAGGTGGTCCTCAATATTGGGCGGGACTTCATTGAGCTTGCAGGTTTCTCCTACACTGAACCTTGGACATGCCAACCTCAGGGTTTCTTGCCATGGGGAAGGAGGAGTTTTGATTTCTGCATCACGTTCACCTCTGGGCACTAATTGGAGATAAGGTCTAGGTTCTGAAGCCTGAAAACCGAGGTTTGGAAGAGATGACGACCTAAGGCCATGGCGGGTCCGATGTGTTCAGTTTGGGGTCAGCTTTCTAGGTGTCGTTCAGGAGGTCTGCACTCAGGCTGTGCCAGACAGGGCATTCGTGCCCAGATACGCTGTATAATTGGGGTACAGTTGAGTGGCATGCAGAAGATAATTATTTGGGGTTTCTCAGTAGCCCCATAGGGCAAAGTCTTTCTTCTGGAGGGCAGGCAGAGTGCTGCATTCTGGCTCCGGAACTGCCAAACTGGAGTCCTTGGGGCCACGAATGCAAGGATGTAAGTCTGAGAACTGAAGCTTTGCTTTGGTTTCAGGGCGAGGACATGGCAGGCACACTCTGCAGAGCTGAATTGAGATTTCATGCATCTGAGGTCAGGGCGAGGTTCATATGTTGGCTCAGGTTGGAGTTTCTGTCCATGATGGCCCCTTCATGAAGAGGGGTCATCACACCGCCATTGGTGTTTTCCCATGATGGCAGTAGTGAGATGCTCCAAACCACAAGGATTTTCTGCGGGTCAGTTGAAACCTGTTGGATGGCTCCAGGGCATCCCATATGGAACAATTGCAGAGCAGGGTTCTAAGGATGGATGCCTGGGCATCCGGCCTTGCATTCCAATTGTCTCCTAGCGAAACGGCACGTTTGATTGCTGCCTATGATGTAGCAGCCGAGGGGGCTGAGTTGAAATGCATTCTCCTGAGGATCGGTCATAATGTGGGATTGTGTCCATGGAGACCTTGGAATGGGGCAGTGGCACCAGGGCTCTGAAGGATGCTCCTAACCAGAGGTTTGGACACAGCTCCAAGAAGCATTTTTCCCATGGGGAAACAAGATTTGTTCTCATTGGTGCTTCAGTAACCCCCAATATGCTGGTATTGGAAACCAGAACTCTGAGGAGAGATGCCTGGAAACCAAGGCAATGGATCTGATTAGGGCCTGGGGCCTGTCTGGTTTAATCTTCTTCTCTCGGTTCATCTGTCTATGGGATTGAGTGGAGGTAGTTCCTCAGCTGGTGTCAGATTGCCCCTATTTGTCCTGGGCAGTCTACACTATTGGGATGGCCACTTAGACTTTGGAGGTTTCTCCTAATTTGCAAGTTTGTGGCCAATGAAATGGGCAGAATTCCTTTGGGGAGGGAAGGCACAATCCTGAGGTGTGGCTCTAGGGGCTCAAGCATGGAGGGTGTGTGGGTCAGAGCTGTGGGGACAGAAGTCTGAAAACAGAAACTCGTCTTAGGTTTGGGGACATAGGTATGGGAGGCCCGATCTACAGACCTTGAGCAGAACTCTTCAGGATATGAACAAAGAGTGAGTGTGAGGCACTTGCTCAGGCTTTTGACTCTGGATTTTGTGTCACTGATGGCCGTGGAATGTAGGGGCGTCCTCATGGACCATGGGTGAGAGTTCCTCTATGGGGATTTGGATGATCCCAATATTTTGGGGTCATTCCGTGGGATGGGAGGAGTCCATTCTGGTTTTTTTTTTTTTTTTTTTTTACCTCAGGTGTGCCACTAAAGAGGGATTCCAGAGCAGAACCCTGGGAAGGGGCGACTGGACAACCCGAACTCTGTATAAGATTGGGGGCCTAAGGGCATGGCAATCCCCATATGGGGTACCTTGGTCCAGCCACTGAGAGGTCTTACTTGAGTCCAGTGCTCACACTGAGGGTCACAATGCATGTTTGTGCCCAATGTAGGCATCAAGCATGGGCGGGGACTCATGGGCCATGCTTGATTCTCCTACACTGAACTTTGGACAACATACGAACCACAAGGTTTCTTTCCATGGGGAAGGAGGAATTCTGATTTCTGCATCATGTTCACCCCTGGGCAGTGACTGGAGATAAGATCTAAGTTCTGAATCCAGAAAATCGAGGTTGGGATGAGATGATAACCTAAGGTCATGGAGGGTTCGATGTGCTCAGTGTGCGGTCAGCTTTCTGGGTGTTGTTCAGGAGGTATGGATTCAGGCTGTGTCAGACAGTGCATTAGTGCCCAGGTTAGACTGTATAATTTGGGTACAGTTGAGTTCCATGTAGGTTCATCCTCATTTATTGTGTCAGGGACGCTCACTGGGGCAGGCAGAGTGCAGCATTGTGGGTCCAGAATTGCCAAACTTAAGGGCGTCGGGACCAGGAGTGTGAGGACGTAAGTCTGAGATTATAAGCTAGACTTAAGTTTCAGGGCGAGGGCACGGCAGGCACCCTCTGCAGATCCGAATCAAAATCTCATTCATCTGAAGTCAGGACGAGGATCAGACTTAGGCGCAGGTTGGAGTTTCTGTCCATGATGGCCCCTTCATCAAAGGGGTGGAATCTCGAGGCCATGGAGGTTTTCCCACGTTGGGAGTTGTGGGATGCTCCAAACTGCAAGGATTCCTTCTGCGGGAAAATTGAGAACTGTTGGATGGCTCCAGGACATCCCATATGGAATGACTCCAGAGCCGGGTTCTAAGGATGGATGCCTGAGCATCCTCCTACACCAATTGTCTCCCTGCCACAAGACAGGTACGATCTGATGGCTATGCAGGAGCAATCGTGGGAGCTGAGTTGAAATGGACTCTCCTGAAGATGGGTCTTAATGTGTGTTTGTGTCCATGAGGACGTTGGAATGGGGTGGTGGCCCCAGGGCTCTAAAGGATTCTAACCGGAGATTTTGAAACAACTCGAAAGAGCAAGTTTTCCATGTGGAGACAAGATTTGTTCTAATTGGTGCCTCAGGAAACCCACATATGCTGGTATTAGAACCAGGCCTCTGAGGAGAGATACATAGAAACCACAGCAATGCATCCAATTAGGTCCTAGGAGCCTCTCTGGTTCAATCTTCTTCTCTGTCGACATCTGTCTATTTTATGAAATGGAGGTAGTTGCTCAGCTGGTGTCAGACCGCTCCTGTTTGTCCGGGCGGCCTACACTATAGGGATGGCCTCGTGGACTTTGGAGGTTTCTCCTAAATTGTATGATTATGGACAATGGAATGGGCAGAATTCCTGTGGAGTGGGCAGGCACAGACCTGATGTGTGGCTCCAAGGGCCCAGCCTTGAGGGTGTGTGGGCAAGGACTGTGGGGACAGATGTCTGAAAACACAAACTCAGCTTAGGTTTGGGGACGTAGGTATGGCAGGCCCGATTTACAGACTATGAGGAGAACTTTTTGGGATCTGAATAAAGGGTGAAAGTGTGACACTTGTCAGGCTTTTGCTCCTGGATTTTGTGTCAATGATGGCTGTGGAATGTCGAGGAGTCCTCATGGGCCATGGAAGAGTGTTTCTCTCTGTGGATTTGGCCAGATCCCAATTGTTTTGGGTTAATCTGTGGGATTCAGTTTTGTTAACCAAGGTGTCCCACCAAAAGAGGGATTCCAGAGCAGAGCCCTGGACAACAAGAAATCTAACTAAAAATACGGGCCTAGGGGCATGGCAAGCCCAATATGCCTTCTAATGGTCCAGCCACTGAGAGGCCTTCATTGAGGACAGAACTCATGCTGAGGGTCACAATGCGTGTTTATGCCCTCGTGGTACTCAAGCATGGGTGGGGACTCATGGTGCATGCTTGTTTCTCCTACACTGAATGATAGTCAACATGTCAACCACATGAGTTCTTGGCATGGGGAAGTATTAATTCTGATTTCTGCATGTCATTCACCCCTGGGTAGTGATTGGACATAAGGTCCAGGTTGTGAAGTCTGAAAACCGAGGTTGGGAAGAGATGACGACCTAAGGCCATGTCGGGTCCGATATGCTCAGCGTGGAGCCAGCTGTCTGGGTGTTGGTCGGGAGGTCCAAGCTTGGGCTGTGTCAGACAGGGCCTTAGTGCCCAGGGTAGATTGTATAATTGGGGTACAACTGAGTGCCGTGCAGGTTGATCTTTATTTGGCATTTCTGGGTAGCCCCAAGGGCAATGTTTTTCTTCTGGAGGACAGGCAGAGTGCTGCATTGTTGCTCCGGAATTTCCAAAGTGGATGCCTTGTGGACGGGGAGTGTGAGGACGGAAGTCTGAGAACACATGTTAGGCGTAGGTTCTGGGCGAGGGCACGGCAGGCACCCTCTGCAGATCTGAATCGGGATATCATGAATCTGAAGTCAGGGCGAGGTTCAAACCTTGGCTTAGGTTTGAATTTCTGTCCATTCTGGCCACTTTATGAAGGGGACAGCATCTCCAGTCCATGGAGGTTTACCCACGATGGGAGTTGTGAGATGCTCCAAACAACAAGGATTCCTTCTGATCAACAATTGAGACCTTTTGTATCACTCCAGTACATACCATACAGAATGACACCAGAGCAGGGATCTTAGGATGGATGCATGGGAAGCCCGCCTCACATTGCAGTTGTCTCCTAGCAAATAGACAGGTTTGATATGCTGGCTCTGTCAGAGCAACCAAGGGGGCTGAGTTGAAATGGACTCTCCTGAGGATGGATGCTAATGTGGGTTTGTGTCCATGGAGACCTTGGAATGGGGCGTTGGTGCATGGGCCCTGAAGGATTCTCCTAACCGGAGGTTTTGAGACATCTCCAAAGGACAAGTTTCCCATGTGGAGACAAGATTTGTTCTGATTGGTGCCTCAGGAAACCCCCATATACTGTTATTGGAATATAGGCCTCTGAAGAGAGATAACTGGAAACCAAAGCAATGGCTCCGTTTAGAGCCTAGGGGCCTGTCCGGTTGAATCTTCTTCTCTGTGTACATCCATCTAAGGTATTAGTGGAGTTAGAAGCTCAGCTGGTGTCAGATGGCCCTTGTTTGTCCCAGGCGGCCTACACTATTGTGAAGGCCTTGGGGACTTTGGAGGTTTCTCCTAATTTTATGATTATGGACAATGGAATGGGCAGAATTCCCGTGGAGAGGGAAGGCACAGTTTTTATGTGGCTCCAGGGGCCCCAGCCTGCAGGGTGTGTGCCTCAGGACTGTGGAGACAGAAGTCTAAAACACAAACTCAGTTTAGGTTTAGGGACGTAGGTATGGCAGGCCCGATCTACAGACCGTGAGGAGAATTCTTCTAGATATGAAGAAAGAGAGATTGTGAGGCACTTGTTCAGGCTTTTGTTTCTGGATTTTGTGTCAACGATGGGCGTGGAATGTCCGGGAGGCCTCATGGGCCATGGACGAGTCTTCCGTTCTGTGGATTTGGCCCGATTCCAATTGTTTTGGGTCAAACTGTGGGATGGGAGGAGTCCTTTCAGTTTTGTTACCTCAGGTGTCCCACCAAAAGAGGGATTCCAAAGCCGAGCCCTGGGGAGGGGAGACTGGACAACCAGAAATCTGGTTAAAAATTGGGGCCTAGGGGCATGACAAGCCCAATATGCTGTCTTTTGGTCCAGCCACTGAGAGGCCTTACTTGAGAACTGGGCTCACGTTGAGGGTCAGAATGCATGTTTGTGAACGACTTGGTCCTCAAGCATCTGCAGGGCCTCATGGGCCACACTGGTTTCAACTACATTTTACGTTGGACAACATGCCAACCACAAGGTTTCTTGCCATGGGGAAGGAGTTCTGATTCCTGCATCATGTTCAACCCTGGGTGGTGACTGGAGATAAGGTTTAGGTTCTGAAGCCTGAAAACCGAGGTTGGAAAGAGATGATGACCTAAGGCCATGGCGGGTCTGATGTGCTCAGTGTGTGGCTAGCTGGGTGGGTGCGAGCCAGGAGGTTCAGTCTCAGGCTGTGCCAGAAAGGGCAGTAGTGCCCAGGGCAGCCTGTATAATTGGGGTCCAGTCAAGTGGCATGCAGGTTGATCCTCATTTGGGGAATCTGGGTAGACCCAGAGGGCAATGTTTTTCTTCCGGAAAGCAGGCAGAGTGCTGCCTTGTAGTTCTGGAATTGCCAAACTGGAGGGCTTGTGGGCCAGGAATGTGAGGATGGAAGTTGAGAACACAAATTAGACTTACGTTTCTGGGCAAGGGCACGGCAGACACACTCTGCAGAGATGAATCAAGATGTCCTGCATCTGAAGTCAGGGCGAGGATCAGACGATCGCTCAGGTTGGAGCTTCTGTCCCTGATGGCCCCTTCATGAAGCACAGGGGGAGAAATCACGAGGCCATGGAGGTTTGCCCACGATGGGAGTTGTGAGATGCTCCAAACAGTAAAGATTCTTCTGCGGGACTATTGAGACCTGTTGGTTGGCTCCAGGACTTCCCATACAGCATAATTCTGAGAATGGTTCTAAGTATGGATGTCTGGGAAGCCTGCCTCTCATTCCAATCATCTCCTAGCGACAAGACGGGTTAGATCTGCTGGATCAGGGGGAGCAACTGAGGGGGCTGAGTTGAAATGGACTCTCCTGTGGATGGGTCCTAATGTGGGTGTGTCTCCATGGAGACCTTGGAATGAGGCGCTGGCACCGGGAACCTGAAATGTCCTTCTAACCAGAGGCTTTGAGAGAGCTCCAACATGCAAGTTTCCCATGTGTAGACGAGATTTGTTCTGATGGGTGCCTCAGGAGAAGCCCTCAGCTGGTATTGGAAACCAGGCTTTTGAGGAGACATGCCTGTAAACCAAAGCTATGGATCCCATTATGGCCTGGGGTCCTGTCTGGTCAATTTTCTTCTCTGGGGACATCCATCTATGGTATGAGTGGAGGTAGATGCTCAGCTGGTGTCAGACGGCCCTTTTTTGTCCCGGACAACCTACAGCATTGGTATGGCCTCAGGGAATTTGGAGGTTTCTCCTAATTTGTACGGTTTTGGATAATGGAATGGGCAGAATTCCCATGGATTGGTTAGGCCCAGTCCTAATGTGTGGTTCCAGGGGCCCAGCCTGGAGGGTGTGTGGCCCAGGACTTTGAGGACAGAACTCAAAAAACACAAACTCAGCTTAGGTTTGGGAACGTAGGTATGGCACGGCCGAACTACAAATCATGAGAAGAACTCTTCAGGATATGAAGAAAGAGCGAGTCTGAGGCGCTTGGTTAGGCTTTTGTCTCTGGATTTTGTATCAGCGATGGCCGTGGAATGTCGGGGAGGCCTCATGGGCCATGGACGAATCTTCCTCTCTGTGGATTTGGCCCTATCCCAATTCTTTTTCGTGAATCTGTGGGATGGGAGGACTCCTTTAAGGTTTGTTACCTGAGGTGTCCCACCAAAAGAGGAATTCCAAAGCAGAGCCCTGGGCAAGAGTGAAGGGACAACCCGAACTATGGTTAAAAATTAGGGTCTAGGGGCATGGCAAGCCCAATATGCTGTTTCTTCATGCAGCCACTGAGAGGCCTTGCCTGAGGACCGGGCTCAGGCTGAGGGTCACAATGTGTGTTTGAGACCAATGTGGCCCTCAAGCATGGGCTGGGTCTCATGTGCCACACTGGTTTCAACTACACTGAAAGTTGGACAACATGCCAACCACGAGGTTTCATGCCAAGGGAACGAGTTCGGATTTCTGCAACATTTTCAAACCTGGGCAGTGATTGGAGATAAGGTCAAGGTTCTGAAGCCTGAAAACCGAGGTTGGGTAGAGATGACGACCTAAGGCCATGGCGGGTCCGATGTGCTCAGTGTGCGGCCAGCTGTCTGGGTGGGGCCAGGAGTTCCAGGCTCAGGCTGTGTCAGAATGGGCAATTGTGCCCACTTCAGCCTATATATTTGGTGTACAGCCAAATGGCGTGCAGGTTGATCCTCATTTGGGGTTTCTGGGTAGCCCCAGAGGGCAATGTTCTTCTTCCAGGGAGCAGGCAGAGTGCCGCATTGTACTTCTGGATTGCCAAACTGGAGGGCTTGTGGGCCAGTAGTCTGAGGACTGAAGTCTGAGAACACAAGCTAGGCTTAGTTTTTATGGGTGAGGACATGGCAGGCACAATCTACAGACCTGAATCGAGATCTCGTGCATCTGAAGTCAGGGTGAGGATCAGACGATCCTCAGGTTGGACTTTCTGTCCCTGATGGCCCCTTCATGAAGGGGGGGAATCACGAGGCCATGGGGGTTTTCGCACGATAGGAGTTGTGAGAAGCTCCAAACTACAAAGATTCTTCTCCAGGACAATTGAGACCTGTTAGTAGGCGCCAGTCCAAGGATTCCAAGCATGGTTCTGAGGATGGATGGCTAGGTACCACACCTGGCATTCCAATTTTCTCCTAGCTACAAGAAAGGTTAGATCTGCTGGATCTGGGGGAGCAACTGAGGAGGCTGAGTTGAAATTGACTCTCCTGTGGATGTGTCCTAATATGTTTTTGTGTCTATGGAGACCTTGGAATGAAGCGGTGGCACTGGGTCCCTTATGGGTTCTTCTAAACAGAGACTTTGACACAGCTCCACCGTGCAAGTTTCCCATATGTAGATGAGATTTGTTCTGATGGGTGAGTCAAGAAACAGCCATATGCTGGTATTGAAACCCAGGCCTCTGAGGAGACATGCCTGGAAACCATAGCAATGGATCCGATTAGTGCCTAGTGGTCTGTTCATTCCTTTTTTCCTCTGGGGACATCAGTCTATGGGTCTGAGTGCAGGTAGGTGCTCTGATGTGCACAGATTGCTCCTGTTTGTCCTGGGAAGCCACCACTATTGGGATGGCCTCAGGAACTTTGGAGGTTTATCCTATTAGTAGGATTGTGGCCATTGGAATGGGTACACACAATTCCCTTGGAGAGGGCAAGTACAGTCCTCAGGTTTGGCTCCAAGGGCCTGAGCCTTTGGGGTGTGTAGGCCAGGGCTGTTTGGACAGTTGTCTGAAAACACAACCTCGGCTTATGTTTCGGGTCATAGGTATGGCAGGACTGATCTACAGAACATGAGAAGAACTCTTCGGGATATGAAAAAAGGGCGAGTGTGAGGCTCTTGCTCAAGTTTATCTCTGGATATCGTGTGACTCATGGTCGTGAAATTTCCGGGTGACTTCATGGGAAATGGACGAGTCTTACTCTTTAGAAGGTTGGCCTCGTCCAAAGAGTTTGGTGTGTTTATGCCCTCGTCGCACTTGAGAATGGGCTGGGCCTCAGGGTGAATGCTGGTTTCTCCTACACTGAACGTTGGACAACATGCCAACCACAAG
This sequence comes from Mustela nivalis, assembly GCF_964662115.1. NCBI lineage: Eukaryota > Metazoa > Chordata > Mammalia > Carnivora > Mustelidae > Mustela > Mustela nivalis. Next base: position 960,900 of record NW_028136453.1, on the reverse strand, counting down.
GTTTCTTGCCATGGGTAAGGAGGAGTTCTGATTTCTACATACCATCACCCCTGGGCAGTGATTGGAGAAAAGGTAGGTTCTGAAGCCTGAAAACTGAGGTATGGAAGAGATGATGTCCGAGGGCCATGGCTGGTCTGTTGTGCTCAGTGTGTGGTCAGCTGTCTGTGTGTTAGTCAGGAGGTCCGGGCTCAGGTGTGTCAGACCGTGCATTAGTGCACAGCTTAGAGTATATAATTTACGTACAGTCAAGTGGCGTGTAGGTTTATCCTCATATGATGTGCCTGGGCAGCTTATGAGGCAATATTTTTTTTCTAGAGGGCAGGCAGAGTGCTGCACAGTGGGTTCGGAATTGCCAAACTTGAGGACTTCTGGGCCAGGAGTGTGAGGACGGAAGTCTGAGAACACAAGCTAGACTTGGGTTTCAGGTCGAGGGCACGGCAGGTACCTCGGCAGATCTGAACCAATATCTCATGCATCTGAATTCAGGGCGAGGTTCAGACATTGGCTCTGGTTGGAGTTTCTGTACATGACGGCCCATTCATGAAGGGAGTGGAATCTCTAGTCCATGGAGGTTTCCCCACGTTGGGAGTTGTGAGATGGCCCTTCAAAGATTCCTTCTGCGGGACAATTGAGACCTGTTGGACAGCTCCAGGACATCACATATGGAATGACTCGAGAGCACCATTCGAGGATGAATGCCTGGGAAGCCCGCCTCGCTTTCCAATTTTCTTCTAGCAACAAGACAGTATAGATCTGATGGCTCAGCAGGTGTTACCGGGGTGGCTGAGTTGAAATGGACTTTCCGGAGGATGGGTCCTAATGTTTGTTTGTGTCCCTGAGGGCCTTGGAATGGGGCGGTGGCACCGGCACCCTGAAGTATTCTCCTAAGCCTTTGACATAGCTCCCATGCACAAGTTTCCTTGTGGAGACGAGATTTGTTCTGATGGGTGCCTCAGGAGAAGCCCTATGCTGGTATTGGAATCCAGGCTTTTGAGGAGACATGCCTGTAAACCAAAGCTATGGATCCCATTATGTCCTAGGGTCCTGCCTGGTTCAATCTTCTTCTCTGGGGACATCCATCTATGGTATGAGTGGAGGTTGATGCTCAGCTGGTGTCAGACGGCCCTTGTTTGTCCGGGACAACCTACACCATTGGGATGGCCTCAGGGACTATGGAGGGTTCTCCTAATTTGAACGGTTTGAGACAATGGCATGGGCAGAATTCCCATGGATTGGGTAGGCACAGTACTAATGTGTGGCTCCAGGGGCTCAGTCTGGAGGGTATGTGGCCCAGGAATTTGAGGACAGAAAACAAAAAACACAAACTCATCTTAGGTTTGGGAACGTAGGTATGGCAAGCCCGACCTACAAACCAGGAGAAGAACTCTTCAGGATATGAAGAAAGAGCGAGTCTGAGGCGCTTGCTCAGGCTTTTGTCTCTGGATTTTGTATCAGCGATGGCCGAGGAATGTCGGGGAGGCCTCCTGGGCCATGGACAAATCTTCCTCTCTGTGGATCTGGTCCGATCCCAATTCTTTTTCGTGAATCTGTGGGATGGGAGGACTTTTTTAAGGTTTGTTACCTGAGGTGTCCCACCAAAAGAGGAATTCCAAAGCAGAGCCCTGGGCAAGAGTGAAGGGACAACCCGAACTATGGTTAAAAATTGGGGTCTAGGGGCATGGCAATCCCAATATGCTGTTTCTTCATGCAGCCACTGAGAGGCCTTGCCTGAGGACCGGGCTCAGGCTGAGGGTCACAATGTGTGTTTGAGACCAATGTAGCCCTCAAGCATGGGCTAGGTCTCATGTGCCACACTGGTTTCAACTACACTGAACGTTGGACACCATGCCAACCACGAGGTTTCTTGCCAAGGGAACGAGTTCTGATTTCTGCAACATTTTAAATCCTGGGCAGTGATTAGAGATAAGGTCTAGGTACTGAAGCCTGAAAACCGAGGTTGGGAAGAGATGACGAACTAAGGCCATGTTGGTTCCAATGTGCCTAGTGTGCGGCCAGCTGTCTGGGTGGGGCCAGGAGGTCCAGCTCAGGCTGTGTCAGAGAAGGCAATGATACCCAGATCAGCCTATATATTTGGTGTACAGCCAAATGGCGTGCAGGTTGATCTTCATTTGGGGTTTCTAGGTAGCCCCAGAGGGCAATGTTTCTCTTGGAGGGCCCACAGAGTGCTGCATTGTACTTCCGGATTGCCAAACTGGAGGGCTTGTGGGCCGGTAGTCTGAGGACGGAACTCTGAGAACACAAGCTAGGCTTAGGTTTTATGGTGAGGACATGGCAGGCACAATCTACAGACCTGAATCGAGATCTCGTGCACCTGAAGTCAGGTTGAGCATCAGACGATGCCTCAGGTTTGACTTTCTGTCCCTGATGGCCCCTTCATAAAGGGGGGGAATCACGAGGCCGTGGGGGTTTTCCCACCATGGGAGTTGTGAGAAGCTCCAAACTGCAAAGATTCTACTGTGGGACAATTGAGACCAGTTGGTTGGCTCCAGGCCAACGATTCTGAGCAGGGTTCTAAGGATGGATGGCTGGGTAGCCCACCTCGCATTCCAATATTCTCCTAGCTACAAGATAGGCTAGATCTGTTGGATCTCGGGGAGCAACCGAGGAGGCTGAGTTTAAATGGACTCTCCTGTGGATGGGTCCTAATATGTTTTTGTGTCTATGGAGACTGTGGCATTAAGCGGTGGCACTAGGGCCCTGAAGGCTTCTCTTAAACAGAGGTTTGACACAGCTCCACCATGCAAGTTTCCCATGTGTAGAGGAGATTTGTTCTGATGGGTGAGTCAAGAAACAGCCATATTCTGGTATTGAAATCCAGGCCTCTGAGGAGAGATGCCTGGAAACCAAAGCAATGAATCCGATTAGTGCCTAGGGGCCTGTTGGTTTCTTTTTACCTCGGGCGACATCTATCTATGGGTCAGAGTGCAGGTAGGTGCTCAGATGAACTCAGATTGCCCGTGTTTGTCCTTGGAAGCCAACACTATGGGATGGCCTCAGGGAATTTAAAGGTTTATACTTTTAGTTGCGTTGTCGCCATTGGAATGGGCTCACACAATTCCCTTGCGAGGGCAAGAACAGTCCTCAGGTTTGGCTTCAGGGGCCTGAGCCTATAGGGTGTGTAAGCCAGGGCTGTTTGGACAGTTGTCTGAAAACACAAACTCGACTTCTGTTTCGGGTCATAGGTAGGGCAGGACTGATCTACAGACCATGAGGAGAACATTTCGGTATATGAAAAAAAAGCGAGTGTGAGGCTATTGCTCATGTTTTTGTCTCTGCATATCATGTCACTCATGGTCGTGAAATTTCCGGGTGACTTCATGGGAAATGGATGATTCTTACTCTCTGGGGATTTGGCCCCTTCCAAAGAGGTTGGGGTCATTCTGTGGGATGGAAGAAGTCGTTTTTTTTGTTGTTGTTGCTTTGTTTTGTTTCATTTTTTAACCTCCGTTGTCCCACCAAATGAGGAATTCCAGAGTAGAGCTCTGGGGAGGGGTGACTGGACAACCAGAAATCTGGTTAAAAATTGGGGCCTAGGGCTATGTCAAGCCCATTATGACATCTAGTGATCCAGGCTCTGAGAGGAATTACTAGAGGACAGGACTCACACTGAGGGTCACAATGCATATTTATGCCCTCGTCGCACTCAAGAATAGGCGGGCCTCAGGGTGAATGCTAGTTTCTCCTACAATGAACGTTGGACAACATGCCAACCACAAGGTTTCTTGCCATGTGTAAGGAGAAGTTCTGATTTCTGCATCACACTCACCCCTGGGCAGTGATTGGAGATAAAGTCTAGTTTCTGAGGCCTGAAAACTGAGGTAGGGAAGAGATGATGACCTAAGGCCATGGCGGTTCTGATGTGCTCAGTGTGCGGTCAGCTGTCTGGGTGTTGGTCAGGAAGTCCGGGCTCAGGTTGTGTCAGATAGTGCATTAGTGCCCAGGTTAGACTATATAATTCGGGCAAAGTCGAGTACCGTGTAGGTTTATCTTCATATAAGGTGCCTTGGCAGCTCTTTAGGCAATATTTTTTTTCCAGAAAGCAGGCCATGTGCTGCATTGTGGGACCGGATTTACCAATCATGAGGGCTTTGAGGCCAGGAGAGTGAGGTCGGAATTCTGAGAACAAAAGCTATACTTGGGCTCAGGGCAAGGGCACGGCAGGTACCCCCTGAGAATCTGAACCAATATCTCATCCATTTCAAGTCAGGGAGAGAATTAGACTTTGGCTTAGGTTGGAGTTTCTGTGCCTGACGGCCCCTTCATGAAGGGAGCGGGAATCTCGTGTCCATGGAGTTTTTCCCACGTGGGAGTTGTGGGTTGCCCCCTTCAAGAATTCCTTCTGCGGGACAATTGAGACCTTTGGGCAGCTCCAGGACATCCCATATGGAATGACTCCAGAGCACCATTCGAGGGAGGATGCCTGGGAAGCCAGCCTCGCATTCCAATTGTCTCCTAGCAACAAGCCAGTTTAGATCTGATGGCTCTGCGGGAGCAACCGGGGTGGCTGACTTGATATGGACTTTCCTGAGGATGGGTCCTAATGTGTGTTTGTGTCCATGGGGCCTTGGAATGGGGCCGTGGCACCAGGACCCTGAAGTATTCTCCTAAGCTTTTTACATAGCTCGATGCACATGTTTCCTTGTGGAGACGAGATTTGTTCTGATTGCTGCCTCAGGAAAACCCCTATGCTGGTATTGGAATCCAGGCTTTTGAGGAGACATGCCTGTAACCAAAGCAATGGATCCGATATGGCCAGGGTCCTGTCTGGTTCAATCTTCTTCTCTGCAGACATCCATCTATGGTATGAGTGGAGGTTGATGCTCAGCTGCTATCAGACCGCGCTTGTTTGTCACGGGCGACCTGCACTATTGGGATGGCCTCAGGGATTTGGAGGGTTCTCCTAATTTTACGGTTTTGGACAATGGAATGGGCAGAGTTCCTATGGATTGGGTAGGCACAGTCCTTATGTGTGGCTCCAGGGACCGCAGCGTGGAGGGTGTGTGGCCCAGGACTTTGAGGACAGAAGTCTGAAAACATAAACTCAGCTTAGGTTTGGAGACATAGGTATGGCAGGCCCGATCTATAAACCATGAGAAGAACACTTCAGGATATGAGGAAAGAGCGAGTCTGAGGTGCTTGTTCAGTCTTTTGTCTCTAGATTCGGTATCAGCGATGGCCGTGGATTGTCTGGGAAACCTCATGGGCCATTGACGAATCTTCCTCTCTGTGGAATTGGCCCGATCCCAATTCTTTTTCGTCAATCTGTGGAATGGGAGGTCTCCTTTCAGGTTGGTTACCTTAGGTGTCCCGCCAAAAGAGGAATTCCAAAGAAGAGCCCTGTGGAAAAGCGAAGGGACAACCCGAACTATGGGTAAAATTTGGGGCCTAGGGGCACGGCAAGCCCAATATGCTATCTCTTCATCCAGCCACTGAGAGGCCTTACCTGAGGACTGGGATCAGGCTGAGGGTCACAATGTGTGTTTCTGACCAATGTGGCCCATAAACATGGGCGGGGCCTCATGGGCCACACTGGTTTCAACTACACTGAACATTGGAAAACATGCCAACCACATGGTTTCTAGCCACGGGGAAGGAGTTGTGATTTCTGCATCACTTACAAGCCTGGGCAGTGATTGGAGATAAGGTCTAGGTTCTGAAATTTGAGAATCGAGGTTGGGAAGAGATGACGACCTAAGGACATGGCTCGTCCGGCGTGCTCAGTGTTCGACCAGCTTTCTGGGTGGGGCCAGGAAGTCCAGGCTCAGGCTGTGTAGAAAGGGCAATAGTGCCCAGGTCAGCCTATATATTTGGGGTACAGTCGAATGGCGTGCAGGTTGATCCTCATTTGGAGTTTCTTGGTAGCCCCACAGGGCAATGTTTTTCTTCCTGAAGGCTGGAAGAGTGCTGCATTATAGTTCTGGTTTGCAAACTGGAGGCTTGTGGGCCAGTAGTCTGAAGACGGAAATCTGAGAACACAAGCTAGGCTTAGGTTTCTGGGTGAGGACAAGGCAGGAACAATCTACAGACCTGAATCGAGATCTCGTGCTTATGATGTCAGGGCGAGGATCAGAAGATCGCTCAGGTTGGTGTTTCTGTCCCTGATGGCCCTTCATGAAGGGGCGGGGGGGTCACGAGGCCGTGGGGGTTTTCCCACGATGTTAGTTGTGAGAAGCTCCAAACTGCAAAGATTCTTGTGCAGGACAATTGAGACATGTTGGTTGGCTCCAGGCCAACGATTCCGAGCAGGGTTCTAAGGATGGATGCCTGGGTAGCCCACCTTGCATTCCAATTGTGTCCTAGCAACAAGACAGGTTATATCTGCTGGATCTGGGCGAGCAATCTGGATCTGAGTTGAAATGGACTCTCCTGTGGATGGATCCTAATATGTTTTTGTGTCTATGGAGACCTTGGAATGAAGCGGTGGCACTGGGGTCCTGAAGGGTTTTTTCAAGCAGAGGCTTTGACACAGCTCCAACGTGCAAGTTTCCCATATGTAGATGAGATTTTTTATGAGGGATGAGTCAGGAAACAGCCATATGCTGGTATTGAAATCCAGGCCTCTGAGGAGAGATGACTGGATACCACAACAATGAATCCGAATAGTGCCTAGGGGCCTGTTCGTACCTTTTTACCTCTGGGAACATCAGCCTATGCGTCTGAGTGCATGTAGGTTCTCAGATGGGCTCAGATTGCCCGAGTTTGTCCTGGGAAGCCACCACTATTGGGATGGCCTCAGGGAGTTTGCAGGTTTATCCTATTAGTAGGGTTGTGGCCATTGGAATGGGCACATACAATTCCCTTGGAGAGGGCAAGTACAGTCCTCTTGTTTGGCTCCAGGGGCCTGAGCCTGTAGGGTGTGTAGGCAGAGCTGTTTGGACAGTCGTCTGAAAACACAAACACGGCTTATGTTTCAGGTCATAGGTATGGCAGGATTGATCTACAGACCATGAGGAGAACTCTTCGGGATATGAATAAGGGGCGAGTGTGAGGCTCGTGCTCAAGTTTTTGTCTCTGGATATCGTGACACTCATGGTCGTGAAATTCCCTGGTGACTTCATGGGAAATGGACGAGTCTTACACTCTGGGGGTTTGGCCCCGTCCAAAGAGTTTGGGGTCATTCTGTGTGATGGAAGAAGTCCGTTTTGTTGTTGTTGTTGATTTGCCATGTTTTGTTTTTTAACCTCAGGTGTCCCACCAAATGAGGGATTCCAGAGTAGAGCCCTGGGGAGGGCCGAACAGACAACCAGAAATCTGGTTAAAAATTGTGGCCTAGGGACATGTCAAGCCCATTATGACATCTAATGGTCGAGCCACTGAGAGGACTTACTAGAGGACATGACTCACGCTGAGGGTCACAATGCGTGTTTATGCCCACTTCGCAAACAAGAATGGGCAGGGCCTCATGGTGAATCCTGGTTTCTCCTACACTGAACGTTGGACAACATGCCAACCACAAGGTTTCTTGCCATGGGTAAGGAAGAGTTCTGATTTCTGCATCACAGGCACCCCTGGGCAGTGATTGGAGATAAGGTCTAGGTACTGAAGCCTAAAAACTTAGGTAGGGAAGAGATGATGACCTAAGGCCATGGCGGTTCTGATGTGCTCAGTGTGCGGTCAGCTGTCTGGGTGTTGGTCAGGAGGTTCGAGCTCAGGTTGTGTCAGACAGTGCATTAGTGCCCAGGTTAGACTATATAATTTGGGTACAGTCGAGTGCCATGTAGATTTATCCTCATATAAGTTGTCTGGGCAGCTCATTAGGCAAAATTTGTTTTCTAGAGGGCAGGCAGTGTGCTTCATTGTCAGTCCGGAATTGCTAAACTTGAGGGCTTCGTGTAGAGGAGTGTGAGGACGGAAGTCTGAGAACACAAGCTAGACTTGGGTTTCAGGGCGAGGACACGGCAGGTACCACTGTAGATCTGAACCAATATCTAATGCATCTGAAGTCAGGGCGAGGATCAGACGTTGGCTCAGGTTGGAGTTTCTGTGCATGACGGACCCTTCATGAAGGGAGCGGAATCTCAAGGCCATGGAGTTTTTCCCACGTTGGGAGTTGTGGGATGCCCCCATCAACATTTCCTTCTGCGGGACAATTGAGACCTGTTGGCCAGCTTCAGGACATCCCATATGGAATGACTCCAGGGCACTGTTCGAGGATGGATGCCTGGGAAGCCGGCCTCGCATTCCAAATGTCTCCCAGCAACAAGACAGTTTAGATCTGATGGCTCTGCGGGAGCAACCGGGGTGGCTGACTTGAAATGGACTTTCCTGAGGATGGGTCCTAATGTGTGTTTGTGTCCATGAGGGCCTTAAAAAGGGGCGGTGGCACCGGGACCCTGAAGTATTCTCCTAAGCTTTTGACATAGCTCGATGCACAAGGTTCCTTGTGGAGACGAGATTTGTTTTGATGGGTGCCTCAGGAAAACTTCTATGCTGGTATTGGAATCCAGGCTTTTGAGGAGACATGCCTGTAATCCAAAGCAATGTATCCGATTATGGCCTAGGGTCCTGTCTGGTTCAATCTTCTTCTCAGGGGACATCCATCTATGGTATGAGTGGAGGTAGATGCTCAGCAGGTATCAGACAGCCCTTGTTTGTCCCGGGCGACCTGCACTATTGGGATGGCCTCAGGGATTTGGAGGGTTCTCCAAATTTTACTGTTTTGGACAATGGCATCGGCAGAATTCCCATGGATTGGGTTGGCACAGTCCTAATGTGTGACTCCAGGGGCACCAACCTGGAGGGTGTGTGGCCCAGGACTTTGAGGACAGAAGTCTGAAAACACAAACTCAGCTTAGGTTTGGGGACGTAGGTATGGCAGGCCCGATCTATAAACCATGAGAAGAACTCTTCCGGATATGAAGAGAGAGCGAGTCTGAGGCGCTTGCTCAGGCTTTTGTCTCTGGATTTTGTATCAGAGATGGCCGTGGAATGTCGGGGAGGCCTCATGGGCCATGGATGAATTTTCCTCTCTGTGGATTTGGCCCGATCCCAATTGTTTTTCGTCAATCTGTTAAATAGGAGGACTCCTTTCAGGTTTGTTACCTCAGGTGTCCCTCCAAAAGAGTAATTCCAAAGAAGAGCCCTGGGGAAAAGTGAAGGGAGAACCCGAACTATGGGTAAAATTTGGGGCCTAGGGGCATGGCAAGCACAATATGCTGTCTCTTCATCCAGCCACTGAGAGGCCTTACCTGAGGCCTGGGATCAGGCTGAGGGACACATGTGTGTTTGTGAACAATGTGGCCCATAAACATGGGCGGGGCCTCATGGGCCACACTGGTTTCAACTACACTGAACGTTGGAAAACATGCCAACCACTAGGTTTCTTGCCAAGGCGAAGGAGTAGTTCTGATTCTTGCATCACGTTTACTCCTGAACAGTGAGTGGAGATAAGGTCTAGGTTCTGAAGGTGAAAACTGAGGTTGGGTAGAGATGATGGCCTAAAGCCATTGTGGGTGTGATATGCTCTGTGTATGGCCAGCTGTCTGGGTGTTGGACTGGAGGTCTGCCCTCAGGCTGTGTCAGACAGGGCTTTAGTGCACAGGCTAGACTGTATAATTGGGGTATGGTCGAGTGGCATGCAAGTTGTTACTCATTTGGCGTTTCTGGTTAGCCCTATAGGGCAACATTTTTCTTCTGGAGGGCAGGCAGAGTGCTGCATTGTGTCTCCAGAATTGCCAAACTGGAGGGGTGTGGCCAGGATTGTGAGGAAGAAGTCTGAAAACACAAGCTAGCACGAGTTTTGGGGCCAAGAGCATGGCAGGCCCACTCTGCAGAGGCTGAATCAAGATCTCCTGCAGGTGAGGTCAGGGCGAGTATCAGATGTTGCCTCAAGCTGCAGTTTGTGTCCATGACGGCCCTTACATGAAGGGGGTGGGGGCGTCATGAGGCCAGGGAGGTTTCCCTACGCTGGGAGTTGTGAGCTGCTCCAAACTTCAAAGTTTCCTTCTTCAGGACAGTCGAGTACTATTGGATGGTCCCTTGATGCCCCATACAGAAAGACTCGAGAGCAGGGGCCTAAGCATGGATGCCGAGAAACGCCAACTCACCTTCCCATTGCCTGGTCGAGACAAGGCACGCTCAATCTGCGGGCTCTTGAGTGAGCTACCCAGAAGGCTGAGTTTAAATGGACTCTCCTGAGGATGAGTCATAATGTGGGTTGGTGGCCATGGAGACCTTGGAATGTGGCAGTAGCTAAGGGACTCTGCAGCATTCTCCAACCCGAAGGGCTTGACACAACTCCAACAAGGAAGCTTCCCATGTGGAGATGAGAGGTCTTCTGTCTGGTGCCTCAGGAAAGCCCCGTATGCTGGTCTTCGAACCCAGGCCTCTGAGGAGTGATACCTGGACACCAAAGCAAGAGTTCATAATAGGGCCTAGGGGCCTGTCTGGTTCAATCTTCTGTCTCTGCGGATATCTGTCTGTGTGTCTGCATGGAGGTAGTAGTTGCTCAGCTTGTGTCATAATGCCCCTATTTGTCCAGGGCGGCTTGCGGTAGTGGGATGTCCTTGGGGACCTTGAGGTTTCTACTATTTTGTAGAGTTGTGGCCAATGGAATGGGCAGTTTCTTAGGAGAGAGCAGGCACAGTTCTGTGGTGTGGCTCCAGAGACCCCAGCCTGGAGGCTGTGTGGGCCATGGCTGTGCAGACAGACATCCAAAAACCCTAACTCAGCTCAGGTTTGGGGCCGAGGTTACGGCAGGCCTGATCTACAGTCCATGAGGGGAGCTCCTCTAGATATGAAAGAAGGGTGAGAGGGAGGCAGTCGCTCAGGCTTTTGTCTCTGGATGTTTTGTCCACAATGGCCGTTTAATGTAGGAGTTGCCTCATGGGTCGTAGAAGTCTACCTCTCTGGTAGTTTGTCCAGCCCCCAAGAGTTTGGGGTCATTCTGTGGGAAGGGAAGTGTCCTGTTTTCTGCTTCATGTGTCCCCCAGTAGAGGGATTCAAGAGCATAGCAGTGGGTACTGACAACTGGAATACTCGCCCTCTGGTTAAGCCTGGGGGCCTATGGATATGACAAGCCCCATATGCAGGATTTGGTCCAGCCACTGAGAGGCGTTACTTTAATACGGGACTCACGCTGCAGGTCACAATGCATGTCTGTGCCCTAGGCGGCCCTCAAGCACTGGCGTGGCCATTCGGACAATGCAGGTTTTCCCACATTGAACGTTGGACAACATGCCAACCACAAGGTTTCTGGCCATGGGGAAGGAGGAATTCTAATTTCTGCATCACGTTCACCCCTGGGCAGTGATTGGAGATAAGGTCTAGGTTCTGAAGCCTGAAAACCGAGGTTGGGAAGAGATGACGACCTACAGCCATAGCGGGTCCTATGTGTCCAGGTTGGGGCAGGCTGTCTGGGTGTCGTTTGGGATGTCTTGTCTCAGGCTGTGCCAGACAGGGCATTAGTATACAGGGTGGGCTGTATAATTGCTTTACAATCGAGTGGCATGCATTAGAAAATCATTTGGCGTTTCTTATTAGCAGCATAGGGCAAAGTTTTTCTTCTGGAGGGCAGGCAGAGTGCTGCATTGTGGCTTCGGAATTCCCAAACTGGAGGGCTTGTGGGCCAGGAGAGTGAGGACGGAAGTCTGAGAACACAAGCTAGGCTTAGGTTTCGGGGCAAGGACATGGCAGGCACACTCTGCAGAGCTGAATTGAGATCTCATGCGTCTGAAGTCAGGTCGAGGTTCAGACTTTGGCTCAGGTTTGAGTTTCTGTCCATGTTGGCCCCTTCAGGAAGGGGGGGCATTATGAGGCCATGGGGTTTTTCCCACTATTGGAGTTGTGAGATGCTCCAAACCGCAAGGATTCCTTCTGTGGGACAATTAAGATTTGTTGGATGGCTCCAGGACGTCTTATAAGGTATTTTTCCAGAACAGGGTTCTAAGTATGGATGCCTGGGCAGCCAGCCTCACATTCCAATTGTCTCCTAGCAACAAGAAACGTTTGATCTGCTGGCTTGTGGTAGCAACAGAGGGGGCTGAGTTGAAATGGACTTTCCTGAGGATGGTCTTAATGTTGGTTTGAGTCCATGGAGACCTTGGTATGGGGCAGTGGCACCAGGGCCCTGAAGGATTCTCCTAACCAGAGGTTATGACAAAGCTCCAATGAGCAAGTTTCCATGGGGAGACGAGATTTGTTCTTATTGGTGCCTCAGGAAACCACCATATGCTGGTATTGGAAACGAGGCCTCTGAGGAGAGATGTCTGGAAACCAAAGCAATGGATCTGTTTAGGGCCTAGTGGCCTGTCCAGTTCAATATTCTTCTCTGGGGACATCTGTTGTCTGAGTGGAGGTAGTTGCTCAGCTTGTTTGAGATCACCCCTGTTTGTCATGGGCGGCCTACACTATTGGGATGGTCTTGGTGACTTTGGAGGTTTTTCCTAACTTGCAAGGTTGTGGCCAATGGAATGGGAAGAATTCCCTTGAAAGGGAAGCACAGTCCTGAGGTGTGGCTCCAGGGACCCAAGTGTGGAGCGTGTGTGGTCCAGGGCTATTTGGACAAAAGTCTGAAAACACAAACTCCACTTAGGTTGTGGGATGTAGGTATGGCCGGCCCGATCTATAGACCGTGAGGAGACCTCTTCGGGATATGAACAAAGGGCGAATGTGATGTGCATGCTCATGCTTTTTTTTTTTTTTTTTCTGGAAATGTGTCACCGATTGCCATGGAATGTCGGGGTGTCCTCATGGGCCATCGATGAGGCTCCCTTTCTGGGGATTTGACCCGATCCCAAGAGATTGGGGTCATTCTGTGGGAAGGGAGGAGGCCGTTCTGGTTTTTTTTTTTTTTTTTTTTTTTTTACCTCAGGTGGACCACCAAAAGAGGGATTCCAGAGCAGAGTCGTGGGTGGGGGCAACTGGGCAACCAGACCTCTGGTTAACATTGGGACCTAAGAACATGGCAAGCCCCATATGTGGGCTCTTGGTCCAGACACTGAGAGGCCTTCCTTGAGGATAGGTCTCACACTGAGTTTCACAATGTGGTTTTGTGCCCAAGGATCCCCTCCAGTCAGGGCGTGGCCTAAAGTACCATGCTGGTGCCTCCTACACTGAACGTTGCACAGTATGGGAACCACAAGTTGTCTGGCCATGGGGAAGACGGAGTTCTAATTTCTGCAACACTTTCACTCCTGGACTGTGATTGGATTTAAGGTCTAGGTTCTGAAGCCTGAAAACTGAGGTTGGGAAGAGATGAAGCCCTAAGGCCATGGTGTGTCTGATGTGCTCAGTGTTCGGCCAGCTGTTGAGTGTGGGTTGGGAGGTGCAGGCTCAGGCTGTGGCAGACAGGGAATTAGTGCCCAGGCTAGACTTCATCATTGGGGTGCAGTCGAGTTTCGTGCAGGATGGTACTCATTTGTGGTTACTGGGTAGCCCCAGAGGGCAACGTTTTTCTTCTGGAGGGAAGACACAGTGCCACATAGTGACTCCAAAATTCCCAAACTGGAAGGCTTGTGGGCCAGGAGTGTGAGGAAAAAATTCTGAGAACACAAGCCAGACTTAGATTTCGGGGTGAGGGGACGGCAGGCACCCTCTGCAGAGATGATTCGAGATCCCGTATACCTGAAGACAGAGCTAGGATCAGACGTTTTCTTAGGTCGGAATTTCTGTCCATGACGGCCCCTTAATGAAGGGGAGGGTGTCACGAGGACTTGGAGGTTTTCCCACTATGGGAATTGTGAGATGCTCCAAACCACAATGATTCCTTCTGTGGGACAGTCGAGACATGTTGGATGGCTCCAGGACATCCCATAAGGAAGTTATCCAGAGCAGGGTTCTAAGGATGGATGCCTGGGCAGCCTGCCTCCCATTCCAGGTGTCTCATAGAGCCAAGGCAAGTTCGATCTGCTGGATCTAGGGGAGCAACGGAGGCGGGTGTTTTGAAATGGGTGAGTTGAGGATGGGTCATAATGTGCATTTGTGTGCATGTAGACCTTGGAATGGGGTGCTTGATCCGGGGCCTTGAGGGATGTTCATAACCGGAGGTTTTGATGGAGCTCTAAAGAGTATATTTCCTATGTAGAGAAGAGAATTGTTTTGATGAGTGCCTAAGGAATCTCCCATATGCTGGTATTGGAAACCAGGCCTCTGAGGAGAGATGACTGGAATCAAAATCAATGGATCTGATTAGGGCCTCAGTGCCCGTCCAGTTCAATCTTATTCTATGGGGATATCTGTCTCTGGGTCTGAGTGGAAGTGGTTTCCTAACTTGTGAAAGATCATCCCTGTGTGTCCTGGGCAGCCAACACAATTCGGATGGCCTGGGGGAGTTTGGAGGATTCACCTAATCTATAGGGTTGTGGCCAATGGAAATGGCAGAATTCCCCTGGAGAGGGAAGCCAAAGTCCTGAGGTGTGGCTCCAGGGGCCCCAGCTTGGATGGTGTGTGGGCCATGCCTGTGGGGACAGAAGTCTGAAAACACAAACTCAGCTTAGGTTTGGGGATGTATGTATGAAGGCTCGATCTACAGACCGTGAGAATTTTCCGGGCTATGAACAAAGGGCGAGTATGTGGCGCTTGCTCAGGCTTTTGTCTCTGAATTTTGTGTCAACGGTGGCCATGGAATTTCGGGATGTCCTCAAGGGCCATGGACAATTCTTTCTCTGGTGATATGGCCTGATCCCAAGTGGTTGGGATCATTCAGTGGATTGGAAGAGTCCGTTCTGTGTGTGTATATATATATATATATATATATATATATATATATATATATATAAATATATATTTTTTTTTACCTCAGGTGTCCCACCAAAGAGGGATTCTGAGTAGAGCCCTGAGTAGGGGTGACTAGACATCTCGAACTCTTGTTGATATTGGGGGACTGGGGCTTGGCAAGCCCCATATGTGGGCTGTTGTTCCAGTCACTAAGAGGCTTTACATGAGGATAGGGCTCACGCTGAGTGTCTCAATGTGTGTTGTGCAAATTGTGGCCCTCAGGGATAGGTGGGGCCTCATAGTCCATGCTGCTTTCTCCTAAAATGAACATTGGACAACATGCCAACCACTAGGTTTCTTGCCAAGGCGAAGGAGAAGTTCTGATTCTTGCATCACGTTCACTCCTGAGCAGTGAGTGGAGATAAGGTTTATGTTCTGAAGGTGAAAACTGAGGTTGGGTAGAGATGATGGACTAAAGCCATTGTGGGTGTGATATGCTCTGTGTACGGCAAGCTGTTTGGGTGTTGGACTGGAGGTCTGCCCTCAGGTTGTGTGAGACAGGGCTTTAGTGCCCAGGCTAGACTGTATAATTGGGGTATGGTCGAGTGGCATGCAGGTTGTTACTCATTTGGCGTTTCTGGTTCGCCCTATAGGGCAACATTTTTCTTCTGGTGGGCAGGCAGAGTGCTGCATTGTGTCTCCAGAATTGCCAAACTGGAGGGGTGTGGCCAGGATTGTGAGGAAGGAAGTCTGAAAACACAAGCTAGCACGAGTTTTGGGGCCAAGAGCATGGCAGGCCCACTCTGCAGAGGCTGAATCGAGATCTCCTGCAGGTGAGGTCAGGGCGATTATCAGATGTTGCCTCAAGCTGGAGTTTGTGTCCATGAAGGCCCCTTCCTGAAGGGAGTGGGAGCGACATGAGGCCAGGGACGTTTCCCTACGCTGGGAGTTGTGAGCTGCTCCAAACTTCAAAGTTTCCTTCTTCAGGACAGTCGAGTACTATTGGATGGTTCCAGGATGCCCCATACAGAAAGACTCGAGAGCAGGGGCCTAAGCATGGATGCCGAGAAACGCCAACTCTCCTTCCCATTGCCTGGTCGAGACAAGGCACGCTCAATCTGCGGGCTCTTGGGTGAGCTACCCAGAAGGCTGAGTTTAAATGGACTCTCCTGAGGATGAGTCATAATGTGGGTTGGTGGCCATGGAGACCTTGGAATGTGGCAGTAGCTAAGGGACTCTGCAGGATTCTCCAACCCGAAGGGCTTGACACAACTCCAACAAGGAAGCTTCCCATGTGGAGATGAGAGGTCTTCTGTCTGGTGCCTCAGGAAAGCCCCGTATGCTGGTCTTCGAACCCAGGCCTCTGAGGAGTGATACCTGGACACCAAAGCAAGAGTTCATAATAGGGCCTAGAGGCCTGTCTGGTACAATCTTCTCTCTCTGCAGATATCTGTCTGTGTGTCTGCATGGAGGTAGTAGTTGCTCAGCTTGTGTCATAATGCCCCTATTTGTCCAGTGCGGCTTGCGGAAGTGGGATGTCCTTGGGGACCTTGAGGTTTCTACTATTTTGTAGAATTGTGGCCAATGGAATGGGCAGTTTCTTAGGAGAGAGCAGGCACAGTTCTGTGGTGTGGCTCCAGAGACCCCAGCCTGGAGGCTGTGTGGGCCATGGCTGTGCAGACAGACATCCAAAAACCCTAACTCAGCTCAGGTTTGGGGCCGAGGTTACGGCAGGCCTGATCTACAGTCCATGAGGGGAGCTCCTCTGGATATGAAAGAAGGGTGAGAGGGAGGCAGTCGCTCAGGCTTTTGTCTCTGGATGTTTTGTCCACAATGGCCGTTTAATGTAGGAGTTGCCTCATGGGTCGTAGAAGTCTCCCTCTCTGGTAGTTTGTCCAGCCCCCAAGAGTATGGGGTCATTATGTGGGAGGGAAGTGTCCTGTTTTCTGCTTCATGTGTCCCCCCAGTAGAGGGATTCTAGAGCATAGCAGTGGGTACTGACAACTGGAATACTCGCCCTCTGGTTAAGCCTGGGGGCCTATGGATATGACAAGCCCCATATGCAGGATCTTGGTCCAGCCACTGAGAGGCGTTACTTTAATACGGGACTCACGCTGCAGGTCACAGTGCATGTCTGTGCCCTAGGCGGCCCTCAAGCACTGGCGTGGCCATTCGGACAATGCAGGTTTTCCCACATTGAACGTTGGACAACATGCCAACCACAAGGTTTCTGGCCATGGGGAAGGAGGAATTCTAATTTCTGCATCACGTTCACCCCTGGGCAGTGATTGGAGATAAGGTCTAGGTTCTGAAGCCTGAAAACCGAGGTTGGGAAGAGATGACGACCTACAGCCATAGCGGGTCCTATGTGTCCAGGTTGGGGCCAGCTGTCTGGGTGTCGTTTGGGATGTCTTGTCTCAGGCTGTGCCAGACAGGGCATTAGTATACAGGGTGGGCTGTATAATTGCTTTACAATGGAGTGGCATGCATTAGAAAATCATTTGGCGTTTCTTATTAGCAGCATAGGGCAAAGTTTTTCTTCTGGAGGGCAGGCAGAGTGCTGCATTGTGGCTTCGGAATTCCCAAACTGGAGGGCTTGTGGGCCAGGAGAGTGAGGACGGAAGTCTGAGAACACAAGCTAGGCTTAGGTTTCGGGGCAAGGACATGGCAGGCACACTCTGCAGAGCTGAATTGAGATCTCATGCGTCTGAAGTCAGGTCGAGGTTCAGACTTTGGCTCAGGTTTGAGTTTCTGTCCATGTTGGCCCCTTCAGGAAGGGGGGGCATTATGAGGCCATGGGGTTTTTCCCACTATTGGAGTTGTGAGATGCTCCAAACCGCAAGGATTCCTTCTGTGGGACAATTAAGATTTGTTGGATGGCTCCAGGACGTCTTATAAGGTATTTTTCCAGAACAGGGTTCTAAGTATGGATGCCTGGGCAGCCAGCCTCACATTCCAATTGTCTCCTAGCAACAAGAAACGTTTGATCTGCTGGCTTGTGGTAGCAACAGAGGGGGCTGAGTTGAAATGGACTTTCCTGAGGATGGTCTTAATGTTGGTTTGAGTCCATGGAGACCTTGGTATGGGGCAGTGGCACCAGGGCCCTGAAGGATTCTCCTAACCAGAGGTTATGACAAAGCTCCAATGAGCAAGTTTCCATGGGGAGACGAGATTTGTTCTTATTGGTGCCTCAGGAAACCACCATATGCTGGTATTGGAAACGAGGCCTCTGAGGAGAGATGTCTGGAAACCAAAGCAATGGATCTGTTTAGGGCCTAGTGGCCTGTCCAGTTCAATATTCTTCTCTGGGGACATCTGTTGTCTGAGTGGAGGTAGTTGCTCAGCTTGTTTGAGATCACCCCTGTTTGTCATGGGCGGCCTACACTATTGGGATGGTCTTGGTGACTTTGGAGGTTTTTCCTAACTTGCAAGGTTGTGGCCAATGGAATGGGAAGAATTCCCTTGAAAGGGAAGCACAGTCCTGAGGTGTGGCTCCAGGGACCCAAGTGTGGAGCGTGTGTGGTCCAGGGCTATTTGGACAAAAGTCTGAAAACACAAACTCCACTTAGGTTGTGGGATGTAGGTATGGCCGGCCCGATCTATAGACCGTGAGGAGACCTCTTCGGGATATGAACAAAGGGCGAATGTGATGTGCATGCTCATGCTTTTTTTTTTTTTTTTTTCTGGAAATGTGTCACCGATTGCCATGGAATGTCGGGGTGTCCTCATGGGCCATCGATGAGGCTCCCTTTCTGGGGATTTGACCCGATCCCAAGAGATTGGGGTCATTCTGTGGGAAGGGAGGAGGCCGTTCTGGTTTTTTTTTTTTTTTTTTTTTTTTTTACCTCAGGTGGACCACCAAAAGAGGGATTCCAGAGCAGAGTCGTGGGTGGGGGCAACTGGGCAACCAGACCTCTGGTTAACATTGGGACCTAAGAACATGGCAAGCCCCATATGTGGGCTCTTGGTCCAGACACTGAGAGGCCTTCCTTGAGGATAGGTCTCACACTGAGTTTCACAATGTGGTTTTGTGCCCAAGGATCCCCTCCAGTCAGGGCGTGGCCTAAAGTACCATGCTGGTGCCTCCTACACTGAACGTTGCACAGTATGGGAACCACAAGTTGTCTGGCCATGGGGAAGACGGAGTTCTAATTTCTGCAACACTTTCACTCCTGGACTGTGATTGGATTTAAGGTCTAGGTTCTGAAGCCTGAAAACTGAGGTTGGGAAGAGATGAAGCCCTAAGGCCATGGTGTGTCTGATGTGCTCAGTGTTCGGCCAGCTGTTGAGTGTGGGTTGGGAGGTGCAGGCTCAGGCTGTGGCAGACAGGGAATTAGTGCCCAGGCTAGACTTCATCATTGGGGTGCAGTCGAGTTTCGTGCAGGATGGTACTCATTTGTGGTTACTGGGTAGCCCCAGAGGGCAACGTTTTTCTTCTGGAGGGAAGACACAGTGCCACATAGTGACTCCAAAATTCCCAAACTGGAAGGCTTGTGGGCCAGGAGTGTGAGGAAAAAATTCTGAGAACACAAGCCAGACTTAGATTTCGGGGTGAGGGGACGGCAGGCACCCTCTGCAGAGATGATTCGAGATCCCGTATACCTGAAGACAGAGCTAGGATCAGACGTTTTCTTAGGTCGGAATTTCTGTCCATGACGGCCCCTTAATGAAGGGGAGGGTGTCACGAGGACTTGGAGGTTTTCCCACTATGGGAATTGTGAGATGCTCCAAACCACAATGATTCCTTCTGTGGGACAGTCGAGACATGTTGGATGGCTCCAGGACATCCCATAAGGAAGTTATCCAGAGCAGGGTTCTAAGGATGGATGCCTGGGCAGCCTGCCTCCCATTCCAGGTGTCTCATAGAGCCAAGGCAAGTTCGATCTGCTGGATCTAGGGGAGCAACGGAGGCGGGTGTTTTGAAATGGGTGAGTTGAGGATGGGTCATAATGTGCATTTGTGTGCATGTAGACCTTGGAATGGGGTGCTTGATCCGGGGCCTTGAGGGATGTTCATAACCGGAGGTTTTGATGGAGCTCTAAAGAGTATATTTCCTATGTAGAGAAGAGAATTGTTTTGATGAGTGCCTAAGGAATCTCCCATATGCTGGTATTGGAAACCAGGCCTCTGAGGAGAGATGACTGGAATCAAAATCAATGGATCTGATTAGGGCCTCAGTGCCCGTCCAGTTCAATCTTATTCTATGGGGATATCTGTCTCTGGGTCTGAGTGGAAGTGGTTTCCTAACTTGTGAAAGATCATCCCTGTGTGTCCTGGGCAGCCAACACAATTCGGATGGCCTGGGGGAGTTTGGAGGATTCACCTAATCTATAGGGTTGTGGCCAATGGAAATGGCAGAATTCCCCTGGAGAGGGAAGCCAAAGTCCTGAGGTGTGGCTCCAGGGGCCCCAGCTTGGATGGTGTGTGGGCCATGCCTGTGGGGACAGAAGTCTGAAAACACAAACTCAGCTTAGGTTTGGGGATGTATGTATGAAGGCTCGATCTACAGACCGTGAGAATTTTCCGGGCTATGAACAAAGGGCGAGTATGTGGCGCTTGCTCAGGCTTTTGTCTCTGAATTTTGTGTCAACGGTGGCCATGGAATTTCGGGATGTCCTCAAGGGCCATGGACAATTCTTTCTCTGGTGATATGGCCTGATCCCAAGTGGTTGGGATCATTCAGTGGATTGGAAGAGTCCGTTCTGTGTGTATATATATATATATATATATATATATATATATATATATATAAATATATATTTTTTTTTACCTCAGGTGTCCCACCAAAGAGGGATTCTGAGTAGAGCCCTGAGTAGGGGTGACTAGACATCTCGAACTCTTGTTGATATTGGGGGACTGGGGCTTGGCAAGCCCCATATGTGGGCTGTTGTTCCAGTCACTAAGAGGCTTTACATGAGGATAGGGCTCACGCTGAGTGTCTCAATGTGTGTTGTGCAAATTGTGGCCCTCAGGGATAGGTGGGGCCTCATAGTCCATGCTGCTTTCTCCTAAAATGAACATTGGACAACATGCCAACCACTAGGTTTCTTGCCAAGGCGAAGGAGAAGTTCTGATTCTTGCATCACGTTCACTCCTGAGCAGTGAGTGGAGATAAGGTTTATGTTCTGAAGGTGAAAACTGAGGTTGGGTAGAGATGATGGACTAAAGCCATTGTGGGTGTGATATGCTCTGTGTACGGCAAGCTGTTTGGGTGTTGGACTGGAGGTCTGCCCTCAGGTTGTGTGAGACAGGGCTTTAGTGCCCAGGCTAGACTGTATAATTGGGGTATGGTCGAGTGGCATGCAGGTTGTTACTCATTTGGCGTTTCTGGTTCGCCCTATAGGGCAACATTTTTCTTCTGGTGGGCAGGCAGAGTGCTGCATTGTGTCTCCAGAATTGCCAAACTGGAGGGGTGTGGCCAGGATTGTGAGGAAGGAAGTCTGAAAACACAAGCTAGCACGAGTTTTGGGGCCAAGAGCATGGCAGGCCCACTCTGCAGAGGCTGAATCGAGATCTCCTGCAGGTGAGGTCAGGGCGATTATCAGATGTTGCCTCAAGCTGGAGTTTGTGTCCATGAAGGCCCCTTCCTGAAGGGAGTGGGAGCGACATGAGGCCAGGGACGTTTCCCTACGCTGGGAGTTGTGAGCTGCTCCAAACTTCAAAGTTTCCTTCTTCAGGACAGTCGAGTACTATTGGATGGTTCCAGGATGCCCCATACAGAAAGACTCGAGAGCAGGGGCCTAAGCATGGATGCCGAGAAACGCCAACTCTCCTTCCCATTGCCTGGTCGAGACAAGGCACGCTCAATCTGCGGGCTCTTGGGTGAGCTACCCAGAAGGCTGAGTTTAAATGGACTCTCCTGAGGATGAGTCATAATGTGGGTTGGTGGCCATGGAGACCTTGGAATGTGGCAGTAGCTAAGGGACTCTGCAGGATTCTCCAACCCGAAGGGCTTGACACAACTCCAACAAGGAAGCTTCCCATGTGGAGATGAGAGGTCTTCTGTCTGGTGCCTCAGGAAAGCCCCGTATGCTGGTCTTCGAACCCAGGCCTCTGAGGAGTGATACCTGGACACCAAAGCAAGAGTTCATAATAGGGCCTAGAGGCCTGTCTGGTACAATCTTCTCTCTCTGCAGATATCTGTCTGTGTGTCTGCATGGAGGTAGTAGTTGCTCAGCTTGTGTCATAATGCCCCTATTTGTCCAGTGCGGCTTGCGGTAGTGGGATGTCCTTGGGGACCTGAGGTTTCTACTATTTTGTAGAATTGTGGCCAATGGAATGGGCAGTTTCTTAGGAGAGAGCAGGCACAGTTCTGTGGTGTGGCTCCAGAGACCCCAGCCTGGAGGCTGTGTGGGCCATGGCTGTGCAGACAGACATCCAAAAACCCTAACTCAGCTCAGGTTTGGGGCCGAGGTTACGGCAGGCCTGATCTACAGTCCATGAGGGGAGCTCCTCTGGATATGAAAGAAGGGTGAGAGGGAGGCAGTCGCTCAGGCTTTTGTCTCTGGATGTTTTGTCCACAATGGCCGTTTAATGTAGGAGTTGCCTCATGGGTCGTAGAAGTCTCCCTCTCTGGTAGTTTGTCCAGCCCCCAAGAGTATGGGGTCATTATGTGGGAGGGAAGTGTCCTGTTTTCTGCTTCATGTGTCCCCCCAGTAGAGGGATTCTAGAGCATAGCAGTGGGTACTGACAACTGGAATACTCGCCCTCTGGTTAAGCCTGGGGGCCTATGGATATGACAAGCCCCATATGCAGGATCTTGGTCCAGCCACTGAGAGGCGTTACTTTAATACGGGACTCACGCTGCAGGTCACAGTGCATGTCTGTGCCCTAGGCGGCCCTCAAGCACTGGCGTGGCCATTCGGACAATGCAGGTTTTCCCACATTGAACGTTGGACAACATGCCAACCACAAGGTTTCTGGCCATGGGGAAGGAGGAATTCTAATTTCTGCATCACGTTCACCCCTGGGCAGTGATTGGAGATAAGGTCTAGGTTCTGAAGCCTGAAAACCGAGGTTGGGAAGAGATGACGACCTACAGCCATAGCGGGTCCTATGTGTCCAGGTTGGGGCCAGCTGTCTGGGTGTCGTTTGGGATGTCTTGTCTCAGGCTGTGCCAGACAGGGCATTAGTATACAGGGTGGGCTGTATAATTGCTTTACAATCGAGTGGCATGCATTAGAAAATCATTTGGCGTTTCTTATTAGCAGCATAGGGCAAAGTTTTTCTTCTGGAGGGCAGGCAGAGTGCTGCATTGTGGCTTCGGAATTCCCAAACTGGAGGGCTTGTGGGCCAGGAGAGTGAGGACGGAAGTCTGAGAACACAAGCTAGGCTTAGGTTTCGGGGCAAGGACATGGCAGGCACACTCTGCAGAGCTGAATTGAGATCTCATGCGTCTGAAGTCAGGTCGAGGTTCAGACTTTGGCTCAGGTTTGAGTTTCTGTCCATGTTGGCCCCTTCAGGAAGGGGGGGCATTATGAGGCCATGGGGGTTTTCCCTCTATTGGAGTTGTGAGATGCTCCAAACCGCAAGGATTCCTTCTGTGGGACAATTAAGATTAGTTGGATGGCTCCAGGACGTCTTATAAGGTATTTTTCCAGAACAGGGTTCTAAGTATGGATGCCTGGGCAGCCAGCCTCACATTCCAATTGTCTCCTAGCAACAAGAAACGTTTGATCTGCTGGCTTGGGGTAGCAACAGAGGGGGCTGAGTTGATATGGACTTTCCTGAGGATGGTCTTAATGTTGGTTTGAGTCCATGGAGACCTTGGTATGGGGCAGTGGCACCAGGGCCCTGAAGGATTCTCCTAACCGGAGGTTATGACAAAGTTCCAATGAGCAAGTTTCCATGGGGATACGAGATTTGTTCTTATTGGTGCCTCAGGAAACCACCATATGCTGGTATTGGAAACGAGGCCTCTGAGGAGAGATGCCTGGAAACCAAAGCAATGGATCTGATTAGGGCCTAGGGGCCTGTCCGGTTCAATATTCTTCTCTGGGGACATCTGTTGTCTGAGTGGAGGTAGTTGCTCAGCTGGTTTGAGATCACCCCTGTTTGTCCTGGGCAGCCTACACTATTGGGATGGCCTCGGTGACTTTGGAGGTTTTTCCTAATTTGCAAGGTTGTGGCCAATGGAATGGGAAGAATTCCCTTGAAAGGGAAGCACAGTCCTGAGGTGTGGCTCCAGGGACCCAAGTGTGGAGCGTGTGTGGTCCAGGGCTATTTGGACAAAAGTCTGAAAACACAAACTCCACTTAGGTTGTGGGATGTAGGTATGGCCGGCCCGATCTATAGACCGTGAGGAGACCTCTTCGGGATATGAACAAAGGGCGAATGTGATGTGCATGCTCATGCTTTTTTTTTTTTTTTTCTGGAAATGTGTCACCGATTGCCATGGAATGTCAGGGTGTCCTCATGGGCCATCGATGAGGCTCCCTTTCTGGGGATTTGACTCGATCCCAAGAGTTTGGGGTCATTCTGTGGGAAGGAAGGAGGCATTTCTGTTTTTTTTGTTTGTTTGTTTATTTTTTTTGTTTTTTGATTTTTGTTTTTTTTTTAACCTCCGGTGGACCACCAAAAGAGGGATTCCAGAGCAGAGTCGTGAGTGGGGGCAACAGGACAACCAGACCTCTGGTTAACATTGGAACCTAAGAACATGGCAAGCCCCTTATGTGGGCTCTTGGTCCAGACACTGAGAGGCCTTCCTTGAGGATAGGTCTCACACTGAGTTTCACAATGTGTTTTTGTGCCCAAGGAGCCCCTCAAGTCAGGGCGTGGCCTAATGTACCATGCTGGTTTCTCCTACACTGAACGTTGCACAGTATGGGAACCACAAGTTTTCTGGCAATGGGGAAGATGGAGTTCTAATTTCTGCAACACTTTCACTCCTGGACTGTGATTGGATTTAAGGTCTAGGTTCTGAAGCCTGAAAACTGAGGTTGGGAAGAGATGAAGCCCTAAGGCCATGGTGTGTCTGATGTGCTCAGTGTTCGGCCAGCTGTTGAGTGTGGGTTGGGAGGTGCAGGCTCAGGCTGTGGCAGACAGGGAATTAGTGCCCAGGCTAGACTTCATCATTGGGGTGCAGTCGAGTTTCGTGCAGTATAGTACTCATTTGTGGTTACTGGGTAGCCCCAGAGGGCAAAGTTTTTCTTCTGGAGGGAAGACACAGTGCCACATAGTGACTCCAAAATTCCCAAACTGGAAGGCTTGTGGGCCAGGAGTGTGAGGAAAAAATTCTGAGAACACAAGCCAGACTTAGATTTCGGGGTGAGGGGACGGCAGATGATTCGAGATCCCGTATACCTGAAGACAGAGCTAGGATCAGACGTTTTCTTAGGTCGGAGTTTCTGTCCATGACGGCCCATTCATGAAGGGGAGGGTGTCACGAGGCCATAAAGGTGTTCCCACGATGGGAATTGTGAGATGCTCCGAACCACAATGATTCCTTCTGTGGGACAGTCGAGACATGTTGAATGGCTCCAGGACATCCCATAAGGAAGTTATCCAGAGCAGGGTTCTAAGGATGGATTCGTGGGCAGCCTGCCTCCCATTCCAGGTGTCTCATAGAGCCAAGGCAAGTTCGATCTGCTGGATCTAGGGGAGCAACCGAGGCGGGTGTTTTGAAATGGGTGAGTTGAGGATGGGTCATAATGTGCATTTGTGTGCATGTAGACCTTGGAATGGGGTGCTTGATCCGGGGCCTTGAGGGATGTTCATAACCGGAGGATTTGATGGAGCTCTAAAGAGTATATTTCCTATGTAGAGAAGAGAATTGTTTTGATGAGTGCCTAAGGAATCTCCAATATGCTTGTATTGGAAACCAGGCATCTGAGGAGAGATGACTGGAATCAAAAGCAATGGATCTGATTAGGGCCTAAGTGCCCATCCAGTTCAATCTTATTCTATGGGGATATCTGTCTCTGGGTCTGAGTGGAGGTGGTTTCCTAACTTGTGAAAGATCATCCCTGTGTGTCCTGGGCTGCCAACACAATTCGGATGGCCTGGGGGAGTTTGGAGGATTCTCCTAATCTATAGGGTTGTGGCCAATGGAAATGGCAGAATTCCCCTGGAGAGGGAAGCCACAGTCCTGTGGTGTGGCTCCAGGGGCCCAGCTTGGATGGTGTGTGGGCCAGGACTGTGGGGACAGAAGTCTGAAAACACAAACTCAGCTTAGGTTTGGGGATGTATGTATGAAGGCGCGATCAACAGACCGTGAGAATTTTCCGGGCTATGAACAAAGGGCGAGTATGTGGCGCTTGCTCAGGGTTTTGTCTCTGGATTTTGTGTCAATGGTGGCCGTGGAATGTCGGGGTGTCCTCAAGGGCCATGGACAATTCTTTCTCTGGTCATTTGGCCTGATCCCAAGGGGTTGGGATCATTCTGTGGATGCGAAGAGTCCTTTCTGTATTTTTTCTTTTTTACCTTAGGTGTCCCACCAAAGAGGGATTCCAGAGTAGAGCCCTGAGTAGGGGTGACTAGACATATCGAACTCTGGTTAAGATTGGGGGAATAGTGGCTTGGGAAGCCCCATATGTGGGCTGTTGTTCCAGTCACTAAGAGGCTTTACCTGAGGATAGGGCTCACGCTGAGGGTCACAATGTGTGTTTGTGCAAATTGTGGCCCTCAGGGATAGGTGGGGCCTCATAGTCCATGCTGCTTTCTCCTACAATGAACATTGGACAACATGCCAACCACTAGGTTTCTTGCCAAGGCGAAGGAGAAGTTCTGATTCTTGCATCACGTTCACTCCTGAGCAGTGAGTGGAGATAAGGTCTAGGTTCTGAAGGTGAAAACTGAGGTTGGGTAGAGATGATGGCCTAAAGCCATTGTGGGTGTGATATGCTCTGTGTATGGCCAGCTGTCTGGGTGTTGGACTGGAGGTCTGCCCTCAGGCTGTGTCAGACAGGGCTTTAGTGCACAGGCTAGACTGTATGATTGGGGTATGGTCGAGTGGCATGCAGGTTGTTACTCATTTGGCGTTTCTGGTTAGCCCTATAGGGCAACATTTTTCTTCTGGTGGGCAGGCAGAGTGCTGCATTGTGTCTCCAGAATTGCCAAACTGGAGGGTTGTGGCCAGGATTGTGAGGAAGGAAGTCTGAAAACACAAGCTAGCACGAGTTTTGGGGCCAAGAGCATGGCAGGCCCACTCTGCAGAGGCTGAATCGAGATCTCCTGCAGGTGAGGTCAGGGCGAGTATCAGATGTTGCCTCAAGCTGGAGTTTGTGTCCATGACGGCCCCTTCCTGAAGGGGGTGGGGGCGTCATGAGGCCAGGGAGGTTTCCCTACGCTGGGAGTTGTGAGCTGCTCCAAACTTCAAAGTTTCCTTCTTCAGGACAGTCGAGTACTATTGGATGGTTCCAGGATGCCCCATACAGAAACACTCGAGAGCAGGGGCCTAAGCATGGATGCCGAGAAACGCCAACTCACCTTCCCATTGCCTGGTCGAGACAAGGCACGCTCAATCTGTGGGCTCTTGGGTGAGCTACCCAGAAGCCTGAATTTAAATGGACTCTCCTGAGGATGAGTCATAATGTGGGTTGGTGGCCATGGAGACCTTGGAATGTGGCAGTAGCTAAGGGACTCTGCAGGATTCTCCAACCCGAAGGGCTTGACACAACTCCAACAAGGAAGCTTCCCATGTGGAGATGAGAGGTCTTCTGTCTGGTGCCTCAGGAAAGCCCCGTATGCTGGTCTTCGAACCCAGGCCTCTGAGGAGTGATACCTGGACACCAAAGCAAGAGTTCATAATAGGGCCTAGGGGCCTGTCTGGTTCAATCTTCTGTCTCTGCGGATATCTGTCTGTGTGTCTGCATGGAGGTAGTAGTTGCTCAGCTTGTGTCATTATGCCCCTATTTGTCCAGTGCGTCTTGCGGTAGTGGGATGTCCCTGGGGACCTTGAGGTTTCTACTATTTTGTAGAGTTGTGGCCAATGGAATGGGCAGTTTCTTAGGAGAGAGCAGGCACAGTTCTGTGGTGTGGCTCCAGAGACCCCAGCCTGGGGGCTGTGTGTGCCATGGCTGTGCAGACAGACATCCAAAAACCCTAACTCAGCTCAGGTTTGGGGCCGAGGTTACGGCAGGCCTGATCTACAGTCCATGAGGGGAGCTCCTCTGGATATGAAAGAAGGGTGAGAGGGAGGCAGTCGCACAGGCTTTTGTCTCTAGATGTTTTGTCCACAATGGCCGTTTAATGTAGGAGTTGCCTCATGGGTCGTAGAAGACTCCCTCTCTGGTAGTTTGTCCAGCCCCCAAGAGTTTGGGGTCATTCTGTGGGAAGGGAAGTGTCCTGTTTTCTGCTTCATGTGTCCCCCCAGTAGAGGGATTCTAGAGCATAGCAGTGGGTACTGACAACTGGAATACTCGCCCTCTGGTTAAGCCTGGAGGCCTATGGATTTGACAAGCCCCATATGCAGGATCTTGGTCCAGCCACTGAGAGGCGTTACTTTAATACGGGACTCACGCTGCAGGTCACAATGCATGTCTGTGCCCTAGGCGGCCCTCAAGCACTGGCGTGGCCTTTCGGACAATGCAGGTTTTCCCACATTGAACGTTGGACAACATGCCAACCACAAGGTTTCTGGCCATGGGGAAGGAGGAATTCTAATTTCTGCATCACGTTCACCCCTGGGCAGTGATTGGAGATAAGGTCTAGGTTCTGAAGCCTGAAAACCGAGGTTGGGAAGAGATGACGACCTACAGCCATAGCGGGTCCTATGTGTCCAGGTTGGGGCCAGCTGTCTGGGTGTCGTTTGGGATGTCTTGTCTCAGGCTGTGCCAGACAGGGCATTAGTATACAGGGTGGGCTGTATAATTGCTTTACAATCGAGTGGCATGCATTAGAAAATCATTTGGCGTTTCTTATTAGCAGCATAGGGCAAAGTTTTTCTTCTGGAGGGCAGGCAGAGTGCTGCATTGTGGCTTCGGAATTCCAAAACTGGAGGGCTTGTGGGCCAGGAGAGTGAGGACGGAAGTCTGAGAACACAAGCTAGGCTTAGGTTTCGGGGCAAGGACATGGCAGGCACACTCTGCAGAGCTGAATTGAGATCTCATGCGTCTGAAGTCAGGTCGAGGTTCAGACTTTGGCTCAGGTTTGAGTTTCTGTCCATGTTGGCCCCTTCAGGAAGAGGGGGCATTATGAGGCCATGGGGGTTTTCCCACTATTGGAGTTGTGAGATGCTCCAAACTGCAAGGATTCCTTCTGTGGGACAATTAAGATTAGTTGGATGGCTCCAGGACGTCTTAAAGGTATTTTTCCAGAACAGGGTTCTAAGTATGGATGCCTGGGCAGCCAGCCTCACATTCCAATTGTCTCCTAGCAACAAGAAACGTTTGATCTGCTGGCTTGGGGTAGCAACAGAGGGGGCTGAGTTGATATGGACTTTCCTGAGGATGGTCTTAATGTTGGTTTGAGTCCATGGAGACCTTGGTATGGGGCAGTGGCACCAGGGCCCTGAAGGATTCTCCTAACCAGAGGTTATGACAAAGCTCCAATGAGCAAGTTTCCATGGGGAGACGAGATTTGTTCTTATTGGTGCCTCAGGAAACCACCATATGCTGGTATTGGAAACGAGGCCTCTGAGGAGAGACGCCTGGAAACCAAAGCAATGGATCTGATTAGGGCCTAGGGGCCTGTCCGGTTCAATATTCTTCTCTGGGGACATCTGTTGTCTGAGTGGAGGTAGTTGCTCAGCTGGTTTGAGATCACCCCTGTTTGTCCTGGGCAGCCTACACTATTGGGATGGCCTCGGTGACTTTGGAGGTTTTTCCTAATATGCAAGGTTGTGGCCAATGGAATGGGAAGAATTCCCTTGAAAGGGAAGCACAGTCCTGAGGTGTGGCTCCAGGGACCCAAGTGTGGAGCGTGTGTGGTCCAGGGCTATGTGGACAAAAGTCTGAAAACACAAACTCCACTTAGGTTGTGGGATGTAGGTATGGCCGGCCCGATCTATAGACCGTGAGGAGACCTCTTCGGGATATGAACAAAGGGCGAATGTGAGGTGCTTGCTCATGCTTTTTTTTTTTTTTTTTTTCTGGAAATGTGTCACCGATTGCCATGGAATGTCAGGGTGTCCTCATGGGCCATCGATGAGGCTCCCTTTCTGGGGATTTGACCCGATCCCAAGAGTTTGGGGTCATTCTGTGGGAAGGAAGGAGGCCTTTCTGTTTTTTTTTGTTTGTTTGTTTATTTTTTTGTTTTTTGATTTTTGTTTTTTTTTTTAACCTCCGGTGGACCACCAAAAGAGGGATTCCAGAGCAGAGTCGTGAGTGGGGGCAACAGGACAACCAGACCTCTGGTTTACATTGTAACCTAAGAACATGGCAAGCCCCTTATGTGGGCTCTTGGTCCAGACACTGAGAGGCCTTCCTTGAGGATAGGTCTCACACTGAGTTTCACATTGTGTTTTTGTGCCCAAGGAGCCCCTCAAGTCAGGGCGTGGCCTAATGTACCATGCTGGTTTCTCCTACACTGAACGTTGCACAGTATGGGAACCACAAGTTTTCTGGCCATGGGGAAGATGGAGTTCTAATTTCTGCAACACTTTCACTCCTGGACTGTGATTGGATTTAAGGTCTAGGTTCTGAAGCCTGAAAACTGAGGTTGGGAAGAGATGAAGCCCTAAGGCCATGGTGTGTCTGATGTGCTCAGTGTTCGGCCAGCTGTTGAGTGTGGGTTGGGAGGTGCAGGCTCAGGCTGTGGCAGACAGGGAATTAGTGCCCCGGCTAGACTGTATCATTGGGGTGCAGTCGAGTTTTGTGCAGGATGGTACTCATTTGTGGTTACTGGGTAGCCCCAGAGGGCAACGTTTTTCTTCTGGAGGGAAGACACAGTGCCACATAGTGACTCCAAAATTCCCAAACTGGAAGGCTTGTGGGCCAGGAGTGTGAGGAAAAAATTCTGAGAACACAAGCCAGACTTAGATTTCGGGGTGAGGGGACGGCAGGCACCCTCTGCAGAGATGATTCGAGATCCCGTATACCTGAAGACAGAGCTAGGATCAGACGTTTTCTTAGGTCGGAGTTTCTGTCCATGACGGCCCATTCATGAAGGGGAGGGTGTCACGAGGACATGGAGGTGTTCCCACGATGGGAATTGTGAGATGCTCCGAACCACAATGATTCCTTCTGTGGGACAGTCGAGACATGTTGAATGGCTCCAGGACATCCCATAAGGAAGTTATCCAGAGCAGGGTTCTAAGGATGGATGCGTGGGCAGCCTGCCTCCCATTCCAGGTGTCTCATAGAGCCAAGGCAAGTTCGATCTGGTGGATCTAGGGGAGCAACGGAGGCGGGTGTTTTGAAATGGGTGAGTTGAGGATGGGTCATAATGTGCATTTGTGTGCATGTAGACCTTGGAATGGGGTGCTTGATCCGGGGCCTTGAGGGATGTTCATAACCGGAGGTTTTCATGGAGCTCTAAAGAGTATATTTCCTATGTAGAGAAGAGAATTGTTTTGATGAGTGCCTAAGGAATCTCCCATATGCTGGTATTGGAAACCAGGCCTCTGAGGAGAGATGACTGGAATCAAAAGCAATGGATCTGATTAGGGCCTAAGTGCCTGTCCAGTTCAATCTTATTCTATGGGGATATCTGTCTCTGGGTCTGAGTGGAGGTGGTTTCCTAACTTGTGAAAGATCATCCCTGTTTGTCCTGGGCAGCCAACACAATTCGGATGGCCTGTGGGAGTTTGGATGATTCTCCTAATCTATAGGGTTGTGGCCAATGGAAATGGCAGAATTCCCTTGGAGAGGGAAGCCACAGTCCTGAGGTGTGGCTCCAGGGGCCCCATCTTGGATGGTGTGTGGGCCAGGACTTTGGGGACAGAAGTCTGAAAACACAAACTCAGCTTAGGTTTGGGGATGTATGTATGAAGGCTCGATCAACAGACCGTGAGAATTTTCCGGGCTATGAACAAAGGGCGAGTATGTGGCGCTTGCTCAGGGTTTTGTCTCTGGATTTTGTGTCAATGGTGGCCGTGGAATGTCGAGGTGTCCTCAAGGGCCATGGACAATTCTTTCTCTGGTCATTTGGCCTGATCCCAAGGGGTTGGGATCATTCTGTGGATGCGAAGAGTCCTTTCTGTATTTTTTTTTTTTTTTACCTCAGGTGTCCCACCAAAGAGGGATTCCAGAGTAGAGCCCTGAGTAGGGGTGACTAGACATCTCGAACTCTGGTTGAGATTGGGGGAATAGGGGCTTGGGAAGCCCCATATGTGGGCTGTTGTTCCAGTCACTAAGAGGCTTTACATGAGGATAGGGCTCACGCTGAGGGTCACAATATGTGTTTGTGCAAATTGTGGCCCTCAGGGATAGGTGGGGCCTCATAGTCCATGCTGCTTTCTCCTAAAATGAACATTGGACAACATGCCAACCACTAGGTTACTTGCCAAGGCGAAGGAGAAGTTCTGATTCTTGCATCACGTTCACTCCTGAGCAGTGAGTGGAGATAAGTTCTAGGTTCTGAAGGTGAAAACTGAGGTTGGGTAGAGATGATGGCCTAAAGTCATTGTGGCTGTGATATGCTCTGTGTATGGCCAGCTGTCTGGGTGTTGGACTGGAGGTCGGCCCTCAGGCTGTGTCAGACAGGGCTTTAGTGCACAGGCTAGACTGTATAATTGGGGTATGGTCGAGTGGCATGCAGGTTGTTACTCATTTGGCGTTTCCGGTGAGCCCTATAGGGCAACATTTTTCTTCTGGAGGGCAGGCAGAGTGCTGCATTGTGTCTCCAGAATTGCCAAACTGGAGGGGTGTGGCCAGGATTGTGAGGAAGGAAGTCTGAAAACACAAGCTAGCACGAGTTTTGGGGCCAAGAGCATGGCAGGCCCACTCTGCAGAGGCTGAATCGAGATCTCCTGCAGGTGAGGTCAGGGCGAGCATCAGATGTTGCCTCAAGCTGGAGTTTGTGTCCATGACGGCCCCTTCCTGAAGGGGGTGGGGGCGTCATGGGGCCAGGGAGGTTTCCCTACGCTGGGAGTTGTGAGCTGCTCCAAACTTCAAAGTTTCCTTCTTCAGGACAGTCGAGTACTATTGGATGGTTCCAGGATGCCCCATAAGAAACACTCGAGAGCAGGGGACTAAGCATGGATGCCGAGAAACGCCAACTCACCTTCCCATTGCCTGGTCGAGACAAGGCACGCTCAATCTGTGGGCTCTTGGGTGAGCTACCCAGAAGGCTGAGTTTAAATGGACTCTCCTGAGGATGAGTCATAATGTGGGTTGGTGGCCATGGAGACCTTGGAATGTGGCAGTAGCTAAGGGACTCTGCAGGATTCTTTAACCCGAAGGGCTTGACACAACTCCAACAAGGAAGCTTCCCATGTGGAGATGAGAGGTCTTCTGTCTGGTGCCTCAGGAAAGCCCCGTATGCTGGTCTTCGAACCCAGGCCTCTGAGGAGTGATACCTGTACACCAAAGCAAGAGTTCATAATAGGGCCTAGGGGCCTGTCTGGTTCAATCTTCTGTCTCTGCGGATATCTGTCTGTGTGTCTGCATGGAGGTAGTAGTTGCTCAGCTTGTGTCATTATGCCCCTATTTGTAAAGTGCGTCTTGCGGTAGTGGGATGTCCTTGGGGACCTTGAGGTTTCTACTATTTTGTAGAGTTGTGGCCAATGGAATGGGCAGTTTCTTAGGAGAGAGCAGGCACAGTTCTGTGGTGTGGCTCCAGAGACCCCAGCCTGGGGGCTGTGTGTGCCATGGCTGTGCAGACAGACATCCAAAAACCCTAACTCAGCTCAGGTTTGGGGACGAGGTTACGGCAGGCCTGATCTACAGTCCATGAGGGGAGCTCCTCTGGATATGAAAGAAGGGTGAGAGGGAGGCAGTCGCTCAGGCTTTTGTCTCTGGATGTTTTGTCCACAATGGCCTTTTAATGTAGGAGTTGCCTCATGGGTCGTAGAAGTCTCCCTCTCTGGAAGTTTGTCCAGCCCCAAAGAGTATGGGGTCATTCTGTGGGAAGGGAAGTGTCCTGTTTTCTGCTTCATGTGTCCCCCCAGTAGAGGGATTCAAGAGCATAGCAGTGGGTACTGACAA
Organism: Mustela nivalis; assembly: GCF_964662115.1. Taxonomy (NCBI): domain Eukaryota; kingdom Metazoa; phylum Chordata; class Mammalia; order Carnivora; family Mustelidae; genus Mustela; species Mustela nivalis. The sequence continues at coordinate 927,199 of NW_028136453.1, read as the reverse complement.
CTGGAATACTCGCCCTCTGGTTAAGCCTGGGGGCCTATGGATATGACAAGCCCCATATGCAGGATCTTGGTCCAGCCACTGAGAGGCGTTACTTTAATACGGGACTCACGCTGCAGGTCACAATGCATGTCTGTGCCCTAGGCGGCCCTCAAGCACTGGCGTGGCCTTTCGGACAATGCAGGTTTTCCCACATTGAACGTTGGACAACATGCCAACCACAAGGTTTCTGGCCATGGGGAAGGAGGAATTCTAATTTCTGCATCACGTTCACCCCTGGGCAGTGATTGGAGATAAGGTCTAGGTTCTGAAGCCTGAAAACCGAGGTTGGGAAGAGATGACGACCTACAGCCATAGCGGGTCCTATGTGTCCAGGTTGGGGCCAGCTGTCTGGGTGTCGTTTGGGATGTCTTGTCTCAGGCTGTGCCAGACAGGGCATTAGTATACAGGGTGGGCTGTATAATTGCTTTACAATGGAGTGGCATGCATTAGAAAATCATTTGGCGTTTCTTATTAGCAGCATAGGGCAAAGTTTTTCTTCTGGAGGGCAGGCAGAGTGCTGCATTGTGGCTTCGGAATTCCAAAACTGGAGGGCTTGTGGGCCAGGAGAGTGAGGACGGAAGTCTGAGAACACAAGCTAGGCTTAGGTTTCGGGGCAAGGACATGGCAGGCACACTCTGCAGAGCTGAATTGAGATCTCATGCGTCTGAAGTCAGGTCGAGGTTCAGACTTTGGCTCAGGTTTGAGTTTCTGTCCATGTTGGCCCCTTCAGGAAGGGGGGGCATTATGAGGCCATGGGGGTTTTCCCACTATTGGAGTTGTGAGATGCTCCAAACCGCAAGGATTCCTTCTGTGGGACAATTAAGATTAGTTGGATGGCTCCAGGACGTCTTATAAGGTATTTTTCCAGAACAGGGTTCTAAGTATGGATGCCTGGGCAGCCTGCCTCCCATTCCAGGTGTCTCATAGAGCCAAGGCAAGTTCGATCTGCTGGATCTAAGGGAGCAACCGAGGCGGGTGTTTTGAAATGGGTGAGTTGAGGATGGGTCATAATGTGCATTTGTGTCCATGTAGAACTTGGAATGGGGTGCTTGATCCGGGGCCTTGAGGGATGTTCATAACCGGAGGTTTTGATGGAGCTCTAAAGAGTATGTTTCCTATGTAGAGAAGAGAATTGTTTTGATGAGTGCCTAAGTAATCTCCCATATGCTGGTATTGGAAACCAGGCCTCTGAGGAGAGATGACTGGAATGAAAAGCAATGGATCTGATTAGGGACTAAGTGCCCGTCCAGTTCAATCTTATTCTATGGGGATATCTGTCTCTGGGTCTGAGTGGAGGTGGTTTCCTAACTTGTGAAAGATCATCCCTGTTTGTCCTGGGCAGCCAACACAATTCGGATGGCCTGGGGGAATTTGGAGGATTCTCCTAATCTATAGGGTTGTGGCCAATGGAAATGGCAGAATTCCCCTGGAGAGTGAAGCCACAGTCCTGTGGTGTGGCTCCAGGGGCCCAGCTTGGATGGTGTGTGGGCCAGGACTGTGGGGACAGAAGTCTGAAAACACAAACTCAGCTTAGGTTTGGGGATGTATGTATGAAGGCTCGATCAACAGACCGTGAGAATTTTCCGGGCTATGAACAAAGGGCGAGTATGTGGCGCTTGCTCAGGGTTTTGTCTCTGGATTTTGTGTCAATGGTGGCCGTGGAATGTCGGGGTGTCCTCAAGGGCCATGGACAATTCTTTCTCTGGTGATTTGGCCTGATCCCAAGGGGTTGGGATCATTCTTTGGATGGGAAGAGTCCTTTATGTATTTTTTTTTTACCTCAGTTGTCCCACCAAAGAGGGATTCCAGAGTAGAGACCTGAGTAGGTGTGTCTAGAAATCTCGAACTCTGGTTGAGATTGGGGGACTAGGGGCTTGGCAAGCCCCATATGTGGGCTGTTGTTCCAGTCACTAAGAGGCTTTACATGAGGATAGGGCTCACGCTGAGGGTCACAATGTGTGTTTGTGCAAATTGTGGCCCTCAGGGATAGGTGGGGCCTCATAGTCCATGCTGCTTTCTCCTACAATGAACATTGGACAACATGCCAACTACTAGGTTTCTTGCCAAGGCGAAGGAGAAGTTCTGATTCTTGCATCACGTTGACTCCTGAGCAGTGAGTGGAGATAAGGTCTAGGTTCTGAAGGTGAAAACTGAGGTTGGGTAGAGATGATGGCCTAAAGCCATTGTGGGAGTGATATGCTCTGTGTATGGCCAGCTGTCTGGGTGTTGGACTGGAGGTCTGCCCTCAGGCTGTGTCAGACAGGGCTTTAGTGCACAGGCTAGACTATAATTGGGGTATGGTCGAGTGGCATGCATGTTGTTACTCATTTGGCGTTTCTGGTTAGCCCTATAGGGCAACATTTTTCTTCTGGAGGGCAGGCAGAGTGCTGCATTGTGTCTCCAGAATTGCCAAACTGGAGGGGTGTGGCCAGGATTGTGAGGAAGGAAGTCTGAAAACACAAGCTAGCACGAGTTTTGGGGCCAAGAGCATGGCAGGCCCACTCTGCAGAGGCTGAATCGAGATCTCCTGCAGGTGAGGTCAGGGCGATTATCAGATGTTGCCTCAAGCTGGAGTTTGTGTCCATGACGGCCCCTTCCTGAAGGGGGTGGCGGCGTCATGAGGCCAGGGATGTTTCCCTACGCTGGGAGTTGTGAGCTGCTCCAAACTTCAAAGTTTCCTTCTTCAGGACAGTCGAGTACTATTGGATGGTTCCAGGATGCCCCATACAGAAACACTCGAGAGCAGGGGACTAAGCATGGATGCCGAGAAACGCCAACTCACCTTCCCATTGCCTGGTCGAGACAAGGCACGCTCAATCTGCGGGCTCTTGGGTGAGCTACCCAGAAGGCTGAGTTTAAATGGACTCTCCTGAGGATGAGTCATAATGTGGGTTGGTGGCCATGGAGACCTTGGAATGTGGCAGTAGCTAAGGGACTCTGCATGATTCTCCAACCCGAAGGGCTTGACACAACTCCAACAAGGAAGCTTCCCATGTGGAGATGAGAGGTCTTCTGTCTGGTGCCTCAGGAAAGCCCCGTATGCTGGTCTTCGAACCCAGGCCTCTGAGGAGTGATACCTGGACACCAAAGCAAGAGTTCATAATAGGGCCTAGGGGCCTGTCTGGTTCAATCTTCTGTCTCTGCGGATATCTGTCTGTGTGTCTACATGGAGGTAGTAGTTGCTCAGCTTGTGTCATAATGCCCCTATTTGTCCAGTGCGCTTGCGGTAGTGGGATGTCCTTGGAGACCTTGAGGTTTCTACTATTTTGTAGAGTTGTGGCCAATGGAATGGGCAGTTTCTTAGGAGAGAGCAGGCACAGTTCTGTGGTGTGGCACCAGAGACCCCAGCCTGGAGGCTGTGTGGGCCATGGCTGTGCAGACAGACATCCAAAAACCCTAACTCAGCTCAGGTTTGGGGCCGAGGTTACGGCAGGCCTGATCTACAGTCCATGAGGGGAGCTCCTCTGGATATGAAAGAAGGGTGAGAGGGAGGCAGTCGCTCAGGCTTTTGTCTCTGGATGTTTTGTCCACAATGGCCGTTTAATGTAGGAGTTGCCTCATGGGTCGTAGAAGTCTCCCTCTCTGGTAGTTTGTCCAGGCCCCAAGATTTTGGAGTCATTCTGTGGGAAGGGAAGTGTCCGGTTTTCTGCTTCATGTGTCCCCCCAGTAGAGGGATTCAAGAGCATAGCAGTGGGTACTGACAACTGGAATACTCGCCCTCTGGTTAAGCCTGGGGGCCTATGGATATGACAAGCCCCATATGCAGGATCTTGGTCCAGCCACTGAGAGGCGTTACTTTAATACGGGACTCACGCTGCAGGTCACAATGCATGTCTGTGCCCTAGGCGGCCCTCAAGCACTGGCGTGGCCTTTCGGACAATGCAGGTTTTCCCACATTGAACGTTGGACAACATGCCAACCACAAGGTTTCTGGCCATGGGGAAGGAGGAATTCTAATTTCTGCATCACGTTCACCCCTGGGCAGTGATTGGAGATAAGGTCTAGGTTCTGAAGCCTGAAAACCGAGGTTGGGAAGAGATGACGACCTACAGCCATAGCGGGTCCTATGTGTCCAGGTTGGGGCCAGCTGTCTGGGTGTCGTTTGGGATGTCTTGTCTCAGGCTGTGCCAGACAGGGCATTAGTATACAGGGTGGGCTGTATAATTGCTTTACAATGGAGTGGCATGCATTAGAAAATCATTTGGCGTTTCTTATTAGCAGCATAGGGCAAAGTTTTTCTTCTGGAGGGCAGGCAGAGTGCTGCATTGTGGCTTCGGAATTCCAAAACTGGAGGGCTTGTGGGCCAGGAGAGTGAGGACGGAAGTCTGAGAACACAAGCTAGGCTTAGGTTTCGGGGCAAGGACATGGCAGGCACACTCTGCAGAGCTGAATTGAGATCTCATGCGTCTGAAGTCAGGTCGAGGTTCAGACTTTGGCTCAGGTTTGAGTTTCTGTCCATGTTGGCCCCTTCAGGAAGGGGGGGCATTATGAGGCCATGGGGGTTTTCCCACTATTGGAGTTGTGAGATGCTCCAAACCGCAAGGATTCCTTCTGTGGGACAATTAAGATTAGTTGGATGGCTCCAGGACGTCTTATAAGGTATTTTTCCAGAACAGGGTTCTAAGTATGGATGCCTGGGCAGCCAGCCTCACATTCCAATTGTCTCCTAGCAACAAGAAACGTTTGATCTGCTGGCTTGGGGTAGCAACAGAGGGGGCTGAGTTGATATGGACTTTCCTGAGGATGGTCTAAATGTTGGTTTGAGTCCATGGAGACCTTGGTATGGGGCAGTGGCACCAGGGCCTTGAAGGATTCTCCTAACCAGAGGTTATGACAAAGCTCCAATGAGCAAGTTTTCCATGGGGAGACGAGATTTGTTCTTATTGGTGCCTCAGGAAACCACCATATGCTGGTATTGGAAACGAGGCCTCTGAGGAGAGATGCCTGGAAACCAAAGCAATGGATCTGATTAGGGCCTAGGGGCCTGTCCGGTTCAATATTCTTCTCTGGGGACATCTGTTGTCTGAGTGGAGGTAGTTGCTCAGCTGGTTTGAGATCACCCCTGTTTGTCCTGGGCAGCCTATACTATTGGGATGGCCTCGGTGACTTTGGAGGTTTTTCCTAATTTGCAAGGTTGTGGCCAATGGAATGGGAAGAATTCCCTTGAAAGGGAAGCACAGTCCTGAGGTGTGGCTCCAGGGACCCAAGTGTGGAGCGTGTGTGGTCCAGGGCTATTTGGACAAAAGTCTGAAAACACAAACTCCTCTTAGGTTGGGGGATGTAGGTATGGCCGGCCCGATCTATAGACCGTGAGGAGACCTCTTCGGGATATGAACAAAGGGCGAATGTGATGTGCATGCTCAAGCTTTTTTTTTTTTTTTTTTCTGGAAATGTGTCACCGATTGCCATGGAATGTCGGGGTGTCCTCATGGGCCATCGATGAGGCTCCCTTTCTGGGGTTTTGACCCGATCCCAAGAGTTTGGGGTCATTCTGTGGGAAGGGAGGAGGCCTTTTTTTTGTTTTTTATTTTTTTTTTGTTTTTTGTTTTTTGTTTTTTTACCTCAGGTGGACCACCAAAAGAGGGATTCCAGAGCAGAGTGGTGGGGGGCGCAACTGCACAACCAGAACCTGGTTAACATTGGGACCTAAGAACATGGCAAGCCCTATATGTGGGCTCTTGGTTCAGACACTGAGAGGCCTTCCTTGAGGATAGGTCTCACACTGAGTTTTACAATGTGTTTTTGTGCCCAAGGAGCCCCTCAAGTCAGGGCGTGGCCTAATGTACCATGCTGGTTTCTCCTACACTGAACATTGCACAGTATGGGAACCACAAGTTTTCTGGCAATGGGGAAGATGGAGTTCTAATTTCTGCAACACTTTCACTCCTGGACTGTGATTGGATTTAAGGTCTAGGTTCTGAAGCCTGAAAACTGAGGTTGGGAAGAGATGAAGCCCTAAGGCCATGGTGTGTCTGATGTGCTCAGTGTTCGGCCAGCTGTTGAGTGTGAGTTGGGAGGTGCAGGCTCAGGCTGTGGCAGACAGGGAATTAGTGCCCAGGCTAGACTGTATCATTGGGTGCAGTCGAGTTTCATGCAGGATAGTACTCATTTGTGGTTACTGGGTAGCCCCAGAGGACAACGTTTTTCTTCTGGAGGGAAGACACAGTGCCACATAGTGGCTCCAGAATTCCCAAACTGGAAGGCTTGTGGGCCAGGAGTGTGAGGAAAAAATTCTGAGAACACAAGCCAGACTTAGATTTCGGGGTGAGGGGACAGCAGGCACCCTCTGCAGAGATGATTCGAGATCCCGTATACCTGAAGACAGAGCTAGGATCAGACGTTTTCTTAGGTCGGAATTTCTGTCCATGACGGCCCCTTAATGAAGGGGAGGGTGTCACGAGGACATGGAGGTTTTCCCACGATGGGAATTGTGAGATGCTCCAAACCACAATGATTCCTTCTGTGGGACAGTCGAGACATGTTGGATGGCTCCAGGACATCTCATAAGGAAGTAATCCAGAGCAGGGTTCTAAGGATGGATGCGTGGGCAGCCTGCCTCCCATTCCAGGTGTCTCATAGAGCCAAGGCAAGTTCGATCTGCTGGATCTAGGGGAGCAACCGAGGCGGGTGTTTTGAAATGGGTGAGTTGAGGATGGGTCATAATGTGCATTTGTGTCCATGTAGACCTTGGAATGGGGTGCTTGATCCGGGGCCTTGAGGGATGTTCATAACCGGAGGTTTTGATGGAGCTCTAAAGAGTATGTTTCCTATGTAGAGAAGAGAATTGTTTTGATGAGTGCCTAAGTAATCTCCCATATGCTGGTATTGGAAACCAGGCCTCTGAGGAGAGATGACTGGAATGAAAAGCAATGGATCTGATTAGGGACTAAGTGCCCGTCCAGTTCAATCTTATTCTATGGGGATATCTGTCTCTGGGTCTGAGTGGAGGTGGTTTCCTAACTTGTGAAAGATCATCCCTGTTTGTCCTGGGCAGCCAACACAATTCGGATGGCCTGGGGGAATTTGGAGGATTCTCCTAATCTATAGGGTTGTGGCCAATGGAAATGGCAGAATTCCCCTGGAGAGTGAAGCCACAGTCCTGTGGTGTGGCTCCAGGGGCCCAGCTTGGATGGTGTGTGGGCCAGGACTGTGGGGACAGAAGTCTGAAAACACAAACTCAGCTTAGGTTTGGGGATGTATGTATGAATGCTCGATCTACAGACCGTGAGAATTTTCCGGGCTATGAACAAAGGGCGAGTATGTGGCGCTTGCTCAGGGTTTTGTCTCTGGATTTTGTGTCAATGGTGGCCGTGGAATGTCGGGGTGTCCTCAAGGGCCATGGACAATTCTTTCTCTGGTGATTTGGCCTGATCCCAAGGGGTTGGGATCATTCTTTGGATGGGAAGAGTCCTTTATGTATTTTTTTTTTTACCTCAGTTGTCCCACCAAAGAGGGATTCCAGAGTAGAGACCTGAGTAGGTGTGTCTAGAAATCTCGAACTCTGGTTGAGATTGGGGGACTAGGGGCTTGGCAAGCCCCATATGTGGGCTGTTGTTCCAGTCACTAAGAGGCTTTACATGAGGATAGGGCTCACGCTGAGGGTCACAATGTGTGTTTGTGCAAATTGTGGCCCTCAGGGATAGGTGGGGCCTCATAGTCCATGCTGCTTTCTCCTACAATGAACATTGGACAACATGCCAACCACTAGGTTTCTTGCCAAGGCGAAGGAGAAGTTCTGATTCTTGCATCACGTTCACTCCTGAGCAGTGAGTGGAGATAAGGTCTAGGTTCTGAAGGTGAAAACTGAGGTTGGGTAGAGATGATGGCCTAAAGCCATTGTGGGTGTGATATGCTCTGTGTATGGCCAGCTGTCTGGGTGTTGGACTGGAGGTCTGCCCTCAGGCTGTGTCAGACAGGGCTTTAGTGCACAGGCTAGACTATAATTGGGGTATGGTCGAGTGGCATGCATGTTGTTACTCATTTGGCGTTTCTGGTTAGCCCTATAGGGCAACATTTTTCTTCTGGAGGGCAGGCAGAGTGCTGCATTGTGTCTAGAGAATTGCCAAACTGGAGGGGTGTGGCCAGGATTGTGAGGAAGGAAGTCTGAAAACACAAGCTAGCACGAGTTTTGGGGCCAAGAGCATGGCAGGCCCACTCTGCAGAGGCTGAATCGAGATCTCCTGCAGGTGAGGTCAGGGCGATTATCAGATGATGCCTCAAGCTGGAGTTTGTGTCCATGACGGCCCCTTCCTGAAGGGGGTGGGGGCGTCATGAATCCAGGGAAGTTTCCCTACGCTGGGAGTTGTGAGCTGCTCCAAACTTCAAAGTTTCCTTCTTCAGGACAGTCGAGTACTATTGGATGGTTCCAGGATGCCCCATACAGAAACACTCGAGAGCAGGGGCCTAAGCATGGATGCCGAGAAACGCCAACTCACCTTCCCATTGCCTGGTCGAGACAAGGCACGCTCAATCTGTGGGCTCTTGGGTGAGCTACCCAGAAGGCTGAGTTTAAATGGACTCTCCTGAGGATGAGTCATAATGTGGGTTGGTGGCCATGGAGACCTTGGAATGTGGCAGTAGCTAAGGGACTCTGCAGGATTCTTTAACCCGAAGGGCTTGACACAACCCCAACAAGGAAGCTTCCCATGTGGAGATGAGAGGTCTTCTGTCTGGTGCCTCAGGAAAGCCCCGTATGCTGGTCGTCGAACCCAGGCCTCTGAGGATTGATACCTGGACACCAAAGCAAGAGTTCATAATAGGGCCTAGGGGCCTGTCTGGTTCAATCTTCTGTCTCTGCGGATATCTGTCTGTGTGTCTACATGGAGGTAGTAGTTGCTCAGCTTGTGTCATAATGCCCCTATTTGTCCAGTGCGCTTGCGGTAGTGGGATGTCCTTGGAGACCTTGAGGTTTCTACTATTTTGTAGAGTTGTGGCCAATGGAATGGGCAGTTTCTTAGGAGAGAGCAGGCACAGTTCTGTGGTGTGGCTCCAGAGACCCCAGCCTGGAGGCTGTGTGAGACATGGCTGTGCAGACAGACATCCAAAAACCCTAACTCAGCTCAGGTTTGGGGCCGAGGTTACGGCAGGCCTGATCTACAGTCCATGAGGGGAGCTCCTCTGGATATGAAAGAAGGGTGAGAGGGAGGCAGTCGCTCAGGCTTTTGTCTCTGGATGTTTTGTCCACAATGGCCGTTTAATGTAGGAGTTGCCTCATGGGTCGTAGAAGTCTCCCTCTCTGGTAGTTTGTCCAGGCCCCAAGATTTTGGAGTCATTCTGTGGGAAGGGAAGTGTCCGGTTTTCTGCTTCATGTGTCCCCCCAGTAGAGGGATTCAAGAGCATAGCAGTGGGTACTGACAACTGGAATACTCGCCCTCTGGTTAAGCCTGGGGGCCTATGGATATGACAAGCCCCATATGCAGGATCTTGGTCCAGCCACTGAGAGGCGTTACTTTAATACGGGACTCACGCTGCAGGTCACAATGCATGTCTGTGCCCTAGGCGGCCCTCAAGCACTGGCGTGGCCTTTCGGACAATGCAGGTTTTCCCACATTGAACGTTGGACAACATGCCAACCACAAGGTTTCTGGCCATGGGGAAGGAGGAATTCTAATTTCTGCATCACGTTCACCCCTGGGCAGTGATTGGAGATAAGGTCTAGGTTCTGAAGCCGAAAACCGAGGTTGGGAAGAACTGACAACCTACAGCCATAGCGGGTCCTATGTGTCCAGGTTGGGGCCAGCTGTCTGGGTGTCGTTTGGGATGTCTTGTCTCAGGCTGTGCCAGACAGGGCATTAGTATACAGGGTGGGCTGTATAATTGCTTTACAATGGAGTGGCATGCATTAGAAAATCATTTGGCGTTTCTTATTAGCAGCAGAGGGCAAAGTTTTTCTTTTGGAGGGCAGGCAGAGTGCTGCATTGTGGCTTCGGAATTCCAAAACTGGAGGGCTTGTGGGCCAGGAGAGTGAGGACGGAAGTCTGAGAACACAAGCTAGGCTTAGGTTTCGGGGCAAGGACATGGCAGGCACACTCTGCAGAGCTGAATTGAGATCTCATGCGTCTGAAGTCAGGTCGAGGTTCAGACTTTGGCTCAGGTTTGAGTTTCTGTCCATGTTGGCCCCTTCAGGAAGGGGGGGCATTATGAGGCCATGGGGGTTTTCCCACTATTGGAGTTGTGAGATGCTCCAAACCGCAAGGATTCCTTCTGTGGGACAATTAAGATTAGTTGGATGGCTCCAGGACGTCTTATAAGGTATTTTTCCAGAACAGGGTTCTAAGTATGGATGCCTGGGCAGCCTGCCTCCCATTCCAGGTGTCTCATAGAGCCAAGGCAAGTTCGATCTGCTGGATCTAGGGGAGCAACCGAGGCGGGTGTTTTGAAATGGGTGAGTTGAGGATGGGTCATAATGTGCATTTGTGTCCATGTAGAACTTGGAATGGGGTGCTTGATCCGGGGCCTTGAGGGATGTTCATAACCGGAGGTTTTGATGGAGCTCTAAAGAGTATGTTTCCTATGTAGAGAAGAGAATTGTTTTGATGAGTGCCTAAGTAATCTCCCATATGCTGGTATTGGAAACCAGGCCTCTGAGGAGAGATGACTGGAATGAAAAGCAATGGATCTGATTAGGGCCTAAGTGCCCGTCCAGTTCAATCTTATTCTATGGGGATATCTGTCTCTGGGTCTGAGTGGAGGTGGTTTCCTAACTTGTGAAAGATCATCCCTGTTTGTCCTGGGCAGCCAACACAATTCGGATGGCCTGGGGGAATTTGGAGGATTCTCCTAATCTATAGGGTTGTGGCCAATGGAAATGGCAGAATTCCCCTGGAGAGTGAAGCCACAGTCCTGTGGTGTGGCTCCAGGGGCCAGCTTGGATGGTGTGTGGGCCAGGACTGTGGGGACAGAAGTCTGAAAACACAAACTCAGCTTAGGTTTGGGGATGTATGTATGAATGCTCCATCTACAGACCGTGAGAATTTTCCGGGCTATGAACAAAGGGCGAGTATGTGGCGCTTGCTCAGGGTTTTGTCTCTGGATTTTGTGTCAATGGTGGCCGTGGAATGTCGGGGTGTCCTCAAGGGCCATGAACAATTCTTTCTCTGGTGATTTGGCCTGATCCCAAGGGGTTGGGATCATTCTTTGGATGGGAAGAGTCCTTTATGTATTTTTTTTTTTACCTCAGTTGTCCCACCAAAGAGGGATTCCAGAGTAGAGACCTGAGTAGGTGTGTCTAGAAATCTCGAACTCTGGTTGAGATTGGGGGACTAGGGGCTTGGCAAGCCCCATATGTGGGCTGTTGTTCCAGTCACTAAGAGGCTTTACATGAGGATAGGGCTCACGCTGAGGGTCACAATGTGTGTTTGTGCAAATTGTGGCCCTCAGGGATAGGTGGGGCCTCATAGTCCATGCTGCTTTCTCCTACAATGAACATTGGACAACATGCCAACCACTAGGTTTCTTGCCAAGGCGAAGGAGAAGTTCTGATTCTTGCATCACGTTCACTCCTGAGCAGTGAGTGGAGATAAGGTCTAGGTTCTGAAGGTGAAAACTGAGGTTGGGTAGAGATGATGGCCTAAAGCCATTGTGGGTGTGATATGCTCTGTGTATGGCCAGCTGTCTGGGTGTTGGACTGGAGGTCTGCCCTCAGGCTGTGTCAGACAGGGCTTTAGTGCACAGGCTAGATAATAATTGGGGTATGGTCGAGTGGCATGCATGTTGTTACTCATTTGGCGTTTCTGGTTAACCCTATAGGGCAACATTTTTCTTCTGGAGGGCAGGCAGAGTGCTGCATTGTGTCTCCAGAATTGCCAAACTGGAGGGGTGTGGCCAGGATTGTGAGGAAGGAAGTCTGAAAACACAAGCTAGCACGAGTTTTGGGGCCAAGAGCATGGCAGGCCCACTCTGCAGAGGCTGAATCGAGATCTCCTGCAGGTGAGGTCAGGGCGATTATCAGATGATGCCTCAAGCTGGAGTTTGTGTCCATGACGGCCCCTTCCTGAAGGGGGTGGGGGCGTCATGAGTCCAGGGATGTTTCCCTACGCTGGGAGTTGTGAGCTGCTCCAAACTTCAAAGTTTCCTTCTTCAGGACAGTCGAGTACTATTGGATGGTTCCAGGATGCCCCATACAGAAACACTCGAGAGCAGGGGCCTAAGCATGGATGCCGAGAAACGCCAACTCACCTTCCCATTGCCTGGTCGAGACAAGGCACGCTCAATCTGCGGGCTCTTGGGTGAGCTACCCAGAAGGCTGAGTTTAAATGGACTCTCCTGAGGATGAGTCATAATGTGGGTTGGTGGCCATGGAGACCTTGGAATGTGGCAGTAGCTAAGGGACTCTGCAGGATTCTTTAACCCGAAGGGCTTGACACAACCCCAACAAGGAAGCTTCCCATGTGGAGATGAGAGGTCTTCTGTCTGGTGCCTCAGGAAAGCCCCGTATGCTGGTCGTCGAACCCAGGCCTCTGAGGATTGATACCTGGACACCAAAGCAAGAGTTCATAATAGGGCCTAGGGGCCTGTCTGGTTCAATCTTCTGTCTCTGCGGATATCTGTCTGTGTGTCTACATGGAGGTAGTAGTTGCTCAGCTTGTGTCATAATGCCCCTATTTGTCCAGTGCGCTTGCGGTAGTGGGATGTCCTTGGAGACCTTGAGGTTTCTACTATTTTGTAGAGTTGTGGCCAATGGAATGGGCAGTTTCTTAGGAGAGAGCAGGCACAGTTCTGTGGTGTGGCTCCAGAGACCCCAGCCTGGAGGCTGTGTGAGACATGGCTGTGCAGACAGACATCCAAAAACCCTAACTCAGCTCAGGTTTGGGGCCGAGGTTACGGCAGGCCTGATCTACAGTCCATGAGGGGAGCTCCTCTGGATATGAAAGAAGGGTGAGAGGGAGGCAGTCGCTCAGGCTTTTGTCTCTGGATGTTTTGTCCACAATGGCCGTTTAATGTAGGAGTTGCCTCATGGGTCGTAGAAGTCTCCCTCTCTGGTAGTTTGTCCAGGCCCCAAGATTTTGGAGTCATTCTGTGGGAAGGGAAGTGTCCTGTTTTCTGCTTCATGTGTCCCCCCAGTAGAGGGATTCAAGAGCATAGCAGTGGGTACTGACAACTGGAATACTCGCCCTCTGGTTAAGCCTGGGGGCCTATGGATATGACAAGCCCCATATGCAGGATCTTGGTCCAGCCACTGAGAGGCGTTACTTTAATACGGGACTCACGCTGCAGGTCACAATGCATGTCTGTGCCCTAGGCGGCCCTCAAGCACTGGCGTGGCCTTTCGGACAATGCAGGTTTTCCCACATTGAACGTTGGACAACATGCCAACCACAAGGTTTCTGGCCATGGGGAAGGAGGAATTCTAATTTCTGCATCACGTTCACCCCTGGGCAGTGATTGGAGATAAGGTCTAGGTTCTGAAGCCTGAAAACCGAGGTTGGGAAGAGATGACGACCTACAGCCATAGCGGGTCCTATGTGTCCAGGTTGGGGCCAGCTGTCTGGGTGTCGTTTGGGATGTCTTGTCTCAGGCTGTGCCAGACAGGGCATTAGTATACAGGGTGGGCTGTATAATTGCTTTACAATGGAGTGGCATGCATTAGAAAATCATTTGGCGTTTCTTATTAGCAGCATAGGGCAAAGTTTTTCTTCTGGAGGGCAGGCAGAGTGCTGCATTGTGGCTTCGGAATTCCAAAACTGGAGGGCTTGTGGGCCAGGAGAGTGAGGACGGAAGTCTGAGAACACAAGCTAGGCTTAGGTTTCGGGGCAAGGACATGGCAGGCACACTCTGCAGAGCTGAATTGAGATCTCATGCGTCTGAAGTCAGGTCGAGGTTCAGACTTTGGCTCAGGTTTGAGTTTCTGTCCATGTTGGCCCCTTCAGGAAGGGGGGCATTATGAGGCCATGGGGGTTTTCCCACTATTGGAGTTGTGAGATGCTCCAAACCGCAAGGATTCCTTCTGTGGGACAATTAAGATTAGTTGGATGGCTCCAGGACGTCTTATAAGGTATTTTTCCAGAACAGGGTTCTAAGTATGGATGCCTGGGCAGCCTGCCTCCCATTCCAGGTGTCTCATAGAGCCAAGGCAAGTTCGATCTGCTGGATCTAGGGGAGCAACCGAGGCGGGTGTTTTGAAATGGGTGAGTTGAGGATGGGTCATAATGTGCATTTGTGTCCATGTAGAACTTGGAATGGGGTGCTTGATCCGGGGCCTTGAGGGATGTTCATAACCGGAGGTTTTGATGGAGCTCTAAAGAGTATGTTTCCTATGTAGAGAAGAGAATTGTTTTGATGAGTGCCTAAGTAATCTCCCATATGCTGGTATTGGAAACCAGGCCTCTGAGGAGAGATGACTGGAATGAAAAGCAATGGATCTGATTAGGGCCTAAGTGCCCGTCCAGTTCAATCTTATTCTATGGGGATATCTGTCTCTGGGTCTGAGTGGAGGTGGTTTCCTAACTTGTGAAAGATCATCCCTGTTTGTCCTGGGCAGCCAACACAATTCGGATGGCCTGGGGGAATTTGGAGGATTCTCCTAATCTATAGGGTTGTGGCCAATGGAAATGGCAGAATTCCCCTGGAGAGTGAAGCCACAGTCCTGTGGTGTGGCTCCAGGGGCCAGCTTGGATGGTGTGTGGGCCAGGACTGTGGGGACAGAAGTCTGAAAACACAAACTCAGCTTAGGTTTGGGGATGTATGTATGAATGCTCGATCTACAGACCGTGAGAATTTTCCGGGCTATGAACAAAGGGCGAGTATGTGGCGCTTGCTCAGGGTTTTGTCTCTGGATTTTGTGTCAATGGTGGCCGTGGAATGTCGGGGTGTCCTCAAGGGCCATGGACAATTCTTTCTCTGGTGATTTGGCCTGATCCCAAGGGGTTGGGATCATTCTTTGGATGGGAAGAGTCCTTTATGTATTTTTTTTTTTTACCTCAGTTGTCCCACCAAAGAGGGATTCCAGAGTAGAGACCTGAGTAGGTGTGTCTAGAAATCTCGAACTCTGGTTGAGATTGGGGGACTAGGGGCTTGGCAAGCCCCATATGTGGGCTGTTGTTCCAGTCACTAAGAGGCTTTACATGAGGATAGGGCTCACGCTGAGGGTCACAATGTGTGTTTGTGCAAATTGTGGCCCTCAGGGATAGGTGGGGCCTCATAGTCTATGCTGCTTTCTCCTACAATGAACATTGGACAACATGCCAACCACTAGGTTTCTTGCCAAGGCGAAGGAGAAGTTCTGATTCTTGCATCACGTTCACTCCTGAGCAGTGAGTGGAGATAAGGTCTAGGTTCTGAAGGTGAAAACTGAGGTTGGGTAGAGATGATGGCCTAAAGCCATTGTGGGTGTGATATGCTCTGTGTATGGCCAGCTGTCTGGGTGTTGGACTGGAGGTCTGCCCTCAGGCTGTGTCAGACAGGGCTTTAGTGCACAGGCTAGACTATAATTGGGGTATGGTCGAGTGGCATGCATGTTGTTACTCATTTGGCGTTTCTGGTTAGCCCTATAGGGCAACATTTTTCTTCTGGAGGGCAGGCAGAGTGCTGCATTGTGTCTCCAGAATTGCCAAACTGGAGGGGTGTGGCCAGGATTGTGAGGAAGGAAGTCTGAAAACACAAGCTAGCACGAGTTTTGGGGCCAAGAGCATGGCAGGCCCACTCTGCAGAGGCTGAATCGAGATCTCCTGCAGGTGAGGTCAGGGCGATTATCAGATGTTGCCTCAAGCTGGAGTTTGTGTCCATGACGGCCCCTTCCTGAAGGGGGTGGGGGCGTCATGAGTCCAGGGATGTTTCCCTACGCTGGGAGTTGTGAGCTGCTCCAAACTTCAAAGTTTCCTTCTTCAGGACAGTCGAGTACTATTGGATGGTTCCAGGATGCCCCATACAGAAACACTCGAGAGCAGGGGACTAAGCATGGATGCCGAGAAACGCCAACTCACCTTCCCATTGCCTGGTCGAGACAAGGCACGCTCAATCTGCGGGCTCTTGGGTGAGCTACCCAGAAGGCTGAGTTTAAATGGACTCTCCTGAGGATGAGTCATAATGTGGGTTGGTGGCCATGGAGACCTTGGAATGTGGCAGTAGCTAAGGGACTCTGCATGATTCTCCAACCCGAAGGGCTTGACACAACTCCAACAAGGAAGCTTCCCATGTGGAGATGAGAGGTCTTCTGTCTGGTGCCTCAGGAAAGCCCCGTATGCTGGTCTTCGAACCCAGGCCTCTGAGGAGTGATACCTGGACACCAAAGCAAGAGTTCATAATAGGGCCTAGGGGCCTGTCTGGTTCAATCTTCTGTCTCTGCGGATATCTGTCTGTGTGTCTACATGGAGGTAGTAGTTGCTCAGCTTGTGTCATAATGCCCCTATTTGTCCAGTGCGCTTGCGGTAGTGGGATGTCCTTGGAGACCTTGAGGTTTCTACTATTTTGTAGAGTTGTGGCCAATGGAATGGGCAGTTTCTTAGGAGAGAGCAGGCACAGTTCTGTGGTGTGGCTCCAGAGACCCCAGCCTGGAGGCTGTGTGAGACATGGCTGTGCAGACAGACATCCAAAAACCCTAACTCAGCTCAGGTTTGGGGCCGAGGTTACGGCAGGCCTGATCTACAGTCCATGAGGGGAGCTCCTCTGGATATGAAAGAAGGGTGAGAGGGAGGCAGTCGCTCAGGCTTTTGTCTCTGGATGTTTTGTCCACAATGGCCGTTTAATGTAGGAGTTGCCTCATGGGTCGTAGAAGTCTCCCTCTCTGGTAGTTTGTCCAGGCCCCAAGATTTTGGAGTCATTCTGTGGGAAGGGAAGTGTCCTGTTTTCTGCTTCATGTGTCCCCCCAGTAGAGGGATTCAAGAGCATAGCAGTGGGTACTGACAACTGGAATACTCGCCCTCTGGTTAAGCCTGGGGGCCTATGGATATGACAAGCCCCATATGCAGGATCTTGGTCCAGCCACTGAGAGGCGTTACTTTAATACGGGACTCACGCTGCAGGTCACAATGCATGTCTGTGCCCTAGGCGGCCCTCAAGCACTGGCGTGGCCTTTCGGACAATGCAGGTTTTCCCACATTGAACGTTGGACAACATGCCAACCACAAGGTTTCTGGCCATGGGGAAGGAGGAATTCTAATTTCTGCATCACGTTCACCCCTGGGCAGTGATTGGAGATAAGGTCTAGGTTCTGAAGCCTGAAAACCGAGGTTGGGAAGAGATGACGACCTACAGCCATAGCGGGTCCTATGTGTCCAGGTTGGGGCCAGCTGTCTGGGTGTCGTTTGGGATGTCTTGTCTCAGGCTGTGCCAGACAGGGCATTAGTATACAGGGTGGGCTGTATAATTGCTTTACAATGGAGTGGCATGCATTAGAAAATCATTTGGCGTTTCTTATTAGCAGCAGAGGGCAAAGTTTTTCTTCTGGAGGGCAGGCAGAGTGCTGCATTGTGGCTTCGGAATTCCAAAACTGGAGGGCTTGTGGGCCAGGAGAGTGAGGACGGAAGTCTGAGAACACAAGCTAGGCTTAGGTTTCGGGGCAAGGACATGGCAGGCACACTCTGCAGAGCTGAATTGAGATCTCATGCGTCTGAAGTCAGGTCGAGGTTCAGACTTTGGCTCAGGTTTGAGTTTCTGTCCATGTTGGCCCCTTCAGGAAGGGGGGGCATTATGAGGCCATGGGGGTTTTCTCACTATTGGAGTTGTGAGATGCTCCAAACCGCAAGGATTCCTTCTGTGGGACAATTAAGATTAGTTGGATGGCTCCAGGACGTCTTATAAGGTATTTTTCCAGAACAGGGTTCTAAGTATGGATGCCTGGGCAGCCAGCCTCACATTCCAATTGTCTCCTAGCAACAAGAAACGTTTGATCTGCTGGCTTGGGGTAGCAACAGAGGGGGCTGAGTTGATATGGACTTTCCTGAGGATGGTCTTAATGTTGGTTTGAGTCCATGGAGACCTTGGTATGGGGCAGTGGCACCAGGGCCTTGAAGGATTCTCCTAACCAGAGGTTATGACAAAGCTCCAATGAGCAAGTTTTCCATGGGGAGACGAGATTTGTTCTTATTGGTGCCTCAGGAAACCACCATATGCTGTTATTGGAAACGAGGCCTCTGAGGAGAGATGCCTGGAAACCAAAGCAATGGATCTGATTAGGGCCTAGGGGCCTGTCCGGTTCAATATTCTTCTCTGGGGACATCTGTTGTCTGAGTGGAGGTAGTTGCTCAGCTGGTTTGAGATCACCCCTGTTTGTCCTGGGCAGCCTATACTATTGGGATGGCCTCGGTGACTTTGGAGGTTTTTCCTAATTTGCAAGGTTGTGGCCAATGGAATGGGAAGAATTCCCTTGAAAGGGAAGCACAGTCCTGAAGTGTGGCTCCAGGGACCCAAGTGTGGAGCGTGTGTGGTCCAGGGCTATTTGGACAAAAGTCTGAAAACACAAACTCCTCTTAGGTTGGGGGATGTAGGTATGGCCGGCCCGATCTATAGACCGTGAGGAGACCTCTTCGGGATATGAACAAAGGGCGAATGTGATGTGCATGCTCAAGCTTTTTTTTTTTTTTTTTTCTGGAAATGTGTCACCGATTGCCATGGAATGTCGGGGTGTCCTCATGGGCCATCGATGAGGCTCCCTTTCTGGGGTTTTGACCCGATCCCAAGAGTTTGGGGTCATTCTGTGGGAAGGGAGGAGGCCTTTTTTTTGTTTTTTATTTTTTTTTTGTTTTTTGTTTTTTGTTTTTTTACCTCAGGTGGACCACCAAAAGAGGGATTCCAGAGCAGAGTGGTGGGGGGCGCAACTGCACAACCAGAACCTGGTTAACATTGGGACCTAAGAACATGGCAAGCCCTATATGTGGGCTCTTGGTTCAGACACTGAGAGGCCTTCCTTGAGGATAGGTCTCACACTGAGTTTTACAATGTGTTTTTGTGCCCAAGGAGCCCCTCAAGTCAGGGCGTGGCCTAATGTACCATGCTGGTTTCTCCTACACTGAACATTGCACAGTATGGGAACCACAAGTTTTCTGGCAATGGGGAAGATGGAGTTCTAATTTCTGCAACACTTTCACTCCTGGACTGTGATTGGATTTAAGGTCTAGGTTCTGAAGCCTGAAAACTGAGGTTGGGAAGAGATGAAGCCCTAAGGCCATGGTGTGTCTGATGTGCTCAGTGTTCGGCCAGCTGTTGAGTGTGAGTTGGGAGGTGCAGGCTCAGGCTGTGGCAGACAGGGAATTAGTGCCCAGGCTAGACTGTATCATTGGGTGC
The DNA here is from genome assembly GCF_964662115.1 of Mustela nivalis. Classification (NCBI taxonomy): domain Eukaryota; kingdom Metazoa; phylum Chordata; class Mammalia; order Carnivora; family Mustelidae; genus Mustela; species Mustela nivalis. The sequence goes on along the minus strand of NW_028136453.1, from coordinate 907,942 downwards.
AGTCGAGTTTCATGCAGGATAGTACTCATTTGTGGTTACTGGGTAGCCCCAGAGGACAACGTTTTTCTTCTGGAGGGAAGACACAGTGCCACATAGTGGCTCCAGAATTCCCAAACTGGAAGGCTTGTGGGCCAGGAGTGTGAGGAAAAAATTCTGAGAACACAAGCCAGACTTAGATTTCGGGGTGAGGGGACAGCAGGCACCCTCTGCAGAGATGATTCGAGATCCCGTATACCTGAAGACAGAGCTAGGATCAGACGTTTTCTTAGGTCGGAATTTCTGTCCATGACGGCCCCTTAATGAAGGGGAGGGTGTCACGAGGACATGGAGGTTTTCCCACGATGGGAATTGTGAGATGCTCCAAACCACAATGATTCCTTCTGTGGGACAGTCGAGACATGTTGGATGGCTCCAGGACATCTCATAAGGAAGTAATCCAGAGCAGGGTTCTAAGGATGGATGCGTGGGCAGCCTGCCTCCCATTCCAGGTGTCTCATAGAGCCAAGGCAAGTTCGATCTGCTGGATCTAGGGGAGCAACCGAGGCGGGTGTTTTGAAATGGGTGAGTTGAGGATGGGTCATAATGTGCATTTGTGTCCATGTAGACCTTGGAATGGGGTGCTTGATCCGGGGCCTTGAGGGATGTTCATAACCGGAGGTTTTGATGGAGCTCTAAAGAGTATGTTTCCTATGTAGAGAAGAGAATTGTTTTGATGAGTGCCTAAGTAATCTCCCATATGCTGGTATTGGAAACCAGGCCTCTGAGGAGAGATGACTGGAATGAAAAGCAATGGATCTGATTAGGGCCTAAGTGCCCGTCCAGTTCAATCTTATTCTATGGGGATATCTGTCTCTGGGTCTGAGTGGAGGTGGTTTCCTAACTTGTGAAAGATCATCCCTGTTTGTCCTGGGCAGCCAACACAATTCGGATGGCCTGGGGGAATTTGGAGGATTCTCCTAATCTATAGGGTTGTGGCCAATGGAAATGGCAGAATTCCCCTGGAGAGTGAAGCCACAGTCCTGTGGTGTGGCTCCAGGGGCCCAGCTTGGATGGTGTGTGGGCCAGGACTGTGGGGACAGAAGTCTGAAAACACAAACACAGCTTAGGTTTGGGGATGTATGTATGAATGCTCGATCTACAGACCGTGAGAATTTTCCGGGCTATGAACAAAGGGCGAGTATGTGGCGCTTGCTCAGGGTTTTGTCTCTGGATTTTGTGTCAATGGTGGCCGTGGAATGTCGGGGTGTCCTCAAGGGCCATGGACAATTCTTTCTCTGGTGATTTGGCCTGATCCCAAGGGGTTGGGATCATTCTTTGGATGGGAAGAGTCCTTTATGTATTTTTTTTTTTACCTCAGTTGTCCCACCAAAGAGGGATTCCAGAGTAGAGACCTGAGTAGGTGTGTCTAGAAATCTCGAACTCTGGTTGAGATTGGGGGACTAGGGGCTTGGCAAGCCCCATATGTGGGCTGTTGTTCCAGTCACTAAGAGGCTTTACATGAGGATAGGGCTCACGCTGAGGGTCACAATGTGTGTTTGTGCAAATTGTGGCCCTCAGGGATAGGTGGGGCCTCATAGTCCATGCTGCTTTCTCCTACAATGAACATTGGACAACATGCCAACCACTAGGTTTCTTGCCAAGGCGAAGGAGAAGTTCTGATTCTTGCATCACGTTCACTCCTGAGCAGTGAGTGGAGATAAGGTCTAGGTTCTGAAGGTGAAAACTGAGGTTGGGTAGAGATGATGGCCTAAAGCCATTGTGGGTGTGATATGCTCTGTGTATGGCCAGCTGTCTGGGTGTTGGACTGGAGGTCTGCCCTCAGGCTGTGTCAGACAGGGCTTTAGTGCACAGGCTAGACTATAATTGGGGTATGGTCGAGTGGCATGCATGTTGTTACTCATTTGGCGTTTCTGGTTAGCCCTATAGGGCAACATTTTTCTTCTGGAGGGCAGGCAGAGTGCTGCATTGTGTCTCCAGAATTGCCAAACTGGAGGGGTGTGGCCAGGATTGTGAGGAAGGAAGTCTGAAAACACAAGCTAGCACGAGTTTTGGGGCCAAGAGCATGGCAGGCCCACTCTGCAGAGGCTGAATCGAGATCTCCTGCAGGTGAGGTCAGGGCGATTATCAGATGATGCCTCAAGCTGGAGTTTGTGTCCATGACGGCCCCTTCCTGAAGGGGGTGGGGGCGTCATGAGTCCAGGGATGTTTCCCTACGCTGGGAGTTGTGAGCTGCTCCAAACTTCAAAGTTTCCTTCTTCAGGACAGTCGAGTACTATTGGATGGTTCCAGGATGCCCCATACAGAAACACTCGAGAGCAGGGGCCTAAGCATGGATGCCGAGAAACGCCAACTCACCTTCCCATTGCCTGGTCGAGACAAGGCACGCTCAATCTGCGGGCTCTTGGGTGAGCTACCCAGAAGGCTGAGTTTAAATGGACTCTCCTGAGGATGAGTCATAATGTGGGTTGGTGGCCATGGAGACCTTGGAATGTGGCAGTAGCTAAGGGACTCTGCAGGATTCTTTAACCCGAAGGGCTTGACACAACTCCAACAAGGAAGCTTCCCATGTGGAGATGAGAGGTCTTCTGTCTGGTGCCTCAGGAAAGCCCCGTATGCTGGTCTTCGAACCCAGGCCTCTGAGGATTGATACCTGGACACCAAAGCAAGAGTTCATAATAGGGCCTAGGGGCCTGTCTGGTTCAATCTTCTGTCTCTGCGGATATCTGTCTGTGTGTCTACATGGAGGTAGTAGTTGCTCAGCTTGTGTCATAATGCCCCTATTTGTCCAGTGCGCTTGCGGTAGTGGGATGTCCTTGGAGACCTTGAGGTTTCTACTATTTTGTAGAGTTGTGGCCAATGGAATGGGCAGTTTCTTAGGAGAGAGCAGGCACAGTTCTGTGGTGTGGCTCCAGAGACCCCAGCCTGGAGGCTGTGTGAGACATGGCTGTGCAGACAGACATCCAAAAACCCTAACTCAGCTCAGGTTTGGGGCCGAGGTTACGGCAGGCCTGATCTACAGTCCATGAGGGGAGCTCCTCTGGATATGAAAGAAGGGTGAGAGGGAGGCAGTCGCTCAGGCTTTTGTCTCTGGATGTTTTGTCCACAATGGCCGTTTAATGTAGGAGTTGCCTCATGGGTCGTAGAAGTCTCCCTCTCTGGTAGTTTGTCCAGGCCCCAAGAGTTTGGGGTCCTTCTGTGGGAAGGGAAGTGTCCTGTTTTCTGCTTCATGTGTCCCCCCAGTAGAGGGATTCAAGAGCATAGCAGTGGGTACTGACAACTGGAATACTCGCCCTCTGGTTAAGCCTGGGGGCCTATGGATATGACAAGCCCCATATGCAGGATCTTGGTCCAGCCACTGAGAGGCGTTACTTTAATACGGGACTCACGCTGCAGGTCACAATGCATGTCTGTGCCCTAGGCGGCCCTCAAGCACTGGCGTGGCCTTTCGGACAATGCAGGTTTCCCACATTGAACGTTGGACAACATGCCAACCACAAGGTTTCTGACCATGGGGAAGGAGGAATTCTAATTTCTGCATCACGTTCACCCCTGGGCAGTGATTGGAGATAAGGTCTAGGTTCTGAAGCCTGAAAACCGAGGTTGGGAAGAGATGACGACCTACAGCCATAGCGGGTCCTATGTGTCCAGGTTGGGGCCAGCAGTCTGGGTGTCGTTTGGGATGTCTTGTCTCAGGCTGTGCCAGACAGGGCATTAGTATACAGGGTGGGCTGTATAATTGCTTTACAATCGAATGGCATGCATTAGAAAATCATTTGGCGTTTCTTATTAGCAGCATAGGGCAAAGTTTTTCTTCTGGAGGGCAGGCAGAGTGCTGCATTGTGGCTTCGGAATTCCAAAACTGGAGGGCTTGTGGGCCAGGAGAGTGAGGACGGAAGTCTGAGAACACAAGCTAGGCTTAGGTTTCGGGGCAAGGACATGGCAGGCACACTCTGCAGAGCTGAATTGAGATCTCATGCATCTGAAGTCAGGTCGAGGTTCAGACTTTGGCTCAGGTTTGAGTTTCTGTCCATGTTGGCCCCTTCAGGAAGGGGGGGCATTATGAGGCCATGGGGGTTTTCCCACTATTGGAGTTGTGAGATGCTCCAAACCGCAAGGATTCCTTCTGTGGGACAATTAAGATTAGTTGGATGGCTCCAGGACGTCTTATAAGGTATTTTTCCAGAACAGGGTTCTAAGTATGGATGCCTGGGCAGCCTGCCTCCCATTCCAGGTGTCTCATAGAGCCAAGGCAAGTTCGATCTGCTGGATCTAGGGGAGCAACCGAGGCGGGTGTTTTGAAATGGGTGAGTTGAGGATGGGTCATAATGTGCATTTGTGTCCATGTAGACCTTGGAATGGGGTGCTTCATCCGGGGCCTTGAGGGATGTTCATAACCGGAGGTTTTGATGGAGCTCTAAAGAGTATGTTTCCTATGTAGAGAAGAGAATTGTTTTGATGAGTGCCTAAGTAATCTCCCATATGCTGGTATTGGAAACCAGGCCTCTGAGGAGAGATGACTGGAATGAAAAGCAATGGATCTGATTAGGGACTAAGTGCCCGTCCAGTTCAATCTTATTCTATGGGGATATCTGTCTCTGGGTCTGAGTGGAGGTGGTTTCCTAACTTGTGAAAGATCATCCCTGTTTGTCCTGGGCAGCCAACACAATTCGGATGGCCTGGGGGAATTTGGAGGATTCTCCTAATCTATAGGGTTGTGGCCAATGGAAATGGCAGAATTCCCCTGGAGAGTGAAGCCACAGTCCTGTGGTGTGGCTCCAGGGGCCAGCTTGGATGGTGTGTGGGCCAGGACTGTGGGGACAGAAGTCTGAAAACACAAACAGCTTAGGTTTGGCGATGTATGTATGAAGGCTCGATCTACAGACCGTGAGAATTTTCCGGGCTATGAACAAAGGGCGAGTATGTGGCGCTTGCTCAGGGTTTTGTCTCTGGATTTTGTGTCAATGGTGGCCGTGGAATGTCGGGGTGTCCTTAAGGGCCATGGACAATTCTTTCTCTGGTGATTTGGCCTGATCCCAAGGGGTTGGGATCATTCTTTGGATGGGAAGAGTCCTTTATGTATTTTTTTTTTACCTCAGTTGTCCCACCAAAGAGGGATTCCAGAGTAGAGACCTGAGTAGGTGTGTCTAGAAATCTCGAACTCTGGTTGAGATTGGGGGACTAGGGGCTTGGCAAGCCCCATATGTGGGCTGTTGTTCCAGTCACTAAGAGGCTTTACATGAGGATAGGGCTCACGCTGAGGGTCACAATGTGTGTTTGTGCAAATTGTGGCCCTCAGGGATAGGTGGGGCCTCATAGTCCATGCTGCTTTCTCCTACAATGAACTTTGGACAACATGCCAACCACTAGGTTTCTTGCCAAGGCAAAGGAGAAGTTCTGATTCTTGCATCACGTTCACTCCTGAGCAGTGAGTGGAGATAAGGTCTAGGTTCTGAAGGTGAAAACTGAGGTTGGGTAGAGATGATGGCCTAAAGCCATTGTGGGTGTGATATGCTCTGTGTATGGCCAGCTGTCTGGGTGTTGGACTGGAGGTCTGCCCTCAGGCTGTGTCAGACAGGGCTTTAGTGCACAGGCTAGACTATAATTGGGGTATGGTCGAGTGGCATGCATGTTGTTACTCATTTGGCGTTTCTGGTTAGCCCTATAGGGCAACATTTTTCTTCTGGAGGGCAGGCAGAGTGCTGCATTGTGTCTCCAGAATTGCCAAACTGGAGGGGTGTGGCCAGGATTGTGAGGAAGGAAGTCTGAAAACACAAGCTAGCACGAGTTTTGGGGCCAAGAGCATGGCAGGCCCACTCTGCAGAGGCTGAATCGAGATCTCCTGCAGGTGAGGTCAGGGCGATTATCAGATGTTGCCTCAAGCTGGAGTTTGTGTCCATGACGGCCCCTTCCTGAAGGGGGTGGGGGCGTCATGAGTCCAGGGATGTTTCCCTACGCTGGGAGTTGTGAGCTGCTCCAAACTTCAAAGTTTCCTTCTTCAGGACAGTCGAGTACTATTGGATGGTTCCAGGATGCCCCATACAGAAACACTCGAGAGCAGGGGCCTAAGCATGGATGCCGAGAAACGCCAACTCACCTTCCCATTGCCTGGTCGAGACAAGGCACGCTCAATCTGCGGGCTCTTGGGTGAGCTACCCAGAAGGCTGAGTTTAAATGGACTCTCCTGAGGATGAGTCATAATGTGGGTTGGTGGCCATGGAGACCTTGGAATGTGGCAGTAGCTAAGGGACTCTGCATGATTCTCCAACCCGAAGGGCTTGACACAACTCCAACAAGGAAGCTTCCCATGTGGAGATGAGAGGTCTTCTGTCTGGTGCCTCAGGAAAGCCCCGTATGCTGGTCTTCGAACCCAGGCCTCTGAGGAGTGATACCTGGACACCAAAGCAAGAGTTCATAATAGGGCCTAGGGGCCTGTCTGGTTCAATCTTCTGTCTCTGCGGATATCTGTCTGTGTGTCTACATGGAGGTAGTAGTTGCTCAGCTTGTGTCATAATGCCCCTATTTGTCCAGTGCGCTTGCGGTAGTGGGATGTCCTTGGAGACCTTGAGGTTTCTACTATTTTGTAGAGTTGTGGCCAATGGAATGGGCAGTTTCTTAGGAGAGAGCAGGCACAGTTCTGTGGTGTGGCTCCAGAGACCCCAGCCTGGAGGCTGTGTGGGCCATGGCTGTGCAGACAGACATCCAAAAACCCTAACTCAGCTCAGGTTTGGGGCCGAGGTTACGGCAGGCCTGATCTACAGTCCATGAGGGGAGCTCCTCTGGATATGAAAGAAGGGTGAGAGGGAGGCAGTCGCTCAGGCTTTTGTCTCTGGATGTTTTGTCCACAATGGCCGTTTAATGTAGGAGTTGCCTCATGGGTCGTAGAAGTCTCCCTCTCTGGTAGTTTGTCCAGGCCCCAAGATTTTGGAGTCATTCTGTGGGAAGGGAAGTGTCCGGTTTTCTGCTTCATGTGTCCCCCCAGTAGAGGGATTCAAGAGCATAGCAGTGGGTACTGACAACTGGAATACTCGCCCTCTGGTTAAGCCTGGGGGCCTATGGATATGACAAGCCCCATATGCAGGATCTTGGTCCAGCCACTGAGAGGCGTTACTTTAATACGGGACTCACGCTGCAGGTCACAATGCATGTCTGTGCCCTAGGCGGCCCTCAAGCACTGGCGTGGCCTTTCGGACAATGCAGGTTTTCCCACATTGAACGTTGGACAACATGCCAACCACAAGGTTTCTGGCCATGGGGAAGGAGGAATTCTAATTTCTGCATCACGTTCACCCCTGGGCAGTGATTGGAGATAAGGTCTAGGTTCTGAAGCCTGAAAACCGAGGTTGGGAAGAGATGACGACCTACAGCCATAGCGGGTCCTATGTGTCCAGGTTGGGGCCAGCTGTCTGGGTGTCGTTTGGGATGTCTTGTCTCAGGCTGTGCCAGACAGGGCATTAGTATACAGGGTGGGCTGTATAATTGCTTTACAATGGAGTGGCATGCATTAGAAAATCATTTGGCGTTTCTTATTAGCAGCAGAGGGCAAAGTTTTTCTTCTGGAGGGCAGGCAGAGTGCTGCATTGTGGCTTCGGAATTCCAAAACTGGAGGGCTTGTGGGCCAGGAGAGTGAGGACGGAAGTCTGAGAACACAAGCTAGGCTTAGGTTTCGGGGCAAGGACATGGCAGGCACACTCTGCAGAGCTGAATTGAGATCTCATGCGTCTGAAGTCAGGTCGAGGTTCAGACTTTGGCTCAGGTTTGAGTTTCTGTCCATGTTGGCCCCTTCAGGAAGGGGGGGCATTATGAGGCCATGGGGGTTTTCCCACTATTGGAGTTGTGAGATGCTCCAAACCGCAAGGATTCCTTCTGTGGGACAATTAAGATTAGTTGGATGGCTCCAGGACGTCTTATAAGGTATTTTTCCAGAACAGGGTTCTAAGTATGGATGCCTGGGCAGCCAGCCTCACATTCCAATTGTCTCCTAGCAACAAGAAACGTTTGATCTGCTGGCTTGGGGTAGCAACAGAGGGGGCTGAGTTGATATGGACTTTCCTGAGGATGGTCTTAATGTTGGTTTGAGTCCATGGAGACCTTGGTATGGGGCAGTGGCACCAGGGCCTTGAAGGATTCTCCTAACCAGAGGTTATGACAAAGCTCCAATGAGCAAGTTTTCCATGGGGAGACGAGATTTGTTCTTATTGGTGCCTCAGGAAACCACCATATGCTGGTATTGGAAACGAGGCCTCTGAGGAGAGATGCCTGGAAACCAAAGCAATGGATCTGATTAGGGCCTAGGGGCCTGTCCGGTTCAATATTCTTCTCTGGGGACATCTGTTGTCTGAGTGGAGGTAGTTGCTCAGCTGGTTTGAGATCACCCCTGTTTGTCCTGGGCAGCCTATACTATTGGGATGGCCTCGGTGACTTTGGAGGTTTTTCCTAATTTGCAAGGTTGTGGCCAATGGAATGGGAAGAATTCCCTTGAAAGGGAAGCACAGTCCTGAGGTGTGGCTCCAGGGACCCAAGTGTGGAGCGTGTGTGGTCCAGAGCTATTTGGACAAAAGTCTGAAAACACAAACTCCTCTTAGGTTGGGGGATGTAGGTATGGCCGGCCCGATCTATAGACCTTGAGGAGACCTCTTCGGGATATGAACAAAGGGCGAATGTGATGTGCATGCTCAAGCTTTTTTTTTTTTTTTTTCTGGAAATGTGTCACCGATTGCCATGGAATGTCGGGGTGTCCTCATGGGCCATCGATGAGGCTCCCTTTCTGGGGTTTTGACCCGATCCCAAGAGTTTGGGGTCATTCTGTGGGAAGGGAGGAGGCCTTTTTTTTGTTTTTTATTTTTTTTTTGTTTTTTGTTTTTTGTTTTTTTACCTCAGGTGGACCACCAAAAGAGGGATTCCAGAGCAGAGTGGTGGGGGGCGCAACTGCACAACCAGAACCTGGTTAACATTGGGACCTAAGAACATGGCAAGCCCTATATGTGGGCTCTTGGTTCAGACACTGAGAGGCCTTCCTTGAGGATAGGTCTCACACTGAGTTTTACAATGTGTTTTTGTGCCCAAGGAGCCCCTCAAGTCAGGGCGTGGCCTAATGTACCATGCTGGTTTCTCCTACACTGAACATTGCACAGTATGGGAACCACAAGTTTTCTGGCAATGGGGAAGATGGAGTTCTAATTTCTGCAACACTTTCACTCCTGGACTGTGATTGGATTTAAGGTCTAGGTTCTGAAGCCTGAAAACTGAGGTTGGGAAGAGATGAAGCCCTAAGGCCATGGTGTGTCTGATGTGCTCAGTGTTCGGCCAGCTGTTGAGTGTGAGTTGGGAGGTGCAGGCTCAGGCTGTGGCAGACAGGGAATTAGTGCCCAGGCTAGACTGTATCATTGGGTGCAGTCGAGTTTCATGCAGGATAGTACTCATTTGTGGTTACTGGGTAGCCCCAGAGGACAACGTTTTTCTTCTGGAGGGAAGACACAGTGCCACATAGTGGCTCCAGAATTCCCAAACTGGAAGGCTTGTGGGCCAGGAGTGTGAGGAAAAAATTCTGAGAACACAAGCCAGACTTAGATTTCGGGGTGAGGGGACAGCAGGCACCCTCTGCAGAGATGATTCGAGATCCCGTATACCTGAAGACAGAGCTAGGATCAGACGTTTTCTTAGGTCGGAATTTCTGTCCATGACGGCCCCTTAATGAAGGGGAGGGTGTCACGAGGACATGGAGGTTTTCCCACGATGGGAATTGTGAGATGCTCCAAACCACAATGATTCCTTCTGTGGGACAGTCGAGACATGTTGGATGGCTCCAGGACATCTCATAAGGAAGTAATCCAGAGCAGGGTTCTAAGGATGGATGCGTGGGCAGCCTGCCTCCCATTCCAGGTGTCTCATAGAGCCAAGGCAAGTTCGATCTGCTGGATCTAGGGGAGCAACCGAGGCGGGTGTTTTGAAATGGGTGAGTTGAGGATGGGTCATAATGTGCATTTGTGTCCATGTAGACCTTGGAATGGGGTGCTTGATCCGGGGCCTTGAGGGATGTTCATAACCGGAGGTTTTGATGGAGCTCTAAAGAGTATGTTTCCTATGTAGAGAAGAGAATTGTTTTGATGAGTGCCTAAGTAATCTCCCATATGCTGGTATTGGAAACCAGGCCTCTGAGGAGAGATGACTGGAATGAAAAGCAATGGATCTGATTAGGGCCTAAGTGCCCGTCCAGTTCAATCTTATTCTATGGGGATATCTGTCTCTGGGTCTGAGTGGAGGTGGTTTCCTAACTTGTGAAAGATCATCCCTGTTTGTCCTGGGCAGCCAACACAATTCGGATGGCCTGGGGGAATTTGGAGGATTCTCCTAATCTATAGGGTTGTGGCCAATGGAAATGGCAGAATTCCCCTGGAGAGTGAAGCCACAGTCCTGTGGTGTGGCTCCAGGGGCCCAGCTTGGATGGTGTGTGGGCCAGGACTGTGGGGACAGAAGTCTGAAAACACAAACACAGCTTAGGTTTGGGGATGTATGTATGAATGCTCGATCTACAGACCGTGAGAATTTTCCGGGCTATGAACAAAGGGCGAGTATGTGGCGCTTGCTCAGGGTTTTGTCTCTGGATTTTGTGTCAATGGTGGCCGTGGAATGTCGGGGTGTCCTCAAGGGCCATGGACAATTCTTTCTCTGGTGATTTGGCCTGATCCCAAGGGGTTGGGATCATTCTTTGGATGGGAAGAGTCCTTTATGTATTTTTTTTTTTACCTCAGTTGTCCCACCAAAGAGGGATTCCAGAGTAGAGACCTGAGTAGGTGTGTCTAGAAATCTCGAACTCTGGTTGAGATTGGGGGACTAGGGGCTTGGCAAGCCCCATATGTGGGCTGTTGTTCCAGTCACTAAGAGGCTTTACATGAGGATAGGGCTCACGCTGAGGGTCACAATGTGTGTTTGTGCAAATTGTGGCCCTCAGGGATAGGTGGGGCCTCATAGTCCATGCTGCTTTCTCCTACAATGAACATTGGACAACATGCCAACCACTAGGTTTCTTGCCAAGGCGAAGGAGAAGTTCTGATTCTTGCATCACGTTCACTCCTGAGCAGTGAGTGGAGATAAGGTCTAGGTTCTGAAGGTGAAAACTGAGGTTGGGTAGAGATGATGGCCTAAAGCCATTGTGGGTGTGATATGCTCTGTGTATGGCCAGCTGTCTGGGTGTTGGACTGGAGGTCTGCCCTCAGGCTGTGTCAGACAGGGCTTTAGTGCACAGGCTAGACTATAATTGGGGTATGGTCGAGTGGCATGCATGTTGTTACTCATTTGGCGTTTCTGGTTAGCCCTATAGGGCAACATTTTTCTTCTGGAGGGCAGGCAGAGTGCTGCATTGTGTCTCCAGAATTGCCAAACTGGAGGGGTGTGGCCAGGATTGTGAGGAAGGAAGTCTGAAAACACAAGCTAGCACGAGTTTTGGGGCCAAGAGCATGGCAGGCCCACTCTGCAGAGGCTGAATCGAGATCTCCTGCAGGTGAGGTCAGGGCGATTATCAGATGATGCCTCAAGCTGGAGTTTGTGTCCATGACGGCCCCTTCCTGAAGGGGGTGGGGGCGTCATGAGTCCAGGGATGTTTCCCTACGCTGGGAGTTGTGAGCTGCTCCAAACTTCAAAGTTTCCTTCTTCAGGACAGTCGAGTACTATTGGATGGTTCCAGGATGCCCCATACAGAAACACTCGAGAGCAGGGGCCTAAGCATGGATGCCGAGAAACGCCAACTCACCTTCCCATTGCCTGGTCGAGACAAGGCACGCTCAATCTGCGGGCTCTTGGGTGAGCTACCCAGAAGGCTGAGTTTAAATGGACTCTCCTGAGGATGAGTCATAATGTGGGTTGGTGGCCATGGAGACCTTGGAATGTGGCAGTAGCTAAGGGACTCTGCAGGATTCTTTAACCCGAAGGGCTTGACACAACTCCAACAAGGAAGCTTCCCATGTGGAGATGAGAGGTCTTCTGTCTGGTGCCTCAGGAAAGCCCCGTATGCTGGTCTTCGAACCCAGGCCTCTGAGGATTGATACCTGGACACCAAAGCAAGAGTTCATAATAGGGCCTAGGGGCCTGTCTGGTTCAATCTTCTGTCTCTGCGGATATCTGTCTGTGTGTCTACATGGAGGTAGTAGTTGCTCAGCTTGTGTCATAATGCCCCTATTTGTCCAGTGCGCTTGCGGTAGTGGGATGTCCTTGGAGACCTTGAGGTTTCTACTATTTTGTAGAGTTGTGGCCAATGGAATGGGCAGTTTCTTAGGAGAGAGCAGGCACAGTTCTGTGGTGTGGCTCCAGAGACCCCAGCCTGGAGGCTGTGTGAGACATGGCTGTGCAGACAGACATCCAAAAACCCTAACTCAGCTCAGGTTTGGGGCCGAGGTTACGGCAGGCCTGATCTACAGTCCATGAGGGGAGCTCCTCTGGATATGAAAGAAGGGTGAGAGGGAGGCAGTCGCTCAGGCTTTTGTCTCTGGATGTTTTGTCCACAATGGCCGTTTAATGTAGGAGTTGCCTCATGGGTCGTAGAAGTCTCCCTCTCTGGTAGTTTGTCCAGGCCCCAAGAGTTTGGGGTCCTTCTGTGGGAAGGGAAGTGTCCTGTTTTCTGCTTCATGTGTCCCCCCAGTAGAGGGATTCAAGAGCATAGCAGTGGGTACTGACAACTGGAATACTCGCCCTCTGGTTAAGCCTGGGGGCCTATGGATATGACAAGCCCCATATGCAGGATCTTGGTCCAGCCACTGAGAGGCGTTACTTTAATACGGGACTCACGCTGCAGGTCACAATGCATGTCTGTGCCCTAGGCGGCCCTCAAGCACTGGCGTGGCCTTTCGGACAATGCAGGTTTCCCACATTGAACGTTGGACAACATGCCAACCACAAGGTTTCTGACCATGGGGAAGGAGGAATTCTAATTTCTGCATCACGTTCACCCCTGGGCAGTGATTGGAGATAAGGTCTAGGTTCTGAAGCCTGAAAACCGAGGTTGGGAAGAGATGACGACCTACAGCCATAGCGGGTCCTATGTGTCCAGGTTGGGGCCAGCAGTCTGGGTGTCGTTTGGGATGTCTTGTCTCAGGCTGTGCCAGACAGGGCATTAGTATACAGGGTGGGCTGTATAATTGCTTTACAATCGAATGGCATGCATTAGAAAATCATTTGGCGTTTCTTATTAGCAGCATAGGGCAAAGTTTTTCTTCTGGAGGGCAGGCAGAGTGCTGCATTGTGGCTTCGGAATTCCAAAACTGGAGGGCTTGTGGGCCAGGAGAGTGAGGACGGAAGTCTGAGAACACAAGCTAGGCTTAGGTTTCGGGGCAAGGACATGGCAGGCACACTCTGCAGAGCTGAATTGAGATCTCATGCGTCTGAAGTCAGGTCGAGGTTCAGACTTTGGCTCAGGTTTGAGTTTCTGTCCATGTTGGCCCCTTCAGGAAGGGGGGGCATTATGAGGCCATGGGGGTTTTCCCACTATTGGAGTTGTGAGATGCTCCAAACCGCAAGGATTCCTTCTGTGGGACAATTAAGATTAGTTGGATGGCTCCAGGACGTCTTATAAGGTATTTTTCCAGAACAGGGTTCTAAGTATGGATGCCTGGGCAGCCTGCCTCCCATTCCAGGTGTCTCATAGAGCCAAGGCAAGTTCGATCTGCTGGATCTAGGGGAGCAACCGAGGCGGGTGTTTTGAAATGGGTGAGTTGAGGATGGGTCATAATGTGCATTTGTGTCCATGTAGACCTTGGAATGGGGTGCTTCATCCGGGGCCTTGAGGGATGTTCATAACCGGAGGTTTTGATGGAGCTCTAAAGAGTATGTTTCCTATGTAGAGAAGAGAATTGTTTTGATGAGTGCCTAAGTAATCTCCCATATGCTGGTATTGGAAACCAGGCCTCTGAGGAGAGATGACTGGAATGAAAAGCAATGGATCTGATTAGGGACTAAGTGCCCGTCCAGTTCAATCTTATTCTATGGGGATATCTGTCTCTGGGTCTGAGTGGAGGTGGTTTCCTAACTTGTGAAAGATCATCCCTGTTTGTCCTGGGCAGCCAACACAATTCGGATGGCCTGGGGGAATTTGGAGGATTCTCCTAATCTATAGGGTTGTGGCCAATGGAAATGGCAGAATTCCCCTGGAGAGTGAAGCCACAGTCCTGTGGTGTGGCTCCAGGGGCCAGCTTGGATGGTGTGTGGGCCAGGACTGTGGGGACAGAAGTCTGAAAACACAAACAGCTTAGGTTTGGCGATGTATGTATGAAGGCTCGATCTACAGACCGTGAGAATTTTCCGGGCTATGAACAAAGGGCGAGTATGTGGCGCTTGCTCAGGGTTTTGTCTCTGGATTTTGTGTCAATGGTGGCCGTGGAATGTCGGGGTGTCCTCAAGGGCCATGGACAATTCTTTCTCTGGTGATTTGGCCTGATCCCAAGGGGTTGGGATCATTCTTTGGATGGGAAGAGTCCTTTATGTATTTTTTTTTTACCTCAGTTGTCCCACCAAAGAGGGATTCCAGAGTAGAGACCTGAGTAGGTGTGTCTAGAAATCTCGAACTCTGGTTGAGATTGGGGGACTAGGGGCTTGGCAAGCCCCATATGTGGGCTGTTGTTCCAGTCACTAAGAGGCTTTACATGAGGATAGGGCTCACGCTGAGGGTCACAATGTGTGTTTGTGCAAATTGTGGCCCTCAGGGATAGGTGGGGCCTCATAGTCCATGCTGCTTTCTCCTACAATGAACTTTGGACAACATGCCAACCACTAGGTTTCTTGCCAAGGCAAAGGAGAAGTTCTGATTCTTGCATCACGTTCACTCCTGAGCAGTGAGTGGAGATAAGGTCTAGGTTCTGAAGGTGAAAACTGAGGTTGGGTAGAGATGATGGCCTAAAGCCATTGTGGGTGTGATATGCTCTGTGTATGGCCAGCTGTCTGGGTGTTGGACTGGAGGTCTGCCCTCAGGCTGTGTCAGACAGGGCTTTAGTGCACAGGCTAGACTATAATTGGGGTATGGTCGAGTGGCATGCATGTTGTTACTCATTTGGCGTTTCTGGTTAGCCCTATAGGGCAACATTTTTCTTCTGGAGGGCAGGCAGAGTGCTGCATTGTGTCTCCAGAATTGCCAAACTGGAGGGGTGTGGCCAGGATTGTGAGGAAGGAAGTCTGAAAACACAAGCTAGCACGAGTTTTGGGGCCAAGAGCATGGCAGGCCCACTCTGCAGAGGCTGAATCGAGATCTCCTGCAGGTGAGGTCAGGGCGATTATCAGATGTTGCCTCAAGCTGGAGTTTGTGTCCATGACGGCCCCTTCCTGAAGGGGGTGGGGGCGTCATGAGTCCAGGGATGTTTCCCTACGCTGGGAGTTGTGAGCTGCTCCAAACTTCAAAGTTTCCTTCTTCAGGACAGTCGAGTACTATTGGATGGTTCCAGGATGCCCCATACAGAAACACTCGAGAGCAGGGGCCTAAGCATGGATGCCGAGAAACGCCAACTCACCTTCCCATTGCCTGGTCGAGACAAGGCACGCTCAATCTGCGGGCTCTTGGGTGAGCTACCCAGAAGGCTGAGTTTAAATGGACTCTCCTGAGGATGAGTCATAATGTGGGTTGGTGGCCATGGAGACCTTGGAATGTGGCAGTAGCTAAGGGACTCTGCAGGATTCTTTAACCCGAAGGGCTTGACACAACCCCAACAAGGAAGCTTCCCATGTGGAGATGAGAGGTCTTCTGTCTGGTGCCTCAGGAAAGCCCCGTATGCTGGTCGTCGAACCCAGGCCTCTGAGGATTGATACCTGGACACCAAAGCAAGAGTTCATAATAGGGCCTAGGGGCCTGTCTGGTTCAATCTTCTGTCTCTGCGGATATCTGTCTGTGTGTCTACATGGAGGTAGTAGTTGCTCAGCTTGTGTCATAATGCCCCTATTTGTCCAGTGCGCTTGCGGTAGTGGGATGTCCTTGGAGACCTTGAGGTTTCTACTATTTTGTAGAGTTGTGGCCAATGGAATGGGCAGTTTCTTAGGAGAGAGCAGGCACAGTTCTGTGGTGTGGCTCCAGAGACCCCAGCCTGGAGGCTGTGTGAGACATGGCTGTGCAGACAGACATCCAAAAACCCTAACTCAGCTCAGGTTTGGGGCCGAGGTTACGGCAGGCCTGATCTACAGTCCATGAGGGGAGCTCCTCTGGATATGAAAGAAGGGTGAGAGGGAGGCAGTCGCTCAGGCTTTTGTCTCTGGATGTTTTGTCCACAATGGCCGTTTAATGTAGGAGTTGCCTCATGGGTCGTAGAAGTCTCCCTCTCTGGTAGTTTGTCCAGGCCCCAAGAGTTTGGGGTCATTCTGTGGGAAGGGAAGTGTCCTGTTTTCTGCTTCATGTGTCCCCCCAGTAGAGGGATTCAAGAGCATAGCAGTGGGTACTGACAACTGGAATACTCGCCCTCTGGTTAAGCCTGGGGGCCTATGGATATGACAAGCCCCATATGCAGGATCTTGGTCCAGCCACTGAGAGGCGTTACTTTAATACGGGACTCACGCTGCAGGTCACAATGCATGTCTGTGCCCTAGGCGGCCCTCAAGCACTGGCGTGGCCTTTCGGACAATGCAGGTTTTCCCACATTGAACGTTGGACAACATGCCAACCACAAGGTTTCTGGCCATGGGGAAGGAGGAATTCTAATTTCTGCATCACGTTCACCCCTGGGCAGTGATTGGAGATAAGGTCTAGGTTCTGAAGCCTGAAAACCGAGGTTGGGAAGAGATGACGACCTACAGCCATAGCGGGTCCTATGTGTCCAGGTTGGGGCCAGCTGTCTGGGTGTCGTTTGGGATGTCTTGTCTCAGGCTGTGCCAGACAGGGCATTAGTATACAGGGTGGGCTGTATAATTGCTTTACAATGGAGTGGCATGCATTAGAAAATCATTTGGCGTTTCTTATTAGCAGCATAGGGCAAAGTTTTTCTTCTGGAGGGCAGGCAGAGTGCTGCATTGTGGCTTCGGAATTCCAAAACTGGAGGGCTTGTGGGCCAGGAGAGTGAGGACGGAAGTCTGAGAACACAAGCTAGGCTTAGGTTTCGGGGCAAGGACATGGCAGGCACACTCTGCAGAGCTGAATTGAGATCTCATGCGTCTGAAGTCAGGTCGAGGTTCAGACTTTGGCTCAGGTTTGAGTTTCTGTCCATGTTGGCCCCTTCAGGAAGGGGGGGCATTATGAGGCCATGGGGGTTTTCCCACTATTGGAGTTGTGAGATGCTCCAAACCGCAAGGATTCCTTCTGTGGGACAATTAAGATTAGTTGGATGGCTCCAGGACGTCTTATAAGGTATTTTTCCAGAACAGGGTTCTAAGTATGGATGCCTGGGCAGCCAGCCTCACATTCCAATTGTCTCCTAGCAACAAGAAACGTTTGATCTGCTGGCTTGGGGTAGCAACAGAGGGGGCTGAGTTGATATGGACTTTCCTGAGGATGGTCTTAATGTTGGTTTGAGTCCATGGAGACCTTGGTATGGGGCAGTGGCACCAGGGCCTTGAAGGATTCTCCTAACCAGAGGTTATGACAAAGCTCCAATGAGCAAGTTTTCCATGGGGAGACGAGATTTGTTCTTATTGGTGCCTCAGGAAACCACCATATGCTGGTATTGGAAACGAGGCCTCTGAGGAGAGATGCCTGGAAACCAAAGCAATGGATCTGATTAGGGCCTAGGGGCCTGTCCGGTTCAATATTCTTCTCTGGGGACATCTGTTGTCTGAGTGGAGGTAGTTGCTCAGCTGGTTTGAGATCACCCCTGTAGGGCAGCCTACACTATTGGGATGGCCTCGGTGACTTTGGAGGTTTTTCCTAATTTGCAAGGTTGTGGCCAATGGAATGGGAAGAATTCCCTTGAAAGGGAAGCACAGTCCTGAGGTGTGGCTCCAGGGACCCAAGTGTGGAGCGTGTGTGGTCCAGGGCTATTTGGACAAAAGTCTGAAAACACAAAATCCTCTTAGGTTGGGGGATGTAGGTATGGCCGGCCCGATCTATAGACCGTGAGGAGACCTCTTCGGGATATGAACAAAGGGCGAATGTGATGTGCATGCTCAAGCTTTTTTTTTTTTTTTTTTTTTTCTGGAAAGGTGTCACCGATTGCCATGGAATGTCGGGGTGTCCTCATGGGCCATCGATGAGGCTCCCTTTCTGGGGTTTTGACCCGATCCCAAGAGTTTGGGGTCATTCTGTGGGAAGGGAGGAGGCCTTTTTTTTGTTTTTTATTTTTTTTTTGTTTTTTGTTTTTTGTTTTTTTACCTCAGGTGGACCACCAAAAGAGGGATTCCAGAGCAGAGTGGTGGGGGGCGCAACTGCACAACCAGAACCTGGTTAACATTGGGACCTAAGAACATGGCAAGCCCTATATGTGGGCTCTTGGTTCAGACACTGAGAGGCCTTCCTTGAGGATAGGTCTCACACTGAGTTTTACAATGTGTTTTTGTGCCCAAGGAGCCCCTCAAGTCAGGGCGTGGCCTAATGTACCATGCTGGTTTCTCCTACACTGAACATTGCACAGTATGGGAACCACAAGTTTTCTGGCAATGGGGAAGATGGAGTTCTAATTTCTGCAACACTTTCACTCCTGGACTGTGATTGGATTTAAGGTCTAGGTTCTGAAGCCTGAAAACTGAGGTTGGGAAGAGATGAAGCCCTAAGGCCATGGTGTGTCTGATGTGCTCAGTGTTCGGCCAGCTGTTGAGTGTGGGTTGGGAGGTGCAGGCTCAGGCTGTGGCAGACAGGGAATTAGTGCCCAGGCTAGACTGTATCATTGGGTGCAGTCGAGTTTCGTGCAGGATAGTACTCATTTGTGGTTACTGGGTAGCCCCAGAGGACAACGTTTTTCTTCTGGAGGGAAGACACAGTGCCACATAGTGGCTCCAGAATTCCCAAACTGGAAGGCTTGTGGGCCAGGAGTGTGAGGAAAAAATTCTGAGAACACAAGCCAGACTTAGATTTCGGGGTGAGGGGACAGCAGGCACCCTCTGCAGAGATGATTCGAGATCCCGTATACCTGAAGACAGAGCTAGGATCAGACGTTTTCTTAGGTCGGAATTTCTGTCCATGACGGCCCCTTAATGAAGGGGAGGGTGTCACGAGGACATGGAGGTTTTCCCACGATGGGAATTGTGAGATGCTCCAAACCACAATGATTCCTTCTGTGGGACAGTCGAGACATGTTGGATGGCTCCAGGACATCTCATAAGGAAGTAATCCAGAGCAGGGTTCTAAGGATGGATGCGTGGGCAGCCTGCCTCCCATTCCAGGTGTCTCATAGAGCCAAGGCAAGTTCGATCTGCTGGATCTAGGGGAGCAACCGAGGCGGGTGTTTTGAAATGGGTGAGTTGAGGATGGGTCATAATGTGCATTTGTGTCCATGTAGACCTTGGAATGGGGTGCTTGATCCGGGGCCTTGAGGGATGTTCATAACCGGAGGTTTTGATGGAGCTCTAAAGAGTATGTTTCCTATGTAGAGAAGAGAATTGTTTTGATGAGTGCCTAAGTAATCTCCCATATGCTGGTATTGGAAACCAGGCCTCTGAGGAGAGATGACTGGAATGAAAAGCAATGGATCTGATTAGGGACTAAGTGCCCATCCAGTTCAATCTTATTCTATGGGGATATCTGTCTCTGGGTCTGAGTGGAGGTGGTTTCCTAACTTGTGAAAGATCATCCCTGTTTGTCCTGGGCAGCCAACACAATTCGGATGGCCTGGGGGAATTTGGAGGATTCTCCTAATCTATAGGGTTGTGGCCAATGGAAATGGCAGAATTCCCCTGGAGAGTGAAGCCACAGTCCTGTGGTGTGGCTCCAGGGGCCCAGCTTGGATGGTGTGTGGGCCAGGACTGTGGGGACAGAAGTCTGAAAACACAAACTCAGCTTAGGTTTGGGGATGTATGTATGAATGCTCGATCTACAGACCGTGAGAATTTTCCGGGCTATGAACAAAGGGCGAGTATGTGGCGCTTGCTCAGGGTTTTGTCTCTGGATTTTGTGTCAATGGTGGCCGTGGAATGTCGGGGTGTCCTCAAGGGCCATGGACAATTCTTTCTCTGGTGATTTGGCCTGATCCCAAGGGGTTGGGATCATTCTTTGGATGGGAAGAGTCCTTTATGTATTTTTTTTTTTACCTCAGTTGTCCCACCAAAGAGGGATTCCAGAGTAGAGACCTGAGTAGGTGTGTCTAGAAATCTCGAACTCTGGTTGAGATTGGGGGACTAGGGGCTTGGCAAGCCCCATATGTGGGCTGTTGTTCCAGTCACTAAGAGGCTTTACATGAGGATAGGGCTCACGCTGAGGGTCACAATGTGTGTTTGTGCAAATTGTGGCCCTCAGGGATAGGTGGGGCCTCATAGTCCATGCTGCTTTCTCCTACAATGAACATTGGACAACATGCCAACCACTAGGTTTCTTGCCAAGGCGAAGGAGAAGTTCTGATTCTTGCATCACGTTCACTCCTGAGCAGTGAGTGGAGATAAGGTCTAGGTTCTGAAGGTGAAAAATGAGGTTGGGTAGAGATGATGGCCTAAAGCCATTGTGGGTGTGATATGCTCTGTGTATGGCCAGCTGTCTGGGTGTTGGACTGGAGGTCTGCCCTCAGGCTGTGTCAGACAGGGCTTTAGTGCACAGGCTAGACTATAATTGGGGTATGGTCGAGTGGCATGCATGTTGTTACTCATTTGGCGTTTCTGGTTAGCCCTATAGGGCAACATTTTTCTTCTGGAGGGCAGGCAGAGTGCTGCATTGTGTCTCCAGAATTGCCAAACTGGAGGGGTGTGGCCAGGATTGTGAGGAAGGAAGTCTGAAAACACAAGCTAGCACGAGTTTTGGGGCCAAGAGCATGGCAGGCCCACTCTGCAGAGGCTGAATCGAGATCTCCTGCAGGTGAGGTCAGGGCGATTATCAGATGATGCCTCAAGCTGGAGTTTGTGTCCATGACGGCCCCTTCCTGAAGGGGGTGGGGGCGTCATGAGTCCAGGGATGTTTCCCTACGCTGGGAGTTGTGAGCTGCTCCAAACTTCAAAGTTTCCTTCTTCAGGACAGTCGAGTACTATTGGATGGTTCCAGGATGCCCCATACAGAAACACTCGAGAGCAGGGGCCTAAGCATGGATGCCGAGAAACGCCAACTCACCTTCCCATTGCCTGGTCGAGACAAGGCACGCTCAATCTGCGGGCTCTTGGGTGAGCTACCCAGAAGGCTGAGTTTAAATGGACTCTCCTGAGGATGAGTCATAATGTGGGTTGGTGGCCATGGAGACCTTGGAATGTGGCAGTAGCTAAGGGACTCTGCAGGATTCTTTAACCCGAAGGGCTTGACACAACTCCAACAAGGAAGCTTCCCATGTGGAGATGAGAGGTCTTCTGTCTGGTGCCTCAGGAAAGCCCCGTATGCTGGTCTTCGAACCCAGGCCTCTGAGGATTGATACCTGGACACCAAAGCAAGAGTTCATAATAGGGCCTAGGGGCCTGTCTGGTTCAATCTTCTGTCTCTGCGGATATCTGTCTGTGTGTCTACATGGAGGTAGTAGTTGCTCAGCTTGTGTCATAATGCCCCTATTTGTCCAGTGCGCTTGCGGTAGTGGGATGTCCTTGGAGACCTTGAGGTTTCTACTATTTTGTAGAGTTGTGGCCAATGGAATGGGCAGTTTCTTAGGAGAGAGCAGGCACAGTTCTGTGGTGTGGCTCCAGAGACCCCAGCCTGGAGGCTGTGTGAGACATGGCTGTGCAGACAGACATCCAAAAACCCTAACTCAGCTCAGGTTTGGGGCCGAGGTTACGGCAGGCCTGATCTACAGTCCATGAGGGGAGCTCCTCTGGATATGAAAGAAGGGTGAGAGGGAGGCAGTCGCTCAGGCTTTTGTCTCTGGATGTTTTGTCCACAATGGCCGTTTAATGTAGGAGTTGCCTCATGGGTCGTAGAAGTCTCCCTCTCTGGTAGTTTGTCCAGGCCCCAAGAGTTTGGGGTCATTCTGTGGGAAGGGAAGTGTCCTGTTTTCTGCTTCATGTGTCCCCCCAGTAGAGGGATTCAAGAGCATTGCAGTGGGTACTGACAACTGGAATACTCGCCCTCTGGTTAAGCCTGGGGGCCTATGGATATGACAAGCCCCATATGCAGGATCTTGGTCCAGCCACTGAGAGGCGTTACTTTAATACGGGACTCACGCTGCAGGTCACAATGCATGTCTGTGCCCTAGGCGGCCCTCAAGCACTGGCGTGGCCTTTCGGACAATGCAGGTTTTCCCACATTGAACGTTGGACAACATGCCAACCACAAGGTTTCTGGCCATGGGGAAGGAGGAATTCTAATTTCTGCATCACGTTCACCCCTGGGCAGTGATTGGAGATAAGGTCTAGGTTCTGAAGCCTGAAAACCGAGGTTGGGAAGAGATGACGACCTACAGCCATAGCGGGTCCTATGTGTCCAGGTTGGGGCCAGCTGTCTGGGTGTCGTTTGGGATGTCTTGTCTCAGGCTGTGCCAGACAGGGCATTAGTATACAGGGTGGGCTGTATAATTGCTTTACAATGGAGTGGCATGCATTAGAAAATCATTTGGCGTTTCTTATTAGCAGCATAGGGCAAAGTTTTTCTTCTGGAGGGCAGGCAGAGTGCTGCATTGTGGCTTCGGAATTCCAAAACTGGAGGGCTTGTGGGCCAGGAGAGTGAGGACGGAAGTCTGAGAACACAAGCTAGGCTTAGGTTTCGGGGCAAGGACATGGCAGGCACACTCTGCAGAGCTGAATTGAGATCTCATGCGTCTGAAGTCAGGTCGAGGTTCAGACTTTGGCTCAGGTTTGAGTTTCTGTCCATGTTGGCCCCTTCAGGAAGGGGGGGCATTATGAGGCCATGGGGGTTTTCCCACTATTGGAGTTGTGAGATGCTCCAAACCGCAAGGATTCCTTCTGTGGGACAATTAAGATTAGTTGGATGGCTCCAGGACGTCTTATAAGGTATTTTTCCAGAACAGGGTTCTAAGTATGGATGCCTGGGCAGCCAGCCTCACATTCCAATTGTCTCCTAGCAACAAGAAACGTTTGATCTGCTGGCTTGGGGTAGCAACAGAGGGGGCTGAGTTGATATGGACTTTCCTGAGGATGGTCTTAATGTTGGTTTGAGTCCATGGAGACCTTGGTATGGGGCAGTGGCACCAGGGCCTTGAAGGATTCTCCTAACCAGAGGTTATGACAAAGCTCCAATGAGCAAGTTTTCCATGGGGAGACGAGATTTGTTCTTATTGGTGCCTCAGGAAACCACCATATGCTGGTATTGGAAACGAGGCCTCTGAGGAGAGATGCCTGGAAACCAAAGCAATGGATCTGATTAGGGCCTAGGGGCCTGTCCGGTTCAATATTCTTCTCTGGGGACATCTGTTGTCTGAGTGGAGGTAGTTGCTCAGCTGGTTTGAGATCACCCCTGTTTGTCCTGGGCAGCCTACACTATTGGGATGGCCTCGGTGACTTTGGAGGTTTTTCCTAATTTGCAAGGTTGTGGCCAATGGAATGGGAAGAATTCCCTTGAAAGGGAAGCACAGTCCTGAGGTGTGGCTCCAGGGACCCAAGTGTGGAGCGTGTGTGGTCCAGGGCTATTTGGACAAAAGTCTGAAAACACAAAATCCTCTTAGGTTGGGGGATGTAGGTATGGCCGGCCCGATCTATAGACCGTGAGGAGACCTCTTCGGGATATGAACAAAGGGCGAATGTGATGTGCATGCTCAAGCTTTTTTTTTTTTTTTTTTTTTCTGGAAAGGTGTCACCGATTGCCATGGAATGTCGGGGTGTCCTCATGGGCCATCGATGAGGCTCCCTTTCTGGGGTTTTGACCCGATCCCAAGAGTTTGGGGTCATTCTGTGGGAAGGGAGGAGGCCTTTTTTTTGTTTTTTATTTTTTTTTTGTTTTTTGTTTTTTGTTTTTTTACCTCAGGTGGACCACCAAAAGAGGGATTCCAGAGCAGAGTGGTGGGGGGCGCAACTGCACAACCAGAACCTGGTTAACATTGGGACCTAAGAACATGGCAAGCCCTATATGTGGGCTCTTGGTTCAGACACTGAGAGGCCTTCCTTGAGGATAGGTCTCACACTGAGTTTTACAATGTGTTTTTGTGCCCAAGGAGCCCCTCAAGTCAGGGCGTGGCCTAATGTACCATGCTGGTTTCTCCTACACTGAACATTGCACAGTATGGGAACCACAAGTTTTCTGGCAATGGGGAAGATGGAGTTCTAATTTCTGCAACACTTTCACTCCTGGACTGTGATTGGATTTAAGGTCTAGGTTCTGAAGCCTGAAAACTGAGGTTGGGAAGAGATGAAGCCCTAAGGCCATGGTGTGTCTGATGTGCTCAGTGTTCGGCCAGCTGTTGAGTTTGGGTTGGGAGGTGCAGGCTCAGGCTGTGGCAGACAGGGAATTAGTGCCCAGGCTAGACTGTATCATTGGGTGCAGTCGAGTTTCGTGCAGGATAGTACTCATTTGTGGTTACTGGGTAGCCCCAGAGGACAACGTTTTTCTTCTGGAGGGAAGACACAGTGCCACATAGTGGCTCCAGAATTCCCAAACTGGAAGGCTTGTGGGCCAGGAGTGTGAGGAAAAAATTCTGAGAACACAAGCCAGACTTAGATTTCGGGGTGAGGGGACAGCAGGCACCCTCTGCAGAGATGATTCGAGATCCCGTATACCTGAAGACAGAGCTAGGATCAGACGTTTTCTTAGGTCGGAATTTCTGTCCATGACGGCCCCTTAATGAAGGGGAGGGTGTCACGAGGACATGGAGGTTTTCCCACGATGGGAATTGTGAGATGCTCCAAACCACAATGATTCCTTCTGTGGGACAGTCGAGACATGTTGGATGGCTCCAGGACATCTCATAAGGAAGTAATCCAGAGCAGGGTTCTAAGGATGGATGCGTGGGCAGCCTGCCTCCCATTCCAGGTGTCTCATAGAGCCAAGGCAAGTTCGATCTGCTGGATCTAGGGGAGCAACCGAGGCGGGTGTTTTGAAATGGGTGAGTTGAGGATGGGTCATAATGTGCATTTGTGTCCATGTAGACCTTGGAATGGGGTGCTTGATCCGGGGCCTTGAGGGATGTTCATAACCGGAGGTTTTGATGGAGCTCTAAAGAGTATGTTTCCTATGTAGAGAAGAGAATTGTTTTGATGAGTGCCTAAGTAATCTCCCATATGCTGGTATTGGAAACCAGGCCTCTGAGGAGAGATGACTGGAATGAAAAGCAATGGATCTGATTAGGGACTAAGTGCCCGTCCAGTTCAATCTTATTCTATGGGGATATCTGTCTCTGGGTCTGAGTGGAGGTGGTTTCCTAACTTGTGAAAGATCATCCCTGTTTGTCCTGGGCAGCCAACACAATTCGGATGGCCTGGGGGAATTTGGAGGATTCTCCTAATCTATAGGGTTGTGGCCAATGGAAATGGCAGAATTCCCCTGGAGAGTGAAGCCACAGTCCTGTGGTGTGGCTCCAGGGGCCCAGCTTGGATGGTGTGTGGGCCAGGACTGTGGGGACAGAAGTCTGAAAACACAAACTCAGCTTAGGTTTGGGGATGTATGTATGAATGCTCGATCTACAGACCGTGAGAATTTTCCGGGCTATGAACAAAGGGCGAGTATGTGGCGCTTGCTCAGGGTTTTGTCTCTGGATTTTGTGTCAATGGTGGCCGTGGAATGTCGGGGTGTCCTCAAGGGCCATGGACAATTCTTTCTCTGGTGATTTGGCCTGATCCCAAGGGGTTGGGATCATTCTTTGGATGGGAAGAGTCCTTTATGTATTTTTTTTTTTACCTCAGTTGTCCCACCAAAGAGGGATTCCAGAGTAGAGACCTGAGTAGGTGTGTCTAGAAATCTCGAACTCTGGTTGAGATTGGGGGACTAGGGGCTTGGCAAGCCCCATATGTGGGCTGTTGTTCCAGTCACTAAGAGGCTTTACATGAGGATAGGGCTCACGCTGAGGGTCACAATGTGTGTTTGTGCAAATTGTGGCCCTCAGGGATAGGTGGGGCCTCATAGTCCATGCTGCTTTCTCCTACAATGAACATTGGACAACATGCCAACCACTAGGTTTCTTGCCAAGGCGAAGGAGAAGTTCTGATTCTTGCATCACGTTCACTCCTGAGCAGTGAGTGGAGATAAGGTCTAGGTTCTGAAGGTGAAAACTGAGGTTGGGTAGAGATGATGGCCTAAAGCCATTGTGGGTGTGATATGCTCTGTGTATGGCCAGCTGTCTGGGTGTTGGACTGGAGGTCTGCCCTCAGGCTGTGTCAGACAGGGCTTTAGTGCACAGGCTAGACTATAATTGGGGTATGGTCGAGTGGCATGCATGTTGTTACTCATTTGGCGTTTCTGGTTAGCCCTATAGGGCAACATTTTTCTTCTGGAGGGCAGGCAGAGTGCTGCATTGTGTCTCCAGAATTGCCAAACTGGAGGGGTGTGGCCAGGATTGTGAGGAAGGAAGTCTGAAAACACAAGCTAGCACGAGTTTTGGGGCCAAGAGCATGGCAGGCCCACTCTGCAGAGGCTGAATCGAGATCTCCTGCAGGTGAGGTCAGGGCGATTATCAGATGATGCCTCAAGCTGGAGTTTGTGTCCATGACGGCCCCTTCCTGAAGGGGGTGGGGGCGTCATGAGTCCAGGGATGTTTCCCTACGCTGGGAGTTGTGAGCTGCTCCAAACTTCAAAGTTTCCTTCTTCAGGACAGTCGAGTACTATTGGATGGTTCCAGGATGCCCCATACAGAAACACTCGAGAGCAGGGGCCTAAGCATGGATGCCGAGAAACGCCAACTCACCTTCCCATTGCCTGGTCGAGACAAGGCACGCTCAATCTGCGGGCTCTTGGGTGAGCTACCCAGAAGGCTGAGTTTAAATGGACTCTCCTGAGGATGAGTCATAATGTGGGTTGGTGGCCATGGAGACCTTGGAATGTGGCAGTAGCTAAGGGACTCTGCATGATTCTCCAACCCGAAGGGCTTGACACAACTCCAACAAGGAAGCTTCCCATGTGGAGATGAGAGGTCTTCTGTCTGGTGCCTCAGGAAAGCCCCGTATGCTGGTCTTCGAACCCAGGCCTCTGAGGAGTGATACCTGGACACCAAAGCAAGAGTTCATAATAGGGCCTAGGGGCCTGTCTGGTTCAATCTTCTGTCTCTGTGGATATCTGTCTGTGTGTCTACATGGAGGTAGTAGTTGCTCAGCTTGTGTCATAATGCCCCTATTTGTCCAGTGCGCTTGCGGTAGTGGGATGTCCTTGGAGACCTTGAGGTTTCTACTATTTTGTAGAGTTGTGGCCAATGGAATGGGCAGTTTCTTAGGAGAGAGCAGGCACAGTTCTGTGGTGTGGCTCCAGAGACCCCAGCCTGGAGGCTGTGTGGGCCATGGCTGTGCAGACAGACATCCAAAAACCCTAACTCAGCTCAGGTTTGGGGCCGAGGTTATGGCAGGCCTGATCTACAGTCCATGAGGGGAGCTCCTCTGGATATGAAAGAAGGGTGAGAGGGAGGCAGTCGCTCAGGCTTTTGTCTCTGGATGTTTTGTCCACAATGGCCGTTTAATGTAGGAGTTGCCTCATGGGTCGTAGAAGTCTCCCTCTCTGGTAGTTTGTCCAGGCCCCAAGATTTTGGAGTCATTCTGTGGGAAGGGAAGTGTCCGGTTTTCTGCTTCATGTGTCCCCCCAGTAGAGGGATTCAAGAGCATAGCAGTGGGTACTGACAACTGGAATACTCGCCCTCTGGTTAAGCCTGGGGGCCTATGGATATGACAAGCCCCATATGCAGGATCTTGGTCCAGCCACTGAGAGGCGTTACTTTAATACGGGACTCACGCTGCAGGTCACAATGCATGTCTGTGCCCTAGGCGGCCCTCAAGCACTGGCGTGGCCTTTCGGACAATGCAGGTTTTCCCACATTGAACGTTGGACAACATGCCAACCACAAGGTTTCTGGCCATGGGGAAGGAGGAATTCTAATTTCTGCATCACGTTCACCCCTGGGCAGTGATTGGAGATAAGGTCTAGGTTCTGAAGCCTGAAAACCGAGGTTGGGAAGAGATGACGACCTACAGCCATAGCGGGTCCTATGTGTCCAGGTTGGGGCCAGCTGTCTGGGTGTCGTTTGGGATGTCTTGTCTCAGGCTGTGCCAGACAGGGCATTAGTATACAGGGTGGGCTGTATAATTGCTTTACAATGGAGTGGCATGCATTAGAAAATCATTTGGCGTTTCTTTTTAGCAGCAGAGGGCAAAGTTTTTCTTCTGGAGGGCAGGCAGAGTGCTGCATTGTGGCTTCGGAATTCCAAAACTGGAGGGCTTGTGGGCCAGGAGAGTGAGGACGGAAGTCTGAGAACACAAGCTAGGCTTAGGTTTCGGGGCAAGGACATGGCAGGCACACTCTGCAGAGCTGAATTGAGATCTCATGCGTCTGAAGTCAGGTCGAGGTTCAGACTTTGGCTCAGGTTTGAGTTTCTGTCCATGTTGGCCCCTTCAGGAAGGGGGGGCATTATGAGGCCATGGGGGTTTTCCCACTATTGGAGTTGTGAGATGCTCCAAACCGCAAGGATTCCTTCTGTGGGACAATTAAGATTAGTTGGATGGCTCCAGGACGTCTTATAAGGTATTTTTCCAGAACAGGGTTCTAAGTATGGATGCCTGGGCAGCCAGCCTCACATTCCAATTGTCTCCTAGCAACAAGAAACGTTTGATCTGCTGGCTTGGGGTAGCAACAGAGGGGGCTGAGTTGATATGGACTTTCCTGAGGATGGTCTTAATGTTGGTTTGAGTCCATGGAGACCTTGGTATGGGGCAGTGGCACCAGGGCCTTGAAGGATTCTCCTAACCAGAGGTTATGACAAAGCTCCAATGAGCAAGTTTTCCATGGGGAGACGAGATTTGTTCTTATTGGTGCCTCAGGAAACCACCATATGCTGGTATTGGAAACGAGGCCTCTGAGGAGAGATGCCTGGAAACCAAAGCAATGGATCTGATTAGGGCCTAGGGGCCTGTCCGGTTCAATATTCTTCTCTGGGGACATCTGTTGTCTGAGTGGAGGTAGTTGCTCAGCTGGTTTGAGATCACCCCTGTTTGTCCTGGGCAGCCTACACTATTGGGATGGCCTCGGTGACTTTGGAGGTTTTTCCTAATTTGCAAGGTTGTGGCCAATGGAATGGGAAGAATTCCCTTGAAAGGGAAGCACAGTCCTGAGGTGTGGCTCCAGGGACCCAAGTGTGGAGCGTGTGTGGTCCAGGGCTATTTGGACAAAAGTCTGAAAACACAAAATCCTCTTAGGTTGGGGGATGTAGGTATGGCCAGCCCGATCTATAGACCGTGAGGAGACCTCTTCGGGATATGAACAAAGGGCGAATGTGATGTGCATGCTCAAGCTTTTTTTTTTTTTTTTTTTTTTTCTGGAAAGGTGTCACCGATTGCCATGGAATGTCGGGGTGTCCTCATGGGCCATCGATGAGGCTCCCTTTCTGGGGTTTTGACCCGATCCCAAGAGTTTGGGGTCATTCTGTGGGAAGGGAGGAGGCCTTTTTTTTGTTTTTTATTTTTTTTTTGTTTTTTGTTTTTTGTTTTTTTACCTCAGGTGGACCACCAAAAGAGGGATTCCAGAGCAGAGTGGTGGGGGGCGCAACTGCACAACCAGAACCTGGTTAACATTGGGACCTAAGAACATGGCAAGCCCTATATGTGGGCTCTTGGTTCAGACACTGAGAGGCCTTCCTTGAGGATAGGTCTCACACTGAGTTTTACAATGTGTTTTTGTGCCCAAGGAGCCCCTCAAGTCAGGGCGTGGCCTAATGTACCATGCTGGTTTCTCCTACACTGAACATTGCACAGTATGGGAACCACAAGTTTTCTGGCAATGGGGAAGATGGAGTTCTAATTTCTGCAACACTTTCACTCCTGGACTGTGATTGGATTTAAGGTCTAGGTTCTGAAGCCTGAAAACTGAGGTTGGGAAGAGATGAAGCCCTAAGGCCATGGTGTGTCTGATGTGCTCAGTGTTCGGCCAGCTGTTGAGTGTGAGTTGGGAGGTGCAGGCTCAGGCTGTGGCAGACAGGGAATTAGTGCCCAGGCTAGACTGTATCATTGGGTGCAGTCGAGTTTCGTGCAGGATAGTACTCATTTGTGGTTACTGGGTAGCCCCAGAGGACAACGTTTTTCTTCTGGAGGGAAGACACAGTGCCACATAGTGGCTCCAGAATTCCCAAACTGGAAGGCTTGTGGGCCAGGAGTGTGAGGAAAAAATTCTGAGAACACAAGCCAGACTTAGATTTCGGGGTGAGGGGACAGCAGGCACCCTCTGCAGAGATGATTCGAGATCCCGTATACCTGAAGACAGAGCTAGGATCAGACGTTTTCTTAGGTCGGAATTTCTGTCCATGACGGCCCCTTAATGAAGGGGAGGGTGTCACGAGGACATGGAGGTTTTCCCACGATGGGAATTGTGAGATGCTCCAAACCACAATGATTCCTTCTGTGGGACAGTCGAGACATGTTGGATGGCTCCAGGACATCTCATAAGGAAGTAATCCAGAGCAGGGTTCTAAGGATGGATGCGTGGGCAGCCTGCCTCCCATTCCAGGTGTCTCATAGAGCCAAGGCAAGTTCGATCTGCTGGATCTAGGGGAGCAACCGAGGCGGGTGTTTTGAAATGGGTGAGTTGAGGATGGGTCATAATGTGCATTTGTGTCCATGTAGACCTTGGAATGGGGTGCTTGATCCGGGGCCTTGAGGGATGTTCATAACCGGAGGTTTTGATGGAGCTCTAAAGAGTATGTTTCCTATGTAGAGAAGAGAATTGTTTTGATGAGTGCCTAAGTAATCTCCCATATGCTGGTATTGGAAACCAGGCCTCTGAGGAGAGATGACTGGAATGAAAAGCAATGGATCTGATTAGGGACTAAGTGCCCGTCCAGTTCAATCTTATTCTATGGGGATATCTGTCTCTGGGTCTGAGTGGAGGTGGTTTCCTAACTTGTGAAAGATCATCCCTGTTTGTCCTGGGCAGCCAACACAATTCGGATGGCCTGGGGGAATTTGGAGGATTCTCCTAATCTATAGGGTTGTGGCCAATGGAAATGGCAGAATTCCCCTGGAGAGTGAAGCCACAGTCCTGTGGTGTGGCTCCAGGGGCCCAGCTTGGATGGTGTGTGGGCCAGGACTGTGGGGACAGAAGTCTGAAAACACAAACTCAGCTTAGGTTTGGGGATGTATGTATGAATGCTCGATCTACAGACCGTGAGAATTTTCCGGGCTATGAACAAAGGGCGAGTATGTGGCGCTTGCTCAGGGTTTTGTCTCTGGATTTTGTGTCAATGGTGGCCGTGGAATGTCGGGGTGTCCTCAAGGGCCATGGACAATTCTTTCTCTGGTGATTTGGCCTGATCCCAAGGGGTTGGGATCATTCTTTGGATGGGAAGAGTCCTTTATGTATTTTTTTTTTTACCTCAGTTGTCCCACCAAAGAGGGATTCCAGAGTAGAGACCTGAGTAGGTGTGTCTAGAAATCTCGAACTCTGGTTGAGATTGGGGGACTAGGGGCTTGGCAAGCCCCATATGTGGGCTGTTGTTCCAGTCACTAAGAGGCTTTACATGAGGATAGGGCTCACGCTGAGGGTCACAATGTGTGTTTGTGCAAATTGTGGCCCTCAGGGATAGGTGGGGCCTCATAGTCCATGCTGCTTTCTCCTACAATGAACATTGGACAACATGCCAACCACTAGGTTTCTTGCCAAGGCGAAGGAGAAGTTCTGATTCTTGCATCACGTTCACTCCTGAGCAGTGAGTGGAGATAAGGTCTAGGTTCTGAAGGTGAAAACTGAGGTTGGGTAGAGATGATGGCCTAAAGCCATTGTGGGTGTGATATGCTCTGTGTATGGCCAGCTGTCTGGGTGTTGGACTGGAGGTCTGCCCTCAGGCTGTGTCAGACAGGGCTTTAGTGCACAGGCTAGACTATAATTGGGGTATGGTCGAGTGGCATGCATGTTGTTACTCATTTGGCGTTTCTGGTTAGCCCTATAGGGCAACATTTTTCTTCTGGAGGGCAGGCAGAGTGCTGCATTGTGTCTCCAGAATTGCCAAACTGGAGGGGTGTGGCCAGGATTGTGAGGAAGGAAGTCTGAAAACACAAGCTAGCACGAGTTTTGGGGCCAAGAGCATGGCAGGCCCACTCTGCAGAGGCTGAATCGAGATCTCCTGCAGGTGAGGTCAGGGCGATTATCAGATGATGCCTCAAGCTGGAGTTTGTGTCCATGACGGCCCCTTCCTGAAGGGGGTGGGGGCGTCATGAGTCCAGGGATGTTTCCCTACGCTGGGAGTTGTGAGCTGCTCCAAACTTCAAAGTTTCCTTCTTCAGGACAGTCGAGTACTATTGGATGGTTCCAGGATGCCCCATACAGAAACACTCGAGAGCAGGGGCCTAAGCATGGATGCCGAGAAACGCCAACTCACCTTCCCATTGCCTGGTCGAGACAAGGCACGCTCAATCTGCGGGCTCTTGGGTGAGCTACCCAGAAGGCTGAGTTTAAATGGACTCTCCTGAGGATGAGTCATAATGTGGGTTGGTGGCCATGGAGACCTTGGAATGTGGCAGTAGCTAAGGGACTCTGCAGGATTCTTTAACCCGAAGGGCTTGACACAACCCCAACAAGGAAGCTTCCCATGTGGAGATGAGAGGTCTTCTGTCTGGTGCCTCAGGAAAGCCCCGTATGCTGGTCGTCGAACCCAGGCCTCTGAGGATTGATACCTGGACACCAAAGCAAGAGTTCATAATAGGGCCTAGGGGCCTGTCTGGTTCAATCTTCTGTCTCTGCGGATATCTGTCTGTGTGTCTACATGGAGGTAGTAGTTGCTCAGCTTGTGTCATAATGCCCCTATTTGTCCAGTGCGCTTGCGGTAGTGGGATGTCCTTGGAGACCTTGAGGTTTCTACTATTTTGTAGAGTTGTGGCCAATGGAATGGGCAGTTTCTTAGGAGAGAGCAGGCACAGTTCTGTGGTGTGGCCCCAGAGACCCCAGCCTGGAGGCTGTGTGGGCCATGGCTGTGCAGACAGACATCCAAAAACCCTAACTCAGCTCAGGTTTGGGGCCGAGGTTACGGCAGGCCTGATCTACAGTCCATGAGGGGAGCTCCTCTGGATATGAAAGAAGGGTGAGAGGGAGGCAGTCGCTCAGGCTTTTGTCTCTGGATGTTTTGTCCACAATGGCCGTTTAATGTAGGAGTTGCCTCATGGGTCGTAGAAGTCTCCCTCTCTGGTAGTTTGTCCAGGCCCCAAGATTTTGGAGTCATTCTGTGGGAAGGGAAGTGTCCGGTTTTCTGCTTCATGTGTCCCCCCAGTAGAGGGATTCAAGAGCATAGCAGTGGGTACTGACAACTGGAATACTCGCCCTCTGGTTAAGCCTGGGGGCCTATGGATATGACAAGCCCCATATGCAGGATCTTGGTCCAGCCACTGAGAGGCGTTACTTTAATACGGGACTCACGCTGCAGGTCACAATGCATGTCTGTGCCCTAGGCGGCCCTCAAGCACTGGCGTGGCCTTTCGGACAATGCAGGTTTTCCCACATTGAACATTGGACAACATGCCAACCACAAGGTTTCTGGCCATGGGGAAGGAGGAATTCTAATTTCTGCATCACGTTCACCCCTGGGCAGTGATTGGAGATAAGGTCTAGGTTCTGAAGCCTGAAAACCGAGGTTGGGAAGAGATGACGACCTACAGCCATAGCGGGTCCTATGTGTCCAGGTTGGGGCCAGCTGTCTGGGTGTCGTTTGGGATGTCTTGTCTCAGGCTGTGCCAGACAGGGCATTAGTATACAGGGTGGGCTGTATAATTGCTTTACAATGGAGTGGCATGCATTAGAAAATCATTTGGCGTTTCTTATTAGCAGCATAGGGCAAAGTTTTTCTTCTGGAGGGCAGGCAGAGTGCTGCATTGTGGCTTCGGAATTCCAAAACTGGAGGGCTTGTGGGCCAGTAGAGTGAGGACGGAAGTCTGAGAACACAAGCTAGGCTTAGGTTTCGGGGCAAGGACATGGCAGGCACACTCTGCAGAGCTGAATTGAGATCTCATGCGTCTGAAGTCAGGTCGAGGTTCAGACTTTGGCTCAGGTTTGAGTTTCTGTCCATGTTGGCCCCTTCAGGAAGGGGGGGCATTATGAGGCCATGGGGGTTTTCCCACTATTGGAGTTGTGAGATGCTCCAAACCGCAAGGATTCCTTCTGTGGGACAATTAAGATTAGTTGGATGGCTCCAGGACGTCTTATAAGGTATTTTTCCAGAACAGGGTTCTAAGTATGGATGCCTGGGCAGCCAGCCTCACATTCCAATTGTCTCCTAGCAACAAGAAACGTTTGATCTGCTGGCTTGGGGTAGCAACAGAGGGGGCTGAGTTGATATGGACTTTCCTGAGGATGGTCTTAATGTTGGTTTGAGTCCATGGAGACCTTGGTATGGGGCAGTGGCACCAGGGCCTTGAAGGATTCTCCTAACCAGAGGTTATGACAAAGCTCCAATGAGCAAGTTTTCCATGGGGAGACGAGATTTGTTCTTATTGGTGCCTCAGGAAACCACCATATGCTGGTATTGGAAACGAGGCCTCTGAGGAGAGATGCCTGGAAACCAAAGCAATGGATCTGATTAGGGCCTAGGGGCCTGTCCGGTTCAATATTCTTCTCTGGGGACATCTGTTGTCTGAGTGGAGGTAGTTGCTCAGCTGGTTTGAGATCACCCCTGTTTGTCCTGGGCAGCCTATACTATTGGGATGGCCTCGGTGACTTTGGAGGTTTTTCCTAATTTGCAAGGTTGTGGCCAATGGAATGGGAAGAATTCCCTTGAAAGGGAAGCACAGTCCTGAGGTGTGGCTCCAGGGACCCAAGTGTGGAGCGTGTGTGGTCCAGAGCTATTTGGACAAAAGTCTGAAAACACAAACTCCTCTTAGGTTGGGGGATGTAGGTATGGCCGGCCCGATCTATAGACCTTGAGGAGACCTCTTCGGGATATGAACAAAGGGCGAATGTGATGTGCATGCTCAAGCTTTTTTTTTTTTTTTTTCTGGAAATGTGTCACCGATTGCCATGGAATGTCGGGGTGTCCTCATGGGCCATCGATGAGGCTCCCTTTCTGGGGTTTTGACCCGATCCCAAGAGTTTGGGGTCATTCTGTGGGAAGGGAGGAGGCCTTTTTTTTGTTTTTTATTTTTTTTTTGTTTTTTGTTTTTTGTTTTTTTACCTCAGGTGGACCACCAAAAGAGGGATTCCAGAGCAGAGTGGTGGGGGGCGCAACTGCACAACCAGAACCTGGTTAACATTGGGACCTAAGAACATGGCAAGCCCTATATGTGGGCTCTTGGTTCAGACACTGAGAGGCCTTCCTTGAGGATAGGTCTCACACTGAGTTTTACAATGTGTTTTTGTGCCCAAGGAGCCCCTCAAGTCAGGGCGTGGCCTAATGTACCATGCTGGTTTCTCCTACACTGAACATTGCACAGTATGGGAACCACAAGTTTTCTGGCAATGGGGAAGATGGAGTTCTAATTTCTGCAACACTTTCACTCCTGGACTGTGATTGGATTTAAGGTCTAGGTTCTGAAGCCTGAAAACTGAGGTTGGGAAGAGATGAAGCCCTAAGGCCATGGTGTGTCTGATGTGCTCAGTGTTCGGCCAGCTGTTGAGTGTGAGTTGGGAGGTGCAGGCTCAGGCTGTGGCAGACAGGGAATTAGTGCCCAGGCTAGACTGTATCATTGGGTGCAGTCGAGTTTCATGCAGGATAGTACTCATTTGTGGTTACTGGGTAGCCCCAGAGGACAACGTTTTTCTTCTGGAGGGAAGACACAGTGCCACATAGTGGCTCCAGAATTCCCAAACTGGAAGGCTTGTGGGCCAGGAGTGTGAGGAAAAAATTCTGAGAACACAAGCCAGACTTAGATTTCGGGGTGAGGGGACAGCAGGCACCCTCTGCAGAGATGATTCGAGATCCCGTATACCTGAAGACAGAGCTAGGATCAGACGTTTTCTTAGGTCGGAATTTCTGTCCATGACGGCCCCTTAATGAAGGGGAGGGTGTCACGAGGACATGGAGGTTTTCCCACGATGGGAATTGTGAGATGCTCCAAACCACAATGATTCCTTCTGTGGGACAGTCGAGACATGTTGGATGGCTCCAGGACATCTCATAAGGAAGTAATCCAGAGCAGGGTTCTAAGGATGGATGCGTGGGCAGCCTGCCTCCCATTCCAGGTGTCTCATAGAGCCAAGGCAAGTTCGATCTGCTGGATCTAGGGGAGCAACCGAGGCGGGTGTTTTGAAATGGGTGAGTTGAGGATGGGTCATAATGTGCATTTGTGTCCATGTAGACCTTGGAATGGGGTGCTTGATCCGGGGCCTTGAGGGATGTTCATAACCGGAGGTTTTGATGGAGCTCTAAAGAGTATGTTTCCTATGTAGAGAAGAGAATTGTTTTGATGAGTGCCTAAGTAATCTCCCATATGCTGGTATTGGAAACCAGGCCTCTGAGGAGAGATGACTGGAATCAAAAGCAAGGGATCTGATTAGGGACTAAGTGCCCGTCCAGTTCAATCTTATTCTATGGGGATATCTGTCTCTGGGTCTGAGTGGAGGTGGTTTCCTAACTTGTGAAAGATCATCCCTGTTTGTCCTGGGCAGCCAACACAATTCGGATGGCCTGGGGGAATTTGGAGGATTCTCCTAATCTATAGGGTTGTGGCCAATGGAAATGGCAGAATTCCCCTGGAGAGTGAAGCCACAGTCCTGTGGTGTGGCTCCAGGGGCCCAGCTTGGATGGTGTGTGGGCCAGGACTGTGGGGACAGAAGTCTGAAAACACAAACTCAGCTTAGGTTTGGGGATGTATGTATGAATGCTCGATCTACAGACCGTGAGAATTTTCCGGGCTATGAACAAAGGGCGAGTATGTGGCGCTTGCTCAGGGTTTTGTCTCTGGATTTTGTGTCAATGGTGGCCGTGGAATGTCGGGGTGTCCTCAAGGGCCATGGACAATTCTTTCTCTGGTGATTTGGCCTGATCCCAAGGGGTTGGGATCATTCTTTGGATGGGAAGAGTCCTTTATGTATTTTTTTTTTTACCTCAGTTGTCCCACCAAAGAGGGATTCCAGAGTAGAGACCTGAGTAGGTGTGTCTAGAAATCTCGAACTCTGGTTGAGATTGGGGGACTAGGGGCTTGGCAAGCCCCATATGTGGGCTGTTGTTCCAGTCACTAAGAGGCTTTACATGAGGATAGGGCTCACGCTGAGGGTCACAATGTGTGTTTGTGCAAATTGTGGCCCTCAGGGATAGGTGGGGCCTCATAGTCCATGCTGCTTTCTCCTACAATGAACATTGGACAACATGCCAACCACTAGGTTTCTTGCCAAGGCGAAGGAGAAGTTCTGATTCTTGCATCACGTTCACTCCTGAGCAGTGAGTGGAGATAAGGTCTAGGTTCTGAAGGTGAAAACTGAGGTTGGGTAGAGATGATGGCCTAAAGCCATTGTGGGTGTGATATGCTCTGTGTATGGCCAGCTGTCTGGGTGTGGGACTGGAGGTCTGCCCTCAGGCTGTGTCAGACAGGGCTTTAGTGCACAGGCTAGACTATAATTGGGGTATGGTCGAGTGGCATGCATGTTGTTACTCATTTGGCGTTTCTGGTTAGCCCTATAGGGCAACATTTTTCTTCTGGAGGGCAGGCAGAGTGCTGCATTGTGTCTCCAGAATTGCCAAACTGGAGGGGTGTGGCCAGGATTGTGAGGAAGGAAGTCTGAAAACACAAGCTAGCACGAGTTTTGGGGCCAAGAGCATGGCAGGCCCACTCTGCAGAGGCTGAATCGAGATCTCCTGCAGGTGAGGTCAGGGCGATTATCAGATGATGCCTCAAGCTGGAGTTTGTGTCCATGACGGCCCCTTCCTGAAGGGGGTGGGGGCGTCATGAGTCCAGGGATGTTTCCCTACGCTGGGAGTTGTGAGCTGCTCCAAACTTCAAAGTTTCCTTCTTCAGGACAGTCGAGTACTATTGGATGGTTCCAGGATGCCCCATACAGAAACACTCGAGAGCAGGGGCCTAAGCATGGATGCCGAGAAACGCCAACTCACCTTCCCATTGCCTGGTCGAGACAAGGCACGCTCAATCTGCGGGCTCTTGGGTGAGCTACCCAGAAGGCTGAGTTTAAATGGACTCTCCTGAGGATGAGTCATAATGTGGGTTGGTGGCCATGGAGACCTTGGAATGTGGCAGTAGCTAAGGGACTCTGCAGGATTCTTTAACCCGAAGGGCTTGACACAACCCCAACAAGGAAGCTTCCCATGTGGAGATGAGAGGTCTTCTGTCTGGTGCCTCAGGAAAGCCCCGTATGCTGGTCGTCGAACCCAGGCCTCTGAGGATTGATACCTGGACACCAAAGCAAGAGTTCATAATAGGGCCTAGGGGCCTGTCTGGTTCAATCTTCTGTCTCTGCGGATATCTGTCTGTGTGTCTACATGGAGGTAGTAGTTGCTCAGCTTGTGTCATAATGCCCCTATTTGTCCAGTGCGCTTGCGGTAGTGGGATGTCCTTGGAGACCTTGAGGTTTCTACTATTTTGTAGAGTTGTGGCCAATGGAATGGGCAGTTTCTTAGGAGAGAGCAGGCACAGTTCTGTGGTGTGGCTCCAGAGACCCCAGCCTGGAGGCTGTGTGAGACATGGCTGTGCAGACAGACATCCAAAAACCCTAACTCAGCTCAGGTTTGGGGCCGAGGTTACGGCAGGCCTGATCTACAGTCCATGAGGGGAGCTCCTCTGGATATGAAAGAAGGGTGAGAGGGAGGCAGTCGCTCAGGCTTTTGTCTCTGGATGTTTTGTCCACAATGGCCGTTTAATGTAGGAGTTGCCTCATGGGTCGTAGAAGTCTCCCTCTCTGGTAGTTTGTCCAGGCCCCAAGAGTTTGGGGTCATTCTGTGGGAAGGGAAGTGTCCTGTTTTCTGCTTCATGTGTCCCCCCAGTAGAGGGATTCTAGAGCATAGCAGTGGGTACTGACAACTGGAATACTCGCCCTCTGGTTAAGCCTGGGGGCCTATGGATATGACAAGCCCCATATGCAGGATCTTGGTCCAGCCACTGAGAGGCGTTACTTTAATACGGGACTCACGCTGCAGGTCACAATGCATGTCTGTGCCCTAGGCGGCCCTCAAGCACTGGCGTGGCCTTTCGGACAATGCAGGTTTTCCCACATTGAACGTTGGACAACATGCCAACCACAAGGTTTCTGGCCATGGGGAAGGAGGAATTCTAATTTCTGCATCACGTTCACCCCTGGGCAGTGATTGGAGATAAGGTCTAGGTTCTGAAGCCTGAAAACCGAGGTTGGGAAGAGATGACGACCTACAGCCATAGCGGGTCCTATGTGTCCAGGTTGGGGCCAGCTGTCTGGGTGTCGTTTGGGATGTCTTGTCTCAGGCTGTGCCAGACAGGGCATTAGTATACAGGGTGGGTTGTATAATTGCTTTACAATCGAGTGGCATGCATTAGAAAATCATTTGGCGTTTCTTATTAGCAGCATAGGGCAAAGTTTTTCTTCTGGAGGGCAGGCAGAGTGCTGCATTGTGGCTTCGGAATTCCAAAACTGGAGGGCTTGTGGGCCAGGAGAGTGATGACGGAAGTCTGAGAACACAAGCTAGGCTTAGGTTTCGGGGCAAGGACATGGCAGGCACACTCTGCAGAGCTGAATTGAGATCTCATGCGTCTGAAGTCAGGTCGAGGTTCAGACTTTGGCTCAGGTTTGAGTTTCTGTCCATGTTGGCCCCTTCAGGAAGGGGGGGCATTATGAGGCCATGGGGGTTTTCCCACTATTGGAGTTGTGAGATGCTCCAAACCGCAAGGATTCCTTCTGTGGGACAATTAAGATTAGTTGGATGGCTCCAGGACGTCTTATAAGGTATTTTTCCAGAACAGGGTTCTAAGTATGGATGCCTGGGCAGCCAGCCTCACATTCCAATTGTCTCCTAGCAATAAGAAACGTTTGATCTGCTGGCTTGTGG
Organism: Mustela nivalis; assembly: GCF_964662115.1. Classification (NCBI taxonomy): domain Eukaryota; kingdom Metazoa; phylum Chordata; class Mammalia; order Carnivora; family Mustelidae; genus Mustela; species Mustela nivalis. The sequence goes on along the minus strand of NW_028136453.1, from coordinate 867,920 downwards.
TAGCAACAGAGGGGGCTGAGTTGATATGGACTTTCCTGAGGATGGTCTTAATGTTGGTTTGAGTCCATGGAGACCTTGGTATGGGGCAGTGGCACCAGGGCCTTGAAGGATTCTCCTAACCAGAGGTTATGACAAAGCTCCAATGAGCAAGTTTTCCATGGGGAGACGAGATTTGTTCTTATTGGTGCCTCAGGAAACCACCATATGCTGGTATTGGAAACGAGGCCTCTGAGGAGAGATGCCTGGAAACCAAAGCAATGGATCTGATTAGGGCCTAGGGGCCTGTCCGGTTCAATATTCTTCTCTGGGGACATCTGTTGTCTGAGTGGAGGTAGTTGCTCAGCTGGTTTGAGATCACCCCTGTTTGTCCTGGGCAGCCTACACTATTGGGATGGCCTCGGTGACTTTGGAGGTTTTTCCTAATTTGCAAGGTTGTGGCCAATGGAATGGGAAGAATTCCCTTGAAAGGGAAGCACAGTCCTGAGGTGTGGCTCCAGGGACCCAAGTGTGGAGCGTGTGTGGTCCAGGGCTATTTGGACAAAAGTCTGAAAACACAAAATCCTCTTAGGTTGGGGGATGTAGGTATGGCCGGCCCGATCTATAGACCGTGAGGAGACCTCTTCGGAATATGAACAAAGGGCGAATGTGATGTGCATGCTCAAGCTTTTTTTTTTTTTTTTTTTTTTCTGGAAAGGTGTCACCGATTGCCATGGAATGTCGGGGTGTCCTCATGGGCCATCGATGAGGCTCCCTTTCTGGGGTTTTGACCCGATCCCAAGAGTTTGGGGTCATTCTGTGGGAAGGGAGGAGGCCTTTTTTTTGTTTTTTATTTTTTTTTTGTTTTTTGTTTTTTGTTTTTTTACCTCAGGTGGACCACCAAAAGAGGGATTCCAGAGCAGAGTGGTGGGGGGTGCAACTGCACAACCAGAACCTGGTTAACATTGGGACCTAAGAACATGGCAAGCCCTATATGTGGGCTCTTGGTTCAGACACTGAGAGGCCTTCCTTGAGGATAGGTCTCACACTGAGTTTTACAATGTGTTTTTGTGCCCAAGGAGCCCCTCAAGTCAGGGCGTGGCCTAATGTACCATGCTGGTTTCTCCTACACTGAACATTGCACAGTATGGGAACCACAAGTTTTCTGGCAATGGGGAAGATGGAGTTCTAATTTCTGCAACACTTTCACTCCTGGACTGTGATTGGATTTAAGGTCTAGGTTCTGAAGCCTGAAAACTGAGGTTGGGAAGAGATGAAGCCCTAAGGCCATGGTGTGTCTGATGTGCTCAGTGTTCGGCCAGCTGTTGAGTGTGGGTTGGGAGGTGCAGGCTCAGGCTGTGGCAGACAGGGAATTAGTGCCCAGGCTAGACTGTATCATTGGGTGCAGTCGAGTTTCGTGCAGGATAGTACTCATTTGTGGTTACTGGGTAGCCCCAGAGGACAACGTTTTTCTTCTGGAGGGAAGACACAGTGCCACATAGTGGCTCCAGAATTCCCAAACTGGAAGGCTTGTGGGCCAGGAGTGTGAGGAAAAAATTCTGAGAACACAAGCCAGACTTAGATTTCGGGGTGAGGGGACAGCAGGCACCCTCTGCAGAGATGATTCGAGATCCCGTATACCTGAAGACAGAGCTAGGATCAGACGTTTTCTTAGGTCGGAATTTCTGTCCATGACGGCCCCTTAATGAAGGGGAGGGTGTCACGAGGACATGGAGGTTTTCCCACGATGGGAATTGTGAGATGCTCCAAACCACAATGATTCCTTCTGTGGGACAGTCGAGACATGTTGGATGGCTCCAGGACATCTCATAAGGAAGTAATCCAGAGCAGGGTTCTAAGGATGGATGCGTGGGCAGCCTGCCTCCCATTCCAGGTGTCTCATAGAGCCAAGGCAAGTTCGATCTGCTGGATCTAGGGGAGCAACCGAGGCGGGTGTTTTGAAATGGGTGAGTTGAGGATGGGTCATAATGTGCATTTGTGTCCATGTAGACCTTGGAATGGGGTGCTTGATCCGGGGCCTTGAGGGATGTTCATAACCGGAGGTTTTGATGGAGCTCTAAAGAGTATGTTTCCTATGTAGAGAAGAGAATTGTTTTGATGAGTGCCTAAGTAATCTCCCATATGCTGGTATTGGAAACCAGGCCTCTGAGGAGAGATGACTGGAATGAAAAGCAATGGATCTGATTAGGGACTAAGTGCCCGTCCAGTTCAATCTTATTCTATGGGGATATCTGTCTCTGGGTCTGAGTGGAGGTGGTTTCCTAACTTGTGAAAGATCATCCCTGTTTGTCCTGGGCAGCCAACACAATTCGGATGGCCTGGGGGAATTTGGAGGATTCTCCTAATCTATAGGGTTGTGGCCAATGGAAATGGCAGAATTCCCCTGGAGAGTGAAGCCACAGTCCTGTGGTGTGGCTCCAGGGGCCCAGCTTGGATGGTGTGTGGGCCAGGACTGTGGGGACAGAAGTCTGAAAACACAAACTCAGCTTAGGTTTGGGGATGTATGTATGAATGCTCGATCTACAGACCGTGAGAATTTTCCGGGCTATGAACAAAGGGCGAGTATGTGGCGCTTGCTCAGGGTTTTGTCTCTGGATTTTGTGTCAATGGTGGCCGTGGAATGTCGGGGTGTCCTCAAGGGCCATGGACAATTCTTTCTCTGGTGATTTGGCCTGATCCCAAGGGGTTGGGATCATTCTTTGGATGGGAAGAGTCCTTTATGTATTTTTTTTTTTACCTCAGTTGTCCCACCAAAGAGGGATTCCAGAGTAGAGACCTGAGTAGGTGTGTCTAGAAATCTCGAACTCTGGTTGAGATTGGGGGACTAGGGGCTTGGCAAGCCCCATATGTGGGCTGTTGTTACAGTCACTAAGAGGCTTTACATGAGGATAGGGCTCACGCTGAGGGTCACAATGTGTGTTTGTGCAAATTGTGGCCCTCAGGGATAGGTGGGGCCTCATAGTCCATGCTGCTTTCTCCTACAATGAACATTGGACAACATGCCAACCACTAGGTTTCTTGCCAAGGCGAAGGAGAAGTTCTGATTCTTGCATCACGTTCACTCCTGAGCAGTGAGTGGAGATAAGGTCTAGGTTCTGAAGGTGAAAACTGAGGTTGGGTAGAGATGATGGCCTAAAGCCATTGTGGGTGTGATATGCTCTGTGTATGGCCAGCTGTCTGGGTGTTGGACTGGAGGTCCGCCCTCAGGCTGTGTCAGACAGGGCTTTAGTGCACAGGCTAGACTATAATTGGGGTATGGTCGAGTGGCATGCATGTTGTTACTCATTTGGCGTTTCTGGTTAGCCCTATAGGGCAACATTTTTCTTCTGGAGGGCAGGCAGAGTGCTGCATTGTGTCTCCAGAATTGCCAAACTGGAGGGGTGTGGCCAGGATTGTGAGGAAGGAAGTCTGAAAACACAAGCTAGCACGAGTTTTGGGGCCAAGAGCATGGCAGGCCCACTCTGCAGAGGCTGAATCGAGATCTCCTGCAGGTGAGGTCAGGGCGATTATCAAATGATGCCTCAAGCTGGAGTTTGTGTCCATGACGGCCCCTTCCTGAAGGGGGTGGGGGCGTCATGAGTCCAGGGATGTTTCCCTACGCTGGGAGTTGTGAGCTGCTCCAAACTTCAAAGTTTCCTTCTTCAGGACAGTCGAGTACTATTGGATGGTTCCAGGATGCCCCATACAGAAACACTCGAGAGCAGGGGCCTAAGCATGGATGCCGAGAAACGCCAACTCACCTTCCCATTGCCTGGTCGAGACAAGGCACGCTCAATCTGCGGGCTCTTGGGTGAGCTACCCAGAAGGCTGAGTTTAAATGGACTCTCCTGAGGATGAGTCATAATGTGGGTTGGTGGCCATGGAGACCTTGGAATGTGGCAGTAGCTAAGGGACTCTGCAGGATTCTTTAACCCGAAGGGCTTGACACAACCCCAACAAGGAAGCTTCCCATGTGGAGATGAGAGGTCTTCTGTCTGGTGCCTCAGGAAAGCCCCGTATGCTGGTCGTCGAACCCAGGCCTCTGAGGATTGATACCTGGACACCAAAGCAAGAGTTCATAATAGGGCCTAGGGGCCTGTCTGGTTCAATCTTCTGTCTCTGCGGATATCTGTCTGTGTGTCTACATGGAGGTAGTAGTTGCTCAGCTTGTGTCATAATGCCCCTATTTGTCCAGTGCGCTTGCGGTAGTGGGATGTCCTTGGAGACCTTGAGGTTTCTACTATTTTGTAGAGTTGTGGCCAATGGAATGGGCAGTTTCTTAGGAGAGAGCAGGCACAGTTCTGTGGTGTGGCTCCAGAGACCCCAGCCTGGAGGCTGTGTGAGACATGGCTGTGCAGACAGACATCCAAAAACCCTAACTCAGCTCAGGTTTGGGGCCGAGGTTACGGCAGGCCTGATCTACAGTCCATGAGGGGAGCTCCTCTGGATATGAAAGAAGGGTGAGAGGGAGGCAGTCGCTCAGGCTTTTGTCTCTGGATGTTTTGTCCACAATGGCCGTTTAATGTAGGAGTTGCCTCATGGGTCGTAGAAGTCTCCCTCTCTGGTAGTTTGTCCAGGCCCCAAGAGTTTGGGGTCATTCTGTGGGAAGGGAAGTGTCCTGTTTTCTGCTTCATGTGTCCCCCCAGTAGAGGGATTCAAGAGCATAGCAGTGGGTACTGACAACTGGAATACTCGCCCTCTGGTTAAGCCTGGGGGCCTATGGATATGACAAGCCCCATATGCAGGATCTTGGTCCAGCCACTGAGAGGCGTTACTTTAATACGGGACTCACGCTGCAGGTCACAATGCATGTCTGTGCCCTAGGCGGCCCTCAAGCACTGGCGTGGCCTTTCGGACAATGCAGGTTTTCCCACATTGAACGTTGGACAACATGCCAACCACAAGGTTTCTGGCCATGGGGAAGGAGGAATTCTAATTTCTGCATCACGTTCACCCCTGGGCAGTGATTGGAGATAAGGTCTAGGTTCTGAAGCCTGAAAACCGAGGTTGGGAAGAGATGACGACCTACAGCCATAGCGGGTCCTATGTGTCCAGGTTGGGGCCAGCTGTCTGGGTGTCGTTTGGGATGTCTTGTCTCAGGCTGTGCCAGACAGGGCATTAGTATACAGGGTGGGCTGTATAATTGCTTTACAATGGAGTGGCATGCATTAGAAAATCATTTGGCGTTTCTTATTAGCAGCATAGGGCAAAGTTTTTCTTCTGGAGGGCAGGCAGAGTGCTGCATTGTGGCTTCGGAATTCCAAAACTGGAGGGCTTGTGGGCCAGGAGAGTGAGGACGGAAGTCTGAGAACACAAGCTAGGCTTAGGTTTCGGGGCAAGGACATGGCAGGCACACTCTGCAGAGCTGAATTGAGATCTCATGCGTCTGAAGTCAGGTCGAGGTTCAGACTTTGGCTCAGGTTTCAGTTTCTGTCCATGTTGGCCCCTTCAGGAAGGGGGGGCATTATGAGGCCATGGGGGTTTTCCCACTATTGGAGTTGTGAGATGCTCCAAACCGCAAGGATTCCTTCTGTGGGACAATTAAGATTAGTTGGATGGCTCCAGGACGTCTTATAAGGTATTTTTCCAGAACAGGGTTCTAAGTATGGATGCCTGGGCAGCCAGCCTCACATTCCAATTGTCTCCTAGCAACAAGAAACGTTTGATCTGCTGGCTTGGGGTAGCAACAGAGGGGGCTGAGTTGATATGGACTTTCCTGAGGATGGTCTTAATGTTGGTTTGAGTCCATGGAGACCTTGGTATGGGGCAGTGGCACCAGGGCCTTGAAGGATTCTCCTAACCAGAGGTTATGACAAAGCTCCAATGAGCAAGTTTTCCATGGGGAGACGAGATTTGTTCTTATTGGTGCCTCAGGAAACCACCATATGCTGGTATTGGAAACGAGGCCTCTGAGGAGAGATGCCTGGAAACCAAAGCAATGGATCTGATTAGGGCCTAGGGGCCTGTCCGGTTCAATATTCTTCTCTGGGGACATCTGTTGTCTGAGTGGAGGTAGTTGCTCAGCTGGTTTGAGATCACCCCTGTTTGTCCTGGGCAGCCTACACTATTGGGATGGCCTCGGTGACTTTGGAGGTTTTTCCTAATTTGCAAGGTTGTGGCCAATGGAATGGGAAGAATTCCCTTGAAAGGGAAGCACAGTCCTGAGGTGTGGCTCCAGGGACCCAAGTGTGGAGCGTGTGTGGTCCAGGGCTATTTGGACAAAAGTCTGAAAACACAAAATCCTCTTAGGTTGGGGGATGTAGGTATGGCCGGCCCGATCTATAGACCGTGAGGAGACCTCTTCGGGATATGAACAAAGGGCGAATGTGATGTGCATGCTCAAGCTTTTTTTTTTTTTTTTTTTTTCTGGAAAGGTGTCACCGATTGCCATGGAATGTCGGGGTGTCCTCATGGGCCATCGATGAGGCTCCCTTTCTGGGGTTTTGACCCGATCCCAAGAGTTTGGGGTCATTCTGTGGGAAGGGAGGAGGCCTTTTTTTTGTTTTTTATTTTTTTTTTGTTTTTTGTTTTTTGTTTTTTTACCTCAGGTGGACCACCAAAAGAGGGATTCCAGAGCAGAGTGGTGGGGGGCGCAACTGCACAACCAGAACCTGGTTAACATTGGGACCTAAGAACATGGCAAGCCCTATATGTGGGCTCTTGGTTCAGACACTGAGAGGCCTTCCTTGAGGATAGGTCTCACACTGAGTTTTACAATGTGTTTTTGTGCCCAAGGAGCCCCTCAAGTCAGGGCGTGGCCTAATGTACCATGCTGGTTTCTCCTACACTGAACATTGCACAGTATGGGAACCACAAGTTTTCTGGCAATGGGGAAGATGGAGTTCTAATTTCTGCAACACTTTCACTCCTGGACTGTGATTGGATTTAAGGTCTAGGTTCTGAAGCCTGAAAACTGAGGTTGGGAAGAGATGAAGCCCTAAGGCCATGGTGTGTCTGATGTGCTCAGTGTTCGGCCAGCTGTTGAGTGTGAGTTGGGAGGTGCAGGCTCAGGCTGTGGCAGACAGGGAATTAGTGCCCAGGCTAGACTGTATCATTGGGTGCAGTCGAGTTTCATGCAGGATAGTACTCATTTGTGGTTACTGGGTAGCCCCAGAGGACAACGTTTTTCTTCTGGAGGGAAGACACAGTGCCACATAGTGGCTCCAGAATTCCCAAACTGGAAGGCTTGTGGGCCAGGAGTGTGAGGAAAAAATTCTGAGAACACAAGCCAGACTTAGATTTCGGGGTGAGGGGACAGCAGGCACCCTCTGCAGAGATGATTCGAGATCCCGTATACCTGAAGACAGAGCTAGGATCAGACGTTTTCTTAGGTCGGAATTTCTGTCCATGACGGCCCCTTAATGAAGGGGAGGGTGTCACGAGGACATGGAGGTTTTCCCACGATGGGAATTGTGAGATGCTCCAAACCACAATGATTCCTTCTGTGGGACAGTCGAGACATGTTGGATGGCTCCAGGACATCTCATAAGGAAGTAATCCAGAGCAGGGTTCTAAGGATGGATGCGTGGGCAGCCTGCCTCCCATTCCAGGTGTCTCATAGAGCCAAGGCAAGTTCGATCTGCTGGATCTAGGGGAGCAACCGAGGCGGGTGTTTTGAAATGGGTGAGTTGAGGATGGGTCATAATGTGCATTTGTGTCCATGTAGACCTTGGAATGGGGTGCTTGATCCGGGGCCTTGAGGGATGTTCATAACCGGAGGTTTTGATGGAGCTCTAAAGAGTATGTTTCCTATGTAGAGAAGAGAATTGTTTTGATGAGTGCCTAAGTAATCTCCCATATGCTGGTATTGGAAACCAGGCCTCTGAGGAGAGATGACTGGAATGAAAAGCAATGGATCTGATTAGGGACTAAGTGCCCGTCCAGTTCAATCTTATTCTATGGGGATATCTGTCTCTGGGTCTGAGTGGAGGTGGTTTCCTAACTTGTGAAAGATCATCCCTGTTTGTCCTGGGCAGCCAACACAATTCGGATGGCCTGGGGGAATTTGGAGGATTCTCCTAATCTATAGGGTTGTGGCCAATGGAAATGGCAGAATTCCCCTGGAGAGTGAAGCCACAGTCCTGTGGTGTGGCTCCAGGGGCCCAGCTTGGATGGTGTGTGGGCCAGGACTGTGGGGACAGAAGTCTGAAAACACAAACTCAGCTTAGGTTTGGGGATGTATGTATGAATGCTCGATCTACAGACCGTGAGAATTTTCCGGGCTATGAACAAAGGGCGAGTATGTGGCGCTTGCTCAGGGTTTTGTCTCTGGATTTTGTGTCAATGGTGGCCGTGGAATGTCGGGGTGTCCTCAAGGGCCATGGACAATTCTTTCTCTGGTGATTTGGCCTGATCCCAAGGGGTTGGGATCATTCTTTGGATGGGAAGAGTCCTTTATGTATTTTTTTTTTTACCTCAGTTGTCCCACCAAAGAGGGATTCCAGAGTAGAGACCTGAGTAGGTGTGTCTAGAAATCTCGAACTCTGGTTGAGATTGGGGGACTAGGGGCTTGGCAAGCCCCATATGTGGGCTGTTGTTCCAGTCACTAAGAGGCTTTACATGAGGATAGGGCTCACGCTGAGGGTCACAATGTGTGTTTGTGCAAATTGTGGCCCTCAGGGATAGGTGGGGCCTCATAGTCCATGCTGCTTTCTCCTACAATGAACATTGGACAACATGCCAACCACTAGGTTTCTTGCCAAGGCGAAGGAGAAGTTCTGATTCTTGCATCACGTTCACTCCTGAGCAGTGAGTGGAGATAAGGTCTAGGTTCTGAAGGTGAAAACTGAGGTTGGGTAGAGATGATGGCCTAAAGCCATTGTGGGTGTGATATGCTCTGTGTATGGCCAGCTGTCTGGGTGTTGGACTGGAGGTCCGCCCTCAGGCTGTGTCAGACAGGGCTTTAGTGCACAGGCTAGACTATAATTGGGGTATGGTCGAGTGGCATGCATGTTGTTACTCATTTGGCGTTTCTGGTTAGCCCTATAGGGCAACATTTTTCTTCTGGAGGGCAGGCAGAGTGCTGCATTGTGTCTCCAGAATTGCCAAACTGGAGGGGTGTGGCCAGGATTGTGAGGAAGGAAGTCTGAAAACACAAGCTAGCACGAGTTTTGGGGCCAAGAGCATGGCAGGCCCACTCTGCAGAGGCTGAATCGAGATCTCCTGCAGGTGAGGTCAGGGCGATTATCAGATGATGCCTCAAGCTGGAGTTTGTGTCCATGACGGCCCCTTCCTGAAGGGGGTGGGGGCGTCATGAGTCCAGGGATGTTTCCCTACGCTGGGAGTTGTGAGCTGCTCCAAACTTCAAAGTTTCCTTCTTCAGGACAGTCGAGTACTATTGGATGGTTCCAGGATGCCCCATACAGAAACACTCGAGAGCAGGGGCCTAAGCATGGATGCCGAGAAACGCCAACTCACCTTCCCATTGCCTGGTCGAGACAAGGCACGCTCAATCTGCGGGCTCTTGGGTGAGCTACCCAGAAGGCTGAGTTTAAATGGACTCTCCTGAGGATGAGTCATAATGTGGGTTGGTGGCCATGGAGACCTTGGAATGTGGCAGTAGCTAAGGGACTCTGCAGGATTCTTTAACCCGAAGGGCTTGACACAACTCCAAGAAGGAAGCTTCCCATGTGGAGATGAGAGGTCTTCTGTCTGGTGCCTCAGGAAAGCCCCGTATGCTGGTCTTCGAACCCAGGCCTCTGAGGATTGATACCTGGACACCAAAGCAAGAGTTCATAATAGGGCCTAGGGGCCTGTCTGGTTCAATCTTCTGTCTCTGCGGATATCTGTCTGTGTGTCTACATGGAGGTAGTAGTTGCTCAGCTTGTGTCATAATGCCCCTATTTGTCCAGTGCGCTTGCGGTAGTGGGATGTCCTTGGAGACCTTGAGGTTTCTACTATTTTGTAGAGTTGTGGCCAATGGAATGGGCAGTTTCTTAGGAGAGAGCAGGCACAGTTCTGTGGTGTGGCTCCAGAGACCCCAGCCTGGAGGCTGTGTGAGACATGGCTGTGCAGACAGACATCCAAAAACCCTAACTCAGCTCAGGTTTGGGGCCGAGGTTACGGCAGGCCTGATCTACAGTCCATGAGGGGAGCTCCTCTGGATATGAAAGAAGGGTGAGAGGGAGGCAGTCGCTCAGGCTTTTGTCTCTGGATGTTTTGTCCACAATGGCCGTTTAATGTAGGAGTTGCCTCATGGGTCGTAGAAGTCTCCCTCTCTGGTAGTTTGTCCAGGCCCCAAGAGTTTGGGGTCATTCTGTGGGAAGGGAAGTGTCCTGTTTTCTGCTTCATGTGTCCCCCCAGTAGAGGGATTCAAGAGCATAGCAGTGGGTACTGACAACTGGAATACTCGCCCTCTGGTTAAGCCTGGGGGCCTATGGATATGACAAGCCCCATATGCAGGATCTTGGTCCAGCCACTGAGAGGCGTTACTTTAATACGGGACTCACGCTGCAGGTCACAATGCATGTCTGTGCCCTAGGCGGCCCTCAAGCACTGGCGTGGCCTTTCGGACAATGCAGGTTTTCCCACATTGAACGTTGGACAACATGCCAACCACAAGGTTTCTGGCCATGGGGAAGGAGGAATTCTAATTTCTGCATCACGTTCACCCCTGGGCAGTGATTGGAGATAAGGTCTAGGTTCTGAAGCCTGAAAACCGAGGTTGGGAAGAGATGACGACCTACAGCCATAGCGGGTCCTATGTGTCCAGGTTGGGGCCAGCTGTCTGGGTGTCGTTTGGGATGTCTTGTCTCAGGCTGTGCCAGACAGGGCATTAGAATACAGGGTGGGCTGTATAATTGCTTTACAATCGAGTGGCATGCATTAGAAAATCATTTGGCGTTTCTTATTAGCAGCATAGGGCAACGTTTTTCTTCTGGAGGGCAGGCAGAGTGCTGCATTGTGGCTTCGGAATTCCAAAACTGGAGGGCTTGTGGGCCAGGAGAGTGAGGACGGAAGTCTGAGAACACAAGCTAGGCTTAGGTTTCGGGGCAAGGACATGGCAGGCACACTCTGCAGAGCTGAATTGAGATCTCATGCGTCTGAAGTCAGGTCGAGGTTCAGACTTTGGCTCAGGTTTGAGTTTCTGTCCATGTTGGCCCCTTCAGGAAGGGGGGGCATTATGAGGCCATGGGGGTTTTCCCACTATTGGAGTTGTGAGATGCTCCAAACCGCAAGGATTCCTTCTGTGGGACAATTAAGATTAGTTGGATGGCTCCAGGACGTCTTATAAGGTATTTTTCCAGAACAGGGTTCTAAGTATGGATGCCTGGGCAGCCAGCCTCACATTCCAATTGTCTCCTAGCAACAAGAAACGTTTGATCTGCTGGCTTGGGGTAGCAACAGAGGGGGCTGAGTTGATATGGACTTTCCTGAGGATGGTCTTAATGTTGGTTTGAGTCCATGGAGACCTTGGTATGGGGCAGTGGCACCAGGGCCTTGAAGGATTCTCCTAACCAGAGGTTATGACAAAGCTCCAATGAGCAAGTTTTCCATGGGGAGACGAGATTTGTTCTTATTGGTGCCTCAGGAAACCACCATATGCTGGTATTGGAAACGAGGCCTCTGAGGAGAGATGCCTGGAAACCAAAGCAATGGATCTGATTAGGGCCTAGGGGCCTGTCCGGTTCAATATTCTTCTCTGGGGACATCTGTTGTCTGAGTGGAGGTAGTTGCTCAGCTGGTTTGAGATCACCCCTGTTTGTCCTGGGCAGCCTATACTATTGGGATGGCCTCGGTGACTTTGGAGGTTTTTCCTAATTTGCAAGGTTGTGGCCAATGGAATGGGAAGAATTCCCTTGAAAGGGAAGCACAGTCCTGAGGTGTGGCTCCAGGGACCCAAGTGTGGAGCGTGTGTGGTCCAGGGCTATTTGGACAAAAGTCTGAAAACACAAAATCCTCTTAGGTTGGGGGATGTAGGTATGGCCGGCCCGATCTATAGACCGTGAGGAGACCTCTTCGGGATATGAACAAAGGGCGAATGTGATGTGCATGCTCAAGCTTTTTTTTTTTTTTTTTTTTCTGGAAAGGTGTCACCGATTGCCATGGAATGTCGGGGTGTCCTCATGGGCCATCGATGAGGCTCCCTTTCTGGGGTTTTGACCCGATCCCAAGAGTTTGGGGTCATTCTGTGGGAAGGGAGGAGGCCTTTTTTTTGTTTTTTATTTTTTTTTTGTTTTTTGTTTTTTGTTTTTTTACCTCAGGTGGACCACCAAAAGAGGGATTCCAGAGCAGAGTGGTGGGGGGCGCAACTGCACAACCAGAACCTGGTTAACATTGGGACCTAAGAACATGGCAAGCCCTATATGTGGGCTCTTGGTTCAGACACTGAGAGGCCTTCCTTGAGGATAGGTCTCACACTGAGTTTTACAATGTGTTTTTGTGCCCAAGGAGCCCCTCAAGTCAGGGCGTGGCCTAATGTACCATGCTGGTTTCTCCTACACTGAACATTGCACAGTATGGGAACCACAAGTTTTCTGGCAATGGGGAAGATGGAGTTCTAATTTCTGCAACACTTTCACTCCTGGACTGTGATTGGATTTAAGGTCTAGGTTCTGAAGCCTGAAAACTGAGGTTGGGAAGAGATGAAGCCCTAAGGCCATGGTGTGTCTGATGTGCTCAGTGTTCGGCCAGCTGTTGAGTGTGAGTTGGGAGGTGCAGGCTCAGGCTGTGGCAGACAGGGAATTAGTGCCCAGGCTAGACTGTATCATTGGGTGCAGTCGAGTTTCATGCAGGATAGTACTCATTTGTGGTTACTGGGTAGCCCCAGAGGACAACGTTTTTCTTCTGGAGGGAAGACACAGTGCCACATAGTGGCTCCAGAATTCCCAAACTGGAAGGCTTGTGGGCCAGGAGTGTGAGGAAAAAATTCTGAGAACACAAGCCAGACTTAGATTTCGGGGTGAGGGGACAGCAGGCACCCTCTGCAGAGATGATTCGAGATCCCGTATACCTGAAGACAGAGCTAGGATCAGACGTTTTCTTAGGTCGGAATTTCTGTCCATGACGGCCCCTTAATGAAGGGGAGGGTGTCACGAGGACATGGAGGTTTTCCCACGATGGGAATTGTGAGATGCTCCAAACCACAATGATTCCTTCTGTGGGACAGTCGAGACATGTTGGATGGCTCCAGGACATCTCATAAGGAAGTAATCCAGAGCAGGGTTCTAAGGATGGATGCGTGGGCAGCCTGCCTCCCATTCCAGGTGTCTCATAGAGCCAAGGCAAGTTCGATCTGCTGGATCTAGGGGAGCAACCGAGGCGGGTGTTTTGAAATGGGTGAGTTGAGGATGGGTCATAATGTGCATTTGTGTCCATGTAGACCTTGGAATGGGGTGCTTGATCCGGGGCCTTGAGGGATGTTCATAACCGGAGGTTTTGATGGAGCTCTAAAGAGTATGTTTCCTATGTAGAGAAGAGAATTGTTTTGATGAGTGCCTAAGTAATCTCCCATATGCTGGTATTGGAAACCAGGCCTCTGAGGAGAGATGACTGGAATCAAAAGCAAGGGATCTGATTAGGGACTAAGTGCCCGTCCAGTTCAATCTTATTCTATGGGGATATCTGTCTCTGGGTCTGAGTGGAGGTGGTTTCCTAACTTGTGAAAGATCATCCCTGTTTGTCCTGGGCAGCCAACACAATTCGGATGGCCTGGGGGAATTTGGAGGATTCTCCTAATCTATAGGGTTGTGGCCAATGGAAATGGCAGAATTCCCCTGGAGAGTGAAGCCACAGTCCTGTGGTGTGGCTCCAGGGGCCCAGCTTGGATGGTGTGTGGGCCAGGACTGTGGGGACAGAAGTCTGAAAACACAAACTCAGCTTAGGTTTGGGGATGTATGTATGAATGCTCGATCTACAGACCGTGAGAATTTTCCGGGCTATGAACAAAGGGCGAGTATGTGGCGCTTGCTCAGGGTTTTGTCTCTGGATTTTGTGTCAATGGTGGCCGTGGAATGTCGGGGTGTCCTCAAGGGCCATGGACAATTCTTTCTCTGGTGATTTGGCCTGATCCCAAGGGGTTGGGATCATTCTTTGGATGGGAAGAGTCCTTTATGTATTTTTTTTTTTACCTCAGTTGTCCCACCAAAGAGGGATTCCAGAGTAGAGACCTGAGTAGGTGTGTCTAGAAATCTCGAACTCTGGTTGAGATTGGGGGACTAGGGGCTTGGCAAGCCCCATATGTGGGCTGTTGTTCCAGTCACTAAGAGGCTTTACATGAGGATAGGGCTCACGCTGAGGGTCACAATGTGTGTTTGTGCAAATTGTGGCCCTCAGGGATAGGTGGGGCCTCATAGTCCATGCTGCTTTCTCCTACAATGAACATTGGACAACATGCCAACCACTAGGTTTCTTGCCAAGGCGAAGGAGAAGTTCTGATTCTTGCATCACGTTCACTCCTGAGCAGTGAGTGGAGATAAGGTCTAGGTTCTGAAGGTGAAAACTGAGGTTGGGTAGAGATGATGGCCTAAAGCCATTGTGGGTGTGATATGCTCTGTGTATGGCCAGCTGTCTGGGTGTGGGACTGGAGGTCTGCCCTCAGGCTGTGTCAGACAGGGCTTTAGTGCACAGGCTAGACTATAATTGGGGTATGGTCGAGTGGCATGCATGTTGTTACTCATTTGGCGTTTCTGGTTAGCCCTATAGGGCAACATTTTTCTTCTGGAGGGCAGGCAGAGTGCTGCATTGTGTCTCCAGAATTGCCAAACTGGAGGGGTGTGGCCAGGATTGTGAGGAAGGAAGTCTGAAAACACAAGCTAGCACGAGTTTTGGGGCCAAGAGCATGGCAGGCCCACTCTGCAGAGGCTGAATCGAGATCTCCTGCAGGTGAGGTCAGGGCGATTATCAGATGATGCCTCAAGCTGGAGTTTGTGTCCATGACGGCCCCTTCCTGAAGGGGGTGGGGGCGTCATGAGTCCAGGGATGTTTCCCTACGCTGGGAGTTGTGAGCTGCTCCAAACTTCAAAGTTTCCTTCTTCAGGACAGTCGAGTACTATTGGATGGTTCCAGGATGCCCCATACAGAAACACTCGAGAGCAGGGGCCTAAGCATGGATGCCGAGAAACGCCAACTCACCTTCCCATTGCCTGGTCGAGACAAGGCACGCTCAATCTGCGGGCTCTTGGGTGAGCTACCCAGAAGGCTGAGTTTAAATGGACTCTCCTGAGGATGAGTCATAATGTGGGTTGGTGGCCATGGAGACCTTGGAATGTGGCAGTAGCTAAGGGACTCTGCAGGATTCTTTAACCCGAAGGGCTTGACACAACCCCAACAAGGAAGCTTCCCATGTGGAGATGAGAGGTCTTCTGTCTGGTGCCTCAGGAAAGCCCCGTATGCTGGTCGTCGAACCCAGGCCTCTGAGGATTGATACCTGGACACCAAAGCAAGAGTTCATAATAGGGCCTAGGGGCCTGTCTGGTTCAATCTTCTGTCTCTGCGGATATCTGTCTGTGTGTCTACATGGAGGTAGTAGTTGCTCAGCTTGTGTCATAATGCCCCTATTTGTCCAGTGCGCTTGCGGTAGTGGGATGTCCTTGGAGACCTTGAGGTTTCTACTATTTTGTAGAGTTGTGGCCAATGGAATGGGCAGTTTCTTAGGAGAGAGCAGGCACAGTTCTGTGGTGTGGCTCCAGAGACCCCAGCCTGGAGGCTGTGTGAGACATGGCTGTGCAGACAGACATCCAAAAACCCTAACTCAGCTCAGGTTTGGGGCCGAGGTTACGGCAGGCCTGATCTACAGTCCATGAGGGGAGCTCCTCTGGATATGAAAGAAGGGTGAGAGGGAGGCAGTCGCTCAGGCTTTTGTCTCTGGATGTTTTGTCCACAATGGCCGTTTAATGTAGGAGTTGCCTCATGGGTCGTAGAAGTCTCCCTCTCTGGTAGTTTGTCCAGGCCCCAAGAGTTTGGGGTCATTCTGTGGGAAGGGAAGTGTCCTGTTTTCTGCTTCATGTGTCCCCCCAGTAGAGGGATTCTAGAGCATAGCAGTGGGTACTGACAACTGGAATACTCGCCCTCTGGTTAAGCCTGGGGGCCTATGGATATGACAAGCCCCATATGCAGGATCTTGGTCCAGCCACTGAGAGGCGTTACTTTAATACGGGACTCACGCTGCAGGTCACAATGCATGTCTGTGCCCTAGGCGGCCCTCAAGCACTGGCGTGGCCTTTCGGACAATGCAGGTTTTCCCACATTGAACGTTGGACAACATGCCAACCACAAGGTTTCTGGCCATGGGGAAGGAGGAATTCTAATTTCTGCATCACGTTCACCCCTGGGCAGTGATTGGAGATAAGGTCTAGGTTCTGAAGCCTGAAAACCGAGGTTGGGAAGAGATGACGACCTACAGCCATAGCGGGTCCTATGTGTCCAGGTTGGGGCCAGCTGTCTGGGTGTCGTTTGGGATGTCTTGTCTCAGGCTGTGCCAGACAGGGCATTAGTATACAGGGTGGGCTGTATAATTGCTTTACAATGGAGTGGCATGCATTAGAAAATCATTTGGCGTTTCTTATTAGCAGCATAGGGCAAAGTTTTTCTTCTGGAGGGCAGGCAGAGTGCTGCATTGTGGCTTCGGAATTCCAAAACTGGAGGGCTTGTGGGCCAGGAGAGTGAGGACGGAAGTCTGAGAACACAAGCTAGGCTTAGGTTTCGGGGCAAGGACATGGCAGGCACACTCTGCAGAGCTGAATTGAGATCTCATGCGTCTGAAGTCAGGTCGAGGTTCAGACTTTGGCTCAGGTTTGAGTTTCTGTCCATGTTGGCCCCTTCAGGAAGGGGGGGCATTATGAGGCCATGGGGGTTTTCCCACTATTGGAGTTGTGAGATGCTCCAAACCGCAAGGATTCCTTCTGTGGGACAATTAAGATTAGTTGGATGGCTCCAGGACGTCTTATAAGGTATTTTTCCAGAACAGGGTTCTAAGTATGGATGCCTGGGCAGCCAGCCTCACATTCCAATTGTCTCCTAGCAATAAGAAACGTTTGATCTGCTGGCTTGGGGTAGCAACAGAGGGGGCTGAGTTGATATGGACTTTCCTGAGGATGGTCTTAATGTTGGTTTGAGTCCATGGAGACCTTGGTATGGGGCAGTGGCACCAGGGCCTTGAAGGATTCTCCTAACCAGAGGTTATGACAAAGCTCCAATGAGCAAGTTTTCCATGGGGAGACGAGATTTGTTCTTATTGGTGCCTCAGTAAACCACCATATGCTGGTATTGGAAACGAGGCCTCTGAGGAGAGATGCCTGGAAACCAAAGCAATGGATCTGATTAGGGCCTAGGGGCCTGTCCGGTTCAATATTCTTCTCTGGGGACATCTGTTGTCTGAGTGGAGGTAGTTGCTCAGCTGGTTTGAGATCACCCCTGTTTGTCCTGGGCAGCCTACACTATTGGGATGGCCTCGGTGACTTTGGAGGTTTTTCCTAATTTGCAAGGTTGTGGCCAATGGAATGGGAAGAATTCCCTTGAAAGGGAAGCACAGTCCTGAGGTGTGGCTCCAGGGACCCAAGTGTGGAGCGTGTGTGGTCCAGGGCTATTTGGACAAAAGTCTGAAAACACAAACTCCTCTTAGGTTGGGGGATGTAGGTATGGCCGGCCCGATCTATAGACCGTGAGGAGACCTCTTCGGGATATGAACAAAGGGCGAATGTGATGTGCATGCTCAAGCTTTTTTTTTTTTTTTTTCTGGAAAGGTGTCACCGATTGCCATGGAATGTCGGGGTGTCCTCATGGGCCATCGATGAGGCTCCCTTTCTGGGGTTTTGACCCGATCCCAAGAGTTTGGGGTCATTCTGTGGGAAGGGAGGAGGCCTTTTTTTTGTTTTTTATTTTTTTTTTGTTTTTTGTTTTTTGTTTTTTTACCTCAGGTGGACCACCAAAAGAGGGATTCCAGAGCAGAGTGGTGGGGGGCGCAACTGCACAACCAGAACCTGGTTAACATTGGGACCTAAGAACATGGCAAGCCCTATATGTGGGCTCTTGGTTCAGACACTGAGAGGCCTTCCTTGAGGATAGGTCTCACACTGAGTTTTACAATGTGTTTTTGTGCCCAAGGAGCCCCTCAAGTCAGGGCGTGGCCTAATGTACCATGCTGGTTTCTCCTACACTGAACATTGCACAGTATGGGAACCACAAGTTTTCTGGCAATGGGGAAGATGGAGTTCTAATTTCTGCAACACTTTCACTCCTGGACTGTGATTGGATTTAAGGTCTAGGTTCTGAAGCCTGAAAACTGAGGTTGGGAAGAGATGAAGCCCTAAGGCCATGGTGTGTCTGATGTGCTCAGTGTTCGGCCAGCTGTTGAGTGTGAGTTGGGAGGTGCAGGCTCAGGCTGTGGCAGACAGGGAATTAGTGCCCAGGCTAGACTGTATCATTGGGTGCAGTCGAGTTTCATGCAGGATAGTACTCATTTGTGGTTACTGGGTAGCCCCAGAGGACAACGTTTTTCTTCTGGAGGGAAGACACAGTGCCACATAGTGGCTCCAGAATTCCCAAACTGGAAGGCTTGTGGGCCAGGAGTGTGAGGAAAAAATTCTGAGAACACAAGCCAGACTTAGATTTCGGGGTGAGGGGACAGCAGGCACCCTCTGCAGAGATGATTCGAGATCCCGTATACCTGAAGACAGAGCTAGGATCAGACGTTTTCTTAGGTCGGAATTTCTGTCCATGACGGCCCCTTAATGAAGGGGAGGGTGTCACGAGGACATGGAGGTTTTCCCACGATGGGAATTGTGAGATGCTCCAAACCACAATGATTCCTTCTGTGGGACAGTCGAGACATGTTGGATGGCTCCAGGACATCTCATAAGGAAGTAATCCAGAGCAGGGTTCTAAGGATGGATGCGTGGGCAGCCTGCCTCCCATTCCAGGTGTCTCATAGAGCCAAGGCAAGTTCGATCTGCTGGATCTAGGGGAGCAACCGAGGCGGGTGTTTTGAAATGGGTGAGTTGAGGATGGGTCATAATGTGCATTTGTGTCCATGTAGACCTTGGAATGGGGTGCTTGATCCGGGGCCTTGAGGGATGTTCATAACCGGAGGTTTTGATGGAGCTCTAAAGAGTATGTTTCCTATGTAGAGAAGAGAATTGTTTTGATGAGTGCCTAAGTAATCTCCCATATGCTGGTATTGGAAACCAGGCCTCTGAGGAGAGATGACTGGAATCAAAAGCAAGGGATCTGATTAGGGACTAAGTGCCCGTCCAGTTCAATCTTATTCTATGGGGATATCTGTCTCTGGGTCTGAGTGGAGGTGGTTTCCTAACTTGTGAAAGATCATCCCTGTTTGTCCTGGGCAGCCAACACAATTCGGATGGCCTGGGGGAATTTGGAGGATTCTCCTAATCTATAGGGTTGTGGCCAATGGAAATGGCAGAATTCCCCTGGAGAGTGAAGCCACAGTCATGTGGTGTGGCTCCAGGGGCCCAGCTTGGATGGTGTGTGGGCCAGGACTGTGGGGACAGAAGTCTGAAAACACAAACACAGCTTAGGTTTGGGGATGTATGTATGAATGCTCGATCTACAGACCGTGAGAATTTTCCGGGCTATGAACAAAGGGCGAGTATGTGGCGCTTGCTCAGGGTTTTGTCTCTGGATTTTGTGTCAATGGTGGCCGTGGAATGTCGGGGTGTCCTCAAGGGCCATGGACAATTCTTTCTCTGGTGATTTGGCCTGATCCCAAGGGGTTGGGATCATTCTTTGGATGGGAAGAGTCCTTTATGTATTTTTTTTTTACCTCAGTTGTCCCACCAAAGAGGGATTCCAGAGTAGAGACCTGAGTAGGTGTGTCTAGAAATCTCGAACTCTGGTTGAGATTGGGGGACTAGGGGCTTGGCAAGCCCCATATGTGGGCTGTTGTTCCAGTCACTAAGAGGCTTTACATGAGGATAGGGCTCACGCTGAGGGTCACAATGTGTGTTTGTGCAAATTGTGGCCCTCAGGGATAGGTGGGGCCTCATAGTCCATGCTGCTTTCTCCTACAATGAACATTGGACAACATGCCAACCACTAGGTTTCTTGCCAAGGCGAAGGAGAAGTTCTGATTCTTGCATCACGTTCACTCCTGAGCAGTGAGTGGAGATAAGGTCTAGGTTCTGAAGGTGAAAACTGAGGTTGGGTAGAGATGATGGCCTAAAGCCATTGTGGGTGTGATATGCTCTGTGTATGGCCAGCTGTCTGGGTGTGGGACTGGAGGTCTGCCCTCAGGCTGTGTCAGACAGGGCTTTAGTGCACAGGCTAGACTATAATTGGGGTATGGTCGAGTGGCATGCATGTTGTTACTCATTTGGCGTTTCTGGTTAGCCCTATAGGGCAACATTTTTCTTCTGGAGGGCAGGCAGAGTGCTGCATTGTGTCTCCAGAATTGCCAAACTGGAGGGGTGTGGCCAGGATTGTGAGGAAGGAAGTCTGAAAACACAAGCTAGCACGAGTTTTGGGGCCAAGAGCATGGCAGGCCCACTCTGCAGAGGCTGAATCGAGATCTCCTGCAGGTGAGGTCAGGGCGATTATCAGATGATGCCTCAAGCTGGAGTTTGTGTCCATGACGGCCCCTTCCTGAAGGGGGTGGGGGCGTCATGAGTCCAGGGATGTTTCCCTACGCTGGGAGTTGTGAGCTGCTCCAAACTTCAAAGTTTCCTTCTTCAGGACAGTCGAGTACTATTGGATGGTTCCAGGATGCCCCATACAGAAACACTCGAGAGCAGGGGCCTAAGCATGGATGCCGAGAAACGCCAACTCACCTTCCCATTGCCTGGTCGAGACAAGGCACGCTCAATCTGCGGGCTCTTGGGTGAGCTACCCAGAAGGCTGAGTTTAAATGGACTCTCCTGAGGATGAGTCATAATGTGGGTTGGTGGCCATGGAGACCTTGGAATGTGGCAGTAGCTAAGGGACTCTGCAGGATTCTTTAACCCGAAGGGCTTGACACAACCCCAACAAGGAAGCTTCCCATGTGGAGATGAGAGGTCTTCTGTCTGGTGCCTCAGGAAAGCCCCGTATGCTGGTCTTCGAACCCAGGCCTCTGAGGATTGATACCTGGACACCAAAGCAAGAGTTCATAATAGGGCCTAGGGGCCTGTCTGGTTCAATCTTCTGTCTCTGCGGATATCTGTCTGTGTGTCTACATGGAGGTAGTAGTTGCTCAGCTTGTGTCATAATGCCCCTATTTGTCCAGTGCGCTTGCGGTAGTGGGATGTCCTTGGAGACCTTGAGGTTTCTACTATTTTGTAGAGTTGTGGCCAATGGAATGGGCAGTTTCTTAGGAGAGAGCAGGCACAGTTCTGTGGTGTGGCTCCAGAGACCCCAGCCTGGAGGCTGTGTGAGACATGGCTGTGCAGACAGACATCCAAAAACCCTAACTCAGCTCAGGTTTGGGGCCGAGGTTACGGCAGGCCTGATCTACAGTCCATGAGGGGAGCTCCTCTGGATATGAAAGAAGGGTGAGAGGGAGGCAGTCGCTCAGGCTTTTGTCTCTGGATGTTTTGTCCACAATGGCCGTTTAATGTAGGAGTTGCCTCATGGGTCGTAGAAGTCTCCCTCTCTGGTAGTTTGTCCAGGCCCCAAGAGTTTGGGGTCATTCTGTGGGAAGGGAAGTGTCCTGTTTTCTGCTTCATGTGTCCCCCCAGTAGAGGGATTCAAGAGCATAGCAGTGGGTACTGACAACTGGAATACTCGCCCTCTGGTTAAGCCTGGGGGCCTATGGATATGACAAGCCCCATATGCAGGATCTTGGTCCAGCCACTGAGAGGCGTTACTTTAATACGGGACTCACGCTGCAGGTCACAATGCATGTCTGTGCCCTAGGCGGCCCTCAAGCACTGGCGTGGCCTTTCGGACAATGCAGGTTTTCCCACATTGAACGTTGGACAACATGCCAACCACAAGGTTTCTGGCCATGGGGAAGGAGGAATTCTAATTTCTGCATCACGTTCACCCCTGGGCAGTGATTGGAGATAAGGTCTAGGTTCTGAAGCCTGAAAACCGAGGTTGGGAAGAGATGACGACCTACAGCCATAGCGGGTCCTATGTGTCCAGGTTGGGGCCAGCTGTCTGGGTGTCGTTTGGGATGTCTTGTCTCAGGCTGTGCCAGACAGGGCATTAGTATACAGGGTGGGCTGTATAATTGCTTTACAATGGAGTGGCATGCATTAGAAAATCATTTGGCGTTTCTTATTAGCAGCATAGGGCAAAGTTTTTCTTCTGGAGGGCAGGCAGAGTGCTGCATTGTGGCTTCGGAATTCCAAAACTGGAGGGCTTGTGGGCCAGGAGAGTGAGGACGGAAGTCTGAGAACACAAGCTAGGCTTAGGTTTCGGGGCAAGGACATGGCAGGCACACTCTGCAGAGCTGAATTGAGATCTCATGCGTCTGAAGTCAGGTCGAGGTTCAGACTTTGGCTCAGGTTTGAGTTTCTGTCCATGTTGGCCCCTTCAGGAAGGGGGGGCATTATGAGGCCATGGGGGTTTTCCCACTATTGGAGTTGTGAGATGCTCCAAACCGCAAGGATTCCTTCTGTGGGACAATTAAGATTAGTTGGATGGCTCCAGGACGTCTTATAAGGTATTTTTCCAGAACAGGGTTCTAAGTATGGATGCCTGGGCAGCCAGCCTCACATTCCAATTGTCTCCTAGCAACAAGAAACGTTTGATCTGCTGGCTTGGGGTAGCAACAGAGGGGGCTGAGTTGATATGGACTTTCCTGAGGATGGTCTTAATGTTGGTTTGAGTCCATGGAGACCTTGGTATGGGGCAGTGGCACCAGGGCCTTGAAGGATTCTCCTAACCAGAGGTTATGACAAAGCTCCAATGAGCAAGTTTTCCATGGGGAGACGAGATTTGTTCTTATTGGTGCCTCAGGAAACCACCATATGCTGGTATTGGAAACGAGGCCTCTGAGGAGAGATGCCTGGAAACCAAAGCAATGGATCTGATTAGGGCCTAGGGGCCTGTCCGGTTCAATATTCTTCTCTGGGGACATCTGTTGTCTGAGTGGAGGTAGTTGCTCAGCTGGTTTGAGATCACCCCTGTAGGGCAGCCTACACTATTGGGATGGCCTCGGTGACTTTGGAGGTTTTTCCTAATTTGCAAGGTTGTGGCCAATGGAATGGGAAGAATTCCCTTGAAAGGGAAGCACAGTCCTGAGGTGTGGCTCCAGGGACCCAAGTGTGGAGCGTGTGTGGTCCAGGGCTATTTGGACAAAAGTCTGAAAACACAAAATCCTCTTAGGTTGGGGGATGTAGGTATGGCCGGCCCGATCTATAGACCGTGAGGAGACCTCTTCGGGATATGAACAAAGGGCGAATGTGATGTGCATGCTCAAGCTTTTTTTTTTTTTTTTTTTTTCTGGAAAGGTGTCACCGATTGCCATGGAATGTCGGGGTGTCCTCATGGGCCATCGATGAGGCTCCCTTTCTGGGGTTTTGACCCGATCCCAAGAGTTTGGGGTCATTCTGTGGGAAGGGAGGAGGCCTTTTTTTTGTTTTTTATTTTTTTTTTGTTTTTTGTTTTTTGTTTTTTTACCTCAGGTGGACCACCAAAAGAGGGATTCCAGAGCAGAGTGGTGGGGGGCGCAACTGCACAACCAGAACCTGGTTAACATTGGGACCTAAGAACATGGCAAGCCCTATATGTGGGCTCTTGGTTCAGACACTGAGAGGCCTTCCTTGAGGATAGGTCTCACACTGAGTTTTACAATGTGTTTTTGTGCCCAAGGAGCCCCTCAAGTCAGGGCGTGGCCTAATGTACCATGCTGGTTTCTCCTACACTGAACATTGCACAGTATGGGAACCACAAGTTTTCTGGCAATGGGGAAGATGGAGTTCTAATTTCTGCAACACTTTCACTCCTGGACTGTGATTGGATTTAAGGTCTAGGTTCTGAAGCCTGAAAACTGAGGTTGGGAAGAGATGAAGCCCTAAGGCCATGGTGTGTCTGATGTGCTCAGTGTTCGGCCAGCTGTTGAGTGTGGGTTGGGAGGTGCAGGCTCAGGCTGTGGCAGACAGGGAATTAGTGCCCAGGCTAGACTGTATCATTGGGTGCAGTCGAGTTTCGTGCAGGATAGTACTCATTTGTGGTTACTGGGTAGCCCCAGAGGACAACGTTTTTCTTCTGGAGGGAAGACACAGTGCCACATAGTGGCTCCAGAATTCCCAAACTGGAAGGCTTGTGGGCCAGGAGTGTGAGGAAAAAATTCTGAGAACACAAGCCAGACTTAGATTTCGGGGTGAGGGGACAGCAGGCACCCTCTGCAGAGATGATTCGAGATCCCGTATACCTGAAGACAGAGCTAGGATCAGACGTTTTCTTAGGTCGGAATTTCTGTCCATGACGGCCCCTTAATGAAGGGGAGGGTGTCACGAGGACATGGAGGTTTTCCCACGATGGGAATTGTGAGATGCTCCAAACCACAATGATTCCTTCTGTGGGACAGTCGAGACATGTTGGATGGCTCCAGGACATCTCATAAGGAAGTAATCCAGAGCAGGGTTCTAAGGATGGATGCGTGGGCAGCCTGCCTCCCATTCCAGGTGTCTCATAGAGCCAAGGCAAGTTCGATCTGCTGGATCTAGGGGAGCAACCGAGGCGGGTGTTTTGAAATGGGTGAGTTGAGGATGGGTCATAATGTGCATTTGTGTCCATGTAGACCTTGGAATGGGGTGCTTGATCCGGGGCCTTGAGGGATGTTCATAACCGGAGGTTTTGATGGAGCTCTAAAGAGTATGTTTCCTATGTAGAGAAGAGAATTGTTTTGATGAGTGCCTAAGTAATCTCCCATATGCTGGTATTGGAAACCAGGCCTCTGAGGAGAGATGACTGGAATCAAAAGCAATGGATCTGATTAGGGACTACGTGCCCGTCCAGTTCAATCTTATTCTATGGGGATATCTGTCTCTGGGTCTGAGTGGAGGTGGTTTCCTAACTTGTGAAAGATCATCCCTGTTTGTCCTGGGCAGCCAACACAATTCGGATGGCCTGGGGGAATTTGGAGGATTCTCCTAATCTATAGGGTTGTGGCCAATGGAAATGGCAGAATTCCCCTGGAGAGTGAAGCCACAGTCCTGTGGTGTGGCTCCAGGGGCCCAGCTTGGATGGTGTGTGGGCCAGGACTGTGGGGACAGAAGTCTGAAAACACAAACTCAGCTTAGGTTTGGGGATGTATGTATGAATGCTCGATCTACAGACCGTGAGAATTTTCCGGGCTATGAACAAAGGGCGAGTATGTGGCGCTTGCTCAGGGTTTTGTCTCTGGATTTTGTGTCAATGGTGGCCGTGGAATGTCGGGGTGTCCTCCAGGGCCATGGACAATTCTTTCTCTGGTGATTTGGCCTGATCCCAAGGGGTTGGGATCATTCTTTGGATGGGAAGAGTCTTTTATGTATTTTTTTTTTACCTCAGTTGTCCCACCAAAGAGCGATTCCAGAGTAGAGACCTGAGTAGGTGTGACTAGAAATCTCGAACTCTGGTTGAGATTGGGGGACTAGGGGCTTGGCAAGCCCCATATGTGGGCTGTTGTTCCAGTCACTAAGAGGCTTTACATGAGGATAGGGCTCACGCTGAGGGTCACAATGTGTGTTTGTGAACATTGTGGCCCTCAGGGATAGGTGGGGCCTCATAGTCCATGCTGCTTTCTCCTACAATGAACATTGGACAACATGCCAACCACTAGGTTTCTTGCCAAGGCGAAGGAGAAGTTCTGATTCTTGCATCACGTTCACTCCTGAGCAGTGAGTGGAGATAAGGTCTAGGTTCTGAAGGTGAAAACTGAGGTTGGGTAGAGATGATGGCCTAAAGCCATTGTGGGTGTGATATGCTCTGTGTATGGCCAGCTGTCTGGGTGTGGGACTGGAGGTCTGCCCTCAGGCTGTGTCAGACAGGGCTTTAGTGCACAGGCTAGACTATAATTGGGGTATGGTCGAGTGGCATGCATGTTGTTACTCATTTGGCATTTCTGGTTAGCCCTATAGGGCAACATTTTTCTTCTGGAGGGCAGGCAGAGTGCTGCATTGTGTCTCCAGAATTGCCAAACTGGAGGGGTGTGGCCAGGATTGTGAGGAAGGAAGTCTGAAAACACAAGCTAGCACGAGTTTTGGGGCCAAGAGCATGGCAGGCCCACTCTGCAGAGGCTGAATCGAGATCTCCTGCAGGTGAGGTCAGGGCGATTATCAGATGTTGCCTCAAGCTGGAGTTTGTGTCCATGACGGCCCCTTCCTGAAGGGGGTGGGGGCGTCATGAGTCCAGGGATGTTTCCCTACGCTGGGAGTTGTGAGCTGCTCCAAACTTCAAAGTTTCCTTCTTCAGGACAGTCGAGTACTATTGGATGGTTCCAGGATGCCCCATACAGAAACACTCGAGAGCAGGGGCCTAAGCATGGATGCCGAGAAACGCCAACTCACCTTCCCATTGCCTGGTCGAGACAAGGCACGCTCAATCTGCGGGCTCTTGGGTGAGCTACCCAGAAGGCTGAGTTTAAATGGACTCTCCTGAGGATGAGTCATAATGTGGGTTGGTGGCCATGGAGACCTTGGAATGTGGAAGTAGCTAAGGGACTCTGCAGGATTCTCCAACCCGAAGGGCTTGACACAACTCCAAGAAGGAAGCTTCCCATGTGGAGATGAGAGGTCTTCTGTCTGGTGCCTCAGGAAAGCCCCGTATGCTGGTCTTCGAACCCAGGCCTCTGAGGAGTGATACCTGGACACCAAAGCAAGAGTTCATAATAGGGCCTAGGGGCCTGTCTGGTTCAATCTTCTGTCTCTGCGGATATCTGTCTGTGTGTCTACATGGAGGTAGTAGTTGCTCAGCTTGTGTCATAATGCCCCTATTTGTCCAAGCGCTTGCGGTAGTGGGATGTCCTTGGAGACCTTGAGGTTTCTACTATTTTGTAGAGTTGTGGCCAATGGAATGGGCAGTTTCTTAGGAGAGAGCAGGCACAGTTCTGTGGTGTGGCTCCAGAGACCCCAGCCTGGAGGCTGTGTGAGACATGGCTTTGCAGACAGACATCCAAAAACCCTAACTCAGCTCAGGTTTGGGGCCGAGGTTACGGCAGGCCTGATCTACAGTCCATGAGGGGAGCTCCTCTGGATATGAATGAAGGGTGAGAGGGAGGCAGTCGCTCAGGCTTTTGTCTCTGGATGTTTTGTCCACAATGGCCGTTTAATGTAGGAGTTGCCTCATGGGTCGTAGAAGTCTCTCTCTCTGGTAGTTTGTCCAGGCCCCAAGAGTTTGGGGTCATTCTGTGGGAAGGGAAGTGTCCTGTTTTCTGCTTCATGTGTCCCCCCAGTAGAGGGATTCAAGAGCATAGCAGTGGGTACTGACAACTGGAATACTCGCCCTCTGGTTAAGCCTGGGGGCCTATGGATATGACAAGCCCCATATGCAGGATCTTGGTCCAGCCACTGAGAGGCGTTACTTTAATACGGGACTCACGCTGCAGGTCACAATGCATGTCTGTGCCCTAGGCGGCCCTCAAGCACTGGCGTGGCCTTTCGGACAATGCAGGTTTTCCCACATTGAACGTTGGACAACATGCCAACCACAAGGTTTCTGGCCATGGGGAAGGAGGAATTCTAATTTCTGCATCACGTTCACCCCTGGGCAGTGATTGGAGATAAGGTCTAGGTTCTGAAGCCTGAAAACCGAGGTTGGGAAGAGATGACGACCTACAGCCATAGCGGGTCCTATGTGTCCAGGTTGGGGCCAGCTGTCTGGGTGTCGTTTGGGATGTCTTGTCTCAGGCTGTGCCAGACAGGGCATTAGAATACAGGGTGGGCTGTATAATTGCTTTACAATCGAGTGGCATGCATTAGAAAATCATTTGGCGTTTCTTATTAGCAGCATAGGGCAAAGTTTTTCTTCTGGAGGGCAGGCAGAGTGCTGCATTGTGGCTTCGGAATTCCAAAACTGGAGGGCTTGTGGGCCAGGAGAGTGAGGACGGAAGTCTGAGAACACAAGCTAGGCTTAGGTTTCGGGGCAAGGACATGGCAGGCACACTCTGCAGAGCTGAATTGAGATCTCATGCGTCTGAAGTCAGGTCGAGGTTCAGACATTGGCTCAGGTTTGAGTTTCTGTCCATGTTGGCCCCTTCAGGAAGGGGGGGCATTATGAGGACATGGGGGTTTTCCCACTTTTGGAGTTGTGAGATGCTCCAAACCGCAAGGATTCCTTCTGTGGGACAATTAAGATTAGTTGGATGGCTCCAGGACGTCTTATAAGGTATTTTTCCAGAACAGGGTTCTAAGTATGGATGCCTGGGCAGCCAGCCTCACATTCCAATTGTCTCCTAGCAACAAGAAACGTTTGATCTGCTGGCTTGGGGTAGCAACAGAGGGGGCTGAGTTGATATGGACTTTCCTGAGGATGGTCTTAATGTTGGTTTGAGTCCATGGAGACCTTGGTATGGGGCAGTGGCACCAGGGCCTTGAAGGATTCTCCTAACCAGAGGTTATGACAAAGCTCCAATGAGCAAGTTTTCCATGGGGAGACGAGATTTGTTCTTATTGGTGCCTCAGGAAACCACCATATGCTGGTATTGGAAACGAGGCCTCTGAGGAGAGATGCCTGGAAACCAAAGCAATGGATCTGATTAGGGCCTAGGGGCCTGTCCGGTTCAATATTCTTCTCTGGGGACATCTGTTGTCTGAGTGGAGGTAGTTGCTCAGCTAGTTTGAGATCACCCCTGTTTGTCCTGGGCAGCCTACACTATTGGGATGGCCTCGGTGACTTTGGAGGTTTTTCCTAATTTGCAAAGTTGTGGCCAATGGAATGGGAAGAATTCCCTTGAAAGGGAAGCACAGTCCTGAGGTGTGGCTCCAGGGACCCAAGTGTGGAGCGTGTGTGGTCCAGGGTTATTTGGACAAAAGTCTGAAAACACAAACTCCTCTTAGGTTGGGGGATGTAGGTATGGCCGGCCCGATCTATAGACCGTGAGGAGACCTCTTCGGGATATGAACAAAGGGCGAATGTGATGTGCATGCTCAAGCTTTTTTTTTTTTTTTTTCTGGAAAGGTGTCACCGATTGCCATGGAATGTCGGGGTGTCCTCATGGGCCATCGATGAGGCTCCCTTTCTGGGGTTTTGACCCGATCCCAAGAGTTTGGGGTCATTCTGTGGGAAGGGAGGAGGCCTTTTTTTTGTTTTTAATTTTTTTTTTGTTTTTTGTTTTTTGTTTTTTTACCTCAGGTGGACCACCAAAAGAGGGATTCCAGAGCAGAGTGGTGGGGGGCGCAACTGCACAACCAGAACCTGGTTAACATTGGGACCTAAGAACATGGCAAGCCCTATATGTGGGCTCTTGGTTCAGACACTGAGAGGCCTTCCTTGAGGATAGGTCTCACACTGAGTTTTACAATGTGTTTTTGTGCCCAAGGAGCCCCTCAAGTCAGGGCGTGGCCTAATGTACCATGCTGGTTTCTCCTACACTGAACATTGCACAGTATGGGAACCACAAGTTTTCTGGCAATGGGGAAGATGGAGTTCTAATTTCTGCAACACTTTCACTCCTGGACTGTGATTGGATTTAAGGTCTAGGTTCTGAAGCCTGAAAACTGAGGTTGGGAAGAGATGAAGCCCTAAGGCCATGGTGTGTCTGATGTGCTCAGTGTTCGGCCAGCTGTTGAGTGTGGGTTGGGAGGTGCAGGCTCAGGCTGTGGCAGACAGGGAATTAGTGCCCAGGCTAGACTGTATCATTGGGTGCAGTCGAGTTTCGTGCAGGATAGTACTCATTTGTGGTTACTGGGTAGCCCCAGAGGACAACGTTTTTCTTCTGGAGGGAAGACACAGTGCCACATAGTGGCTCCAGAATTCCCAAACTGGAAGGCTTGTGGGCCAGGAGTGTGAGGAAAAAATTCTGAGAACACAAGCCAGACTTAGATTTCGGGGTGAGGGGACAGCAGGCACCCTCTGCAGAGATGATTCGAGATCCCGTATACCTGAAGACAGAGCTAGGATCAGACGTTTTCTTAGGTCGGAATTTCTGTCCATGACGGCCCCTTAATGAAGGGGAGGGTGTCACGAGGACATGGAGGTTTTCCCACGATGGGAATTGTGAGATGCTCCAAACCACAATGATTCCTTCTGTGGGACAGTCGAGACATGTTGGATGGCTCCAGGACATCTCATAAGGAAGTAATCCAGAGCAGGGTTCTAAGGATGGATGCGTGGGCAGCCTGCCTCCCATTCCAGGTGTCTCATAGAGTCAAGGAGTTCGATCTGCTGGATCTAGGGGAGCAACCGAGGCGGGTGTTTTGAAATGGGTGAGTTGAGGATGGGTCATAATGTGCATTTGTGTCCATGTAGACCTTGGAATGGGGTGCTTGATCCGGGGCCTTGAGGGATGTTCATAACCGGAGGTTTTGATGGAGCTCTAAAGAGTATATTTCCTATGTAGAGAAGAGAATTGTTTTGATGAGTGCCTAAGGAATCTCCCATATGCTGGTATTGGAAACCAGGCCTCTGAGGAGAGATGACTGGAATCAAAAGCAATGGATCTGATTAGGGCCTAAGTGCCCGTCCAGTTCAATCTTATTCTATGGGGATATCTGTCTCTGGGTCTGAGTGGAGGTGGTTTCCTAACTTGTGAAAGATCATCCCTGTTTGTCCTGGGCAGCCAACACAATTCGGATGGCCTGGGGGAATTTGGAGGATTCTCCTAATCTATAGGGTTGTGGCCAATGGAAATGGCAGAATTCCCCTGGAGAGTGAAGCCACAGTCATGTGGTGTGGCTCCAGGGGCCCAGCTTGGATGGTGTGTGGGCCAGGACTGTGGGGACAGAAGTCTGAAAACACAAACTCAGATTAGGTTTGGCGATGTATGTATGAAGGCTCGATCTACAGACCGTGAGAATTTTCCGGGCTATGAACAAAGGGCGAGTATGTGGCGCTTGCTCAGGGTTTTGTCTCTGGATTTTGTGTCAATGGTGGCCGTGGAATGTCGGGGTGTCCTTAAGGGCCATGGACAATTCTTTCTCTGGTGATTTGGCCTGATCCCAAGTGGTTGGGATCATTCTGTGGATGGGAAGAGTCCTTTCTGTATTTTTTTTTTTTACCTCAAGTGTCCCACCAAAGAGGAATTCCCGAGTAGAGCCCTGAGTAGGGGTGACTAGACATCTTGAACTCTGGTTTAGATTGGGGGACTAGGGGCTTGGCAAGCCCCATATGGGGGCTGTTGTTCCAGTCACTAAGAGGCTTTACATGAGGATAGGGCTCACGCTGAGGGTCACAATGTGTGGTTGTGCACATTGTGGCCCTCAGGGATAGGTGGGGCCTCATAGTCCATGCTGCTTTCTCCTACAATGAACATTGGACAACATGCCAACCACTAGGTTTCTTGCCAAGGCGAAGGAGAAGTTCTGATTCTTGCATCACGTTCACTCCTGAGCAGTGAGTGGAGATAAGGTCTAGGTTCTGAAGGTGAAAACTGAGGTTGGGTAGAGATGATGGCCTAAAGCCATTGTGGGTGTGATATGCTCTGTGTATGGCCAGCTGTCTGGGTGTTGGACTGGAGGTCTGCCCTCAGGCTGTGTCAGACAGGGCTTTAGTGCACAGGCTAGACTGTATAATTGGGGTATGGTCGAGTGGCATGCAGGTTGTTACTCATTTGGCGTTTCTGGTTAGCCCTATAGGGCAACATTTTTCTTCTGGAGGGCAGGCAGAGTGCTTCATTGTGTCTCCAGAATTGCCAAACTGGAGGGGTGTGGCCAGGATTGTGAGGAAGGAAGTCTGAAAACACAAGCTAGCACGAGTTTTGGGGCCAAGAGCATGGCAGGCCCACTCTGCAGAGGCTGAATCGAGATCTCCTGCACGTGAGGTCCGGGCGATTATCAGATGTTGCCTCAAGCTGGAGTTTGTGACCATGACGGCCCCTTCCTGAAGGGGGTGGGGGCGTCATGAGTCCAGGGAGGTTTCCCTACGCTGGGAGTTGTGAGCTGCTCCAAACTTCAAAGTTTCCTTCTTCAGGACAGTCGAGTACTATTGGATGGTTCCAGGATGCCCCATACAGAAAGACTCGAGAGCAGGGCCCTAAGCATGGATGCCGAGAAACGCCAACTCACCTTCCCATTGCCTGGTGGAGACAAGGCACGCTCAATCTGCGGGCTCTTGGGTGAGCTACCCAGAAGCCTGAGTTTAAATGGACTCTGCCGAGGATGAGTCATAATGTGGGTTGGTGGCCATGGAGACCTTGGAATGTGGCAGTAGCTAAGGGACTCTGCAGGATTCTCCAAACCGAAGGGCTTGACACAACTCCAACAAGGAAGCTTCCCATGTGGAGATGAGAGGTCTTCTGTCTGGTGCCTCAGGAAAGCCCCGTATGCTGGTCTTCGAACCCAGGCCTCTGAGGAGTGATACCTGGACACCAAAGCAAGAGTTCATAATAGGGCCTAGGGGCCTGTCTGGTTCAATCTTCTGTCTCTGCGGATATCTGTCTGTGTGTCTGCATGGAGGTAGTAGTTGCTCAGCTTGTGTCATAATGCCCCTATTTGTCCAGTGCGGCTTGCGGTAGTGGGATGTCCTTGGGGACCTTGAGGTTTCTACTATTTTGTAGAGTTGTGGCCAATGGAATGGGCAGTTTCTTAGGAGAGAGCAGGCACAGTTCTGTGGTGTGGCTCCAGAGACCCCAGCCTGGAGTCTGTGTGGGCCATGGCTGTGCAGACAGACATCCAAAAACCCTAACTCAGCTCAGGTTTGGGGCCGAGGTTACGGCAGGCCTGATCTACAGTCCATGAGGGGAGCTCCTCTGGATATGAAAGAAGGGTGAGAGGGAGGCAGTCGCTCAGGCTTTTGTCTCTGGATGTTTTGTCCACAATGGCCGTTTAATGTAGGAGTTGCCTCATGGGTCGTAGAAGTCTCCCTCTCTGGTAGTTTGTCCAGCCCCCAAGAGTTTGGGGTCATTCTGTGGGAAGGGAAGTGTCCTGTTTTCTGCTTCATGTGTCCCCCCAGTAGAGGGATTCTAGAGCATAGCAGTGGGTACTGACAACTGGAATACTCGCCCTCTGGTTAAGCCTTGGGGCCTATGGATATGACAAGCCCCAATGCAGGATCTCGGTCCAGCCACTGAGAGGCGTTACTTTAATACGGGACTCACGCTGCAGGTCACAATGCATGTCTGTGCCCTAGGCGGCCCTCAAGCACTGGCGTGGCCTTTCGGACAATGCAGGTTTTCCCACATTGAACGTTGGACAACATGCCAACCACAAGGTTTCTGGCCATGGGGAAGGAGGAATTCTAATTTCTGCATCACGTTCACCCCTGGGCAGTGATTGGAGCTAAGGTCTAGGTTCTGAAGCCTGAAAACCGAGGTTGGGAAAAGATGACGACCTACAGCAATAGCGGGTCCTATGTGTCCAGGTTGGGGCCAGCTGTCTGGGTGTCGTTTGGGATGTCTTGTCTCAGGCTGTGCCAGACAGGGCATTAGTATACAGGGTGGGCTGTATAATTGCTTTACAATCGAGTGGCATGCATTAGAAAATCATTTGGGGTTTCTTATTAGCAGCATAGGGCAAAGTTTTTCTTCTGGAGGGCAGGCAGAGTGCTGCATTGTGGCTTCGGAATTCCCAAACTGGAGGGCTTGTGGGCCAGGAGAGTGATGACGGAAGTCTGAGAACACAAGCTAGGCTTAGGTTTCGGGGCAAGGACATGGCAGGCACACTCTGCAGAGCTGAATTGAGATCTCATGCGTCTGAAGTCAGGTCGAGGTTCAGACTTTGGCTCAGGTTTGAGTTTCTGTCCATGTTGGCCCCTTCAGGAAGGGGGGGCATTATGAGGCCATGGGGGTTTTCCCACTATTGGAGTTGTGAGATGCTCCAAACCGCAAGGATTCCTTCTGTGGGACAATTAAGATTTGTTGGATGGCTCCAGGACGTCTTATAAGGTATTTTTCCAGAACAGGGTTCTAAGTATGGATGCCTGGGCAGCCAGCCTCACATTCCAATTGTCTCCTAGCAACAAGAAACGTTTGATCTGCTGGCTTGGGGTAGCAACAGAGGGGGCTGTGTTGAAATGGACTTTCCTGAGGATGGTCTTAATGCTGGTTTGAGTCCATGGAGACCTTGGTATGGGGCAGTGGCACCAGGGCCCTGAAGGATTCTCCTAACCAGAGGTTATGACAAAGCTCCAATGAGCAAGTTTTCCATGGGGAGACGAGATTTGTTCTTATTGGTGCCTCAGGAAACCACCATATGCTGGTATTGGAAACGAGGCCTCTGAGGAGAGATGCCTGGAAACCAAAGCAATGGATCTGATTAGGGCCTAGGGGCCTGTCCGGTTCAATATTCTTCTCTGGGGACATCTGTTGTCTGAGTGGAGGTAGTTGCTCAGCTGGTTTGAGATCACCCCTGTTTGTCCTGGGCGGCCTACACTATTGGGATGGCCTCGGGGACTTTGGAGGTTTTTCCTAATTTGCAAGGTTGTGGCCAATGGAATGGGAAGAATTCCCTTGAAGGGAAGCACAGTCCTGAGGTGTGGCTCCAGGGACCCAAGTGTGGACCGTGTGTGGTCCAGGCCTGTGGGGACCGAAGTCTGAAAACACAAACTCAGCTTAGGTTTGGGGATGTATGTATGAAGGCTCGATCTACAGACCGTGAGAATTTTCCGGGCTATGAACAAAGGGCGAGTATGTGGCGCTTGCTCAGGGTTTTGTCTCTGGATTTTGTGTCAATGGTGGCCGTGGAATGTCGGGGTGTCCTTAAGGGCCATGGACAATTCTTTCTCTGGTGATTTGGCCTGATCCCAAGTGGTTGGGATCATTCTGTGGATGGGAAGAGTCCTTTCTGTATTTTTTTTTTTTTACCTCAAGTGTCCCACCAAAGAGGAATTCCCGAGTAGAGCCCTGAGTAGGGGTGACTAGACATCTTGAACTCTGGTTTAGATTGGGGGACTAGGGGCTTGGCAAGCCCCATATGGGGGCTGTTGTTCCAGTCACTAAGAGGCTTTACATGAAGATAGGGCTCACGCTGAGGGTCACAATGTGTGGTTGTGCACATTGTGGCCCTCAGGGATAGGTGGGGCCTCATAGTCCATGCTGCTTTCTCCTACAATGAACATTGGACAACATGCCAACCACTAGGTTTCTTGCCAAGGCGAAGGAGAAGTTCTGATTCTTGCATCACGTTCACTCCTGAGCAGTGAGTGGAGATAAGGTCTAGGTTCTGAAGGTGAAAACTGAGGTTGGGTAGAGATGATGGCCTAAAGCCATTGTGGGTGTGAAATGCTCTGTGTATGGCCAGCTGTCTGGGTGTTGGACTGGAGGTCTGCCCTCAGGCTGTGTCAGACAGGGCTTTAGTGCACAGGCTAGACTGTATAATTGGGGTATGG
Organism: Mustela nivalis; assembly: GCF_964662115.1. NCBI lineage: Eukaryota > Metazoa > Chordata > Mammalia > Carnivora > Mustelidae > Mustela > Mustela nivalis. The sequence goes on along the minus strand of NW_028136453.1, from coordinate 832,661 downwards.
TCGAGTGGCATGCAGGTTGTTACTCATTTGGCGTTTCTGGTTAGCCCTATAGGGCAACATTTTTCTTCTGGAGGGCAGGCAGAGTGCTGCATTGTGTCTCCAGAATTGCCAAACTGGAGGGGTGTGGCCAGGATTGTGAGGAAGGAAGTCTGAAAACACAAGCTAGCACGAGTTTTGGGGCCAAGAGCATGGCAGGCCCACTCTGCAGAGGCTGAATCGAGATCTCCTGCACGTGAGGTCCGGGCGATTATCAGATGTTGCCTCAAGCTGGAGTTTGTGTCCATGACGGCCCCTTCCTGAAGGGGGTGGGGGCGTCATGAGTCCAGGGAGGTTTCCCCACGCTGGGAGTTGTGAGCTGCTCCAAACTTCAAAGTTTCCTTCTTCAGGACAGTCGAGTACTATTGGATGGTTCCAGGATGCCCCATACAGAAAGACTCGAGAGCAGGGCTCTAAGCATGGATGCCGAGAAACGCCAACTCACCTTCCCATTGCCTGGTGGAGACAAGGCACGCTCAATCTGCGGGCTCTTGGGTGAGCTACCCAGAAGCCTGAGTTTAAATGGACTCTGCCGAGGATGAGTCATAATGTGGGTTGGTGGCCATGGAGACCTTGGAATGTGGCAGTAGCTAAGGGACTCTGCAGGATTCTCCAACCTGAAGGGCTTGACACAACTCCAACAAGGAAGCTTCCCATGTGGAGATGAGAGGTCTTCTGTCTGGTGCCTCAGGAAAGCCCCGTATGCTGGTCTTCGAACCCAGGCCTCTGAGGAGTGATACCTGGACACCAAAGTAAGAGTTCATAATAGGGCCTAGGGGCCTGTCTGGTTCAATCTTCTGTCTCTGCGGATATCTGTCTGTGTGTCTGCATGGAGGTAGTAGTTGCTCAGCTTGTGTCATAATGCCCCTATTTGTCCAGTGCGGCTTGCGGTAGTGGGATGTCCTTGGGGACCTTGAGGTTTCTACTATTTTGTAGAGTTGTGGCCAATGGAATGGGCAGTTTCTTAGGAGAGAGCAGGCACAGTTCTGTGGTGTGGCTCCAGAGACCCCAGCCTGGAGGCTGTGTGGGCCATGGCTGTGCAGACAGACATCCAAAAACCCTAACTCAGCTCAGGTTTGGGGCCGAGGTTACGGCAGGCCTGATCTACAGTCCATGAGGGGAGCTCCTCTGGATATGAAAGAAGGGTGAGAGGGAGGCAGTCGCTCAGGCATTTGTCTCTGGATGTTTTGTCCACAATGGCCGTTTAATGTAGGAGTTGCCTCATGGGTCGTAGAAGTCTCCCTCTCTGGTAGTTTGTCCAGCCCCCAAGAGTTTGGGGTCATTCTGTGGGAAGGGAAGTGTCCTGTTTTCTGCTTCATGTTTCCCCCCAGTAGAGGGATTCTAGAGCATAGCAGTGGGTACTGACAACTGGAATACTTGCCCTCTGGTTAAGCCTTGGGGCCTATGGATATGACAAGCCCCAATGCAGGATCTCGGTCCAGCCACTGAGAGGCGTTACTTTAATACGGGACTCACGCTGCAGGTCACAATGCATGTCTGTGCCCTAGGCGGCCCTCAAGCACTGGCGTGGACTTTCGGACAATGCAGGTTTTCCCACATTGAACGTTGGACAACATGCCAACCACAAGGTTTCTGGCCATGGGGAAGGAGGAATTCTAATTTCTGCATCACGTTCACCCCTGGGCAGTGATTGGAGCTAAGGTCTAGGTTCTGAAGCCTGAAAACCGAGGTTGGGAAAAGATGACGACCTACAGCCATAGCGGGTCCTATGTGTCCAGGTTGGGGCCAGCTGTCTGGGTGTCGTTTGGGATGTCTTGTCTCAGGCTGTGCCAGACAGGGCATTAGTATACAGGGTGGGCTGTATAATTGCTTTACAATCGAGTGGCATGCATTAGAAAATCATTTGGGGTTTCTTATTAGCAGCATAGGGCAAAGTATTTCTTCTGGAGGGCAGGCAGAGTGCTGCATTGTGGCTTCGGAATTCCCAAACTGGAGGGCTTGTGGGCCAGGAGAGTGATGACGGAAGTCTGAGAACACAAGCTAGGCTTAGGTTTCGGGGCAAGGACATGGCAGGCACACTCTGCAGAGCTGAATTGAGATCTCATGCGTCTGAAGTCAGGTCGAGGTTCAGACTTTGGCTCAGGTTTGAGTTTCTGTCCATGTTGGCCCCTTCAGGAAGGGGGGGCATTATGAGGCCATGGGGGTTTTCCCACTATTGGAGTTGTGAGATGCTCCAAACCGCAAGGATTCCTTCTGTGGGACAATTAAGATTTGTTGGATGGCTCCAGGACGTCTTATAAGGTATTTTTCCAGAACAGGGTTCTAAGTATGGATGCCTGGGCAGCCAGCCTCACATTCCAATTGTCTCCTAGCAACAAGAAACGTTTGATCTGCTGGCTTGGGGTAGCAACAGAGGGGGCTGTGTTGAAATGGACTTTCCTGAGGATGGTCTTAATGCTGGTTTGAGTCCATGGAGACCTTGGTATGGGGCAGTGGCACCAGGGCCCTGAAGGATTCTCCTAACCAGAGGTTATGGCAAAGCTCCAATGAGCAAGTTTTCCATGGGGAGAAGAGATTTGTTCTTATTGGTGCCTCAGGAAACCACCATATGCTGGTATTGGAAACGAGGCCTCTGAGGAGAGATGCCTGGAAACCAAAGCAATGGATCTGATTAGGGCCTAGGGGCCTGTCCGGTTCAATATTCTTCTCTGGGGACATCTGTTGTCTGAGTGGAGGTAGTTGCTCAGCTGGTTTGAGATCACCCCTGTTTGTCCTGGGCGGCCTACACTATTGGGATGGCCTCGGTGACTTTGGAGGTTTTTCCTAATTTGCAAGGTTGTGGCCAATGGAATGGGAAGAATTCCCTTGAAAGGGAAGCACAGTCCTGAGGTGTGGCTCCAGGGACCCAAGTGTGGAGCGTGTGTGGTCCAGGCCTGTGGGGACAGAAGTCTGAAAACACAAACTCAGCTTAGGTTTGGGGATATATGTATGAAGGCTCAATCTACAGACCGTGAGAATTTTCCGGGCTATGAACAAAGGGCGAGTATGTGGCGCTTGCTCAGGGTTTTGTCTCTGGATTTTGTGTCAATGGTGGCCGTGGAATGTCGGGGTGTCCTCAAGGGCCATGGACAATTGTTTCTCTGGTGATTTGGCCTGATCCCAAGTGGTTGGGATCATTCTGTGGATGGGAAGAGTCCTTTCTGTATTTTTTTTTTTTTTACCTCAAGTGTCCCCCCAAGGAGGGATTCCCGAGTAGAGCCCTGAGTAGGGTTGACTAGACATCTCGAACTCTGGTTGAGATTGGGGGACTAGGGGCTTGGCAAGCCCCATATGTGGGCTGTTGTTCCAGGCACTAAGAGGCTTAACATGAGGATAGGGCTCACGCTGAGGGTCACAATGTGTGTTTGTGCACATTGTGGCCCTCAGGGATAGGTGGGGCCTCATAGTCCATTCTGCTTTCTCCTACAATGAATATTGGACAACAGCCAACCACTAGGTTTCTTGCCAAGGCGAAGGAGAAGTTCTGATTCTTGCATCACATTCACTCCTGAGCAGTGAGTGGAGATAAGGTCTAGGTTCTGAAGGTGAAAACTGAGGTTGGGTAGAGATGATGGCCTAAAGCCATTGTGGGTTTGATATGCTCAGTGTACGGCCAACTGTCTGGGTGTTGGACTGGAGGTCTGCCCTCAGGCTGTGTCAGACAGGGCTTTAGTGCACAGGCTAGACTGTATAATTGGGGTATGGTCGAGTGGCATGCAGGTTGTTACTCATTTGGCGTTTCTGGTTAGCCCTATAGGGCAACATTTTTCTTCTGGAGGCCAGGCAGTGTGCTGCATTGTGTCTCCAGAATTTCCAAACTGGAGGGGTGTGGCCAGGATTCTGAGGACGGAAGTCTGGGAACACAAGTTAGGCTAGGTTTCAGGGTGAGGGCCCAGCAGGCACACTCTCAAGTGCTGAATCGAGATCTTATGCTACTGAATTCAGGGCGAGAATCAGACTTTGGCTTAGGATGGAGTTTCTGTCCGTGATGGCCCATTATGAAGGTGTGGGGCATCATGAGGAAATGGAGGTTTTCTCAGAGTGTTATTGTGTGATGCTTCAAACCACAAGGATTCATTCTGCGAGACAGTCAAGACATGTTGGTTGGATTCAAGACGTCCCATAAAGAAGTTCTCCAGAGCAGGGTTCTAAGGATGGATGCGTGGGCAGCCCTCCTCCCATTCTAACTGTCTCCTAGTGACAAGGAAGGTTTGATCTGCTGGCTCTGGGTGAGCAGCCGAGGGGGCTGATTTGAAATGGACTCTCCTGAGAATGGATCATAATGTAAGTTTGTGTCCTTGGAGACCTTGGGATTGGGCCATGGTGCCAGCGCCCAGAAGGATCCTCCTAACCTGAGGTATTGACACAGCTCCAAAGAGCAAGTTTCCCATGTGGAGATGAGATCTGTTCTGATTGTTTCCTTAGGAAACCCCCATATTCTGATATTGGAAACCAGGCCTCTGAGGAGAGATACCTAGAAACCAAAGCAATGCATCAGAAGTTGGCTCAGGTTGGAGTTTCTGTCCATGATGGCCCCTTTATAAAGGGGAGCATCTCATGAGGCCATGTAGGTTTTCCCACGATAGGAGTTGTGAGATGCTCCAATCTGCAAGGATTCCTTCTGTGGGACAGTCAAGACCTGTTGGAAGGCTCCAGGACATCCCATATGGAACGGCGCCAGAGCAGGATTCCAAGGATGGATGCCTAGAGAGTCTGCTTTGCATTCCAGTTGTCTCCTAGCGACAAGGCAGGTTTGATATTCTGCCTCTGGGGGAGTAATCGACGGGGCTGAGTTGAAATGTACTCTCCTGCCGAATGGTCATAATGCGGGTATGTGTCCATGGAGACCTTGGAATAGGACGGTTCCTCCGGCTACCTGAAGGTTTCTCCTAACTGGAGGCTTTTACAGAGCTCCAAAGGAAAAGTTTCCCATGTGAAGACAAGATTTGTTCTGATTGGTATCTCTGGAATCCCCCATATGCTGGTATTGGAAAACAGGCCTCTGAGGAGAGATGCTTAGAAAAAAAAGCAATGGAACCAATTACATTCTAGGGGCCAGTCCAGTTTAATCTTCTTCTCTTGGGTTATCTGTCTATGGGTGAGTTGACGTCGTTGCTCAGCTTGTGAGAGATCGCCCCTCTTTGCCCTGGGTGGCCTACACTATTGGAATGGCCTCTGGGACTTTGGAGGTTTCTCCTTATCTGTAGGGTTGTGGCCAATGGAATGGGAAGAATTTCCTTGGAGAGGGCAGGCACAGTCCTGAGGTGTGGCTCCAGGGGCCTCAGTCTGGAGGGTGTGTGGGACAGGGATGTCAGGATAGAAGTCTGAAAACACAAACTCGGCTTAGGTTTGGGGACGTAGGTATGGCAGGCCCAATCTACAGACTATGAGGAGAATTTTTTGGGCTATGACCTAAGGGTGAGTGTGAACGCTTGCTGAAGCTTATGTCTCTGGATTTTGTGTCAATAGTGGCCGTGGAATGTCGGGCTGGCCTCATGGGCCATGGACGAGTCTTTCTCTCTGGACCCCAATCACTTGGGATGGCCCAATCCCAAGTGATTGGGGTCATTCTGTGAGTGGGAGGAGTCTTTTCTGTGTTTATTTACCTCAAATGTCCCACCAAAGAGGGATTCCAGAGCAGAGCCCTGAGTAGGGGTGACTAGATGTCTCTACCTCTGGTTAAGATTGGGTGACTTGGGGCATGGCAGGCCCCATATGCGGGCTCATGGTCCAGCCACTGAGAGGCTTTACTTGAGGACAGGGCTCAAACTGAGTGTCCCAATGTGTGTTTGCGCCCACCGCAGCTCTTAAGCATAGGCAGGGCCTCAGGGACCCTACACTACCCTCAGGGGCCCTACTACTACCCCTGTAGGCCCTACAGGGGTCCTACACTGAACGTTGGACAAGATGCCAACCACAAGATTCTGGCGAGAGGGAAGGAGGAGTTCTGATTTCTGCATCACGTTCACCCATGGGAAGTGAGTAGAGATAAGGTCTAGGATTCTGTAGCCTGAAAACCGAAGTTGGAAAGAGATGGCGACCTAAGGCCATGGCGGTTCTGATGTTCTCAGTGTACTGCAAGCTGTCTGGGTGTCGGTTGGGAATTCAGGCCTCAGGTTCTGTCGGACAGGGCATTAGTGCACAGGCTAGACTATATAATTGGTGTACAGTTGAGTGACGTGCAGGTTTATCCTCATTGGAGGTTTCTGGGTAGACCCATAGGGCAATATTTTTCTTCTAGAGGGCAGGCAGAGTGCAGCACTGTGTCATCGGAAATCCCAAAATAGAGGGCGTGTGGTCCAGGAGAGTGAGGACGGAAGTCGGAGAACCCTAGCTACGCTTAGGTTTTGGGGTGAGGGCACAGCAGGTACACTCTGAAGAGCTGAATCAAGATCTCGTGCATCTGAAGTCAAGGCGAAGATCAGCTGTTGGCTCAGGTTGGAGTTTCTTTCCATGATCTGCCTTCATGAAGATTGGGGGCATCATGTGACCTTGGAAGCTTTCCATGATATGAGTTGTTAGGTGGTCCATGCACAAGGACTCCTGTGGGACAGTCGAGACCTGTTGGGTGGCTCAAGGATGTCCCATAAGGAACGACGCAAGAGCAGGGTTCTAAGGATGGATGCCTGAAGAGCCCAACTCGCATTTCAATTGTCTCCTAGCGACAAGGCAGGTTCAATCTGCTGGCTCTGGAGTAGCAACCGAGGGGGTTTAGTTGAAATGGACTCTCCTGAGGATGGGTCATAATTTGGGATTGTGTCCATGGAGATATTCAAATGGGGCAGTGGCTCCAGTGACCTGAAGTTTTCTCCTAACTGGAGGTTATGACACAGCTCCATAGAGCAAGATTCCCATGTGGAGACGAGATTTTTTCTGATAGGTAGCTCTGGAAACCCCCTTATGCTGGTATTGGAATCCAGGCCTCTGAGGAGAGATGCCTGAAAACAAAAGCAATGGATCCAATTAGGGCCTAGGTGCCTGTCTTGTTCAATATTCTTTTCTATGGATATCTGTCTAAGGTTCTGATTGGAGGTAGTGGCTCAGCTTGTGCCAGAGGGTCCCTGTATGTCCAGGACATCCTACACTATTGGGATGGCCTCAGAGATTTTGGATGATTCTCCTAATCTGTCAGGTTGTGCCACATGAATGAGCAGAATTCCCTTGGAGAGGGCAGGCACAGTCCTGAGGTGTGGCTCCATGGGGCCCAGCCTTTAGAATGTGTGGGTGAGGACAATGGAGACAGAAGTCTGAAAACACAAACTCGGCTTAGGTTTGGGGACATAGGTATGGCAGGCCCGATCTACAGACCTTGAGAATTTTGGGGGCTCTGAACAAAGGGCAAGTGTGTGGCGCTTTTTCAGGTTTTTGTCTCCGGATTTTGTGTCAATGGTGGCCGTGGAATGTCAGGCTGGCCTCATCGACCATGGACGAGTATTTCTCTCTGTGGATTTGGCCAGATTCCAAGTGTTTGGGGTCATTCTTTGGATGGTAGGAGTCCTTACTTTTTTTTTTTCTTTATCTTGTTTTTTTTTTTTTTTTACCTTATGTGTCCCACCAAAGAGGGATTCCAGAAAAGAGCTCTGAATAAGGATGACTAGACTTCTCAAGCTCTGGCTAGGATTGGGGGAGTAGGGGCATGGCAAGTCCCATATGCAGGCTCTTGGTCGAGCCCCGGAGAGACTTTACTTGAGGCCAGGGTTCATGCTTAGGGTCCTAATGTGTGTTTGTGCCCATCGCAGCCCCCAAGCATGTCTGAGGCCTCATTGGCCATGCTGGGTTCTCATATACTGAACGTTGGACAACATGCCAACCACAAGGTTTCTGGTCATGGGGAAGGTGAAGTTCTGATTTCTGCATCACGTACATCACTTAGTTGTGAGTGGAGATAATGTCTAGGTTCTGAAGCCTGAAGACCAAGGTTGGGAAGAGATGATGACCTAAGGCCATGGCATGTTCGATGTGTTCAGTGTGAGGCCAGGTGTCTGGGTGTCGGTCACGAGGTCTGGGGTCAGGCTGTGTCAGACAGGGCATTAGTGCCCAGGCTAGACTGTATAATTGGGGTACAGTCTAGAGAATTGCAGGTTGATCCTCATTTGATGTTTCTGGGTAGACCCCTAGGGCAAAGTCTCTCTTCTGGAGGGCAGGCAGAGTGCTGCATTTTGTCTCCAGAATTCCCAAAGTGGAAGGCTTGTGGGCCAGGAGTGTGAGCTGGCTTAGGTTTTGGGGCGAGGGCAAGGCAGGCACACTCTGCAGAGCTGAATTGAGATCTCATGCATCTGAGGTCAGGGCGAGGATCAGACGGAAGTTTCTGTCCATGATGTCCTCTACCTGAAGGTGGAGGCATCACGAGGCCATGGAGGTTTTCCCACGGTGCGAGTGTGTGATGCTGCAAACCACAAGGATTCCTTCTGCAGGACAGTTGAGACCTGTTGAATGGATCAAGGACACCCCATTAGGAATTTCTCCAGAGCAGAGTTCTAACATGGATACCTGGGCAACGAACTCGCATTCCAATTGTCTCCTAGTGACAAAGCAGGTTTGATCTGCTGGCACTGGGTGAGCAACCGCCAGGTTTGTATTGAAATGGACTCTCCTGAGGATGGGTCATAATGTGGGATTGTGTCCATTGAGACATTGGAATGGGGCGGTGGCTCCAGTGACGTGAAATTTTCTCCTAACTGGAGGTTTTGACACAGTTCCATATAGCATGATTCCCATGTGGCATGCGATTTGTTCTGATTGGTAGCTCCAGAAACCCCCATGTGCTGGTATTGGAATCCAGGCCTCTGAGGAGAGATACATGAAAACAAAAGCAATGAATTCGTTTAGGGCCTAGGTGCCTGTCCTCTTCAATCTTCTTTTCTATGGATATCTATCTACAGGTCTGATTGGAGGTAGTGGCTCAGCTTGTGGCAGATGGTCCCTGTTTGTCCCGGACATCCTACAATATTGGGGTGGCCTCGGGGACTTCGGATGTTTCTCCTAATCTGTCAGGTTGTGCCAAAGGAATGAGCAGAATTCCCATGGAGAGGGCAGGCACAGTCCTGAGGTGTGGCTCCATGGGGCCAAGCCTTGAGGGTGTGTGGGCCAGGACAATGGAGACAGAAGTCTGAAAACACAAACTTGGCTTAGGTTTGGGGACATAGGTATGGCAGGCCCGATCTACAGACCGTGAGAATTTTTCAGGCTTTGAACAAAGGGCGAGTGTGTGGCGCTTTTTCAGGCTTTTGTCTCCGGATTTTGTGTCAATGGTGGCCGTGGAATGTCAGGATGGCCTCATAAGCCATGGACGAGTATTTCTCTCTGTGAATTTAGCCCAATTCCAAGTGTTTGCGGTCATTCTTTGGACGGTAGGAGTCCTTTCTCTATTTTTTTTTTAACCTCATGTGTCCCACCAAGGAGGGATTCTAGAGAAGAGATCTGAGTAGGGGTGACTAGACTTCTCAAGCACTGGTTAAGGTTTGGGGAGTAGGGGCATGGTAATCTCCATATGTGGACTCTTGGTCCAGCCCCGGAGAGGCTTTACTTAAGGCCAGGGTTCATGCTTAGGGTCCTAATGTGTGTTTGTGCCCATCGCAGCCCTCAAGCATGTCTGAGGCCTCATGGGCCATGCTGGTTTCTCCTACACTGCACGTTGGACAACATGCCAACCACAGGGTTTCTGGTCATGGGGAAGGAGGAGTTCTGATTTCTGCATCACGTACACGGCATGGCAGTGAGTAGAGATAAGGTCTAGATTCTGAAGCCTGAAAACCGAGGTTGGTAAGAGATGACGACCTAAGGCCATGGTGGGTCCGATGCACTTAGTGTGCGGCCAGATGTCTGTGTCCATCATGAGGTCTGGGCTCAGGCTGTGTCAGGCAGGGCATTAGTCCCCAGGCTAGACTGTATAATTGGGGTACAGTCGAGTGATGTGAAGGTTGGTCCTCATTTGGGGTTTCTGGTTGGCCCCATAGGGCAAAGATTTTCTTCTGGAGGGCAGGCAGAGTGCTGCATTCTGGCTCCAGAATTGCCAACTTCAGGGCTTGTGGGCCAGGTGTTTTAGGACAGAAGTCTGAGAACACAAGTTCAGCTTAGAATTCGCAGCGGTGACATGGCAGGCACACTCTACAGACCTGAAATGAGATCGTGCATCTGAAGTCAGGGCGAGGATCAGATGTTGGCTTAGGTTGGAGTTTCTGTACATGATGTCCCCTTCATGAAGGTGGGGGGGCATCAGGAAACCATGGAAGATTTCCAACTTTGTGAGTGTGTGATGCTCCAAACCACAAGGATTCCGTCAGCGGGACAGTCACGACCTTTTGGATGGATCAAGGACGTCCCATAAGAAATGCTCCAAAGCACAGTTCTAATGATGGATGCCTGGGCAGTCCAACTTGCATTCCAGTTGTGTCCTAGTGAAAAGGAGGATTCGATCTGCTGTCACTGGGGGAACAACCGAGGGGGCTGAATTGAAATGGAATCTCATGAGGATCAGTCATGATGTGGATTTGTGTCCATGGATCCCTTGGAATGGGGCAGTGGCTCTGTTGCCCTGAAGAATTCTCCTAACCTGAGGTTTTGATGCAGCTCCAAAGAGCAAGTTTCCCATGTAGAGACGAGATTTGTTCTGAAACCCCCACAACCTGGTATTGGAAACCAAGCATCTGGGGAACAATGCCTGGAATCCAAAGCAATGGATCTGATTACGGTCTAGGGGCCTGTCCTTTTCAATATTCTCCTCTGAGTGTCTCTGTCTAAGATTCAGAATGGAGGTCACTGCTCAGCTTGTGTCAGATCACCCATGTTTGTTGGGGGAGGCCAACACTATTGGGCTGGTCTTGGGAATTGGAGGTTTCTCCTAATCTGTAAGGTTGTGGCAAATGAAACGGGCAGAGTTCCCTTGGAGAGCACTGGCACAGTCCTTAGGTGTGACACCACCTTTCTGGGTGTCATCCAGGAGGTCCAGGCTCAGGCTGTGTCAGACAGGGCATTAGTGCCAAGCTTAGACTGTATAATTGGAGTAAAGTTGAGTGGCATGCAGGTTGATCCTCATTTGGCGTTTCTGGGTAGCCCCAGGGGCAACGTTTTTCTTCTGGAGGGAAGGAAGAGTGCTGCATTGTGGCGACGGAATTCTCACACTGGAGGGCTTGTGGGCCAGAATTGTGAGGAAGGAAGTGAGAGAACACAAGCTAGGGTTAGGTTTTGGGTCAAGATCATGGCAGGCACACTCTGTAGAGCTAAATTTAAATCTCATGCATCTGAAGTCAGGGCGAGGATCAGACGTAGGCTCAGGTTGAAGTTTCTGTTCAGGATGGCCTCTTCATGATGGTGGGGGGCATCATGGGGCTATGGAGACTTTCCCACGATTGGCATTGTAAGTTGCTCCAATCGGCAAGGATTCCTTCTACGGGACAGTCGAGACCGGTCAGATTGCTCCAGGACGTCCCATGCGGAACCACGGCAGTGCTGGGTTCTAAGGATGGATTCCTGGAGTGCCGCCTCACATTTTTATTGTCTCCTAATGACAAGGCAGGTTCGATCTGCTTCTTTTGGGAAGCAACCAAAGGGGATGTGTTGAAATGGACTCGCCTGCGGATGGGTCATAATGCGGGTTTGTGTTCATGGAGACCTTGGAATGGGGTGTTGGCTGCTGGGACCTGAAGGTTTCCCTTAACTGGAGGTTGTGACACAGCTCCAAAATGCATGTTTCCCATGTGGAAATGAGATTTGTTCAGACTGGTACCTCTTGAAGAACACATATGCTGGTATTGGAAACCAGGCCTCTGAGGAGAGATGCCTGGAATCAAAAGCAATGGATCTGATTAGGGCCTAGGTGCCTGTCCGGTTCAATCTTCTTCTCTGGGGTTATCTGTCTATGGATCTGAGTTGAGGTAGTTGCTCATCTTGGGACAGATCACCCTGTTTGCCCTGAGTGGCCAACACTATTGGGATGGCCTCAGGGACGTTGGAGTGTTCTCTTAATCTTTAGGGTTGTGGCCAATGGAATGGGCAGAATTTGCTTGGAGAAGGCAGGCACAGTCCTGAGGCATGGCTCCAGGGGCCCCAGCCTGGAGGGTGTGTGGGCCAGGACAGTGGGGACAGAAACCTGAAAACCCAAACTCAGCTTAGATTTGGGGACGTAGGTATGACATGCCTGATCTATAGACCGTGAGAAGAATTTATCAGGCTATGAACAAAGGGCAAGTGTGAGGCATATCTCCAGGCTTTTGTCTCTAGATTTTGTGTCAATGGTGGCCATGGAATGACGGGATGGCCTCTTTGGCCATGGATGATTCTTTCTCTTTTAAGATTTGGTCAGATCCCAAGTTTTGGGGCTCATTCAGGGGATGGAGGAGACCCTTCAATATTTTTTTTCCTCAGGGGTTCCAGAGCAGAAACCTGAATAGGGGTGATTAGAACTCTCAACCTCTCATTAATATTGGGGGACTAGGGATGGCAATGCGGGTTCTTGGTCCAGACCCTGAGAGGCTTTACTTGAGGACAGGGCTCACACTGAGGGTCCCAATGTGTTTGTGCCCATTGCGGTTCTCAAGCATGGGCGGGGACTCATGGGCTACACTGGATTCTCCTACACTGAACGTTGGAAAACATGCCAACCACAAGGTTTCTTGCCTTGAGGAAGAAGGAGTTTCATTTCTGCATCACGATCACCCCTGGGTAGTGAGTATATATAAGGTCTAGGTTCTGAAGCCTGAAAACCAAGGTTGAAAAGAGATGATGACCTAAAGCCATGGCGGGTCTGATGTGCTCAGTGTACAGCCAGCTGTCTGGGTGTCGGTTGAAAATTCAGACCTCAGGCTGTGCAAGACAGGGCATTAACGCCGAAGCGAAACTGTATAATTGGGGTAGAGTCAAGTGGCATGCAGGTTGATCCTCATTTGGTGTTTCTGGTTAGCCACATAGGACAACGTTTCTCTTCTGGAGGGCAGTCAGAGTGCTGCATTGTGTCTCTCCAGAATTCCCTAACTGGAGGGCTGGTGGGCTCGGAGTGTGAGGACGAAGTCTGAGAACAATAGCTAGGTTTTGCTTCGGGGCGGGGTTTCGGCAGGCACACTCTGCAGAGTTGAATCAAGATTCCGTGCATCTGAAGTCAGGGCGAGGATTAGACGTTGGCTCAGGTTGGAGTTTCTGTCCAAGATGGCTCTTTCATGAAGGGGACAGTGCACCACGAGGCCACAGAGCTTTTCCCATGATGGGAGTTGTGAGGTGCTCCAAAGCGCAAGGATTCCTTCTGCAGGACAGCTGTGACCTGTTGGATGGCTCCAGGACGTCCCATATGGAATTACTTCAGAGTAGTTTTCTACAGATGGATGCCTAGCCAGTCCGCCTCACATTCCAATTGTCTCCTAGTGACAAGATAGGTTCGATCTGCTGGCTCTAGGGGAGCACCCAAGGGCACTGAGTTGAAAAGGACTCTCCTGCAGATGGGTCCTAATGTGGGATTGTGTCCATGGAGACCTTGGAATGAGGTGGTGGCACCGGGGCCCTGAAGGATTTTCCTAGCCAGAGGTTTTGACACAGCTTGAAAGAGCACGTTTCCCATGTGGAGAAGACATTTGTTCTGACTGATGCCTCAGGAAACCCCCATATAGTGGTATTGAAAACCAGGCCTCTGAGGTTCTGACATAGCTCCTCGAGCAAGTTTCCAATGTGCAGACAAGACTTGCTCTGAAGGAGCCTATGGAAACCCCATAGGCTGGTATTGGAAACCAGGCCTCTGAGAAGAGATGCCTGGAAACCAAAGCAATGGATCTGATTAGGGCCTAGGGGCCTGTCCAGTTCAATGTTCTTCTCTGGGGACATCTGTCTCCGAGTCTATGTGGAGCTAGTTGCTCAGCTAGTGTCAGATCACCGCTGTTTGTTCCGAGCAGCCTACAATATTGGGATGGTCCCAGGGACATTGGAGATTTCTCCTGATTTATATGGTTGTGGCCAATGGAATATGAAGAATTCCCTTTGAGAGGGCAGGAACAATCCTGATGTGTGGTTCCAGGGGCCCTAGCATGGAGGGTGTGTGTTTTCACACAACTGTCCAAATAGCCCTGGCCTACACAACCTACAAGCTCAGGCCCCTGGAGCCAAACCTGAGGACTGTACTTGTCCTCTCAGAGGGAATTGTGTGTGCCCATTCCAAAGGCCACAACCCTTCTAATAGGATAAACCTCCAAAGTCCCTGATCCATCTCAATAGTGGTGGCTTCCCAGGAAAAACAGGGGTAATCTGAGCCCAACTGAGCACCTACCTGCACTCAGACCCATAGACAGATGTCCCCAGAGGTATGAAGGAAAGAACAGGCGCCTAGGCACTAATCAGATCCATTGCTTTGGTTTCCAGGCATCTCTCCTCAGAGGCCTGGATTTCAAAAGCAGCATATAGCTGTTTCTTGACTCACCCATCAGAAAACATCTCATCTACACATGGAAAACTTGCACGTAGGGGCTGTGTCAAAGCCTCTGTTTAGGAGAACCCTTTAGGGCCCCAGTGCCACCGCTTCATTCCAATGTCTCCATAGACACAAAAGCACATTAAGACCCATCCCCAGGGGTGTCCATTTCAACTCAGCGTCCACGGTTGCTCCCCACAGATCCAGGAGATCTAACCTGTCTTGTTGCTAGGAAACAATTGAAAATCGAGGTGGGCTACCCATCCATCCATCCTTAGAACCCTGCTCAGAATCATTGGCCTGGAGCCAAACAACAGGTCTCAATTGTCCTGCAGAAGACTCTCTGCAGTTTGGAGCTTCTCACAACACCCATCGTGGGAAAACACCCATGGCCCCGGATGCCCCCCCCCATTCATGAAGGGGCCATCAGGGACAGAAACTCCAACCTGAGCGATCGTCTGATCCTCGCCCTGACTTCAGATGCACGAGATCTCGATTCAGGTCTGTAGATTGTGCCTGCCATGGCCTCACCCAGAAACCTAAGCCTAGCTTGTGTTCTCAGACTTTTGTCGTCAGACTACTGGCCCACAAACCCTCCAGTTTGGCAATCCAGAACTACAATGCAGCACTCTGCCGGCCCTCCAGAAGAAAAACATTGTCCTCTGGGGCTACCCAGTAACCCCAAATGAGGATCAACCTGCACCGACATTGGCTGTACCCCAAATACATAGGCTGACCAGGGCACTAATGCCCTTTCTGACACAGCCTGAGCCTGGACTCCCTGGACCCTCCCAGACAGCTGGCCGCACACTGAGCACATCGAGCCGACATGGCCTTACGTCGTCATCTCTTCCCAACCTCGGTTTTCAGGTTTCAGAACCTAGACCTTATCTCCAAACACTGCCCAGGGTTGAAGGTGAAGCAGAAATCAGAACTCCTTCCCAATGGCAAGAAACCTTGTGGTTGGCATGTTGTCCAACGTTCAGTGTAGTTGAAATCAGTGTGGCCCATGAGGCCCCGCCCATGCTCGCGGGCCACATTGGTCACAAACACACATTGTGACGCTCAGGCTGAGCCCAGTCCTCAAGTAAAGCCACTCAGTGGCTGGATGAAGAGATAGCATATTGGACATGCCATGCCCCTAGGCCCCAATTTTTAACCATAGTTCGGGTTGTCCCTTCAGTCTTCCCCACGGCTTGGCTTTGGAATTCCTCTTTTGGTGGGACACCTGAGGTAACAAAACTGAAATGAGTCCTCCCATCCCACAGATTGACGAAAATCAATTGGGAATCGGGCCAAATCCTCAGAGAGGAAGATTCGTCCATGGCCCATGAGGCCTCCCCGACATTCCAAGGCCATCGCTGATACAAAATCCAGAGACAAAAGCCTGAGCAAGCACCTCAGACTCGCACTTTCTTCGTATCCAGAAGAGTTATTCTCATGGTTTGTAGATCGGGCCTGCCATACCTACGTCCCCAAAACTAAGCTGAGTTTGTGTTTTCAGACTTCTGTCCTCAAAGTCTTGGGCACAACACCCTCCAGGCTGGGCCCCTGGAGCCACACATTAGGACTGTGCCTACCAATCCATGGGAATTCTGCCCATTCCATGGTCCAAAATCGTACAAATTAGGAGAAACCTCCAAAGTCCCTGAGGCCATCCCAATAGATTTGGTCGCCCGGAACAAACAAGGGCTGTCTAACGCCAGCTGATAATCGACCTCCACTCATATCATAGATGGATGTCCCCAGAGAAGAAGATTGAACCAGACAGGACCCTAGGCCATAATAGGATCCATTGCTTTGGGTTACAGGCATGTGTCCTCAAAAGCCTGATTCCAATACGAGCATAGGGGTTTTCCTGAGGCACCCATCAGAACTCATCTCGTCTCCACAAGGAAACCTGTGCATGGAAGCCATGTCCAAAGCTTAGGAGAGTACTTCAGGGTCCCGGTGCCACCGCCCCATTCCAAGGCCCTCATGGACACAAAAACACATTAGGACCCATCCTCACGAAAGTCCATTTCAAGTCAGCCACCCCGGTTGCTCAGGCAGAGCCATCAGATCTAAACTGTCTTGTTGCTAGGAGAAAATTGGAATGCGAAGCGGGCTTCCCAGGCATCCATCCGCGAACGGTGCTCTGGAGTCATTCCATATGGAATGTCCTGGAGCTGTCCAACAGGTCTCAATTGTCCGGAAGAAGGAATCCTGGAAGGGGGCATCCCACAACTCCCAACGTGGGAAAACCTCAATGGCCTCGAGATTCTGCTCCCTTCATGAAGCTGCCGTCATGCTCAGAAACTCCAACCTGAGCCAACGTCTGATCCTCGCCCTGACTTCACATGGATGAGATATTGGTTCAGATATGCAGGGGGTACCTGCCATGCCCCGCCGAAACCCAAGTCTAGCTTGTCTTCTCAGACTTCCGTCCTCACACTCTTGGCCCCGAAGCCCTCAAGTTTGGCAATTCCGGACCCACAATGCAGCACTCTGCCTGCCCTCTAGAGAAAAAAATTATTGCCTCATGAGCTGCCCAGGCACCTTAAATGAGGGTAAACCTACACAGCACTCGACTTTACCCAAATTATATAGTCTAACCTGGGCACTAATGCACTGTCGAACACATCCTGAGCCCGGACCTCCTGACCAACACCCAGAAAGCTGACCGCACACTGAGCACATAAAACCCGCCATGGCCTTAGGTCATCATCTCTTCCCTACCTCAGTTTTCAGGCTTCAGAACGAGACCTTATCTCCAATCACTGCCCAGGGGTGAGTGTGATGTAGAAATCAGAACTCCTCTTTGCCCATGGCAAGAACCCTTGTGGTTGGCACGTTGTTCAACGTTCAGTTTTGGAGAAACCAGCATTCACCCTGAGGCACCACCCATTCTTGAGTGTTACGAGGGCATACACACGCATTGTGACCCTCAGCATAAGTCCTGTCCTCTAGTAAGTCCTCTCAGTGGCTGGACCATTAGATGTCATAATGGTCTTGACATGTCCCTAGGCCCCAATTTTTAACCAGATTTCTTATTGTCCAGTCGCCCCTCCCCAGGGTTCTACTCTGGAATCCCTCATTTGTGGGACACCAGAGGTTAAAAAAGAAAACAACAACAACAACAAAAAAAACGGACTTCTTCCAGCCCACAGAATGACCCCAAACTCTTTGGACGGGGCCAAACCACAAGAGACTAAGACTCGTCCATTTCCCATGAAGTCACCCAGAAATTGCACGACCATGAGTGACACGATATCCAGAGACAAAAACATGAGCAGGAGCCTCACACTCGCCCTTCTTTCAAATCCTGAAGAGTTCTCCTCATGGTCTGTAGATCAGTCCTACCATACCTATGACCCGAAACATAAGCCGAGTTTGTGTTTTCAGACAACTGACCAAACAGCCCTGGCCTACACAACCTACAGGCTCAGGCCCCTGGAGCCAAGCCTGAGAACTGTACTTGCCCTCTCCAAGGGAAATGTGTGTGCCCATTCCAATGGCCACAACCCTTCTAATAGGATAAACCTCCAAAGTCCCTGATCCATCTCAATAGTGGTGGCTTCCCAAAAAAGACAGGGGCAATCTGAGCCCAACTGAGCACCTACCTGCACTCAGACCCATAGACAGATGTCCCCAGAGGTAAAAAGGAAAGAACAGGCCCCTAGGCACTCATCAGATCCATTGCTTTGGTTTCCAGGCATCTCTCCTCAGAGGCCTGGATTTCAAAAGCAGCATATAGCTGTTTCTTGACTCACCCATCAGGAAACATCTTATCTACACATGGGAAACTTGCACGTTGGAGCTGTGTCAAAGCCTCTGTTTAGGATAACCCTTTAGGGCTCCAGTGCCACCGCTTCATTCCAAGGTCTCCATAGACACAAAAGCACTTTAGGACCCTTCCCCAGGGGTGTCCATTTCAACTCAGCGTCCTCGGTTGCTCCCCACAGATCCAGGAGATCTAAACTGTCTTGTTGCTAGGAGACAATTGGAATGCGAGGTGGGCTACCCAGCCATCCATCCTTAGAACCCTGCTCAGAATCATTGGCCTGGAGCCAAACAACAGGTCTCAATTGTCCTGCAGAAGACTCTCTGCTGTTTGGAGCTTCTCACAACTCCCATCGTGGGATAACACCCATGGCCTCGTGATGCCCCACCCCATTCATGAAGGTGCCATCAGGGACAGAAACTCCAACCTGAGCGATCGTCTGATCCTCGTCCTGACTTCAGATGCACGAGATCTCGATTCACGTCTGTAGATTGTGCCTGCCATGGCCTCACCCAGAAACCTAAGCCTAGCTTGTGTTCTCAGACATTTGTCGTCAGACTACTGGCTCACATGCCCCCCAGTTTGGCAATCCAGAACTACAATGCAGCACTCTGCCGGCCCTCCAGAAGAAAAACATTGTCCTCTGGGGCTTCCCAGTAACCCCAAATGAGGATCAACCTACACCGACCTTGGCTGTACCCCAAATACATAGGCTGACAAGTGCACCTATGCCCTTTCTAACACAGCCAGAGCCTGGACCCCCTGGACCCTCCCAGACAGCTGGCCGCACACTGAGCACATCGAGTCGCCATGGCCTTAGGTCGTCATCTCTTCCCAACCTCGGTTTTCAGGTTTCAGAACCTAGACCTTATCTCCAATCACTGTCCAGGGTTGAAGGTGATGCAGAAATCAGAACTCCTTCCCCATGGCAAGAAACCTTGTGTTTGGCATGTTGTCCAACGTTCAGTGTAGTTGAAACCAGTGTGGCCCATGAGGCCCCGCCCATGCTCGCGGGCCACATTGGTTACAAACACACATTGTGACCCTCAGGCTGAGCCCAGTCCTCAAGTAAGGCCACTCAGTGGCTGGATGAAGAGATAGCATATTGGGCTTGCCATGCCCCTAGGCCCCAATTTTTAACCATAGTTTGGGTTGTCTTTTCAGTTTTCCCCACGGCTTGGCTTTGGAATTCCTCTTTTGTTGGGACACCTGAGGTAACAAACCTGAAATGAGTCATCCCATCCCACAGATTGACGAAAAGCAATTGGGATTCGGGCCAAATCCTCAGAGAGGAATATTTGTCCATGGCCCATGAGGCCTCGCCGACATTCCACGGCCATCGCTGATACAAAATCCAGAGACAAAAGCCTGAGCAAGCGCCTCAGACTAGCAATTTCTTCATATCCTGAAGAGTTCTTCTCATGGTTTGTAGATCGGGCCTGCCATACCTACGTCCCCAAACCTAAGCTGAGTTTGTGTTTTCAGACTTCTGTCCTCAAAGTCCTGGGCCACACACC
This sequence comes from Mustela nivalis, assembly GCF_964662115.1. Classification (NCBI taxonomy): domain Eukaryota; kingdom Metazoa; phylum Chordata; class Mammalia; order Carnivora; family Mustelidae; genus Mustela; species Mustela nivalis. The sequence continues at coordinate 812,959 of NW_028136453.1, read as the reverse complement.
CTCCAGGCTGGGCCCCTGGAGCCACACATTAGGACTGTGCCTACCAATCCATAGGAATTCTGCCCATTCCATGGTCCAAAATCGTACAAATTAGGAGAAACCTCCAAATTCCCTGAGGCCATCCCAATAGTGTAAGTCGCCCGGAACAAACAAGGGCTGTCCGACACCAGCTGATAATCGACCTCCACTCATACCATAGATGGATGTCCCCAGAGAAGAAGATTGAACCAGACAGGACCCTAGGCCATAATAGGATCCATTGCTTTGGGTTACAGGCATGTGTCCTCAAAAGCCTGATTCCAATACGAGCATAGGGATTTTCCTGAGGCACCCATCAGAACTCATCTCGTCTCCACAAGGAAACCTGTGCATGGGAGCCATGTCCAAAGCTTAGGAGAGTACTTCAGGGTCCCGGTGCCACCGCCCCATTCCAAGGCCCTCATGGACACAAAAACACATTAGGACCCATCCTCACGAAAGTCCATTTCAACTCAGCCACCCAGGTGCTCCGGCAGAGACATCAGATCTAAACTGTCTTGTTGCTAGGAGACAATTGGAATGTGAGGCGGGCTTCCCAGGCATCCTCGCCCTGACTTCAGATGCACGAGATCTCGATTCATGTTTGTAGATTGTGCCTGCCATGGCCTCACCCAGAAACCTAAGCCTAGCTTGTGTTCTCAGACTTTTGTCGTCAGACTACTGGCCCACAAGCCCTCCAGTTTGGCAATCCAGAACTACAATGCAGCACTCTGCCGGCCCTCCAGAAGAAAAACGTTGTCCTCTGGGGCTACCCAGTAACCCCAAATGAGGATCAACCTGCACCGACCTTGGCTGTACCACAAATACATTGGCTGACCAGGGCACTAATGCCCTTTCTGACACAGCCTGAGCCTGGACCCCCTGGCCCCTCCCAGACAGCAGGCCGCACACTGAGCACATCGAGCCGCCATGGCCTTATGTCGTCATCTCTTCCCAACCTCGGTTTTCAGGTTTCAGAACCTAGACCTTATCTCCAAACACTACCAAGGGTTGAAGGTGATGCAGAAATCAGAACTCCTTCCCCATGGCAACAAACCTTTTGTTTGGCATGTTGTCCAACGTTCAGTGTAGTTGAAACCAGAGTGGCCCATGAGGCCCCACCCATGGTCGCGGGCTACATTGGTCACAAACACACATTGTGATGCTCAGGCTGAGCCCAGTCCTCAAGTAAGGCCACTCAGTGGCTGGATGAAGAGATAGAATATTGGGCATGCCATGACCCTAGGCCCCAATTTTTAACAATAGTTCGGGTTGTCCCTTCAGTCTTCCCCACGGCTTGGCTTTGGAATTCCTCTTTTGGTGGGACACCTGAGGTAACACTACTGAAAGGAGACCTGCCATCCCACAGATTGACGAAAAGCAATTGGGAATCTGGCCAAATCCTCAGAGAGCAAGATTCGTCCAAGGCCCTTGAGGCCTCCCCGACATTCCACGGCCATCGCTGATACAAAATCCAGAGACAAAAGCCTGAGCAAGAGCCTCAGACTCGCACTTTCTTCATATCCTGTAGAGTTCTTCTCATGGTTTGTCGATCGGGCCTGCCTGCCATACCTACGTCCCCAAACCTAAGCTGAGTTTGTGTTTTCAGACTTCTGTCCTCAAAGTCTTGGGCCACACACCCTCCAGGCTGGGCGCCTGGAGCCACACATTAGGACTGTGCCTACCAATCCATGGGAATTCTGCCCATTCCATGGTCCAAAATCGTACAAATTAGGAGAAACCTCCAAAGTCCCTGAGGCCATCCCAATAGTGTAGGTCGCCCGGAACAAACATGGGCTGTCTGACGCCAGCTGATAATCGACCTCCACTCATACCATAGATGTATGTCCCCAGAGAAGAAGATTGAACCAGACAGGACCTTAGGCCATAATAGGATCCATTGCTTTGGGTTATAGGCATGTGTCCTCAAAAGCCTGATTCCAATACAAGCATAGGGGTTTTCCTGAGGCTCCCATCAGAACTCATCTCGTCTCCACAAGGAAAACTGTGCATGGGAGCCATGTCCAAAGCTTAGGAGAGTACTTCAGGGTCCCGGTGCCACCGCCCCATTCCAAGGCCTTCGTGGACACAAAAACACATTAGGACCCATCCTCACGAAAGTCCATATCAACTCAGCCACTCCGGTTGCTCCGGCAGAGCCATCAGATCTAAACTGTATTGTTGCTAGGAGACAATTGGAATGCGAGGCGGGCTTCCCAGGCATCCATCCGCGAACGGTGCTCAGGAGTCATTCCATATGGGATGTCCTGGAGCTGTCCAACAGGTCTCAATTGTCCCGCAGAAGAAATCCTTGAAGGGGGCATCCCACAACTCCCAACGTGGGAAAACCTCAATGGCCTCGAGATTCTGCTCCCTTCATGAAGCGGCCGTCATGCTCAGAAACTCCAACCTGAGCCAACGTCTGATCCTCGCCCTGACTTCAGATGCATGAGATATTGGTTCAGATCTGCAGGGGGTACCTGCCGTGCCCTCGCCCTGAAACCCAAGTCTAGCTTGTCTTCTCACAATTCCGTCCTCACACTCCTGGCCCCGAAGCCCTCAAGTTTGGCAATTCCGGACCCACAATGCAGCACTCTGCCTGCCCTCTATAAAAAAAATGATTGCCTCATGAGCTGCCCAGGCACCTTAAATGAGGGTAAACCTACACAGCACTCGACTTTACCCAAATTATATAGTCTAACCTGGGCACTAATGCACTGTCGAACACAACCTAACCCGGAACTCCTGACCAACACCCAGAAAGCTGACCGCACACTGAGCACATAAAACCCGCCATGGCCTTAGGTCATCATCTCTTCCCTACCTCAGTTTTCAGGCTTCAGAAACGAGACCTTATCTCCAATCACTGCCCAGGGGTGAGTGTGATGCAGAAATCAGAACTCCTCCTTACCCATGGCAAGTACCCTTGTGGTTGGCAGTTTTCCAACGTTCAGTGTAGGAGAAACCAGCATTCACCCTGAGGCCCCGCCCATTCTTGAGTGTTACGAGGGCATACACACGCATTGTGACCCTCAGCATGAGTCCTGTCCTCTAGTAAGTCCTCTCAGTGGTTGGACCATTAGATGTCATAATGGTCTTGACATGTCCCTAGGCCCCAATTTTTAACCAGATTTCTGATTGTCCAGTCGCCCCTCCCCAGGGCTCTACTCTGGAATCCATCATTTGGTGGGACACCTGAGGTTAAAAAAGAAAACAAAAAAAAAAAAAAATCGGACTTCTTCCAGCCCACAGAATGACCCCAAACTCTTTGGACGGGGCCAAAACACCAGAGAGTAAGACTCATCCAATTCCCATGAAGTCACCCAGATATTCCACGACCTTGAGTGACACGATATCCAGAGACAAAAACTTGAGAGGAGTCTCACACTCGCCCTTCTTTCAAGACCCGAAGTGTTCTCCTCATGGTCAGTAGATCAGACCTGCCATAACTATGACCCGAAACAAAAGCCGAGTTTGTGTTTTCAGACAACTGTCCAAACAGCCCTGGCCTACACAACCTACAGGCTCAGGCCCCTGGAGCCAAACCTTAGGACTGTACTTGCCCTCTCCAAGGGAATTGTGTGTGCCCATTCCAATGGCCACAACCCTTCTAATAGGATAAACCTCCAAAGTCCCTGATCCATCTCAATAGTGGTGGCTTCCCAGGAAAAACAGGGGCAATCTGAGCCCAACTGAGCACCTACCTGCACTCAGACCCATAGACAGATGTCCCCAGAGGTAAAAAGGAAAGAACAGGCCCCTAGGCACTAATCAGATCCATTGCTTTGGTTTCCAGGCATCTCTCCTCAGAGACCTGGATTTCAAAAGCAGCATATAGCTGTTTCTTGACTCAGCCATCAGAAAACATCTCTTCTACACATGGGAAACTTGCACGTTGGATCTGTGCCAAAGCCTCTGTTTAGGAGAACCCTTTAGGGCCCCAGTGCCACCGCTTCATTCCAAGGTCTCCATAGACACAAAAGCACGTTAGGACCCATCCCCAAGGGTGTCCATTTCAACTAAGCGTCCTCGGTTGCTCCCCAAGATCCAGGAGATCTAACCTGTCTGGATGCTAGGAGACAATTGGAATGCGAGGTGGGCTACCCAGCCATCCATCCTTAGAACCCTGCTCAGAATCATTGGCCTGGAGCCAAACAACAGGTCTCAATTGTCCTGCCGAAGACTCTCTGCAGTTTGGAGCTTTTCACAACTCCCATCGTGGGAAAACACCCATGGCCTCGTGATGCCCCCCCCATTCATGAAGGGGCCATCAGGGACAGAAACTCCAACCTGAGCGATCGTCTGATCCTCGCCCTGACTTCAGATGCACGAGATCTCGATTCAGGTCTGTAGATTGTGCCTGCCATGGCCTCATCCAGAAACCTAAGCCTAGCTTGTGTTCTCAGACATTTGTCCTCAGACTACTGGCTCACAAGCCCCCCAGTTTGGCAATCCAGTACTACAATGCAGCACTCTGCCGGCCCTCCAGAAGAAAAACATTGTCCTCTGGGGCTACCCTGTAACCCCAAATGAGGATCAACCTGCACCGAACTTGGCTGTACCCCAAAAACATAGGCTGAACAGGGCACTAATGCCCTTTCTGACACAGCCTGAGCCTGGACCCCCTAGCCCCTCCCATACAGCTGGCCGCACACTGAGCACATCAAGCCGCCATGGCCTTAGGTCGTCATCTCTTCCCAACCTCTGTTTTCAGGTTTCAGAACCTAGACCTTATCTCCAATCACTGCCCAGGGTTGAGGGTGATGCAGAAATCAGAACTCCTTCTCCATGGCAAGAAACCTTGTGGTTGGCATGTTGTCCAACGTTCAGTGTAGTTGAAACCAGTGTGGCCCATGAGGCCCCGCCCATGCTCGCGGGCCACATTGGTCACAAACACACATTGTGACGCTCAGGCTGAGCCCAGTCCTCAAGTAAGGCCACTCAGTGGCTGGATGAAGAGATAGCATATTGGGCTTGGCATGCCCCTAGGCCCCAAATTTTAACCATACTCGTGTGTCCCTTCAGTCTTCTCCAGGGCTTGGCTTTGGAATTCCTCTTTTGGTGGGACACCTGAGGTAACAAAACTGAAATGAGTCCTCCCATCCCACAGATTGACGAAAAGCAATTGGGAATCGGGCCAAATCCTCAGAGAGGAAGATTCGTCCATGGCCCATGAGGCTTCCCCGACATTCCACGGCCATCGCTGATACAAATTCCAGAGACAAAAGCCTGAGCAAGCGCCTCAGACTCGCACTTTCTTCATATCCTGAAGAGTTCTTCTCATGGTTTGTAGATCGGGCCTGCCATACCTACGTCCCCAAACATAAGCTGAGTTTGTGTTTTCAGACTTCTGTCCTCAAAGTCTTGGGCCACACACCCTCCAGGCTGGGCCCCTGGAGCCACACATTAGGACTGTGCCTACCAATCCATAGGAATTCTGCCCATTCCGGGGTCAAAAATCGTACAAATTAGGAGAAACCTCCAAAGTCCCTGAGGCCATCCCAATAGAGTAGGTCGCCTGGAACAAAAAGGGCTGTCTGAAACCAGTTGATAATTGACCTCCACTCATACCATAGATGGATGTCCCCAGAGAAGAAGATTGAAACAGACAAGATTCTCGGCCATAATAGGATCCATTGCTTTGGGTTACAGGCATGTGTCCTCAAAAGCCTGATTCCAATACGAGCATAGGGGTTTTCCTGAGGCACCCATCAGAACTCATCTCGTCTCCACAAGGAAACCTGTGCATGGGAGCCATGTCCAAAGCTTAGGAGAGTACTTCAGGGTCCCGGTGCCACTGCCTGATTCCAAGGCCCTCATGGACACAAAAACACATTAGGACCCATCCTCAGGTAAGTCCCTTTCAACTCAGCCACCCCGGTTGCTCCGGCAGAGCCATCAAATCTAAACTGTCTTGTTGCTAGGAGACAATTGGAATGCGAGGCGGGCTTCCCAGGCATCCATCCGCGAACGGTGCTCTGGAGTCATTCCATATGGGATGTCCTAGAGCTGTCTAACAGGTCTCAATTGTCCCGCAGAAGGAATCCTTGAAGGGGGCATCCCACAACTCCCAAAATGGGAAAACCTCAATGGCCTCGAGATTCCGCTCCCTTCATGAAGCGGCCGTCATGCTCAGAAACTCCAACCTGAGCCAACGTCTGACCTCGCCCTGACTTCAGATGCATGAGATATTGGTTCAGATCTGCAGGGGGTACCTGCCGTGCCCTCGCCCTGAAACCCAAGTCCAGCTTGTCTTCTCAGACTTCCGTCCTCACACTCCTGGCCCCGAACCCTCAAGTTTGGCAATTCCGGACCCACAATGCAGCACTCTGCCTGCTCTCTAGAAAAAAAATTATTGCCTCATGAGCTGCCCAGGCACTTTAATGAGGGTAAACTTACACAGCACTCGACTTTACCCAAATTATATAGTCTAACCTGGGCACTAATGCACTGTCGAACACAACCTGAGCCCGGACCTCCTGACCAACACCCAGAAAGCTGACAGCACACTGAGCACATAAAAGCCGCCATGGCCTTAGGTCATCATGTCTTCCCTACCTCAGTTTTCAGGCTACAGAACCGAGACCTTATTTCCAATCACTGCCCAGGGGGGAGTGTGATGCAGAAATCAGAACTCCTACTTACCCATGGCAAGAACCCTTGTGGTTGCCATGTTGTCCAACGTTCAGTGTAGGAGAAACCAGTATTCACCCTGAGGCCCCGCCCATTCTTGAGTGCGACTAGGGCATACACAAGCATTGTGACCCTCAGCATTAGTCCTGTCCTCTTGTAAGTCCTCTCAGTGGCTGGACCATTAGATGTCATAAAGGGCTTGATATTTCCCTAGGCCCCAATTTTTAACCAGAATTCTGATTGTCCAGTCGCCCCTCCCCAGGGCTCTACTCTGGAATCCATCATTTGGTGGGACAGCTGAGGTTAAAAAAGAAAACAACAACAACAACAACAGCAAAAAAAACGGTCTTCTTCCAGCCCACAGAATGACCCCAAACTCTTTGGACGGGGCCAAACCACCAGAGAGTAAGACTCATCTATTCCCATGAAGTCACCCAGAAATTCCACGACCGTGAGTGACACGATATCCCGAGACAAAAACTTGAGCAGGAGCCTCACACTCGCCCTTCTTTCAAATCCCGAAAAGTTCTCCTCATGGTCTGTAGATCAGTCCTGCCATACCTATGACCCGAAACATAAGCAGAGTTTGTGTTTTCAGACAACTGTCCAAACAGCCCTGGCCTACACAACTTACAGGCTCAGGCCCCTGGAGCCAAACCTGAGGACTGTACTTGCCCTCTCCAAGGAAATTGTGTGTGCCCATTCCAATGTCCTCAACACTTCTAATAGGATAAACCTCTAAAGTCACTGATCCATCTCAATAGTGGTGGCTTCCCAGGAAAAACAGGGGCAATCTGACCCAACTGAGCACCTACCTGCACTCAGACCCATAGACAGATGTCCCCAGAGGTAAAAAGGAAAGACAAGGCCCCTAGGCACTAATCAGATCCATTGCTTTGGTTTCCAGGCATCTCTCCTCAGAAGCCTGGATTTCAAAAGCAGCATATAGCTGTTTCTTGACTCACCCATCAGAAAACATCTCATCTACACATGGGAAACTTGCACGTTGGAGCTGTGTCAAAGCCTCTGTTTAGGAGAACCCTTTAGGGGCCCAGTGCCACCGCTTCATTCCAAGGTCTCCATAGACACAAAAGCACGTTAGGACCCATCCCCAGGGGTGTCCATTTCAACTCAGCGTCCTCGGTTGCTCCCCACAGATCCAGGAGATATAACCTGTCTTGTTGCTAGGAGACTATTGGAATGCGAGGTGGAATACCCAGCCATCCATCCTTAGAACCCTGCTCAGAATCATTGGCCTGGAGCCAAACAACAGGTCTCAATTGTCCTGCAGAAGACTCCCTGCAGTTTGGAGCTTCTCACACACAACTCGCATCGTGGGAAAACACCCATGACCTCGTGATGCCCCCCCATTCATGAAGGGGCCATCAGGGACAGAAACTCCAACCTGAGCGATCCTCTGATCCTCGCCCTGACTTCAGATGCACGAGATCTCGATTCAGGTCTGTAGATTGTGCCTGCCATGGCCTCACCCAGAAACCTAAGCCTAGCTTGTGTTCTCAGACTTTTGTCGTCAGAATACTGGCCCACAAGCCCTCCAGTTTGGCAAACCAGAACTACAATGCAGCACTCTGACGGCCCTCCAGAAGAAAAACATTGACCTCTGGGGCTACCCAGTAACCCCAAATGAGGATCAACCTGCACCGACCTTGGCTGTACCCCAAATATATAGGCTGACCAGGGCACTAATGCCATTTCTGACACGGCCTGAGCCTGGACTCCCTGGCCAGTCCCAGACAGCTGGCCGCACATTGAGCACATCGAGCCTCCGTGGCCTTAGGTCGTCATTTCTTCCCAACCTCGGTTTCCAGGTTTCAGAACCTAGACCTTATCTCCAATCACTGTCCAAGGTTGAAGGTGATGCAGAAATCAGAACTCCTTCCCCATGGCAAGAAACCTTGTGTTTGGCATGTTGTCCAACGTTCAGTGTGGTTGAAACCAGTGTGGCCCATGAGGCCCCGCCCATGCTCACGGGCCACATTGGTCACAAACACACATTGTGACCCTCAGGCTGAGCCCAGTCCTCAAGTAAGGCCACTCAGTGGCTGGATGAAGAGATAGCATATTGGGCTTGTCATGCCCCTAGGCCCCAATTTTTAACCATAGTTTGGATTGTCCCTTCAGTCTTCCCCACGGCTTGGCTTTGGAATTCCTCTTTTGGTGGGACACCTGAGGTAACAAAACTGAAATGAGTCCTCCCATCCCACAGATTGACGAAAAGCAATTGGGAATCGGGCCAAATCCTCAGAGAGGAAGTTTCGTTCCTGGCCCATGAGGCCTCCCCGACATTCCACGGCCATCACTGATACAAAATCCAGAGACAAAAGCCTGAGAAATCGCCACAGACTCGCACTTTCTTCATATCCTGTAGAGTTCTTCTCATGGTTTGTAGATCTGGCCTGCCATACCTACTTCCCCAAACCTAAGCTGAGTTTGTTTTCAGACAACTGTCCAAACAGCCCTGGCCTACACAACCTACAGGCTCAGACCCTGGAGCCAAACCTAAGGACTGTACTTGCCCTCTCCAAGGGAATTGTTTGTGCCCATTCCAATGGCCACAACCCTTCTAATAGGATAAAGCTCCAAAGTCCCTGATCCATCTCAATAGTGGTGGCTTCCCAGGAAAAACAGGAGCAATCTGAGCCCAAATGAGCACCTACCTACACTCAGACCCCTAGACAGAGGTCCCCAGAGGTAAAAAGGAAAGAAAAGGCCCCTAGGCACTAATCAGATCCATTGCTTTGGTTTCCAGGCATCTCTCCTCAGAGTCCTGGATTTCAAAAGCAGCATATAGCTGTTTCTTGATTCACCCATCAGAAAACATCTCATCTACACATGGGAAACTTGCACGTTGGAGCTGTGTCAAAGCCTCTGTTTAGGAGAACCCTTTAGGGCCCCATTGCCACCGCTTCATTCCAAGGTCTCCATAGACACAAAAGCACGTTAGGACCCATCCCCAGGGGTGTCCATTTCAACCCAGCATCCTCGTTAGCTCCCCACAGATCCAGGAGATCTAACCTGTCTTTTTGCTAGGAGACAATTGGAATGCGAGGTGGGCTACCCAGGGATCCATCCTTAGAATCCTGCTCAGAATCATTGGCCTGGAGCCAAACAACAGGTCTCAATTGTCCCGCAGAAGACTCTCTGCAGTTTGGAGCTTCTCACAACTCCCATAGTGGGAAAACCCCCATGGCCTCGTGATGCCCCCCCATTCATGAAGGGGCCATCAGGACAGAAACTCCAACCTGAGCGATCATCTGATCCTCGCCCTGACTTCAGATGCACGAGATCTCGATTCAGGTCTGTAGATTGTGCCTTCCATGGCCTCACCCAGAAACCTAAGCCTAGCTTGTGTTCTCAGACTTTTGTCGTCAGACTACTGGCCTACAAGCCCTCCATTTGGCAATCCAGAACTACAATGCAGCACTTTGCCTGCCCTCCAGAGGAAAAACATTGTCCTCTGGGGCTACCCAGTAACCCCAAATGAGGATCAACCTGCACCGACCTTGGCTGTACCCCAAATACATAGGCTGACCAGGGCACTAATGCGCTTTCTGACACAGCCTGAGCCTGGACCCCCTGGCCCCTCCCAGACAGCTGGCCGCACACTGAGCACATCGATCCGCCATGGTCTTATGTCGTCATCTCTTCCCAACCTCGGTTTTCAGGTTTCAGAACCTAGACCTTATCTCTGATCACTGCCCAGGTTGAAGGTGATGCAGAAATCAGAACTCCTTCCCCATGGCAAGAAACCTTAAGTTGGCATGTTGTCCAACGTTCAGTGTCCTTGAAACCAGTGTGGCCCATGAGGCCCCGCCCATGCTCGCGGGCCACATTGGTCACAAACTCACATTGTGACCCTCAGGCTGAGCCCAGTCCTCAAGTAAGGCCACTCAGTGGCTGGATGAAGAGATAGCATATTGGGCTTGCCATGCCCCTAGGCCCCCACTTTTAACCATAGTTCGGGATGTTTCTTCAGTCTTCCCCACGGCTTGGATTTGGAATTCCTCTTTTGGTGGGATCCCTGTGGTAACAAACCTGAAAGGAGACCTCCCATCCCACAGAATGACGAAAAGCAATGGGGAATCGGGCCAAATCCTCAGAGAGGAAGATTCGTCCATGGCCCATGAGGCCTCCCCGACAGTCCACGGCCATCGCTGATATAATACCCAGAGACAATAGCCTGAGCAAGCGCCTCACACTCGCACTTTTTTCATATCCTGAAGCGTTCTTCTCATGGTTTGTCGATCGGGCCTGCCATACCTACGTCCCCAAACCTAAGCTGAGTTTGTGTTTTCAGACTTCTGTCTTCAAAGTCTTGGGCCACACACCCTCCAGGCTGGGCGCCTGGAGCCACACATTAGGACTGTGCCTACCAATCCATGGGAATTCTGCCCATTCCATGGTCCAAAATCGTACAAATTAGGAGAAACCTCCAAAGTCCCTAAGGCCATCCCAATAGTGTAGGTCGCCCGGAACAAACAAGGGCTGTCTGACACCAGCTGATAATCGACCTTCACTCATACCATAGATGGATGTCCCCAGAGAAGAATATTGAACCAGACAACACCCTAGGCCATAATAGGATCCATTGCTTTGGGTTACAGGCATGTGTCTTCAAAAGCCTGATTCCAATACGAGCATACGGGTTTTCCTGAGGCACCCATCAGAACTCATCTCGTCTCCACAAGGAAACCTGTGCATGGGAGACATGTCCAAAGCTTAGGAGAGTACATCAGGATCCCGGTGCCACCGCCCCATTCCAAGGCCCTCATGCCACCCCGGTTGCTCCGGCAGAGCCATCAGATCAAAACTGTATTGTTGGTAGGAGACAATTAGAATGCGAGGCGGGCTTCCCAGGCATCCATCCGTGAACGGTGCTCTGGAGTCATTCCATATGGGATGTCCTGGAGCTGTCCAACATGTCTCAATTGTCCCGCAGAAGGAATCCTTGAAGGGGGCATCCAACAACTCCCAACGTGGGAGAACCTCAATGGCCCCGAGATTCCGCTCCCTTCATAAAGCGGCCGTCATGCACAGGAACTCCAACCTGAGCCAACGTCTGACCTCGCCCTGACTTCAGATGCATGAGATATTGGTTCAGATCTGCAGGGGGTACCTGCCGTGCCCTCGCCCTGAAACCCAAGTCCAGCTTGTCTTCTCAGACTTCCGTCCTCACACTCCTGGCCCCGAACCCTCAAGTTTGGCAATTCCGGACCCACAATGCAGCACTCTGCCTGCTCTCTAGAAAAAAAATTATTGCCTCATGAGCTGCCCAGGCACTTTAATGAGGGTAAACTTACACAGCACTCGACTTTACCCAAATTATATAGTCTAACCTGGGCACTAATGCACTGTCGAACACAACCTGAGCCCGGACCTCCTGACCAACACCCAGAAAGCTGACAGCACACTGAGCACATAAAAGCCGCCATGGCCTTAGGTCATCATGTCTTCCCTACCTCAGTTTTCAGGCTACAGAACCGAGACCTTATTTCCAATCACTGCCCAGGGGGGAGTGTGATGCAGAAATCAGAACTCCTACTTACCCATGGCAAGAACACTTGTGGTTGCCATGTTGTCCAACGTTCAGTGTAGGAGAAACCAGTATTCACCCTGAGGCCCCGCCCATTCTTGAGTGCGACTAGGGCATACACAAGCATTGTGACCCTCAGCATTAGTCCTGTCCTCTTGTAAGTCCTCTCAGTGGCTGGACCATTAGATGTCATAAAGGGCTTGACATTTCCCTAGGCCCCAATTTTTAACCAGAATTCTGATTGTCCAGTCGCCCCTCCCCAGGGCTCTACTCTGGAATCCATCATTTGGTGGGACACCTGAGGTTAAAAAAGAAAACAACAACAACAACAACAACAAAAAAAACGGTCTTCTTCCAGCCCACAGAATGACCCCAAACTCTTTGGACGGGGCCAAAACACCAGAGAGTAAGACTCATCTATTCCCATGAAGTCACCCAGAAATTCCACGACCATGAGTGACACGATATCCCGAGACAAAAACTTGAGCCGGAGCCTCACACTCGCCCTTCTTTCAAATCCCGAAAAGTTCTCCTCATGGTCTGTAGATCAGGCCTGCCATACCTATGACCCGAAACATAAGCCGAGTTTGTGTTTTCAGACAACTGTCCAAACAGCCCTGGCCTACACAACCTACAGGCTCAGGCCCCTGGAGCCAAACCTGAGGACTGTACTTGCCCTCTCCAAGGAAATTGTGTGTGCCCATTCCAATGTCCTCAACACTTCTAATAGGATAAACCTCTAAAGTCACTGATCCATCTCAATAGTGGTGGCTTCCCAGGAAAAACAGGGGCAATCTGACCCAACTGAGCACCTACCTGCACTCAGACCCATAGACAGATGTCCCCAGAGGTAAAAAGGAAAGACAAGGCCCCTAGGCACTAATCAGATCCATTGCTTTGGTTTCCAGGCATCTCTCCTCAGAAGCCTGGATTTCAAAAGCAGCATATAGCTGTTTCTTGACTCACCCATCAGAAAACATCTCATCTACACATGGGAAACTTGCACGTTGGAGCTGTGTCAAAGCCTCTGTTTAGGAGAACCCTTTAGGGGCCCAGTGCCACCGCTTCATTCCAAGGTCTCCATAGACACAAAAGCACGTTAGGACCCATCCCCAGGGGTGTCCATTTCAACTCAGCGTCCTCGGTTGCTCCCCACAGATCCAGGAGATATAACCTGTCTTGTTGCTAGGAGACTATTGGAATGCGAGGTGGAATACCCAGCCATCCATCCTTAGAACCCTGCTCAGAATCATTGGCCTGGAGCCAAACAACAGGTCTCAATTGTCCTGCAAAAGACTCCCTGCAGTTTGGAGCTTCTCACACACAACTCGCATCGTGGGAAAACACCCATGACCTAGTGATGCCCCCCCATTCATGAAGGGGCCATCAGGGACAGAAACTCCAACCTGAGCGATCCTCTGATCCTCGCCCTGACTTCAGATGCACGAGATCTCGATTCAGGTCTGTAGATTGTGCCTGCCATGGCCTCACCCAGAAACCTAAGCCTAGCTTGTGTTCTCAGACTTTTGTCGTCAGAATACTGGCCCACAAGCCCTCCAGTTTGGCAATCCAGAACTACAATGCAGCACTCTGACGGCCCTCCAGAAGAAAAACATTGACCTCTGGGGCTACCCAGTAACCCCAAATGAGGATCAACCTGCACCGACCTTGGCTGTACCCCAAATATATAGGCTGACCAGGGCACTAATGCCATTTCTGACACGGCCTGAGCCTGGACTCCCTGGCCAGTCCCAGACAGCTGGCCGCACATTGAGCACATCGAGCCTCCGTGGCCTTAGGTCGTCATTTCTTCCCAACCTCGGTTTCCAGGTTTCAGAACCTAGACCTTATCTCCAATCACTGTCCAAGGTTGAAGGTGATGCAGAAATCAGAACTCCTTCCCCATGGCAAGAAACCTTGTGTTTGGCATGTTGTCCAACGTTCAGTGTGGTTGAAACCAGTGTGGCCCATGAGGCCCCGCCCATGCTCACGGGCCACATTGGTCACAAACACACATTGTGACCCTCAGGCTGAGCCCAGTCCTCAAGTAAGGCCACTCAGTGGCTGGATGAAGAGATAGCATATTGGGCTTGTCATGCCCCTAGGCCCCAATTTTGAACCATAGTTCGGCTTGTCCCTTCAGTCTTCCCCACGGCTTTGCTTTGGAATTCCTCTTTTGGTGGGACACCTGAGGTAACAAACCTGAAATGAGTCCTCCAATCCCACAGATTGACGAAAAGCAATTGGGAATCGGGACAAATCTTCAGAGAGGAAGTATCGTTCCTGGCCCATGAGGCCTCCCCGAAATTCCACGGCCATCACTGATACAAAATCCAGAGACAAAAGCCTGAGAAATCGCCACAGACTCGCACTTTCTTCATATCCTGAAGAGTTCTTCTCATGGTTTGTAGATCTGGCCTGCCATACCTACTTCCCCAACCTAAGCTGAGTTTTTTTTCAGACAACTGTCCAAACAGCCCTGGCCTACACAACCTACAGGCTCAGACCCTGGAGCCAAACCTGAGGACTGTACTTGCCCTCTCCAAGGGAATTGTTTGTGCCCATTCCAATGGCCACAACCCTTCTAATAGGATAAAGCTCCAAAGTCCCTGATCCATCTCAATAGTGGTGGCTTCCCAGGAAAAACAGGAGCAATCTGAGCCCAAATGAGCACCTACCTACACTCAGACCCCTAGACAGAGGTCCCCAGAGGTAAAAAGGAAAGAAAAGGCCCCTAGGCACTAATCAGATCCATTGCTTTGGTTTCCAGGCATCTCTCCTCAGAGTCCTGGATTTCAAAAGCAGCATATAGCTGTTTCTTGATTCACCCATCAGAAAACATCTCATCTACACATGGGAAACTTGCACGTTGGAGCTGTGTCAAAGCCTCTGTTTAGGAGAACCCTTTAGGGCCCCATTGCCACCGCTTCATTCCAAGGTCTCCATAGACACAAAAGCACGTTAGGACCCATCCCCAGGGGTGTCCATTTCAACCCAGCATCCTCGTTAGCTCCCCACAGATTCAGGAGATCTAACCTGTCTTTTTGCTAGGAGACAATTGGAATGCGAGGTGGGCTACCCAGGGATCCATCCTTAGAATCCTGCTCAGAATCATTGGCCTGGAGCCAAACAACAGGTCTCAATTGTCCCGCAGAAGACTCTCTGCAGTTTGGAGCTTCTCACAACTCCCATAGTGGGAAAACCCCCATGGCCTCGTGATGCCCCCCCATTCATGAAGGGGCCATCAGGACAGAAACTCCAACCTGAGCGATCGTCTGATCCTCGCCCTGACTTCAGATGCACGAGATCTCGATTCAGGTCTGTAGATTGTGCCTTCCATGGCCTCACCCAGAAACCTAAGCCTAGCTTGTGTTCTCAGACTTTTGTCGTCAGACTACTGGCCTACAAGCCCTCCATTTGGCAATCCAGAACTACAATGCAGCACTTTGCCTGCCCTCCAGAGGAAAAACATTGTCCTCTGGGGCTACCCAGTAACCCCAAATGAGGATCAACCTGCACCGACCTTGGCTGTACCCCAAATACATAGGCTGACCAGGGCACTAATGCGCTTTCTGACACAGCCTGAGCCTGGACCCCCTGGCCCCTCCCAGACAGCTGGCCGCACACTGAGCACATCGATCCGCCATGGTCTTAGGTCGTCATCTCTTCCCAACCTCGGTTTTCAGGTTTCAGAACCTAGACCTTATCTCTGATCACTGCCCAGGTTGAAGGTGATGCAGAAAACAGAACTCCTTCCCCATGGCAAGAAACCTTAAGTTGGCATGTTGTCCAACGTTCAGTGTCATTGAAACCAGTGTGGCCCATGAGGCCCCGCCCATGCTCGCGGGCCACATTGGTCACAAACACACATTGTGACCCTCAGGCTGAGCCCAGTCCAAGTAAGGCCACTCAGTGGCTGGATGAAGAGATAGCATATTGGGCTTGCCATGCCCCTAGGCCCCCACTTTTAACCATAGTTCGGGATGTTTCTTCAGTCTTCCCCACGGCTTGGATTTGGAATTCCTCTTTTGGTGGGATCCCTGTGGTAACAAACCTGAAAGGAGACCTCCCATCCCACAGAATGACGAAAAGCAATTGGGAATCGGGCCAAATCCTCAGAGAGGAAGATTCGTCCATGGCCCATGAGGCCTCCCCGACATTCCACGGCCATCGCTGATACAATACCCAGAGACAATAGCCTGAGCAAGCGCCTCACACTCGCACTTTCTTCATATCCTGAAGCGTTCTTCTCATGCTTTGTCGATCGGGCCTGCCATACCTACGTCCCCAAACCTAAGCTGAGTTTGTGTTTTCAGACTTCTGTCTTCAAAGTCTTGGGCCACACACCCTCCAGGCTGGGCGCCTGGAGCCACACATTAGGACTGTGCCTACCAATCCATGGGAATTCTGCCCATTCCATGGTCCAAAATCGTACAAATTAGGAGAAACCTCCAAAGTCCCTAAGGCCATCCCAATAGTGTAGGTCGCCCGGAACAAACAAGGGCTGTCTGACACCAGCTGATAATCGACCTTCACTCATACCATAGATGGATGTCCCCAGAGAAGAATATTGAACCAGACAACACCCTAGGCCATAATAGGATCCATTGCTTTGGGTTACAGGCATGTGTCCTCAAAAGCCTGATTCCAATACGAGCATACGGGTTTTCCTGAGGCACCCATCAGAACTCATCTCGTCTCCACAAGGAAACCTGTGCATGGGAGACATGTCCAAAGCTTAGGAGAGTACATCAGGATCCCGGTGCCACCGCCCCATTCCAAGGCCCTCATGCCACCAGGGTTGCTCCGGCAGAGCCATCAGATCAAAACTGTATTGTTGGTAGGAGACAATTGGAATGCGAGGCGGGCTTCCCAGGCATCCATCCGTGAACGGTGCTCTGGAGTCATTCCATATGGGATGTCCTGGAGCTGTCCAACATGTCTCAATTGTCCCGCAGAAGGAATCCTTGAAGGGGGCATCCCACAACTCCCAACGTGGGAGAACCTCAATGGCCCCGAGATTCCGCTCCCTTCATAAAGCGGCCGTCATGCACAGGAACTCCAACCTGAGCCAACGTCTGATCCTCGCCTTGACTTCAGAAGCATGAGATATTGGTTCAGATCTGCAGGGGGTACCTGTCGTGCCCTCGCCCTGAAACCCAAGTCTAGCTTGTCTTCTCACACTTCCGTCCTCAAACTCCTGGCCCCGAAGTCCTAAAATTTGGCAATTCTGAACCCACAATGCAGCACTCTGCCGGTCCTCTAGAAAAAAAAAATTATTGCCTCATGAGCTGCCCAGGCACCTTAAATGAGGATAAACCTACACAGCACTCGACCTTACCCAAATTATATAGTCTAACTTGGGCACTAATGCACTGTCGAACACAACCTGAGCCCAGACCTCCTGAACAACACCCAGAAAGCTGACCGCACACTGAGCACATAAAACCCGCCATGGCCTTAGGTCATCATCTCTTCCCTACCTCAGTTTTCAGGCTTCAGAACCGAGACATTATCTCCAATCACTGCCCAGGGGTGATTCTGATGCAGAAATCAGAACTCTTCCTTACCCTTGGCAAGAACCCTTGTGGTTGGCACGTTGTCCAACGTTCAGTGTAGGAGAAACCATCATTCACCATGAGGCCCCGCCCATTCTTGAGTGGGACGAGGGCATACACACGCATTGTGACCCTCAGCATGAGTCCTGTCCTCTAGTAATTCCTCTCAGAGGCTGGACCTTTAGATGTAATAATGGGCTTGACATGTCCCTAGGCCCCAATTTTTAACCAGATTTCTGACTGTCCAGTCGCCCCTCCCCAGGTCTCTACTCTGGAATCCCTCATTTGGTGGGACACCTGAGGTTAAAAAAGAAAACAACAACAACAACAACAAAAAAAAAACGGACTTCTTCCAGCCCACAGAATGACCCCAATCTTTTTGGACGGGGCTAAACCACCAGAGAGTAAGACTCGTCCATTTCCCATAAAGTCACCCAGAAATTCCACGACCATGAGTGACACGATATACAGAGACAAAAACTTGAGCAGGAGCCTCACACTCGCCCTTCTTCCAAATCCCGAAGAGTTCTCCTCATGGTCAGTAGATCAGTCCTGCCATACCTATGACCCGAAACATAAGCCGAGTTTGTGTTTTCAGACAACTGTCCAAACAGCCCTGGCCTACACAACCTACAGGCTCAGGCCCCTGGAGCCAAACCTGAGGACTGTACTTGCCCTCTCCAAGGGAATTGTGTGTGCCCATTCCAATGGCCACAACCCTTCTAATAGGATATACCTCCAAAGTCCCTGATCCATCTCAAAAGTGGTGACTTCCCAGGAAAAACAGGGGCAATCTGAGCCCAAATGAGCACCTACCTACACTCAGACCCATAGACAGATGTCCCAAGAAATAAAAAGGAAAGAACAGGACCCTAGGCACTAATCAGATCCATTGCTTTGGTTTCCAGGCATCTCTGCTCAGAGGCCTGGATTTCAAAAGCAGCATATAGCTGTTTCTTGATTCACCCATCAGAAAACATCTCATCTACACATGGGAAACTTGCACGTTGGAGCTGTGTCAAAGCCTCTGTTTACGAGAACCCGTTAGGGCACCAGTGCCACCTCTTCATTCCAAGGTCTCCATAGACACAAAAGCACATTAGGACCCATCCTTAGGGGTGTCCATTTCAACTCAGCATCCTCGGTTGCTCCCCACAGATCCAGGAGATCTAACCTGTCTTGTTGCTAGGAGACAATTGGAATGCGAGGTGGGCTACGCAGCCATCCATCCTTAGAACCCTGCTCAGAATCATTGGCCTGGAGCCAAGCAACGGTCTCAATTGACCTGCAGAAGACTCTCTGCAGTTTGGAGCTTCTCATAACTCTCATCTTGGGAAAACCCCCATGGCCTCGTATTGCCCCCCCCCATTCATGAAGGGGCCATCAGGGACAGAAACTCCAACCTGAGCGATCGTCTGATCCTCGTCCTGACTTCAGATGCACGAGATCTCGATTCACGTCTGTAGATTGTGCCTGCCATGGCCTCACCCAGAAACCTAAGCATAGCTTGTGTTCTCAGACTTTTGTCGTCAGACTACTGGCTCACAAGCCCTCCAGTTTGGCAATCCAGAACTACAATGCAGCACTCTGCCGGCCCTCCAGAAGAAAAACATTGTCCTCTGGGGCTACCCAGTAACACCAAATGAGGATAAACCTGCACCGACCTTGGCTGTACCCCAAATACTTATGCTGACCAGGGCACTAATGCCCTTTCTGACACAGCCTGAGCCTGGACTCCCAGGCCCGTCTCAGACAGCTGGCCGCACACTGAGCACATCGAGCCTCCGTGGCCTTAGATCGTCATCTCTTCCCAACCTCGGTTTCCAGGTTTCAGAACCTAGACCTTATCTCCAAGTCCTGCCCTGGGTTGAAGGTGATGCAGAAATCAGAACTCCTTCCCCATGGCAAGAAACCTTAAGTTGGCATGTTGTCCAACGTTCAGTGTGGTTGAAACCAGTGTGGCCCATGAGGCCCCGCCCATGCTCGCGGGCCACATTGGTCACAAACACACATTGTGACCTTCAGGCTGAGCCCAGTCCTCAAGTAAGGCCACTCAGTGGCTGGATGAAGAGATAGCATATTGGGCTTGCCATGCCCCAGGGCCCCCACTTTTAACCATAGTTCGGGATGTCCCTTCAGTCTTCCCCACGGCTTGGATTTGGAATTCCTCTTTTGGTGGGACACCTGAGGTAATAAACCTGAAAGGAGACCATCCATCCCACAGAATGACGAAAAGCAATTGGGAATCGGGCCAAATCCTCAGAGAGGAAGATTCGTCCATGGCCCATGAGGCCTCCGCGAAATTCCACGGCCATCGCTGATACAAAATCCAGAGACAAAAGCCTGAGCAAGCGCCTCAGACTCGTACTTTCTTTATATCCTGAAGAGTTCTTCTCATGGTTTGTCGATCGGGCCTGCCTGCCATACCTACGTTCCCAAACCTAAGCTGAGTTTGTGTTTTCAGACTTCTGTCCTCAAAGTCTTGGGCCACACAGTCTCCAGGCTGGGCGCCTGGAGCCACACATTAGGACTGTGCCTACCAATCCATGGGAATTCTGCCCATTCCATGATCCAAAATCGTACAAATTAGGAGAAACCTCCAAAGTCCCTGAGGCCATCCCAATAGTGTAGGTCGCCCGGAACAAACAAGGGCTGTCTGACACCAGCTGATAATCGACCTCCACTCATACCATAGATGGATGTCCCCAGAGAAGAAGATTGAACCAGACAGGACCGTAGGCCATAATAGGATCCATTGCTATGGGTTACAGGCATGTGTCCTCAAAAGCCTGATTCCAATACGAGCATAGGGGTTTTACTGAGGCACCCATCAGAACTCAATTCGTCTCCACAAGTAAACCTGTGCATGGGAGCCATGTCCATAGCTTAGGAGAGTACTTCAGGGTCCTGGTGCCACTGCCCCATTCCAAGGCCCTCATGGACACAAAAACACATTAGGACCCATCCTCAGGAAAGTCCATTTCAACTCAGCCACCCCGGTTGCTCCGGCAGAGCCATCAGATCTAAACTGTCTTGTTGTTAGGAGACAATTGGAATGCGAGGCGGGCTTCCCAGGCATCCATCCGTGAACGGTGCTCTGGAGTCATTCCATATGGGATGTCCTGGAGCTGTTCAACAGGTCTCAATTGTCCCGCAGAAGGAATCCTTGAAGGGGGCATCCCACAACTCCCAACGTGGGAAAACCTTAATGGCCCCGAGATACCGCTCCCTTAATAAAGCGGCCGTCATGCACAGGAACTCCAACCTGAGCCAACATCTTATCCTCGCCCTGACTTCAGAAGCATGAGATATTGGTTCAGATCTGCAGGGGGTACCTGTCGTGCCCTCGCCCTGAAACCCAAGTCTAGCTTGTCTTCTCACAATTCCGTCCTCAAACTCCTGGCCCCGAAGTCCTAAAATTTGGCAATTCCGGACCCACAATGCAGCACTCTGCCGGCCCTCTAGAAAAAAAAAATTATTGCCTCATGAGCTGCCCAGGCAACTTAAATGAGGATAAACCTACACAGCACTCGACCTTACCCATATTATATAGTCTAACCTGGGCACTAATGCACTGTCGAGCACAACCTGAGCCCGGACCTCCTGACCAACACCCAGAAAGCTGACCGCACACTGAGCACATAAAACCCGCCATGGCCTTAGGTCATCATCTCTTCCCTACCTCAGTTTTCAGGCTTCAGAACCGAGACCTTATCTCCAATCACTGCCCAGGGGTGAGTCTGATGCAGAAATCAGAACTCCTCCTTACCCATGGCAAGAACCCTTGTGGTTGGCACGTTGTCCAACGTTCAGTGTAGGAGAAACCAGCATTCACCCTGAGGCCCCGCCCATTCTTGAGTGCGACGAGGGCATACACTCGCATTGTGACCCTCAGCATGAGTCCTGTCCTCTAGTAAGTCCTCTCAGTGGTTGGACCTTTAGATGTCATAATGGGCTTGACATGTCACTAGGTCCCAATTTTTAACCAGATTTCTGACTGTCCAGTCGCCCCTCCCCAGGTCTCTACTCTGGAATCCCTCATTTAGTGGGACACCTGAGGTTAAAAAAGAAAACAACAACAACAACAACAAAAAAAAACGAACTTCTTCCAGCCCACAGAATGACCCCAAACTCTTTGGACGGGGCCAAACCACCAGAGAGTAAGACTCGTCCATTTCCCATGTAGTCACCCAGAAATTCCACGACCATGAGTGACACGATATCCAGAGACAAAAACTTGAGCAGGAGCCTCACACTCGCCCTTCTTTCAAATCCAGAAGAGTTCTCCTCATGGTCTGTAGATCAGTCCTGCCATACCTATGACCCGAAACATAAGCCGAGTTTGTGTTTTCAGACAACTGTCCAAACAGCCCTGGCCTACACAACCTACAGGCTCAGGCCCCTGGAGCCAAACCTGAGGACTGTACTTGCCCTCTCCAAGGGAATTGTGTGTGCCCATTCTAATGGCCACAACCCTTCTAATAGGATAAACCTCCAAAGTCCCTGATCCATCTCAATAGTGGTGGCTTCCCAGGAAAAACAGGGGCAATCTGAGCCCAAATGAGCACCTACCTGCACTCAGACCCATAGACAGATGTCCCCAGAGTTAAAAAGGATAGAACAGGCCCCTAGGCACTAATCAGATCCATTGCTTTGGTTTCCAGGCATCTCTCCTCAGAGGCCTGGATTTCAAAAGCAGCATATAGCTGTTTCTTGACTCACCCATCAGAAAACATCTCATCTACACATGGGAAACTTGCACGTTGGAGCTGTGTCAAAGCCTCTGTTTAGGAGAACCATTTAGGGCACCAGTGCCACCGCTTCATTCCAAGGTCTCCATAGACACAAAAGTACATTAGGACCCATCCTTAGGGGTGTCCATTTCAACTCAGCGTCCTCGGTAGCTCCCCACAGATCCAGGAGATCTAAACTGTCTTGTTGGTAGGAGACAATTGGAATGCGAGGTGGGCTACGCAGCCATCCATCCTTAGAACCCTGCTCAGAATCATTGGCCTGGAGCCAAGAAACGGTCTCAATTGACCTGCAGAAGACTCTCTGCTGTTTGGAGCTTCTCATAACTCCCATCGTGGGAAAACCCCCATGGCTTCGTGATGCCCCCACCCATTCATGAAGGGGCCATCAGGGACAGAAACTCCAACCTGAGCGATCGTCTGATCCTCGCCCTGACTTCAGATGCACGAGATCTCGATTCAGGTCTATAGATGGTGCCTGCCATGGCCTCACCCAGAAACCTAAGCCTAGCTTGTGTTCTCAGACTTTTGTCGTCAGACTACTGGCCCACAAGCCCTCCAGTTTGGCAATCCAGTACTACAATGCAGCACTTGCCGGCCCTCCAAGAGAAAAACATTGTCCTCTGGGGCTACCCAGTAACCCCAAATGAGGATCAACCTGCACCGACCTTGGCTGTACCCCAAATACATAGGCTGACCAGGGCACTAATGCCCTTTCTGACACAGCCTGAGCCTGGACTCCCTGGCCCGTCCCAGACAGCTGGACGCACACTGAGCACATCCAGCCTCCGTGGCCTTAGGTCGTCATCTCTTCCCAACCTCGGATTCCAGGTTTCAGAACCTAGACCTAATCTCCAATCACTGCCCAAGGTTGAAGGTGATGCAGAAATCAGAACTCCTTCCCCATGGCAAGAAACCTTGTAATTGGCATGTTGTCCAACGTTCAGTGTCGTTGAAACCAGTGTTGCCCATGAGGCCCCGCCCATGCTCGCGGGCCACAAGGTCACAAACACACATTGTGACACTCAGGCTGAGCCCAGTCCTCAAGTAAGGCCACTCAGTGGCTGGATGAAGAGATAGCATATTGGGCTTGCCATGCCCCTAGGCCCCAATTTTTAACCATATTTCGGGTTGTTTCTTCAGTCTTCCCCACGGCTTTGCTTTGGAATTCCTCTTTTGGTGGGACACCTGAGGTAACAAACCTGAAATGAGTCCTCCCATCCCACAGATTGACGAAAAGCAATTGGGAATCGGGCCAAATCCTCAGAGAGGAAGATTCGTCCATGGCCCATGAGGCCTCCCCGACATTCCACGGCCATCACTGATACAAAATCCAGAGACAAAAGCCTGAGCAAGAGACTCAGACTCGCACTTTCTTCATATCCTGAAGAGTTCTTCTCATGGTTTGTAGATCGGGCCTGCCATACCTACGTCCCCAAACCTAAGCTGAGTTTGTTTTCAGACAACTGTCTAAACAGCCCTGGCCTACACAACCTACAGGCTCAGGCCCCTGGAGCCAAACCTGAGGACTGTACTTGCCTACTCCAAGGGAATTGTTTGTGCCCATTCCAATGGCCACAATCCTTCTAATAGGATAAACCTCCAAAGTCCCTGATCCATCTCAAAAGTGGTGGTTTCCCAGGAAAAACAGGGGCAATCTGAGCCCAAATGAGCACCTACCTGCACTCAGACCCATAGACTGATGTCCTCAGAGGTAAAAAAAAAAAAAGAACAGGCCCCTAGGCACTGATCAGATCCATTGCTTTGATTTCCAGGCATCTCTCCTCAGAGGCCTGGATTTCAAAAGCAGCATATAGCTGTTTCTTGATTCACCCATCAGAAAACATCTCATCTACACATGGGAAACTTGCACGTTGGAGCTCTGTCAAAGCCTCTGTTTAGGATAACCCTTTAGGGCTCCAGTGCCACCGCTTCATTCCAAGGTCTCCATAGACACAAAAGCACATTAGGACCCATCCCCAGGGGTGTCCATTTCAACTCAGCATCCTCGGTAGCTGCCCACAGATCCAGGAGATCTAAACTGTCTTTTTGCTAGGAGACAATTGGAATGCGAGGTGGGCTACCCAGCCATCCATCCTTAGAACCCTGCTCAGAATCATTGGCCTGGAGCCAAGAAACGGTCTCAATTGACCTGCAGAAGACTCTCTGCAGTTTGGAGCTTTTCACAACTCCCATACTGGGAAAACCCCCATGGCCTCGTGATGCCCCCCCATTCATGAAGTGGCCATCAGGGACAGAAACTACAACCTGAGCGATCGTCTGATCCTCGCCATGACTTCAGATGCACGAGATCTCGATTCAGGTCTGTAGATTGTGCCTGCCATAGCCTCACCCAGAAACCTAAGCCTAGCTTGTGTTCTTAGACTTTTGTCGTCAGACTACTGGCCCACAAGACCTCCATTTGGCAATCCAGAACTACAATGGAGCACTCTGCCTGCCCTCCAGAAGAAAAACATTGTTCTCTGGGGCTACCCAGTAACCCCAAATGAGGATCAACCTGCACCGAACTTGGCTGTACCCCAAATACATAGGCTGACCAGGGCACTAATGCCCTTTCTGACACAGCCTGAGCCTGGACCCCCTAACCCCTCCCAGACAGCTGGCCGCACACTGAGCACATCCAGCCGCCATGGCCTTAGGTCGTCATCTCTTCCCAACCTCGGTTTTCAACTTTCAGAACCTAGACCTTATCTCCAATCACTGCCGAAGGTTGAAGGTGATGCAGAAATCAGAACTCCTTCCCCATGGCAAGAAACCTTGTGGTTGGCATGTTGTCCAACGTCAGTGTCGTTGAAACCAGTGTGGCCCATGAGGCCCCGCCCATGTTCGCGGGCCACATTGGTCACAAACACACATTGTGACCCTCAGGCTGAGCCCAGTCCTCAAGTAAGGCCACTCAGTGGCTGGATGAAGAGATAGCATATTGGGCTTGCCATGCCCCTAAGCCCCAATTTTTAACCATAGTTCGGGTTGTCCCTTTAGTCTTCCCCACGGCTTTGCTTTGGAATTGCTCTTTTGGTGGGACACCTGAGGTAACAAACCTGAAATGAGTCCTCCCATCCCACAGATTGACGAAAAGCAATTGGGAATCGGGCCAAATCCTCAGAGAGGAAGATTCGTCCATGGCCCGTAAGGCCTCCCCGACATTCCACGGCCATCGCTGATACAAAATCCAGAGACAAAAGCCTGAGCAAGAGCCTCAGACTCGCACTTTCTTCATATCCTGAAGAGTTCTCATGGTTTGTCCATCGGGCCTGCCATACCTACGTCCCCAAACCTAAGCTGAGTTTGTGTTTTCAGACTTCTGTCCTCAAAGTCCTGGGCCACACACCCTCCAGGCTGGGCGCCTGGAGCCAAACATTAGGACTGTGCCTACCAATCCATGGGAATTCTGCCCATTCCATGGTCCAAAATCGTACAAATTAGGAGAAACCTCCAAATACCCTGAGGCCATCCCAATTGTGTAGGATGCCCGGAACAAACAAGGGCTGTCTGACACCAGCTGATAATCGACCTCCACTCATACCATAGATGGATGTCCCCAGAGAAGAAGATTGAACCAGACAGGACCGTAGGCCATAATAGGATCCATTGCTTTGGGTTACAGGCATGTGTCCTCAAAAGCCTGATTCCAATACGCGCATAGGGGTTTTCCTGAGGCACCCATCAGAACTCATCTCGTCTCCACAAGGAAACCTGTGCATGGGAGCCATGTCCAAAGCTTAGGAGAGTACTTCAGGGTCCCGGTGCCACCGCCCCATTCCAAGGCCCTCATGGACACAAAAACACATTAGGACCCATCCTAGGAAAGTCCATTTCAACTCAGCCACCCGGGTTGCTCCGGCAGAGCCATCAGATCAAAACTGTCTTGTTGCTAGGAGACAATTGGAATGCGAGGCGGGCTTTCCAGGCATCCATCCGCGAATGGTGCTCTAGAGTATTTCCATATGGGATGTCCTGGAGCTGTCCAACAGGTCTCAATTGTCCCGCAGAAGGAATCCTTGAAGGGGCATCCCACAACTCCCAACGTGGGAAAACCTCAATGGCCTCGAGATTCCGCTCCCTTCATGAAGCGGCCGTCATGAACAGGAACTCCAACCTGAGCCAACGTCTGATCCTCGCCCTGACTTCAGAAGCATGAGATATTGGTTCAGATCTGCAGGGGGTACCTGTCGTGCCCTCGCCCTGAAACCCAAGTCTAGCTTGTCTTCTCACAATTCCGTCCTCAAACTCCTGGCCCCGAAGTCCTAAAATTTGGCAATTCCGGACCCACAATGCAGCACTCTGCCGGCCATCTAGAAAAAAAAAAAATTATTGCCTCATGAGCTGCCCAGGCACCTTAAATGAGGATAAACCTACACAGCACTCGACTTTACCCAAATTATATAGTCTAACCTGGGCACTAATGCACTGTCGAACACATCCTGAGCCCAGACCTCCTGACCAACACCCAGAAAGCTGACTGCACACTGAGGACATAAAACCCGCCATGGCCTTAGGTCATCATCTCTTCCCTACCTCAGTTTTCAGGCTTCAGAACCGAGACCTTATCTCCAATCACTGCCCAGGGGTGAATGTTATGCAGAAATCAGAACTCCTCCTTACCCATGGCAAGAACCCTTGTGGTTGGCACGTTGTACAACATTCAGGGTAGGAGAAACCAGCATTCACCCTGAGGCCCCGCCCATTCTTGAGTGCGACAAGGGTATACACACGCATTGTGACCCTCAGCATGAGTCCTGTCCTCCAGTAAGTCCTCTCAGTGGCTGGACCATTAGATGTCATAATGGGCTTGACATGTCACTAGGTCCCAATTTTTAAACAGATTTCTGACTGTCAAGTCGCCCCTCCCCAGGGCTCTACTCTGGAATCCCTCATTTAGTGGGACACCTGAGGTTAAAAAAGAAAACAACAACAACAACAAAAAAACGGACTTCTTCCAGCCCACAGAATGACCCCAAACTCTTTGGACGGGGCCAAACCACCAGAGAGTAAGACTCGTCCATTTCCCATGAAGTCACCCAGAAATTCCACGACCATGAGTGACACGATATCCAGAGACAAAAACTTGAGCAGGAGCCTCACACTCGCCCTTCTTTCAAATCCAGAAGAGTTCTCCTCATGGTCTTTAGATCAGTCCTGCCATACCTATGACCTGAAACATAAGCCGAGTTTGTGATTTCAGACAACTGTCCAAAAAGGGCTGGACTACACAACCTACAGGCTCAGGCCCCAGGAGCCAAACCTGAGGACTGTACTTGCCCTCTCCAAGGGAATTGTGTGTGCCCATTCCAATGGCCACAACCCTTCTAATAGGATAAACCTCCAAAGTCCCTGATATATCTCAATAGAGGTGGCTTCCCAAGAAAAACAGGGGCAATCTGAGCCCAAATGAGCCCCTACCTGCACTCAGAACCATAGACAGATGTCCCCAGAGGTAAAAAGGAAAGAACATGCCCCTAGGCACTAATCAGATCCATTGCTTTGGTTTCCAGGCATCTCTCCTCAGAGGCCTGGATTTCAAAAGCAGCATATAGCTGTTTCTTGATTCACCCATCAGAAAACATCTCATCTACACATGGGAAACTTGCACGTTGGAGCTGTGTCTAAGCCTCTGTTTATGAGAACCCTTTAGGGCCCCAGTGCCACCGCTTCATTCCAAGGTCTCCATAGACTCAAAAGCACATTCGGACCCATCCCCAGGGGTGTGCATTTCAACTCAGCATCCTCGGTAGCTCCCCACAGATCCAGGAGATCTAAACTGTCTTGTTGCTAGGAGACAATTGGAATGCGAGGTGGGCTACCCAGCCATCCATCCTTAGAACCCTGCTCAGAATCATTGGCCTGGAGCCAAACAACAGGTCTCAATTGTCCTGCCGAAGACTATCTGCAGTTTGGAGCTTCTCACAACTCCCATCATGGGAAAACCCCCATGGCCTCGTGATGCCCTCCCATTCATGAAGCTGCCATCAGGGACAGAAACTCCAACCTGAGCGATCGTCTGATCCTCGCCCTGACTTCAGATGCACGAGATCTCGATTCAGGTCTGTAGATTGTGCCTGCCATGGCCTCACCCAGAAACCTAAGCCTAGCTTGTGTTCTCAGACTTTTGTCGTCAGACTACTGGCCCACAAGGCCTCCAGTTTGGCAAAACAGAACTACAATGCAGCACTCTGCCTGCCCTCCAGATAAAAAGCATTGTCCTCTGGGGCTACCCAGTAACCCCAAATGAGGATCAACCTGCACCGACCTTGGCTGTACCCCAAATACATAGGCTGACCAGGGCACTAATGCCCTTTCTGACACAGCCTGAGCCTGGACCCCTTGGCCCCTCCCAGACAGCTGGCCGCACACTGAGCACATCGAGCCGCCATGGCCTTAGGTCGTCATCTCTTCCCAACCTCGGTTTTCAGGTTTCAGAACCTAGACCTTATCTCTAATCACTGTCCATGATGAAGGTGATGCAGAAATCAGAACTCCTTCCCCATGGCAAGAAACCTTGTGGTTGGCATGTTGTCCAACGTTTAGTGTCGTTGAAACCAGTGTGGCCCATAAGGTTCCACCCATGCTCGCGGGCCACATTGGTTACAAACACACATTGTGACCCTCAGGCTGAGCCCAGTCCTCAAGTAAGGCCACTCAGTGGCTGGATGAAGAGATAGCATATTGGGCTTGCCATGCCCCTAGGCCCCAAATTTTAACCATAGTTCGGGTTGTCCCTTCAGTCTTCCCCACGGCTTTGCTTTGGAATTCCTCTTTTGGTGGGACACCTGAGGTAACAAAACTGAAATGAGTCCTCCCATCCCACAGATGACGAAAAGCAATTGGGAATCAGGCCAAATCCTCAGAGAGGAAGATTCGTCCATGGCCCATGAGGCCTCCCCGACATTCCACGGCCATCACTGATACAAAATCCAGAGACAAAAGCCTGAGCAATCGCCACAGACTCGCACTTTCTTCATATCCTGTAGAGTTTTTCTCATGGTTTGTAGATCGTGCCTGCCATACCTACATCCCCAAACCTAAGCTGAGTTTGTGTTTTCAGACTTCTGTCCTCAAAGTCTTGGGCCACACACCTTCCAGGCTGGGCCACTGGAGCCCCACATTAGGACTGTGCCTACCAATCCATGGGAATTCTGCCCATTCCATGGTGCAAAATCGTACAAATTAGGAGAAACCTCCAACGACCCTGAGGCCATCCCAATAGTGTGGGTCGCCCGGAACAAACAAGGGGTGTCTGACACCAGCTGATAATCGACTTCCACTCATACCATAGATGGATGTACCCAGAAAAGTAGATTGAACCAGACAGGACCCTAGTCCATAATAGGATCCATTGCTTTGGGTTACAGGCATGTGTCTTCAAAAGCCTGATTCCAATACGAGCATAGGTGTTTTCCAGAGGCACCCATCAGAACTCATCTCGTCTCCACAAGGAAACCTGTGCATGGGAGCCATGTCCAAAGCTTAGGAGAGTACTTCAGGGTCCCGGTGCCACCGCCCCATTCCAAGGCCCTCATGGACACAAAAACACATTAGGACCCATCCTCAGGAAAGTCCATTTCAACTCAGCCACCGAGGTTGCTCCCGCAGAGCCATCAGATCTAAACTGTCTTGTTGCTAGGAGACAATTGAAATGCGAGGCCGGCTTCCCAGGCATCCATCCCCGAACGGTGCTCTGGAGTCATTCCATATGGGATGTCCTGGAGCTGTCCAGCAGGTCTCAATTGTCCCGAAGAAGGAATCCTGGAAGGGGGCATCCCACAACTCCCAACGTGGGAAAACCTCAATGGCCTCGAGATTCCGCTCCCTTCATGAAGCGGCCGTCATGCTCAGAAACTCCCACCTGAGCCAACGTCTGATCCTCGCCCTGACTTCAGATGCATTAGATATTGGTTCAGATCTGCAGGGGGTACCTGCCGTGCCCTCGCCCTGAAACCCAAGTCTAGCTTGTCTTCTCAGACTTCCGTCCTCACACTCCTGGCCCCGAAGCCCTCAAGTTTGGCAATTCCGGACACACAATGCAGCACTCTGCCTGCCCTCTAGAAAAAAAATTATTGCCTCATGAGCTGCCCAGGCACCTTAAATGACGGTAAACCTACACAGCACTCGACTTTACCCAAATTATATAGTCTAACCTGGGCACTAATGCACTGTCGAACACAACCTGAGCCCGGAACTCCTGACCAACACCCAGAAAGCTGACCGCACACTGAGCACATAAAACCCGCCATGGCCTTAGGTCATCATCTCTTCCCTACCTCAGTTTCCTGGCTTCAGAACCGAGACCTTATCTCCAATCACTGCCCAGGGGTGAGTCTGATGCAGAAATCAGAACTCCTCCTTACCCAAGGCAAGAACCCTTGTGGTTGGCACATTGTCCAACAATCAGTGTAGGAGAAACCCTGAGGCCCCGCCCATTCTTGAGTGCGACGAGGGCATACACACGCATTGTGACCCTCAGCATGAGTCCTGTCCTCTAGTAAGTCCTCTCAGTGGCTGGATCATTAGATGTCATAATGGGTTTGACATGTCCCTAGGCCCCAATTTTTAACCAGATTTCTGATTGTCCAGTCGCCCCTCCTAGGGCTCTACTCTGAAATCCCTCATTTGGTGGGACACCTGAGGTTAAAAAAGAAAACAACAACAACAACAACAACAATATAAAACTGACTTCTTCCAGCACACAGAATGAACCCAAACTCTTTGGACGGGGCCAAACCACCAGAGAGTAAGACTCGTCCATTTCCCATGAAGTCACCCAGAAATTCCACGACCATGAGTGACACGATATACAGAGACAAAAACTTGAGCAGGAGCCTCACACTCGCCCTTCTTTCAAATCCCGAAAAGTTCTCCTCATGGTCTGTAGATCAGTCCTGCCATACCTATGACCTGAAACATAAGCCGAGTTTGTGTTTTCAGACAACTGTCCAAAAGGGGCTGGACTACACAACCTACAGGCTCAGGCCCCTGGAGCCAAACCTGAGGACTGTACTTGCCCTCTCCAAGGGAATTGTGTGTGCCCATTCCAATGGCCACAACCCTTCTAATAGGATAAACCTCCAAAGTCCCTGATATATCTCAATAGTGGTAGCTTCCCAGGAAAAACAGGGGCAATCTGAGCCCAAATGAGCCCCTACCTGCACTCAGACCCATAGACAGATGTCCTCAGAGGTAAAAAGGAAAGAACAGGCCCCTAGGCACTAATCAGATCTATTGCTTTGGTTTCCAGGCATCTCTCTTCAGAGGCCTGGATTTCAAAAGCAGCATATAGCTGTTTCTTGTTTCACCCATCAGAAAACATCTCATCTACACATGGGAAACTTGCACGTTGGAGCTGTGTCAAAGCCTCTGTTTAGGAGAACCCTTTAGGGCCCCAGTGCCACCGCTTCATTCCAAGGTCTCCATAGACACAAAAGCACATTCGGACCCATCCCCAGGGGTGTGCATTTCAACTCAGCATCCTCGGTAGCTCCCCACAGATCCAGGAGATCTAAACTGTCTTGTTGCTAGGAGACAATTGGAATGCGAGGTGGGCTACCCAGCCATCCATCCTTAGAACCCTGCTCAGAATCATTGGCCTGGAGCCAAACAACAGGTCTCAATTGTCCTGCCGAAGACTCTCTGCAGTTTGGAGCTTCTCACAACTCCCATCATGGGAAAACCCCCATGGCCTCGTGATGCCCCCCCATTCATGAAGGGGCCATCAGGGACAGAAACTCCAACCTGAGCGATCGTCTGATCCTCGCCCTGACTTCAGATGCACGAGATCTCGATTCAGGTCTGTAGATTGTGCCTGCCATGGCCTCACCCAGAAACCTAAGCCTAGCTTGTGTTCTCAGACTTTTGTCGTCAGACTACTGGCCCACAAGGCCTCCAGTTTGGCAATCCAGAACTACAATGCAGCACTCTGCCTGCCTTCCAGATAAAAAACATTGTCCTCTGGGGCTACCCAGTAACCCCAAATGAGGATCAACCTGCACCGACCTTGGCTGTACCCCAAATACATAGGCTGACCAGGGCACTAATGCCCTTTCTGACACAGCCTGAGCCTGGACCCCCTGGCCCCTCCCAGACAGCTGGCCGCACACTGAGCACATCCAGCCGCCATGGCCTTAGGTCGTCATCTCTTCCCAACCTCGGTTTTCAGGTTTCAGAACCTAGACCTTATCTCTAATCACTGTCCATGTTGAAGGTGATGCAGAAATCAGAACTCCTTCCCCATGGCAAGAAACCTTGTGGTTGGCATGTTGTCCAACGTTCAGTGTCCTTGAAACCAGTGTGGCCCATGAGGCCCCGCCCATGCTCGCGGGCCACATTGGTCACAAACACACATTGTGACCCTCAGGCTGAGCCCAGTCCTCAAGTAAGGCCACTCAGTGGCTGGATGAAGAGATAGCATATTGGGCTTGCCATGCCCCTAGGCCCCAATTTTTCACCATAGTTCGGATTGTCCCTTCAGTCTTCCCCACGGCTTTGCTTTGGAATTCCTCTTTTGGTGGGACACCTGAGGTAACAAAACTGAAATGAATCCTCCCATTCCACAGATTGATGAAAAGCAATTGGGAATCGGGCCAAATCCTCAGAGAGGAAGATTCGTCCATGGCCCATGAGGCCTCTTCGACATTCCACGGCCATCACTGATACAAAATCCAGAGACAAAAGCCTGAGCAATCGCCACAGACTCGCACTTTCTTCATATCCTGTAGAGTTCTTCTCATGGTTTGTAGATCGGGCCTGCCATACCTACGTCCCCAAACCTAAGCTGAGTTTGTGTTCTCAGACTTCTGTCCTCAAAGTCTTGGGCCACACACCCCCCAGGCTGGGCCGCTGGAGCCACACATTAGGACTGTGCCTACCAATCCATGGGAATTCTGCCCATTCCATGGTCCAAAATCGTACAAATTAGGAGAAACCTCCAACGACCCTTAGGCCATCCCAATAGTGTGGGTCACCCGGAACAAACTAGGGGTGTCTGACACCCCTGATAATCGACCTCCACTCATACCATAGATGGATGTCCCCCGAGAAGAAGATTGAACCAGACAGGACCCTAGGCCATAATAGGATCCATTGCTATGGGTTACAGGCATGTGTCCTCAAAAGCCTGATTCCAATACGAGCATAGGGGTTTTCCTGAGGCACCCATCAGAACTCATCTCGTCTCCACAAGTAAACCTGTGCATGGGAGCCATGTCCAAAGCTTAGGAAAGTACTTCAGGTTGCCGGTGCCACCGCCCCATTCCAAGGCCCTCATGGACACAAAAACACATTAGGACACATCCTCAGGAAAGTCCATTTCAACTCAGCCACCGAGGTTGCTCCCGCAGAGCCATCAGATCTAAACTGTCTTGTTGCTAGGGGACAATTGGAATGCGAGGCGGGCTTCCCAGGCATCCATCCGCGAACAGTGCTCTGGAGTCATTCCATAAGGGATGTCCTGGAGCTGTCCAACAGGTCTCAATTGTCCGGAAGAAGGAATCCTGGAAGGGGGCATCCCACAACTCCCAACGTGGGAAAACCTCAATGGTCTCGAGATTCCGCTCCCTTCATGAAGCGGCCGTCATGCTCAGAAACTCCCACCTGAGCCAACGTCTGATCCTCGCCCTGACTTCAGATGCATGAGATATTGGTTCAGATCTGCAGGGGGTACCTGCCGTGCCCTCGCCCTGAAACCCAAGTCTAGCTTGTCTTCTCAGACTTCCATCCTCACACTCCTGGCCCCAAAGCCCTCAAGTTTGGCAATTCCGGACCCACAATGCAGCACTCTGCCTGCCCTCTAGAGAAAAAAATGATTGCCTCATGAGCTGCCCAGGCACCTTAAATGAGGGTAAACCTACACAGCACTCGACTTTACCCAAATTATATAGTCTAACCTGGGCACTAATGCACTGTCGAACACATCCTGAGCCCGGACCTCCTGACCAACACCCAGAAAGCTGACCGCACACTGAGCACATAAAACCCGCCATGGCCTTAGGTCATCATCTCTTCCCTACCTCAGTTTCCTGGCTTCAGAACCGAGACCTTATCTCCAATCACTGCCCAGGGGTGAGTCTGATGCAGAAATCAGAACTCCTCCTTACCCATGGCAAGAACCCTTGTGGTTGGCACGTTGTCCAACGATCAGTGTAGGAGAAACCAGCATTCACCCTGAGGCCCCGCCCATTCTTGAGTGCGACGAGGGCATACACACGCATTGTGACCCTCAGCATGAGTCCTGTCCTCTAGTAAGTCCTCTCAGTGGCTGGACCATTAGATGTCATAATGGGCTTGACATGTCACTAGGTCCCAATTTTTAAACAGATTTCTGACTGTCAAGTCGCCCCTCCCCATGGCTCTACTCTGGAATCCCTCATTTAGTGGGACACCTGAGGTTAAAAAAGAAAACAACAACAACAACAACAACAAAAAAAACGGACTTCTTCCAGCCCACAGAATGAACCCAAACTCTTTGGACGGGGCCAAACCACCAGAGAGTAAGACTCGTCCATTTCCCATGAAGTCACCCAGAAATTCCACGACCATGAGTGACACGATATCCAGAGACAAAAATTTGAGCAGGAGCCTCACACTCGCCCTTCTTTCAAATACAAAAGAGTTCTCCTCATGGTCTGTAGATCAGTCCTGCCATACCTATGACCTGAAACATAAGCCGAGTTTGTGATTTCAGACAACTGTCCAAAAAGGGCTGGACTACACAACCTACAGGCTCAGGCCCCAGGAGCCAAACCTGAGGACTGTACTTGCCCTCTCCAAGGGAATTGTGTGTGCCCATTCCAATGGCCACAACCCTTCTAATAGGATAAACCTCCAAAGTCCCTGATATATCTCAATAGTGGTAGCTTCCCAAGAAAAACAGGGGCAATCTGAGCCCAAATGAGCACCTACCTGCACTCAGACCCATAGACAGATGTCCTCAGAGGTAAAAAGGAAAGAACAGGCCCTAGGCACTAATCAGATCCATTGCTTTGGTTTCCAGGCATCTCTCCTCAGAGGCCTGGATTTCAAAAGCAGCATATAGCTCTTTCTTGATTCACCCATCAGAAAACATGTCATCTACACATGGGAAACTTGCACGTTGGAGCTGTGTCTAAGCCTCTGTTTAGGAGAACCCTTTAGGGCCCCAGTGCCACCGCTTCATTCCAAGGTCTCCATAGACTCAAAAGCACATTCGGACCCATCCCCAGGGGTGTGCATTTCAACTCAGCATCCTCGGTAGCTCCCCACAGATCCAGGAGATCTAAACTGTCTTGTTGCTAGGAGACAATTGGAATGCGAGGTGGGCTACCCAGCCATCCATCCTTAGAACCCTGCTCAGAATCATTGGCCTGGAGCCAAACAACAGGTCTCAATTGTCCTGCCGAAGACTCTCTGCAGTTTGGAGCTTCTCACAACTCATATCATGGAAAAACCCCCATGGCCTCGTGATGCCCTCCCAATCATGAAGCTGCCATCAGGGACAGAAACTCCAACCTGAGCGATCGTCTGATCCTCGCCCTGACTTCAGATGCATGAGATCTCGATTCAGGTCTGTAGATTGTGCCTGCCATGGCCTCACCCAGAAACCTAAGCCTAGCTTGTGTTCTCAGACTTTTGTCGTCAGACTACTGGCCCACAAGGCCTCCAGTTTGGCAATCCAGAACTACAATGCAGCACTCTGCCTGCCCTCCAGATAAAAAACATTGTCCTCTGGGGCTACCCAGTAACCCCAAATGAGGATCAACCTGCACCGACCTTGGCTGTACCCCAAATACATAGGCTGACCAGGGCACTAATGCCCTTTCTGACACAGCCTGAGCCTGGACCCCCTGGCCCCTCCCAGACAGCTGGCCGCACACTGAGCACATCGAGCCGCCATGGCCTTAGGTCGTCATCTCTTCCCAACCTCGGTTTTCAGGATTCAGAACCTAGACCTTATCTCCAATCACTGTCCATGATGAAGGTGATGCAGAAATCAGAACTCCTTCCCCATGGCAAGAAACCTTGTGTTTGGCATGTTGTCCAACGTTCAGTGTCGTTGAAACCAGTGTGGCCCATGAGGTCCCACCCATGCTCGCGGGCCACACTGGTTACAAACACACATGTGACCCTCAGGCTGAGCCCAGTCCTCAACTAAGGCCACTCAGTGGCTGGATGAAGAGATAGCATATTGGGCTTGCCATGCCCCTAGGCCCCAAATTTTAACCATAGTTCGGGTTGTCCCTTCAGTCTTCCCCACGGCTTGGCTTTGGAATTCCTCTTTTGGTGGGACACCTGAGGTAACAAAACTGAAATGAGTCCTCCCATCCCACAGATGACGAAAAGCAATTGGGAATCAGGCCAAATCCTCAGAGAGGAAGATTCGTCCATGGCCCATGAGGCCTCCCCGACATTCCACGGCCATCAATGATACAAAATCCAGAGACAAAAGCCTGAGCAATCGCCACAGACTCGCACTTTCTTCATATCCTGTAGAGTTTTTCTCATGGTTTGTAGATCGTGCCTGCCATACCTACATCCCCAAACCTAAGCTGAGTTTGTGTTTTCAGACTTCTGTCCTCAAAGTTTTGGGCCACACACCTTCCAGGCTGGGCCACTGGAGCCCCACATTAGGACTGTGCCTACCAATCCATGGGAATTCTGCCCATTCCATGGTGCAAAATCGTACAAATTAGGAGAAACCTCCAACGACCCTGAGGCCATCCCAATAGTGTGGGTCGCCCGGAACAAACAAGGGGTGTCTGACACCAGCTGATAATCGACTTCCACTCATACCATAGATGGATGTACCCAGAAAAGTAGATTGAACCAGACAGGACCCTAGTCCATAATAGGATCCATTGCTTTGGGTTACAGGCATGTGTCTTCAAATGCCTGATTCCAATACGAGCATAGGTGTTTTCCAGAGGCACCCATCAGAACTCATCTCGTCTCCACAAGGAAACCTGTGCATGGGAGCCATGTCCAAAGCTTAGGAGAGTACTTCAGGGTCCCGGTGCCACCGCCCCATTCCAAGGCCCTCATGGACACAAAAACACATTAGGACCCATCCTCAGGAAAGTCCATTTCAACTCAGCCACCAAGGTTGCTCCCGCAGAGCCATCAGATCTAAACTGTCTTGTTGCTAGGAGACAATTGAAATGCGAGGCCGGCTTCCCAGGCATCCATCCCCGAACGGTGCTCTGGAGTCATTCCATATGGGATGTCCTGGAGCTGTCCAGCAGGTCTCAATTGTCCCGAAGAAGGAATCCTGGAAGGGGGCATCCCACAACTCCCAACGTGGGAAACCTCAATGGCCTCGAGATTCCGCTCCCTTCATGAAGCGGCCGTCATGCTCAGAAACTCCCACCTGAGCCAACGTCTGATCCTCGCCCTGACTTCAGATGCATGAGATATTGGTTCAGATCTGCAGGGGGTACCTGCCGTGCCCTCGCCCTGAAACCCAAGTCTAGCTTGTCTTCTCAGACTTCCGTCCTCACACTCCTGGCCCTGAAGCCCTCAAGTTTGGCAATTCCGGACCCACAATGCAGCACTCTGCCTGCCCTCTAGAAAAAAAATAATTGCCTCATGAGCTGCCCAGGCACCTTAAATGAGGGTAAACCTACACAGCACTCGACTTTACCCAAATTATATAGTCTAACCTGGGCACTAATGCACTGTCGAACACAACCTAACCCGGAACTCCTGACCAACACCCAGAAAGCTTACCGCACACTGAGCACATAAAACCCGCCATGGCCTTAGGTCATCATCTCTTCCCTACCTCAGTTTTCAGGCTTCAGAACCGAGACCTTATCTCCAATCACTTCCCAGGGGTGAGTCTGATGCAGAAATCAGAACTCCTCCTTACCCATGGCAAGAACCCTTGTGGTTGGCACGTTGTCCAACAATCAGTGTAGGAGAAACCCTGAGGCCCCGCCCATTCTTGAGTGCGACGAGGGCATACACACGCATTGTGACCCTCAGCATGAGTCCTGTCCTCTAGTAAGTCCTCTCAGTGGCTGGATCATTAGATGTCATAATGGGTTTGACATGTCCCTAGGCCCCAATTTTTAACCAGATTTCTGATTGTCCAGTCGCCCCTCCTAGGGCTCTACTCTGAAATCCCTCTTTGGTGGGACACCTGAGGTTAAAAAAGAAAACAACAACAACAACAACAACAAAATAAAACGAACTTCTTCCAGCCCACAGAATGAACCCAAACTCTTTGGACGGGGCCAAACCACCAGAGAGTAAGACTCGTCCATTTCCCATGAAGTCACCCAGAAATTCCACGACCATGAGTGACACGATATACAGAGACAAAAACTTGAGCAGGAGCCTCACACTCGCCCTTCTTTCAAATCCCGAAAAGTTCTCCTCATGGTCTGTAGATCAGTCCTGCCATACCTATGACCTGAAACATAAGCCGAGTTTGTGTTTTCAGACAACTGTCCAAAAGGGGCTGGACTACACAACCTACAGGCTCAGGCCCCTGGAGCCAAACCTGAGGACTGTACTTGCTCTCTCCAAGGGAATTGTGTGTGCCCATTCCAATGGCCACAACCCTTCTAATAGGATAAACCTGCAAAGTCCCTGATATATCTCAATAGTGGTAGCTTCCCAGGAAAAACAGGGGCAATCTGAGCCCAAATGAGCCCCTACCTGCACTCAGACCCATAGACAGATGTCCTCAGAGGTAAAAAGGAAAGAACAGGCCCCTAGGCACTAATCAGATCCATTGCTTTGGTTTCCAGGCATCTCTCCTCAGAGGCCTGGATTTCAAAAGCTGCATATAGCTGTTTCTTGTTTCACCCATCAGAAAACATCTCATCTACACATGGGAAACTTGCACGTTGGAGCTGTGTCAAAGCCTCTGTTTAGGAGAACCCTTTAGGGCCCCAGTGCCACCGCTTCATTCCAAGGTCTCCATAGACACAAAAGCACATTCGGACCCATCCCCAGGGGTGTGCATTTCAACTCAGCATCCTCGGTAGCTCCCCACAGATCCAGGAGATCTAAACTGTCTTGTTGCTAGGAGACAATTGGAATGTGAGGTGGGCTACCCAGCCATCCATCCTTAGAACCCTGCTCAGAATCATTGTCCTGGAGCCAAAGAACAAGTCTCAATTGTCCTGCTGAAGACTCTCTGCAGTTTGGAGCTTCTCACAACTCCCATCATGGGAAAACCCCCATGGCCTCGTGATGCCCCCCCATTCATGAAGGGGCCATCAGGGACAGAAACTCCAACCTGAGCGATCGTCTGATCCTCGCCCTGACTTCAGATGCACGAGATCTCGATTCAGGTCTGTAGATTGTGCCTGCCATGGCCTCACCCAGAAACCTAAGCCTAGCTTGTGTTCTCAGACTTTTGTCGTCAGACTACTGGCCCACAAGGCCTCCAGTTTGGCAATCCAGAACTACAATGCAGCACTCTGCCTGCCCTCCAGATAAAAAACATTGTCCTCTGGGGCTACCCAGTAACCCCAAATGAGGATCAACCTGCACCGACCTTGGCTGTACCCCAAATACATAGGCTGACCAGGGCACTAATGCCCTTTCTGACACAGCCTGAGCCTGGACCCCCTGGCCCCTCCCAGACAGCTGGCCGCACACTGAGCACATCGAGCCGCCATGGCCTTAGGTCGTCATCTCTTCCCAACCTCGGTTTTCAGGTTTCAGAACCTAGACCTTATCTCTAATCACTGTCCATGTTGAAGGTGATGCAGAAATCAGAACTCCTTCCCCATGGCAAGAAACCTTGTGGTTGCCATGTTGTCCAACGTTCAGTGTCCTTGAAACCAGTGTGGCCCATGAGGCCCCGCCCATGCTCGCGGGCCACATTGGTCACAAACACACATTGTGACCCTCAGGCTGAGCCCAGTCCTCAAGTAAGGCCACTCAGTGGCTGGATGAAGAGATAGCATATTGGGCTTGCCATGCCCCTAGGCCCCAATTTTTCACCATAGTTCGGATTGTCCCTTCAGTCTTCCCCACGGCTTTGCTTTGGAATTCCTCTTTTGGTGGGACACCTGAGGTAACAAAACTGAAATGAATCCTCCCATTCCACAGATTGACGAAAAGCATTTGGGAATCGGGCCAAATCCTCAGAGAGGAAGATTCGTCCATGGCCCATGAGGCCCCCCGACATTCCACGGCCATCACTGACACAAAATCCAGAGACAAAAGCCTGAGCAATCGCCACAGACTCGCACTTTCTTCATATCCTGTAGAGTTCTTCTCATGGTTTGTAGATCGGGCCTGCCATACCTACATCCCCAAACCTAAGCTGAGTTTGTGTTTTCAGACTTCTGTCCTCAAAGTCTTGGGCCACACACCCTCCAGGCTGGGCCGCTGGAGCCACACATTAGGACTGTGCCTACCAATCCATGGGAATTCTGCCCATTCCATGGTCCAAAATCGTACAAATTAGGAGAAACCTCCAACGACCCTTAGGCCATCCCAATAGTGTGGGTCACCCGGAACAAACAAGGGGTGTCTGACACCAGCTGATAATCGACCTCCACTCATACCATAGATGGATGTCCCCAGAGAAGAAGATTGAACCAGACAGGACCCTAGGCCATAATAGGATCCATTGCTATGGGTTACAGGCATGTGTCCTCAAAAGCCTGATTCCAATACGAGCATAGGGGTTTTCCTGAGGCACCCATCAGAACTCATCTCGTCTCCACAAGTAAACCTGTGCATGGGAGCCATGTCCAAAGCTTAGGAAAGTACTTCAGGTTGCCGGTGCCACCGTCCCATTCCAAGGCCCTCATGGACACAAAAACACATTAGGACACATCCTCAGGAAACTCCATTTCAACTCAGCCACCGAGGTTGCTCCCGCAGAGCCATCAGATCTAAACTGTCTTGTTGCTAGGAGACAATTGGAATGTGAGGCGGGCTTCCCAGGCATCCATCCGTGAACGGTGCTCTGGAGTCATTCCATATGGGATGTCCTGGAGCTGTCCAACAGGTCTCAATTGTCCGGAAGAAGGAATCCTGGAAGGGGGCATCCCACAACTCCCAACGTGGGAAAACCTCAATGGTCTCGAGATTCCGCTCCCTTCATGAAGCGGCCGTCATGCTCAGAAACTCCCACCTGAGCCAACGTCTGATCCTCGCCCTGACTTCAGATGCATGAGATATTGGTTCAGATCTGCAGGGGGTACCTGCCGTGCCCTCGCCCTGAAACCCAAGTCTAGCTTGTCTTCTCAGACTTCCATCCTCACACTCCTGGCCCCAAAGCCCTCAAGTTTGGCAATTCCGGACCCACAATGCAGCACTCTGCCTGCCCTCTAGAGAAAAAAACGATTGCCTCATGAGCTGCCCAGGCACCTTAAATGAGGGTAAACCTACACAGCACTCGACTTTACCCAAATTATATAGTCTAACCTGGGCACTAATGCACTGTCGAACACATCCTGAGCCCGGACCTCCTGACCAACACCCAGAAAGCTGACCGCACACTGAGCACATAAAACCCGCCATGGCCTTAGGTCATCATCTCTTCCCTACCTCAGTTTCCTGGCTTCAGAACCGAGACCTTATCTCCAATCACTGCCCAGGGGTGAGTCTGATGCAGAAATCAGAACTCCTCCTTACCCAAGGCAAGAACCCTTGTGGTTGGCACGTTGTCCAACGATCAGTGTAGGAGAAAGCCTGAGGCCCCGCCCATTCTTGAGTGCGACGAGGGCATACACACGCATTGTGACCCTCAGCATTTGTCCTGTCCTCTAGTAAGTCCTCTCAGTGGCTGGACCATTAGATGTCATAATGGGCTTGACATGTCCCTAGGCCCCAATTTTTAACCAGATTTCTGATTGTCCAGTCGCCCCTCCTAGGGCTCTACTCTGAAATCCCTCATTTGGTGGGACACCTGAGGTTAAAAAAGAAAACAACAACAACAACAACAACAACAAAATAAAACGGACTTCTTCCAGCCCACAGAATGAACCCAAACTCTTTGGACGGGGCCAAACCACCAGAGAGTAAGACTCGTCCATTTCCCATGAAGTCACCCAGAAATTCCACGACCATGAGTGACACGATATCCCGAGACAAAAACTTGAGCAGGAGCCTCACACTCGCCCTTCTTTCAAATCCCGAAAAGTTCTCCTCATGGTCTGTAGATCAGTCCTGCCATACCTATGACCTGAAACATAAGCCGAGTTTGTGTTTTCAGACAACTGTCCAAAAAGGGCTGGACTACACAACCTACAGGCTCAGGCCCCAGGAGCCAAACCTGAGGACTGTACTTGCCCTCTCCAAGGGAATTGTGTGTGCCCATTCCAATGGCCACAACCCTTCTAATAGGATAAACCTCCAAAGTCCCTGATATATCTCAATAGTGGTAGCTTCCCAGGAAAAACAGGGGCAATCTGAGCCCAAATGAGCCCCTACCTGCACTCAGACCCATAGACAGATGACCTCAGAGGTAAAAAGGAAAGAACAGGCCCCTAGGCACTAATCAGATCTATTGCTTTGGTTCCAGGCATCTCTCCTCAGAGGCCTGGATTTCAAAAGCAGCATATAGCTGTTTCTTGACTCACCCATCAGAAAACATCTCATCTACACATGGGAAACTTGCACGTTGGAGCTGTGTCAAAGCCTCTGTTTAGGAGAACCCTTTAGGGCCCCAGAGCCACCGCTTCATTCCAAGGTCTCCATAGACACAAAAGCACATTCGGACCCATCCCCAGGGGTGTGCATTTCAACTCAGCATCCTCGGTAGCTCCCCACAGATCCAGAGATCTAAACTATCTTGTTGCTAGGAGACAATTGGAATGCGAGGTGGGCTACCCAGCCATCCATTCTTAGAACCCTGCTCAGAATCATTGGCCTGGAGCCAAACAATAGGTCTCAATTGTCCTGCAGAAGACTCTCTGCAGTTTGGAGCTTCTCACAACTCCCATCATGGGAAAACCCCCATGGCCTCGTGATGCCCCCCCATTCATGAAGGGGCCATCAGGGACAGAAACTCCAACCTGAGCGATCGTCTGATCCTCGCCCTGACTTCAGATGCACGAGATCTCGATTCAGGTCTGTAGATTGTGCCTGCCATGGCCTCACCCAGAAACCTAAGCCTAGCTTGTGTTCTCAGACTTTTGTCGTCAGACTACTGGCCCACAAGGCCTCCAGTTTGGCAATCCAGAACTACAATGCAGCACTCTGCCTGCCCTCCAGATAAAAAACATTGTCCTCTGGGGCTACCCAGTAACCCC
Source organism: Mustela nivalis (assembly GCF_964662115.1). NCBI lineage: Eukaryota > Metazoa > Chordata > Mammalia > Carnivora > Mustelidae > Mustela > Mustela nivalis. The sequence goes on along the minus strand of NW_028136453.1, from coordinate 769,230 downwards.
AAATGAGGATCAACCTGCACCGACCTTGGCTGTACCCCAAATACATAGGCTGACCAGGGCACTAATGCCCTTTCTGACACAGCCTGAGCCTGGACCCCCTGGCCCCTCCCAGACAGCTGGCCGCACACTGAGCACATCGAGCCGCCATGGCCTTAGGTCGTCATCTCTTCCCAACCTCGGTTTTCAGGTTTCAGAACCTAGACCTTATCTCTAATCACTGTCCATGTTGAAGGTGATGCAGAAATCAGAACTCCTTCCCCATGGCAAGAAACCTTGTGGTTGGAATGTTGTCCAACCTTCAGTGTCGTTGAAACCAGTGTGGCCCATGAGGCCCCGCCCATGCTCGCGGGCCACATTGGTCACAAACACACATTGTGACCCTCAGGCTGAGCCCAGTCCTCAAGTAAGGCCACTCAGTGGCTGGATGAAGAGATAGCATATTGGGCTTGCCATGCCCCTAGGCCCCAATTTTTCACCATAGTTCGGATTGTCCCTTCAGTCTTCCCCACGGCTTTGCTTTGGAATTCCTCTTTTGGTGGGACACCTGAGGTAACAAAACTGAAATGAATCCTCCCATTCCACAGATTGACGAAAAGCAATTGGGAATCGGGCCAAATCCTCAGAGAGGAAGATTCGTCCATGGCCCATGAGGCCTCCCCGACATTCCACGGCCATCACTGATACAAAATCCAGAGAGAAAAGCCTGAGCAATCGCCACAGACTCGCACTTTCTTCATATCCTGTAGAGTTCTTCTCATGGTTTGTAGATCGGGCCTGCCATACCTACGTCCCCAAACCTAAGCTGAGTTTGTGTTCTCAGACTTCTATCCTCAAAGTCTTGGGCCACACACCCTCCAGGCTGGGCCCCTGGAGCCACACATTAGGACTGTGCCTACCAATCCATGGGAATTCTGCCCATTCCATGGTCCAAAATCGTACAAATTAGGAGAAACCTCCAACGACCCTTAGGCCATCCCAATAGTGTGGGTCACCCGGAACAAACAAGGGGTGTCTGACACCAGCTGATAATCGACCTCCACTCATACCATAGATGGATGTCCCCAGAGAAGAAGATTGAACCAGACAGGACCCTAGGCCATAATAGGATCCATTGCTTTGGGTTACAGGCATGTGTCCTCAAAAGCCTGATTCCAATACGAGCATAGGGGTTTTCCTGAGGCACCCATCAGAACTCATCTCGTCTCCACAAGGAAACCTGTGCATGGGAGCCATGTCCAAAGCTTAGGAAAGTACTTCAGGTTGCCGGTGCCACCGCCCCATTCCAAGGCCCTCATGGACACAAAAACACATTAGGACACATCCTCAGGAAAGTCCATTTCAACTCAGCCACCGAGGTTGCTCCCGCAGAGCCATCAGATCTAAACTGTCTTGTTGCTAGGAGACAATTGGAATGCGAGGCGGGCTTCCCAGGCATCCATCCGCGAACGGTGCTCTGGAGTCATTCCATATGGGATGTCCTGGAGCTGTCCAACAGGTCTCAATTGTCCGGAAGAAGGAATCCTGGAAGGGGGCATCCCACAACTCCCAACGTGGGAAAACCTCAATGGTCTCGAGATTCCGCTCCCTTCATGAAGCGGCCGTCATGCTCAGAAACTCCCACCTGAGCCAACGTCTGATCCTCGCCCTGACTTCAGATGCATGAGATATTGGTTCAGATCTGCAGGGGGTACCTGCCGTGCCCTCGCCCTGAATCCCAAGTCTAGCTTGTCTTCTCAGACTTCCATCCTCACACTCCTGGCCCCAAAGCCCTCAAGTTTGGCAATTCCGGACCCACAATGCAGCACTCTGCCTGCCCTCTAGAAAAAAAAATTATTGCCTCATGAGCTGCCCAGGCACCTTAAATGAGGGTAAACCTACACAGCACTCGACTTTACCCAAATTATATAGTCTAACCTGGGCACTAATGCACTGTCGAACACATCCTGAGCCCGGACCTCCTGACCAACACCCAGAAAGCTGACCGCACACTGAGCACATAAAACCCGCCATGGCCTTAGGTCATCATCTCTTCCCTACCTCAGTTTCAGGCTTCAGAACCGAGACCTTATCTCCAATCACTGCCCAGGGGTGAGTCTGATGCAGAAATCAGAACTCCTCCTTACCCATGGCAAGAACCCTTGTGGTTGGCACGTTGTCCAACGATCAGTGTAGGAGAAACCCTGAGGCCCCGCCCATTCTTGAGTGCGACGAGGGCATACACACGCATTGTGACCCTCAGCATGTGTCCTGTCCTCTAGTAAGTCCTCTCAGTGGCTGGACCATTAGATGTCATAATGGGCTTGACATGTCCCTAGGCCCCAATTTTTAACCAGATTTCTGATTGTCCAGTCGCCCCTCCTAGGGCTCTACTCTGAAATCCCTCATTTGGTGGGACACCTGAGGTTAAAAAAGAAAACAACAACAACAACAACAACAACAAAATAAAACGGACTTCTTCCAGCCCACAGAATGAACCCAAACTCTTTGGACGGGGCCAAACCACCAGAGAGTAAGACTCGTCCATTTCCCATGAAGTCACCCAGAAATTCCACGACCATGAGTGACACGATATCCCGAGACAAAAACTTGAGCAGGAGCCTCACACTCGCCCTTCTTTCAAATCCCGAAAAGTTCTCCTCATGGTCTGTAGATCAGTCCTGCCATACCTATGACCTGAAACATAAGCCGAGTTTGTGTTTTCAGACAACTGTCCAAAAAGGGCTGGACGACACAACCTACAGGCTCAGGCCCCTGGAGCCAAACCTGAGGACTGTACTTGCCCTCTCCAAGGGAATTGTGTGTGCCCATTCCAAAGGCCACAACCCTTCTAATAGGATAAACCTCCAAAGTCCCTGATATATCTCAATAGTGGTAGCTTCACAGGAAAAACAGGGGCAATCTGAGCCCATATGAGCCCCTACCTGCACTCAGACCCATAGACAGATGTCCCCAGAGGTAAAAAGGAAAGAACAGGCCCCTAGGCACTAATCAGATCCATTGCTTTGGTTTCCAGGCATCTCTCCTCAGAGGCCTGGATTTCAAAAGCTGCATATAGCTGTTTCTTGTTTCACCCATCAGAAAACATCTCATCTACACATGGGAAACTTGCACGTTGGAGCTGTGTCAAAGCCTCTGTTTAGGAGAACCCGTTAGGGCCCCAGTGCCACCGCTTCATTCCAAGGTCTCCATAGACACAAAAGCACATTCGGACCCATCCCCAGGGGTGTGCATTTCAACTCAGCATCCTCGGTAGCTCCCCACAGATCCAGGAGATCTAAACTGTCTTGTTGCTAGGAGACAATTGGAATGCGAGGTGGGCTACCCAGCCATCCATCCTTAGAACCCTGCTCAGAATCATTGGCCTGGAGCCAAACAACCGGTCTCAATTGTCCTGCAGAAGACTCTCTGCAGTTTGGAGCTTCTCACAACTCCCATCATGGGAAAACCCCCATGGCCTCGTGATGCCCCCCCATTCATGAAGGGGCCATCAGGGACAGAAACTCCAACCTGAGCGATCGTCTGATCCTCGCCCTGACTTCAGATGCACGAGATCTCGATTCAGGTCTGTAGATTGTGCCTGCCATGGCCTCACCCAGAAACCTAAGCCTAGCTTGTGTTCTCAGACTTTTGTCGTCAGACTACTGGCCCACAAGGCCTCCAGTTTGGCAATCCAGAACTACAATGCAGCACTCTGCCTGCCCTCCAGATAAAAAAACATTGTCCTCTGGGGCTACCCAGTAACCCCAAAAGAGGATCAACCTGCACCGATCTTGGCTGTACCCCAAATACTTAGGCTGACCAGGGCACTAATACCCTTTCTGACACAGCCTGAGCCAGGACCCCCAGGCCCCTCCCAGACAGCTGGCCGCACACTGAGCACATCGAGCCACCATGGTCTTAGGTCGTCATCTCTTCCCAACCTCGGTTTTCAGGTTTCAGAACCTAGACCTTATCTCCAATCACTGTCCATGTTGAAGGTGATGCAGAAATCAGAACTCCTTCCCCATGGCAAGAAACCTTGTGGTTGGCATATTGTCCAACGTTCAGTGTCGTTGAAACCAGTGTGGCCCATGAGGCCCCGCCCATGCTCGCAGGCCACATTGGTCACAAACACATATTGTGACCCTCAGGCTGAGCCCAGTCCTCAAGTAAGGCCACTCAGTGGCTGGATGAAGAGATAGCATATTGGGCTTGCCACGCCCCTAGGCCCCAATTTTTAACCATAGTTCGGGTTGTCCCTTCAGTCTTCCCCACGGCTTGGCTTTGGAATTCCTCTTTTGGTGGGACACCTGAGGTACAAAACTGAAATGAGTCCTCCCATCCCACAGATTGACGAAAAGCAATTGGGAATCGGGCCAAATCCTCAGAGAGGAAGATTCGTCCATGGCCCATGAGGCCTCCCCGACATTCGACGGCCATCACTGATACAAAATCCAGAGACAAAAGCCTGAGCAATCGCCACAGACTCGCACTTTCTTCATATCCTGTAGAGTTCTTCTCATGGTTTGTAGATCGAGCCTGCCATACCTACGTCTCCAAACCTAAGCTGAGTTTGTGTTTTCAGACTTCTGTCCTCAAAGTCTTGGGCCACACACCCTCCAGGCTGGGCCCCTGGAGCCACACATTAGGACTGCGCCTACCAATCCATGGGAATTCTGCCCATTCCATGGTCCAAAATCGTACAAATTAGGAGAAACCTCCAACGACCCTTAGGCCATCCCAATAGTGTGGGTCACCCGGAACAAACAAGGGATGTCTGACACCAGCTGATAATCGACCTCCACTCATACCATAGATGGATGTCCCCAGAGAAGAAGATTGAACCAGACAGGACCCTAGGCCATAATAGGATCCATTGCTATGGGTTACAGGCATGTGTCCTCAAAAGCCTGATTCCAATACGAGCATAGGGGTTTTCCTGAGGCACCCATCAGAACTCATCTCGTCTCCACAAGTAAACCTGTGCATGGGAGCCATGTCCAAAGCTTAGGAAAGTACTTCAGGTTGCCGGTGCCACCGCCCCATTCCAAGGCCCTCATGGACACAAAAACACATTAGGACACATCCTCAGGAAAGTCCATTTCAACTCAGCCACCGAGGTTGCTCCCGCAGAGCCATCAGATCTAAACTGTCTTGTTGCTAGGAGACAATTGGAATGCGAGGCGGGCTTCCCAGGCATCCATCCGCGAACGGTGCTCTGGAGTCATTCCATATTGGTTGTCCTGGAGCTGTCCAACAGGTCTCAATTGTCCGGAAGAAGGAATCCTGGAAGGGGGCATCCCACAACTCCCAACGTGGGAAAACCTCAATGGTCTCGAGATTCCGCTCCCTTCATGAAGCGGCCGTCATGCTCAGAAACTCCCACCTGAGCCAACGTCTGATCCTCGCCCTGACTTCAGATGCATGAGATATTGGTTCAGATCTGCAGGGGGTACCTGCCGTGCCCTTGCCCTGAATCGCAAGTCTAGCTTGTCTTCTCAGACTTCCATCCTCACACTCCTGGCCCCAAAGTCCTCAAGTTTGGCAATTCCGGACCCACAATGCAGCACTCTGCCTGCCCTCTAGAAAAAAAAATGATTGCCTCATGAGCTGCCCAGGCACCTTCAATGAGGGTAAACCTACACAGCACTCGACTTTACCCAAATTATATAGTCTAACCTGGGCACTAATGCACTGTCGAACACATCCTGAGCCCGGACCTCCTGACCAACACCCAGAAAGCTGACCGCACACTGAGCACATAAAACCCGCCATGGCCTTAGGTCATCATCTCTTCCCTACCTCAGTTTTCAGGCTTCAGAACCGAGACCTTATCTCCAATCACTGCCCAGGGGTGAGTCTGATGCAGAAATCAGAACTCCTCCTTACCCATGGCAAGAACCCTGTGGTTGGCACGTTGTCCAACGATCAGTGTAGGAGAAACCCTGAGGCCCCGCCCATTCTTGAGTGCGACGAGGGCATACACACGCATTGTGACCCTCAGCATGAGTCCTGTCCTCTAGTAAGTCCTCTCAGTGGCTGGATCATTAGATGTCATAATGGGCTTGACATGTCCCTAGGCCCCAATTTTTAACCAGATTTCTGATTGTCCAGTCGCCCCTCCTAGGGCTCTACTCTGAAATCCCTCATTTGGTGGGACACCTGAGGTTAAAAAAGAAAACAACAACAACAACAACAACAACAAAATAAAACGGACTTCTTCCAGCCCACAAAATGACCCCAAACTCTTTGGACGGGGCCAAACCACCAGAGAGTAAGACTCGTCCATTTCCCATGAAGTCACCCAGAAATTCCACGACCATGAGTGACACGATATCCCGAGACAAAAACTTGAGCAGGAGCCTCACACTCGCCCTTCTTTCAAATCCCGAAAAGTTCTCCTCATGGTCTGTAGATCAGTCCTGCCATACCTATGACCTGAAACATAAGCCGAGTTTGTGTTTTCAGACAACTGTCCAAAAAGGGCTGGACGACACAACCTACAGGCTCAGGCCCCTGGAGCCAAACCTGAGGACTGTACTTGCCCTCTCCAAGGGAATTGTGTGTGCCCATTCCAATGGCCACAACCCTTCTAATAGGATAAACCTCCAAAGTCCCTGATATATCTCAATAGTGGTAGCTTCCCAGGAAAAACAGGGGCAATCTGAGCCCAAATGAGCCCCTACCTGCACTCAGAACCATAGACAGATGTCCTCAGAGGTAAAAAGGAAAGAACAGGCCCCTAGGCACTAATCAGATCCATTGCTTTGGTTTCCAGGCATCTCTCCTCAGAGGCCTGGATTTCAAAAGCAGCATATAGCTGTTTCTTGTTTCACCCATCAGAAAACATCTCATCTACACATGGGAAACTTGCACGTTGGAGCTGTGTCAAAGCCTCATTTTAGGAGAACCCTTTAGGGCCCCAGTGCCACCGCTTCATTCCAAGGTCTCCATAGACACAAAAGCACATTCGGACCCATCCCCAGGGGTGTGCATTTCAACTCAGCATCCTCGGTAGCTCCCCACAGATCCAGGAGATCTAAACTGTCTTGTTGCTAGGAGACAATTGGAATGCGAGGTGGGCTACCCAGCCATCCATCCTTAGAACCCTGCTCAGAATCATTGGCCTGGAGCCAAACAACAGGTCTCAATTGTCCTGCCGAAGAGTCTCTGCAGTTTGGAGCTTCTCACAACTCCCATCATGGGAAAACCCCCATGGCCTCGTGATGCCCCCCCATTCATGAAGGGGCCATCAGGGACAGAAACTCCAACCTGAGCGATCGTCTGATCCTCGCACTGACTTCAGATGCACGAGATCTCGATTCAGGTCTGTAGATTGTGCCTGCCATGGCCTCACCCAGAAACCTAAGCCTAGCTTGTGTTCTCAGACTTTTGTCGTCAGACTACTGGCCCACAAGGCCTCCAGTTTGGCAATCCAGAACTACAATGCAGCACTCTGCCTGCCCTCCAGATAAAAAACATTGTCCTCTGGGGCTACCCAGTAACCCCAAATGAGGATCAACCTGCACCGACCTTGGCTGTACCCCAAATACATAGGCTGACCAGGGCACTAATGCCCTTTCTGACACAGCCTGAGCCTGGACCCCCTGGCCCCTCCCAGACAGCTGGCCGCACACTGAGCACATCGAGCCGCCATGGCCTTAGGTCGTCATCTCTTCCCAACCTCGGTTTTCAGGTTTCAGAACCTAGACCTTATCTCCAATCACTGTCCATGTTGAAGGTGATGCAGAAATCAGAACTCCTTCCCCATGGCAAGAAACCTTGTGGTTGGCATGTTGTCCAACGTTCAGTGTCCTTGAAACCAGTGTGGCCCATGAGGCCCCGCCCATGCTCGCAGGCCACATTGGTCACAAACACACATTGTGACCCTCAGGCTGAGCCCAGTCCTCAAGTAAGGCCACTCAGTGGCTGGATGAAGAGATAGCATATTCGGCTTGCCATGCCCCTAGGCCCCAAATTTTAACCATAGTTCGGATTGTCCCTTCAGTCTTCCCCACGGCTTGGCTTTGGAATTCCTCTTTTGGTGGGACACCTGAGGTAACAAAACTGAAATGAGTCCTCCCATCCCACAGATTGACGAAAAGCAATTGGGAATCGGGCCAAATCCTCAGAGAGGAAGATTCGTCCATGGCCCATGAGGCCTCCCCGACATTCCACGGCCATCGCTGATACAAAATCCAGAGAGAAAAGCCTGAGCAATCGCCACAGACTCGCACTTTCTTCATATCCTGTAGAGTTCTTCTCATGATTTGTAGATCGGGCCTGCCATACCTACGTCTCCAAACCTAAGCTGAGTTTGTGTTTTCAGACTTCTGTCCTCAAAGTCTTGGGCCACACACCCTCCAGGCTGGGCCCCTGGAGCCACACATTAGGACTGTCCCTACCAATCCATGGGAATTCTGCCCATTCCATGGTCCAAAATCGTACAAATTAGGAGAAACCTCCAACGACCCTTAGGCCATCCCAATAGTGTGGGTCACCCGGAACAAACAAGGGGTGTCTGACACCAGCTGATAATCGACCTCCACTCATACCATAGATGGATGTCCCCAGAGAAGAAGATTGAACCAGACAGGACCCTAGGCCATAATAGGATCCATTGCTATGGGTTACAGGCATGTGTCCTCAAAAGCCTGATTCCAATACGAGCATAGGGGTTTTCCTGAGGCACCCATCAGAACTCATCTCGTCTCCACAAGTAAACCTGTGCATGGGAGCCATGTCCAAAGCTTAGGAAAGTACTTCAGGTTGCCGGTGCCACCGCCCCATTCCAAGGCCCTCATGGACACAAAAACACATTAGGACACATCCTCAGGAAAGTCCATTTCAACTCAGCCACCGAGGTTGCTCCCGCAGAGCCATCAGATCTAAACTGTCTTGTTGCTAGGAGACAATTGGAATGCGAGGCGGGCTTCCCAGGCATCCATCCGCGAACGGTGCTCTGGAGTCATTCCATATGGGTTGTCCTGGAGCTGTCCAACAGGTCTCAATTGTCCGGAAGAAGGAATCCTGGAAGGGGGCATCCCACAACTCCCAACGTGGGAAAACCTCAATGGTCTCGAGATTCCGCTCCCTTCTTGAAGCGGCCGTCATGCTCAGAAACTCCCACCTGAGCCAACGTCTGATCCTCGCCCTGACTTCAGATGCATGAGATATTGGTTCAGATCTGCAGGGGGTACCTGCCGTGCCCTTGCCCTGAAACCCAAGTCTAGCTTGTCTTCTCAGACTTCCATCCTCACACTCCTGGCTCCAAAGCCCTCAAGTTTGGCAATTCCGGACCCACAATGCAGCACTCTGCCTGCCCTCTAGAAAAAAAAATTATTGCCTCATGAGCTGCCCAGGCACCTTCAATGAGGGTAAACCTACACAGCACTCGACTTTACCCAAATTATATAGTCTAACCTGGGCACTAATGCACTGTCGAACACATCCTGAGCCCGGACCTCCTGACCAACACCCAGAAAGCTGACCGCACACTGAGCACATAAAACCCGCCATGGCCTTAGGTCATCATCTCTTCCCTACCTCAGTTTTCAGGCTTCAGAACCGAGACCTTATCTCCAATCACTGCCCAGGGGTGAGTCTGATGCAGAAATCAGAACTCCTCCTTACCCATGGCAAGAACCCTTGTGGTTGGCACGTTGTCCAACGATCAGTGTAGGAGAAAGCCTGAGGCCCCGCCCATTCTTGAGTACGACGAGGGCATACACACGCATTGTGACCCTCAGCATGAGTCCTGTCCTCTAGTAAGTCCTCTCAGTGGCTGGATCATTAGATGTCATAATGGGCTTGACATGTCCCTAGGCCCCAATTTTTAACCAGATTTCTGATTGTCCAGTCGCCCCTCCTAGGGCTCTACTCTGAAATCCCTCATTTGGTGGGACACCTGAGGTTAAAAAAGAAAACAACAACAACAACAACAACAACAAAATAAAACGGACTTCTTCCAGCCCACAGAATGAACCCAAACTCTTTGGACGGGGCCAAACCACCAGAGAGTAAGACTCGTCCATTTCCCATGAAGTCACCCAGAAATTCCACGACCATGAGTGACACGATATCCCGAGACAAAAACTTGAGCAGGAGCCTCACACTCGCCCTTCTTTCAAATCCCGAAAAGTTCTCCTCATGGTCTGTAGATCAGTCCTGCCATACCTATGACCTGAAACATAAGCCGAGTTTGTGTTTTCAGACAACTGTCCAAAAAGGGCTGGACGACACAACCTACAGGCTCAGGCCCCTGGAACCAAACCTGAGGACTGTACTTGCCCTCTCCAAGGGAATTGTGTGTGCCCATTCCAATGGCCACAACCCTTCTAATAGGATAAACCTCCAAAGTCCCTGATATATCTCAATAGTGGTAGCTTCCCAGGAAAAACAGGGGCAATCTGAGCCCAAATGAGCCCCTACCTGCACTCAGACCCATAGACAGATGTCCTCAGAGGTAAAAAGGAAAGAACAGGCCCCTAGGCACTAATCAGATCCATTGCTTTTGTTTCCAGGCATCTCTCCTCAGAGGCCTGGATTTCAAAAGCAGCATATAGCTGTTTCTTGTTTCACCCATCAGAAAACATCTCATCTACACATGGGAAACTTGCACGTTGGAGCTGTGTCAAAGCCTCATTTTAGGAGAACCCTTTAGGGCCCCAGTGCCACCGCTTCATTCCAAGGTCTCCATAGACACAAAAGCACATTCGGACCCATCCCCAGGGGTGTGCATTTCAACTCAGCATCCTCGGTAGCTCCCCACAGATCCAGGAGATCTAAACTGTCTTGTTGCTAGGAGACAATTGGAATGCGAGGTGGGCTACCCAGCCATCCATCCTTAGAACCCTGCTCAGAATCATTGGCCTGGAGCCAAACAACTGGTCTCAATTGTCCTGCAGAAGACTCTCTGCAGTTTGGAGCTTCTCACAACTCCCATCATGGGAAAACCCCCATGGCCTCGTGATGCCCCCCCATTCATGAAGGGGCCATCAGGGACAGAAACTCCAACCTGAGCGATCGTCTGATCCTCGCCCTGACTTCAGATGCACGAGATCTCGATTCAGGTCTGTAGATTGTGCCTGCCATGGCCTCACCCAGAAACCTAAGCCTAGCTTGTGTTCTCAGACTTTTGTCGTCAGACTACTGGCCCACAAGGCCTCCAGTTTGGCAATCCAGAACTACAATGCAGCACTCTGCCTGCCCTCCAGATAAAAAACATTGTCCTCTGGGGCTACCCAGTAACCCCAAATGAGGATCAACCTGCACCGACCTTGGCTGTACCCCAAATACATAGGCTGACCAGGGCACTAATGCCCTTTCTGACACAGCCTGAGCCTGGACCCCCTGGCCCCTCCCAGACAGCTGGCCGCACACTGAGCACATCGAGCCGCCATGGCCTTAGGTCGTCATCTCTTCCCAACCTCGGTTTTCAGGTTTCAGAACCTAGACCTTATCTCCAATCACTGTCCATGTTGAAGGTGATGCAGAAATCAGAACTCCTTCCCCATGGCAAGAAACCTTGTGGTTGGCATGTTGTCCAACGTTCAGTGTCCTTGAAACCAGTGTGGCCCATGAGGCCCCGCCCATGCTGGCAGGCCACATTGGTCAAAAACACACATTGTGACCCTCAGGCTGAGCCCAGTCCTCAAGTAAGGCCACTCAGTGGCTGGATGAAGAGATAGCATATTCGGCTTGCCATGCCCCTAGGCCCCAATTTTTAACCATAGTTCGGATTGTCCCTTCAGTCTTCCCCACGGCTTGGCTTTGGAATTCCTCTTTTGGTGGGACACCTGAGGTAACAAAACTGAAATGAGTCCTCCAATCCCACAGATTGACGAAAAGCAATTGGGAATCGGGCCAAATCCTCAGAGAGGAAGATTCGTCCATGGCCCATGAGGCCTCCCCGACATTCCACGGCCATCGCTGATACAAAATCCAGAGACAAAAGCCTGAGCAATCGCCACAGTCTCACACTTTCTTCATATCCTGTAGAGTTCTTCTCATGGTTTGTAGATCGGGCCTGCCATACCTACGTCCCCAAACCTAAGCTGAGTTTGTGTTTTCAGACTTCTGTCCTCAAAGTCTTGGGCCACACACCCTCCAGGCTGGGCCCCTGGAGCCACACATTAGGACTGTGCCTACCAATCCATGGGAATTCTGCCCATTCCATGGTCCAAAATCGTACAAATTAGGAGAAACCTCCAACGACCCTTAGGCCATCCCAATAGTGTGGGTCACCCGGAACAAACAAGGGGTGTCTGACACCAGCTGATAATCGACCTCCACTCATACCATAGATGGATGTCCCCAGAGAAGAAGATTGAACCAGACAGGACCCTAGGCCATAATAGGATCCATTGCTTTGGGTTACAGGCATGTGTCCTCAAAAGCCTGATTCCAATACGAGCATAGGGGTTTTCCTGAGGCACCCATCAGAACTCATCTCGTCTCCACAAGTAAACCTGTGCATGGGAGCCAGGTCCAAAGCTTAGGAAAGTACTTCAGTTTGCCGGTGCCACCGCCCCATTCCAAGGCCCTCATGGACACAAAAACACATTAGGACACATCCTCAGGAAAGTCCATTTCAACTCAGCCACCGAGGTTGCTCCCGCAGAGCCATCAGATCTAAACGGTCTTGTTGCTAGGAGAAAATTGGAATGCGAGGCGGGCTTCCCAGGCATCCATCCGCGAACGGTGCTCTGGAGTCATTCCATATGGGATGTCCTGGAGCTGTCCAACAGGTCTCAATTGTCCGGAAGAAGGAATCCTGGAAGGGGGCATCCCACAACTCCCAACGTGGGAAAACCTCAATGGTCTCGAGATTCCGCTCCCTTCATGAAGCGGCCGTCATGCTCAGAAACTCCCACCTGAGCCAACGTCTGATCCTCGCCCTGACTTCAGATGCATGAGATATTGGTTCAGATCTGCAGGGGGTACCTGCCATGCCCTCGCCCTGAATCCCAAGTCTAGCTTGTCTTCTCAGACTTCCATCCTCACACTCCTGGCCCCAAAGCCCTCAAGTTTGGCAATTCCGGACCCACAATGCAGCACTCTGCCTGCCCTCTAGAAAAAAAGATTATTGCCTCATGAGCTGCCCAGGCACCTTAAATGAGGGTAAACCTACACAGCACTCGACTTTACCCAAATTATATAGTCTAACCTGGGCACTAATGCACTGTCGAACACATCCTGAGCCCGGACCTCCTGACCAAAACCCAGAAAGCTGACCGCACACTGAGCACATAAAACCCGCCATGGCCTTAGGTCATCATCTCTTCCCTACCTCAGTTTTCAGGCTTCAGAACCGAGACCTTATCTCCAATCACTGCCCAGGGGTGAGTCTGATGCAGAAATCAGAACTCCTCCTTACCCATGGCAAGAACCCTTGTGGTTGGCACGTTGTCCAACGATCAGTGTAGGAGAAAGCCTGAGGTCCCGCCCATTCTTGAGTGCGACGAGGGCATACACACGCATTGTGACCCTCAGCATGAGTCCTGTCCTCTAGTAAGTCCTCTCAGTGGCTGGATCATTAGATGTCATAATGGGCTTGACATGTCCCTAGGCCCCAATTTTTAACCAGATTTCTGATTGTCCAGTCGCCCCTCCTAGGGCTCTACTCTGAAATCCCTCATTTGGTGGGACACCTGAGGTTAAAAAAGAAAACAACAACAACAACAACAACAACAAAATAAAACGGACTTCTTCCAGCCCACAGAATGAACCCAAACTCTTTGGACGGGGCCAAACCACCAGAGAGTAAGACTCGTCCATTTCCCATGAAGTCACCCAGAAATTCCACGACCATGAGTGACACGATATCCCGAGACAAAAACTTGAGCAGGAGCCTCACACTCGCCCTTCTTTCAAATCCCGAAAAGTTCTCCTCATGGTCTGTAGATCAGTCCTGCCATACCTATGACCTGAAACATAAGCCGAGTTTGTGTTTTCAGACAACTGTCCAAAAAGGGCTGGACGACACAACCTACAGGCTCAGGCCCCTGGAACCAAACCTGAGGACTGTACTTGCCCTCTCCAAGGGAATTGTGTGTGCCCATTCCAATGGCCACAACCCTTCTAATAGGATAAACCTCCAAAGTCCCTGATATATCTCAATAGTGGTAGCTTCCCAGGAAAAACAGGGGCAATCTGAGCCCAAATGAGCCCCTACCTGCACTCAGACCCATAGACAGATGTCCTCAGAGGTAAAAAGGAAAGAACAGGCCCCTAGGCACTAATCAGATCCATTGCTTTTGTTTCCAGGCATCTCTCCTCAGAGGCCTGGATTTCAAAAGCAGCATATAGCTGTTTCTTGTTTCACCCATCAGAAAACATCTCATCTACACATGGGAAACTTGCACGTTGGAGCTGTGTCAAAGCCTCATTTTAGGAGAACCCTTTAGGGCCCCAGTGCCACCGCTTCATTCCAAGGTCTCCATAGACACAAAAGCACATTCGGACCCATCCCCAGGGGTGTGCATTTCAACTCAGCATCCTCGGTAGCTCCCCACAGATCCAGGAGATCTAAACTGTCTTGTTGCTAGGAGACAATTGGAATGCGAGGTGGGCTACCCAGCCATCCATCCTTAGAACCCTGCTCAGAATCATTGGCCTGGAGCCAAACAACTGGTCTCAATTGTCCTGCAGAAGACTCTCTGCAGTTTGGAGCTTCTCACAACTCCCATCATGGGAAAACCCCCATGGCCTCGTGATGCCCCCCCATTCATGAAGGGGCCATCAGGGACAGAAACTCCAACCTGAGCGATCGTCTGATCCTCGCCCTGACTTCAGATGCACGAGATCTCGATTCAGGTCTGTAGATTGTGCCTGCCATGGCCTCACCCAGAAACCTAAGCCTAGCTTGTGTTCTCAGACTTTTGTCGTCAGACTACTGGCCCACAAGGCCTCCAGTTTGGCAATCCAGAACTACAATGCAGCACTCTGCCTGCCCTCCAGATAAAAAACATTGTCCTCTGGGGCTACCCAGTAACCCCAAATGAGGATCAACCTGCACCGACCTTGGCTGTACCCCAAATACATAGGCTGACCAGGGCACTAATGCCCTTTCTGACACAGCCTGAGCCTGGACCCCCTGGCCCCTCCCAGACAGCTGGCCGCACACTGAGCACATCGAGCCGCCATGGCCTTAGGTCGTCATCTCTTCCCAACCTCGGTTTTCAGGTTTCAGAACCTAGACCTTATCTCCAATCACTGTCCATGTTGAAGGTGATGCAGAAATCAGAACTCCTTCCCCATGGCAAGAAACCTTGTGGTTGGCATGTTGTCCAACGTTCAGTGTCCTTGAAACCAGTGTGGCCCATGAGGCCCCGCCCATGCTGGCAGGCCACATTGGTCAAAAACACACATTGTGACCCTCAGGCTGAGCCCAGTCCTCAAGTAAGGCCACTCAGTGGCTGGATGAAGAGATAGCATATTCGGCTTGCCATGCCCCTAGGCCCCAATTTTTAACCATAGTTAGGATTGTCCCTTCAGTCTTCCCCACGGCTTGGCTTTGGAATTCCTCTTTTGGTGGGACACCTGAGGTAACAAAACTGAAATGAGTCCTCCAATCCCACAGATTGACGAAAAGCAATTGGGAATCGGGCCAAATCCTCAGAGAGGAAGATTCGTCCATGGCCCATGAGGCCTCCCCGACATTCCACGGCCATCGCTGATACAAAATCCAGAGACAAAAGCCTGAGCAATCGCCACAGTCTCACACTTTCTTCATATCCTGTAGAGTTCTTCTCATGGTTTGTAGATCGGGCCTGCCATACCTACGTCCCCAAACCTAAGCTGAGTTTGTGTTTTCAGACTTCTGTCCTCAAAGTCTTGGGCCACACACCCTCCAGGCTGGGCCCCTGGAGCCACACATTAGGACTGTGCCTACCAATCCATGGGAATTCTGCCCATTCCATGGTCCAAAATCGTACAAATTAGGAGAAACCTCCAACGACCCTTAGGCCATCCCAATAGTGTGGGTCACCCGGAACAAACAAGGGGTGTCTGACACCAGCTGATAATCGACCTCCACTCATACCATAGATGGATGTCCCCAGAGAAGAAGATTGAACCAGACAGGACCCTAGGCCATAATAGGATCCATTGCTTTGGGTTACAGGCATGTGTCCTCAAAAGCCTGATTCCAATACGAGCATAGGGGTTTTCCTGAGGCACCCATCAGAACTCATCTCGTCTCCACAAGTAAACCTGTGCATGGGAGCCAGGTCCAAAGCTTAGGAAAGTACTTCAGTTTGCCGGTGCCACCGCCCCATTCCAAGGCCCTCATGGACACAAAAACACATTAGGACACATCCTCAGGAAAGTCCATTTCAACTCAGCCACCGAGGTTGCTCCCGCAGAGCCATCAGATCTAAACGGTCTTGTTGCTAGGAGACAATTGGAATGCGAGGCGGGCTTCCCAGGCATCCATCCGCGAACGGTGCTCTGGAGTCATTCCATATGGGATGTCCTGGAGCTGTCCAACAGGTCTCAATTGTCCGGAAGAAGGAATCCTGGAAGGGGGCATCCCACAACTCCCAACGTGGGAAAACCTCAATGGTCTCGAGATTCCGCTCCCTTCATGAAGCGGCCGTCATGCTCAGAAACTCCCACCTGAGCCAACGTCTGATCCTCGCCCTGACTTCAGATGCATGAGATATTGGTTCAGATCTGCAGGGGGTACCTGCCATGCCCTCGCCCTGAATCCCAAGTCTAGCTTGTCTTCTCAGACTTCCATCCTCACACTCCTGGCCCCAAAGCCCTCAAGTTTGGCAATTCCGGACCCACAATGCAGCACTCTGCCTGCCCTCTAGAAAAAAAAATTATTGCCTCATGAGCTGCCCAGGCACCTTAAATGAGGGTAAACCTACACAGCACTCGACTTTACCCAAATTATATAGTCTAACCTGGGCACTAATGCACTGTCGAACACATCCTGAGCCCGGACCTCCTGACCAACACCCAGAAAGCTGACCGCACACTGAGCACATAAAACCCGCCATGGCCTTAGGTCATCATCTCTTCCCTACCTCAGTTTTCAGGCTTCAGAACCGAGACCTTATCTCCAATCACTGCCCAGGGGTGAGTCTGATGCAAAAATCAGAACTCCTCCTTACCCATGGCAAGAACCCTTGTGGTTGGCACGTTGTCCAACGATCAGTGTAGGAGAAAGCCTGAGGTCCCGCCCATTCTTGAGTGCGACGAGGGCATACACACGCATTGTGACCCTCAGCATGAGTCCTGTCCTCTAGTAAGTCCTCTCAGTGGCTGGATCATTAGATGTCATAATGGGCTTGACATGTCCCTAGGCCCCAATTTTTAACCAGATTTCTGATTGTCCAGTCGCCCCTCCTAGGGCTCTACTCTGAAATCCCTCATTTGGTGGGACACCTGAGGTTAAAAAAGAAAACAACAACAACAACAACAACAACAAAATAAAACGGACTTCTTCCAGCCCACAGAATGAACCCAAACTCTTTGGACGGGGCCAAACCACCAGAGAGTAAGACTCGTCCATTTCCCATGAAGTCACCCAGAAATTCCACGACCATGAGTGACACGATATCCCGAGACAAAAACTTGAGCAGGAGCCTCACACTCGCCCTTCTTTCAAATCCCGAAAAGTTCTCCTCATGGTCTGTAGATCAGTCCTGCCATACCTATGACCTGAAACATAAGCCGAGTTTGTGTTTTCTGACAACTGTCCAAAAAGGGCTGGACGACACAACCTACAGGCTCAGGCCCCTGGAGCCAAACCTGAGGACTGTACTTGCCCTCTCCAAGGGAATTGTGTGTGCCCATTCCAATGGCCACAACCCTTCTAATAGGATAAACCTCCAAAGTCCCTGATATATCTCAATAGTGGTAGCTTCCCAGGAAAAACAGGGGCAATCTGAGCCCAAATGAGCCCCTACCTGCACTCAGACCCATAGACAGATGTCCTCAGAGGTAAAAAGGAAAGAACAGGCCCCTAGGCACTAATCAGATCCATTGCTTTTGTTTCCAGGCATCTCTCCTCAGAGGCCTGGATTTCAAAAGCAGCATATAGCTGTTTCTTGTTTCACCCATCAGAAAACATCTCATCTACACATGGGAAACATGCACGTTGGAGCTGTGTCAAAGCCTCATTTTAGGAGAACCCTTTAGGGCCCCAGTGCCACCGCTTCATTCCAAGGTCTCCATAGACACAAAAGCACATTCGGACCCATCCCCAGGGGTGTGCATTTCAACTCAGCATCCTCGGTAGCTCCCCACAGATCCAGGAGATCTAAACTGTCTTGTTGCTAGGAGACAATTGGAATGCGAGGTGGGCTACCCAGCCATCCATCCTTAGAACCCTGCTCAGAATCATTGGCCTGGAGCCAAACAACTGGTCTCAATTGTCCTGCAGAAGACTCTCTGCAGTTTGGAGCTTCTCACAACTCCCATCATGGGAAAACCCCCATGGCCTCGTGATGCCCCCCCATTCATGAAGGGGCCATCAGGGACAGAAACTCCAACCTGAGCGATCGTCTGATCCTCGCCCTGACTTCAGATGCACGAGATCTCGATTCAGGTCTGTAGATTGTGCCTGCCATGGCCTCACCCAGAAACCTAAGCCTAGCTTGTGTTCTCAGACTTTTGTCGTCAGACTACTGGCCCACAAGGCCTCCAGTTTGGCAATCCAGAACTACAATGCAGCACTCTGCCTGCCCTCCAGATAAAAAACATTGTCCTCTGGGGCTACCCAGTAACCCCAAATGAGGATCAACATGCACCGACCTTGGCTGTACCCCAAATACATAGGCTGACCAGGGCACTAATGCCCTTTCTGACACAGCCTGAGCCTGGACCCCCTGGCCCCTCCCAGACAGTTGGCCGCACACTGAGCACATCGAGCCGCCATGGCCTTAGGTCGTCATCTCTTCCCAACCTCGGTTTTCAGGTTTCAGAACCTAGACCTTATCTCCAATCACTGTCCATGTTGAAGGTGATGCAGAAATCAGAACTCCTTCCCCATGGCAAGAAACCTTGTGGTTGGCATGTTGTCCAACGTTCAGTGTCCTTGAAACCAGTGTGGCCCATGAGGCCCCGCCCATGCTGGCAGGCCACATTGGTCAAAAACACACATTGTGACCCTCAGGCTGAGCCCAGTCCTCAAGTAAGGCCACTCAGTGGCTGGATGAAGAGATAGCATATTCGGCTTGCCATGCCCCTAGGCCCCAATTTTTAACCAAAGTTCGGATTGTCCCTTCAGTCTTCCCCACGGCTTGACTTTGGAATTCCTCTTTTGGTGGGACACCTGAGGTAACAAAACTGAAATGAGTCCTCCAATCCCACAGATTGACGAAAAGCAATTGGGAATCGGGCCAAATCCTCAGAGAGGAAGATTCGTCCATGGCCCATGAGGCCTCCCCGACATTCCACGGCCATCGCTGATACAAAATCCAGAGACAAAAGCCTGAGCAATCGCCACAGTCTCACACTTTCTTCATATCCTGTAGAGTTCTTCTCATGGTTTGTAGATCGGGCCTGCCATACCTACGTCCCCAAACCTAAGCTGAGTTTGTGTTTTCAGACTTCTGTCCTCAAAGTCTTGGGCCACACACCCTCCAGGCTGGGCCCCTGGAGCCACACATTAGGACTGTGCCTACCAATCCATGGGAATTCTGCCCATTCCATGGTCCAAAATCGTACAAATTAGGAGAAACCTCCAACGACCCTTAGGCCATCCCAATAGTGTGGGTCACCCGGAACAAACAAGGGGTGTCTGACACCAGCTGATAATCGACCTCCACTCATACCATAGATGGATGTCCCCAGAGAAGAAGATTGAACCAGACAGGACCCTAGGCCATAATAGGATCCATTGCTTTGGGTTACAGGCATGTGTCCTCAAAAGCCTGATTCCAATACGAGCATAGGGGTTTTCCTGAGGCACCCATCAGAACTCATCTCGTCTCCACAAGGAAACCTGTGCATGGGAGCCATGTCCAAAGCTTAGGAAAGTACTTCAGGTTGCCGGTGCCACCGCCCCATTCCAAGGCCCTCATGGACACAAAAACACATTAGGACACATCCTCAGAAAAGTCCATTTCAACTCAGCCACCGAGGTTGCTCCCGCAGAGCCATCAGATCTAAACGGTCTTGTTGCTAGGAGACAATTGGAATGCGAGGCGGGCTTCCCAGGCATCCATCCGCGAACGGTGCTCTGGAGTCATTCCATATGGGATGTCCTGGAGCTGTCCAACAGGTCTCAATTGTCCGGAAGAAGGAATCCTGGAAGGGGGCATCCCACAACTCCCAACGTGGGAAAACCTCAATGGTCTCGAGATTCCGCTCCCTTCATGAAGCGGCCGTCATGCTCAGAAACTCCCACCTGAGCCAACGTCTGATCCTCGCCCTGACTTCAGATGCATGAGATATTGGTTCAGATCTGCAGGGGGTACCTGCCATGCCCTCGCCCTGAATCCCAAGTCTAGCTTGTCTTCTCAGACTTCCATCCTCACACTCCTGGCCCCAAAGCCCTCAAGTTTGGCAATTCCGGACCCACAATGCAGCACTCTGCCTGCCCTCTAGAAAAAAAAATTATTGCCTCATGAGCTGCCCAGGCACCTTCAATGAGGGTAAACCTACACAGCACTCGACTTTACCCAAATTATATAGTCTAACCTGGGCACTAATGCACTGTCGAACACATCCTGAGCCCGGACCTCCTGACCAACACCCAGAAAGCTGACCGCACACTGAGCACATAAAACCCGCCATGGCCTTAGGTCATCATCTCTTCCCTACCTCAGTTTTCAGGCTTCAGAACCGAGACCTTATCTCCAATCACTGCCCAGGGGTGAGTCTGATGCAGAAATCAGAACTCCTCCTTACCCATGGCAAGAACCCTTGTGGTTGGCACGTTGTCCAACGATCAGTGTAGGAGAAACCCTGAGGCCCCGCCCATTCTTGAGTGCGACGAGGGCATACACACGCATTGTGACCCTCAGCATGAGTCCTGTCCTCTAGTAAGTCCTCTCAGTGGCTGGACCATTAGATGTCATAATGGGCTTGACATGTCCCTAGGCCCCAATTTTTATCCAGATTTCTGATTGTCCAGTCGCCCCTCCTAGGGCTCTACTCTGAAATCCCTCATTTGGTGGGACACCTGAGGTTAAAAAAGAAAACAACAACAACAACAAAATAAAACGGACTTCTTCCAGCCCACAGAATGAACCCAAACTCTTTGGACGGGGCCAAACCACCAGAGAGTAAGACTCGTCCATTTCCCATGAAGTCACCCAGAAATTCCACGACCATGAGTGACACGATATCCCGAGACAAAAACTTGAGCAGGAGCCTCACACTCGCCCTTCTTTCAAATCCCGAAAAGTTCTCCTCATGGTCTGTAGATCAGTCCTGCCATACCTATGACCTGAAACATAAGCCGAGTTTGTGTTTTCAGGCAACTGTCCAAAAAGGGCTGGACTACACAACCTACAGGCTCAGGCCCCTGGAGCCAAACCTGAGGACTGGACTTGCCCTCTCCAAGGGAATTGTGTGTGCCCATTCCAATGGCCACAACCCTTCTAATAGGATAAACCTCCAAAGTCCCTGATATATCTCAATAGTGGTAGCTTCCCAGGAAAAACAGGGGCAATCTGAGCCCAAATGAGCCCCTACCTGCACTCAGACCCATAGACAGATGTCCTCAGAGGTAAAAAGGAAAGAACAGGCCCCTAGGCACTAATCAGATCCATTGCTTTGGTTTCCAGGCATCTCTCCTCAGAGGCCTGGATTTCAAAAGCAGCATATAGCTGTTTCTTGTTTCACCCATCAGAAAACATCTCATCTACACATGGGAAACTTGCACGTTGGAGCTGTGTCAAAGCCTCTGTTTAGGAGAACCCTTTAGGGCCCCAGAGCCACCGCTTCATTCCAAGGTCTCCATAGACACAAAAGCACATTTGGACCCATCCCCAGGGGTGTGCATTTCAACTCAGCATCCTCGGTAGCTCCCCACAGATCCAGGAGATCTAAACTGTCTTGTTGCTAGGAGACAATTGGAATGCGAGGTGGGCTACCCAGCCATCCATCCTTAGAACCCTGCTCAGAATCATTGGCCTGGAGCCAAACAACAGGTCTCAATTGTCCTGCCGAAGACTCTCTGCGGTTTGGAGCTTCTCACAACTCCCATCATGGGAAAACCCCCATGGCCTCGTGATGCCCCCCCATTCATGAAGGGGCCATTAGGGACAGAAACTCCAACCTGAGCGATCGTCTGATCCTCGCCCTGACTTCAGATGCACGAGATCTCGATTCAGGTCTGTAGATTGTGCCTGCCATGGCCTCACCCAGAAACCTAAGCCTAGCTTGTGTTCTCAGACTTTTGTCGTCAGACTACTGGCCCACAAGGCCTCCAGTTTGGCAAACCAGAACTACAATGCAGCACTCTGCCTGCCCTCCAGATAAAAAACATTGTCCTCTGGGGCTACCCAGTAACCCCAAATGAGGATCAACCTGCACCGACCTTGGCTGTACCCCAAATACATAGGCTGACCAGGGCACTAATGCCATTTCTGACACAGCCTGAGCCTGGAACCCCTGGCCCCTTCCAGACAGCTGGCCGCACACTGAGCACATCGAGCCGCCATGGCCTTAGGTCGTCATCTCTTCCCAACCTCGGTTTTCAGGTTTCAGAACCTAGACCTTATCTCCAATCACTGTCCATGTTGAAGGTGATGCAGAAATCAGAACTCCTTCCCCATGGCAAGAAACCTTGTGGTTGGCATGTTGTCCAACGTTCAGTGTCGTTGAAACCAGTGTGGCCCATGAGGCCCCGCCCATGCTCGCGGGCCACATTGGTCACAAACACACATTGTGACCCTCAGGCTGAGCCCAGTCCTCAAGTAAGGCCACTCAGTGGCTGGATGAAGAGATAGCATATTGGGCTTGCCATGCCCCTAGGCCCCAATTTTTCACCATAGTTCGGATTGTCCCTTCAGTCTTCCCCACGGCTTTGCTTTGGAATTCCTCTTTTGGTGGGACACCTGAGGTAACAAAACTGAAATGAGTCCTCCCATCCCACAGATTGACGAAAAGCAATTGGGAATCGGGCCAAATCCTCAGAGAGGAAGATTCGTCCATGGCCCATGAGGCCTCCCCGACATTCCACGGCCATCACTGATACAAAATCCAGAGACAAAAGCCTGAGCAATCGCCACAGACTCTCACTTTCTTCATATCCTGTAGAGTTCTTCTCATGGTTTGTAGATCGGGCCTGCCATACCTACGTCCCCAAACCTAAGCTGAGTTTGTGTTTTCAGACTTCTGTCCTCAAAGTCTTGGGCCACACACCCTCCAGGCTGGGCCCCTGGAACCACACATTAGGACTGTGCCTACCAATCCATGGGAATTCTGCCCATTCCATGGTCCAAAATCGTACAAATTAGGAGAAACCTCCAACGACCCTTAGGCCATCCCAATAGTGTGGGTCACCCGGAACAAACAAGGGGTGTCTGACACCAGCTGATAATCGACCTCCACTCATACCATAGATGGATGTCCCCAGAGAAGAAGATTGAACCAGACAGGACCCTAGGCCATAATAGGATCCATTGCTATGGGTTACAGGCATGTGTCCTCAAAAGCCTGATTCCAATACGAGCATAGGGGTTTTCCTGAGGCACCCATCAGAACTCATCTCGTCTCCACAAGTAAACCTGTGCATGGGAGCCATGTCCAAAGCTTAGGAAAGTACTTCAGGTTGCCGGTGCCACCGCCCCATTCCAAGGCCCTCATGGACACAAAAACACATTAGGACACATCCTCAGGAAAGTCCATTTCAACTCAGCCACCGAGGTTGCTCCCGCAGAGCCATCAGATCTAAACGGTCTTGTTGCTAGGAGACAATTGGAATGCGAGGCGGGCTTCCCAGGCATCCATCCGCGAACGGTGCTCTGGAGTCATTCCATATGGGATGTCCTGGAGCTGTCCAACAGGTCTCAATTGTCCGGAAGAAGGAATCCTGGAAGGGGGCATCCCACAACTCCCAACGTGGGAAAACCTCAATGGTCTCGAGATTCCGCTCCCTTCATGAAGCGGCCGTCATGCTCAGAAACTCCCACCTGAGCCAACGTCTGATCCTCGCCCTGACTTCAGATGCATGAGATATTGGTTCAGATCTGCAGGGGGTACCTGCCGTGCCCTCGCCCTGAAACCCAAGTCTAGCTTGTCTTCTCAGACTTCCATCCTCACACTCCTGGCCCCAAAGCCCTCAAGTTTGGCAATTCCGGACCCACAATGCAGCACTCTGCCTGCCCTCTAGAGAAAAAAATGATTGCCTCATGAGCTTCCCAGGCACCTTAAATGAGGGTAAACCTACACAGCACTCGACTTTACCCAAATTATATAGTCTAACCTGAGCACTAATGCACTGTCGAACACATCCTGAGCCCGGACCTCCTGACCAACACCCAGAAAGCTGACCGCACACTGAGCACATAAAACCCGCCATGGCCTTAGGTCATCATCTCTTCCCTACCTCAGTTTTCAGGCTTCAGAACCGAGACCTTATCTCCAATCACTGCCCAGGGGTGAGTCTGATGCAGAAATCAGAACTCCTCCTTACCCATGGCAAGAACCCTTGTGGTTGGCACGTTGTCCAACGATCAGTGTAGGAGAAACCCTGAGGCCCCGCCCATTCTTGAGTGCGACGAGGGCATACACACGCATTGTGACCCTCAGCATGAGTCCTGTCCTCTAGTAAGTCCTCTCAGTGGCTGGACCATTAGATGTCATAATGGGCTTGACATGTCCCTAGGCCCCAATTTTTAACCAGATTTCTGATTGTCCAGTCGCCCCTCCTAGGGCTCTACTCTGAAATCCCTCATTTGGTGGGACACCTGAGGTTAAAAAAGAAAACAACAACAACAACAAAAACAAAATAAAACGGACTTCTTCCAGCCCACAGAATGAACCCAAACTCTTTGGACGGGGCCAAACCACCAGAGAGTAAGACTCGTCCATTTCCCATGAAGTCACCCAGAAATTCCACGACCATGAGTGACACGATATCCCGAGACAAAAACTTGAGCAGGAGCCTCACACTCGCCCTTCTTTCAAATCCCGAAAAGTTCTCCTCATGGTCTGTAGATCAGTCCTGCCATACCTATGACCTGAAACATAAGCCGAGTTTGTGTTTTCAGACAACTGTCCAAAAAGGGCTGGACTACACAACCTACAGGCTCAGGCCCCTGGAGCCAAACCTGAGGACTGTACTTGCCCTTTCCAAGGGAATTGTGTGTGCCCATTCCAATGGCCACAAACCTTCTAATAGGATAAACCTCCAAAGTCCCTGATATATCTCAATAGTGGTAGCTTCCCAGGAAAAACAGGGGCAATCTGAGCCCAAATGAGCCCCTACCTGCACTCAGACCCATAGACAATGTCCTCAGAGGTAAAAAGGAAAGAACAGGCCCCTAGGCACTAATCAGATCCATTGCTTTGGTTTCCAGGCATCTCTCCTCAGAGGCCTGGATTTCAAAAGCTGCATATAGCTGTTTCTTGTTTCACCCATCAGAAAACATCTCATCTACACATGGGAAACTTGCACGTTGGAGCTGTGTCAAAGCCTCTGTTTAGGAGAACCCTTTAGGGCCCCAGAGCCACCGCTTCATTCCAAGGTCTCCATAGACACAAAAGCACATTTGGACCCATCCCCAGGGGTGTGCATTTCAACTCAGCATCCTCGGTAGCTCCCCACAGATCCAGGAGATCTAAACTGTCTTGTTGCTAGGAGACAATTGGAATGCGAGGTGGGCTACCCAGCCATCCATCCTTAGAACCCTGCTCAGAATCATTGGCCTGGAGCCAAACAACAGGTCTCAATTGTCCTGCCGAAGACTCTCTGCAGTTTGGAGCTTCTCACAACTCCCATCATGGGAAAACCCCCATGGCCTCGTGATGCCCCCCCATTCATGAAGGGGCCATCAGCGACAGAAACTCCAACCTGAGCGATCGTCTGATCCTCGCCCTGACTTCAGATGCACGAGATCTCGATTCAGGTCTGTAGATTGTGCCTGCCATGGCCTCACCCAGAAACCTAAGCCTAGCTTGTGTTCTCAGACTTTTGTCGTCAGACTACTGGCCCACAAGGCCTCCAGTTTGGCAATCCAGAACTACAATGCAGCACTCTGCCTGCCCTCCAGATAAAAAACGTTGTCCTCTGGGGCTACCCAGTAACCCCAAATGAGGATCAACCTGCACCGACCTTGGCTGTACCCCAAATACATAGGCTGACCAGGGCACTAATGCCCTTTCTGACACAGCCTGAGCCTGGACCCCCTGGCCCCTTCCAGACAGCTGGCCGCACACTGAGCACATCGAGCCGCCATGGCCTTAGTTCGTCATCTCATCCCAACCTCGGTTTTCAGGTTTCAGAACCTAGACCTTATCTCCAATCACTGTCCATGTTGAAGGTGATGCAGAAATCAGAACTCCTTCCCCATGGCAAGAAACCTTGTGGTTGGCATGTTGTCCAAAGTTCAGTGTTGTTGAAACCAGTGTGGCCCATGAGGCCCCGCCCATGCTCGCGGGCCACATTGGTCACAAACACACATTGTGACCCTCAGGCTGAGCCCAGTCCTCAAGTAAGGCCACTCAGTGGCTGGATGAAGAGATAGCATATTGGGCTTGCCACGCCCCTAGGCCCCAATTTTTAACCATAGTTCGGGTTGTCCCTTCAGTCTTCCCCACGGCTTTGCTTTGGAATTCCTCTTTTGGTGGGACACCTGAGGTAACAAAACTGAAATGAGTCCTCCCACCCCACAGATTGACGAAAAGCTATTGGGAATCGGGCCAAATCCTCAGAGAGGAAGATTCGTCCATGGCCCATGAGGCCTCCCCGACATTCCACGGCCATCACTGATACAAAATCCAGAGATAAAAGCCTGAGCAATCGCCACAGACTCGCACTTTCTTCATATCCTGTAGAGTTCTTCTCATGGTTTGTAGATCTGGCCTGCCATACCTACGTCCCCAAACCTAAGCTGAGTTTGTGTTCTCAGACTTCTGTCCTCAAAGTCTTGGGCCACACGCCCTCCAGGCTGGGCCCCTGGAGCCACACATTAGGACTGTGCCTACCAATCCATGGGAATTCTGCCCATTCCATGGTCCAAAATCGTACAAATTAGGAGAAACCTCCAACGACCCTTAGGCCATCCCAATAGTGTGGGTCACCCGGAACAAACAAGGGGTGTCTGACACCAGCTGATAATCGACCTCCACTCATACCATAGATGG
Source organism: Mustela nivalis (assembly GCF_964662115.1). Taxonomy (NCBI): domain Eukaryota; kingdom Metazoa; phylum Chordata; class Mammalia; order Carnivora; family Mustelidae; genus Mustela; species Mustela nivalis. Next base: position 741,975 of record NW_028136453.1, on the reverse strand, counting down.
ATGTCCCCAGAGAAGGAGATTGAACCAGACAGGACCCTAGGCCATAATAGGATCCATTGCTATGGGTTACAGGCATTTGTCCTCAAAAGCCTGATTCCAATACGAGCATAGGGGTTTTCCTGAGGCACCCATCAGAACTCATCTCGTCTCCACAAGTAAACCTGTGCATGGGAGCCATGTCCAAAGCTTAGGAAAGTACTTCAGGTTGCCGGTGCCACCGCCCCATTCCAAGGCCCTCATGGACACAAAAACACATTAGGACACATCCTCAGGAAAGTCCATTTCAACTCAGCCACCGAGGTTGCTCCCGCAGAGCCATCAGATCTAAACTGTCTTGTTGCTAGGAGACAATTGGAATGCGAGGCGGGCTTCCCAGGCATCCATCCGCGAACGGTGCTCTGGAGTCATTCCATATGGGATGTCCTGGAGCTGTACAACAGGTCTCAATTGTCCGGAAGAAGGAATCCTGGAAGGGGGCATCCCACAACTCCCAACGTGGGAAAACCTCAATGGTCTCGAGATTCCGCTCCCTTCATGAAGCGGCCGTCATGCTCAGAAACTCCCACCTGAGCCAACCTCTGATCCTCGCCCTGACTTCAGATGCATGAGATATTGGTTCAGATCTGCAGGGGGTACCTGCCGTACCCTCGCCCTGAATCCCAAGTCTAGCTTGTCTTCTCAGACTTCCATCCTCACACTCCTGGCCCCAAAGCCCTCCAGTTTGGCAATTCCGGACCCACAATGCTGCACTCTGCCTGCCCTCTAGAGAAAAAAATGATTGCCTCATGAGCTTCCCAGGCACCTTAAATGAGGGTAAACCTACACAGCACTCGACTTTACCCAAATTATATAGTCTAACCTGGGCACTAATGCACTGTCGAACACATCCTGAGCCCGGACCTCCTGACCAACACCCAGAAAGCTGACCGCACACTGAGCACATAAAACCCGCCATGGCCTTAGGTCATCATCTCTTCCCTACCTCAGTTTTCAGGCTTCAGAACCGAGACCTTATCTCCAATCATTGCCCAGGGGTGAGTCTGATGCAGAAATCAGAACTCCTCCTTACCCATGGCAAGAACCCTTGTGGTTGGCACGTTGTCCAACGATCAGTGTAGGAGAAACCCTGAGGCCCCGCCCATTCTTGAGTGCGACGAGGGCATACACACGCATTGTGACCCTCAGCATGAGTCCTGTCCTCTAGTAAGTCCTCTCAGTGGCTGGACCATTAGATGTCATAATGGGCTTGACATGTCCCTAGGCCCCAATTTTTAACCAGATTTCTGATTGCCCAGTCGCCCCTCCTAGGGCTCTACTCTGAAATCCCTCATTTGGTGGGACACCTGAGGTTAAAAAAGAAAACAACAACAACAACAAAATAAAACGGACTTCTTCCAGCCCACAGAATGAACCCAAACTCTTTGGACGGGGCCAAACCACCAGAGAGTAAGACTCGTCCATTTCCCATGAAGTCACCCAGAAATTCCACGACCATGAGTGACACGATATCCCGAGACAAAAACTTGAGCAGGAGCCTCACACTCGCCCTTCTTTCAAATCCCGAAAAGTTCTCCTCATGGTCTGTAGATCAGTCCTGCCATACCTATGACCTGAAACATAAGCCGAGTTTGTGTTTTCAGACAACTGTCCAAAAAGGGCTGGACTACACAACCTACAGGCTCAGGCCCCTGGAGCCAAACCTGAGGACTGTACTTGCCCTCTCCAAGGGAATTGTGTGTGCCCATTCCAATGGCCACAACCCTTCTAATAGGATAAACCTCCAAAGTCCCTGATATATCTCAATAGTGGTAGCTTCCCAGGATAAACAGGGGCAATCTGAGCCCAAATGAGCCCCTACCTGCACTCAGTCCCATAGACAGATGTCCTCAGAGGTAAAAAGGAAAGAACAGGCCCCTAGGCACTAATCAGATCCATTGCTTTGGTTTCCAGGCATCTCTCCTCAGAGGCCTGGATTTCAAAAGCAGCATATAGCTGTTTCTTGTTTCACCCATCAGAAAACATCTCATCTACACATGGGAAACTTGCACGTTGGAGCTGTGTCAAAGCCTCTGTTTAGGAGAACCCTTTAGGGCCCCAGAGCCACCGCTTCATTCCAAGGTCTCCATAGACACAAAAGCACATTCGGACCCATCCCCAGGGGTGTGCATTTCAACTCAGCATCCTCGGTAGCTCCCCACAGATCCAGGAGATCTAAACTGTCTTGTTGCTAGGAGACAATTGGAATGCGAGGTGGGCTACCCAGCCATCCATCCTTAGAACCCTGCTCAGAATCATTGGCCTGGAGCCAAACAACAGGTCTCAATCGTCCTGCCGAAGACTCTCTGCAGTTTGGAGCTTCTCACAACTCCCATCATGGGAAAACCCCCATGGCCTCGTGATGCCCCCCCATTCATGAAGGGGCCATCAGGGACAGAAACTCCAACCTGAGCGATCGTCTGATCCTCGCCCTGACTTCAGATGCACGAGATCTCGATTCAGGTCTGTAGATTGTGCCTGCCATGGCCTCACCCAGAAACCTAAGCCTAGCTTGTGTTCTCAGACTTTTGTCGTCAGAATACTGGCCCACAAGCCCTCCAGATTGGCAATCCAGAACTACAATGCAGCAATCTGACGGCCCTCCAGAAGAAAAACATTGACATCTGGGGCTACCCAGTAACCACAAATGAGGATCAACCTGCACCGACCTTGGCTGTACCCCAAATATATAGGCTGACCAGGGCACTAATGCCATTTCTGACACGGCCTGAGCCTGAACTCCCTGGCCAGTCCCAGACAGCTGGCCGCACATTGAGCACATCGAGCCTCCGTGGCCTTAGGTCGTCATTTCTTCCTAACCTCGGTTTCCAGGTTTCAGAACCTAGACCTTATCTCCAATCACTGTCCAAGGTTGAAGGTGATGCAGAAATCAGAACTCCTTCCCCATGGCAAGAAACCTTGTGGTTGGCATGTTGTCCAACGTTCAGTGTGGTTGAAACCAGTGTGGCCCATGAGGCCCCGCCCATGCTCACGGGCCACATTGGTCACAAACACACATTGTGACCCTCAGGCTGAGCCCAGTCCTCAAGTAAGGCCACTCAGTGGCTGGATGAAGAGATAGCATATTGGGCTTGCCATGCCCCTAGGCCCCAATTTTTCACCATAGTTCGGATTGTCCCTTCAGTCTTCCCCACGGCTTTGCTTTGGAATTCCTCTTTTGGTGGGACACCTGAGGTAACAAAACTGAAATGAGTCCTCCCATCCCACAGATTGACGAAAAGCAATTGGGAATCGGGCCAAATCCTCAGAGAGGAAGATTCGTCCATGGCCCATGAGGCCTCCCCGACATTCCACGGCCATCACTGATACAAAATCCAGAGACAAAAGCCTGAGCAATCGCCACAGACTCGCACTTTCTTCATATCCTGTAGAGTTCTTCTCATGGTTTGTAGATCGGGCCTGCCATACCTACGTCCCCAAACCTAAGCTGAGTTTGTGTTTTCAGACTTCTGTCCTCAAAGTCTTGGGCCACACACCCTCCAGGCTGGGCCCCTGGAGCCACACATTAGGACTGTGCCTACCAATCCATGGGAATTCTGCCCATTCCATGGTCCAAAATCGTACAAATTAGGAGAAACCTCCAACGACCCTTAGGCCATCCCAATAGTGTGGGTCACCCGGAACAAACAAGGGGTGTCTGACACCAGCTGATAATCGACCTCCACTCATACCATAGATGGATGTCCCCAGAGAAGAAGATTGAACCAGACAGGACCCTAGGCCATAATAGGATCCATTGCTTTGGGTTACAGGCATGTGTCCTCAAAAGCCTGATTCCAATACGAGCAGAGGGGTTTTCCTGAGGCACCCATCAGAACTCATCTCGTCTCCACAAGGAAACCTGTGCATGGGAGCCATGTCCAAAGCTTAGGAGAGTACTTCAAGGTCCCGGTGCCACCGCCCCATTCCAAGGCCCTCATGGACACAAAAACACATTAGGACCCATCCTCAGGAAAGTCCATTTCAACTCAGCCACCCCGGTTGCTCCGGCAGAGCCATCAGATCTAAACTGTCTTGTTGCTAGGAGACAATTTGAATGCGAGGGGGGCTTCCCAGGCATCCATCCACGAACGGTGCTCTGGAGTCATTCCATATGGAATGTCCTGGAGCTGTCCAACAGGTTTCAATTGTCCCGCAGATGGAATCCTTTAAGGGGGCATCCCACAACTCCCAACGTGGGAAAACCTCAATGGCCTCGAGATTCCGCTCCCTTCATGAAGCGTCCATCATGCACAGAAAATCCATCCTGAGCCAATGTCTGATCCTCGCCCTGACTTCAGATGCATGAGATATTGGTTCAGATCTGCAGGGGGTACCTGCCGTGCCCTCGCCCTGAAACCGAAGTCTAGCTTGTCTTCTCAGAATTCTGTCCTCACACTCCTGGCCCCAAAGCCCTCAAGTTTGGCAATTCCGGACCCACAATGCAGCACTCTGCCTGCCCTCTAGAAATAAATTATTGCCTCATGACCTGCCCAGGCGCCTTAAATGCGGGTAAACCTACACAGCACTCGACTTTACCCAAATTATATAGTCTAACCTGGGCACTAATGCACTGTCGAACACAACCTGAGCCCTGAACTCCTGACCAACACCCAGAAAGCTGACCGCACACTGAGCACATGAAACCCTCCATTGCCTTAGGTCATCATCTCTTCCCTACCTCAGTTTTCAGGCTTCAGAACCGAGACCTTATCTCCAATCACTGCTCAGGGGTGAGTGTGATGCAGAAATCAGAACTCCTCCTTACCCATGGCAAGAACCCTTGTGGTTGGCACGTTGTCCAACGTTCAGTGTAGGAGAAACCAGCATTCACCCTGAGGCCCCGCCCATTCTTGAGTGCGACGAGGGCATACACACGCATTGTGACCCTCAGCATGAGTCCTGTCCTCGAGTAAGTCCTCTCCTTGGCTGGACAATTAGATGTCATAATGGGCTTGACATGTCCCTAGGCCCCAATTTTTAACCAGATTTCTGATTGTCCAGTCGCCCCTCCCCAGGGCTCTACTCTGGAATCCCTCATTTGGTGGGACACCTGAGGTTAAAAAAGAAAACAACAACAACAACAACAACAACAAAAAACTGACTTCTTCAAGCCCACAGAATGACCCCAAACTCTTTGGACGTGGCCAAACCACCAGAGAGAAAGACTCGTCCATTTCCCATGAAGTCACCCAGAAATTCCACGACCATGAGTGACACGATATCCAGAGATAAAAACTTGAGAAAAGGAGCCTCACACTCGCCCTTCTTTCAAATCCAAAAGAGTTCTCCTCATGGTCTGTAGATCAGTCCTGCCATACCTATGACCCGAAACATAAGCCGAGTTTGTGTTTTCAGACAACTGTCCAAAAAGGGCTGGACGACACAACCTACAGGCTCAGGCCCCTGGAGCCAAACCTGAGGACTGTACTTGCCCTCTCCAAGGGAATTGTGTGTGCCCATTCCAATGGCCACAACCCTTCTAATAGGATAAACCTCCAAAGTCCCTGATCCATCTCAATAGTGGTCGCTTCCCAGGAAAAACAGGGGCAATCTGAGCCCTACAGAGCACCTACCTGCACTCAGACCCATAGACAGATGTCCCCAGAGGTAAAAAGGAAAGAACAGGCCCCTAGGCACTAATCAGATCCATTGCTTTGGTTTCCAGGCATCTCTCCTCAGAGGCCTGGAATTCAAAAGCAGCATATAGCTGTTTCTTGACTCACCCAACAGAAAACATCTCATCTACACATGGGATACTTGCACGTTAGAGATGTGTCAAAGCCTCTGTTTAGTAGAACTTTTTAGGGCCCAAGTGCCACCGCTTCATTCCAAGGTCCCCTTTGACACAAAAGCACATTAGGATCCATGCCCAGGGGTGTCCATTTCAATGCAGCGTCCTCGGTTACTCCCCACAGATCCAGGAGATCTAACCTGTCTTGTTGCTAGGAGACAATTGGAATGCGAGGTGGGCTACCCAGCCATCCATCCTTAGAACCCTGCTCAGAATCATTGGCCTGGAGCCAAACAACAGGTCTCAATTGTCCTGCAGAAGACTCTCTGCAGTTTGGAGCTTCTCACAACTCCCATCGTGGGAAAACACCCATGGCCTCGTGATCCCCCCCCCATTCATGAAGGGGCCATCAGGAACAGAAAATATAACCTGAGCGATCGTCTGATCCTCGCCCTGATTTCAGATGCACGAGATCTCGATTCAGGTCTGTAGATTGTGCCTGCCATGGCCTCACCCAGAAACCTAAGCCTAGCTTGTGTTCTCAGACTTTTGTCGTCAGACTACTGGCCCACAAGCCCTCCAGTTTGGCAATCCAGAACTACAATGCAGCACTCTGCCTGCCCTCCAGATAAAAAACATTGTCCTCTGGGGCTAATCAGTAACCCCAAATGAGGATCAACCTGCACCGACCTTGGCTGTACCCCAAATACATAGGCTGACCAGGGCACTAATGCCCTTTCTGACACAGCCTGAACCTGGACCCCTGGCCCCTCCCAGACAGCTGGCCACACACTGAGCACATCGAGCCCCCATGGCCTTAGGTCGTCATCTCTTCCCAACCTCGATTTCCAGGATTCAGAACCTAGAACTTATCTCCAATCACTGTCCATGTTGAAGGTGATGCAGAAATCAGAACTCCTTCCCCATGGCAAGAAACCTTGTGGTTGGCATGTTGTCCAACGTTCAGTGTCGTTGAAACCAGTGTGGCCCATGAGGCCCCGCCTATGCTCGCGGGCCACATTGGTCACAAACACACATTGTGACCCTCAGGCTGAGCCCAGTCCTCAAGTAAGGCCACTCAGTGGCTGGATGAAGAGATAGCATATTGGGATTGCCATGCCCCTAAGGCCCCAATTTTTAACCATAGTTCGGATTGTCCCTTCAGTCTTCCCCACGGCTTTGCTTTGGAATTCCTCTTTTGGTGTGACACCTGAGGTAACAAAAGTGAAATGAGTCCTACCATCCCACAGATTGACGAAAAGCAATTGGGAATCGGGCCAAATCCTCAGAGAGGAAGATTCGTCCATGGCCCATGAGGCTTCCCCGACATTCCACGGCCATCACTGATACAAAATCCAGAGACAAAAGCCTGAGCAATCGCCACAGACTCGCACTTTCTTCATATCCTGTAGAGTTCTTCTCATGGTTTGTAGATCGGGCCTGCCATACCTACGTCCCCAAACCTAAGCTGAGTTTGTGTTTCAGACTTCTGTCCTCAAAGTCTTGGGCCACACACCCTCCAGGCTGGGCCCCTGGAGCCACACATTAGGACTGTGCCTACCAATCCATGGGAATTCTGCCCATTCCATGGTCCATAATCGTACAAATTAGGAGAAACCTCGAAAGTCCCTAAGGCCATCCCAATAGTGTAGGTCGCCCTGAACAAATAAGGGGTGTCTGACACCAGCTGATAATCGACCTCCACTCATACCATAGATGGATGTCCCCAGAGAAGAAGATTGAACCAGACAGGACCCTAGGCCATAATAGGATCCATTGCTTTGGGTTACAGGCATGTGTCCTCAAAAGCCTGATTCCAATACGAGCATAGGGGTTTTCCTGAGGCACCCATCAGAACTCAACTCGTCTCCACAAGGAAACCTGTGCATGGGAGCCATGTCCAAAGCTTAGGAGAGTAATTCAGGGTCCCGGTGCCACCGCCCCATTCCAAGGCCCTCATGGACACAAAAACACATTAGGACCCATCCTCAGGAAAGTCCATTTCAACTCAGCCACCCCGGTTGTTCCGGCAGAGCCATCAGATCTAAACTGTCTTGTTGCTAGGAGACAATTTGAATGCGAGGCGGGCTTCCCAGGCATCCATCCACGAACGGTGCTCTGGAGTCGTTCCATATGGAATGTCCTGGAGCTGTCCAACAGGTTTCAATTGTCCCGCAGAAGGAATCCTTTAAGGGGGCATCCCACAACTCCCAACGTGGGAAAACCTCAATGGCCTCGAGATTCCGCTCCCTTCATGAAGCGTCCATCATGCACAGAAAATCCATCCTGAGCCAACGTCTGATCCTCGCCCTGACTTCAGATGCATGAGATATTGGTTCAGATCTGCAGGGGGTACCTGCCATGACCTCGTCCTGAAACTGAAGTCTAGCTTGTCTTCTCAGAATTCTGTCCTCACACTCCTGGCCCCAAAGCCCTCAAGTTTGGCAATTCCGGACCCACAATGCAGCACTCTGCCTGCCCTCTAGAAATAAATTATTGCCTCATGACCTGCCCAGGCACCTTAAATGCGGGTAAACCTACACAGCACTCGACTTTACCCAAATTATATAGTCTAACCTGGGCACTAATGCACTGTCGAACACAACCTGAGCCCGGACCTCCTGACCAACACCCAGAAAGCTGACCGCACACTGAGCACATGAAACCCTCCATCGCCTTAGGTTATCATCTCATCCCTACCTCAGTTTTCAGGCTTCAGAACCGAGACCTTATCTCCAATCACTGCTCAGGGGTGAGTGTGAAGCAGAAATCAGAACTCCTCCTTACCCATGGCAAGAACCCTTGTGGTTGGCACGTTGTCCAACGTTCAGTGTAGGAGAAACCAGCATTCACCCTGAGGCCCCGCCCATTCTTGAGTGCGACGAGGGCATACACACGCATTGTGACCCTCAGCATGAGTCCTGTACTCTAGTAAGTCCTCTCCTTGGCTGGACCATTAGATGTCATAATGGGCTTGACATGTCCCTAGGCCCCAATTTTTAACCAGATTTCTGATTGTCCAGTCGCCCCTCCCCAGGGCTCTACTCTGGAATCCCTCATTTGGTGGGACACCTGAGGTTAAAAAAGAAAACAACAACAACAACAACAACAAAAAAAAAAAACTGACTTCTTCCAGCCCACAGAATGACCCCAAACTCTTTGGACGTGGCCAAACCACCAGAGAGTAAGACTCGTCCATTTCCCATGATGTCACCCAGAAATTCCACGACCATGAGTGACACGATATCCAGAGACAAAAACTTGAGAAAAGGAGCCTCACACTCGCCCTTCTTTCAAATCCAAAAGAGTTCTCCTCATGGTCTGTAGATCAGTCCTGCCATACCTATGACCCGAAACATAAGCCGAGTTTGTGTTTTCAGACAACTGTCCAAACAGCCCTGGCCTACACAACCTACAGGCTCAGGCCCCTGGAGCCAAACCTGAGGACTGTACTTGCCCTCTCCAAGGGAATTGTGTGTGCCCATTCCAATGGCCACAACCCTTCTAATAGGATAAACCTCCAAAGTCCCTGATCCATCTCAATAGTGGTCGCTTCCCAGGAAAAACAGGGGCAATCTGAGCCCTACAGAGCACCTACCTGCACTCAGACCCATAGACAGATGTCCCCAGAGGTAAAAAGGAAAGAACAGGCCCCTAGGCACTAATCAGATCCATTGCTTTGGTTTCCAGGCATCTCTTCTCAGAGGCCTGGAATTCAAAAGCAGCATATAGCTGTTTCTTGACTCACCCAACAGAAACATCTCATCTACACATGGGATACTTGCACGTTGGAGATGTGTCAAAGCCTCTGTTTAGTGAACTTTTTAGGTCCCAAGTGCCACCGCTTCATTCCAAGGTCTCCTTAGACACAAAAGCACATTAGGACCCATGCCCAGGGGTGTCCATTTCAATGCAGCGTCCTCGGTTACTCCCCACAGATCCAGGAGATCTAAACTGTCTTGTTGCTAGGAGACAATTGGAATGCGAGGTGGGCTACCCAGCCATCCATCCTTAGAACCCTGCTCAGAATCATTGGCCTGGAGCCAAACAACAGGTCTCAATTGTCCTGCCGAAGACTCTCTGCAGTTTGGAGCTTCTCACAACTCCCATCGTGGGAAAACCCCCATGGCCTCGTGATCCCCCCCCCATTCATGAAGGGGCCATCAGGGACAGAAACTATAACCTGAGCGATCGTCTGATCCTCGCCCTGACTTCAGATGCACGAGATCTCGATTCTGGTCTGTAGATTGTGCCTGCCATGGCCTCACCCAGAAACCTAAGCCTATCTTGTGTTCTCAGACTTTTGTCGTCAGACTACTGGCCCACAAGGCCTCCAGTTTGGCAATCCAGAACTACAATGCAGCACTCTGCCGGCCCTCCAGAAGAAAAACATTGTCCTCTGGGGCTACCCAGTAGCCCCAAATGAGGATAACCTGCACCGACCATGGCTGTACCCCAAATACATAGGCTGACCAGGGCACTAATGCCCTTTCTGACACAGCCTGAACCTGGACCCCTGGCCCCTCCCAGACAGCTGGCCGCACACTAGGCACATCGAGCCCGCATGGCCTTAGGTCGTCATCTCTTACCAACCTCGATTTCCAGGTTTCAGAACCTAGACCTTATCTCCAATCACTGCCCAGGTTGAAGGTGATGCAGAAATCAGAACTCCTTTCCCATGGCAAGAAACCTTGTGGTTGGCATGTTGTCAAACGTTCAGTGTCGTTGAAACCAGTGTGGCCCATGAGGCTCCGCCGATGCTCGTGAGCCACATTGGTTACAAACACACATTGTGACCCTCAGGCTGAGCCCAGTCCTCAAGTAAGGCTACTCAGTGGCTGGATGAAGAGATAGCATATTGGGCTTTCCATGCCCCTAGGCCCCAATTTTTAACCATAGTTCGGGTTGTCCCTTCAGTCTTCCCCACGGCTTGGCTTTGGAATTCCTCTTTTGGTGGAACACCTGAGGTTACAAAACTGAAATGAGTCCTACCATCCCACAGATTGACGAAAAGCAATTGGGAATCGGGCCAAATCCTCAGAGAGGAAGATTCGTCCATGGCCCATGAGGCCTCCCCGACATTCCACGGCCATCACTGATACAAAATCCAGAGACAAAAGCCTGAGCAATCGCCACAGACTCGCACTTTCTTCATATCCTGTAGAGTTCTTCTCATGGTTTGTCGATCGGGCCTGCAATACCTACGTCCCCAAACCTAAGCTGAGTTTGTGTATTCAGACTTCTGTCCTCAAAGTCTTGGGCCACACACCCTCCAGGCTGGGCCCCTGGAGCCACACATTAGGACTGTGCCTACCAATCCATGGGAATTCTGCCCATTCCATGGTCCATAATCGTACAAATTAGGAGAAACCTCGAAAGTCCCTAAGGCCATCCCAATAGTGTAGGTCGCCCTGAACAAATAAGGGGTGTCTGACACCAGCTGATAATCGACCTCCACTCATACCATAGATGGATGTCCCCAGAGAAGAAGATTGAACCAGACAGGATCCTAGGCCATAATAGGATCCATTGCTTTGGGTTACAGGCATGTGTCCTCAAAAGCCTGATTCCAATACGAGCATAGGGGTTTTCCTGAGGCACCCATCAGAACTCAACTCGTCTCCACAAGGAAACCTGTGCATGGGAGCCATGTCCAAAGCTTAGGAGAGTAATTCAGGGTCCCGGTGCCACCGCCCCATTCCAAGGCCCTCATGGACACAAAAACACATTAGGACCCATCCTCAGGAAAGTCCATTTCAACTCAGCCACCCCGGTTGTTCCGGCAGAGCCATCAGATCTAAACTGTCTTGTTGCTAGGAGACAATTTGAATGCGAGGCGGGCTTCCCAGGCATCCATCCACGAACGGTGCTCTGGAGTCGTTCCATATGGAATGTCCTGGAGCTGTCCAACAGGTTTCAATTGTCCCGCAGAAGGAATCCTTTAAGGGGGCATCCCACAACTCCCAACGTGGGAAAACCTCAATGGCCTCGAGATTCCGCTCCCTTCATGAAGCGTCCATCATGCACAGAAAATCCATCCTGAGCCAACGTCTGATCCTCGCCCTGACTTCAGATGCATGAGATATTGGTTCAGATCTGCAGGGGGTACCTGCCATGACCTCGTCCTGAAACTGAAGTCTAGCTTGTCTTCTCAGAATTCTGTCCTCACACTCCTGGCCCCAAAGCCCTCAAGTTTGGCAATTCCGGACCCACAATGCAGCACTCTGCCTGCCCTCTAGAAATAAATTATTGCCTCATGACCTGCCCAGGCACCTTAAATGCGGGTAAACCTACACAGCACTCGACTTTACCCAAATTATATAGTCTAACCTGGGCACTAATGCACTGTCGAACACAACCTGAGCCCGGACCTCCTGACCAACACCCAGAAAGCTGACCGCACACTGAGCACATGAAACCCTCCATCGCCTTAGGTTATCATCTCATCCCTACCTCAGTTTTCAGGCTTCAGAACCGAGACCTTATCTCCAATCACTGCTCAGGGGTGAGTGTGAAGCAGAAATCAGAACTCCTCCTTACCCATGGCAAGAACCCTTGTGGTTGGCACGTTGTCCAACGTTCAGTGTAGGAGAAACCAGCATTCACCCTGAGGCCCCGCCCATTCTTGAGTGCGACGAGGGCATACACACGCATTGTGACCCTCAGCATGAGTCCTGTACTCTAGTAAGTCCTCTCCTTGGCTGGACCATTAGATGTCATAATGGGCTTGACATGTCCCTAGGCCCCAATTTTTAACCAGATTTCTGATTGTCCAGTCGCCCCTCCCCAGGGCTCTACTCTGGAATCCCTCATTTGGTGGGACACCTGAGGTTAAAAAAGAAAACAACAACAACAACAACAACAACAAAAAAAAACTGACTTCTTCCAGCCCACAGAATGACCCCAAACTCTTTGGACGTGGCCAAACCACCAGAGAGTAAGACTCGTCCATTTCCCATGATGTCACCCAGAAATTCCACGACCATGAGTGACACGATATCCAGAGACAAAAACTTGAGAAAAGGAGCCTCACACTCGCCCTTCTTTCAAATCCAAAAGAGTTCTCCTCATGGTCTGTAGATCAGTCCTGCCATACCTATGACCCGAAACATAAGCCGAGTTTGTGTTTTCAGACAACTGTCCAAACAGCCCTGGCCTACACAACCTACAGGCTCAGGCCCCTGGAGCCAAACCTGAGGACTGTACTTGCCCTCTCCAAGGGAATTGTGTGTGCCCATTCCAATGGCCACAACCCTTCTAATAGGATAAACCTCCAAAGTCCCTGATCCATCTCAATAGTGGTCGCTTCCCAGGAAAAACAGGGGCAATCTGAGCCCTACAGAGCACCTACCTGCACTCAGACCCATAGACAGATGTCCCCAGAGGTAAAAAGGAAAGAACAGGCCCCTAGGCACTAATCAGATCCATTGCTTTGGTTTCCAGGCATCTCTTCTCAGAGGCCTGGAATTCAAAAGCAGCATATAGCTGTTTCTTGACTCACCCAACAGAAACATCTCATCTACACATGGGATACTTGCACGTTGGAGATGTGTCAAAGCCTCTGTTTAGTGAACTTTTTAGGTCCCAAGTGCCACCGCTTCATTCCAAGGTCTCCTTAGACACAAAAGCACATTAGGACCCATGCCCAGGGGTGTCCATTTCAATGCAGCGTCCTCGGTTACTCCCCACAGATCCAGGAGATCTAAACTGTCTTGTTGCTAGGAGACAATTGGAATGCGAGGTGGGCTACCCAGCCATCCATCCTTAGAACCCTGCTCAGAATCATTGGCCTGGAGCCAAACAACAGGTCTCAATTGTCCTGCCGAAGACTCTCTGCAGTTTGGAGCTTCTCACAACTCCCATCGTGGGAAAACCCCCATGGCCTCGTGATCCCCCCCCCATTCATGAAGGGGCCATCAGGGACAGAAACTATAACCTGAGCGATCGTCTGATCCTCGCCCTGACTTCAGATGCACGAGATCTCGATTCTGGTCTGTAGATTGTGCCTGCCATGGCCTCACCCAGAAACCTAAGCCTATCTTGTGTTCTCAGACTTTTGTCGTCAGACTACTGGCCCACAAGGCCTCCAGTTTGGCAATCCAGAACTACAATGCAGCACTCTGCCGGCCCTCCAGAAGAAAAACATTGTCCTCTGGGGCTACCCAGTAGCCCCAAATGAGGATAACCTGCACCGACCATGGCTGTACCCCAAATACATAGGCTGACCAGGGCACTAATGCCCTTTCTGACACAGCCTGAACCTGGACCCCTGGCCCCTCCCAGACAGCTGGCCGCACACTAGGCACATCGAGCCCGCATGGCCTTAGGTCGTCATCTCTTACCAACCTCGATTTCCAGGTTTCAGAACCTAGACCTTATCTCCAATCACTGCCCAGGTTGAAGGTGATGCAGAAATCAGAACTCCTTTCCCATGGCAAGAAACCTTGTGGTTGGCATGTTGTCAAACGTTCAGTGTCGTTGAAACCAGTGTGGCCCATGAGGCTCCGCCGATGCTCGTGAGCCACATTGGTTACAAACACACATTGTGACCCTCAGGCTGAGCCCAGTCCTCAAGTAAGGCTACTCAGTGGCTGGATGAAGAGATAGCATATTGGGCTTTCCATGCCCCTAGGCCCCAATTTTTAACCATAGTTCGGGTTGTCCCTTCAGTCTTCCCCACGGCTTGGCTTTGGAATTCCTCTTTTGGTGGAACACCTGAGGTTACAAAACTGAAATGAGTCCTACCATCCCACAGATTGACGAAAAGCAATTGGGAATCGGGCCAAATCCTCAGAGAGGAAGATTCGTCCATGGCCCATGAGGCCTCCCCGACATTCCACGGCCATCACTGATACAAAATCCAGAGACAAAAGCCTGAGCAATCGCCACAGACTCGCACTTTCTTCATATCCTGTAGAGTTCTTCTCATGGTTTGTTGATCGGGCCTGCAATACCTACGTCCCCAAACCTAAGCTGAGTTTGTGTATTCAGACTTCTGTCCTCAAAGTCTTGGGCCACACACCCTCCAGGCTGGGCCCCTGGAGCCACACATTAGGACTGTGCCTACCAATCCATGGGAATTCTGCCCATTCCATGGTCCATAATCGTACAAATTAGGAGAAACCTCGAAAGTCCCTAAGGCCATCCCAATAGTGTAGGTCGCCCTGAACAAATAAGGGGTGTCTGACACCAGCTGATAATCGACCTCCACTCATACCATAGATGGATGTCCCCAGAGAAGAAGATTGAACCAGACAGGATCCTAGGCCATAATAGGATCCATTGCTTTGGGTTACAGGCATGTGTCCTCAAAAGCCTGATTCCAATACGAGCATAGGGGTTTTCCTGAGGCACCCATCAGAACTCAACTCGTCTCCACAAGGAAACCTGTGCATGGGAGCCATGTCCAAAGCTTAGGAGAGTAATTCAGGGTCCCGGTGCCACCGCCCCATTCCAAGGCCCTCATGGACACAAAAACACATTAGGACCCATCCTCAGGAAAGTCCATTTCAACTCAGCCACCCCGGTTGTTCCGGCAGAGCCATCAGATCTAAACTGTCTTGTTGCTAGGAGACAATTTGAATGCGAGGCGGGCTTCCCAGGCATCCATCCACGAACGGTGCTCTGGAGTCGTTCCATATGGAATGTCCTGGAGCTGTCCAACAGGTTTCAATTGTCCCGCAGAAGGAATCCTTTAAGGGGGCATCCCACAACTCCCAACGTGGGAAAACCTCAATGGCCTCGAGATTCCGCTCCCTTCATGAAGCGTCCATCATGCACAGAAAATCCATCCTGAGCCAACGTCTGATCCTCGCCCTGACTTCAGATGCATGAGATATTGGTTCAGATCTGCAGGGGGTACCTGCCATGACCTCGTCCTGAAACTGAAGTCTAGCTTGTCTTCTCAGAATTCTGTCCTCACACTCCTGGCCCCAAAGCCCTCAAGTTTGGCAATTCCGGACCCACAATGCAGCACTCTGCCTGCCCTCTAGAAATAAATTATTGCCTCATGACCTGCCCAGGCACCTTAAATGCGGGTAAACCTACACAGCACTCGACTTTACCCAAATTATATAGTCTAACCTGGGCACTAATGCACTGTCGAACACAACCTGAGCCCGGACCTCCTGACCAACACCCAGAAAGCTGACCGCACACTGAGCACATGAAACCCTCCATCGCCTTAGGTTATCATCTCATCCCTACCTCAGTTTTCAGGCTTCAGAACCGAGACCTTATCTCCAATCACTGCTCAGGGGTGAGTGTGAAGCAGAAATAAGAACTCCTCCTTACCCATGGCAAGAACCCTTGTGGTTGGCACGTTGTCCAACGTTCAGTGTAGGAGAAACCAGCATTCACCCTGAGGCCCCGCCCATTCTTGAGTGCGACGAGGGCATACACACGCATTGTGACCCTCAGCATGAGTCCTGTACTCTAGTAAGTCCTCTCCTTGGCTGGACCATTAGATGTCATAATGGGCTTGACATGTCCCTAGGCCCCAATTTTTAACCAGATTTCTGATTGTCCAGTCGCCCCTCCCCAGGGCTCTACTCTGGAATCCCTCATTTGGTGGGACACCTGAGGTTAAAAAAGAAAACAACAACAACAACAACAACAACAAAAAAAAACTGACTTCTTCCAGCCCACAGAATGACCCCAAACTCTTTGGACGTGGCCAAACCACCAGAGAGTAAGACTCGTCCATTTCCCATGATGTCACCCAGAAATTCCACGACCATGAGTGACACGATATCCAGAGACAAAAACTTGAGAAAAGGAGCCTCACACTCGCCCTTCTTTCAAATCCAAAAGAGTTCTCCTCATGGTCTGTAGATCAGTCCTGCCATACCTATGACCCGAAACATAAGCCGAGTTTGTGTTTTCAGACAACTGTCCAAACAGCCCTGGCCTACACAACCTACAGGCTCAGGCCCCTGGAGCCAAACCTGAGGACTGTACTTGCCCTC
The DNA here is from genome assembly GCF_964662115.1 of Mustela nivalis. Lineage (NCBI taxonomy): Eukaryota > Metazoa > Chordata > Mammalia > Carnivora > Mustelidae > Mustela > Mustela nivalis. The sequence continues at coordinate 725,238 of NW_028136453.1, read as the reverse complement.
TCCAAGGGAATTGTGTGTGCCCATTCCAATGGCCACAACCCTTCTAATAGGATAAACCTCCAAAGTCCCTGATCCATCTCAATAGTGGTCGCTTCCCAGGAAAAACAGGGGCAATCTGAGCCCTACAGAGCACCTACCTGCACTCAGACCCATAGACAGATGTCCCCAGAGGTAAAAAGGAAAGAACAGGCCCCTAGGCACTAATCAGATCCATTGCTTTGGTTTCCAGGCATCTCTTCTCAGAGGCCTGGAATTCAAAAGCAGCATATAGCTGTTTCTTGACTCACCCAACAGAAACATCTCATCTACACATGGGATACTTGCACGTTGGAGATGTGTCAAAGCCTCTGTTTAGTGAACTTTTTAGGTCCCAAGTGCCACCGCTTCATTCCAAGGTCTCCTTAGACACAAAAGCACATTAGGACCCATGCCCAGGGGTGTCCATTTCAATGCAGCGTCCTCGGTTACTCCCCACAGATCCAGGAGATCTAAACTGTCTTGTTGCTAGGAGACAATTGGAATGCGAGGTGGGCTACCCAGCCATCCATCCTTAGAACCCTGCTCAGAATCATTGGCCTGGAGCCAAACAACAGGTCTCAATTGTCCTGCCGAAGACTCTCTGCAGTTTGGAGCTTCTCACAACTCCCATCGTGGGAAAACCCCCATGGCCTCGTGATCCCCCCCCCATTCATGAAGGGGCCATCAGGGACAGAAACTATAACCTGAGCGATCGTCTGATCCTCGCCCTGACTTCAGATGCACGAGATCTCGATTCTGGTCTGTAGATTGTGCCTGCCATGGCCTCACCCAGAAACCTAAGCCTATCTTGTGTTCTCAGACTTTTGTCGTCAGACTACTGGCCCACAAGGCCTCCAGTTTGGCAATCCAGAACTACAATGCAGCACTCTGCCGGCCCTCCAGAAGAAAAACATTGTCCTCTGGGGCTACCCAGTAGCCCCAAATGAGGATAACCTGCACCGACCATGGCTGTACCCCAAATACATAGGCTGACCAGGGCACTAATGCCCTTTCTGACACAGCCTGAACCTGGACCCCTGGCCCCTCCCAGACAGCTGGCCGCACACTAGGCACATCGAGCCCGCATGGCCTTAGGTCGTCATCTCTTACCAACCTCGATTTCCAGGTTTCAGAACCTAGACCTTATCTCCAATCACTGCCCAGGTTGAAGGTGATGCAGAAATCAGAACTCCTTTCCCATGGCAAGAAACCTTGTGGTTGGCATGTTGTCAAACGTTCAGTGTCGTTGAAACCAGTGTGGCCCATGAGGCTCCGCCGATGCTCGTGAGCCACATTGGTTACAAACACACATTGTGACCCTCAGGCTGAGCCCAGTCCTCAAGTAAGGCTACTCAGTGGCTGGATGAAGAGATAGCATATTGGGCTTTCCATGCCCCTAGGCCCCAATTTTTAACCATAGTTCGGGTTGTCCCTTCAGTCTTCCCCACGGCTTGGCTTTGGAATTCCTCTTTTGGTGGAACACCTGAGGTTACAAAACTGAAATGAGTCCTACCATCCCACAGATTGACGAAAAGCAATTGGGAATCGGGCCAAATCCTCAGAGAGGAAGATTCGTCCATGGCCCATGAGGCCTCCCCGACATTCCACGGCCATCACTGATACAAAATCCAGAGACAAAAGCCTGAGCAATCGCCACAGACTCGCACTTTCTTCATATCCTGTAGAGTTCTTCTCATGGTTTGTCGATCGGGCCTGCAATACCTACGTCCCCAAACCTAAGCTGAGTTTGTGTATTCAGACTTCTGTCCTCAAAGTCTTGGGCCACACACCCTCCAGGCTGGGCCCCTGGAGCCACACATTAGGACTGTGCCTACCAATCCATGGGAATTCTGCCCATTCCATGGTCCATAATCGTACAAATTAGGAGAAACCTCGAAAGTCCCTAAGGCCATCCCAATAGTGTAGGTCGCCCTGAACAAATAAGGGGTGTCTGACACCAGCTGATAATCGACCTCCACTCATACCATAGATGGATGTCCCCAGAGAAGAAGATTGAACCAGACAGGATCCTAGGCCATAATAGGATCCATTGCTTTGGGTTACAGGCATGTGTCCTCAAAAGCCTGATTCCAATACGAGCATAGGGGTTTTCCTGAGGCACCCATCAGAACTCAACTCGTCTCCACAAGGAAACCTGTGCATGGGAGCCATGTCCAAAGCTTAGGAGAGTAATTCAGGGTCCCGGTGCCACCGCCCCATTCCAAGGCCCTCATGGACACAAAAACACATTAGGACCCATCCTCAGGAAAGTCCATTTCAACTCAGCCACCCCGGTTGTTCCGGCAGAGCCATCAGATCTAAACTGTCTTGTTGCTAGGAGACAATTTGAATGCGAGGCGGGCTTCCCAGGCATCCATCCACGAACGGTGCTCTGGAGTCGTTCCATATGGAATGTCCTGGAGCTGTCCAACAGGTTTCAATTGTCCCGCAGAAGGAATCCTTTAAGGGGGCATCCCACAACTCCCAACGTGGGAAAACCTCAATGGCCTCGAGATTCCGCTCCCTTCATGAAGCGTCCATCATGCACAGAAAATCCATCCTGAGCCAACGTCTGATCCTCGCCCTGACTTCAGATGCATGAGATATTGGTTCAGATCTGCAGGGGGTACCTGCCATGACCTCGTCCTGAAACTGAAGTCTAGCTTGTCTTCTCAGAATTCTGTCCTCACACTCCTGGCCCCAAAGCCCTCAAGTTTGGCAATTCCGGACCCACAATGCAGCACTCTGCCTGCCCTCTAGAAATAAATTATTGCCTCATGACCTGCCCAGGCACCTTAAATGCGGGTAAACCTACACAGCACTCGACTTTACCCAAATTATATAGTCTAACCTGGGCACTAATGCACTGTCGAACACAACCTGAGCCCGGACCTCCTGACCAACACCCAGAAAGCTGACCGCACACTGAGCACATGAAACCCTCCATCGCCTTAGGTTATCATCTCATCCCTACCTCAGTTTTCAGGCTTCAGAACCGAGACCTTATCTCCAATCACTGCTCAGGGGTGAGTGTGAAGCAGAAATCAGAACTCCTCCTTACCCATGGCAAGAACCCTTGTGGTTGGCACGTTGTCCAACGTTCAGTGTAGGAGAAACCAGCATTCACCCTGAGGCCCCGCCCATTCTTGAGTGCGACGAGGGCATACACACGCATTGTGACCCTCAGCATGAGTCCTGTACTCTAGTAAGTCCTCTCCTTGGCTGGACCATTAGATGTCATAATGGGCTTGACATGTCCCTAGGCCCCAATTTTTAACCAGATTTCTGATTGTCCAGTCGCCCCTCCCCAGGGCTCTACTCTGGAATCCCTCATTTGGTGGGACACCTGAGGTTAAAAAAGAAAACAACAACAACAACAACAACAACAACAAAAAACTGACTTCTTCCAGCCCACAGAATGACCCCAAACTCTTTGGACGTGGCCAAACCACCAGAGAGTAAGACTCGTCCATTTCCCATGATGTCACCCAGAAATTCCACGACCATGAGTGACACGATATCCAGAGACAAAAACTTGAGAAAAGGAGCCTCAAATTCGCCCTTCTTTCAAATCCCGAAAAGTTCTCCTCATGGTCTGTAGATCAGTCCTGCCATACCTATGAACCTAAACATAAGCCGAGTTTGTGTTTTCAGACAACTGTCCAAACAGCCCTGGCCTACACAACCTACAGGCTCAGGCCCCTGGAGCCAAACCTGAGGACTGTACTTGCCCTCTCCAAGGGAATTGTGTGTGCCCATTCCAATGGCCACAACCCTTCTAATAGGATAAACCTCCAAAGTCCCTGATCCATCTCAATAGTGGTCGCTTCCCAGGAAAAACAGGGGCAATCTGAGCCCTACAGAGCACCTACCTGCACTCATACCCATAGACAGATGTGCCCAGAGGTAAAAAGGAAAGAACAGGCCCCTAGGCACTAATCAGATCCATTGCTTTGGTTTCCAGGCATCTCTTCTCAGAGGCCTGGAATTCAAAAGCAGCATATAGCTGTTTCTTGACTCACCCAACAGAAACATCTCATCTACACATGGGATACTTGCACGTTGGAGATGTGTCAAAGCCTCTGTTTAGTGAACTTTTTAGGTCCCAAGTGCCACCGCTTCATTCCAAGGTCTCCTTAGACACAAAAGCACATTAGGACCCATGCCCAGGGGTGTCCATTTCAATGCAGCGTCCTCGGTTACTCCCCACAGATCCAGGAGATCTAAACTGTCTTGTTGCTAGGAGACAATTGGAATGCGAGGTGGGCTACCCAGCCATCCATCCTTAGAACCCTGCTCAGAATCATTGGCCTGGAGCCAAACAACAGGTCTCAATTGTCCTGCCGAAGACTCTCTGCAGTTTGGAGCTTCTCACAACTCCCATCGTGGGAAAACCCCCATGGCCTCGTGATCCCCCCCCCATTCATGAAGGGGCCATCAGGGACAGAAACTATAACCTGAGCGATCGTCTGATCCTCGCCCTGACTTCAGATGCACGAGATCTCGATTCTGGTCTGTAGATTGTGCCTGCCATGGCCTCACCCAGAAACCTAAGCCTATCTTGTGTTCTCAGACTTTTGTCGTCAGACTACTGGCCCACAAGGCCTCCAGTTTGGCAATCCAGAACTACAATGCAGCACTCTGCCGGCCCTCCAGAAGAAAAACATTGTCCTCTGGGGCTACCCAGTAGCCCCAAATGAGGATAACCTGCACCGACCATGGCTGTACCCCAAATACATAGGCTGACCAGGGCACTAATGCCCTTTCTGACACAGCCTGAACCTGGACCCCTGGCCCCTCCCAGACAGCTGGCCGCACACTAGGCACATCGAGCCCGCATGGCCTTAGGTCGTCATCTCTTACCAACCTCGATTTCCAGGTTTCAGAACCTAGACCTTATCTCCAATCACTGCCCAGGTTGAAGGTGATGCAGAAATCAGAACTCCTTTCCCATGGCAAGAAACCTTGTGGTTGGCATGTTGTCAAACGTTCAGTGTCGTTGAAACCAGTGTGGCCCATGAGGCTCCGCCGATGCTCGTGAGCCACATTGGTTACAAACACACATTGTGACCCTCAGGCTGAGCCCAGTCCTCAAGTAAGGCTACTCAGTGGCTGGATGAAGAGATAGCATATTGGGCTTTCCATGCCCCTAGGCCCCAATTTTTAACCATAGTTCGGGTTGTCCCTTCAGTCTTCCCCACGGCTTGGCTTTGGAATTCCTCTTTTGGTGGAACACCTGAGGTTACAAAACTGAAATGAGTCCTACCATCCCACAGATTGACGAAAAGCAATTGGGAATCGGGCCAAATCCTCAGAGAGGAAGATTCGTCCATGGCCCATGAGGCCTCCCCGACATTCCACGGCCATCACTGATACAAAATCCAGAGACAAAAGCCTGAGCAATCGCCACAGACTCGCACTTTCTTCATATCCTGTAGAGTTCTTCTCATGGTTTGTCGATCGGGCCTGCAATACCTACGTCCCCAAACCTAAGCTGAGTTTGTGTATTCAGACTTCTGTCCTCAAAGTCTTGGGCCACACACCCTCCAGGCTGGGCCCCTGGAGCCACACATTAGGACTGTGCCTACCAATCCATGGGAATTCTGCCCATTCCATGGTCCATAATCGTACAAATTAGGAGAAACCTCGAAAGTCCCTAAGGCCATCCCAATAGTGTAGGTCGCCCTGAACAAATAAGGGGTGTCTGACACCAGCTGATAATCGACCTCCACTCATACCATAGATGGATGTCCCCAGAGAAGAAGATTGAACCAGACAGGATCCTAGGCCATAATAGGATCCATTGCTTTGGGTTACAGGCATGTGTCCTCAAAAGCCTGATTCCAATACGAGCATAGGGGTTTTCCTGAGGCACCCATCAGAACTCAACTCGTCTCCACAAGGAAACCTGTGCATGGGAGCCATGTCCAAAGCTTAGGAGAGTAATTCAGGGTCCCGGTGCCACCGCCCCATTCCAAGGCCCTCATGGACACAAAAACACATTAGGACCCATCCTCAGGAAAGTCCATTTCAACTCAGCCACCCCGGTTGTTCCGGCAGAGCCATCAGATCTAAACTGTCTTGTTGCTAGGAGACAATTTGAATGCGAGGCGGGCTTCCCAGGCATCCATCCACGAACGGTGCTCTGGAGTCGTTCCATATGGAATGTCCTGGAGCTGTCCAACAGGTTTCAATTGTCCCGCAGAAGGAATCCTTTAAGGGGGCATCCCACAACTCCCAACGTGGGAAAACCTCAATGGCCTCGAGATTCCGCTCCCTTCATGAAGCGTCCATCATGCACAGAAAATCCATCCTGAGCCAACGTCTGATCCTCGCCCTGACTTCAGATGCATGAGATATTGGTTCAGATCTGCAGGGGGTACCTGCCATGACCTCGTCCTGAAACTGAAGTCTAGCTTGTCTTCTCAGAATTCTGTCCTCACACTCCTGGCCCCAAAGCCCTCAAGTTTGGCAATTCCGGACCCACAATGCAGCACTCTGCCTGCCCTCTAGAAATAAATTATTGCCTCATGACCTGCCCAGGCACCTTAAATGCGGGTAAACCTACACAGCACTCGACTTTACCCAAATTATATAGTCTAACCTGGGCACTAATGCACTGTCGAACACAACCTGAGCCCGGACCTCCTGACCAACACCCAGAAAGCTGACCGCACACTGAGCACATGAAACCCTCCATCGCCTTAGGTTATCATCTCATCCCTACCTCAGTTTTCAGGCTTCAGAACCGAGACCTTATCTCCAATCACTGCTCAGGGGTGAGTGTGAAGCAGAAATCAGAACTCCTCCTTACCCATGGCAAGAACCCTTGTGGTTGGCACGTTGTCCAACGTTCAGTGTAGGAGAAACCAGCATTCACCCTGAGGCCCCGCCCATTCTTGAGTGCGACGAGGGCATACACACGCATTGTGACCCTCAGCATGAGTCCTGTACTCTAGTAAGTCCTCTCCTTGGCTGGACCATTAGATGTCATAATGGGCTTGACATGTCCCTAGGCCCCAATTTTTAACCAGATTTCTGATTGTCCAGTCGCCCCTCCCCAGGGCTCTACTCTGGAATCCCTCATTTGGTGGGACACCTGAGGTTAAAAAAGAAAACAACAACAACAACAACAACAACAAAAAAAAACTGACTTCTTCCAGCCCACAGAATGACCCCAAACTCTTTGGACGTGGCCAAACCACCAGAGAGTAAGACTCGTCCATTTCCCATGATGTCACCCAGAAATTCCACGACCATGAGTGACACGATATCCAGAGACAAAAACTTGAGAAAAGGAGCCTCACACTCGCCCTTCTTTCAAATCCAAAAGAGTTCTCCTCATGGTCTGTAGATCAGTCCTGCCATACCTATGACCCGAAACATAAGCCGAGTTTGTGTTTTCAGACAACTGTCCAAACAGCCCTGGCCTACACAACCTACAGGCTCAGGCCCCTGGAGCCAAACCTGAGGACTGTACTTGCCCTCTCCAAGGGAATTGTGTGTGCCCATTCCAATGGCCACAACCCTTCTAATAGGATAAACCTCCAAAGTCCCTGATCCATCTCAATAGTGGTCGCTTCCCAGGAAAAACAGGGGCAATCTGAGCCCTACAGAGCACCTACCTGCACTCAGACCCATAGACAGATGTCCCCAGAGGTAAAAAGGAAAGAACAGGCCCCTAGGCACTAATCAGATCCATTGCTTTGGTTTCCAGGCATCTCTTCTCAGAGGCCTGGAATTCAAAAGCAGCATATAGCTGTTTCTTGACTCACCCAACAGAAACATCTCATCTACACATGGGATACTTGCACGTTGGAGATGTGTCAAAGCCTCTGTTTAGTGAACTTTTTAGGTCCCAAGTGCCACCGCTTCATTCCAAGGTCTCCTTAGACACAAAAGCACATTAGGACCCATGCCCAGGGGTGTCCATTTCAATGCAGCGTCCTCGGTTACTCCCCACAGATCCAGGAGATCTAAACTGTCTTGTTGCTAGGAGACAATTGGAATGCGAGGTGGGCTACCCAGCCATCCATCCTTAGAACCCTGCTCAGAATCATTGGCCTGGAGCCAAACAACAGGTCTCAATTGTCCTGCCGAAGACTCTCTGCAGTTTGGAGCTTCTCACAACTCCCATCGTGGGAAAACCCCCATGGCCTCGTGATCCCCCCCCCATTCATGAAGGGGCCATCAGGGACAGAAACTATAACCTGAGCGATCGTCTGATCCTCGCCCTGACTTCAGATGCACGAGATCTCGATTCTGGTCTGTAGATTGTGCCTGCCATGGCCTCACCCAGAAACCTAAGCCTATCTTGTGTTCTCAGACTTTTGTCGTCAGACTACTGGCCCACAAGGCCTCCAGTTTGGCAATCCAGAACTACAATGCAGCACTCTGCCGGCCCTCCAGAAGAAAAACATTGTCCTCTGGGGCTACCCAGTAGCCCCAAATGAGGATAACCTGCACCGACCATGGCTGTACCCCAAATACATAGGCTGACCAGGGCACTAATGCCCTTTCTGACACAGCCTGAACCTGGACCCCTGGCCCCTCCCAGACAGCTGGCCGCACACTAGGCACATCGAGCCCGCATGGCCTTAGGTCGTCATCTCTTACCAACCTCGATTTCCAGGTTTCAGAACCTAGACCTTATCTCCAATCACTGCCCAGGTTGAAGGTGATGCAGAAATCAGAACTCCTTTCCCATGGCAAGAAACCTTGTGGTTGGCATGTTGTCAAACGTTCAGTGTCGTTGAAACCAGTGTGGCCCATGAGGCTCCGCCGATGCTCGTGAGCCACATTGGTTACAAACACACATTGTGACCCTCAGGCTGAGCCCAGTCCTCAAGTAAGGCTACTCAGTGGCTGGATGAAGAGATAGCATATTGGGCTTTCCATGCCCCTAGGCCCCAATTTTTAACCATAGTTCGGGTTGTCCCTTCAGTCTTCCCCACGGCTTGGCTTTGGAATTCCTCTTTTGGTGGAACACCTGAGGTTACAAAACTGAAATGAGTCCTACCATCCCACAGATTGACGAAAAGCAATTGGGAATCGGGCCAAATCCTCAGAGAGGAAGATTCGTCCATGGCCCATGAGGCCTCCCCGACATTCCACGGCCATCACTGATACAAAATCCAGAGACAAAAGCCTGAGCAATCGCCACAGACTCGCACTTTCTTCATATCCTGTAGAGTTCTTCTCATGGTTTGTCGATCGGGCCTGCAATACCTACGTCCCCAAACCTAAGCTGAGTTTGTGTATTCAGACTTCTGTCCTCAAAGTCTTGGGCCACACACCCTCCAGGCTGGGCCCCTGGAGCCACACATTAGGACTGTGCCTACCAATCCATGGGAATTCTGCCCATTCCATGGTCCATAATCGTACAAATTAGGAGAAACCTCGAAAGTCCCTAAGGCCATCCCAATAGTGTAGGTCGCCCTGAACAAATAAGGGGTGTCTGACACCAGCTGATAATCGACCTCCACTCATACCATAGATGGATGTCCCCAGAGAAGAAGATTGAACCAGACAGGATCCTAGGCCATAATAGGATCCATTGCTTTGGGTTACAGGCATGTGTCCTCAAAAGCCTGATTCCAATACGAGCATAGGGGTTTTCCTGAGGCACCCATCAGAACTCAACTCGTCTCCACAAGGAAACCTGTGCATGGGAGCCATGTCCAAAGCTTAGGAGAGTAATTCAGGGTCCCGGTGCCACCGCCCCATTCCAAGGCCCTCATGGACACAAAAACACATTAGGACCCATCCTCAGGAAAGTCCATTTCAACTCAGCCACCCCGGTTGTTCCGGCAGAGCCATCAGATCTAAACTGTCTTGTTGCTAGGAGACAATTTGAATGCGAGGCGGGCTTCCCAGGCATCCATCCACGAACGGTGCTCTGGAGTCGTTCCATATGGAATGTCCTGGAGCTGTCCAACAGGTTTCAATTGTCCCGCAGAAGGAATCCTTTAAGGGGGCATCCCACAACTCCCAACGTGGGAAAACCTCAATGGCCTCGAGATTCCGCTCCCTTCATGAAGCGTCCATCATGCACAGAAAATCCATCCTGAGCCAACGTCTGATCCTCGCCCTGACTTCAGATGCATGAGATATTGGTTCAGATCTGCAGGGGGTACCTGCCATGACCTCGTCCTGAAACTGAAGTCTAGCTTGTCTTCTCAGAATTCTGTCCTCACACTCCTGGCCCCAAAGCCCTCAAGTTTGGCAATTCCGGACCCACAATGCAGCACTCTGCCTGCCCTCTAGAAATAAATTATTGCCTCATGACCTGCCCAGGCACCTTAAATGCGGGTAAACCTACACAGCACTCGACTTTACCCAAATTATATAGTCTAACCTGGGCACTAATGCACTGTCGAACACAACCTGAGCCCGGACCTCCTGACCAACACCCAGAAAGCTGACCGCACACTGAGCACATGAAACCCTCCATCGCCTTAGGTTATCATCTCATCCCTACCTCAGTTTTCAGGCTTCAGAACCGAGACCTTATCTCCAATCACTGCTCAGGGGTGAGTGTGAAGCAGAAATCAGAACTCCTCCTTACCCATGGCAAGAACCCTTGTGGTTGGCACGTTGTCCAACGTTCAGTGTAGGAGAAACCAGCATTCACCCTGAGGCCCCGCCCATTCTTGAGTGCGACGAGGGCATACACACGCATTGTGACCCTCAGCATGAGTCCTGTACTCTAGTAAGTCCTCTCCTTGGCTGGACCATTAGATGTCATAATGGGCTTGACATGTCCCTAGGCCCCAATTTTTAACCAGATTTCTGATTGTCCAGTCGCCCCTCCCCAGGGCTCTACTCTGGAATCCCTCATTTGGTGGGACACCTGAGGTTAAAAAAGAAAACAACAACAACAACAACAACAACAACAAAAAACTGACTTCTTCCAGCCCACAGAATGACCCCAAACTCTTTGGACGTGGCCAAACCACCAGAGAGTAAGACTCGTCCATTTCCCATGATGTCACCCAGAAATTCCACGACCATGAGTGACACGATATCCAGAGACAAAAACTTGAGAAAAGGAGCCTCAAATTCGCCCTTCTTTCAAATCCCGAAAAGTTCTCCTCATGGTCTGTAGATCAGTCCTGCCATACCTATGAACCTAAACATAAGCCGAGTTTGTGTTTTCAGACAACTGTCCAAACAGCCCTGGCCTACACAACCTACAGGCTCAGGCCCCTGGAGCCAAACCTGAGGACTGTACTTGCCCTCTCCAAGGGAATTGTGTGTGCCCATTCCAATGGCCACAACCCTTCTAATAGGATAAACCTCCAAAGTCCCTGATCCATCTCAATAGTGGTCGCTTCCCAGGAAAAACAGGGGCAATCTGAGCCCTACAGAGCACCTACCTGCACTCATACCCATAGACAGATGTGCCCAGAGGTAAAAAGGAAAGAACAGGCCCCTAGGCACTAATCAGATCCATTGCTTTGGTTTCCAGGCATCTCTTCTCAGAGGCCTGGAATTCAAAAGCAGCATATAGCTGTTTCTTGACTCACCCAACAGAAACATCTCATCTACACATGGGATACTTGCACGTTGGAGATGTGTCAAAGCCTCTGTTTAGTGAACTTTTTAGGTCCCAAGTGCCACCGCTTCATTCCAAGGTCTCCTTAGACACAAAAGCACATTAGGACCCATGCCCAGGGGTGTCCATTTCAATGCAGCGTCCTCGGTTACTCCCCACAGATCCAGGAGATCTAAACTGTCTTGTTGCTAGGAGACAATTGGAATGCGAGGTGGGCTACCCAGCCATCCATCCTTAGAACCCTGCTCAGAATCATTGGCCTGGAGCCAAACAACAGGTCTCAATTGTCCTGCCGAAGACTCTCTGCAGTTTGGAGCTTCTCACAACTCCCATCGTGGGAAAACCCCCATGGCCTCGTGATCCCCCCCCCATTCATGAAGGGGCCATCAGGGACAGAAACTATAACCTGAGCGATCGTCTGATCCTCGCCCTGACTTCAGATGCACGAGATCTCGATTCTGGTCTGTAGATTGTGCCTGCCATGGCCTCACCCAGAAACCTAAGCCTATCTTGTGTTCTCAGACTTTTGTCGTCAGACTACTGGCCCACAAGGCCTCCAGTTTGGCAATCCAGAACTACAATGCAGCACTCTGCCGGCCCTCCAGAAGAAAAACATTGTCCTCTGGGGCTACCCAGTAGCCCCAAATGAGGATAACCTGCACCGACCATGGCTGTACCCCAAATACATAGGCTGACCAGGGCACTAATGCCCTTTCTGACACAGCCTGAACCTGGACCCCTGGCCCCTCCCAGACAGCTGGCCGCACACTAGGCACATCGAGCCCGCATGGCCTTAGGTCGTCATCTCTTACCAACCTCGATTTCCAGGTTTCAGAACCTAGACCTTATCTCCAATCACTGCCCAGGTTGAAGGTGATGCAGAAATCAGAACTCCTTTCCCATGGCAAGAAACCTTGTGGTTGGCATGTTGTCAAACGTTCAGTGTCGTTGAAACCAGTGTGGCCCATGAGGCTCCGCCGATGCTCGTGAGCCACATTGGTTACAAAACACATTGTGACCCTCAGGCTGAGCCCAGTCCTCAAGTAAGGCTACTCAGTGGCTGGATGAAGAGATAGCATATTGGGCTTTCCATGCCCCTAGGCCCCAATTTTTAACCATAGTTCGGGTTGTCCCTTCAGTCTTCCCCACGGCTTGGCTTTGGAATTCCTCTTTTGGTGGAACACCTGAGGTTACAAAACTGAAATGAGTCCTACCATCCCACAGATTGACGAAAAGCAATTGGGAATCGGGCCAAATCCTCAGAGAGGAAGATTCGTCCATGGCCCATGAGGCCTCCCCGACATTCCACGGCCATCACTGATACAAAATCCAGAGACAAAAGCCTGAGCAATCGCCACAGACTCGCACTTTCTTCATATCCTGTAGAGTTCTTCTCATGGTTTGTCGATCGGGCCTGCAATACCTACGTCCCCAAACCTAAGCTGAGTTTGTGTATTCAGACTTCTGTCCTCAAAGTCTTGGGCCACACACCCTCCAGGCTGGGCCCCTGGAGCCACACATTAGGACTGTGCCTACCAATCCATGGGAATTCTGCCCATTCCATGGTCCATAATCGTACAAATTAGGAGAAACCTCCAAAGTCCCTAAGGCCATCCCAATAGTGTAGGTCGCCCGGAACAAACAAGGGCTGTCTGACACCAGCTGACAATCGACCTCCACTCATACCATAGATGTATGTCCCCAGAGAAGAAGATTGAACCAGACAGGACCCTAGGCCATAATAGGATCCATTGCTTTGGGTTACAGGCATGTGTCCTCAAAAGCCTGATTCCAATACGAGCATAGGGGTTTTCCTGAGGCACCCATCAGAACTCAACTCGTCTCCACAAGGAAACCTGTGCATGGGAGCCATGTCCAAAGCTTAGGAGAGTAATTCAGGGTCCCGGTGCCACCGCCCCATTCCAAGGCCCTCATGGACACAAAAACACATTAGGACCCATCCTCAGGAAAGTCCATTTCAACTCAGCCACCCCGGTTGTTCCGGCAGAGCCATCAGATCTAAACTGTCTTGTTGCTAGGAGACAATTTGAATGCGAGGCGGGCTTCCCAGGCATCCATCCACGAACGGTGCTCTGGAGTCGTTCCATATGGAATGTCCTGGAGCTGTCCAACAGGTTTCAATTGTCCCGCAGAAGGAATCCTTTAAGGGGGCATCCCACAACTCCCAACGTGGGAAAACCTCAATGGCCTCGAGATTCCGCTCCCTTCATGAAGCGTCCATCATGCACAGAAAATCCATCCTGAGCCAACGTCTGATCCTCGCCCTGACTTCAGATGCATGAGATATTGGTTCAGATCTGCAGGGGGTACCTGCCATGACCTCGTCCTGAAACTGAAGTCTAGCTTGTCTTCTCAGAATTCTGTCCTCACACTCCTGGCCCCAAAGCCCTCAAGTTTGGCAATTCCGGACCCACAATGCAGCACTCTGCCTGCCCTCTAGAAATAAATTATTGCCTCATAACCTGCCCAAGGCACCTTAAATGCGGGTAAACCTACACAGCACTCGACTTTACCCAAATTATATAGTCTAACCTGGGCACTAATGCACTGTCGAACACAACCTGAGCCCGGACCTCCTGACCAACACCCAGAAAGCTGACCGCACACTGAGCACATGAAACCCTCCATCGCCTTAGGTTATCATCTCATCCCTACCTCAGTTTTCAGGCTTCAGAACCGAGACCTTATCTCCAATCACTGCTCAGGGGTGAGTGTGAAGCAGAAATCAGAACTCCTCCTTACCCATGGCAAGAACCCTTGTGGTTGGCACGTTGTCCAACGTTCAGTGTAGGAGAAACCAGCATTCACCCTGAGGCCCCGCCCATTCTTGAGTGCGACGAGGGCATACACACGCATTGTGACCCTCAGCATGAGTCCTGTACTCTAGTAAGTCCTCTCCTTGGCTGGACCATTAGATGTCATAATGGGCTTGACATGTCCCTAGGCCCCAATTTTTAACCAGATTTCTGATTGTCCAGTCGCCCCTCCCCAGGGCTCTACTCTGGAATCCCTCATTTGGTGGGACACCTGAGGTTAAAAAAGAAAACAACAACAACAACAACAACAACAAAAAAAAACTGACTTCTTCCAGCCCACAGAATGACCCCAAACTCTTTGGACGTGGCCAAACCACCAGAGAGTAAGACTCGTCCATTTCCCATGATGTCACCCAGAAATTCCACGACCATGAGTGACACGATATCCAGAGACAAAAACTTGAGAAAAGGAGCCTCAAATTCGCCCTTCTTTCAAATCCCGAAAAGTTCTCCTCATGGTCTGTAGATCAGTCCTGCCATACCTATGAACCTAAACATAAGCCGAGTTTGTGTTTTCAGACAACTGTCCAAACAGCCCTGGCCTACACAACCTACAGGCTCAGGCCCCTGGAGCCAAACCTGAGGACTGTACTTGCCCTCTCCAAGGGAATTGTGTGTGCCCATTCCAATGGCCACAACCCTTCTAATAGGATAAACCTCCAAAGTCCCTGATCCATCTCAATAGTGGTCGCTTCCCAGGAAAAACAGGGGCAATCTGAGCCCTACAGAGCACCTACCTGCACTCATACCCATAGACAGATGTGCCCAGAGGTAAAAAGGAAAGAACAGGCCCCTAGGCACTAATCAGATCCATTGCTTTGGTTTCCAGGCATCTCTTCTCAGAGGCCTGGAATTCAAAAGCAGCATATAGCTGTTTCTTGACTCACCCAACAGAAATCATCTCATCTACACATGGGATACTTGCACGTTGGAGATGTGTCAAAGCCTCTGTTTAGTGAACTTTTTAGGTCCCAAGTGCCACCGCTTCATTCCAAGGTCTCCTTAGACACAAAAGCACATTAGGACCCATGCCCAGGGGTGTCCATTTCAATGCAGCGTCCTCGGTTACTCCCCACAGATCCGGGAGATCTAAACTGTCTTGTTGCTAGGAGACAATTGGAATGCGAGGTGGGCTACCCAGCCATCCATCCTTAGAACCCTGCTCAGAATCATTGGCCTGGAGCCAAACAACAGGTCTCAATTGTCCTGCAGAAGACTCTCTGCAGTTTGGAGCTTCTCACAACTCCCATCGTGGGAAAACACCCATGGCCTCGTGATCCCCCCCCCATTCATGAAGGGGCCATCAGGGACAGAAACTATAACCTGAGCGATCGTCTGATCCTCGCCCTGACTTCAGATGCACGAGATCTCGATTCTGGTCTGTAGATTGTGCCTGCCATGGCCTCACCCAGAAACCTAAGCCTATCTTGTGTTCTCAGACTTTTGTCGTCAGACTACTGGCCCACAAGGCCTCCAGTTTGGCAATCCAGAACTACAATGCAGCACTCTGCCTGCCCTCCAGATAAAAAACATTGTCCTCTGGGGCTACCCAGTAACCCCAAATGAGGATCAAACTGCACCGACCATGGCTGTACCCCAAATACATAGGCTGACCAGGGCACTAATGCCCTTTCTGACACAGCCTGAACCTGGACCCCTGGCCCCTCCCAGACAGCTGGCCGCACACTAGGCACATCGAGCCCGCATGGCCTTAGGTCGTCATCTCTTCCCAACCTGGTTTCCAGGTTTCAGAACCTAGACCTTATCTCCAATCACTGCCCAGGTTGAAGGTGATGCAGAAATCAGAACTCCTTTCCCATGGCAAGAAACCTTGTGGTTGGCATGTTGTCAAACGTTCAGTGTCGTTGAAACCAGTGTGGCACATGAGGCTCCGCCGATGCTCGTGAGCCACATTGGTTACAAACACACATTGTGACCCTCAGGCTGAGCCCAGTCCTCAAGTAAGGCTACTCAGTGGCTGGAAGAAGATAGCATACAGGGCTTACCATGCCCCTAGGCCCCAATTTTTAACCATAGTTCGGATTGTCCCTTCAGTCTTCCCCACGGCTTTGCTTTGGAATTCCTCTTTTGGTGGGACACCTGAGGTAACAAAACTGAAATGAGTCATCCCATCCCACAGATTGACTAAAAGCAATTGGGAATCGGGCCAAATCCTAAGAGAGGAAGATTCGTCCATGGCCCATGAGGCCTCCCCGACATTCCACGTCCATCGCTGATACAAAATCCAGAGACAAAAGCCTGAGCAAGCGCCTCAGACTTGCACTTTCTTCATATCCTGAAGAGTTCTTCTCATGGTTTGTCGATCGGGCCTGCCATACCTACATCCCCAAACCTAAGCTGAGTTTGTGTTTTCAGACTTCTGTCCTCAAAGTCTTGGGCCACACACTCTCCAGGCTGGGACCCTGGAGCCACACATTAGGACTGTGCCTACCAATCCATGGGAATTCTGCCCATTCCATGGTCCATAATCGTACAAATTAGGAGAAACCTCCAAAGTCCCTAAGGCCATCCCAATAGTGTCGGTCGCCCGGAAATAACAAGGGCTGTCTGACACCAGCTGATAATCGACCGCCACTCATACCATAGGTGGATGTCCCCAGAGAAGAAGATTGAACCAGACAGGACCCTAGGCCTTAATAGGATCCATTGTTTTGAGTTACTGGCATGTGTCCTCAAAAGCCTGATTCCAATACGAGCATAGGGGTTTTCCTGAGGCACCCATCAGAACTCATCTCGTCTCCACAAGTAAACCTGTGCATGGGAGCCATGTCCAAAGCTTAGGAGAGTTCTTCAGGGTCCCGGTGCCACCGCCCCATTCCAAGGCCCTCATGGACACAAAAACACATTAGAACCCATCCTCAGGAAAGTCCATTTCAACTCAGCCACCCCGGTTGCTCTGGCAGAGCCATCAGATCTAAACTGTATTGTTGCTAGGAGACAATTAGAATGCGAGGCGGGATTCCCAGGCATCCATCCGCGAACGGTTCTCTAGATTCATTCCATATGGGATGTCCTGGAGCTGTCCAACAGGTCTCAATTGTCCCGCAGAAGGAATCCTGGAAGGGGGCATCCCACAACTCCCAACGTGGGAAAACCTCAATGGCCTCGAGATTCCGCTCCCTTCATGAAGCGTCCATTAGGCACAGAAAATCCAACCTGAGCCATCGTCTGATCCTCGCCCTGACTTCAGATGCATGAGATATTGGTTCAGATCTGCAGGGGGTACCTGCCGTGACCTCGCCTTGAAACCGAAGTCTAGCTTGTCTTCTCAGACTACTGTCCTCACACTCCTGGCCCCGAAGCCCTCAAGTTTGGCAATTCCGGACCCACAATGCAGCACTCTGCTTGCCCTCTAGAAAAAAAATTATTGCCTCATGAGCTGCCCAGGCACCTTAAATGAGGGTAAACCTCCACAGCACTTGACTTTACCCAAATTATATAGTCTAACCTGGGCACTAATGCACTGTCGAACACAACCTGAGCCCGGAACTCCTGACCAACACCCAGAAAGCTAACCGCACACTGAGCACATAAAATCCGCCATGGGCTTAGGTCATCATCTCTTCCCTACCTCAGTTTTCAGGCTTCAGAACCGAGACCTTATCTCCAATCACTGCCCAGGGGTGAGTGTAATGCAGAAATCAGAACTCCTCCTTACCCATGGCAAGAACCCTTGTGGTTGGCACGTTGTCCAACGTTCAGTGTAGGAGAAACCAGCATTCACCCTGAGGCCCCGCACATTCTTGAGTGCGACGAGGGCATACACACGCATTGTGACCCTCAGCATGAGTCCTGTACTCTAGTAAGTCCTCTCCTTGGCTGGACCATTAGATGTCATAATGGGCTTGACATGTCCCTAGGCCCCAATTTTTAACCAGATTTCTGATTGTCCAGTCGCCCCTCCCCAGGGCTCTACTCTGGAATCCCTCATTTGGTGGGACACCTGAGGTTAAAAAAGAAAACAACAACAACAACAAAAAAAAAACGGACTTCTTCCAGCCCACAGAATGACCCCAAACTCTTTGGACGGGGCCAAGCCACCAGAGAGTAAGACTCATCCATTTCCCATGAAGTCACCCAGAAATTCCACGACCATGAGTGACACGATATCCAGAGACAAAAACTTGAGCAGGAGCCTCACATCGCCCTTCTTTCAAATCCAGAAGTGTTCTCCTCATGGTCTGTAGATTAGTCCTGCCATACCTATGACCCGAAACATAAGCCGAGTTTGTGTTTTCACACAACTGTCCACACAGCCCTGGCCTACACAACCTACAGGCTCAGAACCCTGCAGCCAAACCTGAGGACTGTACTTGCCCTCTCCAAGGGAATTGTGTGTGCCCATTCCAATGGCCACAACCCTTCTAATAGGATAAACCTCCAAAGTCCCTGATCCATCTCAATAGTGGTGGCTTCCCAGGAAAAACAGGGGCAATCTGAGCACTACAGAGCACCTACCTGCACTCAGACCCATAGACACATGTGCCCAGAGGTAAAAAGGAAAGAACAGGCCCCTAGGCACTAATGAGATCCATTGCTTTCGTTTCCAGGCATCTCTCCTCAGAGGCCTGGAATTCAAAAGCAGCATATAGCTGTTTCTTGACTCACCCAACAGAAAACATCTCATCTACACATGGGATACTTGCACATTGGAGCTGTGTCAAAGCCTCTGTTTAGTAGAACTCTTTAGGGTCCAAGTGCCCCCGCTTCATTCCAAGGTCTCCTTAGACACAAAAGCACATTAGGACCCATGACCAGGGGTGTCCATTTCAACTCAGCGTCCTCGGTTGCTCCCCACCGATCCAGGAGATCTAACCTGTCTTGTTGCTAGGAGACAATTTGAATGCGAGGTGGGCTACCCAGCCATCCATCCTTAGAACCCTGCTCAGAATCATTGGCCTGGAGCCAAACAACAGGTCTCAATTGTCCTGCAGAAGACTCTCTGCAGTTTGGAGCTTCTCACAACTCCCATCTTGGGAAAACCCCCATGGCCTCGTGATCCCCCCCCCCATTCATGAAGGGTCCATCAGGGACAGAAACTCCAACCTGAGCGATCGTCTGATCCTCGCCCTGACTTCAGATGCATGAGATCTCGATTCAGGACTGTAGATTGTGCCTGCCATGGCCTCACCCAGAAACCTAAGCCTAGCTTGTGTTCTCAAACTTTTGTCGTCAGACTACTGGCCCAGAAGCCCTCCAGTTTGGCAATCCAGAACTATAATGCAGCACTCTGTCTGCCCTCCAGATAAAAATCATTGTCCTCTGGGGCTACCCAGTAACCCCAAATGAGGATCAACCTGCACCGACCTTGGCTGTACCCCAAATACATAGGCTGACCAGGGCACTAATGCCCTTTCTGACACAGCCTGAGCCTGGACTCCCTGGCCCGTCCCAGACAGCTGACCGCACACTGAGCACATCGAGCCGCCATGGCCTTAGGTCGTCATCTCTTCCCAACCTTGGATTTCAGGCTTTAGATTCTAGACCTTACCTCCAATCACTGCCCAGGGTTGAACGGGATGCAGAAATCAGAACTCCTTCCCCATGGCAAGATACCTTGTGGTTGGCATGTTGTCCAACTTTCAGTGTTGTTGAATCCAGTGTTGCCCATGAGGCCCCGCCATGCTCGCAGGCTACATTGGTCACAAACACACATTGTGACCCTCAGCCTGACCAAAGTCCTCAAGTAAGGCCTCTCAGTGGCTGGATGAAGAGATAGCATATTGGGATTGCCATGCCCCTAGTCCCCAATTTTGAACCATAGTTCTGGTGGTTCCTTCAGTCTTCCCCACGGCTTTGCTTTGGAATTCATCTTTTCGTGGGACACCTGAGGTAACAAAACTGAAAGGAGTCCTCCCATCCCACAGTTTGACGAAAATAAATTGGGAATCGGGCGAAATCCTCATAGAGGTAGATTCGTCCATGGCCCATGAAGCATCCCCGACATTCTACGGCCATTGCTGATACAAATTCCAGAGACAAAAGCCTGAGCAAGCGCCTCAGACTCGCTCTATATTCAAATCTTCATGAGTTCTTCTCATTGTTTGTATATTGGGCCTGCCATACCGACGTCCCCCAAAAAAACTGAGTTTGTGTATCGGAATCACAATCAGAACTCTGCCTTCCACATGGCTGTAATGCTTGTTCTTCACATGGAGTCACACCTTCACGTGGGGAACCCTTCATGGCCCCTGATGCCACGCCAAAACATGAGTGCTGCTTGGGCACAAATTCACACTGTTACCCTAGCATGAGCCCCATGTCAAAGAAAGGCCTGTCAGGTTCGGGACGAAGATTCTGCATATAGCCCCTGCCATGCCTATAGGCACCCAGGACTAACTAGATGGTGTGTATTCCAGTTGAAGGAACCCACTGCTGTGCTCTAGAGTCCCTCTCCTGGGGGGTCCTTTCTGGCAGAAAACAGTACTCTTCACTTCCCACAGAATGAACCCAAACACTTGGGAGCTTGGACAATCCCCCGAGAGGAAGGCTCTTCCTCGGCCCCTGAGGCAACCCCTACCCTGACCGGACACTGTGAACGCAACACCCAGAGACAAAAGCCTGAGCAATTGCCTCCCATTTGCCCTCCTTTGATATCCAGAGAATCTCCCCTCACGGACTGGAGATCAGGACTGCCATTACCTTGGCCCCATCCTGAGCCAAGTTTGCTTTTTCAGACATCCGTCCCCACAGCCCTGGCAAACACAGCCTCTAGGCTGGGTCCTCTGGAGCCATACAACAGGACCGTGCCTGCTCTCTCCTGGGAAACTGTGTCCATTCCTTTGGACACACACCTCCAGAATATGAGAAACCTCAAGGCCTCCGAGGACATCCCACTACTGGGAGCCTCCCTGGACACACAGGGGCATTCCGACACAAGCTGAGCAGCTACCTCCACGAAGGCATGCACACAGATGTCAACAGAGATAGAAGGTTGAGCCGGACAGGCCCTTAGGCTTGCTTTGGGTTCCAGGTGTTACTCCTCAGAGGCTTTGGTTCGAAGAACAGGATATGGGGCTTTCCTGAGGCACTGAACAGAACTCCTCTCGTCTCCACATGGGGAGCTTTCTTACTGGGGATGTATCAAACCCTTCAGGTAGTGCCCAAGCAGCACTTGAGTGCTGATTGGGAACAAATTCACACTGGGACCCTAACATGAGCCCCATGTCAAAGAAAGGCCTCTCAGGGCCTGGACAAAGAGCCCGCATATGGGGCTTGCCAAGCCCCTATGCACCCAATCCTCACCAGGGTTTGAGATTTCCAGTCGCCCCGCCCGTACCTGGGGCTCTGATCTGGAATCCCTTTCTTGGAGAGACACATGAGCCAGACAACACGACTCCACCCTTCCCACAAAATGACCCCAATCTTGGAAGATGGGACAAATCTTCAGAGAGGGATACTCGTCCACAGTCCCTGAGGCCACTCCTCAAATCCACGGCTATCCCGGACACAGCATCCAGAGACAAAAGCCTGAAGGAACGCCTCCCACTCGCCCTTGTTTCAGAGGCCCAGGAGTTCCCTCTAGGGCTGTACCTCTGGCCTGCCATACCCTAGGCACCACTCATAAGCTGACTTTGTGTTTTCAGACTTCTGTGCCCACAGCCTGGACCCACACACCTCCAGGCTAGGGCCTCTGGAGCCACAGCGAAAGTTTGTGCCTGCCCTCTCCAAAGACAGTGTGCCCAATCCATTGACCACAACCCTACAGGTTAGGGAAAAGCTCCAAGGCCCCTGAGGACATCAATAGTGTAGGCCACCCTGGACTAAGCGGGGCTCTCTGACACCAGCGGAGCAACTATCTTCACTTAGACTCTCAGAAAGTGTCCCCAGAGACAGAAGGTTGAAATGGACAGGCCCCCAGGCCCTAATATGAACTTTAGCTTTGTTCCATGTGTCCGATCTCAGAGGATTGTTTTCGTAGACCAGCACATGGGGCTTTTCTGAGGCACCAAACCAAGGATCTCTCGTCTCCACATGGGCAGCTTTCTTACTGGGGATGTATCAAACCCTTCAGGTAGGAGAGTTCCGCAGGGCCACTGAACAACCAGCACATTCCAAGGTCTCCATGGACCCAAACACACATTATGACGCATCCGCAGGAGAGGCCATTTCAACTCAGCCCCCTGGGTCGCGTGTTCCAGAGGCCCCAGATCAAACATATCTTATCGCTAATGGCCAATTGGAATGCGAGGCATGCTGTACGGGGATCCATCCTTCGAACCCTGCTCTCCAGTCCTTCCATATGGTATGTCCTGGAGCCATGCAACAGGACACGAATGTCCCACAGAAGGAAACCTTGTGGTTTGGGGCAACCTCCAAACTCAGCTTGGGAAAAATTCCTTGGCCTCATGAGGCCCCCGCTTCATGAAGGTGCCATCATGGACACATACTCCAGGCTCAGCCAACGTCTGATCCTCAGCATGACTTCAGATGCAGGAGATTTTGATTCAGCCTCTGCAGAATGGGCCTGCTCTGCCCTTGGCTCCAATCCTCACCCTAGATTGTGTTTTCAGACTTCCGTCCTCTCACTCCAGGCCCACAAGCCCTCCCTACTGGGAAATCTGGGGCCACAATGAAGCACTCTGCCTGCCTCCCAGGAGAAAATCATTGTCTATGGTGCTGCCCAGAAACCCCAAATGAGGATCAAACTGCTTGGCCCTCGGCAACACCCCAATTGCATAGGCTACCTTAAACACTGATGCTCTGAGGCAAATAGCCTGAGCCCAGACCTTCCAACAGACACCGACACAGCTGGCTGCACACCCAGCACATTGGACCCGCCACTGCCTTAGGCCACCATCTATTCCCAACCTGGGTTTTCATTCATCAGAACCTAGACCTTATATCCAATCCCTGCACAGGGGGGACCCCCTCTGATGCACACAAGTCAGAACCCCTCCTACCCCATGGCAAGAAACCTTGCTGCTGGCAGTGAGTCAAACCTTCAGTGTTGGAGAAAACGGCATGACCCATGAGGCCACGCACATGCGTGAGGGCCGCCTTGGGCACAAACACACATTGTGACCCTCAGCGTGAGTACCTTATTCAAGTAACGCCTCTCAGTGACTGGACCAAGAGCCCGCATGTGGTTTGCCATGCCCATAGGAACCCAGGACTAAATAGATGGTGTGTATTCCAGTTGAGGGAACCCACTGCTGTGCTCTAGAGTCCCTCTCCTGGGGGGGCCCCTGTGGCAGAAAACAGTACTCTTCATTCCCACAGAATGAACACCAACACTTGGGAGCTTGGACAATCCCCCGAGAGGAAGGCTCTTCCTCGGCCTCTGAGACAACCCCTACCCTGACCGGACACTGTAAATCCTGAGTGACTGCCTCCCACTTGCCCTACTTTGATTTCCAGAGGATCTCCCCTCACGGACTGGAGATCAGGCCTGCCATTACATTGGCCACTAGCTGAGCCAAGTTTGCTTTTTCAGACATCTGTCCCCACAGCCCTGGCAAACACAGCCTCTAGGCTGGGTCCGCTGGAGCCATACCACAGGACCGTGCCTGCTCTCTCCTGGGAAACTGTGTCCATTCCTTTGGACACACACCTCCAGAATATGAGAAACCTCAAGGCCCCCGAGGACATCCCACTACTGGGAGCCTCCCTGGACACACACGGGCATTCTGACACAAGCTGAGCAGCTACCACTACGAAGGCATGCAAACAGATGTCAACAGAGATAGAAGGTTGAGCCGGACAGGCCCTTAGGCCATAATCTCAACTCTTGCTTTGGGTTCCAGGTGTTACTCCTCAGAGTCTTTGGTTTGAAGAACAGGATATGGGGCTTTCCTGAGGCACTGAACAGAACTCCTCTCATCTCCACATGGGAAGCTTCCTTGTTGGAGCTGTGTCAAACACCTCAGTTTGGAAAACCCTGCAGAGTTCCTGAGCCACCTCCACATTCCAAGGTCTCCCAGGCCACCAAGACTCAGTAGGACTCATCTTCAGGAGAGTCCATTTCAACTCTCCCCTCTGGGTAGCTCACTCAGGACCCTGCAGATTGAGCCTGCCTTGTCCTGACTAAAGAGTGGGAATATGAGGTGGCGTTCCCAGGCATCCATGCTTAGACATCTGCTCTCGAGTCTTTCCGTAAGGGGCCTCCTGGAACCATCCAATAGGACTCGACTGTCGTGCAGAAGGAAACCTTGAGGTTTGGAGTAGTTCACTAATCCCATCGTAGGCAAACCTCCCTGGCTTCATGAAGCCCCCACACCCTTCAGGAAGAGGCCATGCTGGACAAAAACTCTAGCCTGAGGCACGTCTCATAGTTGACATGACCTCAGTGCAGGAGATCTCGATTCAGCCTCTCAGACTGGCCCTGCCTTGCCCTCGGTCCCAAACCTCATGCTAGCTTGTGTTTTCAGACTTCCTTCCTCACACTCCTGGCAAACAAGCCCTCCAGATTAGGAACTCCAGAACCACAACCCAGCCCAGTGTCTGCCCAAAGGAAGAAAAACGTTTCCCTGTGGGGCTCTCCAGAAAACCCAGATGAGGATCAACCTGCTCGGGCCTCGACGGTACCCGAACTGGATAGGATGCTCTGGGCACTCATGCTCTATCTGACACAGCCTGAAGCCAGACGTCCAGACAGACAAGGAGACAGCTGGCCACACACCCAGCACTTCGGACACGCCATGGTCTTATGCCATCAACTCTTCCTAACCTTGGTTTTCAGATATCTGAACCTAGACATTATATCAATTCTCGACACAGCTGGGTATAGCAAGCACAAAACAGAACTCCTCCTTCCCCATGGCTGTCAAGCTTGCTCTTGGCATGCAGTCACACCTTCAGGGTGGGAGAAACCTTCATGGCCCCTGATGCCACGCCCAAACTTGAGTGCTGCTTGGGCACAAATTCACACTGTGACCCTCAGCATGAGCCCCATGTCAAAGAAAGGCCTGTCAGGGCCTGGACCAAGAGCCCGCATATGGGGCTTGCCAAGCCCCTATGCACCCAATCCTCACCAGTGTTTGAGTTTTCCAGTCGCCCCGCCCGTACCTGGGGCTCTGATCTGGAATCCCTTTCTTGGAGAGACCCATGAGCCAGACAACACGACTCCACCCTTCCCACAAAATGACCCCAAACTCTTGGGAGCTGGGACAAATCCCCAGAGAGGGATACTCGTCCACAGTCCCTGAGGCCACCCCTCCAATCAACGGCTATCCAGGACACAACATTCAGAGACAAAAGCCTGAAAGAACGCCACCCACTCGCCCTTGTTTCAGAGGCCCAGGAGCTCGCCTCTTGGGCTGTACCTCCGGCCTGCCATACCCTAGGCGCCACTCATAAGCTGACTTTGTGTTTTCAGACTTCTGTGCCCACAGCCTGGACCCACACACCTCCAGGCTAGGGCCTCTGGAGCCACAGCGAAAGATTGTGCCTGCCCTCTCCAAGGAAAGTGTGCCCAATCCATTGACCACAACCCTACAGGTTAGGGAAAAGCTCCAAGGTCCCTGAGGCCATCAATAGTATAGGCCACCCTGGACTAAGAGGGGCTCTCTGACACCAGCGGAGCAACTATCTCAACTTAGACTCTCAGACAGTGTCCCCAGAGACAGAAGGTTGAAATGGACAGGCCCCCAGGCCCTAATCTGAACCTTAGCTTTGGATTCCATGTGTCCGTCCTCAGAGGACTGTTTTCATAGACCAGCACACGGGGCTTTTCCGAGGCACCAAACCAAACCTCTCTCTCCACATGGGCAGCTTTCTTACTGGGGATGTATCAAACCCTTCAGGTAGGAGAGTTCCACAGTGCCACTGAACAACCAGCACATTCCAAGGTCTCCATGGACCCAAACGCACATTATGACGCATCCTCAGGAGAGGCCATTTCAACTCAGCCCCCTGGGTAGCGTGCCCCAGAGGCAGCAGGTCAAACATATCTTTTCGCTAATGGCCAATGGGAATGCGAGGCATGCTGTACAGGGATCCATCCTTCGAACCCTGCTCTCCAGTCCTTCCGTATGGTATGTCCTGGAGCCATGCAACAGGACTCGAATGTCCCACAGAAGGAAACCTTGTGGTTGGGGCAACTTCCAAACTCAGCGTGGGAAAAGTTCCTTGGCCTCATGAGGCCCCCACTTCATGAAGGTGCCATCATGGACACATACTCCAGCCTCAGCCAACGTCTGATCCTCAGCCTGGCTTCAGATGCAGGAGATTTTGATTCAGCCTCTGCAGAGTGGGCCTGCTCTGCCCTTGGCTCCAATCCTCACCCTAGCTTGTGTTTTCAGACTTCTGTCCTCTCACTCCTGGCCCACAAGCCCTCCCTACTGGGAATTCTGGGGCCACAAAGAAGCACTCTGCCTGCCTCCCAGAAGAAAAACATTGTCTATGGTGCTGCCCTGAAACCCCAAATGAGGATCAAACTGCTTGGCCCTCGGCAACACCCCAATTGCATAGGCTACCTTAAACACTGATGCTCTGTCGCAAATAGCCTGAGCCCAGACCTTCCAACAGACACCGACACAGCTGGCTGCACACCCAGCATATTGGACCCGCCACTGCCTTAGGCCACCATCCATTCCCAACCTGGGTTTTCAGTCATCAGAACCTAGACCTTATCTCCAATCCCTGCACAGGGGGGAACCTGATGCACAAGTCAGAACCCCTCCTTCCCCATGGCAAGAAAACTTGCTGCTGTCAGTGAGTCAAACCTTCAGTGTAGGAGAAAACGGCATGGCCCATGAGGCAACGCCCAAGCGTTAGGGCCGCCTTGGGCACAAACACACATTGTGACCCTCAGCGTGAGTACCTTATTCAAGTAACGCCTCTCAGTGACTGGACCAAGAGCCCGCATATGTGGCTTGCCATGCCCATAGGCACCCAGGATTAACTAGATGGTGTGTATTCCAGTTGAGGGAACCCACTGCTGTGCTCTAGAGTCCCTCTCCTGGGGGGTCCCCTGTGGCAGAAAACAGTACTTTTCCCTTCCCACAGAATGAATCCAAACACTTGGGAGCTTGCACAATCCCCCGAGAGGAAGGCTCTTCCTCGGCCTCTGAGACAACCCCTACCCTGACCGGACACTGTGAACGCAACACCCAGAGACAAAATCCTGAGTGACTGCCTCCCACTTGCCCTCCTTTGATATCCAGAGGATCTCCCCTCACGGACTGGAGATCAGTCCTGCCATTACCTTGGCCACTAGCTGAGCCAAGTTTGCTTTTTCAGACATCTGTCCCGACAGCCCTGGCAAACACAGCCTCTAGGCTGGGTCCTCTGGAGCAATACCAGAGGACCGTGCCTGCTCTCTCCTGGAAAACTGTGTCCATTCCTTTGGACACACACCTCCAGAATATGAGAAACCTCAAGGCCCCCGAGGACATCCCACTACTGGGAGGCTCGCTGGACACACACGGGCATTCCGACACAAGCTGAGCAGCTACCTCCACGAAGGCATGCCCACAGATGTCAACAGAGATAGAAGGTTGAGCCGGACAGGCCCTTAGGCCGTAATCTCAACTCTTGCTTTGGGTTCCAGGTGTTACTCCTCAGAGGCTTTGGTTCGAAGAACAGGATATGGGGCTTTCCTGAGGCACGGAACAGAACTCCTCTCGTCTTCACATGGGAAGCCTCCTTGTTGAAGCTGTGTCAAACACCTCAGTTTGGAAAACCCTGCAGAGTCCCTGAGCCACCTCCACATTCCAAGGTCTCCCAGGCCACCAAGCCACAGTAGGACTCATCTTCAGGAGAGTCCATTTCAACTCTCCCCTCTGGGTAGCTCACCCAGGAGCCTGCAGATTGAGCCTGCCTTGTCCTGACTGAAGAGTGGGAATATGAGGTGGCGTTCCCAGGCATCCATGCTTAGACACCTGCTCTCGAGTCTTTCCGTATGGGGCCTCCTGGAACCATCCAATAGGACTCGACTCTCGTGCAGAAGGAAACCTTGAGGTTTGGAGTAGTTCACAAATCCCATTGTAGGCAAACCTCCCTGGCCTAATGAAGCCCTCACCCTTCAGGAAGAGGCCATGCTGGACAAAAACTCTAGCCTGAGGCACGTCTCATAGTTGACATGACCTCAGTGCAGGAGATCTCGATTCAGCCTCTGCAGATTGGGCCTGCCGTGCCCTCGGTCCCAAACCTCACGCTACCTTGTGTTTTCAGACTTCCTTCCTCACACTCCTGGCTAACAAGCCCTCCGGACCAGAAAGTCCAGAACCAAAACCCAGCCCAGTGTCTGCCCAACGGAAGAAAAACGTTTCCCTGTGGGGCTCTCCAGAAAACCCAGATGAGGATCAACCTGCTCGGGCCTCGACTGTACCCGAACTGGATAGGATGCTCTGGGCACTCATGCTCTGTCTGACACAGCCTGAAGCCAGACGTCCAGACAGACAAGGAGACAGATGGCCGCACACCCAGCACTTCGGACACGCCATGGTCTTATGCCATCAACTCTTCCTAACCTTGGTTTTCAGATATCTGAACCTAGACATTATATCAATTCTCCACACAGCTGGGTATCGCAAGCACAAAACAGAACTCCTCCTTCCCCATGGCTGTCAAGCTTGCTCTTGGCATGGAGTCACACCTTCAGGGTGGGAGAAACCTTCATGGCCCCTGATGCCACGCCCAAACTTGAGTGCTGCTTGGGCACAAATTCACACTGTGACCCTCAGCATGAGCCCCATGTCAAAGAAAGGCCTCTCAGGACCTGGACCAAGAGCCCGCATATGGGGCTTGCCAAGCCCCTATGCACCCAATCCTCACCAGTGTTTGAGTTTTCCAGTCGCCCCACCTGTACCTGGGCTCTGCTCTGGAATCCCTTTCTTGGAGAGACACATGAGCCAGACAACACGACTCCACCCTTCCCACAAAATGACCCCAAACTCTTGGGAGCTGGGACAAATCCCCAGAGAGGGATACTCGTCCACAGTCCCTGAGGCCACCGCTCCAATCCACGGCTATCCCGGACACAACATCCAGAGACAAAAGCCTGAAGGAACGCCTTCCACTCGCCCTTGTTTCAGAGGCCCAGGAGTTCCCTCTCGGGCTGTACATCCGGCCTGTCATACCCTAGGCACCACTCATAAGCTGACTTTGTGTTTTAAGACTTCTGCCCACAGCATGGACCCACACAACCTCCAGGCTAGGGCCTCTGAAGCCACAGCGAAAGATTGTGCCGGCCCTCTCTAAGGAAAGTGTGTCCAATCCATTGACCACAACCCTACAGGTTAGGGAAAAGCTCCAAGGCCCCTGAGGCCATCAATAGGTAGGCCACCCTGGACTAAGAGGGGCTCTCTAACACCAGCAGAGCAACTACCTCCACTTAGATTCTCAGACAGTGTCCCCAGAGACAGAAGGTTGAAATGGACAGGCCCCCAGGCCCTAATATGAACCTTAGCTTTGTTTCCATGTGTCCGTTCTCAGAGGACTGTTTTCGTAGACCAGCACATGGGGCTTTTCTGAGGCACCAAACCAAGCATCTCTCGTCTCCACATGGGCAGCTTTCTTACTGGGGATGTATCAAACCCTTCAGGTAGGAGAGTTCCGCAAGGCCACCGAACAACCAGCACATTCCAAGGTCTCCATGGACCCAAACGCACATTATGACGCATCCTCAGGAGAGGCCATTTCAACTCAGCCCCCTGGGTAGCGTGACCCAGAGGCAGCAGATCAAACATATCTTGTCGCTAATGGCCAATTGGAATGCGAGGAATGCTGTACAGGGATACATCCTTCGAACCCTGCTCTCCAGTCCTTCCATATGGTATGTCCTGGAGCCATGCAACAGGACTCGAATGTCCCGCAGAAGGAAACCTTGTGGTTTGGGGCAACCTCCAAACTCAGTGTGGGAAAACTTCCTTGGCCTCATGAGGCCCCCACTTCATGAAGGTGCCATCATGGACACATACTCCAGCCTCAGCCAACGTCTGATCCTCAGCCTGACTTCAGGTGCAGGAGATTTTGATTCAGCCTCTGCCGATTGGGCCTGCCTTGCCCTTGGCTCCAATCCTCACCCTAGCTTGTGTTTTCAGACTTCCGTCCTCACACTCCTTGCCCACAAACCCTCCCTACTGGGAATTCTGGGGCCACACTGAAGCACTCTGCCTGCCTCCCATAAGAAAAACATTGTCTATGGTGCTGCCCAGAAACCCCAAATGAGGATCAAACTGCTTGGCCCTCGGCAACACCCCAATTGCATAGGCTACCTTAAACACTGATGCTCTGTTGCAAATAGCCTGAGCCCAGACCTTCCAACAGACACCAACACAGCTGGCTGCACTCCTAGGACATTGGACCCGCCACTGCATTAGGCCACCATCCATTCCCAACCTGGGTTTTCAGTCATCGGATCCTAGACCTTATCTCCAATCCCTGCACAGGGGGGAACCTGATGCACAAATCAGAACCCCTCCTTCCCCATGGCAAGAAAACTTGCTGCTGGCAGTGAGTCAAACCTTCAGTGTAGGAAAAACGACATGGCCCATGAGGCAACGCCCAAGCGTTAGGGCCGCCTTGGGCACAAACACACATTGTGACCCTCAGCGTGAGTACCTTATTCAAGTAACGCCTCTCAGTGACTGGACCAAGAGCCCGCATATGTGGCTTGCCATGCCCATAGGCACCCAGGATTAACTAGATGGTGTGTATTCCAGTTGAGGGAACCCACTGCTGTGCTCTAGAGTCCCTCTCCTGGGGGGTCCCCTGTGGCAGAAAACAGTACTTTTCCCTTCCCACAGAATGAATCCAAACACTTGGGAGCTTGCACAATCCCCCGAGAGGAAGGCTCTTCCTCGGCCTCTGAGACAACCCCTACCCTGACCGGACACTGTGAACGCAACACCCAGAGACAAAATCCTGAGTGACTGCCTCCCACTTGCCCTCCTTTGATATCCAGAGGATCTCCCCTCACGGACTGGAGATCAGTCCTGCCATTACCTTGGCCACTAGCTGAGCCAAGTTTGCTTTTTCAGACATCTGTCCCGACAGCCCTGGCAAACACAGCCTCTAGGCTGGGTCCTCTGGAGCAATACCAGAGGACCGTGCCTGCTCTCTCCTGGAAAACTGTGTCCATTCCTTTGGACACACACCTCCAGAATATGAGAAACCTCAAGGCCCCCGAGGACATCCCACTACTGGGAGGCTCGCTGGACACACACGGGCATTCCGACACAAGCTGAGCAGCTACCTCCACGAAGGCATGCCCACAGATGTCAACAGAGATAGAAGGTTGAGCCGGACAGGCCCTTAGGCCGTAATCTCAACTCTTGCTTTGGGTTCCAGGTGTTACTCCTCAGAGGCTTTGGTTCGAAGAAC
The DNA here is from genome assembly GCF_964662115.1 of Mustela nivalis. NCBI lineage: Eukaryota > Metazoa > Chordata > Mammalia > Carnivora > Mustelidae > Mustela > Mustela nivalis. Next base: position 693,537 of record NW_028136453.1, on the reverse strand, counting down.
AGGATATGGGGCTTTCCTGAGGCACGGAACAGAACTCCTCTCGTCTTCACATGGGAAGCCTCCTTGTTGAAGCTGTGTCAAACACCTCAGTTTGGAAAACCCTGCAGAGTCCCTGAGCCACCTCCACATTCCAAGGTCTCCCAGGCCACCAAGCCACAGTAGGACTCATCTTCAGGAGAGTCCATTTCAACTCTCCCCTCTGGGTAGCTCACCCAGGAGCCTGCAGATTGAGCCTGCCTTGTCCTGACTGAAGAGTGGGAATATGAGGTGGCGTTCCCAGGCATCCATGCTTAGACACCTGCTCTCGAGTCTTTCCGTATGGGGCCTCCTGGAACCATCCAATAGGACTCGACTCTCGTGCAGAAGGAAACCTTGAGGTTTGGAGTAGTTCACAAATCCCATTGTAGGCAAACCTCCCTGGCCTAATGAAGCCCTCACCCTTCAGGAAGAGGCCATGCTGGACAAAAACTCTAGCCTGAGGCACGTCTCATAGTTGACATGACCTCAGTGCAGGAGATCTCGATTCAGCCTCTGCAGATTGGGCCTGCCGTGCCCTCGGTCCCAAACCTCACGCTACCTTGTGTTTTCAGACTTCCTTCCTCACACTCCTGGCTAACAAGCCCTCCGGACCAGAAAGTCCAGAACCAAAACCCAGCCCAGTGTCTGCCCAACGGAAGAAAAACGTTTCCCTGTGGGGCTCTCCAGAAAACCCAGATGAGGATCAACCTGCTCGGGCCTCGACTGTACCCGAACTGGATAGGATGCTCTGGGCACTCATGCTCTGTCTGACACAGCCTGAAGCCAGACGTCCAGACAGACAAGGAGACAGATGGCCGCACACCCAGCACTTCGGACACGCCATGGTCTTATGCCATCAACTCTTCCTAACCTTGGTTTTCAGATATCTGAACCTAGACATTATATCAATTCTCCACACAGCTGGGTATCGCAAGCACAAAACAGAACTCCTCCTTCCCCATGGCTGTCAAGCTTGCTCTTGGCATGGAGTCACACCTTCAGGGTGGGAGAAACCTTCATGGCCCCTGATGCCACGCCCAAACTTGAGTGCTGCTTGGGCACAAATTCACACTGTGACCCTCAGCATGAGCCCCATGTCAAAGAAAGGCCTCTCAGGACCTGGACCAAGAGCCCGCATATGGGGCTTGCCAAGCCCCTATGCACCCAATCCTCACCAGTGTTTGAGTTTTCCAGTCGCCCCACCTGTACCTGGGCTCTGCTCTGGAATCCCTTTCTTGGAGAGACACATGAGCCAGACAACACGACTCCACCCTTCCCACAAAATGACCCCAAACTCTTGGGAGCTGGGACAAATCCCCAGAGAGGGATACTCGTCCACAGTCCCTGAGGCCACCGCTCCAATCCACGGCTATCCCGGACACAACATCCAGAGACAAAAGCCTGAAGGAACGCCTTCCACTCGCCCTTGTTTCAGAGGCCCAGGAGTTCCCTCTCGGGCTGTACATCCGGCCTGTCATACCCTAGGCACCACTCATAAGCTGACTTTGTGTTTTAAGACTTCTGCCCACAGCATGGACCCACACAACCTCCAGGCTAGGGCCTCTGAAGCCACAGCGAAAGATTGTGCCGGCCCTCTCTAAGGAAAGTGTGTCCAATCCATTGACCACAACCCTACAGGTTAGGGAAAAGCTCCAAGGCCCCTGAGGCCATCAATAGGTAGGCCACTCTGGACTAAGAGGGGCTCTGACACCAGCAGAGCAACTACCTCCACTTAGATTCTCAGACAGTGTCCCCAGAGACAGAAGGTTGAAATGGACAGGCCCCCAGGCCCTAATATGAACCTTAGCTTTGTTTCCATGTGTCCGTTCTCAGAGGACTGTTTTCGTAGACCAGCACATGGGGCTTTTCTGAGGCACCAAACCAAGCATCTCTCGTCTCCACATGGGCAGCTTTCTTACTGGGGATGTATCAAACCCTTCAGGTAGGAGAGTTCCGCAAGGCCACCGAACAACCAGCACATTCCAAGGTCTCCATGGACCCAAACGCACATTATGACGCATCCTCAGGAGAGGCCATTTCAACTCAGCCCCCTGGGTAGCGTGACCCAGAGGCAGCAGATCAAACATATCTTGTCGCTAATGGCCAATTGGAATGCGAGGAATGCTGTACAGGGATACATCCTTCGAACCCTGCTCTCCAGTCCTTCCATATGGTATGTCCTGGAGCCATGCAACAGGACTCGAATGTCCCGCAGAAGGAAACCTTGTGGTTTGGGGCAACCTCCAAACTCAGTGTGGGAAAACTTCCTTGGCCTCATGAGGCCCCCACTTCATGAAGGTGCCATCATGGACACATACTCCAGCCTCAGCCAACGTTTGATCCTCAGCCTGACTTCAGATGCAGGAGATTTTGATTCAGCCTCTGCAGAGTGGGCTTCTCTGCCCTTGGCTCCAATACTCACCCTAGCTTGTGTTTTCAGACTTCCGTCCTCACACTCCTTGCCCACAAACCCTCCCTACTCGGAATTCTGGGGCCACACTGAAGCACTCTGCCTGCCTCCCAGGAGAAAAACATTGTCTATGGTGCTGCCCAGAAACCCCAAATGAGGATCAAACTGCTTGGCCCTCGGCAACACCCCAATTGCATAGGCTACCTTAAACACTGATGCTCTGTTGCAAATAGCCTGAGCCCAGACCTTCCAACAGACACCAACACAGCTGGCTGCACTCCTAGGACATTGGACCCGCCACTGCCTTAGGCCACCATCCATTCCCAACCTGGGTTTTCAGTCATCGGATCCTAGACCTTATCTCCAATCCCTGCACAGGGGGGAACCTGATGCACAAATCAGAACCCCTCCTTCCCCATGGCAAGAAAACTTGCTGCTGGCAGTGAGTCAAACCTTCAGTGTAGGAAAAACGACATGGCCCATGAGGCAACGCCCAAGCGTTAGGGCCGCCTTGGGCACAAACACACATTGTGACCCTCAGCGTGAGTACCTTATTCAAGTAACGCCTCTCAGTGACTGGACCAAGAGCCCGCATATGTGGCTTGCCATGCCCATAGGCACCCAGGATTAACTAGATGGTGTGTATTCCAGTTGAGGGAACCCACTGCTGTGCTCTAGAGTCCCTCTCCTGGGGGGTCCCCTGTGGCAGAAAACAGTACTCTTCCCTTCCCACAGAATGAACACAAACACTTGGGAGCTTGGACAATCCCCCGAGAGGAAGGCTCTTCCTCGGCCTCTGAGACAACCCCTACCCTGACCGGACACTGTGAACGCAACACCCAGAGACAAAATCCTGAGTGACTGCCTCCCACTTGCCCTCCTTTGATATCCAGAGGATCTCCCCTCACGGACTGGAGATCAGTCCTGCCATTAACTTGGCCACTAGCTGAGCCAAGTTTGCTTTTTCAGACATCTGTCCCCACAGCCCTGGCAAACACAGCCTCTAGGCTGGGTCCTCTGGAGCCATACCACAGGACCGTGCCTGCTCTCTCCTGGGAAACTGTGTCCATTCCTTTGGACACACACCTCCAGAATATGAGAAACCTCAAGGCCCCCGAGGACATCCCACTACTGGGAGGCTCCCTGGACACACAGGGGATTTCCGACACAAGCTGAGCAGCTACCTCCACGAAGGCATGCCCACAGATGTCAACAGAGATAGAAGGTTGAGCCGGACAGGCCCTTAGGCCGTAATCTCAACTCTTGCTTTGGGTTCCAGGTGTTACTCCTCAGAGGCTTTGGTTCAAAGAACAGGATATGGGGCTTTCCTGAGGCACTGAACAGAACTCCTCTCGTCTCCACATGGGAAGCTTCCCTGTTGGAGCTGTGTCAAACACCTCAGTTTGGAAAACCCTGCAGAGTCCCTGAACCACCTCCACATTCCAAGGTCTCCCAGGCCACCAAGCCACAGTAGGACTCATCTTCAGGAGAGTCCATTTCAACTCTCCCCACTGGGTAGCTCACCCAGGAGCCTGCAGATTGAGCCTGCCTTGTCCTGCCTAAAGAGTGGGAATATGAGGTGGCGTTCCCAGGCATCCATGCTTAGACACCTGCTCTCGAGTCTTTCCGTATGGGGCCTCCTGGAACCATCCAGTAGGACTCGACTGTCGTGCAGAAGGAAAGCTTGAGGTTTGGAGTAGTTCACAAATCCCATCGTAGGCACACCTCCCTGGCTTCATGAAGCCCCCACACCCTTCAGGAAGAGGCCATGCTGGACAAAAACTCTAGCCTGAGGCACGTCTCATAGTTGACATGACCTCAGTGCAGGAGATCTCGATTCAGCCTATGCAGAGTGGCCCTGCCATGCCCTCGGTCCCAAACCTCACGCTCGCTTTTGTTTTCAGACTTCCTTCCTCACACTCCTGGCAAACAAGCCCTCCAGATTAGGAACTCCAGAAGCACAACCCAGCCCAGTGTCTGCCCAACAGATGAAAAACGTTTTCCTGTGGGGCTCTCCAGAAAACCCAGATGAGGATCAACCTGCTCGGGCCTCGACGGTCCCCGAACAGGATATGCTGCTCTGGGCACTCATGCTCTGTCTGACACAGCCTGAAACCAGACGTCCAGAGAGACAAGGAGACAGCTGGCAGCACACCCAGTACTTCGGACACGCCATGGTCTTATGCCGTCACCTCTTCCTAACCTTGGTTTTCAGATATCTGAACCTAGACATTATATCAATTCTCCACACAGCTGGGTATAGCAAGCACAAAACAGAACTCCTCCTTCCCCATGGCTGTCAAGCTTGCTCTTGGCATGGAGTCACACCTTCAGGGTGGGAGAAACCTTCATGGCCCCTGATGCCACGCCAAACCTTGAGTGCTGCTTGGGCATAAATTCACACTGTGACCCTCAGCATGAGCCCCATGTCAAAGAAAGGCCTCTCAGGACCTGGACCAAGAGCCCGCATATGGGGCTTGCCAAGCCCCTATGCACCCAATCCTCACCAGTGTTTGAGTTTTCCAGTCGCCCCACCTGTACCTGGGCTCTGCTCTGGAATCCCTTTCTTGGAGAGACACATGAGCCAGACAACACGACTCCACCCTTCCCTCAAAATGTCCCCAAACTCTTGGGAGCTGGGACAAATCCCCAGAGAGGGATACTCGTCCACAGTCCCTGAGGCCACCGCTCCAATCCACGGCTATCCCGGACACAACATCCAGAGACAAAAGCCTGAAGGAACGCCTTCCACTCGCCCTTGTTTCAGAGGCTCAGGAGTTCCCTCTCGGGCTGTACATCCGGCCTGTCATACCCTAGGCGCCACTCATAAGCTGACTTTGTGTTTTAAGGCTTCTGTGCCCACAGCATGGACCCACACAACCTCCAGGCTAGGGCCTTTGAAGCCACAGCGAAAGATTGTGCCGGCCCTCTCTAAGGAAAGTGTGTCCAATCCATTGACCACAACCCTACAGGTTAGGGAAAAGCTCCAAGGCCCCTGAGGCCATCAATAGGTAGGCCACCCTGGACTAAGAGGGGCTCTCTGACACCAGCAGAGCAACTACCTCCACTTAGATTCTCAGACAGTGTCCCCAGAGACAGAAGGTTGAAATGAACAGTCCCCCAGGCCCTAATATGAACCTTAGCTTTGTTTCCATGTGTCCGTTCTCAGAGGACTGTTTTCGTAGACCAGCACATGGGGCTTTTCTGAGGCACCAAACCAAGCATCTCTCGTCTCCACATGGGCAGCTTTCTTACTGGGGATGTATCAAACCCTTCAGGTAGGAGAGTTCCGCAAGGCCACCGAACAACCAGCACATTCCAAGGTCTCCATGGACCCAAACGCACATTATGACGCATCCTCAGGAGAGGCCATTTCAACTCAGCCCCCTGGGTAGCGTGACCCAGAGGCAGCAGATCAAACATATCTTGTCGCTAATGGCCAATTGGAATGCGAGGAATGCTGTACAGGGATACATCCTTCGAACCCTGCTCTCCAGTCCTTCCATATGGTATGTCCTGGAGCCATGCAACAGGACTCGAATGTCCCACAGAAGGAAACCTTGTGGTTTGGGGCAACCTCCAAACTCAGCGTGGGAAAAATTCCTTGGCCTCATGAGGCCCCCACTTCATGAAGGTGCCATCATGGACACATACTCCAGCCTCAGCCAACGTCTGATCCTCAGCCTGACTTCAGATGCAGGAGATTTTGATTCAGCCTCTGCCGATTGGGCCTGCCTTGCCCTTGGCTCCAATCCTCACCCTAGCTTGTGTTTTCAGACTTCCGTTCTCACACTCCTGGCCCACAAACCCTCCCTACTGGGAATTCTGGGGCCACACTGAAGCACTCTGCCTGCCTCCCATAAGAAAAACATTGTCTATGGTGCTGCCCAGAAACCCCAAATGAGGATCAAACTGCTTGGCCCTCGGCAACACCCCAATTGCATAGGCTACCTTAAACACTGATGCTCTGTCGCAAATAGCCTGAGGCCAGACCTTACAACAGACACCGACACAGCTGGCTGCACACCCAGCACATTGGACCCGCCACTGCCTTAAGCCACCATCCATTCCCAACCTGGGTTTTCAGTCATCGGAACCTAGACCTTATCTCCAATCCCTGCACAGGGGGAACCTGATGCACAAGTCAGAACCCCTCCTTCCCCATTGCAAGAAACCTTGCTGCTGGCCCTGAGTCAAACCTTCAGTGTAGGAGAAAACGGCAAACCTGCCGGGCCTCATGAAGCCCCCCATATCCTTCAGGGAGAGGTCATCATGGACAAAAACTCTAGCTTGAAGCACGTCTCATAGTAGATATGACCGCAATGCAGGAGATCTTGATTCAGCCTCTGCAGAGTGGCCTGCCGTGCCCTCGGTCCCAAACCTCACGCTAGCTTGTGTTTTCAGACTTCCTTCCTCACACTCCTGGCAAACAATCCCTCCAGAGTAGGATTTGCAGAACCACAAGCCAGCCCAGTGACTGCCCACCGGTAGAAAACGTTTCCTTGTGGGGCTCTCCATAAAACCCAGATGAGGATCAACCTGCTCTTGCCTCGATGGCACTCAGATTTGATAGGCTGCTCTGGGCACTAATGCTCTGCCTTTCACAGCCTGATGCCAGGTGTCCAGACAGGCAAGGAGACAGCTGGCCACACACCTAGCACTTCTGACACGCCATGGTCTTATGCCGTTATCTCTTCCTAACCTTGGTTTTCAGATATCTAAACCCAGATATTATATCAATTCCCCACACAGTTGGGCATCTGAATCACAAATCAGAACTCCTTCTTCCCCATGGCTGTAAGGCTTGCTCTTGGCATGGAGTCACACCTTCAGGGTGGGAGAAACCTTCATTTCCCCTGAAACCACGCCCAAACTTGAGTGCTGCCTTGGGCACAAATTCACTCTGTGACCCTCAGCATGAGCCCAATATCAAAGAAAGGCCTGTCAGGGCCTTGACCAAGTGCCCGCGTATGGGGCGTGCCAAGCCCCTATACACCCAATCCTCACCAGTGTTTGAGTTTTCCAGTTTCCCCCTTGTTCCTGGGGCTCTGCTCTGGAATCACTTTCTTGGAGAGACACATGAGCCAGACAACAGGACTCCACCCTTCCCACAAAATGACCCCAAACTCCTGTTAGCTGGGACAAATCCCCAGAGAGGGATACTTGTCCACAGTCACTGAGGCCACCCCCTACAATCTACGGCTATCCTGGACGCATCCAGAGACAAAAGCCTGAAGGAATCTCGCCTTGATTCACAAGCCAAGGAGCTCACTCTCTATCTGTACATCCGGCCTGCCATACCCTCGGCGCCACTCATAAGCTGAGTTTGTGTTTTCAGACTTCTGAGCCCACAGCCTGGCCCCACACACCCTCCAGGCTAGGGCACCTGGAGTCACAGCGAAAGATTGTGCCTGCCCTCTCCAAGGAAAGTGTGCCCAATCCATTGACCACAACCCTACAGGTTAGGGAAAAGTTCCAAGGCCCCTAAGGCCATCCTGATAGTGTAGGCTGCCCTGGACTAAAAGGGGCACTCTGACACCAGCTGAGCCATTATCACCACTTAGACTCTCAGACAGTGTCCCCAGAGACAGAAGATTGAAATGGACAGGCCCTTAGGCCCTAATATGAAACTTAGTTTTAGTTTTCATGTGTCTGTCCTCAGAGGACTGCTCCACTCATACCATAGATGGATGTCCCCAGAGAAGAAGATTGAACCAGACAGGACCCTAGGCCATAATAGGATCCATTGCTATGGGTTACAGGCATGTGTCCTCAAAAGCCTGATTCCAATACGAGCATAGGGGTTTTCCTGAGGCACCCATCAGAACTCATCTCGTCTCCACAAGTAAACCTGTGCATGGGAGCCATGTCCAAAGCTTAGGAAAGTACTTCAGGTTGCCGGTGCCACCGCCCCATTCCAAGGCCCTCATGGACACAAAAACACATTAGGACACATCCTCAGGAAAGTCCATTTCAACTCAGCCACCGAGGTTGCTCCCGCAGAGCCATCAGATCTAAACTGTCTTGTTGCTAGGAGACAATTGGAATGCGAGGCGGGCTTCCCAGGCATCCATCCGCGAACGGTGCTCTGGAGTCATTCCATATGGGATGTCCTGGAGCTGTCCAACAGGTCTCAATTGTCCGGAAGAAGGAATCCTGGAAGGGGGCATCCCACAACTCCCAACGTGGGAAAACCTCAATGGTCTCGAGATTCCGCTCCCTTCATGAAGCGGCCGTCATGCTCAGAAACTCCCACCTGAGCCAACGTCTGATCCTCGCCCTGACTTCAGATGCATGAGATATTGGTTCAGATCTGCAGGGGATACCTGCCGTGCCCTCGCCCTGAAACCCAAGTCTAGCTTGTCTTCTCAGACTTCCATCCTCACACTCCTGGCCCCAAAGCCCTCAAGTTTGGCAATTCCGGACCCACAATGCAGCACTCTGCCTGCCCTCTAGAGAAAAAAATTATTGCCTCATGAGCAGCCCAGGCACCTTAAATGAGGGTAAACCTACACAGCACTCGACTTTACCCAAATTATATAGTCTAACCTGGGCACTAATGCACTGTCGAACACATCCTGAGCCTGGACCTCCTGACCAACACCCAGAAACCTGACCGCACACTGAGCACATAAAACCCGCCATGGCCTTAGGTCATCATCTCTTCCCTACCTCAGTTTTCAGGCTTCAGAACCGAGACCTTATCTCCAATCACTGCCCAGGGGTGAGTCTGATGCAGAAATCAGAACTCCTCCTTACCCATGGCAAGAACCCTTGTGGTTGGCACGTTGTCCAACGATCAGTGTAGGAGAAAGCCTGAGGCCCCGCCCATTCTTGAGTGCGACGAGGGCATACACACGCATTGTGACCCTCAGCATGAGTCCTGTCTTCTAGTAAGTCCTCTCAGTGGCTGGACCATTAGATGTCATAATGGGCTTGACATGTCCCTAGGCCCCAATTTTTAACCAGATTTCTGATTGTCCAGTCGCCCCTCCTAGGGCTCTACTCTGAAATCCCTCATTTGGTGGGACACCTGAGGTTAAAAAAGAAAACAACAACAACAACAAAATAAAACGGACTTCTTCCAGCCCACAGAATGAACCCAAACTCTTTGGACGGGGCCAAACCACCAGAGAGTAAGACTCGTCCATTTCCCATGAAGTCACCCAGAATTTCCACGACCATGAGTGACACGATATCTCGAGACAAAAACTTGAGCAGGAGCCTCACACTCGCCCTTCTTTCAAATCCCGAAAAGTTCTCCTCATGGTCTGTAGATCAGTCCTGCCATACCTAAGACCTGAAACATAAGCCGAGTTTGTGTTTTCAGACAACTGTCCAAAAAAGGCTGGACTACACAACCTACAGGCTCAGGCCACTGGAGCCAAACCTGAGGACTGTACTTGCCCTCTCCAAGGGAATTGTGTGTGCCCATTCCAATGGCCACAACCCTTCTAATAGGATAAACCTCCAAAGTCCCTGATATATCTCAATAGTGTAGCTTCCCAGGAAATCTGAGCCCAAATGAGCCCCTACCTGCACTCAGACCCATAGACAGATGTCCTCAGAGGTAAAAAGGAAAGAACAGGCCCCTAGGCACTAATCAGATCCATAGCTTTGGTTTCCAGGCATCTCTCCTCAGAGGCCTGGATTTCAAAAGCAGCATATAGCTGTTTCTTGTTTCACCCATCAGAAAACATCTCATCTACACATGGGAAACTTGCACGTTGGAGCTGTGTCAAAGCCTCTGTTTAGGAGAACCCTTTAGGGCCCCAGTGCCACCGCTTCATTCCAAGGTCTCCATAGACACAAAAACACATTCGGACCCATCCCCAGGGGTGTGCATTTCAACTCAGCATCCTCGGTAGCTCCCCACAGATCCAGGAGATCTAAACTGTCTTGTTGCTAGGAGACAATTGGAATGCGAGGTGGGCTACCCAGCCATCCATCCTTAGAACCCTGCTCAGAATCATTGGCCTGGAGCCAAACAACAGGTCTCAATTGTCCTGCCGAAGACTCTCTGCAGTTTGGAGCTTCTCACAACTCCCATCATGGGAAAACCCCCATGGCCTCGTGATGCCCCCCCATTCATGAAGGGGCCATCAGGGACAGAAACTCCAACCTGAGCGATTGTCTGATCCTCGCCCTGACTTCAGATGCACGAGATCTCGATTCAGGTCTGTAGATTGTGCCTGCCATGGCCTCACCCAGAAACCTAAGCCTAGCTTGTGTTCTCAGACTTTTGTCGTCACACTACTGGCCCACAAGGCCTCCAGTTTGGCAATCCAGAACTACAATGCAGCACTCTGCCTGCCCTCCAGATAAAAAACATAGTCCTCTGGGGCTACCCAGTAACCCCAAATGAGGATCAACTTGCACCGACCTTGGCTGTACCCCAAATACATAGGCTGACCAGGGCACTAATGCCCTTTCTGACACAGCCTGAGCTTGGACCCCCGGCCCCTCCCAGACAGCTGGCTGCACACTGAGCACATCGAGCCGCCATGGCCTTAGGTCGTCATCTCTTCCCAACCTCGGTTTTCAGGTTTCAGAACCTAGACCTTATCTCTAATCACTGTCCATGTTGAAGGTGATGCAGAAATCAGAACTCCTTCCCCATGGCAAGAAACCTTGTGGTTGGCATGTTGTCCAACGTTCAGTGTCCTTGAAACCAGTGTGGCCCATGAGGCCCCGCCCATGCTCGCGGGCCACATTGGTCACAAACACACATTGTGACCCTCAGGCTGAGCCCAGTCCTCAAGTAAGGCCACTCAGTGGCTGGATGAAGAGATAGCATATTGGGCTTGCCATGCCCCTAGGCCCCAATTTTTAACCATAGTTCGGGTTGTCCCTTCAGTCTTCCCCACGGCTTGGCTTTGGAATTCCTCTTTTGGTGGGACACCTGAGGTAACAAAACTGAAATGAGTCCTCCCATCCCACAGAGTGACGAAAAGCAATTGGGAATCGGGCCAAATCCTCAGAGAGGAAGATTCGTCCATGGCCCATGAGGCCTCCCCGACATTCCACGGCCATCACTGATACAAAATCCAGAGACAAAGGCCTGAGCAATCGCCACAGACTCGCACTTTCTTCATATCCTGTAGAGTTCTTCTCATGGTTTGTAGATCGGGCCTGCCATACCTACGTCCCCAAACCTAAGCTGAGTTTGTGTTTTCAGACTTCTGTCCTCAAAGTCTTGGGCCACACGCCCTCCAGGCTGGGCCCCTGGAGCCACACATTAGGACTGTGCCTACCAATCCATGGGAATTCTGCCCATTCCAGGGTCCAAAATCGTACAAATTAGGAGAAACCTCCAACGACCCTCAGGCCATCCCAATAGTGTGGGTCACGCGGAACAAACAAGGGGTGTCTGACACCAGCTGATAATCGACCTCCACTCATACCATAGATGGATGTCCCCAGAGAAGAAGATTGAACCGGACAGGACCCTAGGCCATAATAGGATCCATTGCTATGGGTTACAGGCATGTGTCCTCAAAAGCCTGATTCCAATACGAGCATAGGGGTTTTCCTGAGGCACCCATCAGAACTCATCTCGTCTCCACAAGTAAACCTGTGCATTTGAGCCATGTCAAAGCTTAGGAAAGTACTTCAGGTTGCCGGTGCCACCGCCCCATTCCAAGGCCCTCATGGACACAAAAACACATTAGGACACATCCTCAGGAAAGTCCATTTCAACTCAGCCACCGAGGTTGCTCCCGCAGAGCCATCAGATCTAAACTGTCTTGTTGCTAGGAGACAATTGGAATGCGAGGCGGGCTTCCCAGGCATCCATCCGCGAACGGTGCTCTGGAGTCATTCCATATGGGATGTCCTGGAGCTGTCCAACAGGTCTCAATTGTCCGGAAGAAGGAATCCTGGAAGGGGGCATCCCACAACTCCCAACGTGGGAAAACCTCAATGGTCTCGAGATTCCGCTCCCTTCATGAAGCGGCCGTCATGCTCAGAAACTCCCACCTGAGCCAACGTCTGATCCTCGCCCTGACTTCAGATGCATGAGATATTGGTTCAGATCTGCAGGGGGTACCTGCCGTGCCCTCGCCCTGAAACCCAAGTCTAGCTTGTCTTCTCAGACTTCCATCCTCACACTCCTGGCCCCAAAGCCCTCAAGTTTGGCAATTCCGGACCCACAATGCAGCACTCTGCCTGCCCTCTAGAGAAAAAAATTATTGCCTCATGAGCAGCCCAGGCACCTTAAATGAGGGTAAACCTACACAGCACTCGACTTTACCCAAATTATATAGTCTAACCTGGGCACTAATGCACTGTCGAACACATCCTGAGCCTGGACCTCCTGACCAACACCCAGAAACCTGACCGCACACTGAGCACATAAAACCCGCCATGGCCTCAGGTCATCATCTCTTCCCTACCTCAGTTTTCAGGCTTCAGAACCGAGACCTTATCTCCAATCACTGCCCAGGGGTGAGTCTGATGCAGAAATCAGAACTCCTCCTTACCCATGGCAAGAACCCTTGTGGTTGGCACGTTGTCCAACGATCAGTGTAGGAGAAAGCCTGAGGCCCCGCCCATTCTTGAGTGCGACGAGGGCATACACACGCATTGTGACCCTCAGCATGAGTCCTGTCCTCTAGTAAGTCCTCTCAGTGGCTGGACCATTAGATGTCATAATGGGCTTGACATGTCCCTAGGCCCCAATTTTTAACCAGATTTCTGATTGTCCAGTCGCCCCTCCTAGGGCTCTACTCTGAAATCCCTCATTTGGTGGGACACCTGAGGTTAAAAAAGAAAACAACAACAACAACAAAATAAAACGGACTTCTTCCAGCCCACAGAATGAACCCAAACTCTTTGGACGGGGCCAAACCACCAGAGAGTAAGACTCGTCCATTTCCCATGAAGTCACCCAGAATTTCCACGACCATGAGTGACACGATATCTCGAGACAAAAACTTGAGCAGGAGCCTCACACTCGCCCTTCTTTCAAATCCCGAAAAGTTCTCCTCATGGTCTGTAGATCAGTCCTGCCATACCTAAGACCTGAAACATAAGCCGAGTTTGTGTTTTCAGACAACTGTCCAAAAAAGGCTGGACTACACAACCTACAGGCTCAGGCCACTGGAGCCAAACCTGAGGACTGTACTTGCCCTCTCCAAGGGAATTGTGTGTGCCCATTCCAATGGCCACAACCCTTCTAATAGGATAAACCTCCAAAGTCCCTGATATATCTCAATAGTGTAGCTTCCCAGGAAATCTGAGCCCAAATGAGCCCCTACCTGCACTCAGACCCATAGACAGATGTCCTCAGAGGTAAAAAGGAAAGAACAGGCCCCTAGGCACTAATCAGATCCATAGCTTTGGTTTCCAGGCATCTCTCCTCAGAGGCCTGGATTTCAAAAGCAGCATATAGCTGTTTCTTGTTTCACCCATCAGAAAACATCTCATCTACACATGGGAAACTTGCACGTTGGAGCTGTGTCAAAGCCTCTGTTTAGGAGAACCCTTTAGGGCCCCAGTGCCACCGCTTCATTCCAAGGTCTCCATAGACACAAAAACACATTCGGACCCATCCCCAGGGGTGTGCATTTCAACTCAGCATCCTCGGTAGCTCCCCACAGATCCAGGAGATCTAAACTGTCTTGTTGCTAGGAGACAATTGGAATGCGAGGTGGGCTACCCAGCCATCCATCCTTAGAACCCTGCTCAGAATCATTGGCCTGGAGCCAAACAACAGGTCTCAATTGTCCTGCCGAAGACTCTCTGCAGTTTGGAGCTTCTCACAACTCCCATCATGGGAAAACCCCCATGGCCTCGTGATGCCCCCCCATTCATGAAGGGGCCATCAGGGACAGAAACTCCAACCTGAGCGATTGTCTGATCCTCGCCCTGACTTCAGATGCACGAGATCTCGATTCAGGTCTGTAGATTGTGCCTGCCATGGCCTCACCCAGAAACCTAAGCCTAGCTTGTGTTCTCAGACTTTTGTCGTCACACTACTGGCCCACAAGGCCTCCAGTTTGGCAATCCAGAACTACAATGCAGCACTCTGCCTGCCCTCCAGATTAAAAACATTGTCCTCTGGGGCTACCCAGTAACCCCAAATGAGGATCAACTTGCACCGACCTTGGCTGTACCCCAAATACATAGGCTGACCAGGGCACTAATGCCCTTTCTGACACAGCCTGAGCTTGGACCCCCGGCCCCTCCCAGACAGCTGGCTGCACACTGAGCACATCGAGCCGCCATGGCCATAGGTCGTCATCTCTTCCCAACCTCGGTTTTCAGGTTTCAGAACCTAGACCTTATCTCTAATCACTGTCCATGTTGAAGGTGATGCAGAAATCAGAACTCCTTCCCCATGGCAAGAAACCTTGTGGTTGGCATGTTGTCCAACGTTCAGTGTCCTTGAAACCAGTGTGGCCCATGAGGCCCCGCCCATGCTCGCGGGCCACATTGGTCACAAACACACATTGTGACCCTCAGGCTGAGCCCAGTCCTCAAGTAAGGCCGCTCAGTGGCTGGATTAAGAGATAGCATATTGGGCTTGCCATGCCCCTAGGCCCCAATTTTTAACCATAGTTCGGGTTGTCCCTTCAGTCTTCCCCACGGCTTGGCTTTGGAATTCCTCTTTTGGTGGGACACCTGAGGTAACAAAACTGAAATGAGTCCTCCCATCCCACAGAGTGACGAAAAGCAATTGGGAATCGGGCCAAATCCTCAGAGAGGAAGATTCGTCCATGGCCCATGAGGCCTCCCCGACATTCCACGGCCATCACTGATACAAAATCCAGAGACAAAGGCCTGAGCAATCGCCACAGACTCGCACTTTCTTCATATCCTGTAGAGTTCTTCTCATGGTTTGTAGATCGGGCCTGCCATACCTACGTCCCCAAACCTAAGCTGAGTTTGTGTTTTCAGACTTCTGTCCTCAAAGTCTTGGGCCACACGCCCTCCAGGCTGGGCCCCTGGAGCCACACATTAGGACTGTGCCTACCAATCCATGGGAATTCTGCCCATTCCAGGGTCCAAAATCGTACAAATTAGGAGAAACCTCCAACGACCCTCAGGCCATCCCAATAGTGTGGGTCACGCGGAACAAACAAGGGGTGTCTGACACCAGCTGATAATCGACCTCCACTCATACCATAGATGGATGTCCCCAGAGAAGAAGATTGAACCGGACAGGACCCTAGGCCATAATAGGATCCATTGCTATGGGTTACAGGCATGTGTCCTCAAAAGCCTGATTCCAATACGAGCATAGGGGTTTTCCTGAGGCACCCATCAGAACTCATCTCGTCTCCACAAGTAAACCTGTGCATTTGAGCCATGTCAAAGCTTAGGAAAGTACTTCAGGTTGCCGGTGCCACCGCCCCATTCCAAGGCCCTCATGGACACAAAAACACATTAGGACACATCCTCAGGAAAGTCCATTTCAACTCAGCCACCGAGGTTGCTCCCGCAGAGCCATCAGATCTAAACTGTCTTGTTGCTAGGAGACAATTGGAATGCGAGGCGGGCTTCCCAGGCATCCATCCGCGAACGGTGCTCTGGAGTCATTCCATATGGGATGTCCTGGAGCTGTCCAACAGGTCTCAATTGTCCGGAAGAAGGAATCCTGGAAGGGGGCATCCCACAACTCCCAACGTGGGAAAACCTCAATGGTCTCGAGATTCCGCTCCCTTCATGAAGCGGCCGTCATGCTCAGAAACTCCCACCTGAGCCAACGTCTGATCCTCGCCCTGACTTCAGATGCATGAGATATTGGTTCAGATCTGCAGGGGGTACCTGCCGTGCCCTCGCCCTGAAACCCAAGTCTAGCTTGTCTTCTCAGACTTCCATCCTCACACTCCTGGCCCCAAAGCCCTCAAGTTTGGCAATTCCGGACCCACAATGCAGCACTCTGCCTGCCCTCTAGAAAAAAAAACTATTGCCTCATGAGCTGCCCAGGCACCTTAAATGAGGGTAAAGCTACACAGCACTCGACTTTACCCAAATTATATAGTCTAACCTGGGCACTAATGCACTGTCGAACACATCCTGAGCCCGGACCTCCTGACCAACACCCAGAAAGCTGACCGCACACTGAGCACATAAAACCCGCCATGGCCTTAGGTCATCATCTCTTCCCTAACCTCAGTTTTCAGGCTTCAGAACCGAGACCTTATCTCCAATCACTGCCCAGGGGTGAGTCTGATGCAGAAATCAGAACTCCTCCTTACCCATGGCAAGAACCCTTGTGGTTGGCACGTTGTCCAACGATCAGTGTAGGAGAAAGCCTGAGGCCCCGCCCATTCTTGAGTGCGACGAGGGCATACACACGCATTGTGACCCTCAGCATGAGTCCTGTCCTCTAGTAAGTCCTCTCAGTGGCTGGACCATTAGATGTCATAATGGGCTTGACATGTCCCTAGGCCCCAATTTTTAACCAGATTTCTGATTGTCCAGTCGCCCCTCCTAGGGCTCTACTCTGAAATCCCTCATTTGGTGGGACACCTGAGGTTAAAAAAGAAAACAACAACAACAACAACAACAAAATAAAACGGACTTCTTCCAGCCCACAGAATGAACCCAAACTCTTTGGACGGGGCCAAACCACCAGAGAGTAAGACTCGTCCATTTCCCATGAAGTCACCCAGAAATTCCACGACCATGAGTGACACGATATCCCGAGACAAAAACTTGAGCAGGAGCCTCACACTCGCCCTTCTTTCAAATCCCGAAAAGTTCTCCTCATGGTCTGTAGATCAGTCCTGCCATACCTATGACCTGAAACATAAGCCGAGTTTGTGTTTTCAGACAACTGTCCAAAAAGGGCTGGACGACACAACCTACAGGCTCAGGCCCCTGGAGCCAAACCTGAGGACTGGACTTGCCCTCTCCAAGGGAATTGTGTGTGCCCATTCCAATGGCCACAACCCTTCTAATAGGATAAACCTCCAAAGTCCCTGATATATCTCAATAGTGGTAGCTTCCCAGGAAAAACAGGGGCAATCTGAGCCCAAATGAGCCCCTACCTGCACTCAGACCCATAGACAGATGTCCCCAGAGGTAAAAAGGAAAGAACAGGCCCCTAGGCACTAATCAGATCCATTGCTTTGGTTTCCAGGCATCTCTCCTCAGAGGCCTGGATTTCAAAAGCTGCATATAGCTGTTTCTTGTTTCACCCATCAGAAAACATCTCATCTACACATGGGAAACTTGCACGTTGGAGCTGTGTCAAAGCCTCTGTTTAGGAGAACCCTTTAGGGCCCCAGTGCCACCGCTTCATTCCAAGGTCTCCATAGACACAAAAGCACATTCGGACCCATCCCCAGGGGTGTGCATTTCAACTCAGCATCCTCAGTAGCTCCCCACAGATCCAGGAGATCTAAACTGTCTTGTTGCTAGGAGACAATTGGAATGCGAGGTGGGCTACCCAGCCATCCATCCTTAGAACCCTACTCAGAATCATTGGCCTGGAGCCAAACAACAGGTCTCAATTGTCCTGCCGAAGACTCTCTGCAGTTTGGAGCTTCTCACAACTCCCATCATGGGAAAAGCCCCATGGCCTCGTGATGCCCCCCCATTCATGAAGGGGCCATCAGGGACAGAAACTCCAACCTGAGCGATCGTCTGATCCTCGCCCTGACTTCAGATGCACGAGATCTCGATTCAGGTCTGTAGATTGTGCCTGCCATGGCCTCACCCAGAAACCTAAGCCTAGCTTGTGTTCTCAGACTTTTGTCGTCAGACTACTGGCCCACAAGCCCTCCAGTTTGGCAATCCAGAACTACAATGCAGCACTCTGCCTGCCCTCCAGATAAAAAACATTGTCCTCTGGGGCTACCCAGTAACCCCAAATGAGGATCAACCTGCACCGACCTTGGCTGTACCCCAAATACATAGGCTGACCAGGGCACTAATGCCCTTTCTGACACAGCCTGAGCTTGGACCCCCGGCCCCTCCCAGACAGCTGGCTGCACCCTGAGCACATCGAGCGGCCATGGCCTTAGGTCGTCATCTCTTCCCAACCTCGGTTTTCAGGTTTCAGAACCTAGACCTTATCTCCAATCACTGTCCATGTTGAAGGTGATGCAGAAATCAGAACTCCTTCCCCATGGCAAGAAACCTTGTGGTTGGCATGTTGTCCAACGTTCAGTGTCGTTGAAACCAGTGTGGCCCATGAGGCCCCGCCCATGCTCGCGGGCCACATTGGTCACAAACACACATTGTGACCCTCAGGCTGAGCCCAGTCCTCAAGTAAGGCCACTCAGTGGCTGGATGAAGAGATAGCATATTGGGCTTGCCATACCCCTAGGCCCCAATTTTTAACCATAGTTCGGGTTGTCCCTTCAGTCTTCCCCACGGCTTTGCTTTGGAATTCCTCTTTTGGTGGGACACCTGAGGTAACAAAACTGAAATGAGTCCTCCCATCCCACAGATTGACGAAAAGCAATTGGGAATCGGGCCAAATCCTCAGAGAGGAAGATTCGTCCATGGCCCATGAGGCCTCCCCGACATTCCATGGCCATCACTGATACAAAATCCAGAGACAAAAGCCTGAGCAATCGCCACAGACTCGCACTTTCTTCATATCCTGTAGAGTTCTTCTCATGGTTTGTAGATCGGGCCTGCCATACCTACGTCCCCAAACCTAAGCTGAGGTTGTGTTTTCAGACTTCTGTCCTCAAAGTCTTGGGCCACACATCCTCCAGGCTGGGCCCCTGGAGCCACACATTAGGACTGTGCCTACCAATCCATGGGAATTCTGCCCATTCCATGGTCCAAAAACGTACAAATTAGGAGAAACCTCCAACGACCCTTAGGCCATCCCAATAGTGTGGGTCACGCGGAACAAACAAGGGGTGTCTGACACCAGCTGATAATCGACCTCCACTCATACCATAGATGGATGTCCCCAGAGAAGAAGATTGAACCGGACAGGACCCTAGGCCATAATAGGATCCATTGCTATGGGTTACAGGCATGTGTCCTCAAAAGCCTGATTCCAATACGAGCATAGGGGTTTTCCTGAGGCACCCATCAGAACTCATCTCGTCTCCACAAGTAAACCTGTGCATTTGAGCCATGTCCAAAGCTTAGGAAAGTACTTCAGGTTGCCGGTGCCACCGCCCCATTCCAAGGCCCTCATGGACACAAAAACACATTAGGACACATCCTCAGGAAAGTCCATTTCAACTCAGCCACCGAGGTTGCTCCCGCAGAGCCATCAGATCTAAACTGTCTTGTTGCTAGGAGACAATTGGAATGCGAGGCGGGCTTCCCAGGCATCCATCCGCGAACGGTGCTCTGGAGTCATTCCATATGGGATGTCCTGGAGCTGTCCAACAGGTCTCAATTGTCCGGAAGAAGGAATCCTGGAAGGGGGCATCCCACAACTCCCAACGTGGGAAAACCTCAATGGTCTCGAGATTCCGCTCCCTTCATGAAGCGGCCGTCATGCTCAGAAACTCCCACCTGAGCCAACGTCTGATCCTCGCCCTGACTTCAGATGCATGAGATATTGGTTCAGATCTGCAGGGGGTACCTGCCGTGCCCTCGCCCTGAAACCCAAGTCTAGCTTGTCTTCTCAGACTTCCATCCTCACACTCCTGGCCCCAAAGCCCTCAAGTTTGGCAATTCCGGACCCACAATGCAGCACTCTGCCTGCCCTCTAGAGAAAAAAATGATTGCCTCATGAGCTGCACAGGCACCTTAAATGAGGGTAAACCTACACAGCACTCGACTTTACCCAAATTATATAGTCTAACCTGGGCACTAATGCACTGTCGAACACATCCTGAGCCCGGACCTCCTGACCAACACCCAGAAAGCGGACCGCACACTGAGCACATAAAACCCGCCATGGCCTTAGGTCATCATCTCTTCCCTACCTCAGTTTTCAGGCTTCAGAACCGAGACCTTATCTCCAATCACTGCCCAGGGGTGAGTCTGATGCAGAAATCAGAACTCCTCCTTACCCATGGCAAGAACCCTTGTGGTTGGCACGTTGTCCAACGATCAGTGTAGGAGAAAGCCTGAGGCCCCGCCCATTCTTGAGTGCGACGAGGGCATACACACGCATTGTGACCCTCAGCATGAGTCCTGTCCTCTAGTAAGTCCTCTCAGTGGCTGGACCATTAGATGTCATAATGGGCTTGACATGTCCCTAGGCCCCAATTTTTAACCAGATTTCTGATTGTCCAGTCGCCCCTCTTAGGGCTCTACTCTGAAATCCCTCATTTGGTGGGACACCTGAGGTTAAAAAAGAAAACAACAACAACAACAAAATAAAACGGACTTCTTCCAGCCCACAGAATGAACCCAAACTCTTTGGACGGGGCCAAACCACCAGAGAGTAAGACTCGTCCATTTCCCATGAAGTCACCCAGAAATTCCACGACCATGAGTGACACGATATCCCGAGACAAAAACTTGAGCAGGAGCCTCACACTCGCCCTTCTTTCAAATCCCGAAAAGTTCTCCTCATGGTCTGTAGATCAGTCCTGCCATACCTATGACCTGAAACATAAGCCGAGTTTGTGTTTTCAGACAACTGTCCAAAAAGGGCTGGACGACACAACCTACAGGCTCAGGCCCCTGGAGCCAAACCTGAGGACTGTACTTGCCCTCTCCAAGGGAATTGTGTGTGCCCATTCCAATGGCCACAACCCTTCTAATAGGATAAACCTCCAAAGTCCCTGATATATCTCAATAGTGGTAGCTTCCCAGGAAAAACAGGGGCAATCTGAGCCCAAATGAGCCCCTACCTGCACTCAGACCCATAGACAGATGTCCCCAGAGGTAAAAAGGAAAGAACAGGCCCCTAGGCACTAATCAGATCCATTGCTTTGGTTTCCAGGCATCTCTCCTCAGAGGCCTGGATTTCAAAAGCTGCATATAGCTGTTTTTTGTTTCACCCATCAGAAAACATCTCATCTACACATGGGAAACTTGCACGTTGGAGCTGTGTCAAAGCCTCTGTTTAGGAGAACCTTTTAGGGCCCCAGTGCCACCGCTTCATTCCAAGGTCTCCATAGACACAAAAGCACATTCGGACCCATCCCCAGGGGTGTGCATTTCAACTCAGCATCCTCGGTAGCTCCCCACAGATCCAGGAGATCTAACCTGTCTTGTTGCTAGGAGACAATTGGAATGCGAGGTGGGCTACCCAGCCATCCATCCTTAGAACCCTGCTCAGAATCATTGGCCTGGAGCCAAACAACAGGTCTCAATTGTCCTGCCGAAGACTCTCTGCAGTTTGGAGCTTCTCACAACTCCCATCATGGGAAAACCCCCATGGCCTCGTGATGCCCCCCCATTCATGAAGGGGCCATCAGGGACAGAAACTCCAACCTGAGCGATTGTCTGATCCTCGCCCTGACTTCAGATGCACGAGATCTCGATTCAGGTCTGTAGATTGTGCCTGCCATGGCCTCACCCAGAAACCTAAGCCTAGCTTGTGTTCTCAGACTTTTGTCGTCAGACTACTGGCCCACAAGGCCTCCAGTTTGGCAATCCAGAACTACAATGCAGCACTCTGCCTGCCCTCCAGATAAAAAACATAGTCCTCTGGGGCTACCCAGTAACCCCAAATGAGGATCAACTTGCACCGACCTTGGCTGTACCCCAAATACATAGGCTGACCAGGGCACTAATGCCCTTTCTGACACAGCCTGAGCTTGGACCCCCGGCCCCTCCCAGACAGCTGGCTGCACACTGAGCACATCGAGCCGCCATGGCCTTAGGTCGTCATCTCTTCCCAACCTCGGTTTTCAGGTTTCAGAACCTAGACCTTATCTCTAATCACTGTCCATGTTGAAGGTGATGCAGAAATCAGAACTCCTTCCCCAATGCAAGAAACCTTGTGGTTGGCATGTTGTCCAACGTTCAGTGTCCTTGAAACCAGTGTGGCCCATGAGGCCCCGCCCATGCTCGCGGGCCACATTGGTCACAAACACACATTGTGACCCTCAGGCTGAGCCCAGTCCTCAAGTAAGGCCACTCAGTGGCTGGATGAAGAGATAGCATATTGGGCTTGCCATGCCCCTAGGCCCCAATTTTTAACCATAGTTCGGGTTGTCCCTTCAGTCTTCCCCACGGCTTGGCTTTGGAATTCCTCTTTTGGTGGGACACCTGAGGTAACAAAACTGAAATGAGTCCTCCCATCCCACAGAGTGACGAAAAGCAATTGGGAATCGGGCCAAATCCTCAGAGAGGAAGATTCGTCCATGGCCCATGAGGCCTCCCCGACATTCCACGGCCATCACTGATACAAAATCCAGAGACAAAGGCCTGAGCAATCGCCACAGACTCGCACTTTCTTCATATCCTGTAGAGTTCTTCTCATGGTTTGTAGATCGGGCCTGCCATACCTACGTCCCCAAACCTAAGCTGAGTTTGTGTTTTCAGACTTCTGTCCTCAAAGTCTTGGGCCACACACCCTCCAGGCTGGGCCCCTGGAGCCACACATTAGGACTGTGCCTACCAATCCATGGGAATTCTGCCCATTCCAGGGTCCAAAATCGTACAAATTAGGAGAAACCTCCAACGACCCTCAGGCCATCCCAATAGTGTGGGTCACGCGGAACAAACAAGGGGTGTCTGACACCAGCTGATAATCGACCTCCACTCATACCATAGATGGATGTCCCCAGAGAAGAAGATTGAACCGGACAGGACCCTAGGCCATAATAGGATCCATTGCTATGGGTTACAGGCATGTGTCCTCAAAAGCCTGATTCCAATACGAGCATAGGGGTTTTCCTGAGGCACCCATCAGAACTCATCTCGTCTCCACAAGTAAACCTGTGCATTTGAGCCATGTCAAAGCTTAGGAAAGTACTTCAGGTTGCCGGTGCCACCGCCCCATTCCAAGGCCCTCATGGACACAAAAACACATTAGGACACATCCTCAGGAAAGTCCATTTCAACTCAGCCACCGAGGTTGCTCCCGCAGAGCCATCAGATCTAAACTGTCTTGTTGCTAGGAGACAATTGGAATGCGAGGCGGGCTTCCCAGGCATCCATCCGCGAACGGTGCTCTGGAGTCATTCCATATGGGATGTCCTGGAGCTGTCCAACAGGTCTCAATTGTCCGGAAGAAGGAATCCTGGAAGGGGGCATCCCACAACTCCCAACGTGGGAAAACCTCAATGGTCTCGAGATTCCGCTCCCTTCATGAAGCGGCCGTCATGCTCAGAAACTCCCACCTGAGCCAACGTCTGATCCTCGCCCTGACTTCAGATGCATGAGATATTGGTTCAGATCTGCAGGGGGTACCTGCCGTGCCCTCGCCCTGAAACCCAAGTCTAGCTTGTCTTCTCAGACTTCCATCCTCACACTCCTGGCCCCAAAGCCCTCAAGTTTGGCAATTCCGGACCCACAATGCAGCACTCTGCCTGCCCTCTAGAGAAAAAAACTATTGCCTCATGAGCTGCCCAGGCACCTTAAATGAGGGTAAAGCTACACAGCACTCGACTTTACCCAAATTATATAGTCTAACCTGGGCACTAATGCACTGTCGAACACATCCTGAGCCCGGACCTCCTGACCAACACCCAGAAAGCTGACCGCACACTGAGCACATAAAACCCGCCATGGCCTTAGGTCATCATCTCTTCCCTAACCTCAGTTTTCAGGCTTCAGAACCGAGACCTTATCTCCAATCACTGCCCAGGGGTGAGTCTGATGCAGAAATCAGAACTCCTCCTTACCCATGGCAAGAACCCTTGTGGTTGGCACGTTGTCCAACGATCAGTGTAGGAGAAAGCCTGAGGCCCCGCCCATTCTTGAGTGCGACGAGGGCATACACACGCATTGTGACCCTCAGCATGAGTCCTGTCCTCTAGTAAGTCCTCTCAGTGGCTGGACCATTAGATGTCATAATGGGCTTGACATGTCCCTAGGCCCCAATTTTTAACCAGATTTCTGATTGTCCAGTCGCCCCTCCTAGGGCTCTACTCTGAAATCCCTCATTTGGTGGGACACCTGAGGTTAAAAAAGAAAACAACAACAACAACAACAACAAAATAAAACGGACTTCTTCCAGCCCACAGAATGAACCCAAACTCTTTGGACGGGGCCAAACCACCAGAGAGTAAGACTCGTCCATTTCCCATGAAGTCACCCAGAAATTCCACGACCATGAGTGACACGATATCCCGAGACAAAAACTTGAGCAGGAGCCTCACACTCGCCCTTCTTTCAAATCCCGAAAAGTTCTCCTCATGGTCTGTAGATCAGTCCTGCCATACCTATGACCTGAAACATAAGCCGAGTTTGTGTTTTCAGACAACTGTCCAAAAAGGGCTGGACGACACAACCTACAGGCTCAGGCCCCTGGAGCCAAACCTGAGGACTGGACTTGCCCTCTCCAAGGGAATTGTGTGTGCCCATTCCAATGGCCACAACCCTTCTAATAGGATAAACCTCCAAAGTCCCTGATATATCTCAATAGTGGTAGCTTCCCAGGAAAAACAGGGGCAATCTGAGCCCAAATGAGCCCCTACCTGCACTCAGACCCATAGACAGATGTCCCCAGAGGTAAAAAGGAAAGAACAGGCCCCTAGGCACTAATCAGATCCATTGCTTTGGTTTCCAGGCATCTCTCCTCAGAGGCCTGGATTTCAAAAGCTGCATATAGCTGTTTCTTGTTTCACCCATCAGAAAACATCTCATCTACACATGGGAAACTTGCACGTTGGAGCTGTGTCAAAGCCTCTGTTTAGGAGAACCCTTTAGGGCCCCAGTGCCACCGCTTCATTCCAAGGTCTCCATAGACACAAAAGCACATTCGGACCCATCCCCAGGGGTGTGCATTTCAACTCAGCATCCTCGGTAGCTCCCCACAGATCCAGGAGATCTAAACTGTCTTGTTGCTAGGAGACAATTGGAATGCGAGGTGGGCTACCCAGCCATCCATCCTTAGAACCCTACTCAGAATCATTGGCCTGGAGCCAAACAACAGGTCTCAATTGTCCTGCCGAAGACTCTCTGCAGTTTGGAGCTTCTCACAACTCCCATCATGGGAAAACCCCCATGGCCTCGTGATGCCCCCCCATTCATGAAGGGGCCATCAGGGACAGAAACTCCAACCTGAGCGATCGTCTGATCCTCGCCCTGACTTCAGATGCACGAGATCTCGATTCAGGTCTGTAGATTGTGCCTGCCATGGCCTCACCCAGAAACCTAAGCCTAGCTTGTGTTCTCAGACTTTTGTCGTCAGACTACTGGCCCACAAGCCCTCCAGTTTGGCAATCCAGAACTACAATGCAGCACTCTGCCTGCCCTCCAGATAAAAAACATTGTCCTCTGGGGCTACCCAGTAACCCCAAATGAGGATCAACCTGCACCGACCTTGGCTGTACCCCAAATACATAGGCTGACCAGGGCACTAATGCCCTTTCTGACACAGCCTGAGCTTGGACCCCCGGCCCCTCCCAGACAGCTGGCTGCACCCTGAGCACATCGAGCGGCCATGGCCTTAGGTCGTCATCTCTTCCCAACCTCGGTTTTCAGGTTTCAGAACCTAGACCTTATCTCCAATCACTGTCCATGTTGAAGGTGATGCAGAAATCAGAACTCCTTCCCCATGGCAAGAAACCTTGTGGTTGGCATGTTGTCCAACGTTCAGTGTCGTTGAAACCAGTGTGGCCCATGAGGCCCCGCCCATGCTCGCGGGCCACATTGGTCACAAACACACATTGTGACCCTCAGGCTGAGCCCAGTCCTCAAGTAAGGCCACTCAGTGGCTGGATGAAGAGATAGCATATTGGGCTTGCCATACCCCTAGGCCCCAATTTTTAACCATAGTTCGGGTTGTCCCTTCAGTCTTCCCCACGGCTTTGCTTTGGAATTCCTCTTTTGGTGGGACACCTGAGGTAACAAAACTGAAATGAGTCCTCCCATCCCACAGATTGACGAAAAGCAATTGGGAATCGGGCCAAATCCTCAGAGAGGAAGATTCGTCCATGGCCCATGAGGCCTCCCCGACATTCCATGGCCATCACTGATACAAAATCCAGAGACATAAGCCTGAGCAATCGCCACAGACTCGCACTTTCTTCATATCCTGTAGAGTTCTTCTCATGGTTTGTAGATCGGGCCTGCCATACCTACGTCCCCAAACCTAAGCTGAGGTTGTGTTTTCAGACTTCTGTCCTCAAAGTCTTGGGCCACACATCCTCCAGGCTGGGCCCCTGGAGCCACACATTAGGACTGTGCCTACCAATCCATGGGAATTCTGCCCATTCCATGGTCCAAAAACGTACAAATTAGGAGAAACCTCCAACGACCCTTAGGCCATCCCAATAGTGTGGGTCACGCGGAACAAACAAGGGGTGTCTGACACCAGCTGATAATCGACCTCCACTCATACCATAGATGGATGTCCCCAGAGAAGAAGATTGAACCGGACAGGACCCTAGGCCATAATAGGATCCATTGCTATGGGTTACAGGCATGTGTCCTCAAAAGCCTGATTCCAATACGAGCATAGGGGTTTTCCTGAGGCACCCATCAGAACTCATCTCGTCTCCACAAGTAAACCTGTGCATTTGAGCCATGTCCAAAGCTTAGGAAAGTACTTCAGGTTGCCGGTGCCACCGCCCCATTCCAAGGCCCTCATGGACACAAAAACACATTAGGACACATCCTCAGGAAAGTCCATTTCAACTCAGCCACCGAGGTTGCTCCGGCAGAGCCATCAGATCTAAACTGTCTTGTTGCTAGGAGACAATTGGAATGCGAGGCGGGCTTCCCAGGCATCCATCCGCGAACGGTGCTCTGGAGTCATTCCATATGGGATGTCCTGGAGCTGTCCAACAGGTCTCAATTGTCCGGAAGAAGGAATCCTGGAAGGGGGCATCCCACAACTCCCAACGTGGGAAAACCTCAATGGCCTCGAGATTCCGCTCCCTTCATGAAGCGGCCGTCATGCTCAGAAACTCCCACCTGAGCCAACGTCTGATCCTCGCCCTGACTTCAGATGCATGAGATATTGGTTCAGATCTGCAGGGGGTACCTGCCGTGCCCTCGCCCTGAAACCCAAGTCTAGCTTGTCTTCTCAGACTTCCATCCTCACACTCCTGGCCCCAAAGCCCTCAAGTTTGGCAATTCCGGACCCACAATGCAGCACTCTGCCTGCCCTCTAGAGAAAAAAATGATTGCCTCATGAGCTGCACAGGCACCTTAAATGAGGGTAAACCTACACAGCACTCGACTTTACCCAAATTATATAGTCTAACCAGGGCACTAATGCACTGTCGAACACATCCTGAGCCCGGACCTCCTGACCAACACCCAGAAAGCGGACCGCACACTGAGCACATAAAACCCGCCATGGCCTTAGGTCATCATCTCTTCCCTACCTCAGTTTTCAGGCTTCAGAACCGAGACCTTATCTCCAATCACTGCCCAGGGGTGAGTCTGATGCAGAAATCAGAACTCCTCCTTACCCATGGCAAGAACCCTTGTGGTTGGCACGTTGTCCAACGATCAGTGTAGGAGAAACCCTGAGGCCCCGCCCATTCTTGAGTGCGACGAGGGCATACACACGCATTGTGACCCTCAGCATGAGTCCTGTCCTCTAGTAAGTCCTCTCAGTGGCTGGACCATTAGATGTCATAATGGGCTTGACATGTCCCTAGGCCCCAATTTTTAACCAGATTTCTGATTGTCCAGTCGCCCCTCTTAGGGCTCTACTCTGAAATCCCTCATTTGGTGGGACACCTGAGGTTAAAAAAGAAAACAACAACAACAACAAAATAAAACGGACTTCTTCCAGCCCACAGAATGAACCCAAACTCTTTGGACGGGGCCAAACCACCAGAGAGTAAGACTCGTCCATTTCCCATGAAGTCACCCAGAAATTCCACGACCATGAGTGACACGATATCCCGAGACAAAAACTTGAGCAGGAGCCTCACACTCGCCCTTCTTTCAAATCCCGAAAAGTTCTCCTCATGGTCTGTAGATCAGTCCTGCCATACCTATGACCTGAAACATAAGCCGAGTTTGTGTTTTCAGACAACTGTCCAAAAAGGGCTGGACGACACAACCTACAGGCTCAGGCCCCTGGAGCCAAACCTGAGGACTGGACTTGCCCTCTCCAAGGGAATTGTGTGTGCCCATTCCAATGGCCACAACCCTTCTAATAGGATAAACCTCCAAAGTCCCTGATATATCTCAATAGTGGTAGCTTCCCAGGAAAAACAGGGGCAATCTGAGCCCAAATGAGCCCCTACCTGCACTCAGACCCATAGACAGATGTCCCCAGAGGTAAAAAGGAAAGAACAGGCCCCTAGGCACTAATCAGATCCATTGCTTTGGTTTCCAGGCATCTCTCCTCAGAGGCCTGGATTTCAAAAGCAGCATATAGCTGTTTCTTGATTCACCCATCAGAAAACATCTCATCTACACATGGGAAACTTGCACGTTGGAGCTGTGTCAAAGCCTCTGTTTAGGAGAACCTTTTAGGGCCCCAGTGCCACCGCTTCATTCCAAGGTCTCCATAGACACAAAAGCACATTCGGACCCATCCCCAGGGGTGTGCATTTCAACTCAGCATCCTCGGTAGCTCCCCACAGATCCAGGAGATCTAACCTGTCTTGTTGCTAGGAGACAATTGGAATGCGAGGTGGGCTACCCAGCCATCCATCCTTAGAACCCTGCTCAGAATCATTGGCCTGGAGCCAAACAACAGGTCTCAATTGTCCTGCCGAAGACTCTCTGCAGTTTGGAGCTTCTCACAACTCCCATCATGGGAAAAGCCCCATGGCCTCGTGATGCCCCCCCATTCATGAAGGGGCCATCAGGGACAGAAACTCCAACCTGAGCGATCGTCTGATCCTCGCCCTGACTTCAGATGCACGAGATCTCGATTCAGGTCTGTAGATTGTGCCTGCCATGGCCTCACCCAGAAACCTAAGCCTAGCTTGTGTTCTCAGACTTTTGTCGTCAGACTACTGGCCCACAAGGCCTCCAGTTTGGCAATCCAGAACTACAATGCAGCACTCTGCCTGCCCTCCAGATTAAAAACATTGTCCTCTGGGGCTACCCAGTAACCCCAAATGAGGATCAACCTGCACCGACCTTGGCTGTACCCCAAATACATAGGCTGACCAGGGCACTAATGCCCTTTCTGACACAGCCTGAGCCTGGACCCCCGGCCCCTACCAGACAGCTGGCCGCACACTGAGCACATGGAGCCGCCATGGCCTTAGGTCGTCATCTCTTCCCAACCTCGGTTTTCAGGTTTCAGAACCTAGACCTTATCTCCAATCACTGTCCATGTTGAAGGTGATGCAGAAATCAGAACTCCTTCCCCGTGGCAAGAAACCTTGTAGTTGGCATGTTGTCCAACGTTCAGTGTCGTTGAAACCAGTGTGGCCCATGAGGCCCCACCCATGATCGCGGGCCACATTGGTCACAAACACACATTGTGACCCTCAGGCTGAGCCCAGTCCTCAAGTAAGGCCACTCAGTGGCTGGATGAAGAGATAGCATATTGGGCTTGCCATGCCCCTAGGCCCCAATTTTTAACCATAGTTCGGGTTGTCCCTTCAGTCTTCCCCACGGCTTTGCTTTGGAATTCCTCTTTTGGTGGGACACCTGAGGTAACAAAACTGAAATGAGTCCTCCCATCCCACAGAGTGACGAAAAGCAATTGGGAATCGGGCCAAATCCTCATAGAGGAAGATTCGTCCATGGCCCATGAGGCCTCCCCGACATTCCACGGCCATCACTGATACAAAATCCAGAGACAAAAGCCTGAGCAATCGCCACAGACTCGCACTTTCTTCATATCCTGTAGAGTTCTTCTCATGGTTTGTAGATCGGGCCTGCCATACCTACGTCCCCAAACCTATGCTGAGGTTGTGTTTTCAGACTTCTGTCCTCAAAGTCTTGGGCCACACGCCCTCCAGGCTGGGCCCCTGGAGCCACACATTAGGACTGTGCCTACCAATCCATGGGAATTCTGCCCATTCCATGGTCCAAAATCGTACAAATTAGGAGAAACCTCCAACGACCCTTAGGCCATCCCAATAGTGTGGGTCACCCGGAACAAACAAGGGGTGTCTGACACCAGCTGATAATCGACCTCCACTCATACCATAGATGGATGTCCCCAGAGAAGAAGTTTGAACCAGACAGGACCCTAGGCCATAATAGGATCCATTGCTATGGGTTACAGGCATGTGTCCTCAAAAGCCTGATTCCAATACGAGCATAGGGGTTTTCCTGAGGCACCCATCAGAACTCATCTCGTCTCCACAAGTAAACCTGTGCATGGGAGCCATGTCCAAAGCTTAGGAAAGTACTTCAGGTCGCCGGTGCCACCGCCCCATTCCAAGGCCCTCATGGACACAAAAACACATTAGGACACATCCTCAGAAAGTCCATTTCAACTCAGCCACCGAGGTTGCTCCCGCAGAGCCATCAGATCTAAACTGTCTTGTTGCTAGGAGACAATTGGAATGCGAGGCGGGCTTCCCAGGCATCCATCCGCGAACGGTGCTCTGGAGTCATTCCATATGGGATGTCCTGGAGCTGTCCAACAGGTCTCAATTGTCCGGAAGAAGGAATCCTGGAAGGGGGCATCCCACAACTCCCAACGTGGGAAAACCTCAATGGTCTCGAGATTCCGCTCCCTTCATGAAGCGGCCGTCATGCTCAGAAACTCCCACCTGAGCCAACGTCTGATCCTCGCCCTGACTTCAGATGCATGAGATATGGGTTCAGATCTGCAGGGGGTACCTGCCGTGCCCTCGCCCTGAAACCCAAGTCTAGCTTGTCTTCTCAGACTTCCATCCTCACACTCCTGGCCCCAAAGCCCTCAAGTTTGGCAATTCCGGACCCACAATGCAGC
Source organism: Mustela nivalis (assembly GCF_964662115.1). Taxonomy (NCBI): domain Eukaryota; kingdom Metazoa; phylum Chordata; class Mammalia; order Carnivora; family Mustelidae; genus Mustela; species Mustela nivalis. The sequence goes on along the minus strand of NW_028136453.1, from coordinate 662,275 downwards.
ACTCTGCCTGCCCTCTAGAGAAAAAAATGATTGCCTCATGAGCTGCCCAGGCACCTTAAATGAGGGTAAACCTACACAGCACTCGACTTTACCCAAATTATATAGTCTAACCTGGGCACTAATGCACTGTCGAACACATCCTGAGCCCGGACCTCCTGACCAACATCCAGAAAGCTGACCGCACACTGAGCACATAAAACCCGCCATGGCCTTAGGTCATCATCTCTTCCCTACCTCAGTTTTCAGGCTTCAGAACCGAGACCTTATCTCCAATCACTGCCCAGGGGTGAGTCTGATGCAGAAATCAGAACTCCTCCTTACCCATGGCAAGAACCCTTGTGGTTGGCACGTTGTCCAACGATCAGTGTAGGAGAAAGCCTGAGGCCCCGCCCATTCTTGAGTGCGACGAGGGCATACACACGCATTGTGACCCTCAGCATGAGTCCTGTCCTCTAGTAAGTCCTCTCAGTGGCTGGACCATTAGATGTCATAATGGGCTTGACATGTCCCTAGGCCCCAATTTTTAACCAGATTTCTGATTGTCCAGTCGCCCCTCCTAGGGCTCTACTCTGAAATCCCTCATTTGGTGGGACACCTGAGGTTAAAAAAGAAAACAACAACAACAACAAAATAAAACGGACTTCTTCCAGCCCACAGAATGAACCCAAACTCTTTGGACGGGGCCAAACCACCAGAGAGTAAGACTCGTCCATTTCCCATGAAGTCACCCAGAAATTCCACGACCATGAGTGACACGATATCCCGAGACAAAAACTTGAGCAGGAGCCTCACACTCGCCCTTCTTTCAAATCCCGAAAAGTTCTCCTCATGGTCTGTAGATCAGTCCTGCCATACCTATGACCTGAAACATAAGCCGAGTTTGTGTTTTCAGACAACTGTCCAAAAAGGGCTGGACGACACAACCTACAGGCTCAGGCCCCTGGAGCCAAACCTGAGGACTGGACTTGCCCTCTCCAAGGGAATTGTGTGTGCCCATTCCAATGGCCACAACCCTTCTAATAGGATAAACCTCCAAAGTCCCTGATATATCTCAATAGTGGTAGCTTCCCAGGAAAAACAGGGGCAATCTGAGCCCAAATGAGCCCCTACCTGCACTCAGACCCATAGACAGATGTCCCCAGAGGTAAAAAGGAAAGAACAGGCCCCTAGGCACTAATCAGATCCATTGCTTTGGTTTCCAGGCATCTCTCCTCAGAGGCCTGGATTTCAAAAGCTGCATATAGCTGTTTCTTGTTTCACCCATCAGAAAACATCTCATCTACACATGGGAAACTTGCACGTTGGAGCTGTGTCAAAGCCTCTGTTTAGGAGAACCCTTTAGGGCCCCAGTGCCACCGCTTCATTCCAAGGTCTCCATAGACACAAAAGCACATTCGGACCCATCCCCAGGGGTGTGCATTTCAACTCAGCATCCTCGGTAGCTCCCCACAGATCCAGGTGATCTAAACTGTCTTGTTGCTAGGAGACAATTGGAATGCGAGGTGGGCTACCCATCCATCCATCCTTAGAACCCTGCTCAGAATCATTGGCCTGGAGCCAAACAACAGGTCTCAATTGTCCTGCCGAAGACTCTCTGCAGTTTGGAGCTTCTCACAACTCCCATCATGGGAAAACCCCCATGGCCTCGTGATGCCCCCCCATTCATGAAGGGGCCATCAGGGACAGAAACTCCAACCTGAGCGATCGTCTGATCCTCGCCCTGACTTCAGATGCACGAGATCTCGATTCAGGTCTGTAGATTGTGCCTGCCATGGCCTCACCCAGAAACCTAAGCCTAGCTTGTGTTCTCAGACTTTTGTCGTCACACTACTGGCCCACAAGGCCTCCAGTTTGGCAATCCAGAACTACAATGCAGCACTCTGCCTGCCCTCCAGATAAAAAACATAGTCCTCTGGGGCTACCCAGTAACCCCAAATGAGGATCAACTTGCACCGACCTTGGCTGTACCCCAAATACATAGGCTGACCAGGGCACTAATGCCCTTTCTGACACAGCCTGAGCTTGGACCCCGGGCCCCTCCCAGACAGCTGGCTGCACACTGAGCACATCGAGCCGCCATGGCCTTAGGTCGTCATCTCTTCCCAACCTCGGTTTTCAGGTTTCAGAACCTAGACCTTATCTCTAATCACTGTCCATGTTGAAGGTGATGCAGAAATCAGAACTCCTTCCCCATGGCAAGAAACCTTGTGGTTGGCATGTTGTCCAACGTTCAGTGTCCTTGAAACCAGTGTGGCCCATGAGGCCCCGCCCATGCTCGCGGGCCACATTGGTCACAAACACACATTGTGACCCTCAGGCTGAGCCCAGTCCTCAAGTAAGGCCACTCAGTGGCTGGATGAAGAGATAGCATATTGGGCTTGCCATGCCCCTAGGCCCCAATTTTTAACCATAGTTCGGGTTGTCCCTTCAGTCTTCCCCACGGCTTGGCTTTGGAATTCCTCTTTTGGTGGGACACCTGAGGTAACAAAACTGAAATGAGTCCTCCCATCCCACAGAGTGACGAAAAGCAATTGGGAATTGGGCCAAATCCTCAGAGAGGAAGATTCGTCCATGGCCCATGAGGCCTCCCCGACATTCCACGGCCATCACTGATACAAAATCCAGAGACAAAGGCCTGAGCAATCGCCACAGACTCGCACTTTCTTCATATCCTGTAGAGTTCTTCTCATGGTTTGTAGATCGGGCCTGCCATACCTACGTCCCCAAACCTAAGCTGAGTTTGTGTTTTCAGACTTCTGTCCTCAAAGTCTTGGGCCACACGCCCTCCAGGCTGGGCCCCTGGAGCCACACATTAGGACTGTGCCTACCAATCCATGGGAATTCTGCCCATTCCAGGGTCCAAAATCGTACAAATTAGGAGAAACCTCCAACGACCCTCAGGCCATCCCAATAGTGTGGGTCACGCGGAACAAACAAGGGGTGTCTGACACCAGCTGATAATCGACCTCCACTCATACCATAGATGGATGTCCCCAGAGAAGAAGATTGAACCGGACAGGACCCTAGGCCATAATAGGATCCATTGCTATGGGTTACAGGCATGTGTCCTCAAAAGCCTGATTCCAATACGAGCATAGGGGTTTTCCTGAGGCACCCATCAGAACTCATCTCGTCTCCACAAGTAAACCTGTGCATTTGAGCCATGTCAAAGCTTAGGAAAGTACTTCAGGTTGCCGGTGCCACCGCCCCATTCCAAGGCCCTCATGGACACAAAAACACATTAGGACACATCCTCAGGAAAGTCCATTTCAACTCAGCCACCGAGGTTGCTCCCGCAGAGCCATCAGATCTAAACTGTCTTGTTGCTAGGAGACAATTGGAATGCGAGGCGGGCTTCCCAGGCATCCATCCGCGAACGGTGCTCTGGAGTCATTCCATATGGGATGTCCTGGAGCTGTCCAACAGGTCTCAATTGTCCGGAAGAAGGAATCCTGGAAGGGGGCATCCCACAACTCCCAACGTGGGAAAACCTCAATGGTCTCGAGATTCCGCTCCCTTCATGAAGCGGCCGTCATGCTCAGAAACTCCCACCTGAGCGATCGTCTGATCCTCGCCCTGACTTCAGATGCACGAGATCTCGATTCAGGTCTGTAGATTGTGCCTGCCATGGCCTCACCCAGAAACCTAAGCCTAGCTTGTGTTCTCAGACTTTTGTCGTCAGACTACTGGCCCACAAGCCCTCCAGTTTGGCAATCCAGAACTACAATGCAGCACTCTGCCTGCCCTCCAGATAAAAAACATTGTCCTCTGGGGCTACCCAGTAACCCCAAATGAGGATCAACCTGCACCGACCTTGGCTGTACCCCAAATACATAGGCTGACCAGGGCACTAATGCCCTTTCTGACACAGCCTGAGCTTGGACCCCCGGCCCCTCCCAGACAGCTGGCTGCACCCTGAGCACATCGAGCGGCCATGGCCTTAGGTCGTCATCTCTTCCCAACCTCGGTTTTCAGGTTTCAGAACCTAGACCTTATCTCCAATCACTGTCCATGTTGAAGGTGATGCAGAAATCAGAACTCCTTCCCCATGGCAAGAAACCTTGTGGTTGGCATGTTGTCCAACGTTCAGTGTCGTTGAAACCAGTGTGGCCCATGAGGCCCCGCCCATGCTCGCGGGCCACATTGGTCACAAACACACATTGTGACCCTCAGGCTGAGCCCAGTCCTCAAGTAAGGCCACTCAGTGGCTGGATGAAGAGATAGCATATTGGGCTTGCCATACCCCTAGGCCCCAATTTTTAACCATAGTTCGGGTTGTCCCTTCAGTCTTCCCCACGGCTTTGCTTTGGAATTCCTCTTTTGGTGGGACACCTGAGGTAACAAAACTGAAATGAGTCCTCCCATCCCACAGATTGACGAAAAGCAATTGGGAATCGGGCCAAATCCTCAGAGAGGAAGATTCGTCCATGGCCCATGAGGCCTCCCCGACATTCCATGGCCATCACTGATACAAAATCCAGAGACAAAAGCCTGAGCAATCGCCACAGACTCGCACTTTCTTCATATCCTGTAGAGTTCTTCTCATGGTTTGTAGATCGGGCCTGCCATACCTACGTCCCCAAACCTAAGCTGAGGTTGTGTTTTCAGACTTCTGTCCTCAAAGTCTTGGGCCACACATCCTCCAGGCTGGGCCCCTGGAGCCACACATTAGGACTGTGCCTACCATTCCATGGGAATTCTGCCCATTCCATGGTCCAAAAACGTACAAATTAGGAGAAACCTCCAACGACCCTTAGGCCATCCCAATAGTGTGGGTCACGCGGAACAAACAAGGGGTGTCTGACACCAGCTGATAATCGACCTCCACTCATACCATAGATGGATGTCCCCAGAGAAGAAGATTGAACCGGACAGGACCCTAGGCCATAATAGTATCCATTGCTATGGGTTACAGGCATGTGTCCTCAAAAGCCTGATTCCAATACGAGCATAGGGGTTTTCCTGAGGCACCCATCAGAACTCATCTCGTCTCCACAAGTAAACCTGTGCATGGGAGCCATGTCCAAAGCTTAGGAAAGTACTTCAGGTTGCCGGTGCCACCGCCCCATTCCAAGGCCCTCATGGACACAAAAACACATTAGGACACATCCTCAGGAAAGTCCATTTCAACTCAGCCACCGAGGTTGCTCCCGCAGAGCCATCAGATCTAAACTGTCTTGTTGCTAGGAGACAATTGGAATGCGAGGCGGGCTTCCCAGGCATCCATCCGCGAACGGTGCTCTGGAGTCATTCCATATGGGATGTCCTGGAGCTGTCCAACAGGTCTCAATTGTCCGGAAGAAGGAATCCTGGAAGGGGGCATCCCACAACTCCCAACGTGGGAAAACCTCAATGGTCTCGAGATTCCGCTCCCTTCATGAAGCGGCCGTCATGCTCAGAAACTCCCACCTGAGCCAACGTCTGATCCTCGCCCTGACTTCAGATGCATGAGATATTGGTTCAGATCTGCAGGGGGTACCTGCCGTGCCCTCGCCCTGAAACCCAAGTCTAGCTTGTCTTCTCAGACTTCCATCCTCACACTCCTGGCCCCAAAGCCCTCAAGTTTGGCAATTCCGGACCCACAATGCAGCACTCTGCCTGCCCTCTAGAGAAAAAAACTATTGCCTCATGAGCTGCCCAGGCACCTTAAATGAGGGTAAACCTACACAGCACTCGACTTTACCCAAATTATATAGTCTAACCTGGGCACTAATGCACTGTCGAACACATCCTGAGCCCGGACCTCCTGACCAACACCCAGAAAGCGGACCGCACACTGAGCACATAAAACCCGCCATGGCCTTAGGTCATCATCTCTTCCCTACCTCAGTTTTCAGGCTTCAGAACCGAGACCTTATCTCCAATCACTGCCCAGGGGTGAGTCTGATGCAGAAATCAGAACTCCTCCTTACCCATGGCAAGAACCCTTGTGGTTGGCACGTTGTCCAACGATCAGTGTAGGAGAAAGCCTGAGGCCCCGCCCATTCTTGAGTGCGACGAGGGCATACACACGCATTGTGACCCTCAGCATGAGTCCTGTCCTCTAGTAAGTCCTCTCAGTGGCTGGACCATTAGATGTCATAATGGGCTTGACATGTCCCTAGGCCCCAATTTTTAACCAGATTTCTGATTGTCCAGTCGCCCCTCTTAGGGCTCTACTCTGAAATCCCTCATTTGGTGGGACACCTGAGGTTAAAAAAGAAAACAACAACAACAACAAAATAAAACGGACTTCTTCCAGCCCACAGAATGAACCCAAACTCTTTGGACGGGGCCAAACCACCAGAGAGTAAGACTCGTCCATTTCCCATGAAGTCACCCAGAAATTCCACGACCATGAGTGACACGATATCCCGAGACAAAAACTTGAGCAGGAGCCTCACACTCGCCCTTCTTTCAAATCCCGAAAAGTTCTCCTCATGGTCTGTAGATCAGTCCTGCCATACCTATGACCTGAAACATAAGCCGAGTTTGTGTTTTCAGACAACTGTCCAAAAAGGGCTGGACGACACAACCTACAGGCTCAGGCCCCTGGAGCCAAACCTGAGGACTGTACTTGCCCTCTCCAAGGGAATTGTGTGTGCCCATTCCAATGGCCACAACCCTTCTAATAGGATAAACCTCCAAAGTCCCTGATATATCTCAATAGTGGTAGCTTCCCAGGAAAAACAGGGGCAATCTGAGCCCAAATGAGCCCCTACCTGCACTCAGACCCATAGACAGATGTCCCCAGAGGTAAAAAGGAAAGAACAGGCCCCTAGGCACTAATCAGATCCATTGCTTTGGTTTCCAGGCATCTCTCCTCAGAGGCCTGGATTTCAAAAGCAGCATATAGCTGTTTCTTGATTCACCCATCAGAAAACATCTCATCTACACATGGGAAACTTGCACGTTGGAGCTGTGTCAAAGCCTCTGTTTAGGAGAACCTTTTAGGGCCCCAGTGCCACCGCTTCATTCCAAGGTCTCCATAGACACAAAAGCACATTCGGACCCATCCCCAGGGGTGTGCATTTCAACTCAGCATCCTCGGTAGCTCCCCACAGATCCAGGAGATCTAACCTGTCTTGTTGCTAGGAGACAATTGGAATGCGAGGTGGGCTACCCAGCCATCCATCCTTAGAACCCTGCTCAGAATCATTGGCCTGGAGCCAAACAACAGGTCTCAATTGTCCTGCCGAAGACTCTCTGCAGTTTGGAGCTTCTCACAACTCCCATCATGGGAAAAGCCCCATGGCCTCGTGATGCCCCCCCATTCATGAAGGGGCCATCAGGGACAGAAACTCCAACCTGAGCGATCGTCTGATCCTCGCCCTGACTTCAGATGCACGAGATCTCGATTCAGGTCTGTAGATTGTGCCTGCCATGGCCTCACCCAGAAACCTAAGCCTAGCTTGTGTTCTCAGACTTTTGTCGTCAGACTACTGGCCCACAAGGCCTCCAGTTTGGCAATCCAGAACTACAATGCAGCACTCTGCCTGCCCTCCAGATTAAAAACATTGTCCTCTGGGGCTACCCAGTAACCCCAAATGAGGATCAACCTGCACCGACCTTGGCTGTACCCCAAATACATAGGCTGACCAGGGCACTAATGCCCTTTCTGACACAGCCTGAGCCTGGACCCCCGGCCCCTACCAGACAGCTGGCCGCACACTGAGCACATGGAGCCGCCATGGCCTTAGGTCGTCATCTCTTCCCAACCTCGGTTTTCAGGTTTCAGAACCTAGACCTTATCTCCAATCACTGTCCATGTTGAAGGTGATGCAGAAATCAGAACTCCTTCCCCGTGGCAAGAAACCTCGTAGTTGGCATGTTGTCCAACGTTCAGTGTCGTTGAAACCAGTGTGGCCCATGAGGCCCCACCCATGATCGCGGGCCACATTGGTCACAAACACACATTGTGACCCTCAGGCTGAGCCCAGTCCTCAAGTAAGGCCACTCAGTGGCTGGATGAAGAGATAGCATATTGGGCTTGCCATGCCCCTAGGCCCCAATTTTTAACCATAGTTCGGGTTGTCCCTTCAGTCTTCCCCACGGCTTTGCTTTGGAATTCCTCTTTTGGTGGGACACCTGAGGTAACAAAACTGAAATGAGTCCTCCCATCCCACAGAGTGACGAAAAGCAATTGGGAATCGGGCCAAATCCTCATAGAGGAAGATTCGTCCATGGCCCATGAGGCCTCCCCGACATTCCACGGCCATCACTGATACAAAATCCAGAGACAAAAGCCTGAGCAATCGCCACAGACTCGCACTTTCTTCATATCCTGTAGAGTTCTCATGGTTTGTAGATCGGGCCTGCCATACCTACGTCCCCAAACCTATGCTGAGGTTGTGTTTTCAGACTTCTGTCCTCAAAGTCTTGGGCCACACGCCCTCCAGGCTGGGCCCCTGGAGCCACACATTAGGACTGTGCCTACCAATCCATGGGAATTCTGCCCATTCCATGGTCCAAAATCGTACAAATTAGGAGAAACCTCCAACGACCCTTAGGCCATCCCAATAGTGTGGGTCACCCGGAACAAACAAGGGGTGTCTGACACCAGCTGATAATCGACCTCCACTCATACCATAGATGGATGTCCCCAGAGAAGAAGTTTGAACCAGACAGGACCCTAGGCCATAATAGGATCCATTGCTATGGGTTAAAGGCATGTGTCCTCAAAAGCCTGATTCCAATACGAGCATAGGGGTTTTCCTGAGGCACCCATCAGAACTCATCTCGTCTCCACAAGTAAACCTGTGCATGGGAGCCATGTCCAAAGCTTAGGAAAGTACTTCAGGTCGCCGGTGCCACCGCCCCATTCCAAGGCCCTCATGGACACAAAAACACATTAGGACACATCCTCAGAAAGTCCATTTCAACTCAGCCACCGAGGTTGCTCCCGCAGAGCCATCAGATCTAAACTGTCTTGTTGCTAGGAGACAATTGGAATGCGAGGCGGGCTTCCCAGGCATCCATCCGCGAACGGTGCTCTGGAGTCATTCCATATGGGATGTCCTGGAGCTGTCCAACAGGTCTCAATTGTCCGGAAGAAGGAATCCTGGAAGGGGGCATCCCACAACTCCCAACGTGGGAAAACCTCAATGGTCTCGAGATTCCGCTCCCTTCATGAAGCGGCCGTCATGCTCAGAAACTCCCACCTGAGCCAACGTCTGATCCTCGCCCTGACTTCAGATGCATGAGTTATGGGTTCAGATCTGCAGGGGGTACCTGCCGTGCCCTCGCCCTGAAACCCAAGTCTAGCTTGTCTTCTCAGACTTCCATCCTCACACTCCTGGCCCCAAAGCCCTCAAGTTTGGCAATTCCGGACCCACAATGCAGCACTCTGCCTGCCCTCTAGAGAAAAAAATGATTGCCTCATGAGCTGCCCAGGCACCTTAAATGAGGGTAAACCTACACAGCACTCGACTTTACCCAAATTATATAGTCTAACCTGGGCACTAATGCACTGTCGAACACATCCTGAGCCCGGACCTCCTGACCAACATCCAGAAAGCTGACCGCACACTGAGCACATAAAACCCGCCATGGCCTTAGGTCATCATCTCTTCCCTACCTCAGTTTTCAGGCTTCAGAACCGAGACCTTATCTCCAATCACTGCCCAGGGGTGAGTCTGATGCAGAAATCAGAACTCCTCCTTACCCATGGCAAGAACCCTTGTGGTTGGCACGTTGTCCAACGATCAGTGTAGGAGAAAGCCTGAGGCCCCGCCCATTCTTGAGTGCGACGAGGGCATACACACGCATTGTGACCCTCAGCATGAGTCCTGTCCTCTAGTAAGTCCTCTCAGTGGCTGGACCATTAGATGTCATAATGGGCTTGACATGTCCCTAGGCCCCAATTTTTAACCAGATTTCTGATTGTCCAGTCGCCCCTCCTAGGGCTCTACTCTGAAATCCCTCATTTGGTGGGACACCTGAGGTTAAAAAAGAAAACAACAACAACAACAAAATAAAACGGACTTCTTCCAGCCCACAGAATGAACCCAAACTCTTTGGACGGGGCCAAACCACCAGAGAGTAAGACTCGTCCATTTCCCATGAAGTCACCCAGAAATTCCACGACCATGAGTGACACGATATCCCGAGACAAAAACTTGAGCAGGAGCCTCACACTCGCCCTTCTTTCAAATCCCGAAAAGTTCTCCTCATGGTCTGTAGATCAGTCCTGCCATACCTATGACCTGAAACATAAGCCGAGTTTGTGTTTTCAGACAACTGTCCAAAAAGGGCTGGACGACACAACCTACAGGCTCAGGCCCCTGGAGCCAAACCTGAGGACTGGACTTGCCCTCTCCAAGGGAATTGTGTGTGCCCATTCCAATGGCCACAACCCTTCTAATAGGATAAACCTCCAAAGTCCCTGATATATCTCAATAGTGGTAGCTTCCCAGGAAAAACAGGGGCAATCTGAGCCCAAATGAGCCCCTACCTGCACTCAGACCCATAGACAGATGTCCCCAGAGGTAAAAAGGAAAGAACAGGCCCCTAGGCACTAATCAGATCCATTGCTTTGGTTTCCAGGCATCTCTCTTCAGAGGCCTGGATTTCAAAAGCTGCATATAGCTGTTTCTTGTTTCACCCATCAGAAAACATCTCATCTACACATGGGAAACTTGCACGTTGGAGCTGTGTCAAAGCCTCTGTTTAGGAGAACCCTTTAGGGCCCCAGTGCCACCGCTTCATTCCAAGGTCTCCATAGACACAAAAGCACATTCGGACCCATCCCCAGGGGTGTGCATTTCAACTCAGCATCCTCGGTAGCTCCCCACAGATCCAGGTGATCTAAACTGTCTTGTTGCTAGGAGACAATTGGAATGCGAGGTGGGCTACCCATCCATCCATCCTTAGAACCCTGCTCAGAATCATTGGCCTGGAGCCAAACAACAGGTCTCAATTGTCCTGCCGAAGACTCTCTGCAGTTTGGAGCTTCTCACAACTCCCATCATGGGAAAACCCCCATGGCCTCGTGATGCCCCCCCATTCATGAAGGGGCCATCAGGGACAGAAACTCCAACCTGAGCGATCGTCTGATCCTCGCCCTGACTTCAGATGCACGAGATCTCGATTCAGGTCTGTAGATTGTGCCTGCCATGGCCTCACCCAGAAACCTAAGCCTAGCTTGTGTTCTCAGACTTTTGTCGTCAGACTACTGGCCCACAAGGCCTCCAGTTTGGCAATCCAGAACTACAATGCAGCACTCTGCCTGCCCTCCAGATAAAAAACATAGTCCTCTGGGGCTACCCAGTAACCCCAAATGAGGATCAACCTGCACCGACCTTGGCTGTACCCCAAATACATAGGCTGACCAGGGCACTAATGCCCTTTCTGACACAGCCTGAGCTTGGACCCCCGGCCCCTCCCAGACAGCTGGCTGCACACTGAGCACATCGAGCCGCCATGGCCTTAGGTCGTCATCTCTTCCCAACCTTGGTTTTCAGGTTTCAGAACCTAGACCTTATCTCCAATCACTGTCCATGTTGAAGGTGATGCAGAAATCAGAACTCCTTCCCCGTGGCAAGAAACCTTTTGGTTGGCATGTTGTCCAACGTTCAGTGTCGTTGAAACCAGTGTGGCCCATGAGGCCCCGCCCATGCTCGCGGGCCACATTGGTCACAAACACACATTGTGACCCTCAGGCTGAGCCCAGTCCTCAAGTAAGGCCACTCAGTGGCTGGATGAAGAGATAGCATATTGGGCTTGCCATGCCCCTAGGCCCCAATTTTTAACCATAGTTCGGATTGTCCCTTCAGTCTTCCCCACGGCTTTGCTTTGGAATTCCTCTTTTGGTGGGACACCTGAGGTAACAAATCTGAAATGAGTCCTCCCATCCCACAGATTGACGAAAAGCAATTGGGAATCGGGCCAAATCCTCATAGAGGAAGATTCGTCCATGGCCCATGAGGCCTCCCCGACATTCCACGGCCATCACTGATACAAAATCCAGAGACAAAAGCCTGAGCAATCGCCACAGACTCGCACTTTCTTCATATCCTGTAGAGTTCTTCTCATGGTTTGTAGATCGGGCCTGCCATACCTACGTCCCCAAACCTAAGCTGAGTTTGTGTTTTCAGACTTCTGTCCTCAAAGTCTTGGGCCATTCGCCCTCCAGGCTGGGCCCCTGGAGCCACACATTAGGACTGTGCCTACCAATCCATGGGAATTCTGCCCATTCCATGGTCCAAAATCGTACAAATTAGGAGAAACCTCCAACGACCCTTAGGCCATCCCAATAGTGTGGGTCACCCGGAACAAACAAGGGGTGTCTGACACCAGCTGATAATCGACCTCCACTCATACCATAGATGGATGTCCCCAGAGAAGAAGATTGAACCGGACAGGACCCTAGGCCATAATAGGATCCATTGCTATGGGTTACAGGCATGTGTCCTCAAAAGCCTGATTCCAATACGAGCATAGGGGTTTTCCTGAGGCACCCATCAGAACTCATCTCGTCTCCACAAGTAAACCTGTGCATGGGAGCCATGTCCAAAGCTTAGGAAAGTACTTCAGGTTGCCGGTGCCACCGCCCCATTCCAAGGCCCTCATGGACACAAAAACACATTAGGACACATCCTCAGGAAAGTCCATTTCAACTCAGCCACCGAGGTTGCTCCCGCAGAGCCATCAGATCTAAACTGTCTTGTTGCTAGGAGACGATTGGAATGCGAGGCGGGCTTCCCAGGCATCCATCCGCGAACGGTGCTCTGGAGTCATTCCATATGGGATGTCCTGGAGTTGTCCAACAAGTCTCAATTGTCCGGAAGAAGGAATCCTGGAAGGGGGCATCCCACAACTCCCAACGTGGGAAAACCTCAATGGTCTCGAGATTCCGCTCCCTTCATGAAGCGGCCGTCATGCTCAGAAACTCCCACCTGAGCCAACGTCTGATCCTCGCCCTGACTTCAGATGCATGAGATATGGGTTCAGATCTGCAGGGGGTACCTGCCGTGCCCTCGCCCTGAAACCCAAGTCTAGCTTGTCTTCTCAGACTTCCATCCTCACACTCCTGGCCCCAAAGCCCTCAAGTTTGGCAATTCCGGACCCACAATGCAGCACTCTGCCTGCCCTCTAGAGAAAAAAATGATTGCCTCATGAACTTCCCAGGCACCTTAAATGAGGGTAAACCTACACAGCACTCGACTTTACCCAAATTATATAGTCTAACCTGGGCACTAATGCACTGTCGAACACATCCTGAGCCCGGACCTCCTGACCAACATCCAGAAAGCTGACCGCACACTGAGCACATAAAACCCGCCATGGCCTTAGGTCATCATCTCTTCCCTACCTCAGTTTTCAGGCTTCAGAACCGAGACCTTATCTCCAATCACTGCCCAGGGGTGAGTCTGATGCAGAAATCAGAACTCCTCCTTACCCATGGCAAGAACCCTTGTGGTTGGCACGTTGTCCAACGATCAGTGTAGGAGAAACCCTGAGGCCCCGCCCATTCTTGAGTTCGACGAGGGCATACACACGCATTGTGACCCTCAGCATGAGTCCTGTCCTCTAGTAAGTCCTCTCAGTGGCTGGACCATTAGATGTCATAATGGGCTTGACATGTCCCTAGGCCCCAATTTTTAACCAGATTTCTGATTGCCCAGTCGCCCCTCCTAGGGCTCTACTCTGAAATCCCTCATTTGGTGGGACACCTGAGGTTAAAAAAGAAAACAACAACAACAACAAAATAAAACGGTCTTCTTCCAGCCCACAGAATGAACCCAAACTCTTTGGACGGGGCCAAACCACCAGAGAGTAAGACTCGTCCATTTCCAATGAAGTCACCCAGAAATTCCATGACCATGTGTGACACGATATCCCGAGACAAAAACTTGAGCAGGAGCCTCACACTCGCCCTTCTTTCAAATCCCGAAAAGTTCTCCTCATGGTCTGTAGATCAGTCCTGCCATACCTATGACCTGAAACATAAGCCGAGTTTGTGTTTTCAGACAACTGTCCAAAAAGGGCTGGACGACACAACCTACAGGCTCAGGCCCCTGGAGCCAAACCTGAGGACTGGACTTGCCCTCTCCAAGGGAATTGTGTGTGCCCATTCCAATGGCCACAACCCTTCTAATAGGATAAACCTCCAAAGTCCCTGATATATCTCAATAGTGGTAGCTTCCCAGGAAAAACAGGGGCAATCTGAGCCCAAATGAGCCCCTACCTGCACTCAGACCCATAGACAGATGTCCTCAGAGGTAAAAAGGAAAGAACAGCCCCCTAGGCACTAATCAGATCCATTGCTTTGGTTTCCAGGCATCTCTCCTCAGAGGCCTGGATTTCAAAAGCAGCACATAGCTGTTTCTTGTTTCACCCATCAGAAAACATCTCATCTACACATGGGAAACTTGCACGTTGGAGCTGTGTCAAAGCCTCTGTTTAGGAGAACCCTTTAGGGCCCCAGTGCCACCGCTTCATTCCAAGGTCTCCATAGACACAAAAGCACATTCGGACCCATCCCCAGGGGTGTGCATTTCAACTCAGCATCCTCGGTAGCTCCCCACAGATCCAGGAGATCTAAACTGTCTTGTTGCTAGGAGACAATTGGAATGTGAGGTGGGCTACCCAGCCATCCATCCTTAGAACCCTGCTCAGAATCATTGGCCTGGAGCCAAACAACAGGTCTCAATTGTCCTGCCGAAGACTCTCTGCAGTTTGGAGCTTCTCACAACTCCCATCATGGGAAAAGCCCCATGGCCTCGTGATGCCCCCCCATTCATGAAGGGGCCATCAGGGACAGAAACTCCAACCTGAGCGATCGTCTGATCCTCGCCCTGACTTCAGATGCACGAGATCTCGATTCAGGTCTGTAGATTGTGCCTGCCATGGCCTCACCCAGAAACCTAAGCCTAGCTTGTGTTCTCAGACTTTTGTCGTCAGACTACTGGCCCACAAGGCCTCCAGTTTGGCAATCCAGAACTACAATGCAGCACTCTGCCTGCCCTCCAGATAAAAAACATTGTCCTCTGGGGCTACCCAGTAACCCCAAATGAGGATCAACCTGCACCGACCTTGGCTGTACCCCAAATACATAGGCTGACCAGGGCACTAATGCCCTTTCTGACACAGCCTGATTCTGGACCCCCGGCCCCTACCAGACAGCTGGCCGCACACTGAGCACATGGAGCCGCCATGGCCTTAGGTCGTCATCTCTTCCCAACCTCGGTTTTCAGGTTTCAGAACCTAGACCTTATCTCCAATCACTGTCCATGTTGAAGGTGATGCAGAAATCAGAACTCCTTCCCCGTGGCAAGAAACCTTGTAGTTGGCATGTTGTCCAACGTTCTGTGTCGTTGAAACCAGTGTGGCCCATGAGGCCCCACCCATGATCGCGGGCCACATTGGTCACAAACACACATTGTGACCCTCAGGCTGAGCCCAGTCCTCAAGTAAGGCCACTCAGTGGCTGGATGAAGAGATAGCATATTGGGCTTGCCATGCCCCTAGGCCCCAATTTTTAACCATAGTTCGGGTTGTCCCTTCAGTCTTCCCCACGGCTTTGCTTTGGAATTCCTCTTTTGGTGGGACACCTGAGGTAACAAAACTGAAATGAGTCCTCCCATCCCACAGAGTGACGAAAAGCAATTGGGAATCGGGCCAAATCCTCAGAGAGGAAGATTCGTCCATGGCCCATGAGGCCTCCCCGACATTCCACGGCCATCACTGATACAAAATACAGAGATAAAAGCCTGAGCAATCGCCACAGACTCGCACTTTCTTCATATCCTGTAGAGTTCTTCTCATGGTTTGTAGATCGGGCCTGCCATACCTACGTCCCCAAACCTAAGCTGAGGTTGTGTTTTCAGACTTCTGTCCTCAAAGTCTTGGGCCACACATCCTCCAGGCTGGGCCCCTGGAGCCACACATTAGGACTGTGCCTACCAATCCATGGGAATTCTGCCCATTCCATGGTCCAAAATCGTACAAATTAGGAGAAACCTCCAACGACCCTTAGGCCATCCCAATAGTGTGGGTCACGCGGAACAAACAAGGGGTGTCTGACACCAGCTGATAATCGACCTCCACTCATACCATAGATGGATGTCCCCAGAGAAGAAGATTGAACCGGACAGGACCCTAGGCCATAATAGGATCCATTGCTATGGGTTACAGGCATGTGTCCTCAAAAGCCTGATTCCAATAAGAGCATAGGGGTTTTCCTGAGGCACCCATCAGAACTCTTCTCGTCTCCACAAGTAAACCTGTGCATTTGAGCCATGTCCAAAGCTTAGGAAAGTACTTCAGGTTGCCGGGGCCACCGCCCCATTCCAAGGCCCTCATGGACACAAAAACACATTAGGACACATCCTCAGGAAAGTCCATTTCAACTCAGCCACCGAGGTTGCTCCCGCAGAGCCATCAGATCTAAACTGTCTTGTTGCTAGGAGACAATTGGAATGCGAGGCGGGCTTCCCAGGCATCCATCCGCGAACGGTGCTCTGGAGTCATTCCATATGGGATGTCCTGGAGCTGTCCAACAGGTCTCAATTGTCCGGAAGAAGGAATCCTGGAAGGGGGCATCCCACAACTCCCAACGTGGGAAAACCTCAATGGTCTCGAGATTCCGCTCCCTTCATGAAGCGGCCGTCATGCTCAGAAACTCCCACCTGAGCCAACGTCTGATCCTCGCCCTGACTTCAGATGCATGAGATATTGGTTCAGATCTGCAGGGGGTACCTGCCGTGCCCTCGCCCTGAAACCCAAGTCTAGCTTGTCTTCTCAGACTTCCATCCTCACACTCCTGGCCCCAAAGCCCTCAAGTTTGGCAATTCCGGACCCACAATGCAGCACTCTGCCTGCCCTCTAGAGAAAAAAATGATTGCCTCATGAGCTGCACAGGCACCTTGAATGAGGGTAAACCTACACAGCACTCGACTTTACCCAAATTATATAGTCTAACCTGGGCACTAATGCACTGTCGAACACATCCTGAGCCCGGACCTCCTGACCAACATCCAGAAAGCTGACCGCACACTGAGCACATAAAACCCGCCAAGGCCTTAGGTCATCATTTCTTCCCTACCTCAGTTTTCAGGCTTCAGAACCGAGACCTTATCTCCAATCACTGCCCAGGGGTGAGTCTGATGCAGAAATCAGAACTCCTCCTTACCCATGGCAAGAACCCTTGTGGTTGGCACGTTGTCCAACGATCAGTGTAGGAGAAAGCCTGAGGCCCCGCCCATTCTTGAGTGCGACGAGGGCATACACACGCATTGTGACCCTCAGCATGAGTCCTGTCCTCTAGTAAGTCCTCTCAGTGGCTGGACCATTAGATGTCATAATGGGCTTGACATGTCCCTAGGCCCCAATTTTTAACCAGATTTCTGATTGTCCAGTCGCCCCTCCTAGGGCTCTACTCTGAAATCCCTCATTTGGTGGGACACCTGAGGTTAAAAAAGAAAACAACAACAACAACAAAATAAAACGGACTTCTTCCAGCCCACAGAATGAACCCAAACTCTTTGGACGGGGCCAAACCACCAGAGAGTAAGACTCGTCCATTTCCCATGAAGTCACCCAGAAATTCCACGACCATGAGTGACACGATATCCCGAGACAAAAACTTGAGCAGGAGCCTCACACTCGCCCTTCTTCAAATCCAGAAGAGTTCTCCTCATGGTCTGTAGATCAGTCCTGCCATACCTATGACCTGAAACATAAGCCGAGTTTGTGTTTTCAGACAACTGTCCAAAAAGGGCTGGACTACACAACCTACAGGCTCAGGCCCCTGGAGCCAAACCTGAGGACTGTACTTGCCCTCTCCAAGGGAATTGTGTGTGCCCATTCCAATGGCCACAACCCTTCTAATAGGATAAACCTCCAAAGTCCCTGATATATCTCAATAGTGGTAGCTTGGAAAAACAGGGGCAATCTGAGCCCAAATGAGCCCCTACCTGCACTCAGACCCATAGACAGATGTCCCCAGAGGTAAAAAGGAAAGAACAGGCCCCTAGGCACTAATCAGATCCATTGCTTTGGTTTCCAGGCATCTCTCCTCAGAGGCCTGGATTTCAAAAGCAGCATATAGCTGTTTCTTGTTTCACCCATCAGAAAACATCTCATCTACACATGGGAAACTTGCACGTTGGAGCTGTGTCAAAGCCTCTGTTTAGGAGAACACTTTAGGGCCCCAGTGCCACCGCTTCATTCCAAGGTCTCCATAGACACAAAAGCACATTCGGACCCATCCCCAGGGGTGTGCATTTCAACTCAGCATCCTCGGTAGCTCCCCACAGATCCAGGAGATCTAAACTGTCTTGTTGCTAGGAGACAATTGGAATGCGAGGTGGGCTACCCAGCCATCCATCCTTAGAACCCTGCTCAGAATCATTGGCCTGGAGCCAAACAACAGGTCTCAATTGTCCTGCCGAAGACTCTCTGCAGTTTGGAGCTTCTCACAACTCCCATCATGGGAAAACCCCCATGGCCTCGTGATGCCCCCCCATTCATGAAGGGGCCATCAGGGACAGAAACTCCAACCTGAGCGATCGTCTGATCCTCGCCCTGACTTCAGATGCACGAGATCTCGATTCAGGTCTGTAGATTGTGCCTGCCATGGCCTCACCCAGAAACCTAAGCCTAGCTTGTGTTCTCAGACTATTGTCGTCAGACTACTGGCCCACAAGGCCTCCAGTTTGGCAATCCAGAACTACAATGCAGCACTCTGCCTGCCCTCCAGATAAAAAACATTGTCCTCTGGGGCTACCGAGTAACCCCAAATGAGGATCAACATGCACCGAACTTGGCTGTACCCCAAATACATAGGCTGACCAGGGCACTAATGCCCTTTCTGACACAGCCTGAGCCTGGACCCCCGGCCCCTCCCAGACAGCTGGCTGCACACTGAGCACTTCGAGCCGCCATGGCCTTAGGTCGTCATCTCTTCCCAACCTCGGTTTTCAGGTTTCAGAACCTAGACCTTATCTCCAATCACTGTCCATGTTGAAGGTGATGCAGAAATCAGAACTCCTTCCCAATGGCAAGAAACCTTGTGGTTGGCATGTTGTCCAACGTTCAGTGTCGTTGAAACCAGTGTGGCCCATGAGGCCCCGCCCATGCTCGCGGGCCACATTGGTCACAAACACACATTGTGACCCTCAGGCTGAGCCCAGTCCTCAAGTAAGGCCACTCAGTGGCTGGATGAAGAGATAGCATATTGGGCTTGCCATGCCCCTAGGCCCCAATTTTTAACCATAGTTCGGGTTGTCCCTTCAGTCTTCCCCACGGCTTTGCTTTGGAATTCCTCTTTTGGTGGGACACCTGAGGTAACAAAACTGAAATGAGTCCTCCCATCCCACAGAGTGACGAAAAGCAATTGGGAATCGGGCCAAATCCTCAGAGAGGAAGATTCGTCCATGGCCCATGAGGCCTCCCCGACATTCCACGGCCATCACTGATACAAAATCCAGAGACAAAAGCCTGAGCAATCGCCACAGACTCGCACTTTCTTCATATCCCGTAGAGTTCTTCTCATGGTTTGTAGATCGGGCCTGCCATACCTACGTCCCCAAACCTAAGCTGAGGTTGTTTTTTCAGACTACTGTCCTCAAAGTCTTGAGCCACACATCCTCCAGGCTGGGCCCCTGGAGCCACACATTAGGACTGTGCCTACCAATGCATGGGAATTCTGCCCATTCCATGGTCCAAAATCGTACAAATTAGGAGAAACCTCCAACGACCCTTAGGCCATCCCAATAGTGTGGGTCACCCGGAACAAACAAGGGGTGTCTGACACCAGCTGATAATCGACCTCCACTCATACCATAGATGGATGTCCCCAGAGAAGAAGATTGAACCGGACAGGACCCTAGGCCATAATAGTATCCATTGCTATGGGTTACAGGCATGTGTCCTCAAAAGCCTGATTCCAATAAGAGCATAGGGGTTTTCCTGAGGCACCCATCAGAACTCATCTCGTCTCCACAAGTAAACCTGTGCATTTGAGCCATGTCCAAAGCTTAGGAAAGTACTTCAGGTTACCGGGGCCACCGCCCCATTCCAAGGCCCTCATGGACACAAAAACACATTAGGACACATCCTCAGGAAAGTCCATTTCAACTCAGCCACCGAGGTTGCTCCCGCAGAGCCATCAGATCTAAACTGTCTTGTTGCTAGGAGACAATTGGAATGCGAGGCGGGCTTCCCAGGCATCCATCCGCGAACGGTGCTCTGGAGTCATTTCATATGGGATGTCCTGGAGCTGTCCAACAGGTCTCAATTGTCCGGAAGAAGGAATCCTGGAAGGGGGCATCCCACAACTCCCAACGTGGGAAAACCTCAATGGTCTCGAGATTCCGCTCCCTTCATGAAGCGGCCGTCATGCTCAGAAACTCCCACCTGAGCCAACGTCTGATCCTCGCCCTGACTTCAGATGCATGAGATATTGGTTCAGATCTGCAGGGGGTACCTGCCGTGCCCTCGCCCTGAATCCCAAGTCTAGCTTGTCTTCTCAGACTTCCATCCTCACACTCCTGGCCCCAAAGCCCTCAAGTTTGGCAATTCCGGACCCACAATGCAGCACTCTGCCTGCCCTCTAGAGAAAAAAATGATTGCCTCATGAGCTGCACAGGCACCTTGAATGAGGGTAAACCTACACAGCACTCGACTTTACCCAAATTATATAGTCTAACCTGGGCACTAATGCACTGTCGAACACATCCTGAGCCTGGACCTCCTGACCAACATCCAGAAAGCTGACCGCACACTGAGCACATAAAACCCGCCAAGGCCTTAGGTCATCATTTCTTCCCTACCTCAGTTTTCAGGCTTCAGAACCGAGACCTTATCTCCAATCACTGCCCAGGGGTGAGTCTGATGCAGAAATCAGAACTCCTCCTTACCCATGGCAAGAACCCTTGTGGTTGGCACGTTGTCCAACGATCAGTGTAGGAGAAAGCCTGAGGCCCCGCCCATTCTTGAGTGCGACGAGGGCATACACACGCATTGTGACCCTCAGCATGAGTCCTGTCCTCTAGTAAGTCCTCTCAGTGGCTGGACCATTAGATGTCATAATGGGCTTGACATGTCCCTAGGCCCCAATTTTTAACCAGATTTCTGATTGTCCAGTCGCCCCTCCTAGGGCTCTACTCTGAAATCCCTCATTTGGTGGGACACCTGAGGTTAAAAAAGAAAACAACAACAACAACAAAATAAAACGGACTTCTTCCAGCCCACAGAATGAACCCAAACTCTTTGGACGGGGCCAAACCACCAGAGAGTAAGACTCGTCCATTTCCCATGAAGTCACCCAGAAATTCCACGACCATGAGTGACACGATATCCCGAGACAAAAACTTGAGCAGGAGCCTCACACTCGCCCTTCTTCAAATCCAGAAGAGTTCTCCTCATGGTCTGTAGATCAGTCCTGCCATACCTATGACCTGAAACATAAGCCGAGTTTGTGTTTTCAGACAACTGTCCAAAAAGGGCTGGACTACACAACCTACAGGCTCAGGCCCCTGGAGCCAAACCTGAGGACTGTACTTGCCCTCTCCAAGGGAATTGTGTGTGCCCATTCCAATGGCCACAACCCTTCTAATAGGATAAACCTCCAAAGTCCCTGATATATCTCAATAGTGGTAGCTTGGAAAAACAGGGGCAATCTGAGCCCAAATGAGCCCCTACCTGCACTCAGACCCATAGACAGATGTCCCCAGAGGTAAAAAGGAAAGAACAGGCCCCTAGGCACTAATCAGATCCATTGCTTTGGTTTCCAGGCATCTCTCCTCAGAGGCCTGGATTTCAAAAGCAGCATATAGCTGTTTCTTGTTTCACCCATCAGAAAACATCTCATCTACACATGGGAAACTTGCACGTTGGAGCTGTGTCAAAGCCTCTGTTTAGGAGAACACTTTAGGGCCCCAGTGCCACCGCTTCATTCCAAGGTCTCCATAGACACAAAAGCACATTCGGACCCATCCCCAGGGGTGTGCATTTCAACTCAGCATCCTCGGTAGCTCCCCACAGATCCAGGAGATCTAAACTGTCTTGTTGCTAGGAGACAATTGGAATGCGAGGTGGGCTACCCAGCCATCCATCCTTAGAACCCTGCTCAGAATCATTGGCCTGGAGCCAAACAACAGGTCTCAATTGTCCTGCCGAAGACTCTCTGCAGTTTGGAGCTTCTCACAACTCCCATCATGGGAAAACCCCCATGGCCTCGTGATGCCCCCCCATTCATGAAGGGGCCATCAGGGACAGAAACTCCAACCTGAGCGATCGTCTGATCCTCGCCCTGACTTCAGATGCACGAGATCTCGATTCAGGTCTGTAGATTGTGCCTGCCATGGCCTCACCCAGAAACCTAAGCCTAGCTTGTGTTCTCAGACTATTGTCGTCAGACTACTGGCCCACAAGGCCTCCAGTTTGGCAATCCAGAACTACAATGCAGCACTCTGCCTGCCCTCCAGATAAAAAACATTGTCCTCTGGGGCTACCCAGTAACCCCAAATGAGGATCAACATGCACCGAACTTGGCTGTACCCCAAATACATAGGCTGACCAGGGCACTAATGCCCTTTCTGACACAGCCTGAGCCTGGACCCCCGGCCCCTCCCAGACAGCTGGCTGCACACTGAGCACTTCGAGCCGCCATGGCCTTAGGTCGTCATCTCTTCCCAACCTCGGTTTTCAGGTTTCAGAACCTAGACCTTATCTCCAATCACTGTCCATGTTGAAGGTGATGCAGAAATCAGAACTCCTTTCCAATGGCAAGAAACCTTGTGGTTGGCATGTTGTCCAACGTTCAGTGTCGTTGAAACCAGTGTGGCCCATGAGGCCCCGCCCATGCTCGCGGGCCACATTGGTCACAAACACACATTGTGACCCTCAGGCTGAGCCCAGTCCTCAAGTAAGGCCACTCAGTGGCTGGATGAAGAGATAGCATATTGGGCTTGCCATGCCCCTAGGCCCCAATTTTTAACCATAGTTCGGGTTGTCCCTTCAGTCTTCCCCACGGCTTTGCTTTGGAATTCCTCTTTTGGTGGGACACCTGAGGTAACAAAACTGAAATGAGTCCTCCCATCCCACAGAGTGACGAAAAGCAATTGGGAATCGGGCCAAATCCTCAGAGAGGAAGATTCGTCCATGGCCCATGAGGCCTCCCCGACATTCCACGGCCATCACTGATACAAAATCCAGAGACAAAAGCCTGAGCAATCGCCACAGACTCGCACTTTCTTCATATCCCGTAGAGTTCTTCTCATGGTTTGTAGATCGGGCCTGCCATACCTACGTCCCCAAACCTAAGCTGAGGTTGTTTTTTCAGACTACTGTCCTCAAAGTCTTGGGCCACACATCCTCCAGGCTGGGCCCCTGGAGCCACACATTAGGACTGTGCCTACCAATGCATGGGAATTCTGCCCATTCCATGGTCCAAAATCGTACAAATTAGGAGAAACCTCCAACGACCCTTAGGCCATCCCAATAGTGTGGGTCACCCGGAACAAACAAGGGGTGTCTGACACCAGCTGATAATCGACCTCCACTCATACCATAGATGGATGTCCCCAGAGAAGAAGATTGAACCGGACAGGACCCTAGGCCATAATAGTATCCATTGCTATGGGTTACAGGCATGTGTCCTCAAAAGCCTGATTCCAATAAGAGCATAGGGGTTTTCCTGAGGCACCCATCAGAACTCATCTCGTCTCCACAAGTAAACCTGTGCATTTGAGCCATGTCCAAAGCTTAGGAAAGTACTTCAGGTTGCCGGGGCCACCGCCCCATTCCAAGGCCCTCATGGACACAAAAACACATTAGGACACATCCTCAGGAAAGTCCATTTCAACTCAGCCACCGAGGTTGCTCCCGCAGAGCCATCAGATCTAAACTGTCTTGTTGCTAGGAGACAATTGGAATGCGAGGCGGGCTTCCCAGGCATCCATCCGCGAACGGTGCTCTGGAGTCATTCCATATGGGATGTCCTGGAGCTGTCCAACAGGTCTCAATTGTCCGGAAGAAGGAATCCTGGAAGGGGGCATCCCACAACTCCCAACGTGGGAAAACCTCAATGGTCTCGAGATTCCGCTCCCTTCATGAAGCGGCCGTCATGCTCAGAAACTCCCACCTGAGCCAACGTCTGATCCTCGCCCTGACTTCAGATGCATGAGATATTGGTTCAGATCTGCAGGGGGTACCTGCCGTGCCCTCGCCCTGAAACCCAAGTCTAGCTTGTCTTCTCAGACTTCCATCCTCACACTCCTGGCCCCAAAGCCCTCAAGTTTGGCAATTCCGGACCCACAATGCAGCACTCTGCCTGCCCTCTAGAGAAAAAAATGATTGCCTCATGAGCTGCCCAGGCACCTTAAATGAGGGTAAACCTACACAGCACTCGACTTTACCCAAATTATATAGTCTAACCTGGGCACTAATGCACTGTCGAACACATCCTGAGCCCGGACCTCCTGACCAACACCCAGAAAGCTGACCGCACACTGAGCACATAAAACCCGCCATGGCCTTAGGTCATCATCTCTTCCCTCCCTCAGTTTTCAGGCTTCAGAACCGAGACCTTATCTCCAATCACTGCCCAGGGGTGAGTCTGATGCAGAAATCAGAACTCCTCCTTACCCATGGCAAGAACCCTTGTGGTTGGCACGTTGTCCAACGATCAGTGTAGGGGAATGCCTGAGGCCCCGCCCATTCTTGAGTGCGACGAGGGCATACACACACATTGTGACCCTCAGCATGAGTCCTTTCCTCTAGTAAGTCCTCTCAGTGGCTGGACCATTAGATGTCATAATGGGCTTGACATGTCCCTAGGCCCCAATTTTTAACCAGATTTCTGATTGTCCAGTCGCCCCTCCTAGGGCTCTACTCTGAAATCCCTCATTTGGTGGGACACCTGAGGTTAAAAAAGAAAACAACAACAACAACAACAACAAAATAAAACGGACTTCTTCCAGCCCACAGAATGAACCCAAACTCTTTGGACGGGGCCAAACCACCAGAGAGTAAGACTCGTCCATTTCCCATGAAGTCACCCAGAAATTCCACGACCATGAGTGACACGATATCCAGAGACAAAAACTTGAGCAGGAGCCTCACACTCGCCCTTCTTTCAAATACCGAAAAGTTCTCCTCATGGTCTGTAGATCAGTCCTGCCATACCTATGACCTGAAACATAAGCCGAGTTTGTGTTTTCAGACAACTGTCCAAAAAGGGCTGGACTACACAACCTACAGGCTCAGGCCCCTGGAGCCAAACCTGAGGACTGTACTTGCCCTCTCCAAGGGAATTGTGTGTGCCCATTCCAATGGCCACAACCCTTCTAATAGGATAAACCTCCAAAGTCCCTGATATATCTCAATAGTGGTAGCTTGGAAAAACAGGGGCAATCTGAGCCCAAATGAGCCCCTACCTGCACTCAGACCCATAGACAGATGTCCCCAGAGGTAAAAAGGAAAGAACAGGCCCCTAGGCACTAATCAGATCCATTGCTTTGGTTTCCAGGCATCTCTCCTCAGAGGCCTGGATTTCAAAAGCAGCATATAGCTGTTTCTTGTTTCACCCATCAGAAAACATCACATCTACACATGGGAAACTTGCACGTTGGAGCTGTGTCATAGCCTCTGTTTAGGAGAACCCTTTAGGACCCCAGTGCCACCGCTTCATTCCAAGGTCTCCATAGACACAAAAGCACATTCGGACCCATCCCCAGGGGTGTGCATTTCAACTCAGCATCCTCGGTAGCTCCCCACAGATCCAGGAGATCTAAACTGTCTTGTTGCTAGGAGACAATTGGAATGCGAGGTGGGCTACCCAGCCATCCATCCTTAGAACCCTGCTCAGAATCATTGGCCTGGAGCCAAACAACAGGTCTCAATTGTCCTGCCGAAGACTCTCTGCAGTTTGGAGCTTCTCACAACTCCCATCATGGGAAAACCCCCATGGCCTCGTGATGCCCCCCCATTCATGAAGGGGCCATCAGGGACAGAAACTCCAACCTGAGCGATCGTCTGATCCTCGCCCTGACTTCAGATGCACGAGATCTCGATTCAGGTCTGTAGATTGTGCCTGCCATGGCCTCACCCAGAAACCTAAGCCTAGCTTGTGTTCTCAGACTTTTGTCGTCAGACTACTGGCCCACAAGGCCTCCAGTTTGGCAATCCAGAACTACAATGCAGCACTCTGCCTGCCCTCCAGATAAAAAACATTGTCCTCTGGGGCTACCCAGTAACCCCAAATGAGGATCAACCTGCACCGACCTTGGCTGTACCCCAAATACATAGGCTGACCAGGGCACTAATGACCTTTCTGACACAGCCTGAGCCTGGACCCCCTGGCCCCTCCCAGACAGCTGGCCGCACACTGAGCACATCGAGCCGCCATGGCCTTAGGTCGTCATCTCTTCCCAACCTCGGTTTTCAGGTTTCAGAACCTAGACCTTATCTCCAATAACTGTCCATGTTGAAGGTGATGCAGAAATCAGAACTCCTTCCCCATGGCAAGAAACCTTGTGGTTGGCACGTTGTCCAACGTTCAGTGTCCTTGAAACCAGTGTGTCCCATGAGGCCCCGCCCATGCTCGCAGGCCACATTGGTCACAAACACACATTGTGACCCTCAGGCTGAGCCCAGTCCTCAAGTAAGGCCACTCAGTGGCTGGATGAAGAGATAGCATATTGGGCTTGCCATGCCCCTAGGCCCCAATTTTTAACCATAGTTCGGATTGTCCCTTCAGTCTTCCCCACGGCTTTGCTTTGGAATTCCTCTTTTGGTGGGACACCTGAGGTAACAAAACTGAAATGAGTCCTCCCATCCCACAGATTGACGAAAAGCAATTGGGAATCGGGCCAAATCCTCAGAGAGGAAGATTCGTCCATGGCCCTTGAGGCCTCCCCGACAGTCCACGGCCATCACTGATACAAAATCCAGAGACAAAAGCCGGAGCAATCGCCACAGACTCGCACTTTCTTCATATCCCGTAGAGTTCTTCTCATGGTCTGTAGATCGGGCCTGCCATACCTACGTCCCCAAACCTAAGCTGAGGTTGTGTTTTCAGACTTCTGTCCTCAAATCTTGGGCCACACATCCTCCAGGCTGGCCCCCTGGAGCCACACATTAGGACTGTGCCTACCAATCCATGGGAATTCTGCCCATTCCATGGTCCAAAATCGTACAAATTAGGAGAAACCTCCAACGACCCTTAGGCCATCCCAAAGGTGTGGGTCACCCGGAACAAACAAGGGGTGTCTGACACCAGCTGATAATCGACCTCCACTCATACCATAGATGGATGTCCCCAGAGAAGAAGATTGAACCGGACAGGACCCTAGGCCATAATAGGATCCATTGCTATGGGTTACAGGCATGTGTCCTCAAAAGCCTGATTCCAATACGAGCATAGGGGTTTTCCTGAGGCACCCATCAGAACTCATCTCGTCTCCACAAGTAAACCTGTGCATGGGAGCCATGTCCAAAGCTTAGGAAAGTACTTCAGGTTGCCGGTGCCACCGCCCCATTCCAAGGCCCTCATGGACACAAAAACACATTAGGACACATCCTCAGGAAACTCCATTTCAACTCAGCCACCGAGGTTGCTCCCGCAGAGCCATCAGATCTAAACTGTCTTGTTGCTAGGAGACAATTGGAATGCGAGGCGGGCTTCCCAGGCATCCATCCGCGAACGGTGCTCTGGAGTCATTCCATATGGGATGTCCTGGAGCTGTCCAACAGGTCTCAATTGTCCCGCAGAAGGAATCCATGAAGGGGGCATCCCACAACTCCCAACGTGGGAAAACCTCAATGGCCTCGAGATTCCGCTCCCTTCATGAAGCGGCCGTCATGCTCAGAAACTCCCACCTGAGCCAACGTCTGATCCTCGCCCTGACTTCAGATGCATGAGATATTGGTTCAGATCTGCAGGGGGTACCTGCCGTGCCCTCGCCCTGAATCCCAAGTCTAGCTTGTCTTCTCAGACTTCCATCCTCACACTCCTGGCCCCAAAGCCCTCAAGTTTGGCAATTCCGGACCCACAATGCAGCACTCTGCCTGCCCTCTAGAAAAAAAAATTATTGCCTCATGAGCTGCCCAGGCACCTTAAATGAGGGTAAACCTACACAGCCCTCGACTTTACCCAAATTATATAGTCTAACCTGGGCACTAATGCACTGTCGAACACATCCTGAGCCCGGACCTCCTGACCAACACCCAGAAAGCTGACCGCACACTGAGCACATAAAACCCGCCATGGCCTTAGGTCATCATCTCTTCCCTACCTCAGTTTCAGGCTTCAGAACCGAGACCTTATCTCCAATCACTGCCCAGGGGTGAGTCTGATGCAGAAATCAGAACTCCTCCTTACCCATGGCAAGAACCCTTGTGGTTGGCACGTTGTCCAACGATCAGTGTAGGAGAAACCCTGAGGCCCCGCCCATTCTTGAGTGCGACGAGGGCATACACACGCATTGTGACCCTCAGCATGAGTCCTGTCCTCTAGTAAGTCCTCTCAGTGGCTGGACCATTAGATGTCATAATGGGCTTGACATGTCCCTAGGCCCCAATTTTTAACCAGATTTCTGATTGTCCAGTCGCCCCTCCTAGGGCTCTACTCTGAAATCCCTCATTTGGTGGGACACCTGAGGTTAAAAAAGAAAACAACAACAACAACAAAATAAAACGGACTTCTTCCAGCCCACAGAATGAACCCAAACTCTTTGGACGGGGCCAAACCACCAGAGAGTAAGACTCGTCCATTTCCCATGAAGTCACCCAGAAATTCCACGACCATGAGTGACACGATATCCCGAGACAAAAACTTGAGCAGGAGCCTCACACTCGCCCTTCTTTCAAATCCCGAAAAGTTCTCCTCATGGTCTGTAGATCAGTCCTGCCATACCTATGACCTGAAACATAAGCCGAGTTTGTGTTTTCAGACAACTGTCCAAAAAGGGCTGGACTACACAACCTACAGGCTCAGGCCCCTGGAGCCAAACCTGAGGACTGTACTTGCCCTCTCCAAGGGAATTGTGTGTGCCCATTCCAATGGCCACAACCCTTCTAATAGGATAAACCTCCAAAGTCCCTGATATATCTCAATAGTGGTAGCTTCCCAGGAAAAACAGGGGCAATCTGAGCCCAAATGAGCCCCTACCTGCACTCAGACCCATAGACAGATGTCCCCAGAGGTAAAAAGGAAAGAACAGGCCCCTAGGCACTAATCAGATCCATTGCTTTGGTTTCCAGGCATCTCTCCTCAGAGGCCTGGATTTCAAAAGCAGCATATAGCTGTTTCTTGTTTCACCCATCAGAAAACATCTCATCTACACATGGGAAACTTGCACGTTGGAGCTGTGTCAAAGCCTCTGTTTAGGAGAACCCTTTAGGGCCCCAGTGCCACCGCTTCATTCTATGGTCTCCATAGACACAAAAGCACATTCGGACCCATCCCCAGGGGTGTGCATTTCAACTCAGCATCCTCGGTAGCTCCCCACAGATCCAGGAGATCTAAACTGTCTTGTTGCTAGGAGACAATTGGAATGCGAGGTGGGCTACCCAGCCATCCATCCTTAGAACCCTGCTCAGAATCATTGGCCTGGAGCCAAACAACAGGTCTCAATTGTCCTGCCGAAGACTCTCTGCAGTTTGGAGCTTCTCACAACTCCCATCATGGGAAAACCCCCATGGCCTCGTGATGCCCCCCCATTCATGAAGGGGCCATCAGGGACAGAAACTCCAACCTGAGCGATCGTCTGATCCTCGCCCTGACTTCAGATGCACGAGATCTCGATTCAGGTCTGTAGATTGTGCCTGCCATGGCCTCACCCAGAAACCTAAGCCTAGCTTGTGTTCTCAGACTTTTGTCGTCAGACTACTGGCCCACAAGGCCTCCAGTTTGGCAATCCAGAACTACAATGCAGCACTCTGCCTGCCCTCCAGATAAAAAACATTGTCCTCTGGGGCTACCCAGTAACCCCAAATGAGGATCAACCTGCACCGATTTTGGCGGTACCCCAAATACATAGGCTGACCAGGGCACTAATGCCCTTTCTGACACAGCCTTAGCCTGGACCCCCGGCCCCTCCCAGACAGCTGGCCGCACACTGAGCACATGGAGCCGCCATGGCCTTAGGTCGTCATCTCTTCCCAACCTCGGTTTTCAGGTTTCAGAACCTAGACCTTATCTCCAATCACTGTCCATGTTGAAGGTGATGCAGAAATCAGAACTCCTTCCCAATGGCAAGAAACCTTGTGGTTGGCATGTTGTCCAACGTTCAGTGTCATTGACACCAGTGTGGCCCATGAGGCCCCGCCCATGCTCGAGGGCCACATTGGTCACAAACACACATTGTGACCCTCAGGCTGAGCCCAGTCCTCAAGTAAGGCCACTCAGTGGCTGGATGAAGTGATAGCATATTGGGCTTGCCATGCCCCTAGGCCCCAATTTTTAACCATAGTTCGGGTTGTCCCTTCAGTCTTCCCCAAGGCTTTGCTTTGGAATTCATCTTTTGGTGGGACACCTGAGGTAACAAAACTGAAATGAGTCCTCCCATCCCACAGAGTGACGAAAAGCAATTGGGAATCGGGCCAAATCCTCAGAGAGGAAGATTCGTCCATGGCCCATGAGGCCTCCCCGACATTCCACGGCCATCACTGATACAAAATCCAGAGACAAAAGCCTGAGCAATCGCCACAGACTCGCACTTTCTTCATATCCTGTAGAGTTCTTCTCATGGTTTGTAGATCGGGCCTGCCATACCTACGTCCCCAAACCTAAGCTGAGGTTGTGTTTTCAGACTTCTGTCCTCAAAGTCTTGGGCCACACATCCTCCAGGCTGGGCCCCTGGAGCCACACATTAGGACTGTGCCTACCATTCCATGGGAATTCTGCCCATTCCATGGTCCAAAATCGTACAAATTAGGAGAAACCTCCAACGACCCTTAGGCCATCCCAATAGTGTGGGTCACCCGGAACAAACAAGGGGTGTCTGACACCAGCTGATAATCGACCTCCACTCATACCATAGATGGATGTCCCCAGAGAAGAAGATTGAACCGGACAGGACCCTAGGCCATAATAGGATCCATTGCTATGGGTTACAGGCATGTGTCCTCAAAAGCCTGATTCCAATACGAGCATAGGGGTTTTCCTGAGGCACCCATCAGAACTCATCTCGTCTCCACAAGTAAACCTGTGCATTTGAGCCATGTCCAAAGCTTAGGAAAGTACTTCAGGTTGCCGGGGCCACCGCCCCATTCCAAGGCCCTCATGGACACAAAAACACATTAGGACACATCCTCAGGAAAGTCCATTTCAACTCAGCCACCGAGGTTGCTCCCGCAGAGCCATCAGATCTAAACTGTCTTGTTGCTAGGAGACAATTGGAATGCGAGGCGGGCTTCCCAGGCATCCATCCGCGAACGGTGCTCTGGAGTCATTCCATATGGGATGTCCTGGAGCTGTCCAACAGGTCTCAATTGTCCGGAAGAAGGAATCCTGGAAGGGGGCATCCCACAACTCCCAACGTGGGAAAACCTCAATGGTCTCGAGATTCCGCTCCCTTCATGAAGCGGCCGTCATGCTCAGAAACTCCCACCTGAGCCAACGTCTGATCCTCGCCCTGACTTCAGATGCATGAGATATTGGTTCAGATCTGCAGGGGGTACCTGCCGTGCCCTCGCCCTGAAACCCAAGTCTAGCTTGTCTTCTCAGACTTCCATCCTCACACTCCTGGCCCCAAAGCCCTCAAGTTTGGCAATTCCGGACCCACAATGCAGCACTCTGCCTGCCCTCTAGAGAAAAAAATGATTGCCTCATGAGCTGCCCAGGCACCTTAAATGAGGGTAAACCTACACAGCACTCGACTTTACCCAAATTATATAGTCTAACCTGGGCACTAATGCACTGTCGAACACATCCTGAGCCCGGACCTCCTGACCAACACCCAGAAAGCTGACCGCACACTGAGCACATAAAACCCGCCATGGCCTTAGGTCATCATCTCTTCCCTACCTCAGTTTTCAGGCTTCAGAACCGAGACCTTATCTCCAATCACTGCCCAGGGGTGAGTCTGATGCAGAAATCAGAACTCCTCCTTACCCATGGCAAGAACCCTTGTGGTTGGCACGTTGTCCAACGATCAGTGTAGGAGAAACACTGAGGCCCCGCCCATTCTTGAGTGCGACGAGGGCATACACACGCATTGTGACCCTCAGCATGAGTCCTGTCCTCTAGTAAGTCCTCTCAGTGGCTGGACCATTAGATGTCATAATGGGCTTGACATGTCCCTAGGCCCCAATTTTTAACCAGATTTCTGATTGTCCAGTCGCCCCTCCTAGGGCTCTACTCTGAAATCCCTCATTTGGTGGGACACCTGAGGTTAAAAAAGAAAACAACAACAACAACAAAATAAAACGGACTTCTTCCAGCCCACAGAATGAACCCAAACTCTTTGGACGGGGCCAAACCACCAGAGAGTAAGACTCGTCCATTTCCCATGAAGTCACCCAGAAATTCCATGACCATGAGTGATACGATATCCCGAGACAAAAAGTTGAGCAGGAGCCTCACACTCGCCCTTCTTTCAAATCCCGAAAAGTTCTCCTCATGGTCTGTAGATCAGTCCTGCCATACCTATGACCTGAAACATAAGCCGAGTTTGTGTTTTCAGACAACTGTCCAAAAAGGGCTGGACTACACAACCTACAGGCTCAGGCCCCTGGAGCCAAACCTGAGGACTGTACTTGCCCTCTCCAAGGGAATTGTGTGTGCCCATTCCAATGGCCACAACCCTTCTAATAGGATAAACCTCCAAAGTCCCTGATATATCTCAAGAGTGGTAGCTTCCCAGGAAAAACAGGGGCAATCTGAGCCCAAATGAGCCCCTACCTGCACTCAGACCCATAGACAGATGTCCCCAGAGGTAAAAAGGAAAGAACAGGCCCCTAGGCACTAATCAGATCCATTGCTTTGGTTTCCAGGCATCTCTCCTCAGAGGCCTGGATTTCAAAAGCAGCATATAGCTGTTTCTTGTTTCACCCATCAGAAAACATCTCATCTACACATGGGAAACTTGCACGTTGGAGCTGTGTCAAAGCCTCATTTTAGGAGAACCCTTTAGGGCCCCAGTGCCACCGCTTCATTCCAAGGTCTCCATAGACTCAAAAGCACATTCGGACCCATCCCCAGGGGTGTGCATTTCAACTCAGCATCCTCGGTAGCTCCCCACAGATCCAGGAGATCTAAACTGTCTTGTTGCTAGGAGACAATTGGAATGCGAGGTGGGCTACCCATCCATCCATCCTTAGAACCCTGCTCAGAATCATTGGCCTGGAGCCAAACAACAGGTCTCAATTGTCCTGCCGAAGACTCTCTGCAGTTTGGAGCTTCTCACAACTCCCATCATGGGAAAACCCCCATGGCCTCGTGATGCCCCCCCATTCATGAAGGGGCCATCAGGGACAGAAACTCCAACCTGAGCGATCGTCTGATCCTCGCCCTGACTTCAGATGCACGAGATCTCGATTCTGGTCTGTAGATTGTGCCTGCCATGGCCTCACCCAGAAACCTAAGCCTAGCTTGTGTTCTCAGACTTTTGTCGTCAGACTACTGGCCCACAAGGCCTCCAGTTTGGCAATCCAGAACTACAATGCAGCACTCTGCCTGCCCTCCAGATAAAAAACATTGTCCTCTGGGGCTACCCAGTAACCCCAAATGAGGATCAACCTGCACCGACCTTGGCTGTACCCCAAATACATAGGCTGACCAGGGCACTAATGCCCATTCTGACACAGCCTGAGCCTGGACCCCCGGCCCCTCCCAGACAGCTGGCCGCACACTGAGCACATCGAGCCGCCATGGCCTTAGGTCGTCATCTCTTCCCAACCTCGGTTTTCAGGTTTCAGAACCTAGACCTTATCTCCAATCACTGTCCATGTTGAAGGTGATGCAGATATCAGAACTCCTTCCCCATGGCAAGAAACCTTGTGGTTGGCATGTTGTCCAACGTTCAGTGTCGTTGACACCAGTGTGGCCCATGAGGCCCCGCCCATGCTCGCGGGCCACATTGGTCACAAACACACATTGTGACCCTCAGGCTGAGCCCAGTCCTCAAGTAAGGCCACTCAGTGGCTGGATGAAGAGATAGCATATTGGGCTTGCCAGGCCCCTAGGCCCCAATTTTTAACCATAGTTCGGGTTGTCCCTTCAGTCTTCCCCAAGGCTTTGCTTTGGAATTCCTCTTTTGGTGGGACACCTGAGGTAACAAAACTGAAATGAGTCCTCCCTTCCCACAGAGTGACGAAAAGCAATTGGGAATCGGGCCAAATCCTCAGAGAGGAAGATTCGTCCATGGCCCATGAGGCCTCCCCGACATTCCACGGCCATCACTGATACAAAATCCAGAGACAAAAGCCTGAGCAATCGCCACAGACTCGCACTTTCTTCACATCCTGTAGAGTCCTTCTCATGGTTTGTAGATCGGGCCTGCCATACCTACGTCCCCAAACCTAAGCTGAGTTTGTGTTTTCATACTTCTGTCCTCAAAGTCTTGGGCCACACATCCTCCAGGCTAGCCTCCTGGAGTCACACATTAGGACTGTGCCTACCCATCCATGGGAATTCTGCCCATTCCATGGTCCAAAATCGTACAAATTAGGAGAAACCTCCAACGACCCTTAGGCCATCCCAATAGTGTGGGTCACCCGGAACAAACAAGGGGTGTCTGACACCAGCTGATAATCGACCTCCACTCATACCATAGATGGATGTCCCCAGAGAAGAAGATTGAACCAGACAGGACCCTAGGCCATAATAGGATCCATTGCTATGGGTTACAGGCATGTGTCCTCAAAAGCCTGATTCCAATACGAGCATAGGGGTTTTCCTGAGGCACCCATCAGAACTCATCTCGTCTCCACAAGTAAACCTGTGCATGGGAGCCATGTCCAAATCTTAGGAAAGTACTTCAGGTTGCCGGTGCCACCGCCCCATTCCAAGGCCCTCATGGACACAAAAATACATTAGGACACATCCTCAGGAAAGTCCATTTCAACTCAGCCACCGAGGTTGCTCCCGCAGAGCCATCAGATCTAAACTGTCTTGTTGCTAGGAGACAATTGGAATGCGAGGCGGGCTTCCCAGGCATCCATCCGCGAACGGTGCTCTGGAGTCATTCCATATGGGATGTCCTGGAGCTGTCCAACAGGTCTCAATTGTCCGGAAGAAGGAATCCTGGAAGGGGGCATCCCACAACTCCCAACGTGGGAAAACCTCAATGGTCTCGAGATTCCGCTCCCTTCATGAAGCGGCCGTCATGCTCAGAAACTCCCACCTGAGCCAACGTCTGATCCTCGCCCTGACTTCAGATGCATGAGATATTGGTTCAGATCTGCAGGGGGTACCTGCCGTGCCCTCGCCCTGAAACCCAAGTCTAGCTTGTCTTCTCAGACTTCCATCCTCACACTCCTGGCCCCAAAGCCCTCAAGTTTGGCAATTCCGGACCCACAATGCAGCACTCTGCCTGCCCTCTAGAGAAAAAAATGATTGCCTCATGAGCTGCACAGGCACCTTAAATGAGGGTAAAGCTACACAGCACTCGACTTTACCCAAATTATATAGTCTAACCTGGGCACTAATGCACTGTCGAACACATCCTGAGCCCGGACCTCCTGACCAACACCCAGAAAGCTGACCGCACACTGAGCACATAAAACCCGCCATGGCCTTAGGTCATCATCTCTTCCCTCCCTCAGTTTTCAGGCTTCAGAACCGAGACCTTATCTCCAATCACTGCCCAGGGGTGAGTCTGATGCAGAAATCAGAACTCCTCCTTACCCATGGCAAGAACCCTTGTGGTTGGCACGTTGTCCAACGATCAGTGTAGGGGAATGCCTGAGGCCCCGCCCATTCTTGAGTGCGACGAGGGCATACACACGCATTGTGACCCTCAGCATGAGTCCTGTCCTCTAGTAAGTCCTCTCAGTGGCTGGACCATTAGATGTCATAATGGGCTTGACATGTCCCTAGGCCCCAATTTTTAACCAGATTTCTGATTGTCCAGTCGCCCCTCCTAGGGCTCTACTCTGAAATCCCTCATTTGGTGGGACACCTGAGGTTAAAAAAGAAAACAACAACAACAACAAAATAAAACGGACTTCTTCCAGCCCACAGAATGAAGACAAACTCTTTGGACGGGGCCAAACCACCAGAGAGTAAGACTCGTCCATTTCCCATGAAGTCACCCAGAAATTCCACGACCATGAGTGACACGATATCCCGAGACAAAAAGTTGAGCAGGAGCCTCACACTCGCCCTTCTTTCAAATCCCGAAAAGTTCTCCTCATGGTCTGTAGATCAGTCCTGCCATACCTATGACCTGAAACATAAGCCGAGTTTGTGTTCTCAGACAACTGTCCAAAAAGGGCTGGACTACACAACCTACAGGCTCAGGCCCCTGGAGCCAAACCTGAGGACTGGACTTGCCCTCTCCAAGGGAATTGTGTGTGCCCATTCCAATGGCCACAACCCTTCTAATAGGATAAACCTCCAAAGTCCCTGATATATCTCAATAGTGGTAGCTTCCCAGGAAAAACAGGGGCAATCTGAGCCCAAATGAGCCCCTACCTGCACTCAGACCCATAGACAGATGTCCCCAGAGGTAAAAAGGAAAGAACAGGCCCCTAGGCACTAATCAGATCCATTGCTTTGGTTTCCAGGCATCTCTCCTCAGAGGCCTGGATTTCAAAAGCAGCATATAGCTGTTTCTTGTTTCACCCATCAGAAAACATCTCATCTACACATGGGAAACTTGCACGTTGGAGCTGTGTCAAAGCCTCTGTTTAGGAGAACCCTTTAGGGCCCCAGTGCCACCGCTTCATTCCAAGGTCTCCATAGACACAAAAGCACATTCGGACCCATCCCCAGGGGTGTGCATTTCAACTCAGCATCCTCGGTAGCTCCCCACAGATCCAGGAGATCTAAACTGTCTTGTTGCTAGGAGACAATTGGAATGCGAGGTGGGCTACCCAGCCATCCATCCTTAGAACCCTGCTCAGAATCATTGGCCTGGAGCCAAACAACAGGTCTCAATTGTCCTGCCGAAGACTCTCTGCGGTTTGGAGCTTCTCACAACTCCCATCATGGGAAAACCCCCATGGCCTCGTGATGCCCCCCCATTCATGAAGGGGCCATCAGGGACAGAAACTCCAACCTGAGCGATCGTCTGATCCTCGCCCTGACTTCAGATGCACGAGATCTCGATTCTGGTCTGTAGATTGTGCCTGCCATGGCCTCACCCAGAAACCTAAGCCTAGCTTGTGTTCTCAGACTTTTGTCGTCAGACTACTGGCCCACAAGGCCTCCAGTTTGGCAATCCAGAACTACAATGCAGCACTCTGCCTGCCCTCCAGATAAAAAACATTGTCCTCTGGGGCTACCCAGTAACCCCAAATGAGGATCAACCTGCACCGACCTTGGCTGTACACCAAATACATAGGCTGACCAGGGCACTAATGCCCTTTCTGACACAGCCTGAGCCTGGACCCCCGGCCCCTCCCAGACAGCTGGCCTCACACTGAGCACATCGAGCCGCCATGGCCTTAGGTCGTCATCTCTTCCCAACCTCGGTTTTCAGGTTTCAGAACCTAGACCTTATCTCCAATCACTGTCCATGTTGAAGGTGATGCAGAAATCAGAACTCCTTCCCCATGGCAAGAAACCTTGTGGTTGGCATTTTGTCCAACGTTCAGTGTCGTTGACACCAGTGTGGCCCATGAGGCCCCGCCCATGCTCGAGGGCCACATTGGTCACAAACACACATTGTGACCCTCAGGCTGAGCCCAGTCCTCAAGTAAGGCCACTCAGTGGCTGGATGAAGAGATAGCATATTGGGCTTGCCATGCCCCTAGGCCCCAATTTTTAACCATAGTTCGGGTTGTCCCTTCAGTCTTCCCCACGGCTTTGCTTTGGAATTCCTCTTTTGGTGGGACACCTGAGGTAACAAAACTGAAATGAGTCCTCCCTTCCCACAGAGTGACGAAAAGCAATTGGGAATCGGGCCAAATCCTCAGAGAGGAAGATTCGTCCATGGCCCATGATGCCTCCCCGACATTCCACGGCCATCACTGATACAAAATCCAGAGACAAAAGCCTGAGCAATCGCCACAGACTCGCACTTTCTTCATATCCTGTAGAGTCCTTCTCAAGGTTTGTAGATCGGGCCTGCCATACCTACGTCCCCAAACCTAAGCTGAGTTTGTGTTTTCAGACTTCTGTCCTCAAAGTCTTGGGCTAACCACCCTGCAGGCTGGGCCCCTGGAGCCACACATTAGGACTGTGCCTACCAATCCATGGGAATTCTGCCCATTCCATGGTCCAAAATCGTACAAATTAGGAGAAACCTCCAACGACCCTTAGGCCATCCCAATAGTGTGGGTCACCCGGAACAAACAAGGGGTGTCTGACACCAGCTGATAATCGACCTCCACTCATACCATAGATGGATGTCCCCAGAGAAGAAGATTGAACCGGACAGGACCCTAGGCCATAATAGGATCCATTGCTATGGGTTACAGGCATGTGTCCTCAAATGCCTGATTCCAATACGAGCATAGGGGTTTTCCTGAGGCACCCATCAGAACTCATCTCGTCTCCACAAGTAAACCTGTGCATTTGAGCCATGTCCAAAGCTTAGGAAAGTACTTCAGGTTGCCGGTGCCACCGCCCCATTCCAAGGCACTCATGGACACAAAAACACATTAGGACACATCCTCAAGAAAGTCCATTTCAACTCAGCCACCGAGGTTGCTCCCGCAGAGCCATCAGATCTAAACTGTCTTGTTGCTAGGAGACAATTGGAATGCGAGGCGGGCTTCCCAGGCATCCATCCGCGAACGGTGCTCTGGAGTCATTCCATATGGGATGTCCTGGAGCTGTCCAACAGGTCTCAATTGTCCGGAAGAAGGAATCCTGGAAGGGGGCATCCCACAACTCCCAACGTGGGAAAACCTCAATGGTCTCGAGATTCCGCTCCCTTCATGAAGCGGCCGTCATGCTCAGAAACTCCCACCTGAGCCAACGTCTGATCCTCGCCCTGACTTCAGATGCATGAGATATTGGTTCAGATCTGCAGGGGGTACCTGCCGTGCCCTCGCCCTGAAACCCAAGTCTAGCTTGTCTTCTCAGACTTCCATCCTCACACTCCTGGCCCCAAAGCCCTCAAGTTTGGCAATTCCGGACCCACAATGCAGCACTCTGCCTGCCCTCTAGAGAAAAAAATTATTGCCTCATGAGCTGCCCAGGCACCTTAAATGAGGGTAAACCTACACAGCACTCGACTTTACCCAAATTATATAGTCTAACCTGGGCACTAATGCACTGTCGAACACATCCGGAGCCCGGACCTCCTGACCAACACCCAGAAAGCTGACCGCACACTGAGCACATAAAACCCGCCATGGCCTTAGGTCATCATCTCTTCCCTACCTCAGTTTTCAGGCTTCAGAACCGAGACCTTATCTCCAATCACTGCCCAGGGGTGAGTCTGATGCAGAAATCAGAACTCCTCCTTACCCATGGCAAGAACCCTTGTGGTTGGCACGTTGTCCAACGATCAGTGTAGGAGAAACCCTGAGGCCCCGCCCATTCTTGAGTGCGACGAGGGCATACACACGCATTGTGACCCTCAGCATGAGTCCTGTCCTCTAGTAAGTCCTCTCAGTGGCTGGACCATTAGATGTCATAATGGGCTTGACATGTCCCTAGGCCCCAATTTTTAACCAGATTTCTGATTGTCCAGTCGCCCCTCCTAGGGCTCTACTCTGAAATCCCTCATTTGGTGGGACACCTGAGGTTAAAAAAGAAAACAACAACAACAACAACAACAAAATAAAACGGACTTCTTCCAGCCCACAGAATGAACCCAAACTCTTTGGACGGGGCCAAACCACCAGAGAGTAAGACTCGTCCATTTCCCATGAAGTCACCCAGAAATTCCACGACCATGAGTGACACGATATCCAGAGACAAAAACTTGAGCAGGAGCCTCACACTCGCCCTTCTTTCAAATCCCGAAAAGTTCTCCTCATGGTCTGTAGATCAGTCCTGCCATACCTATGACCTGAAACATAAGCCGAGTTTGTGTTTTCAGACAACTGTCCAAAAAGGGCTGGACTACACAACCTACAGGCTCAGGCCCCTGGAGCCAAACCTGAGGACTGTACTTGCCCTCTCCAAGGGAATTGTGTGTGCCCATTCCAATAGCCACAACCCTTCTAATAGGATAAACCTCCAAAGTCCCTGATATATCTCAATAGTGGTAGCTTCCCAGGAAAAACAGGGGCAATCTGAGCCCAAATGAGCCCCTACCTGCACTCAGACCCATAGACAGATGTCCCCAGAGGTAAAAAGGAAAGAACAGGCCCCTAGGCACTAATCAGATCCATTGCTTTGGTTTCCAGGCATCTCTCCTCAGAGGCCTGGATTTCAAAAGCAGCATATAGCTGTTTCTTGTTTCACCCATCAGAAAACATCTCATCTACACATGGGAAACTTGCACGTTGGAGCTGTGTCATAGCCTCTGTTTAGGAGAACCCTTTAGGACCCCAGTGCCACCGCTTCATTCCAAGGTCTCCATAGACACAAAAGCACATTCGGACCCATCCCCAGGGGTGTGCATTTCAACTCAGCATCCTCGGTAGCTCCCCACAGATTCAGGAGATCTAAACTGTCTTGTTGCTAGGAGACAATTGGAATGCGAGGTGGGCTACCCAGCCATCCATCCTTAGAACCCTGCTCAGAATCATTGGCCTGGAGCCAAACAACAGGTCTCAATTGTCCTGCCGAAGACTCTCTGCAGTTTGGAGCTTCTCACAACTCCCATCATGGGAAAACCCCCATGGCCTCGTGATGCCCCCCCATTCATGAAGGGGCCATCAGGGACAGAAACTCCAACCTGAGCGATCGTCTGATCCTCGCCCTGACTTCAGATGCACGAGATCTCGATTCAGGTCTGTAGATTGTGCCTGCCATGGCCTCACCCAGAAACCTAAGCCTAGCTTGTGTTCTCAGACTTTTGTCGTCAGACTACTGGCCCACAAGGCCTCCAGTTTGGCAATCCAGAACTACAATGCAGCACTCTGCCTGCCCTCCAGATAAAAAACATTGTCCTCTGGGGCTACCCAGTAACCCCAAATGAGGATCAACCTGCACCGACCTTGGCTGTACCCCAAATAAATAGGCTGACCAGGGCACTAATGACCTTTCTGACACAGCCTGAGCCTGGACCCCCTGGCCCCTCCCAGACAGCTGGCCGCACACTGAGCACATCGAGCCGCCATGGCCTTAGGTCGTCATCTCTTCCCAACCTCGGTTTTCAGGTTTCAGAACCTAGATCTTATCTCCAATAACTGTCCATGTTGAAGGTGATGCAGAAATCAGAACTCCTTCCCCATGGCAAGAAACCTTGTGGTTGGCACGTTGTCCAACGTTCAGTGTCCTTGAAACCAGTGTGTCCCATGAGGCCCCGCCCATGCTCGCAGGCCACATTGGTCACAAACACACATTGTGACCCTCAGGCTGAGCCCAGTCCTCAAGTAAGGCCACTCAGTGGCTGGATGAAGAGATAGCATATTGGGCTTGCCATGCCCCTAGGCCCCAATTTTTAACCATAGTTCGGATTGTCCCTTCAGTCTTCCCCACGGCTTTGCTTTGGAATTCCTCTTTTGGTGGGACCTGAGGTAACAAAACTGAAATGAGTCCTCCCATCCCACAGATTGACGAAAAGCAATTGGGAATCAGGCCAAATCCTCAGAGAGGAAGATTCGTCCATGGCCCATGAGGCCTCCCCGACATTCCACGGCCATCACTGATACAAAATCCAGAGACAAAAGCCTGAGCAATCGCCACAGACTCGCACTTTCTTCATATCCTGTAGAGTTCTTCTCATGGTTTGTAGATCGGGCCTGCCATACCTACGTCCCCAAACCTAAGCTGAGTTTGTGTTTTCAGACTTCTGTCCTCAAATCTTGGGCCACACATCCTCCAGGCTGGCCCCCTGGAGCCACATATTAGGACTGTGCCTACCAATCCATGGGAATTCTGCCCATTCCATGGTCCAAAATCGTACAAATTAGGA
Source organism: Mustela nivalis (assembly GCF_964662115.1). Lineage (NCBI taxonomy): Eukaryota > Metazoa > Chordata > Mammalia > Carnivora > Mustelidae > Mustela > Mustela nivalis. The sequence goes on along the minus strand of NW_028136453.1, from coordinate 620,198 downwards.
GAAACCTCCAACGACCCTTAGGCCATCCCAAAGGTGTGGGTCACCCGGAACAAACAAGGGGTGTCTGACACCAGCTGATAATCGACCTCCACTCATACCATAGATGGATGTCCCCAGAGAAGAAGATTGAACCGGACAGGACCCTAGGCCATAATAGGATCCATTGCTATGGGTTACAGGCATGTGTCCTCAAAAGCCTGATTCCAATACGAGCATAGGGGTTTTCCTGAGGCACCCATCAGAACTCATCTCGTCTCCACAAGTAAACCTGTGCATGGGAGCCATGTCCAAAGCTTAGGAAAGTACTTCAGGTTGCCGGTGCCACCGCCCCATTCCAAGGCCCTCATGGACACAAAAACACATTAGGACACATCCTCAGGAAACTCCATTTCAACTCAGCCACCGAGGTTGCTCCCGCAGAGCCATCAGATCTAAACTGTCTTGTTGCTAGGAGACAATTGGAATGCGAGGCGGGCTTCCCAGGCATCCATCCGCGAACGGTGCTCTGGAGTCATTCCATATGGGATGTCCTGGAGCTGTCCAAAAGGTCTCAATTGTCCCGCAGAAGGAATCCATGAAGGGGGCATCCCACAACTCCCAACGTGGGAAAACCTCAATGGCCTCGAGATTCCGCTCCCTTCATGAAGCGGCCGTCATGCTCAGAAACTCCCACCTGAGCCAACGTCTGATCCTCGCCCTGACTTCAGATGCATGAGATATTGGTTCAGATCTGCAGGGGGTACCTGCCGTGCCCTCGCCCTGAATCCCAAGTCTAGCTTGTCTTCTCAGACTTCCATCCTCACACTCCTGGCCCCAAAGCCCTCAAGTTTGGCAATTCCGGACCCACAATGCAGCACTCTGCCTGCCCTATAGAAAAAAAAATTATTGCCTCATGAGCTGCCCAGGCACCTTAAATGAGGGTAAACCTACACAGCCCTCGACTTTACCCAAATTATATAGTCTAACCTGGGCACTAATGCACTGTCGAACACATCCTGAGCCCGGACCTCCTGACCAACACCCAGAAAGCTGACCGCACACTGAGCACATAAAACCCGCCATGGCCTTAGGTCATCATCTCTTCCCTACCTCAGTTTCAGGCTTCAGAACCGAGACCTTATCTCCAATCACTGCCCAGGGGTGAGTCTGATGCAGAAATCAGAACTCCTCCTTACCCATGGCAAGAACCCTTGTGGTTGGCACGTTGTCCAACGATCAGTGTAGGAGAAACCCTGAGGCCCCGCCCATTCTTGAGTGCGACGAGGGCATACACACGCATTGTGACCCTCAGCATGAGTCCTGTCCTCTAGTAAGTCCTCTCAGTGGCTGGACCATTAGATGTCATAATGGGCTTGACATGTCCCTAGGCCCCAATTTTTAACCAGATTTCTGATTGTCCAGTCGCCCCTCCTAGGGCTCTACTCTGAAATCCCTCATTTGGTGGGACACCTGAGGTTAAAAAAGAAAACAACAACAACAACAAAATAAAACGGACTTCTTCCAGCCCACAGAATGAACCCAAACTCTTTGGACGGGGCCAAACCACCAGAGAGTAAGACTCGTCCATTTCCCATGAAGTCACCCAGAAATTCCACGACCATGAGTGACACGATATCCCGAGACAAAAACTTGAGCAGGAGCCTCACACTCGCCCTTCTTTCAAATCCCGAAAAGTTCTCCTCATGGTCTGTAGATCAGTCCTGCCATACCTATGACCTGAAACATAAGCCGAGTTTGTGTTTTCAGACAACTGTCCAAAAAGGGCTGGACTACACAACCTACAGGCTCAGGCCCCTGGAGCCAAACCTGAGGACTGTACTTGCCCTCTCCAAGGGAATTGTGTGTGCCCATTCCAATGGCCACAACCCTTCTAATAGGATAAACCTCCAAAGTCCCTGATATATCTCAATAGTGGTAGCTTCCCAGGAAAAACAGGGGCAATCTGAGCCCAAATGAGCCCCTACCTGCACTCAGACCCATAGACAGATGTCCCCAGAGGTAAAAAGGAAAGAACAGGCCCCTAGGCACTAATCAGATCCATTGCTTTGGTTTCCAGGCATCTCTCCTCAGAGGCCTGGATTTCAAAAGCAGCATATAGCTGTTTCTTGTTTCACCCATCAGAAAACATCTCATCTACACATGGGAAACTTGCACGTTGGAGCTGTGTCAAAGCCTCTGTTTAGGAGAACCCTTTAGGGCCCCAGTGCCACCGCTTCATTCTATGGTCTCCATAGACACAAAAGCACATTCGGACCCATCCCCAGGGGTGTGCATTTCAACTCAGCATCCTCGGTAGCTCCCCACAGATCCAGGAGATCTAAACTGTCTTGTTGCTAGGAGACAATTGGAATGCGAGGTGGGCTACTCAGCCATCCATCCTTAGAACCCTGCTCAGAATCATTGGCCTGGAGCCAAACAACAGGTCTCAATTGTCCTGCCGAAGACTCTCTGCAGTTTGGAGCTTCTCACAACTCCCATCATGGGAAAACCCCCATGGCCTCGTGATGCCCCCCCATTCATGAAGGGGCCATCAGAGACAGAAACTCCAACCTGAGCGATCGTCTGATCCTCGCCCTGACTTCAGATGCACGAGATCTCGATTCAGGTCTGTAGATTGTGCCTGCCATGGCCTCACCCAGAAACCTAAGCCTAGCTTGTGTTCTCAGACTTTTGTCGTCAGACTACTGGCCCACAAGGCCTCCAGTTTGGCAATCCAGAACTACAATGCAGCACTCTGCCTGCCCTCCAGATAAAAAACATTGTCCTCTGGGGCTACCCAGTAACCCCAAATGAGGATCAACCTGCACCGATTTTGGCGGTACCCCAAATACATAGGCTGACCAGGGCACTAATGCCCTTTCTGACACAGCCTTAGCCTGGACCCCCGGCCCCTCCCAGACAGCTGGCCGCACACTGAGCACATGGAGCCGCCATGGCCTTAGGTCGTCATCTCTTCCCAACCTCGGTTTTCAGGTTTCAGAACCTAGACCTTATCTCCAATCACTGTCCATGTTGAAGGTGATGCAGAAATCAGAACTCCTTCCCAATGGCAAGAAACCTTGTGGTTGGCATGTTGTCCAACGTTCAGTGTCATTGACACCAGTGTGGCCCATGAGGCCCCGCCCATGCTCGAGGGCCACATTGGTCACAAACACACATTGTGACCCTCAGGCTGAGCCCAGTCCTCAAGTAAGGCCACTCAGTGGCTGGATGAAGTGATAGCATATTGGGCTTGCCATGCCCCTAGGCCCCAATTTTTAACCATAGTTCGGGTTGTCCCTTCAGTCTTCCCCAAGGCTTTGCTTTGGAATTCATCTTTTGGTGGGACACCTGAGGTAACAAAACTGAAATGAGTCCTCCCATCCCACAGAGTGACGAAAAGCAATTGGGAATCGGGCCAAATCCTCAGAGAGGAAGATTCGTCCATGGCCCATGAGGCCTCCCCGACATTCCACGGCCATCACTGATACAAAATCCAGAGACAAAAGCCTGAGCAATCGCCACAGACTCGCACTTTCTTCATATCCTGTAGAGTTCTTCTCATGGTTTGTAGATCGGGCCTGCCATACCTACGTCCCCAAACCTAAGCTGAGGTTGTGTTTTCAGACTTCTGTCCTCAAAGTCTTGGGCCACACATCCTCCAGGCTGGGCCCCTGGAGCCACACATTAGGACTGTGCCTACCAATCCATGGGAATTCTGCCCATTCCATGGTCCCAAATCGTACAAATTAGGAGAAACCTCCAACGACCCTTAGGCCATCCCAATAGTGTGGGTCACGCGGAACAAACAAGGGGTGTCTGACACCAGCTGATAATCGACCTCCACTCATACCATAGATGGATGTCCCCAGAGAAGAAGATTGAACCGGACAGGACCCTAGGCCATAATAGGATCCATTGCTATGGGTTACAGGCATGTGTCCTCAAAAGCCTGATTCCAATACGAGCATAGGGGTTTTCCTGAGGCACCCATCAGAACTCATCTCGTCTCCACAAGTAAACCTGTGCATTTGAGCCATGTCCAAAGCTTAGGAAAGTACTTCAGGTTGCCGGGGCCACCGCCCCATTCCAAGGCCCTCATGGACACAAAAACACATTAGGACACATCCTCAGGAAAGTCCATTTCAACTCAGCCACCGAGGTTGCTCCCGCAGAGCCATCAGATCTAAACTGTCTTGTTGCTAGGAGACAATTGGAATGCGAGGCGGGCTTCCCAGGCATCCATCCGCGAACGGTGCTCTGGAGTCATTCCATATGGGATGTCCTGGAGCTGTCCAACAGGTCTCAATTGTCCGGAAGAAGGAATCCTGGAAGGGGGCATCCCACAACTCCCAACGTGGGAAAACCTCAATGGTCTCGAGATTCCGCTCCCTTCATGAAGCGGCCGTCATGCTCAGAAACTCCCACCTGAGCCAACGTCTGATCCTCGCCCTGACTTCAGATGCATGAGATATTGGTTCAGATCTGCAGGGGGTACCTGCCGTGCCCTCGCCCTGAAACCCAAGTCTAGCTTGTCTTCTCAGACTTCCATCCTCACACTCCTGGCCCCAAAGCCCTCAAGTTTGGCAATTCCGGACCCACAATGCAGCACTCTGCCTGCCCTCTAGAGAAAAAAATGATTGCCTCATGAGCTGCCCAGGCACCTTAAATGAGGGTAAACCTACACAGCACTCGACTTTACCCAAATTATATAGTCTAACCTGGGCACTAATGCACTGTCGAACACATCCTGAGCCCGGACCTCCTGACCAACACCCAGAAAGCTGACCGCACACTGAGCACATAAAACCCGCCATGGCCTTAGGTCATCATCTCTTCCCTACCTCAGTTTTCAGGCTTCAGAACCGAGACCTTATCTCCAATCACTGCCCAGGGGTGAGTCTGATGCAGAAATCAGAACTCCTCCTTACCCATGGCAAGAACCCTTGTGGTTGGCACGTTGTCCAACGATCAGTGTAGGAGAAACCCTGAGGCCCCGCCCATTCTTGAGTGCGACGAGGGCATACACACGCATTGTGACCCTCAGCATGAGTCCTTTCCTCTAGTAAGTCCTCTCAGTGGCTGGACCATTAGATGTCATAATGGGCTTGACATGTCCCTAGGCCCCAATTTTTAACCAGATTTCTGATTGTCCAGTCGCCCCTCCTAGGGCTCTACTCTGAAATCCCTCATTTGGTGGGACACCTGAGGTTAAAAAAGAAAACAACAACAACAACAAAATAAAACGGACTTCTTCCAGCCCACAGAATGAACCCAAACTCTTTGGACGGGGCCAAACCACCAGAGAGTAAGACTCGTCCATTTCCCATGAAGTCACCCAGAAATTCCATGACCATGAGTGATACGATATCCCGAGACAAAAAGTTGAGCAGGAGCCTCACACTCGCCCTTCTTTCAAATCCCGAAAAGTTCTCCTCATGGTCTGTAGATCAGTCCTGCCATACCTATGACCTGAAACATAAGCCGAGTTTGTGTTTTCAGACAACTGTCCAAAAAGGGCTGGACTACACAACCTACAGGCTCAGGCCCCTGGAGCCAAACCTGAGGACTGTACTTGCCCTCTCCAAGGGAATTGTGTGTGCCCATTCCAATGGCCACAACCCTTCTAATAGGATAAACCTCCAAAGTCCCTGATATATCTCAATAGTGGTAGCTTCCCAGGAAAAACAGGGGCAATCTGAGCCCAAATGAGCCCCTACCTGCACTCAGACCCATAGACAGATGTCCCCAGAGGTAAAAAGGAAAGAACAGGCCCCTAGGCACTAATCAGATCCATTGCTTTGGTTTCCAGGCATCTCTCCTCAGAGGCCTGGATTTCAAAAGCAGCATATAGCTGTTTCTTGTTTCACCCATCAGAAAACATCTCATCTACACATGGGAAACTTGCACGTTGGAGCTGTGTCAAAGCCTCTGTTTAGGAGAACCCTTTAGGGCCCCAGTGCCACCGCTTCATTCCAAGGTCTCCATAGACTCAAAAGCACATTCGGACCCATCCCCAGGGGTGTGCATTTCAACTCAGCATCCTCGGTAGCTCCCCACAGATCCAGGAGATCTAAACTGTCTTGTTGCTAGGAGACAATTGGAATGCGAGGTGGGCTACCCAGCCATCCATCCTTAGAACCCTGCTCAGAATCATTGGCCTGGAGCCAAACAACAGGTCTCAATTGTCCTGCCGAAGACTCTCTGCAGTTTGGAGCTTCTCACAACTCCCATCATGGGAAAACCCCCATGGCCTCGTGATGCCCCCCCATTCATGAAGGGGCCATCAGGGACAGAAACTCCAACCTGAGCGATCGTCTGATCCTCGCCGTGACTTCAGATGCACGAGATCTCGATTCTGGTCTGTAGATTGTGCCTGCCATGGCCTCACCCAGAAACCTAAGCCTAGCTTGTGTTCTCAGACTTTTGTCGTCAGACTACTGGCCCACAAGGCCTCCAGTTTGGCAATCCAGAACTACAATGCAGCACTCTGCCTGCCCTCCAGATAAAAAACATTGTCCTCTGGGGCTACCCAGTAACCCCAAATGAGGATCAACCTGCACCGACCTTGGCTGTACCCCAAATACATAGGCTGACCAGGGCACTAATGCCCATTCTGACACAGCCTGAGCCTGGACCCCCGGCCCCTCCCAGACAGCTGGCCGCACACTGAGCACATCGAGCCGCCATGGCCTTAGGTCGTCATCTCTTCCCAACCTCGGTTTTCAGGTTTCAGAACCTAGACCTTATCTCCAATCACTGTCCATGTTGAAGGTGATGCAGATATCAGAACTCCTTCCCCATGGCAAGAAACCTTGTGGTTGGCATGTTGTCCAACGTTCAGTGTCGTTGACACCAGTGTGGCCCATGAGGCCCCGCCCATGCTCGCGGGCCACATTGGTCACAAACACACATTGTGACCCTCAGGCTGAGCCCAGTCCTCAAGTAAGGCCACTCAGTGGCTGGATGAAGAGATAGCATATTGGGCTTGCCAGGCCCCTAGGCCCCAATTTTTAACCATAGTTCGGGTTGTCCCTTCAGTCTTCCCCAAGGCTTTGCTTTGGAATTCCTCTTTTGGTGGGACACCTGAGGTAACAAAACTGAAATGAGTCCTCCCTTCCCACAGAGTGACGAAAAGCAATTGGGAATCGGGCCAAATCCTCAGAGAGGAAGATTCGTCCATGGCCCATGATGCCTCCCCGACATTCCACGGCCATCACTGATACAAAATCCAGAGACAAAAGCCTGAGCAATCGCCACAGACTCGCACTTTCTTCATATCCTGTAGAGTCCTTCTCATGGTTTGTAGATCGGGCCTGCCATACCTACGTCCCCAAACCTAAGCTGAGTTTGTGTTTTCAGACTTCTGTCCTCAAAGTCTTGGGCCAACCACCCTGCAGGCTGGGCCCCTGGAGCCACACATTAGGACTGTGCCTACCAATCCATGGGAATTCTGCCCATTCCATGGTCCAAAATCGTACAAATTAGGAGAAACCTCCAACGACCCTTAGGCCATCCCAATAGTGTGGGTCACCCGGAACAAACAAGGGGTGTCTGACACCAGCTGATAATCGACCTTCACTCATACCATAGATGGATGTCCCCAGAGAAGAAGATTGAACCGGACAGGATTCTAGGCCATAATAGGATCCATTGCTATGGGTTACAGGCATGTGTCCTCAAAAGCCTGATTCCAATACGAGCATAGGGGTTTTCCTGAGGCACCCATCAGAACTCATCTCGTCTCCACAAGTAAACCTGTGCATTTGAGCCATGTCCAAAGCTTAGGAAAGTACTTCAGGTTGCCGGGGCCACCGCCCCATTCCAAGGCCCTCATGGACACAAAAACACATTAGGACACATCCTCAGGAAAGTCCATTTCAACTCAGCCACCGAGGTTGCTCCCGCAGAGCCATCAGATCTAAACTGTCTTGTTGCTAGGAGACAATTGGAATGCGAGGCGGGCTTCCCAGGCATCCATCCGCGAACGGTGCTCTGGAGTCATTCCATATGGGATGTCCTGGAGCTGTCCAACAGGTCTCAATTGTCCGGAAGAAGGAATCCTGGAAGGGGGCATCCCACAACTCCCAACGTGGGAAAACCTCAATGGTCTCGAGATTCCGCTCCCTTCATGAAGCGGCCGTCATGCTCAGAAACTCCCACCTGAGCCAACGTCTGATCCTCGCCCTGACTTCAGATGCATGAGATATTGGTTCAGATCTGCAGGGGGTACCTGCCGTGCCCTCGCCCTGAAACCCAAGTCTAGCTTGTCTTCTCAGACTTCCATCCTCACACTCCTGGTCCCAAAGCCCTCAAGTTTGGCAATTCCGGACCCACAAGGCAGCACTCTGCCTGCCCTCTAGAGAAAAAAATTATTGCCTCATGAACTTCCCAGGCACCTTAAATGAGGGTAAACCTACACAGCACTCGACTTTACCCAAATTATATAGTCTAACCTGGGCACTAATGCACTGTCGAACACATCCTGAGCCCGGACCTCCTGACCAACACCCAGAAAGCTGACCGCACACTGAGCACATAAAACCCGCCATGGCCTTAGGTCATCATCTCTTCCCTACCTCAGTTTTCAGGCTTCAGAACCGAGACCTTATCTCCAATCACTGCCCAGGGGTGAGTCTGATGCAGAAATCAGAACTCCTCCTTACCCATGGCAAGAACCCTTGTGGTTGGCACGTTGTCCAACGATCAGTGTAGGAGAAAGCCTGAGGCCCCGCCCATTCTTGAGTGCGACGAGGACATACACACGCATTGTGACCCTCAGCATGAGTCCTGTCCTCTAGTAAGTCCTCTCAGTGGCTGGACCATTAGATGTCATAATGGGCTTGACATGTCCCTAGGCCCCAATTTTTAACCAGATTTCTGATTGTCCAGTCGCCCCTCCTAGGCTCTACTCTGAAATCCCTCATTTGGTGGGACACCTGAGGTTAAAAAAGAAAACAACAACAACAACAAAATAAAACGGACTTCTTCCAGCCCACAGAATGAACCCAAACTCTTTGGACGGGGCCAAACCACCAGAGAGTAAGACTCGTCCATTTCCCATGAAGTCACCCAGAAATTCCACGACCATGAGTGACACGATATCCCGAGACAAAAACTTGAGCAGGAGCCTCACACTCGCCCTTCTTTCAAATCCCGAAAAGTTCTCCTCATGGTCTGTAGATCAGTCCTGCCATACCTATGACCTGAAACATAAGCCGAGTTTGTGTTTTCAGACAACTGTCCAAAAAGGGCTGGACTACACAACCTACAGGCTCAGGCCCCTGGAGCCAAACCTGAGGACTGGACTTGCCCTCTCCAAGGGAATTGTGTGTGCCCATTCCAATGGCCACAACCCTTCTAATAGGATAAACCTCCAAAGTCCCTGATATATCTCAATAGTGGTAGCTTCCCAGGAAAAACAGGGGCAATCTGAGCCCAAATGAGCCCCTACCTGCACTCAGACCCATAGACAGATGTCCCCAGAGGTAAAAAGGAAAGAACAGGCCCCTAGGCACTAATCAGATCCATTGCTTTGGTTTCCAGGCATCTCTCCTCAGAGGCCTGGATTTCAAAAGCAGCATATAGCTGTTTCTTGTTTCACCCATCAGAAAACATCTCATCTACACATGGGAAACTTGCACGTTGGAGCTGTGTCAAAGCCTCTGTTTAGGAGAACCCTTTAGGGCCCCAGTGCCACCGCTTCATTCCAAGGTCTCCATAGACACAAAAGCACATTCGGACCCATCCCCAGGGGTGTGCATTTCAACTCAGCATCCTCGGTAGCTCCCCACAGATCCAGGAGATCTAAACTGTCTTGTTGCTAGGAGACAATTGGAATGCGAGGTGGGCTACCCAGCCATCCATCCTTAGAACCCTGCTCAGAATCATTGGCCTGGAGCCAAACAACAGGTCTCAATTGTCCTGCCGAAGACTCTCTGCGGTTTGGAGCTTCTCACAACTCCCATCATGGGAAAACCCCCATGGCCTCGTGATGCCCCCCCATTCATGAAGGGGCCATCAGGGACAGAAACTCCAACCTGAGCGATCGTCTGATCCTCGCCCTGACTTCAGATGCACGAGATCTCGATTCTGGTCTGTAGATTGTGCCTGCCATGGCCTCACCCAGAAACCTAAGCCTAGCTTGTGTTCTCAGACTTTTGTCGTCAGACTACTGGCCCACAAGGCCTCCAGTTTGGCAATCCAGAACTACAATGCAGCACTCTGCCTGCCCTCCAGATAAAAAACATTGTCCTCTGGGGCTACCCAGTAACCCCAAATGAGGATCAACCTGCACCGACCTTGGCTGTACCCCAAATACATAGGCTGACCAGGGCACTAATGCCCTTTCTGACACAGCCTGAGCCTGGACCCCCGGCCCCTCCCAGACAGCTGGCCGCACACTGAGCACATGGAGCCGCCATGGCCTTAGGTCGTCATCTCTTCCCAACCTCGGTTTTCAGGTTTCAGAACCTAGACCTTATCTCCAATCACTGTCCATGTTGAAGGTGATGCAGAAATCAGAACTCCTTCCCAATGGCAAGAAACCTTGTGGTTGGCATGTTGTCCAACGTTCAGTGTCGTTGACACCAGTGTGGCCCATGAGGCCCCGCCCATGCTCGAGGGCCACATTGGTCACAAACACACATTGTGACCCTCAGGCTGAGCCCAGTCCTCAAGTAAGGCCACTCAGTGGCTGGATGAAGAGATAGCATATTGGGCTTGCCATGCCCCTAGGCCCCAATTTTTAACCATAGTTCGGGTTGTCCCTTCAGTCTTCCCCAAGGCTTTGCTTTGGAATTCCTCTTTTGGTGGGACACCTGAGGTAACAAAACTGAAATGAGTCCTCCCATCCCACAGATTGACGAAAAGCAATTGGGAATCGGGCCAAATCCTCAGAGAGGAAGATTCGTCCATGGCCCATGAGGCCTCCCCGACATTCCACGGCCATCACTGATACAAAATCCAGAGACAATAGCCTGAGCAATCGCCACAGACTCGCACTTTCTTCATATCCTGTAGAGTTCTTCTCATGGTTTGTAGATCGGGCCTGCCATACCTACGTCCCCAAACCTAAGCTGAGGTTGTGTTTTCAGACTTCTGTCCTCAAAGTCTTGGGCCACACATCCTCCAGGCTGGGCCCCTGGAGCCACACATTAGGACTGTGCCTACCATTCCATGGGAATTCTGCCCATTCCATGGTCCAAAATCGTACAAATTAGGAGAAACCTCCAACGACCCTTAGGCCATCCCAATAGTGTGGGTCACCCGGAACAAACAAGGGGTGTCTGACACCAGCTGATAATCGACCTCCACTCATACCATAGATGGATGTCCCCAGAGAAGAAGATTGAACCGGACAGGACCCTAGGCCATAATAGGATCCATTGCTATGGGTTACAGGCATGTGTCCTCAAAAGCCTGATTCCAATACGAGCATAGGGGTTTTCCTGAGGCACCCATCAGAACTCATCTCGTCTCCACAAGTAAACCTGTGCATGGGAGCCATGTCCAATGCTTAGGAAAGTACTTCAGGTTGCCGGTGCCACCGCCCCATTCCAAGGCCCTCATGGACACAAAAACACATTAGGACACATCCTCAGGAAAGTCCATTTCAACTCAGCCACCGAGGTTGCTCCCGCAGAGCCATCAGATCTAAACTGTCTTGTTGCTAGGAGACAATTGGAATGCGAGGCGGGCTTCCCAGGCATCCATCCGCGAACGGTGCTCTGGAGTCATTCCATATGGGATGTCCTGGAGCTGTCCAACAGGTCTCAATTGTCCGGAAGAAGGAATCCTGGAAGGGGGCATCCCACAACTCCCAACGTGGGAAAACCTCAATGGTCTCGAGATTCCGCTCCCTTCATGAAGCGGCCGTCATGCTCAGAAACTCCCACCTGAGCCAACGTCTGATCCTCGCCCTGACTTCAGATGCATGAGATATTGGTTCAGATCTGCAGGGGGTACCTGCCGTGCCCTCGCCCTGAAACCCAAGTCTAGCTTGTCTTCTCAGACTTCCATCCTCACACTCCTGGCCCCAAAGCCCTCAAGTTTGGCAATTCCGGACCCACAATGCAGCACTCTGCCTGCCCTCTAGAGAAAAAAATGATTGCCTCATGAGCTGCCCAGGCACCTTAAATGAGGGTAAACCTACACAGCACTCGACTTTACCCAAATTATATAGTCTAACCTGGGCACTAATGCACTGTCGAACACATCCTGAGCCTGGACCTCCTGACCAACACCCAGAAAGCTGACCGCACACTGAGCACATAAAACCCGCCATGGCCTTAGGTCATCATCTCTTCCCTACCTCAGTTTTCAGGCTTCAGAACCGAGACCTTATCTCCAATCACTGCCCAGGGGTGAGTCTGATGCAGAAATCAGAACTCCTCCTTACCCATGGCAAGAACCCTTGTGGTTGGCACGTTGTCCAACGATCAGTGTAGGAGAAAGCCTGAGGCCCCGCCCATTCTTGAGTGCGATGAGGGCATACACACGCATTGTGACCCTCAGCATGAGTCCTGTCCTCTAGTAAGTCCTCTCAGTGGCTGGAACATTAGATGTCATAATGGGCTTGACATGTCCCTAGGCCCCAATTTTTAACCAGATTTCTGATTGTCCAGTCGCCCCTCCTAGGGCTCTACTCTGAAATCCCTCATTTGGTGGGACACCTGAGGTTAAAAAAGAAAACAACAACAACAACAAAATAAAACGGACTTCTTCCAGCCCACAGAATGAACCCAAACTCTTTGGACGGGGCCAAACCACCAGAGAGTAAGACTCGTCCATTTCCCATGAAGTCACCCAGAAATTCCACGACCATGAGTGACACGATATCCGGAGACAAAAACTTGAGCAGGAGCCTCACACTCGCCCTTCTTTCAAATCCCGAAAAGTTCTCCTCATGGTCTGTAGATCAGTCCTGCCATACCTATGACCTGAAACATAAGCCGAGTTTGTGTTTTCAGACAACTGTCCAAAAAGGGCTGGACTACACAACCTACAGGCTCAGGCCCCTGGAGCCAAACCTGAGGACTGGACTTGCCCTCTCCAAGGGAATTGTGTGTGCCCATTCCAATGGCCACAACCCTTCTAATAGGATAAACCTCCAAAGTCCCTGATATATCTCAATAGTGGTAGCTTCCCAGGAAAAACAGGGGCAATCTGAGCCCAAATGAGCCCCTACCTGCACTCAGACCCATAGACAGATGTCCCCAGAGGTAAAAAGGAAAGAACAGGCCCCTAGGCACTAATCAGATCCATTGCTTTGGTTTCCAGGCATCTCTCCTCAGAGGCCTGGATTTCAAAAGCAGCATATAGCTGTTTCTTGTTTCACCCATCAGAAAACATCTCATCTACACATGGGAAACTTGCACGTTGGAGCTGTGTCAAAGCCTCTGTTTAGGAGAACCCTTTAGGGCCCCAGTGCCACCGCTTCATTCCAAGGTCTCCATAGACACAAAAGCACATTCGGACCCATCCCCAGGGGTGTGCATTTCAACTCAGCATCCTCGGTAGCTCCCCACAGATCCAGGAGATCTAAACTGTCTTGTTGCTAGGAGACAATTGGAATGCGAGGTGGGCTACCCAGCCATCCATCCTTAGAACCCTGCTCAGAATCATTGGCCTGGAGCCAAACAACAGGTCTCAATTGTCCTGCCGAAGACTCTCTGCGGTTTGGAGCTTCTCACAACTCCCATCATGGGAAAACCCCCATGGCCTCGTGATGCCCCCCCATTCATGAAGGGGCCATCAGGGACAGAAACTCCAACCTGAGCGATCGTCTGATCCTCGCCCTGACTTCAGATGCACGAGATCTCGATTCTGGTCTGTAGATTGTGCCTGCCATGGCCTCACCCAGAAACCTAAGCCTAGCTTGTGTTCTCAGACTTTTGTCGTCAGACTACTGGCCCACAAGGCCTCCAGTTTGGCAATCCAGAACTACAATGCAGCACTCTGCCTGCCCTCCAGATAAAAAACATTGTCCTCTGGGGCTACCCAGTAACCCCAAATGAGGATCAACCTGCACCGACCTTGGCTGTACCCCAAATACATAGGCTGACCAGGGCACTAATGCCCTTTCTGACACAGCCTGAGCCTGGACCCCCGGCCCCTCCCAGACAGCTGGCCGCACACTGAGCACATGGAGCCGCCATGGCCTTAGGTCGTCATCTCTTCCCAAACTCGGTTTTCAGGTTTCAGAACCTAGACCTTATCTCCAATCACTGTCCATGTTGAAGGTGATGCAGAAATCAGAACTCCTTCCCAATGGCAAGAAACCTTGTGGTTGGCATGTTGTCCAACGTTCAGTGTCGTTGACACCAGTGTGGCCCATGAGGCCCCGCCCATGCTCGAGGGCCACATTGGTCACAAACACACATTGTGACCCTCAGGCTGAGCCCAGTCCTCAAGTAAGGCCACTCAGTGGCTGGATGAAGAGATAGCATATTGGGCTTGCCATGCCCCTAGGCCCCAATTTTTAACCATAGTTCGGGTTGTCCCTTCAGTCTTCCCCAAGGCTTTGCTTTGGAATTCCTCTTTTGGTGGGACACCTGAGGTAACAAAACTGAAATGAGTCCTCCCATCCCACAGATTGACGAAAAGCAATTGGGAATCGGGCCAAATCCTCAGAGAGGAAGATTCGTCCATGGCCCATGAGGCCTCCCCGACATTCCACGGCCATCACTGATACAAAATCCAGAGACAATAGCCTGAGCAATCGCCACAGACTCGCACTTTCTTCATATCCTGTAGAGTTCTTCTCATGGTTTGTAGATCGGGCCTGCCATACCTACGTCCCCAAACCTAAGCTGAGGTTGTGTTTTCAGACTTCTGTCCTCAAAGTCTTGGGCCACACATCCTCCAGGCTGGGCCCCTGGAGCCACACATTAGGACTGTGCCTACCATTCCATGGGAATTCTGCCCATTCCATGGTCCAAAATCGTACAAATTAGGAGAAACCTCCAACGACCCTTAGGCCATCCCAATAGTGTGGGTCACCCGGAACAAACAAGGGGTGTCTGACACCAGCTGATAATCGACCTCCACTCATACCATAGATGGATGTCCCCAGAGAAGAAGATTGAACCGGACAGGACCCTAGGCCATAATAGGATCCATTGCTATGGGTTACAGGCATGTGTCCTCAAAAGCCTGATTCCAATACGAGCATAGGGGTTTTCCTGAGGCACCCATCAGAACTCATCTCGTCTCCACAAGTAAACCTGTGCATGGGAGCCATGTCCAATGCTTAGGAAAGTACTTCAGGTTGCCGGTGCCACCGCCCCATTCCAAGGCCCTCATGGACACAAAAACACATTAGGACACATCCTCAGGAAAGTCCATTTCAACTCAGCCACCGAGGTTGCTCCCGCAGAGCCATCAGATCTAAACTGTCTTGTTGCTAGGAGACAATTGGAATGCGAGGCGGGCTTCCCAGGCATCCATCCGCGAACGGTGCTCTGGAGTCATTCCATATGGGATGTCCTGGAGCTGTCCAACAGGTCTCAATTGTCCGGAAGAAGGAATCCTGGAAGGGGGCATCCCACAACTCCCAACGTGGGAAAACCTCAATGGTCTCGAGATTCCGCTCCCTTCATGAAGCGGCCGTCATGCTCAGAAACTCCCACCTGAGCCAACGTCTGATCCTCGCCCTGACTTCAGATGCATGAGATATTGGTTCAGATCTGCAGGGGGTACCTGCCGTGCCCTCGCCCTGAAACCCAAGTCTAGCTTGTCTTCTCAGACTTCCATCCTCACACTCCTGGCCCCAAAGCCCTCAAGTTTGGCAATTCCGGACCCACAATGCAGCACTCTGCCTGCCCTCTAGAGAAAAAAATGATTGCCTCATGAGCTGCCCAGGCACCTTAAATGAGGGTAAACCTACACAGCACTCGACTTTACCCAAATTATATAGTCTAACCTGGGCACTAATGCACTGTCGAACACATCCTGAGCCCGGACCTCCTGACCAACACCCAGAAAGCTGACCGCACACTGAGCACATAAAACCCGCCATGGCCTTAGGTCATCATCTCTTCCCTACCTCAGTTTTCAGGCTTCAGAACCGAGACCTTATCTCCAATCACTGCCCAGGGGTGAGTCTGATGCAGAAATCAGAACTCCTCCTTACCCATGGCAAGAACCCTTGTGGTTGGCACGTTGTCCAACGATCAGTGTAGGAGAAAGCCTGAGGCCCCGCCCATTCTTGAGTGCGATGAGGGCATACACACGCATTGTGACCCTCAGCATGAGTCCTGTCCTCTAGTAAGTCCTCTCAGTGGCTGGAACATTAGATGTCATAATGGGCTTGACATGTCCCTAGGCCCCAATTTTTAACCAGATTTCTGATTGTCCAGTCGCCCCTCCTAGGGCTCTACTCTGAAATCCCTCATTTGGTGGGACACCTGAGGTTAAAAAAGAAAACAACAACAACAACAAAATAAAACGGACTTCTTCCAGCCCACAGAATGAACCCAAACTCTTTGGACGGGGCCAAACCACCAGAGAGTAAGACTCGTCCATTTCCCATGAAGTCACCCAGAAATTCCACGACCATGAGTGACACGATATCCGGAGACAAAAACTTGAGCAGGAGCCTCACACTCGCCCTTCTTTCAAATCCCGAAAAGTTCTCCTCATGGTCTGTAGATCAGTCCTGCCATACCTATGACCTGAAACATAAGCCGAGTTTGTGTTTTCAGACAACTGTCCAAAAAGGGCTGGACTACACAACCTACAGGCTCAGGCCCCTGGAGCCAAACCTGAGGACTGGACTTGCCCTCTCCAAGGGAATTGTGTGTGCCCATTCCAATGGCCACAACCCTTCTAATAGGATAAACCTCCAAAGTCCCTGATATATCTCAATAGTGGTAGCTTCCCAGGAAAAACAGGGGCAATCTGAGCCCAAATGAGCCCCTACCTGCACTCAGACCCATAGACAGATGTCCCCAGAGGTAAAAAGGAAAGAACAGGCCCCTAGGCACTAATCAGATCCATTGCTTTGGTTTCCAGGCATCTCTCCTCAGAGGCCTGGATTTCAAAAGCAGCATATAGCTGTTTCTTGTTTCACCCATCAGAAAACATCTCATCTACACATGGGAAACTTGCACGTTGGAGCTGTGTCAAAGCCTCTGTTTAGGAGAACCCTTTAGGGCCCCAGTGCCACCGCTTCATTCCAAGGTCTCCATAGACACAAAAGCACATTCGGACCCATCCCCAGGGGTGTGCATTTCAACTCAGCATCCTCGGTAGCTCCCCACAGATCCAGGAGATCTAAACTGTCTTGTTGCTAGGAGACAATTGGAATGCGAGGTGGGCTACCCAGCCATCCATCCTTAGAACCCTGCTCAGAATCATTGGCCTGGAGCCAAACAACAGGTCTCAATTGTCCTGCCGAAGACTCTCTGCGGTTTGGAGCTTCTCACAACTCCCATCATGGGAAAACCCCCATGGCCTCGTGATGCCCCCCCATTCATGAAGGGGCCATCAGGGACAGAAACTCCAACCTGAGCGATCGTCTGATCCTCGCCCTGACTTCAGATGCACGAGATCTCGATTCTGGTCTGTAGATTGTGCCTGCCATGGCCTCACCCAGAAACCTAAGCCTAGCTTGTGTTCTCAGACTTTTGTCGTCAGACTACTGGCCCACAAGGCCTCCAGTTTGGCAATCCAGAACTACAATGCAGCACTCTGCCTGCCCTCCAGATAAAAAACATTGTCCTCTGGGGCTACCCAGTAACCCCAAATGAGGATCAACCTGCACCGACCTTGGCTGTACCCCAAATACATAGGCTGACCAGGGCACTAATGCCCTTTCTGACACAGCCTGAGCCTGGACCCCCGGCCCCTCCCAGACAGCTGGCCGCACACTGAGCACATGGAGCCGCCATGGCCTTAGGTCGTCATCTCTTCCCAACCTCGGTTTTCAGGTTTCAGAACCTAGACCTTATCTCCAATCACTGTCCATGTTGAAGGTGATGCAGAAATCAGAACTCCTTCCCAATGGCAAGAAACCTTGTGGTTGGCATGTTGTCCAACGTTCAGTGTCGTTGACACCAGTGTGGCCCATGAGGCCCCGCCCATGCTCGAGGGCCACATTGGTCACAAACACACATTGTGACCCTCAGGCTGAGCCCAGTCCTCAAGTAAGGCCACTCAGTGGCTGGATGAAGAGATAGCATATTGGGCTTGCCATGCCCCTAGGCCCCAATTTTTAACCATAGTTCGGGTTGTCCCTTCAGTCTTCCCCAAGGCTTTGCTTTGGAATTCCTCTTTTGGTGGGACACCTGAGGTAACAAAACTGAAATGAGTCCTCCCATCCCACAGATTGACGAAAAGCAATTGGGAATCGGGCCAAATCCTCAGAGAGGAAGATTCGTCCATGGCCCATGAGGCCTCCCCGACATTCCACGGCCATCACTGATACAAAATCCAGAGACAATAGCCTGAGCAATCGCCACAGACTCGCACTTTCTTCATATCCTGTAGAGTTCTTCTCATGGTTTGTAGATCGGGCCTGCCATACCTACGTCCCCAAACCTAAGCTGAGGTTGTGTTTTCAGACTTCTGTCCTCAAAGTCTTGGGCCACACATCCTCCAGGCTGGGCCCCTGGAGCCACACATTAGGACTGTGCCTACCATTCCATGGGAATTCTGCCCATTCCATGGTCCAAAATCGTACAAATTAGGAGAAACCTCCAACGACCCTTAGGCCATCCCAATAGTGTGGGTCACCCGGAACAAACAAGGGGTGTCTGACACCAGCTGATAATCGACCTCCACTCATACCATAGATGGATGTCCCCAGAGAAGAAGATTGAACCGGACAGGACCCTAGGCCATAATAGGATCCATTGCTATGGGTTACAGGCATGTGTCCTCAAAAGCCTGATTCCAATACGAGCATAGGGGTTTTCCTGAGGCACCCATCAGAACTCATCTCGTCTCCACAAGTAAACCTGTGCATGGGAGCCATGTCCAATGCTTAGGAAAGTACTTCAGGTTGCCGGTGCCACCGCCCCATTCCAAGGCCCTCATGGACACAAAAACACATTAGGACACATCCTCAGGAAAGTCCATTTCAACTCAGCCACCGAGGTTGCTCCCGCAGAGCCATCAGATCTAAACTGTCTTGTTGCTAGGAGACAATTGGAATGCGAGGCGGGCTTCCCAGGCATCCATCCGCGAACGGTGCTCTGGAGTCATTCCATATGGGATGTCCTGGAGCTGTCCAACAGGTCTCAATTGTCCGGAAGAAGGAATCCTGGAAGGGGGCATCCCACAACTCCCAACGTGGGAAAACCTCAATGGTCTCGAGATTCCGCTCCCTTCATGAAGCGGCCGTCATGCTCAGAAACTCCCACCTGAGCCAACGTCTGATCCTCGCCCTGACTTCAGATGCATGAGATATTGGTTCAGATCTGCAGGGGGTACCTGCCGTGCCCTCGCCCTGAAACCCAAGTCTAGCTTGTCTTCTCAGACTTCCATCCTCACACTCCTGGCCCCAAAGCCCTCAAGTTTGGCAATTCCGGACCCACAATGCAGCACTCTGCCTGCCCTCTAGAGAAAAAAATGATTGCCTCATGAGCTGCCCAGGCACCTTAAATGAGGGTAAACCTACACAGCACTCGACTTTACCCAAATTATATAGTCTAACCTGGGCACTAATGCACTGTCGAACACATCCTGAGCCCGGACCTACTGACCAACACCCAGAAAGCTGACCGCACACTGAGCACATAAAACCCGCCATGGCCTTAGGTCATCATCTCTTCCCTACCTCAGTTTTCAGGCTTCAGAACCGAGACCTTATCTCCAATCACTGCCCAGGGGTGAGTCTGATGCAGAAATCAGAACTCCTCCTTACCCATGGCAAGAACCCTTGTGGTTGGCACGTTGTCCAACGATCAGTGTAGGAGAAAGCCTGAGGCCCCGCCCATTCTTGAGTGCGATGAGGGCATACACACGCATTGTGACCCTCAGCATGAGTCCTGTCCTCTAGTAAGTCCTCTCAGTGGCTGGAACATTAGATGTCATAATGGGCTTGACATGTCCCTAGGCCCCAATTTTTAACCAGATTTCTGATTGTCCAGTCGCCCCTCCTAGGGCTCTACTCTGAAATCCCTCATTTGGTGGGACACCTGAGGTTAAAAAAGAAAACAACAACAACAACAAAATAAAACGGACTTCTTCCAGCCCACAGAATGAACCCAAACTCTTTGGACGGGGCCAAACCACCAGAGAGTAAGACTCGTCCATTTCCCATGAAGTCACCCAGAAATTCCACGACCATGAGTGACACGATATCCGGAGACAAAAACTTGAGCAGGAGCCTCACACTCGCCCTTCTTTCAAATCCCGAAAAGTTCTCCTCATGGTCTGTAGATCAGTCCTGCCATACCTATGACCTGAAACATAAGCCGAGTTTGTGTTTTCAGACAACTGTCCAAAAAGGGCTGGACTACACAACCTACAGGCTCAGGCCCCTGGAGCCAAACCTGAGGACTGGACTTGCCCTCTCCAAGGGAATTGTGTGTGCCCATTCCAATGGCCACAACCCTTCTAATAGGATAAACCTCCAAAGTCCCTGATATATCTCAATAGTGGTAGCTTCCCAGGAAAAACAGGGGCAATCTGAGCCCAAATGAGCCCCTACCTGCACTCAGACCCATAGACAGATGTCCCCAGAGGTAAAAAGGAAAGAACAGGCCCCTAGGCACTAATCAGATCCATTGCTTTGGTTTCCAGGCATCTCTCCTCAGAGGCCTGGATTTCAAAAGCAGCATATAGCTGTTTCTTGTTTCACCCATCACAAAACATCTCATCTACACATGGGAAACTTGCACGTTGGAGCTGTGTCAAAGCCTCTGTTTAGGAGAACCCTTTAGGGCCCCAGTGCCACCGCTTCATTCCAAGGTCTCCATAGACACAAAAGCACATTCGGACCCATCCCCAGGGGTGTGCATTTCAACTCAGCATCCTCGGTAGCTCCCCACAGATCCAGGAGATCTAAACTGTCTTGTTGCTAGGAGACAATTGGAATGCGAGGTGGGCTACCCAGCCATCCATCCTTAGAACCCTGCTCAGAATCATTGGCCTGGAGCCAAACAACAGGTCTCAATTGTCCTGCCGAAGACTCTCTGCGGTTTGGAGCTTCTCACAACTCCCATCATGGGAAAACCCCCATGGCCTCGTGATGCCCCCCCATTCATGAAGGGGCCATCAGGGACAGAAACTCCAACCTGAGCGATCGTCTGATCCTCGCCCTGACTTCAGATGCACGAGATCTCGATTCTGGTCTGTAGATTGTGCCTGCCATGGCCTCACCCAGAAACCTAAGCCTAGCTTGTGTTCTCAGACTTTTGTCGTCAGACTACTGGCCCACAAGGCCTCCAGTTTGGCAATCCAGAACTACAATGCAGCACTCTGCCTGCCCTCCAGATAAAAAACATTGTCCTCTGGGGCTACCCAGTAACCCCAAATGAGGATCAACCTGCACCGACCTTGGCTGTACCCCAAATACATAGGCTGACCAGGGCACTAATGCCCTTTCTGACACAGCCTGAGCCTGGACCCCCGGCCCCTCCCAGACAGCTGGCCGCACACTGAGCACATGGAGCCGCCATGGCCTTAGGTCGTCATCTCTTCCCAACCTCGGTTTTCAGGTTTCAGAACCTAGACCTTATCTCCAATCACTGTCCATGTTGAAGGTGATGCAGAAATCAGAACTCCTTCCCAATGGCAAGAAACCTTGTGGTTGGCATGTTGTCCAACGTTCAGTGTCGTTGACACCAGTGTGGCCCATGAGGCCCCGCCCATGCTCGAGGGCCACATTGGTCACAAACACACATTGTGACCCTCAGGCTGAGCCCAGTCCTCAAGTAAGGCCACTCAGTGGCTGGATGAAGAGATAGCATATTGGGCTTGCCATGCCCCTAGGCCCCAATTTTTAACCATAGTTCGGGTTGTCCCTTCAGTCTTCCCCAAGGCTTTGCTTTGGAATTCCTCTTTTGGTGGGACACCTGAGGTAACAAAACTGAAATGAGTCCTCCCATCCCACAGATTGACGAAAAGCAATTGGGAATCGGGCCAAATCCTCAGAGAGGAAGATTCGTCCATGGCCCATGAGGCCTCCCCGACATTCCACGGCCATCACTGATACAAAATCCAGAGACAATAGCCTGAGCAATCGCCACAGACTCGCACTTTCTTCATATCCTGTAGAGTTCTTCTCATGGTTTGTAGATCGGGCCTGCCATACCTACGTCCCCAAACCTAAGCTGAGGTTGTGTTTTCAGACTTCTGTCCTCAAAGTCTTGGGCCACACATCCTCCAGGCTGGGCCCCTGGAGCCACACATTAGGACTGTGCCTACCATTCCATGGGAATTCTGCCCATTCCATGGTCCAAAATCGTACAAATTAGGAGAAACCTCCAACGACCCTTAGGCCATCCCAATAGTGTGGGTCACCCGGAACAAACAAGGGGTGTCTGACACCAGCTGATAATCGACCTCCACTCATACCATAGATGGATGTCCCCAGAGAAGAAGATTGAACCGGACAGGACCCTAGGCCATAATAGGATCCATTGCTATGGGTTACAGGCATGTGTCCTCAAAAGCCTGATTCCAATACGAGCATAGGGGTTTTCCTGAGGCACCCATCAGAACTCATCTCGTCTCCACAAGTAAACCTGTGCATGGGAGCCATGTCCAATGCTTAGGAAAGTACTTCAGGTTGCCGGTGCCACCGCCCCATTCCAAGGCCCTCATGGACACAAAAACACATTAGGACACATCCTCAGGAAAGTCCATTTCAACTCAGCCACCGAGGTTGCTCCCGCAGAGCCATCAGATCTAAACTGTCTTGTTGCTAGGAGACAATTGGAATGCGAGGCGGGCTTCCCAGGCATCCATCCGCGAACGGTGCTCTGGAGTCATTCCATATGGGATGTCCTGGAGCTGTCCAACAGGTCTCAATTGTCCGGAAGAAGGAATCCTGGAAGGGGGCATCCCACAACTCCCAACGTGGGAAAACCTCAATGGTCTCGAGATTCCGCTCCCTTCATGAAGCGGCCGTCATGCTCAGAAACTCCCACCTGAGCCAACGTCTGATCCTCGCCCTGACTTCAGATGCATGAGATATTGGTTCAGATCTGCAGGGGGTACCTGCCGTGCCCTCGCCCTGAAACCCAAGTCTAGCTTGTCTTCTCAGACTTCCATCCTCACACTCCTGGCCCCAAAGCCCTCAAGTTTGGCAATTCCGGACCCACAATGCAGCACTCTGCCTGCCCTCTAGAGAAAAAAATGATTGCCTCATGAGCTGCCCAGGCACCTTAAATGAGGGTAAACCTACACAGCACTCGACTTTACCCAAATTATATAGTCTAACCTGGGCACTAATGCACTGTCGAACACATCCTGAGCCTGGACCTCCTGACCAACACCCAGAAAGCTGTCCGCACACTGAGCACATAAAACCCGCCATGGCCTTAGGTCATTATCTCTTCCCTACCTCAGTTTTCAGGCTTCAGAACCGAGACCTTATCTCCAATCACTGCCCAGGGGTGAGTCTGATGCAGAAATCAGAACTCCTCCTTACCCATGGCAAGAACCCTTGTCGTTGGCACGTTGTCCAACGATCAGTGTAGGAGAAAGCCTGAGGCCCCGCCCATTCTTGAGTGCGACGAGGGCATACACACGCATTGTGACCCTCAGCATGAGTCCTGTCCTCTAGTAAGTCCTCTCAGTGGCTGGACCATTAGATGTCATAATGGGCTTGACATGTCCCTAGGCCCCAATTTTTAACCAGATTTCTGATTGTCCAGTCGCCCCTCCTAGGGCTCTACTCTGAAATCCCTCATTTGGTGGGACACCTGAGGTTAAAAAAGAAAACAACAACAACAACAAAATAAAACGGACTTCTTCCAGCCCACAGAATGAACCCAAACTCTTTGGACGGGGCCAAACCCCCAGAGAGTAAGACTCGTCCATTTCCCATGAAGTCACCCAGAAATTCCACGACCATGAGTGACACGATATCCCGAGACAAAAACTTGAGCAGGAGCCTCACACTCGCCCTTCTTTCAAATCCCGAAAAGTTCTCCTCATGGTCTGTAGATCAGTCCTGCCATACCTATGATCTGAAACATAAGCCGAGTTTGTGTTTTCAGACAACTGTCCAAAAAGGGCTGGACTACAAAACCTACAGGCTCAGGCCCCTGGAGCCAAACCTGAGGACTGGACTTGCCCTCTCCAAGGGAATTGTGTGTGCCCATTCCAATGGCCACAACCCTTCTAATAGGATAAACCTCCAAAGTCCCTGATATATCTCAATAGTGGTAGCTTCCCAGAAAAAACAGGGGCAATCTGAGCCCAAATGAGCCCCTACCTGCACTCAGACCCATAGACAGATGTCCCCAGAGGTAAAAAGGAATGAACAGGCCCCTAGGCACTAATCAGATCCATTGCTTTGGTTTCCAGGCATCTCTCCTCAGAGGCCTGGATTTCAAAAGCAGCATATAGCTGTTTCTTGTTTCACCCATCAGAAAACATCTCATCTACACATGGGAAACTTGCACGTTGGAGCTGTGTCAAAGCCTCTGTGTAGGAGAACCCTTTAGGGCCCCAGTGCCACCGCTTCATTCCAAGGTCTCCATAGACACAAAAGCACATTCGGACCCATCCCCAGGGGTGTGCATTTCAACTCAGCATCCTCGGTAGCTCCCCACAGATCCAGGAGATCTAAACTGTCTTGTTGCTAGGAGACAATTGGAATGCGAGGTGGGCTACCCAGCCATCCATCCTTAGAACCCTGCTCAGAATCATTGGCCTGGAGCCAAACAACAGGTCTCAATTGTCCTGCCGAAGACTCTCTGCAGTTTGGAGCTTCTCACAACTCCCATCATGGGAAAACCCCCATGGCCTCGTGATGCCCCCCCATTCATGAAGGGGCCATCAGGGACAGAAACTCCAACCTGAGCGATCGTCTGATCCTCGCCCTGACTTCAGATGCACGAGATCTCGATTCTGGTCTGTAGATTGTGCCTGCCATGGCCTCACCCAGAAACCTAAGCCTAGCTTGTGTTCTCAGACTTTTGTCGTCAGACTACTGGCCCACAAGGCCTCCAGTTTGGCAATCCAGAACTACAATGCAGCACTCTGCCTGCCCTCCAGATAAAAAACATTGTCCTCTGGGGCTACCCAGTAACCCCAAATGAGGATCAACCTGCACCGACCTTGGCTGTACCCCAAATTCATAGGCTGACCAGGGCACTAATGCCCTTTCTGACACAGCCTGAGCCTGGACCCCCGGCCCCTCCCAGACAGCTGGCCGCACACTGAGCACATGGAGCCGCCATGGCCTTAGGTCGTCATCTCTTCCCAACCTCGGTTTTCAGGTTTCAGAACCTAGACCTTATCTCCAATCACTGTCCATGTTGAAGGTGATGCAGAAATCAGAACTCCTTCCCAATGGCAAGAAACCTTGTGGTTGGCATGTTGTCCAACGTTCAGTGTCGTTGACACCAGTGTGGCCCATGAGGCCCCGCCCATGCTCGAGGGCCACATTGGTCACAAACACACATTGTGACCCTCAGGCTGAGCCCAGTCATCAAGTAAGGCCACTCAGTGGCTGGATGAAGAGATAGCATATTGGGCTTGCCATGCCCCTAGCCCCAATTTTTAACCATAGTTCGGGTTGTCCCTTCAGTCTTCCCCAAGGCTTTGCTTTGGAATTCATCTTTTGGTGGGACACCTGAGGGAACAAAACTGAAATGAGTCCTCCCTTCCCACAGAGTGACGAAAAGCAATTGGGAATCGGGCCAAATCCTCAGAGAGGAAGATTCGTCCATGGCCCATGAGGCCTCCCCGACATTCCACGGCCATCACTGATACAAAATCCAGAGACAAAAGCCTGAGCAATCGCCACAGACTCGCACTTTCTTCATATCCTGTAGAATTCTTCTCATGGTTTGTAGATCGGGCCTGCCATACCTACGTCCCCAAACCTAAGCTGAGTTTGAGTTTTCAGACTTCTGTCCTCAAAGTCTTGGGCCACACATCCTCCAGGCTAGCCTCCTGGAGCCACACATTAGGACTGTGCCTACCAATCCATGGGAATTCTGCCCATTCCATGGTCCAAAATCGTACAAATTAGGAGAAACCTCCAACGACCCTTAGGCCATCCCAATAGTGTGGGTCACACGGAACAAGCAAGGGGTGTCTGACACCAGCTGATAATTGACCTCCACTCATACCATAGATGGATGTCCCCAGAGAAGAAGATTGAACCAGACAGGACCCTAGGCCATAATAGGATCCATTGCTATGGGTTACAGGCATGTGTCCTCAAAAGCCTGATTCCAATACGAGCATAGGGCTTTTCCTGAGGCACCCATCAGAACTCATCTCGTCTCCACAAGTAAACCTGTGCATGGGAGCCATGTCCAAAGCTTAGGAAAGTACTTCAGGTTCCCGGTGCCACCGCCCCATTCCAAGGCTCTCATGGACACAAAAACACATTAGGACCCATCCTCAGGAAAGTCCATTTCAACTCAGCCACCGAGGTTGCTCCTGCAGAGCCATCAGATCTAAACTGTCTTGTTGCTAGGAGTCAATTGGAATGCGAGGCGGGCTTCCCAGGCATCCATCCGCGAACGGTGCTCTGGAGTCATTCCATATGGGATGTCCTGGAGCTGTCCAACAGGTCTCAATTGTCCGGAAGAAGGAATCCTGGAAGGGGGCATCCCACAACTCCCAACGTGGGAAAACCTCAATGGTCTCGAGATTCCGCTCCCTTCATGAAGCGGCCGTCATGCTCAGAAACTCCCACCTGAGCCAACGTCTGTTCCTCGCCCTGACTTCAGATGCATGAGATATTGGTTCAGATCTGCAGGGGGTACCTGCCGTGCCCTCGCCCTGAAACCCAAGTCTAGCTTGTCTTCTCAGACTTGAAACCCAAGTCTAGCTTGTCTTCTCAGACTTCCATCCTCACACTCCTGGTCCCAAAGCCCTCAAGTTTGGCAATTCCGGACCCACAATGCAGCACTCTGCCTGCCCTCTAGAGAAAAAAATTATTGCCTCATGAACTTCCCAGGCACCTTAAATGAGGGTAAACCTACACAGCACTCGACTTTACCTAAATTATATAGTCTAACCTGGGCACTAATGCACTGTCGAACACATCCTGAGCCCGGACCTCCTGACCAACACCCAGAAAGCTGACCGCACACTGAGCACATAAAACCCGCCATGGCCTTAGGTCATCATCTCTTCCCTACCTCAGTTTTCAGGCTTCAGAACCGAGACCTTATCTCCAATCACTGCCCAGGGGTGAGTCTGATGCAGAAATCAGAACTCCTCCTTACCCATGGCAAGAACCCTTGTGGTTGGCACGTTGTCCAACGATCAGTGTAGGAGAAAGCCTGAGGCCCCGCCCATTCTTGAGTGCGACGTGGGCATACACACGCATTGTGACCCTCAGCATGAGTCCTGTCCTCTAGTAAGTCCTCTCAGTGGCTGGACCATTAGATGTCATAATGGGCTTGACATATCCCGAGGCCCCAATTTTTAACCAGATTTCTGATTGTCCAGTCGCCCCTCCTAGGGCTCTACTCTGAAATCCCTCATTTGGTGGGACACCTGAGGTTAAAAAAGAAAACAACAACAACAACAAAATAAAACGGACTTCTTCCAGCCCACAGAATGAACCCAAACTCTTTGGACGAGGCCAAACCCCCAGAGAGTAAGACTCTTCCATTTCCCATGAAGTCACCCAGAAATTCCACGACCATGAGTGACACGATATCCCGAGACAAAAACTTGAGCAGGAGCCTCACACTCGCCCTTCTTTCAAATCCCGAAAAGTTCTCCTCATGGTCTGTAGATCAGTCCTGCCATACCTATGACCTGAAACATAAGCCGAGTTTCTGTTTTCAGACAACTGTCCAAAAAGGGCTGGACTACACAACCTACAGGCTCAGGCCCCTGGAGCCAAACCTGAGGACTGGACTTGCCCTCTCCAAGGGAATTGTGTGTGCCCATTCCAATGGCCACAACCCTTCTAATAGGATAAACCTCCAAAGTCCCTGATATATCTCAATAGTGGTAGCTTCCCAGGAAAAACAGGGGCAATCTGAGCCCAAATGAGCCCCTACCTGCACTCAGACCCATAGACAGATGTCCCCAGAGGTAAAAAGGAAAGAACAGGCCCCTAGGCACTAATCAGATCCATTGCTTTGGTTTCCAGGCATCTCTCCTCAGAGGCCTGGATTTCAAAAGCAGCATATAGCTGTTTCTTGTTTTACCCATCAGAAAACATCTCATCTACACATGGGAAACTTGCACGTTGGAGCTGTGTCAAAGCCTCTGTGTAGGAGAACCCTTTAGGGCCCCAGTGCCACCGCTTCATTCCAAGGTCTCCATAGACACAAAAGCACATTCGGACCCATCCCCAGGGGTGTGCATTTCAACTCAGCATCCTCGGTAGCTCCCCACAGATCCAGGAGATCTAAACTGTCTTGTTGCTAGGAGACAATTGGAATGCGAGGTGGGCTACCCAGCCATCCATCCTTAGAACCCTGCTCAGAATCATTGGCCTGGAGCCAAACAACAGGTCTCAATTGTCCTGCCGAAGACTCTCTGCAGTTTGGAGCTTCTCACAACTCCCATCATGGGAAAACCCCCATGGCCTCGTGATGCCCGCCCCATTCATGAAGGGGCCATCAGGGACAGAAACTCCAACCTGAGCGATCGTCTGATCCTCGCCCTGACTTCAGATGCACGAGATCTCGATTCTGGTCTGTAGATTGTGCCTGCCATGGCCTCACCCAGAAACCTAAGCCTAGCTTGTGTTCTCAGACTTTTGTCGTCAGACTACTGGCCCACAAGGCCTCCAGTTTGGCAATCTAGAACTACAATGCAGCACTCTGCCTGCCCTCCAGATAAAAAACATTGTCCTCTGGGGCTACCCAGTAACCCCAAATGAGGATCAACCTGCACCGACCTTGGCTGTACCCCAAATACATAGGCTGACCAGGGCACTAATGCCCTTTCTGACACAGCCTGAGCCTGGACCCCCTGGCCCCTCCCAGACAGCTGGCCGCACACTGAGCACATCGAGCCAACATGGCCTTAGGTCGTCATCTCTTCCCAACCTCGGTTTTCAGGTTTCAGAACCTAGACCTTATCTCCAATCACTGTCCATGTTGAAGGTGATGCAGAAATCAGAACTCCTTCCCAATGGCAAGAAACCTTGTGGTTGGCATGTTGTCCAACGTTCAGTGTCGTTGAAACCAGTGTGGCCCATGAGGCCCCGCCCATGCTCGCGGGCCACATTGGTCACAAACACACATTGTGACCCTCAGGCTGAGCCCAGTCCTCAAGTAAGGCCACTCAGTGGCTGGATGAAGAGATAGCATATTGGGCTTGCCATGCCCCTAGGCCCCAATTTTTAACCATAGTTCGGGTTGTCCCTTCAGTCTTCCCCACGGCTTTGCTTTGGAATTCATCTTTTGGTGGGACACCTGAGGGAACAAAACTGAAATGAGTCCTCCCATTCCACAGATTGACGAAAAGCAATTGGGAATCGGGCCAAATCCTCAGAGAGGAAGATTCGTCCATGGCCCATGAGGCCTCCCCGACATTCCACGGCCATCACTGATACAAAATCCAGAGACAAAAGCCTGAGCAATCCCCACAGACTCGCACGTTCTTCATATCCTGTAGAGTTCTTCTCATGGTTTGTAGATCCGGCCTGCCATACCTACGTCCCCAAACCTAAGATGAGGTTGTGTTTTCAGACTTCTGTCCTCAAAGTCTTGGGCCACACATCCTCCAGGCTAGCCTCCTGGAGCCACACATTAGGACTGTGCCTACCAATCCATGGGAATTCTGCCCATTCCATGGTCCAAAATCGTACAAATTAGGAGAAACCTCCAACGACCCTTAGGCCATCCCAATAGTGTGGGTCACCCGGAACAAACAAGGGGTGTCTGACACCAGCTGATAATCGACCTCCACTCATACCATAGATGGATGTCCCCAGAGAAGTAGATTGAACCAGACAGGACCCAAGGCCATAATAGGATCCATTGCTATGGGTTACAGGCATGTGTCCTCAAAAGCCTGATTCCAATACGAGCATAGGGGTTTTCCTGAGGCACCCATCAGAACTCATCTCGTCTCCACAAGTAAACCTGTGCATGGGAGCCATGTCCAAAGCTTAGGAAAGTACTTCAGGTTGCCGGTGCCACCGCCCCATTCCAAGGCCCTCATGGACACAAAAACACATTAGGACACATCCTCAGGAAAGTCCATTTCAACTCAGCCACCGAGGTTGCTCCCGCAGAGCCATCAGATCTAAACTGTCTTGTTGCTAGGAGACAATTGGAATGCGAGGCGGGCTTCCCAGGCATCCATCCGCGAACGGTGCTCTGGAGTCATTCCATATGGGATGTCCTGGAGCTGTCCAACAGGTCTCAATTGTCCGGAAGAAGGAATCCTGGAAGGGGGCATCCCACAACTCCCAACGTGGGAAAACCTCAATGGTCTCGAGATTCCGCTCCCTTCATGAAGCGGCCGTCATGCTCAGAAACTCCCACCTGAGCCAACGTCTGATCCTCGCCCTGACTTCAGATGCATGAGATATTGGTTCAGATCTGCAGGGGGTACCTGCCGTTCCCTCGCCCTGAAACCCAAGTCTAGCTTGTCTTCTCAGACTTCCATCCTCACACTCCTGGTCCCAAAGCCCTCAAGTTTGGCAATTCCGGACCCACAAGGCAGCACTCTGCCTGCCCTCTAGAGAAAAAAATTATTGCCTCATGAGCTGCCCAGGCACCTTAAATGAGGGTAAACCTACACAGCACTCGACTTTACCCAAATTATATAGTCTAACCTGGGCACTAATGCACTGTCGAACACATCCTGAGCCCGGACCTCCTGACCAACACCCAGAAAGCTGACCGCACACTGAGCACATAAAACCCGCCATGGCCTTAGGTCATCATCTCTTCCCTACCTCAGTTTTCAGGCTTCAGAACCGAGACCTTATCTCCAATCACTGCCCAGGGGTGAGTCTGATGCAGAAATCAGAACTCCTCCTTACCCATGGCAAGAACCCTTGTGGTTGGCACGTTGTCCAACGATCAGTGTAGGAGAAAGCCTGAGGCCCCGCCCATTCTTGAGTGCGACGAGGGCATACACACGCATTGTGACCCTCAGCATGAGTCCTGTCCTCTAGTAAGTCCTCTCAGTGGCTGGACCATTAGATGTCATAATGGGCTTGACATGTCCCTAGGCCCCAATTTTTAACCAGATTTCTGATTGTCCAGTCGCCCCTCCTAGGGCTCTACTCTGAAATCCCTCATTTGGTGGGACACCTGAGGTTAAAAAAGAAAACAACAACAACAACAAAATAAAACGGACTTCTTCCAGCCCACAGAATGAACCCAAACTCTTTA
Organism: Mustela nivalis; assembly: GCF_964662115.1. NCBI lineage: Eukaryota > Metazoa > Chordata > Mammalia > Carnivora > Mustelidae > Mustela > Mustela nivalis. Next base: position 588,756 of record NW_028136453.1, on the reverse strand, counting down.
GACGGGGCCAAACCACCAGAGAGTAAGACTCGTCCATTTCCCATGAAGTCACCCAGAAATTCCACGACCATGAGTGACACGATATCCCGAGACAAAAACTTGAGCAGGAGCCTCACACTCGCCCTTCTTTCAAATCCTGAAAAGTTCTCCTCATGGTCTGTAGATCAGTCCTGCCATACCTATGACCTGAAACATAAGCCGAGTTTGTGTTTCCAGACAACTGTCCAAAAAGGGCTGGACTACACAACCAACAGGCTCAGGCCCCTGGAGCCAAACCTGAGGACTGTACTTGCCCTCTCCAAGGGAATTGTGTGTGCCCATTCCAATGGCCACAACCCTTCTAATAGGATAAACCTCCAAAGTCCCTGATATATTTCAATAGTGGTAGCTTCCCAGGAAAAACAGGGGCAATCTGAGCCCAAATGAGCCCCTACCTGCACTCAGACCCATAGACAGATGTCCCCAGAGGTAAAAAGGAAAGAACAGGCCCCTAGGCACTAATCAGATCCATTGCTTTGGTTTCCAGGCATCTCTCCTCAGAGGCCTGGATTTCAAAAGCAGCATATAGCTGTTTCTTGTTTCACCCATCAGAAAACATCTCATCTACACATGGGAAACTTGCACGTTGGAGCTGTGTCAAAGCCTCTGTTTAGGAGAACCCTTTAGGGCCCCAGTGCCACCGCTTCATTCCAAGGTCTCCATAGACACAAAAGCACATTCGGACCCATCCCCAGGGGTGTGCATTTCAACTCAGCATCCTCGGTAGCTCCCCACAGATCCAGGAGATCTAAACTGTCTTGTTGCTAGGAGACAATTGGAATGCGAGGTGGGCTACCCAGCCATCAATCTTTAGAACCCTGCTCAGAATCATTGGCCTGGAGCCAAACAACAGGTCTCAATTGTCCTGCCGAAGACTCTCTGCAGTTTGGAGCTTCTCACAACTCCCATCATGGGAAAACCCCCATGGCCTCGTGATGCCCCCCCATTCATGAAGGGGCCATCAGGGACAGAAACTCCAACCTGAGCGATCGTCTGATCCTCGCCCTGACTTCAGATGCACGAGATCTCGATTCAGGTCTGTAGATTGTGCCTGCCATGGCCTCACCCAGAAACCTAAGCCTAGCTTGTGTTCTCAGACTTTTGTCGTCAGACTACTGGCCCACAAGGCCTCCAGTTTCGCAATCCAGAACTACAATGCAGCACTCTGCCTGCCCTCCAGATAAAAAACATTGTCGTCTGGGGCTACCCAGTAACCCCAAATGAGGATCAACCTGCACCGACCTTGGCTGTACCCCAAATACATAGGCTGACCAGGGCACTAATGCCCTTTCTGACACAGCCTGAGCCTGGACTCCCTGGCCCCTCCCAGACAGCTGGCCGCACACTGAGCCCATTGAGCCACCATGGCCTTAGGTCGTCATCTCTTCCCAACCTCGGTTTTCAGGTTTCAGAACCTAGACCTTATCTCCAATCACTGTCCATGTTGAAGGTGATGCAGAAATCAGAACTCCTTCCCAATGGCAAGAAACCTTGTGGTTGGCATGTTGTCCAACGTTCAGTGTCGTTGACACCAGTGTGGCCCATAAGGCCACGCCCATGCTCTCGGGCCACATTGGTCACAAACACACATTGTGACCCTCAGGCTGAGCCCAGTCATCAAGTAAGGCCACTCAGTGGCTGGAAGAAGAGATAGCATATTGGGTTTGCCATTCCCCTAGGCCCCAATTTTTAACCATAGTTCGGGTTGTCCCTTCTGTCTTCCCCACGGCTTTGCTTTGGAATTCCTCTTTTGGTGGGACACCTGAGGTAACAAAACTGAAATGAGTCCTCCCATCCCACAGATTGACGAAAAGCAATTGGGAATCGGGCCAAATCCTCAGAGAGGAAGATTCGTCCATGGCCCATGAGGCCTCCCCGACATTCCACGGCCATCACTGATACAAAATCCAGAGACAAAAGACTGAGCAATCGCCACAGACTCGCACTTTCTTCATATCCTGTAGAGTTCTTCTCATGGTTTGTAGATCGGGCCTGCCATACCTACGTCCCCAAACCTAAGCTGAGTTTGTGTTTTCAGACTTCTGTCCTCAAAGTCTTGGGCCACACACCCTCCAGGCTGGGCCCCTGCAGCCACATATTAGGACTGTGCCTACCAATCCATGGGAATTCTGCCCATTCCATGGTCCAAAATCGTACAAATTAGGAGAAACCTCCAACGACCCTTAGGCCATCCCAATAGTGTGGGTCACCCGGAACAAACAAGGGGTGTCTGACACCAGCTGATAATCGACCTCCACTCATACCATAGATGGATGTCCCCAGAGAAGAAGATTGAACCAGACAGGACCCTAGGCCATAATAGGATCCATTGCTTTGGGTTACAGGCATGTGTCCTCAAATGCCTGATTCCAATATGAGCATAGGTGTTTTCCTGAGGCACCCATCAGAACTCATCTCGTCTCCACAAGTAAACCTGTGCATGGGAGCCATGTCCAAAGCTTAGGAAAGTACTTCAGGTTGCCGGTGCCACCGCCCCATTCCAAGGCCCTCATGGACACAAAAACACATTAGGACACATCCTCAGGAAAGTCCATTTCAACTCAGCCACCGAGGTTGCTCCCGCAGAGCCATCAGATCTAAACTGTCTTGTTGCTAGGAGACAATTGGAATGCGAGGCGGGCTTCCCAGGCATCCATCCGCGAACGGTGCTCTGGAGTCATTCCATATGGGATGTCCTGGAGCTGTCCAACAGGTCTCAATTGTCCGGAAGAAGGAATCCTGGAAGGGGGCATCCCACAACTCCCAACGTGGGAAAACCTCAATGGTCTCGAGATTCCGCTCCCTTCATGAAGCGGCCGTCATGCTCAGAAACTCCCACCTGAGCCAACGTCTGATCCTCGCCCTGACTTCAGATGCATGAGATATTGGTTCAGATCTGCAGGGGGTACCTGCCGTGCCCTCGCCCGGAAACCCAAGTCTAGCTTGTCTTCTCAGACTTCCATCCTCACACTCCTGGCCCCAAAGCCCTCAAGTTTGGCAATTCCGGACCCACAATGCAGCACTCTGCCTGCCCTCTAGAGAAAAAAATGATTGCCTCATGAGCTGCCCAGGCACCTTAAATGAGGGTAAACCTACACAGCACTCGACTTTACCCAAATTATATAGTCTAACCTGGGCACTAATGCACTGTCGAACACATCCTGAGCCCGGACCTCCTGACCAACACCCAGAAAGCTGACCGCACACTGAGCACATAAAACCCGCCATGGCCTTAGGTCATCATCTCTTCCCTACCTCAGTTTTCAGGCTTCAGAACCGAGACCTTATCTCCAATCACTGCCCAGGGGTGAGTCTGATGCAGAAATCAGAACTCCTCCTTACCCATGGCAAGAACCCTTGTGGTTGGCACGTTGTCCAACGATCAGTGTAGGAGAAAGCCTGAGGCCCCGCCCATTCTTGAGTGCGACGAGGGCATACACACGCATTGTGACCCTCAGCATGAGTCCTGTCCTCTAGTAAGTCCTCTCAGTGGCTGGACCATTAGATGTCATAATGGGCTTGACATGTCCCTAGGCCCCAATTTTTAACCAGATTTCTGATTGTCCAGTCGCCCCTCCTAGGGCTCTACTCTGAAATCCCTCATTTGGTGGGACACCTGAGGTTAAAAAAGAAAACAACAACAACAACAAAATAAAACGGACTTCTTCCAGCCCACAGAATGAACCCAAACTCTTTGGACGGGGCCAAACCACCAGAGAGTAAGACTTGTCCATTTCCCATGAAGTCACCCAGAAATTCCACGACCATGTGTGACACGATATCCCGAGACAAAAACTTGAGCAGGAGCCTCACACTCGCCCTTCTTTCAAATCCCGAAAAGTTCTCCTCATGGTCTGTAGATCAGTCCTGCCATACCTATGACCTGAAACATAAGCCGAGTTTGTGTTTTCAGACAACTGTCCAAAAAGGGCTGGACTACACAACCTACAGGCTCAGGCCCCTGGACCAAACCTGAGGACTGTACTTGCCCTCTCCAAGGGAATTGTGTGTGCCCATTCCAATGGCCACAACCCTTCTAATAGGATAAACCTCCAAAGTCCCTGATATATCTCAATAGTGGTAGCTTCCCAGGAAAAACAGGGGCAATCTGAGCCCAAATGAGCCCCTACCTGCACTCAGACCCATAGACAGATGTCCTCAGAGGTAAAAAGGAAAGAACAGGCCCCTAGGCACTAATCAGATCCATTGCTTTGGTTTCCAGGCATCTCTCCTCAGAGGCCTGGATTTCAAAAGCAGCATATAGCTGTTTCTTGTTTCACCCATCAGAAAACATCTCATCTACACATGGGAAACTTGCACGTTGGAGCTGTGTCAAAGCCTCTGTTTAGGAGAACCCTTTAGGGCCCCAGTGCCACCGCTTCATTCCAAGGTCTCCATAGACACAAAAGCACATTCGGACCCATCCCCAGGGGTGTGCATTTCAACTCAGCATCCTCGGTAGCTCCCCACAGATCCAGGAGATCTAAACTGTCTTGTTGCTAGGAGACAATTGGAATGCGAGGTGGGCTACCCAGCCATCCATCATTAGAACCCTGCTCAGAATCATTGGCCTGGAGCCAAACAACAGGTCTCAATTGTCCTGCCGAAGACTCTCTGCGGTTTGGAGCTTCTCACAACTCCCATCATGGGAAAACCCCCATGGCCTCGTGATGCCCCCCCATTCATGAAGGGGCCATCAGGGACAGAAACTCCAACCTGAGCGATCGTCTGATCCTCGCCCTGACTTCAGATGCACGAGATCTCGATTCAGGTCTGTAGATTGTGCCTGCCATGGCCTCACCCAGAAACCTAAGCCTAGCTTGTGTTCTCAGACTTTTGTCGTCAGACTACTGGCCCACAAGGCCTCCAGTTTGGCAATCCAGAACTACAATGCAGCACTCTGCCTGCCCTCCAGATAAAAAACATTGTCCTCTGGGGCTACCCAGTAACCCCAAATGAGGATCAACCTGCACCGACCTTGGCTGTACCCCAAATACATAGGCTGACCAGGGCACTAATGCCCTTTCTGACACAGCCTGAGCCTGGACCCCCTCGCCCGTCCCAGAGAGCTGGCCGCACACTGAGCACATCGAGCCGCCATGGCCTTAGGTCGTCATCTCTTCCCAACCTCGGTTTTCAGGTTTCAGAACCTAGACCTTATCTCCAATCACTGTCCATGTTGAAGGTGATGCAGAAATCAGAACTCCTTCCCAATGGCAAGAAACCTTGTGATTGGCATGTTGTCTAACGTTCAGTGTCGTTGAAACCAGTGTGTCCCATGAGGCCCCGCCCATGCTCGCGGGCCACATTGGTCACAAACACACATTGTGACCCTCAGGCTGAGCCCAGTCCTCAAGTAAGGCCACTCAGTGGCTGGATGAAGAGATAGCATATTGGGCTTGCCATGCCCCTAGGTTCCAATTTTTAACCATAGTTCGGGTTGTCCCTTCAGTCTTCCCCACGGCTTTGCTTTGGAATTCCTCTTTTGGTGGGACACCTGAGGTAACAAAACTGAAATTAGTCCTCCCATCCCACAGATTGACGAGAAGCAATTGGGAATCGGGCCAAATCCTCAGAGAGGAAGATTCGTCCATGGCCCATGAGGCCTCCCCGATATTCCACGGCCATCACTGATACAAAATCCAGAGACAATAGCCTGAGCAATCGCCACAGACTCGCACTTTCTTCATATCCTGTAGAGTTCTTCTCATGGTTCTTAGATCGGGCCTGCCATACCTACGTCCCCAAACCTAAGCTGAGTTTGTGTTTTCAGATCTGTCCTCAAAGTCTTGGGCCACACACCCTCCAGGCTGGGCCCCTGGAGCCACACATTAGGACTGTGCCTACCAATCCATGGGAATTCTGCCCATTCCATGGTCCATAATCGTACAAATTAGGAGAAACCTCGAAAGTCCCTAAGGCCATCCCATTAGTGTATGTCGCCCGGAACAAACAAGGGGTGTCTGACACCAGCTGATAATCGACCTCCACTCATACCATAGATGGATGTCCCCAGAGAAGAAGATTGAACCAGACAGGACCCTAGGCCATAATAGGATCCATTGCTTTGGGTTACAGGCATGTGTCCTCAAAAGCCTGATTCCAAGACGAGCATAGGGGTTTTCCAGAGGCACCCATCAGAACTCAACTCGTCTCCACAAGGAAACCTGTGCATGGGAGCCATGTCCAAAGCTTAGGAGATTACTTCAGGGTCCCGGTGCCACCGCCCCATTCCAAGGCCCTCATGGACACAAAAACACATTAGGACCCATCCTCAGGAAAGTCCAATTCAACTCAGCCACCCAGGTTGCTCCGGCAGAGCCATCAGATCTAAACTGTCTTGTTGCTAGGAGACAATTGGAATGCGAGGCGGGCTTCCCAGGCATCCATCCACGAACGGTGCTCTGGAGTCATTCCATATGGGATGTCCTGGAGCTGTCCAACAGGTTTCAATTTTCCCGCAGAAGGAATCCTTTAAGGGGGGATCCCACAACTCCCAACGTGGGAAAACCTCAATGGCCTCGAGATTCCGCTCCCTTCATGAAGCATCCATCAGGCACAGAAAATCCAACCTGAGCCATCGTCTGATCCTCGCCCTGACTTCAGATGCATGAGATATTGGTTCAGATCTGCCGGGGGTACCTGCCGTGACCTCGCCCTGAAACCGAAGTCTAGCTTGTCTTCTCAGACTACTGTCCTCACACTCCTGGCCCCAAAGCCCTCAAGGTTGGCAATTCCGGACCCACAATGCAGCACTCTGCCTGCCCTCTAGAAAAAAAATTATTGCCTCATGAGCTGCCCAGGCACCTTAAATGAGGGTAAACCTACACAACACTTGACTTTACCCAAATTATATAGTCTAACCTGGGCACTAATGCACTGTCGAACACAACCTGAGCCCGGAACTCCTGACCAACACCCAGAAAGCTAACCGCACACTGAGCACATAAAACCCGCCATGGCCTTAGGTCATCATCTCTTCTCTACATCAGTTTTCAGGCTTCAGAACCGAGACCTTATCTCCAATCACTGCCCAGGGGTGAGTGTAATGCAGAAATCAGAACTCCTCCTTACCCATGGCAAGAACCCTTGTGGTTGGCACGTTGTCCAACGTTCAGTGTAGGAGAAACCAGCATTCACCCTGAGGCCCCGCCCATTCTTGAGTGCTACGAGGGCATACACACGCATTGTGACCCTCAGCATGAGTCCTCTCCTCTAGTAAGTCCTCTCCTTAGCTGTACCATTAGATGTCATAATGGGCTTGACATGTCCCTAGGCCCCAATTTTAACCAGATTTCTGATTGTCCAGTCGCCCCTCCCCAGGGCTCTACTCCGGAATCCCTCATTTGGTGGGACACCTGAGGTTAAAAAAGAAAACAACAACAAAAAAAAAAAAACGGACTTCTTCCAGCCCACAGAATGACCCCAAACTCTTTGGACGGGGCCAAGCCACCAGAGAGTAAGACTCGTCCATTTCCCATGAAGTCACCCAGAAATTCCACGACCATGAGTGACACGATATCCAGGACAAAAACTTGAGCAGGAGCCTCACATCGCCCTTCTTTCAAATCCAGAAGAGTTCTCCTCATGGTCTTTAGATTAGTCCTGCCATACCTATGACCCGAAACATAAGCCGAGTTTTTGTTTTCAGACAACTGTCCAAACAGCCCTGGCCTACACAACCTACAGGCTCAGAACCCTGGAGCCAAACCTGAGGACTGTACTTGCCCTCTCCAAGGGAATTGTGTGTGCCCATTCCAATGGCCACAACCCTTCTAATAGGATAAACCTCCAAAATCCCTGATCCATCTCAATAGTGGTGGCTTCCCAGGAAAAACACGGGCAATCTGAGCACTACAGAGCACCTACCTGCACCCAGACCCATAGACATATGTGCCCAGAGGTAAAAAGGAAAGAACAGGCCCCTAGGCACTAATCAGGTCCATTGCTTTCGTTTCCAGGCATCTCTCATCAGAGGCCTGGAATTCAAAAGCAGCATATAGCTGTTTCTTGACTCACCCAACAGAAAACATCTCATCTACACATGGGATACTTGCACATTGGAGCTGTGTCAAAGCCTCTGTTTAGTAGAACTCTTTAGGCCCCAAGTGCCCCCGCTTCATTCCAAGGTCTCCTTAGACACAGAGGCACATTAGGACCCATGTCCAGGGGTGTCCATTTCAACTCAGCGTCCTCGGTTGCTCCCCACAGATCCAGGAGATCTAACCTGTCTTGTTGCTAGGAGACAATTTGAATGCGAGGTGGGCTACCCATCCATCCATCCTTAGAACCCTGCTCAGAATCATTGGCCTGGAGCCAAACAACAGGTCTCAATTGTCCTGCAGAAGACTCTCTGCAGTTTGGAGCTTCTCACAACTCCCATCGTGGGAAAATCCGCATGGCCTCGTGATCCCCCCCCCCATTCATGAAGGGGCCATCAGGGACAGAAACTCCAACCTGAGCGATCGTCTGATCCTCGCCCTGACTTCAGATGCATGAGATCTCGATTCAGGACTGTAGGTTGTGCCTGCCATGGCCTCACCCAGAAACCTAAGCCTAGCTTGTGTTCTCAAACTTTTGTCGTCAGACTACTGGCCCACAAGCCCTCCAGTTTGGCAATCCAGAACTACAATGCAGCACTCTGCCTGCCCTCCAGATAAAAAACATTGTCCTCTGGGGCTACCCAGTAACCCCAAATGAGGATCAACCTGCACCGACCTTGGCTGTACCGCAAATACATAGGCTGACCAGGGCACTAATGCCCTTTCTGACACAGCCTGAGCCTGGACTCCCTGGCCCATCCCAGACAGCTGACCGCACACTGAGCACATCGAGCCGCCATGGCCTTAGGTCGTCATCTCTTCCCAACCTCGGATTTCAGGCTTTAGATTCTAGTCCTTACCTCCAATCACTGCTCAGGGTTGAACGGGATGCAGAAATCAGAACTCCTTCCCAATGGCAAGATACCTTGTGGTTGGCATGTTGTCCAACTTTCAGTGTTGTTGAATCCAGTGTTGCCCATGAGGCCCCGCCATGCTCGGAGGCTACATTGGTCACAAACACACATTGTGACCCTCAGCCTGACCAAAGTCCTCAATTAAGGCCTCTCAGTGGCTGGATGAAGAGATAGCATATTGGGCTTGCCATGCCCCTAGTCCCCAATTTTGAACCATAGTTCTGGTGGTCCCTTCAGTCTTCCCCACGGCTTTGCTTTGGAATTCCTCTTTTCGTGGGACACCTGAGGTAACAAAACTGAAAGGAGTCCTCCCATCCCACAGTTTGACGACAATAAATTGGGAATCGGGCGAAATCCTCATAGAGGTAGATTTGTCCATGGCCCATGTAGCATCCCCGACATTCTACGGCCATTGCTGTTACAAATTCCAGAGACAAAAGCCTGAGCAAGCGCCTCAGACTCGCTCTATATTCAAATCTTCATGAGTTCTTCTCATTGTTTGTATATTGGGCCTGCCATACCGACGTCCCCAAAAAAAAACTGAGTTTGTGTATCGGAATCACAATCAGAACTCTGCCTTCCACATGGCTGTAATGCTTGTTCTTCACATGGAGTCAGACCTTCACGTGGGGAACCCTTCATGGCCCCTGATGCCACGCCAAAATATGAGTGCTGCTTGGGCACAAATTCACACTGTTACCCTAGCATGAGCCCCATGTCAAAGAAAGGCCTGTCAGTTTCGGGACGAAGATTCTGCATATAGTCCCTGCCATGCCCATAGGCACCCAGGACTAACTAGATGGTGTGTATTCCAGTTGAAGGAACCCACTGCTGTGCTCTAGAGTCCCTCTCCTGGGGGGTCCTTTCTGGCAGAAAACAGTACTCTTCACTTCCCACAGAATGAACCCAAACACTTGGGAGCTTGGACAATCCCCCGAGAGGAAGGCTCTTCCTCGGCCCCTGAGGCAACCCCTACCCTGACCGGACACTGTGAACGCAACACCCAGAGAAAAAGCCTGAGCAATTGCCTCCCATTTGCCCTCCTTTGATATCCAGAGAATCTCCCCTCACGGACTGGAGATCAGGCCTGCCATTACCTTGGCCCCATCCTGAGCCAAGTTTGCTTTTTCAGACATCCGTCCCCAAAGCCCTGGCAAACACAGCCTCTAGGCTGGGTCCTCTGGAGCCATACAACAGGACTGTGCCTGCTCTCTCCTGGGAAACTGTGTCCATTCCTTTGGACACACACCTCCAGAATATGAGAAACCTCAAGGCCCCCGAGGACATCCCACTACTGGGAGCCTCCCTGGACACACAGGGGAATTCCGACACAAGCTGAGCAGCTACCTCCACGAAGGCATGCACACAGATGTCAACAGAGATAGAAGGTTGAGCCGGAGAGGCCCTTAGGCTTGCTTTGGGTTCCAGGTGTTACTCCTCAGAGGCTTTGGTTCGAAGAACAGGATATGGGGCTTTCCTGAGGCACTGAACAGAACTCCTCTCGTCTCCACATGGGGAGCTTTCTTACTGGGGATGTATCAAACCCTTCAGGTAGTGCCCAAGCAGCACTTGAGTGCTGATTGGGAACAAATTCACACTGTGACCCTAGCATGAGCCCCATGTCAAAGAAAGGCCTGTCAGGGCCTGGGCAAAGAGCCCGCATATGGGGCTTGCCAAGCCGCTATGCACCCAATCCTCACCAGGGTTTGAGATTTCCAGTCGCCCCGCCCGTACCTGGGACTCTGATCTGGAATCCCTTTCTTGGAGAGACACATGAGCCAGACAACACGACTCCACCCTTCCCACAAAATGACCCCAATCTTGGAAGATGGGACAAATCTTCAGAGAGGGATACTCGTCCACAGTCCCTGAGGCCACCCCTCAAAACCACGGCTATCCCGGACACAGCATCCAGAGACAAAAGCCTGAAGGAACGCCTCCCACTCGCCCTTGTTTCAGAGGCCCAGGAGTTCCCTCTCGGGCTGTACCTCCGGCCTGCCATACCCTATGCACCACTCATAAGCGGACTTTGTGTTTTCAGACTTCTGTGCCCACAGCCTGGACCCACACACCTCCAGGCTAGGGCCGATGGAGCCACAGCGAAAGTTTGTGCCTGCCCTCTCCAAGGAAAGTGTGCCAAATCCATTGACCACAACCCTACAGGTTAGGGAAAAGCTCCAAGGCCCCTGAGGACATCAATAGTGTAGGCCACCCTGGACTAAGAGGGGCTCTCTGACACCAGCGGAGCAACTATCTTCACTTAGACTCTCAGAAAGTGTCCCCAGAGACAGAAGGTTGAAATGGACAGGCCCCTAGGCCCTAATATGAACCTTAGCTTTGTTTCCATGTGTCCGTTCTCAGAGGTCTGTTTTCGTAGACCAGCACATGGGGCTTTTCTGAGGCACCAAACCAAGGATCTCTCGTCTCCAAATGGGCAGCTTTCTTACTGGGGATGTATCAAACCCTTCAGGTAAAAGAGTTCCGCAGGGCCACTGAACAACCAGCACATTCCAAGGTCTCCATGGACCCAAACACACATTATGACGCATCCTCAGGAGAGGCCATTTCAACTCAGCCCCCTGGGTCGCGTGTTCCAGAGGCCCCAGATCAAACATATCTTATCGCTAATGGCCAATTGGAATGCGAGGCATGCTGTACAGGGATCCATCCTTCGAACCCTGCTCTCCAGTCCTTCCATATGGTATGTCCTGGAGCCATGCAACAGGACTCGAATGTCCCGAAGAAGGAAACCTTGTGGTTTGGGGCAACCTCCAAACTCAGCTTGGGAAAAATTCCTTGGCCTCATGAGGCCCCCGCTTCATGAAGGTGCCATCATGGACACATACTCCAGCCTCAGCCAACGTCTGATCCTCAGCCTGACTTCAGATGCAGGAGATTTTGATTCAGCCTCTGCAGAATGGGCCTGCTCTGCCCTTGGCTCCAATCCTCACCCTAGCTTGTGTTTTCAGACTTCCGTCCTCTCACTCCAGGCCCACAAGCCCTCCCTACTGGGAATTCTGGGGCCACAATGAAGCACTCTGCCTGCCTCCCAGGAGAAAATCATTGTCTATGGTGCTGCCCAGAAACCCCAAATGAGGATCAAACTGCTTGGCCCTCGGCAACACCCCAATTGCATAGGCTACCTTAAACACTGATGCTCTGAGGCAAATAGCCTGAGCCCAGACCTTCCAACAGACACCGACACAGCTGGCTGCACACCCAGCACATTGGACCCGCCACTGCCTTAGGCCACCATCTATTTCCAACCTGGGTTTTCATTCATCGGAACCTAGACCTTATATCCAATCCCTGCACAGGGGGGACCCCCTCTGATGCACACAAGTCAGAACCCCTCCTACCCCATGGCAAGAAACCTTGCTGCTGGCAGTGAGTCAAACCTTCAGTGTTGGAGAAAACGGCATGACCCATGAGGCCACGCACATGCGTGAGGGCCGCCTTGGGCACAAACACACATTGTGACCCTCAGCGTGAGTACCTTATTCAAGTAACGCCTCTCAGTGACTGGACCAAGAGCCCGCATATGTGGTTTGCCATGCCCATAGGAACCCAGGACTAAATAGATGGTGTGTATTCCAGTTGAGGGAACCCACTGCTGTGCTCTAGAGTCCCTCTCCTGGGGGGTCCCCTGTGGCAGAAAACAGTACTCTTCATTCCCACAGAATGAACACAAACACTTGGGAGCTTGGACAATCCCCCGAGAGGAAGGCTCTTCCTCGGCCTCTGAGACAACCCCTACCCTGACCGGACACTGTAAATCCTGAGTGACTGCCTCCCACTTGCCCTACTTTGATTTCCAGAAGATCTCCCCTCACGGACTGGAGATCAGGCCTGCCATTACATTGGCCACTAGCTGAGCCAAGTTTGCTTTTTCAGACATCTGTCCCCACAGCCCTGGCAAACACAGCCTCTAGGCTGGGTCCTCTGGAGCCATACCACAGGACCGTGCCTGCTCTCTCCTGGGAAACTGTGTCCATCCTTTGGCCACACACCTCCAGAATATGAGAAACCTCAAGGCCCCGGAGGACATCCCACTACTGGGAGCCTCCCTGGACACACAGGGGCATTCGGACACAAGCTGAGCAGCTACCTCCACGAAGGCATGCAAACAGATGTCAACAGAGATAGAAGGTTGAGCCGGACAGGCCCTTAGGCCATAATCTCAACTCTTGCTTTGGGTTCCAGGTGTTACTCCTCAGAGGCTTTGGTTCAAAGAACAGGATATGGGGCTTTCCTGAGGCACTGAACAGAACTCCTCTCATCTCCACATGGGAAGCTTCCTTGTTGGAGCTGTGTCAAACACCTCAGTTTGGAAAACCCTGCAGAGTTCCTGAGCCAACTCCACATTCCAAGGTCTCCCAGGCCACCAAGCCTCAGTAGGACTCATCTTCAGGAGAGTCCATTTCAACTCTCCCCTCTGGGTAGCTCACTCAGGAGCCTGCAGATTGAGCCTGCCTTGTCCTGACTAAAGAGAGGGAATATGAGGTGGCGTTCCCAGGCATCCATGCTTAGACATCTGCTCTCGAGTCTTTCCGTATGGGGCCTCCTGGAACCATCCAATAGAACTCGACTGTCGTGCAGAAGGAAACCTTGAGGTTTGGAGTAGTTCACAAATCCCATCGTAGGCAAACCTCCCTGGCTTCATGAAGCCCCCACACCCTTCAGGAAGAGGCCATGCTGGACAAAAACTCTAGCCTGAGGCACGTCTCATAGTTGACATGACCTCAGTGAAGGAGATCTCGATTCAGCCTCTGCAGACTGGCCCTGCCTTGCCCTCGGTCCCAAACCTCATGCTAGCTTGTGTTTTCAGACTTCCTTCCTCACACTCCTGGCAAACAAGCCCTCCGGATTAGGAACTCCAGAACCACAGCCCAGCCCAGTGTCTGCCCAAAGGAAGAAAAACGTTTCCCTGTGGGGCTCTCCAGAAAACCCAGATGAGGATCAACCTGCTCGGGCCTCGACGGTACCCGAACTGGATAGGATGCTCTGGGCACTCATGCTCTGTCTGACACAGCCTGAAGCCAGACGTCCAGACAGACAAGGAGACAGATGGCCGCACACCCAGCACTTCGGACACGCCATGGTCTTATGCCGTCACCTCTTCCTAACCTTGGTTTTCAGATATCTGAACCTAGACATTATATCAATTCTCCACACAGCTGGGTATAGCAAGCACAAAACAGAACTCCTCCTTCCCCATGGCTGTCAAGCTTGCTCTTGGCATGCAGTCACACCTTCAGGGTGGGAGAATCCTTCATGGCCCCTGATGCCACGCCCAAACTTGAGTGCTGCTTGGGCACAAATTCACACTGTGACCCTCAGCATGAGCCCCATGTCAAAGAAAGGCCTGTCAGGGCCTGGACCAAGTGCCCGCATATGGGGCTTGCCAAGCCCCTATGCACCCAATCCTCACCAGTGTTTGAGTTTTCCAGTCGCCCCGCCCGTACCTGGGGTTCTGCTCTGGAATCCCTTTCTTGGAGAGACCCATGAGCCAGACAACACGACTCCACCCTTCCCACAAAATGACCCCAAACTCTTGGGAGCTGGGACAAATCCCCAGAGAGGGATACTCGTCCACAGTCCCTGAGGCCACCCCTCCGATCCACAGCTATCCAGGACACAACATTCAGAGACAAAAGCCTGAAGGAACGCCACCCACTCGCCCTTGTTTCAGAGGCCCAGGAGCTCCCTCTTGGGCTGTACCTCCGGCCTGCCATACCCTAGGCGCCACTCATAAGCTGACTTTGTGTTTTCAGACTTCTGTGCCCACAGCCTGGACCCACACACCTCCAGGCTAGGGCCTCTGGAGCCACAGCGAAAGATTGTGCCTGCCCTCTCCAAAAAAAGTGTGCCCAATCCATTGACCACAAACCTACAGTTTAGGGAAAAGCTCCAAGGCCCTGAGGCCATCAATAGTGTAAGCCACCCTGGACTAAGAGGGGCTCTCTGACACCAGCGGAGCAACTATCTCAACTTAGACTCTCAGACAGTGTCCCCAGAGACAGAAGGTTGAAATGGACAGGCCCCCAGGCCCTAATCTGAACCTTAGCTTTGGTTTCCATGTGTCCATCCTCAGAGGACTGTTTTCATAGACCAGCACACGGGGCTTTTCCGAGGCACCAAACCAAACCTCTCTCTCCACATGGGCAGCTTTCTTACTGGGGATGTATCAAACCATTCAGGTAGGAGAGTTCCACAGTGCCACTGAACAACCAGCACATTCCAAGGTCTCCATGGACCCAAACGCACATTATGACGCATCCTCAGGAGAGGCCATTTCAACTCAGCCCCCTGGGTAGCGTGCCCCAGAGGCAGCAGGTCCAACATATCTTTTCGCTAATGGCCAATGGGAATGCGAGGCATGCTGTTTAGGGATCCAGCCTTCGAACCCTGCTCTCCAGTCCTTCCGTATGGTATGTCCTGGAGCCATGCAACAGGACCTGAATGTCCCACAGAAGGAAACCTTGTGGTTTGGGGCAACTTCCAAACTCAGCGTGGGAAAACTTCCTTGGCCTCATGAGGCCCCCGCTTCATGAAGGTGCCATCATGGACACATACTCCAGCCTCAGCCAACGTCTGATCCTCAGCCTGGCTTCAGATGCAGGAGATTTTGATTCAGCCTCTGCAGAGTGGGTCTGCTCTGCCCTTGGCTCCAATCCTCACCCTAGCTTGTGTTTTCAGACTTCGTTCCTCTCACTCCTGGCCCCCAAGCCCTCCCTACTGGGAATTATGGGGCCACAAAGAAGCACTCTGCCTGCCTCCCAGGAGAAAAACATTGTCTATGGTGCTGCCCAGAAACCCCAAATGAGGATCAAACTGCTTGGCCCTCGGCAACACCCCAATTGCATAGGCTACCTTAAACACTGATGCTCTGTGGCAAATAGCCTGAGCGCAGACCTTCCAACAGACACCGACACAGCTGGCTGCACACCCAGCATATTGGACCCGCCACTGCCTTAGGCCACCATCCATTCCAAACCTGGGTTTTCAGTCATCGGAACCTAGACCTTATCTCCAATCCCTGCACAGGGGGGAACCTGATGCACAAGTCAGAACCCCTCCTTCCCCATGGCAAGAAAACTTGCTGCTGGCAGTGAGTCAAACCTTCAGTGTAGGAGAAAACGGCAAGGCCCATGAGGCAACGCCCAAGCGTTAGGGCCGCCTTGGGCACAAACACACATTGTGACCCTCAGCGTGAGTACCTTATTCAAGTAACGCCTCTCAGTGACTGGACCAAGAGCCCGCATATGTGGCTTACCATGCCCATAGGCACCCAGGATTAACTAGATGGTATGTATTCCAGTTGAGGGAACCCACTGCTGTGCTCTAGAGTCCCTCTCCTGGGGGTCCCCTGTGGCAGAAAACAGTACTCTTCCCTTCCCACAGAATGAATCCAAACACTTGGGAGCTTGCACAATCCCCCGAGAGGAAGGCTCTTCCTCGGCCTCTGAGACAACCCCTACCCTGACCGGACACTGTGAACGCAACACCCAGAGACAAAATCCTGAGTGACTGCCTCCCACTTGCCCTCCTTTGATATCCAGAGGATCTCCCCTTACAGACTGGAGATCAGTCCTGCCATTACCTTGGCCACTAGCTGAGCCAAGTTTGCTTTTTCAGACATCTGTCCCCACAGCCCTGGCAAACACAGCCTCTAGGCTGGGTCCTCTGGAGCAATACCACAGGACCGTGCTGTTCTCTCCTTGGAAACTGTGTCCATTCCTATGGACAAACACCTCCAGAATATGAGAAACCTCAAAGCCCCCGAGGACATCCCACTACTGGGAGCCTCCCTGGACACACAGGGGCATTCCGACACAAGCTGAGCAGCTACCTCCACGAAGGCATGCCCACAGATGTCAACAGAGATAGAAGGTTGAGCCGGACAGGCTCTTAGGCCGTAATCTCAACTCTTGCTTTGGGTTCCAGGTGTTACTCCTCAGAGGCTTTGGTTCGAAGAACAGGATATGGGGCTTTCCTGAGGCACTGAACAGAACTCCTCTCGTCTTCACATGGGAAGCTTCCTTGTTGATGCTGTGTCAAACACCTCAGTTTGGAAAACCCTGCAGAGTCCCTGAGCCACCTCCACATTCCAAGGTCTCCCAGGCCACCAAGCCACAGTAGGACTCATCTTCAGGAGAGTCCATTTCAACTCTCCCCTCTGGGTATCTCACCCAGGAGCCTGCAGATTGAGCCTGCCTTGTCCTGACTAAAGAGTGGGAATATGAGGTGGCGTTCCCAGGCATCCATGCTTAGACACCTGCTCTCGAGTCTTTCCGTATGGGGCCTCCTGGAATCATCCAATAGGACTCGTTTGTCGTGCAGAAGGAAACCTTGAGGTTTGGAGTAATTCACAAATCCCATCGTAGGCACACCTCCTTGGCCTAAAGAAGCCCTCACCCTTCAGGAAGAGGCCATGCTGGACAAAAACTCTAGCCTGAGGCACGTCTCATAGTTGACATGACCTCAGTGCAGGAGATCTCGATTCAGCCTCTGCAGAGTGGGCCTACCGTGCCCTCGGTCCCAAACCTCACGCTACCTTGTGTTTTCAGACTTCCTTCCTCACACTCCTGGCTAACAAGCCCTCCGGACCAGAAAGTCCAGAACCAAAACCCAGCCCAGTGTCTGCCCAAAGGAAGAAAAACGTTTCCCTGTGGGGCTCTCCAGAAAACCCAGATGAGGATCAACCTGCTCGGGCCTCGACGGTACCCGAACTGGATAGGATGCTCTGGGCACTCATGCTCTGTCTGACACAGCCTGAAGCCAGACGTCCAGACAGACAAGGAGACAGATGGCCGCACACCCAGCACTTCGGACACGCCATGGTCTTATGCCGTCACCTCTTCCTAACCTTGGTTTTCAGATATCTGAACCTAGACATTATATCAATTCTCCACACACCTGGGTATCGCAAGCACAAAACAGAACTCCTCCTTCCCCATGGCTGTCAAGCTTGCTCTTGGCATGGAGTCACACCTTCAGGGTGGGAGAAACCTTCATGGCCCCTGATGCCACGCCCAAACTTGAGTGCTGCTTGGGCACAAATTCACACTGTGACCCTCAGCATGAGCCCCATGTCAAAGAAAGGCCTGTCAGGACCTGGACCAAGAGCCCGCATATGGGGCTTGCCAAGCCCCTATGCACCAAATCCTCACCAGTGTTTGAGTTTTCCAGTCGCCCCACCTGTACCTGGGCTCTGCTCTGGAATCCCTTTCTTGGAGAGACACATGAGCCAGACAACACGACTCCACCCTTCCCTCAAAATGACCCCAAACTCTTGGGAGCTGGGACAAATCCCCAGAGAGGGATACTCGTCCACAGTCCCTGAGGTTACCGCTCCAATCCACGGCTATCCCGGACACAACATCCAGAGACAAAAGCCTGAAGGAACGCCTCCCACTCGCCCTTGTTTCAGAGGCCCAGGAGTTCCCTCTCGGGCTGTACATCCGGCCTGTCATACCCTAGGCGCCACTCATAAGATGACTTTGTGTTTTCAGACTTCTGTGCCCACAGCCTGGACCCACACAACCTCCAGGCTAGGGCCTCTGAAGCCACAGCGAAAGATTGTGCCGGCCCTCTCTAAGGAAAGTGTGTCCAATCCATTGACCACAACCCTACAGGTTATGGAAAAGCTCCAAGGCCCCTGAGGCCATCAATAGGTAGGCCACCCTGGACTAAGAGGGGCTCTCTGACACCAGCGGAGCAACTATCTCCACTTAGACTCTCAGACAGTGTCCCCAGAGACAGAAGGTTGAAATGGACAGGCCCCCAGGCCCTAATATGAACTTTAGCTTTGTTTCCATGTGTCCGTTCTCAGAGGTCTGTTTTCGTAGACCAGCACATGGGGCTTTTCTGAGGCACCAAACCAAGCATCTCTCGTCTCCACATGGGCAGCTTTCTTACTGGGGATGTATCAAACCCTTCAGGTAGGAGAGTTCCGCAAGGCCACCGAACAACCAGCACATTCCAAGGTCTCCATGGACCCAAACGCACATTATGACGCATCCTCATGAGAGGCCATTTCAACTCAGCCCCCTGGGTAGCGTGACCCAGAGGCAGCAGATCAAACATATCTTGTCGCTAATGGCCAATTGGAATGCGAGGAATGCTGTACACGGATCCATCCTTCGAACCCTGCTCTCCAGTCCTTCCATATGGTATGTCCTGGAGCCATGCAACAGGACTCAAATGTCCCACAGAAGGAAACCTTGTGGTTTGGGGCAACCTCCAAACTCAGCGTGGGAAAACTTCCTTGGCCTCATGAGGCCCCCGCTTCATGAAGGTGCCATCATGGACACATACTCCAGCCTCAGCCAACTTCTGATCCTCAGCCTGACTTCAGATGCAGGAAATTTTGATTCAGCCTCTGCAGAGTGGGCCTGCTCTGCCCTTGGCTCCAATACTCACCCTAGCTTGTGTTTTCAGACTTCCGTCCTCACACTCCAGGCCCACAAACCCTCCCTACTGGGAATTCTGGGGCCACACTGAAGCACTCTGCCTGCCTCCGAGGAGAAAAACATTGTCTATGGTGCTGCCAAGAAACCCCAAATGAGGATCAAACTGCTTGGCCCTCGGCAACACCCCAATTGCATAGGCTACCTTAAACACTGATGCTCTGTCGCAAATAGCCTGAGCCCAGACCTTCCAACAGACACCGACACAGCTGGCTGCACTCCTAAGACATTGGACCCGCCACTGCCTTAGGCCACCATGCATTCCCAATCTGGGTTTTCAGTCATCGGATCCTAGACCTTATCTCCAATCCCTGCACAGGGGGGAACCTGATGCACAAATCAGAACCCCTCCTTCCCCATGGCAAGAAAACTTGCTGCTGGCAGTGAGTCAAACCTTCAGTGTAGGAAAAACGACATGGCCCATGAGGCAACGCCCAAGCGTTAGGGCCGCCTTGGGCACAAACACACATTGTGACCCTCAGCGTGAGTACCTTATTCAAGTAACGCCTCTCAGTGACTGGACCAAGAGCCCGCATATGTGGCTTGCCATGCCCATAGGCACCCAGGACTAACTAGATGGTGTGTATTCCAGTTGAGGGAACCCACTGCTGTGCTCTAGAGTCCCTCTCCTGGGGGGTCCCCTGTGGCAGAAAACAGTACTCTTCCCTTCCCACAGAATGAACCCAAACACTTGGGAGCTTGGACAATCCCCCGAGAGGAAGGCTCTTCCTCGGTCTCTGAGACAACCCCTACCCTGACCGGACACTGTGAACGCAACACCCAGAGACAAAATCCTGAGTGACTGCCTCCCACTTGCCCTCCTTTGATAACCAGAGGATCTCCCCTCACGGACTGGAGATCAGTCCTGCCATTACCTTGGCCACTAGCTGAGCCAAGTTTGCTTTTTCAGACATCTGTCCCCACAGCCCTGGCAAACACAGCCTCTAGGCTGGGTCCTCTGGAGCCATACCACAGGACCGTGCCTGCTCTCTCCTGGGAAACTGTGTCCATTCCTTTGGACACACACCTCCAGAATATGAGAAACCTCAAGGCCCCCGAGGACATCCCACTACTGGGAGGCTACCTGGACACACAGGGGCATTCGGACACAAGCTGAGCAGCTACCTCCACGAAGGCATGCAAACAGATGTCAACAGAGATAGAAGGTTGAGCCGGACAGGCCCTTAGGCCGTAATCTCAACTCTTGCTTTGGGTTCCAGGTGTCACTCCTCAGAGGCTTTGGTTCGAAGAACAGGATATGGGGCTTTCCTGAGGCACTGAACAGAACTCCTCTCGTCTCCACATGGGAAGCTTCCCTGTTGGAGCTGTGTCAAACACCTCAGTTTGGAGAACCCTGCAGAGTCCCTGAGCCACCTCCACATTCCAAGGTCTCCCAGGCCACCAAGCCACAGTAGGACTCATTTTCAGGAGAGTCCATTTCAACTCTCCCCGCTGGGTAGCTCACCCAGGAGCCTGCAGATTGAGCCTGCCTTGTCCTGACTAAAGAGTGGGAATATGAAGTGGCGTTCCCAGGCATCCATGCTTAGACACCTGCTCTCGAGTCTTTCCGTATGGGGCCTCCTGGAACCATCCAATAGGACTCGAATGTCGTGCAGAAGGAAAGCTTTAGGTTTGGAGTAGTTCACAAATCCCATCGTAGGCAAACCTCCCTGGCTTCATGAAGCCCCCACACCCTTCAGGAAGAGGCCATGCTGGACAAAAACTCTAGCCTGAGGCACGTCTCATAGTTGACATGACCTCAGTGCAGGAGATCTCGATTCAGCCTCTGCAGAGAGGCCCTGCCATGCCCTCGGTCCCAAACCTCACGCTAGCTTTTGTTTTCAGACTTCCTTCCTCACACTCCTGGCAAACAAGCCCTACGGACTACGAACTCCAGAACCACAACCCAGCCCAGTGTCTGCCCAATGGAAGAAAAACGCTTCCCTGTGGGGCTCTCCAGAAAACCCAGATGAGGATCAACCTATTCGGGCCTCGAAGGTCCCCGAAGTGGATATGCTGCTCTGGGCACTCATGCTCTGTCTGACACAGCCTGAAGCCAGACGTCCAGACAGACAAGGAGACAGCTGGCCGCACACCCAGCACTTCGGACACACCATGGTCTTATGCCGTCACCTCTTCCTAACCTTGGTTTTCAGATATCTGAACCTAGACATTATATCAATTCTCCACACAGCTGGGTATCGCAAGCACAAAACAGAACTCCTCCTTCCCCATGGCTGTCAAGCTTGCTCTTGGCATGCAGTCACACCTTCAGGGTGGGAGAAACCTTCATGGCCCCCGATGCCACGCCCAAACTTGAGTGCTGCTTGGGCACAAATTCACACTGTGACCCTCAGCATGAGCCCCATGTCAAAGAAAGGCCTGTCAGGACCTGGACCAAGAGCCCGCATATGGGGCTTGCCAAGCCCCTATGCACCCAATCCTCACCAGTGTTTGAGTTTTCCAGTCGCCCCACCTGTACCTGGGCTCTGCTCTGGAATCCCATTCTTGGAGAGACACATGAGCCAGACAACACGACTCCACCCTTCCCACAAAATGACCCCAAACTCATGAGGCCCCCGCTTCATGAAGGTGCCATCATGGACACATACTCCAGCCTCAGCCAACTTCTGATCCTCATCCTGACTTCAGATGCAGGAGATTTTGATTCAGCCTCTGCCGATTGGGCCTGCTCTGCCCTTGGCTCCAATCCTCACCCTAGCTTGTGTTTTCAGACTTCCGTCCTCACACTCCTGGCCCACAAACCCTCCCTACTGGGAATTCTGGGGCCACACTGAAGCACTCTGCCTGCCTCCCAGGAGAAAAACATTGTCTATGGCGCTGCCCAGAAACCCCAAATGAGGATCAAACTGCTTGGCCCTCGGCAACACCCCAATTGCATAGGCTACCTTAAACACTGATGCTCTGTCACAAATAGCCTGAGCCCAGACCTTCCAACAGACACCGACACAGCTGGCTGCACACCCAGCACATTGGACCCGCCACTGCCTTAGGCCACCATCCATTCCCAACCTGGGTTTTCAGTCATCGGAACCTAGACCTTATCTCCAATCCCTGCACAGGGGGAACCTGATGCACAAGTCAGAACCCCTCCTTCCCCATGGCAAGAAACCTTGCTGCTGGCCGTGAGTCAAACCTTCAGTGTAGGAGAAAACGGCAAACCTGCCGGGCCTCATGAAGCCCCCCATATCCTTCAGGGAGAGGCCATCATGGACAAAAACTCTAGCTTGAAGCACGTCTCATAGTAGATATGACCGCAATGCAGGAGATCTTGATTAAGCCTCTGCAGAGTGGCCTGCCGTGCCCTCGGTCCCAAACCTCACGCTAGTTTGTGTTTTCAGACTTCCTTCCTCACACTCCTGGCAAACAATCCCTCCAGAGTAGGATTTTCAGAACCACAAGCCAGCCCAGTGACTGCCCACCGGTAGAAAACGTTTCCTTGTGGGGCTCTCCATAAAACCCAGATGAGGATCAACCTGCTCTTGCCTCGATGGCACTCAGATTTGATAGGCTGCTCTGGGCACTAATGCTCTGCCTTTCACAGCCTGATGCCAGACGTCCAGACAGGCAAGGAGACAGCTGGCCACACACCTAGCACTTCTGACATGCCTAGGTCTTATGCCGTTATCTCTTCCTAACCTTGGTTTTCAGATATCTAAACCCAGATATTATATCAATTCCCCACACAGTTGGGCATCTGAATCACAAATCAGAACTCCTTCTTCCCCATGGCTGTAAGGCTTGCTCTTGGCATGGAGTCACACCTTCAGGGTGGGAGAAACCTTCATTTCCCCTGAAACCACGCCCAAACTTGAGTGCTGCCTTGGGCACAAATTCACTCTGTGACCCTCAGCATGAGCCCAATATCAAAGAAAGGCCTGTCAGGGCCTTGACCAAGAGCCCGCGTATGGGGCGTGCCAAGCCCCTATACGCCCAATCCTCACCAGTGTTTGAGTTTTCCAGTCTCCCCCTTGTTCCTGGGGCTCTGCTCTGGAATCACTTTCTTGGAGAGACACATGAGCCAGACAACAGGACTCCACCCTTCCCACAAAATGACCCCAAACTCCTGTTAGCTGGGACAAATCCCCAGAGAGGGATACTTGTCCACAGTCACTGAGGCCACCCCCTACAATCTACGGCTATCCTGGACGCATCCAGAGACAAAAGCCTGAAGGAATCTCGCCCTTGATTCACAAGCCAAGGAGCTCACTCTCTATCTGTACATCCGGCCTGCCATACCCTCGGCGCCACTCATAAGCTGAGTTTGTGTTTTCAGACTTCTGTGCCCACAGCCTGGCCCCACACACCCTCCAGGCTAGGGCATCTGCAGCCACAGCGAAAGATTGTGCCTGCCCTCTCCAAGGAAAGTGTGCCCAATCCATTGACCACAACCCTACAGGTTAGGGAAAAGCTCCAAGGCCCCTGAGGCCATCCTGATAGTGTAGGCTGCCCTGGACTAAAAGGGGCACTCTGACACCAGCTGAGCCATTATCACCACTTAGACTCTCAGACAGTGTCCCCAGAGACAGAAGATTGAAATGGACAGGCCCTTAGGCCCTAATATGAACCTTAGCTTTAGTTTTCATGTGTCTGTCCTCAGAGGACTGGTTTCTTATACCAGCATATTAGGTTTTTCTGAGGCTCCAAACCAAACCTCTCTCGTCTCCACATGGAGTGCTTTCTTACTGGATCTGTATCAAACCCTTCTGGTCGGAGAATTCCGCAGGGCCACAGTACAACCATCACATTCCAAGGTCTCCATGGACAGAAACACACATTATTACGCATCCTCAGGAGAGGCCATTTCAACTCAGCCCGCTGGTTAGCTTGCCCCAGAGCCAGCAGATCAAACATATCTTGTCGTTAATGGCCAAAGGGAATGCGAGGCATGCTGTTCAGGGATCCATCCTTTGAACCCTCCTCTTCAGTCCTTCCGTATGGTATGTACTGGAGCCACTCAACAGGACTCGACTGTCTTGCAGAAGGAAACCTTGTGGTTTGTGGCAACCTCCAAACTCAGCGTGGGAAAATTTCCTTGGCCTCATGAGGCACCTGCTTCATGAAGGTGCTATCAAGGGCACAATTCAACCTCAGCCAACGTCTGATCCTCAGCCTGACTTCAGATGCATGAGATATCCTTTCAGCCTTTGCAGAGTGTGCCTGCTCCCTACCTCACCCTATCTTTTGTTTTCAGACTCTACCCTAGCACTCCTGGCCCAAAAGCCCTCATGATTGGGAATTCTGGTTCCAGAACGAAGCACTCTGCCTGCCCCCCAAAGAAA
Organism: Mustela nivalis; assembly: GCF_964662115.1. Classification (NCBI taxonomy): domain Eukaryota; kingdom Metazoa; phylum Chordata; class Mammalia; order Carnivora; family Mustelidae; genus Mustela; species Mustela nivalis. The sequence continues at coordinate 563,986 of NW_028136453.1, read as the reverse complement.
AACATTGTCTATGGCATTGCTCAGAAACCCCAAATGAAAATCAACCTGCTCAGCCCTCGGCAACACCCCAATTGCATAGGCTACCCTAAACACTATGCTCTGTCTTACATAGCCTGAGCCCAGACCTTGTGAGAGACATTGAGACAGTTGGCTTCACACCCAGCACATCGAACCTGCCATGGGTTAGGCCATTTCATCCCTTCCCATTGACCTGGGTGTCTTCCTGGAGGTATATTCTGAGGCTGTGTCAGACTATGCATTTTTTCTGGAGCTTCCTATGGAATTGGGGTGGTATTAGGGGCCTTGCAATTTTCTCTTAATCTGGTGGGTTGGGAAACTGAGACAGGCTGACATTCCTTGGGAGAGCTGGCCCAGTGCTGTTGTGTGTTCCTGGAGGCCCCATCCTGGAGGGCATATGGGTCAGGACTCTGGGTCCAAAGTCTTCAGACACAAACTCGGGTAAGAGTTAAGCTCGAGGTGATGGCAGACCCAATCTGCAGACCCTGAGCGAAGCATCTCCAGATATGAAATTCGGACGGCTGTGAGGCAGGAGCACAGTCTTTTCTGTCTGACTTGTTTGTCTATGATGGCCACGAAATGGAGGGGTGGCCTCATGGGTCCATGTGAGATTCTACCTCTCTGGGAATTCTGCTCGGCACCCAAGAGTTTGGTGTATTTCCGGGGGATGGGAGGAGCGCAGTTTTATGAGTCAGGGATCCCGTCCAAACAGCCATTCCAGAGATGGGTCCTGGGTTCTGGAGCCTGGATCACCGCAACAAGGCTTAGGATTTGGGCCTAGGGTCCTGCTCTATGTTTTCCTGGTACAGCTCCCGAGTGTTCTTGTTGGAAATGGGTCTCATTCTGAGGGTCACAATGCCTGTTTTTGCCCAGATGCCCATGCTGAGTGGGTGTGACCTCATGGGCTATGCACTTGGCTCCCACTCTGAGGGTTGGACTGCCATCTCAACATTCAGTTTTCCTGCCATGGGGAAGGAGGGGTACTTTTTTATGCTTCAGGTTCCCCCATGGGCAGGAATTTGAGCTAAGTTCTGGGACCGGTGCCTGAATACCCAGTTCACTTTGAGATGAGGTCCTCGGGCCAAGGCAGGACCCACCTGCAGAAAATGAGGCCTGCTTTCTGGGTGGCTGTCAGGAGCTCGGGCTCGAGCTGTGTCAGACAGAACATTCGTGGAGAGTTCGGCCTATGATATTGGGGTGCTTTTGAGAGCTGTGGAACTGGATCCTCATGGGGGATTTTTGCACAGACCCTTTCTTCACTTCTTCTATCTGGTGAGCAGGCAGATGGCTGCATTACGGCTCCAGAATATCCAAGTTGGAGGGTTTGCAGGCGAGGAGTGTGAGGACAGAAGTATGAAAACATAAGCTACGGTTACGCTCAGTGCTGAGCACATGTTTATTCCAATGTACAGCTGTTGTTTCGAGATCTCCAGCACCTGGGCGAGGGGAAGATGTCTGCTCACGCTGGAGTTTGTATCCATGATGGCCAACAAATGGTGGGGAGGCCTCAAGAATTCTTGGAGGTTTTTCCAAGCTGGAGCTTGTGAGCTGCTCCAAACATCAAGGTGTCCTACTAAGTGACAGCAGAAGTCTTCTTACAGGGCTCCAGGGTCCCCCATATGGAAGATTCGATAGCAATGCTCTCTGAATGGAGGCCTGGGAAGCCAATCTCGTGTTACCATTGCAGCTGAGGAACAGGGTAAGCTTGAACCAATGACACTGATTCCAAGTTCCAAGTGATATGCGTTGATGGAAGTTCTCAGTCTAACAGGTCCCAATGCTGCTTGGTGTCCAGGGAGACCTTAGAATGTGGTGGCGGCTCTCTGACCATTGAGGATTCTCTATCCTTAGGATTAGACCCAGTACCCAGGAGCCAGGTTTCCTTCTTGGGACAGGAGGTGTGCTCTTGTATGGCTCACGGACCACAGGTTGGACCATATGCTTGAATTTCCAGAACAGCCCTCTAGGGAGAGAGACCTCAAAACATAAGCTAGGGTTCTGATGAGGTTTTAGGGCCATGGAAGTTTCAATCTTCGGACTAAGTGCCATTGGCCTGCATGTCATCCTGGAGGTAGGTGCTGAGGCTGTGTCAGGCTGTGCACTTTTTCCAGAGTGGCCTATGATATTGGGGTGCAGTCAGGGGCCTTGCAGTTTTCTCCTAATCTGGACATTTTGGGAAACTGAGATGGGCAGGGTTTCCTCAGGAGAGCAGGGCCAGTGATGTCATGTGTTTTTCGAGGCCCCATCCTGGAGGTCATGTGTGTCAGGACTTTGGGACCAAAGACTTTAGACACAACCTCGGATAAGAGATAGGAGTGAGGTGATGGCAGTCCGAATCTGAAGACCCTGAGGGAAGCTCCTCGGGATTTGAAATTCAGGTGGCTGGGAGGGAGGAGCACAGGCTTTTCTGTCTGGATTTTGTGTCTAGGATGGCCACTAAATGGAGGGGTGACCTCATGTGTCCGTGGGATATTCTTCCACTCTGGTGATTCTGCTTGGCACCCAAGAGTTTGATTTCTTTCTGGGGAAGAGGAAAAGACTGTATTCCATCTCTGGGATCCTGTCCAAACAGGGATTCCAGAGATGGGTTCTGGGTCCAGACACTGGGAAAACTTAACCAAAGCTTCGATTTGGGATCCTGGTCCAGATCCCAAGGGGGATCTTTGGAAAGGGGTCTCATTCTGAGGGTCACAATGCCTATTTGTGCCCAGCTGCCCATCCTGTGTATGCATGGTCTCATGGACCATGCACCTGGTTCCCACTCAGGGTTGTACAGCCATCTCAACATTCAGTTTTCTGGCCATGGGGAAGGAGGAGCACTCTTTTGTGCTTCCGAGTCCCCTATGGGCAGGAATTTGAGCTAAGTCTGGGACAGGTACCTGAATATCCAGGTTGCTTCAAGATGATGGCCTCGGGCCAAGGTTGGACCCACCTGGAGGATATGGGGCCCACTATCTGGGTGGCTGACAGGAGGTCGGGGATCAGGCGGTGTCAGATAGACAATGTATGCAGAGGTCGGTCTATTATATTGGGGTGCCATTGAGGGCCGTGCAGGAGGATCCTCATGTGGGTTTCTACGAAGACCCATAGGGCACTTCTTTCTGGTGGGCAGGCAGAAAGCTGCACTGTGGCTTCAGAATTCCCAATATGAAGGGCTTGTAGGCGAGGAATGTGAAGACAGAAGTCTGAAAACACAAGCCAGTGATAAGCTCAGTGCCGACCACAGGACCATTCCATTGTGCAGTGGTTGTTTCGAGATTTCCAGCACCTGAGTATGGGCGAGGGTCAGATGTCTGCTCACGCTGGGTTTGCATCCATGATGGTCAACGAATTGTGGGGTGGCCTCAAGAATTCTTGGAGATTTTCCCAAGCAGGACCTTGTGAGCTGCTCCAAACAGCAAGGTGTCCTACTATGGGACAGGGGAAGTCCGCTTACAAGGCTCCAGGGTCCCCCATATAGAAAGATTCGACAGCAGAGGTCTCTGAATGGGGGCCTGGGAAGTCTTCCTTGCATGACCATTGCAGCTGAGGAACATGGCAGGCTTGATCTGCTGGTTTTTGTTCAAATTTCCAAGTGATCTAAGTTGACGGATGTTCTCAGTCTAATGAGTCACAATGCTGCTTGGTGTCCAGGGAGACCTTAGAATGTGGTGGTGAGGGTGCCTGGGTGGCTCAATGGGCTAAGCCGCTGCCTTCGGCTCAGGTCATGATCTCAGGGTCCTGGGATTGAGTCCCGCATCGGGCTCTCTGCTCAGCAGGGAGCCTGCTTCTTCCTCTCTCTCTCTCTGCCTTCCTCTATGCCTACTTGTGATCTCTGTCTGTCAAATAAATAAATAAAATCTATATATAAAAAAAAAAACAATGCGGTTGTGGGTCTGTGGCCATGCAGGATTTTCCTAACTGAGGGTTAGACCCAGTTCCCAGGAGCCAGGTTCCCTTCTCGGGACAGGAGGGGTTCTCTTGTATGGCTCAGGGACCACATGTCGGATCATATGTTGGATTTCAAGACCAGGCCTCTGGGCACAGAGGCCTGAATATCTAGGCTAGAGTTCTTATGAGGTTGTAGGGGCATGTCATCCTCAACCTTCGGACTTAGGGACTTTGACCTGTGAGTCTTCCTGGAGGTAGATGCTCAGGCTGTGTCAGACTGTGCATTTTTTCCAGAGTGGCCTATGAAATTGGGGTGGGCTCAGGGGCCTTGCAGGCTTTTCCTAATCTGGAGGGTTTGTGCAACTGAGACGGCAGAATTTCATCCAGAGATCAGGCCCAGTGATGTAGTGTGGTTCTGTCAGCCCCATCCTGCAGGGAATGTGGTTAAGGGCTCTGGGACCAAACTCTTCAGACACAAAATTGTGTATCAATTAGGAGGGAGGTGATGGCAGCCCCGATCTGCAGACGCTGAGGGCAGCTCCTCAGGATTTGAAATTCGTGTGGCTGGGAGGCAGGAGCAAAGGCTTTTCTGTCTGGATTGTGTCTAGGATGGCCTTGGAATGGTGGGGTGTCCTCATGTGTCCATGGAATATTCTACCTCTCTGGGTATTCTGCCCAGCACCCAAGAGTTTTGTGTCTCACTGGGAAGGAGAGAGCGTTGTTTACTGTTTCAGGGTTTCCGTCAACACAGGGATTCCAGAGATGGGTTATAGGTCCCTGTGCCTGGATAACCCTACAAAGGCTTAGTATTTGGGCCTAGAGGCTTGACTGCCTGGCTCTGTGGGGCTTTGGTTCAGCTCCCATGGAGACTTGTTGGAAATGGGTATCAGGGTAAGGGTCACAATGCCTGTTTGTGCCCAGATGCCCATCCTGAGTGGGCATTGGCTCTTGTTCCATGCAACTGGATCCCAATATGAGGGTTGGACCACCATATCAACATTTAATTTTCCTTCTATGAGGAAGGAGGAGTACTCTTTTGTGCTTCAGATTCCCCCATGCACAGTAATTTGAGCTATGTTCTGGGACTGGTACGTGAATAACCAGGTTGGTTTGAGATGAAGGACTCAGGTCAAGGCAGGTCACACCTGCCAGATATGGGTCCCGCTATCTAGGTGGCTACCAGGAGGTCGGGGCTCGAGCTGTGTCAGACAAAGCATTAGTTCACAAGGTGGCCTATGATATTGTGGTGCTATAGAGGGCTGTGCTGGTGGAACCTTATATGGAGTTTCACGCAGACCCATAGGGCACCTCTTTTTTCTGGTGGGCAGGCAGAAGGCATTGTGGCTCCCAAATTCCCAATATGGGGGACTTGAAGGCGAGGAGTGTGAGAACAGAAGGCAGAAAACACAATCTATGCTTAATCTCAGTGCCGAGAACATGGCCGTTCCAATGTGCAGTGGTTTTTTCGAGATCTCCAGCATCTGAGTACAGGCGAGGGTCAGATGTCTGCTCATGATAGAGTTTGTATCTATCGTGGCCAACAAATGAAATATACAGCACCTGAGTAAAGGTGGATTTCAGATGTTTACGCACACTGGAGTTTGTGTCTCTGATGACCGAATGGAGGAGTGGCATCAAGAGGCTGATGCATGTGAGATGCTCCAAACAGCAAGGTTGTTTTTTCTACTGGACAGTTAGAGTCTGGTATGTTTTCTGCAGGGCCCCCCATGTGAAAAGTATGGGTAGCAGAGCCCTTCCACATGGATGCCTGGAAAGCACACCTCCATTGACCAATGCAGCTGAGGAACATGCAGGTTCTTTACGGTGCTTCTGGGGCGAAGCACCAAGGTCTTGAGTTGACATGGAATCTCTTGAAGATGGGTTACAATGCTGGTTTTTTTTACCAGGTAGATCTTAGAATGTGTTGGTGGCTAAGATGCCTGCAAGATTCTCCTACCCTGAGGGTTTAACACAGGTCGAAGAGCACGGTTACCTTCTGGGGACAGGAGATGTAGTGTTTTGTGGCTCAGGGACCACATGCCGTATCATAAGTTCCTATTCAAGAACACGCCTCTGAAGACAGATGCCCGACAACCTAATCTAGGGTTCCAATGAGTCCCAGGGGCATGAGAGGTTCAATCTTCAGACTTAGGAAAGTTGACTTGGGTGTCTGCCAGGATGTAGGTGATCAGGGAGTTTCAGACTGCGCACTTATGTCCAGAGTAACCTCCAATATTGGGGTGGCCACAGGGGCCTTGAATGTTTCAACCAACTCTGGAGGGTTTGGTTAACTGACATGCACAATTTCCATGGGGATGGCAAGCACAGTCCTGTGGTGTGGCTCCAGAGACTCCACCCTGGAGGGCATGTGAGACATGGTTCTGGGAGGGAAGTCTGCAAACACAAACTCGGGTTAGGTTTAGTGGCTAGGTTATCGCAGGGCAATGTGTAGACCTGGAAGGCTACTCGTCAGGAACAGTAACTGGAATGACCCGAAGGTGGAAGCACAGGCTTTTATATCTGGATTGTGTGTCTAGGGTGACCTCAGAATGTAGCTGTGGCCTCATGGGTCTATGGGAGATTTTTCCTCTAAGGATACTGGCAGCTCCCAATATTTTGATGACTTTTTGAGATGGGAAGACTGCTATTTTCGATCTTAGGTGTGCCCCAAAACAGGGATTCCAGAGATGGGCTCTGGGTCTAGGCGCCTGGAAAATCCCACCAAGGGTTGGGATTTGGGCTTATGGGCAGACCAGGCCTGCAATGCAGGATCTTGGTGGTGCAACTGAGAGGGCTTGTTTGGAAGCATGCTCAGGCTGAGCATTACAATGCCTGTTTGTGCCCAGGGTGGCCCTCAGGAGTGGGCGTGGTCCCATTGTCCATTTTCTGGCTCCCACACTGAGGGATGGACACACATTCCAATGGCCAGGTTTCCAGCCATGGGGAAGGAGGAAATATCTATTGTGCTTCATGTTCCCCCATAGGCAGGGATTACAGCAAAGGTCTGGGGACAGATGCCTGAATACCAAGGATGCATAGAGATGACAGATTTGGGCCATGGCCGTTCTCACATGCTGGATATGGGCCCCGCTCTCTGGGTGGCTGACACGAGGTCTGGGCTCAGGCTGTGTCAGACACAGCACTAGTGGCCAGAGAAGTCTATATATTGGGGTACTCTCCAGGGCCGAGTAAATTGATCCTCATGTAGGGTTTCTGGCCAGACTCACGAAGCACTTCTTTCCGTGGGGCAGGCAGAATGCTGCCTTCTGGATCCAGAATTCCCTATCAAGAGGGTTTGGGGACAAATAGGGTGAGAATGCAATTGTAAACACCAGCTATGCTTAAATTGAGTGCCAAGCGGAAGTCAGTTTCAATGTGCAGCAGCTTATACGAGATATCCAGCACCTGAGTAAGGGCAGATGTCAGATATTTGCTCACACTTGAGTTTGTGTCTAGGATGATGACTAATGGAGGGGTGGCTTCAGGAGGCAATGGAGGATTACCCACGCATAAGATTCTGAGATGCTCCAAACAACAAGGTTTCCTTCTAATGGACAGGAGGAGTCTGTTTTTTTTTCCTCCAGGGTCCCTCAAGTGGAAGTTTGCGTAGCAGAGCCCTCCCGCATGGATGACTGGAAAGCACACGTCCAATGACCATTGCAGCTGAGGAACATGACAGGTTCGTTTTGGTGGTTCTGGTGCCAAGTACCAAGGCCTTGAGTTGACTTGGAATCTCCTACAGATGTGTCCCAAAACTGGTTTGTTACAAGGGAGTTCTTAGAATGTATTGGTGGCTATGGGCCACGCTGAGGGTTTGGCACAGGTCGATGTGCACAGTTTCCATCTTGGGAGAGGAGATGTTCTGTTTTGTGGCTCAGGGTACATATGTTGTATCCTGACTTGGTATTCAAGAACAGGCCTCTGAGGATTGATGCTTGCAACCTAATCTAGAGATCCAATGATGTCCTTGGTGCCCATCAGGTTCAATTTTCTTACTAAGGACCATTGATATGGTTGTCTGACTGGATGTAGGTGATCAGGGTGTTTCAGACTGTGCATTTGCATCCAGAGCCACTTCCAATATTGGGGTGAGCTCAGGGGCCTTGCAGGTTTCTCCTAACTTGGAGGCTTTGGGGAACTGTGATGGGCACAGTTTCCTTGGGGATGGCAGGCCCAGTCCTGTGGTAAGGCTTCAGAGACCACCTCCTTGAGGATATGAGAGCCATGGTTTTGGGAGGGAAGTCTGCAAACACAAATTTGGGTCAGGGATAGTGGCAAGGTGATCGTAGTTCCAATGCATAGACCTAGAAGGCATCACGTCAGGAACTGTAATTAGGGTGACTGAAAGCTTGTAGCACAGGCTTTTCTATCTGGATTGTGTGTCCAGGAAGGGCTCTGAATGTAGACGTGGTCTCATGGTTCAATGGGAGACTTTTCCTCTCTAACGATCCTGGTGGATCTCCATAGATTGGTGGTTTTTCAGAGAAGAAAAGAGTGCTCTTTTCCATCTTAGGGGTGCTCCAAAACAGGGAAGAATGCTGTTTTCCAACTTAGGCTTATGCCAAAACAGGGATTCCAGAGACGGGCTCTGGCTCTGGGTGCCCGGATATCCCACCAAGTGTTAGGATTTGGGCCTAGGGGCATCCCAGGCCTACAATGCAGGATCCTAATGGTGTAACAGAGAGGGCTTGTTTGAAAGCATGCTCAGGCTGAGGGTCATCATGCCTCTTTGTGCCCAGGGGGGCCCTCAGGAGAGGGCGTAGTCTCATTGGCCATATAGCTGGATCCCACTTTGAGGGTTGGACACCCATTGCAACAGCCAGGCTTCCTGCAATGGAAAGAGGAGTTCTCTATTGTGCTTCAGGTTCCCCCATTGGCAGGGTTACAGGAAAGGTCTGTGGAAAGTTGCCTTAATACCAAGGATGTGTACAGATGACAGGCTAAGAATTCCCAGGTAACAAAACAGCATTGTTACCCATGTTCATGACATTCCATGTAAAAATAAACCCTTAGTACTTCGCCCCAGAGCCACCAGAATGAACTTGCCATGTTCGTAAGCTGCAATGGTCAGTGGAGGTGTGGTTTCCAGGCAACCATACGGGGGTGCTCTGCTACACAAACTTTGCAATTGGCTGGGACCCTTGAGACAAAAAAACAGAATGCCCCTGTCCGGTAGAAGGAAACCTTCTGTTTGGAGCATCTCACAAGCCCCAGCGTGGGAAATCCTCCATTTCCTCTTGAAGCCACCACTCCATTTGTCAGTCATCATAGACACAAACTCCAGCATGAGCAAACATCTGACATCCGCCCTTATTCAGGTGATGGATTTCAATTCGATCGCTGCACACTGGAACTGCCTTTAGTTTGACTGAATTAAGCCATAGCTTGGGTTTACAATTCCATCCTCAGCCTACTGGTCCACAAGCCCTATTGTGAGGGAATTCTGGAGCTACAACACAATATTCTGCCTTCCCCATAGAAAGAAAAAACGCCTGGAGTGTCTGCCCAGAAACTCCATATGATGGTCAATCTTCTCGGTGCTAGACGCAACCCTGATTCATAGGCTGCCCTGGGCACTAGTGCTGTGTCTGACATAGCCGGAGCCAGGACCTAGTGTCAGCCACGGAGAGATCAGGGCCCATATCCAGCATGTGAGACCAGCTATGGCCCAAGTCTGTCTTCTCTTCTATTCTTGGTATTCAGGCATCTCTACCCACACCTTTGCTGAAATCCTTGCCATTGGGGGAACCTGAAGCACAATAGAGAACTCCTCCTTCCCCATGGAAGGTATTCTGACAGTTGGGATAGTTGCTCAACCCTCAAAGTGGAAGGCAGCTCCATGGCCAAGGAGACCATGTGCACTCATGATGGCTTCCCCGGGCACAAGCAGGCATTGTGACCTCAGCCTGAGCATGCTTTCAACCAAACGCTCTCAATTGCATCTCTGGGACCCCGAATTGCAGGCCTAGTACACACCTAGGCCCAAATCCTAACCCTAGTGGGATTTTACAGGGGCCCAGACACAGAGCCCATCTCTGGAATCCCTATTTTGGGGGACCCTTAAGATGGAAAACAGCACTCTTCCCTTCCCCGAGATAGTCACCAAACTCATGGTAGCCACCAGGATCCTTGAGTGGAAAAATCTGCCATAGACCCATGAGAACACACCTGCATTCCGAGGCCATCCTGGACATACAATCCAGATACATATCATGTGCTATCACCTTTGAGTCATCGGATTTACAGTTCCTGACGAGCTGCCTTCCAGGTCTATGCATTGGGCCTGCAATCACCTTGTCATTAACCTAAACTGAGTTTGTGTTTGCAGACTTCCTTCCTAAAACCATGGCTCACATGACCTCCAGGTTCTGGCATCTGAAGCCACACCACAAGACTGTGCCTGAGATCCTCAAGGAAACTGTGCCCATCACTTTTGCCCGATACCTTTAGATTAGGAGAAACCTGCAAGGCCCCTGAGCGCAGCCAAATAATGGAGGCCGCTCTGGGCACAAATGCACAGTCTGAGACACCCTGATCACCTCCATACAGGCAGACACCCAAGTCAATGCTCCTGAGTCAGAAGATTGAACCTGACATGCCCCGAGGACTTCACTGGCAAACTAGATTAGGTTTACAGGTATCTATCGTCAGAGGCCTGCTCTGGAATATCAACTTATGATAAAATATATAGTCCCTGAGCCACAGAACTGAATATGTCCTCCCCAAAAAGGAAGCCATGCTCCTGGAATTGTGTCATACCCTAAGGGTATTTGGATCCTGAATGGCCCCTTAGCAACCAGCACATTCTATGATATTCCTGGTAACAAACCATCATTGTGCCCCATCTTCATGAGACTCCATGTCAACTCAAGGTCTCGATATATTGCCCCAGAGCCACCAGAATGCACCTGCCATGTTCCTCAGCTGCAATGGTCAATGGAGGGGTGATTTCCAGGCATCCCTGTGGGGTTCTCTGCTACAAAACTTTCCACATGGAGAAACCAGAGAAAACAAACCAGACTTCTCCTGTCCGGTAGAAAGAAACTTTGCTATTTGGAGCATCTCACAAGCCCCAGCATGGGAAATCCTCCATGGCCTCTTGACGCCACCCTTCCATTTGTGGGTAATCACAGACACAAACTCCAGTGTGAGCAAACATCTGACATCCACCCTTACTCAGGTGCTGGATATTCGAAACGGCAGCTGCACAATGGAACTGCCTTTTGCTTTTCACTGAACTTAACCATAGCTTTGTATTACTATTCTATCCTCACCACACTGCTCCACAATATCTCTTGATAGGGAATTCTGGAGCCACAACGCAGTATTCTGCCTTCCACATAGAAAGAAGAAGGACCTGTTGAGTCTGCCCAGAAACTGCACATGAGGATCAATCTACTCAGACCACGAGGCAACCCTGATTAATAGATTTCCCTGACCACTAGTGCTGTGTCTGACAGAGTCTAAGCCCCGACCTCGTGTCAGCCACCCAGAGGTGAGGGCCCATATTTAGCATGAGAGATCGGCCATGGCCCTGGGCCATCATCTGTACCCATCCTTGGTATCCAGTCATCTGTCCCCCAAACTTTGCTGGAATTCCTGTCAATGGCGAACCTGAAACACAATAGAGAACACCTCCTTCCCCATGGCAGGAATATTGGCTGTTGGGATGGTTGTCCAACCCTCAGCGTGGGAGCCAGCTGCATGGCCAAGGAGACCATGCCCACTCCTGAGGGCCGACATGGGCACAGGCAGGCATGGTGATCCTCAGCCTGAGCATGTTTTCAAACAAACACTCTCAGTTGCTCCTCCAGTACCAGCATTGCAGGCCTGGTATGCCCCTAGGCCCAAATCCTAACCCTTGGTGGGATTTTCCAGGTGCCCAGACCCAGAGTCCGTCTCAGAATCCCTGTTTGGGGCACCCTTAAGATGGAAAACAGCACTCTTCCCTTCCCTGAGAAAGGCACCAAACTATTGGGAGCCGCCAGGATCCTTAGAGAGAAAAAATCTCCCATGGACCCATGAAAACAAACCTGCATTCCGAGGCCATCCTGTCCACACAATCCAGAGAGAAAAGTCTTTGCTACCGACTTCAAGTCATCCTATTTACATTTCCTGACGAGCTGACCTCCATGTCTATGCATTGGGCCTATGATCATCTCGACACTAACCCTAACCCCAGTTTGTGTTTGCCGACTTCTCTCCCAAAACCATGGCTTACATGCCCACCAAGATGTGGTCCCTCAAGCCACATCACAGGAAAGTTCCTGCCATCCCCAAGAAAACTGTGCCCATCAGGTTGTCCAAACCCTCCAGATTAGGAGAAACCTGCCAGGCCCCTGAACCCACCCCAATATTGGCGGTTGCTCTGGATGCAAACGTGCAGTCTGAAACACCCTGAGCACCTCCATCGAGGCAGAAAGCCAAGTCAATGGTTCTGAGTCAGATGATTGAACCTGACATGCCCCTAGGACTTCACTGGAACCCTAGATTGGGTCTTCAGACATCTGTTCTCAGAGTCCTGTTCTGGAATACCAAGTTATGATACAACATGTGGTCCCTGATTCCCACAACAGAACATCTCCTGTCTCCAGAAGGAAAATGTGCTCTTGGATCTATGTCCAACTTTCAGGGTAGATGGATCCTGCATGACCCATTAGCCCCAGCACCTTCTATGATCTCCCTGGTAACAAACCAGCATTGTGACCCAACTTCCTGAGACTTGATGCCAACTCAAGGTGTTGGTACTTTGCCCAAGAGCCATGAAACGAATCTGCCATGTTCCTCAGGTACAAAGGTCAATGGACGTGTGCTTTCTAGGCATCCAAGATGTAGTTCTCTGCTACACAAAAATTCCACATAGGGAACCCTAGAGCAAACAAATAAGACTGCTCCTGTCAGGTTGAAGGAAACCTTGGTTGTTTGGAGCATCTCACAAGCCCCAGCCTGGGAAGTCCTCCACATTCTCTTGATGCCAACCCTCCATTTGTTAGTCATCATAGACACAAATTCCAGCATGAGCAAACATCTGACATCTGCTCTTACTCAGGTGCTGGATATTCGAATCAGTCACGCACACTGGAAATACCTTTCACTTGACACTGTATTCTTGCATAGTTTGGGTTTACAATTTCATCCTCACCCTACTGGACTGCAAGTCCTCTTGAGAGGGAATTAGGGAGACAAAACGCAACATTCTGCCTTCCCCATAGAAAGAAGAAGGGCCTGGTGAGTCTGCCCAGAAACTCCCCATGAAGATCAATCTACTTGGCCCTCGAGGGAACCCCGATTTATACTTTGCGCTGGCCACTAGCGCTGTGTCTGAGAGAGCCTGAGCCCCAACCTCGTGTCAGCCACCCAGAGTGTGGGGCCCTTATCCAGCATGTGGGACTGGCCATGGCCCAGTCATCTCTACCCATCCTTGGTATTCCGGCAACTATCCCAGACCTTTGCTGGAATCCCTACCAGTGGGGGAACCTGAAGCACAATTGAGAACTCCTCCTTCCCCATGGCAGGAAGCCTGGCTGTTGCTATGGGTGCCCAACCCTCAGAATTAGAACCAGGTGCATGGCCAATGAGACAACGCCCAATCATAAGGGCCGCCTGGGCCAAAGCAGGCATTGTGTCCCTCAACCTTAGCATGAATTCAAACAAATGCTCTCAGTTGTTTCTGCAGGGTCCCGCATCGCAGGCCTGGTATGCCCTTAGGACCAAATCCTAACACTTCGTGGGATTTTCCATGCCAACATAACCAGAGCCCGTCTCTGGAATCTCTGTTTTGAAGCACCCCTATGATGGAAAACAGCAATCTTCCCATCCCTGAGAAAACTATTAGGAGCTGCCAGGATGTGTAGAGAAGAAAAATCTCCCAGGGCTCCATAAGACCACACCTTCATTCCGAGGCCATCCTGGACATACAATCCAGATACAAGAGATTGTGCTACCACCTTCGAATCACCTGGTTTACAGTTCCAGACGAGCTGCCCTACAGACCTATGCATTGGGCCTGTGATCACCTCGCCATTAACCCTACCCCAAGTTTGTGTTTGCAGACTTCTTTCCCAAAACCATGGCTCACATGCCCTCTATGATGGGTCTCTGTAGCCACACCACAGGAAAGATCCTGCTATCCCCAATGAAACTGTGTCCATCACAGTTGCCCAAACCCTCCAGATTAGGAGAGACCTGCAAGTCCCCTGAGCCCAGTCCAATATTGGAGGCCACTCTGGACACAAATGCACAGTGTGCAACACCCTGATCACCTCCATCCAGGAAGACACCCAAGTCAATGGTCCTGAGTCAGAAGATTGGTCCCTGAACCCCACAATAGAATATCTCCTGTCCCCAGATGGAATTCGTGCTCTTCAACTTGTGTCAAGGGTCGGGGTATATGAATTATGCACAGCCCCTTAGCCCCCAGCACATTCTAAGATCTCTCTGGTAACAAACAAACAGCATTGTGATCCATCTTCATGAGATTCCATGTCACTTCAAGTCCTTGGTAATTCGCCCCAGAGCCACCAGAATGAACCTGCCATGTTCCTCACCTGATATGGTCAGTGGAGGTGTGCTTTCCAGGCATCCATGTGGGAGTGCTCTTCTACTTATTCTTTCCACATGTGGGACCCTGGAGCAAACAAACCAGACTGCCACTGACCAGTAGAAGGGAACCCTCTGTTTGGAGCATCTCAGAAGCACCAGCAGGAGAAATCCTCCATGGCCCTTGACACAACCCCTCCATTTGTCAGTCATCATAGACAAAAACTCCAGCATGAGAAAACATCTGAAATCTGCCGTTATTTAGATTCTGCATTTTCTTTTCCACCACTGCACACTAGAACTGCGTTTCACTTGACACTGAATTTATCCATAGCTTGGGTTTAGAATTCCATCCTCAGCCTCCTGGTCTGCAAGCCCTCTAGAGAGGGAATTTGGAGCCACAAGGCAACATTCTCCATTCTCACTAGAAAGAAATAGGGCCTGGTGAATCTTCCCAGAAACTCCACCTGAGGTTCAATCTACTTGGCACTCGATGGAACCTTGATTTATAGGCTGTCCTGGGCACTAGTACTAGTACTAGTACTAGTACTGTGTCTGACAGAGCCTGAGCCAAGACCTAGTTTCAGGCACCCAGAGATATGAGCCCATATCCAGCATGTGAGATTGGCCAGGGCCCAAGTCCATCATCTCTACCCATCCTTGGTATTCAGGCACCTGTCCCCAGACCTTTTATGTAATCCCTACCAATGGGGTAACCTAAAGCACAATAGAGAACTCCTCCTTCCCCATGGTAGGAATCCTGGCTGTTGATATGGGTGTCCAAACCTCAAAGTGGGAGCCAGCTGCATGGCCAAGGAGACAATGCCCACTCATGAGGGCTGCCCTCGGCACAAGTAGCCATTGTAACCCTCAGCTTGATCAAGCCTTCAAAAAAATGCTCTTAGTTGCACCTCCAGGATCCTGCATTGCAGGCCTGATATGCCCTTAAGCCCAAATCCTAACACATCGTGGGATATTCCATGTGCACATACCCAGAGCCCGTCACTGGAATCCCTGTTTTGAGGCACCCCTAAGATGGAAAACAGCACTCTTCACTTCCCTGAGAAAGCCACCAAACTAATGGGATCCCCCAGGATCCTTGAGAAGAAGAATCTCCCATGGTCCCATGAGTCCACACCTGTATTCCGAGGCCAGCGTGGATATGCTATCCAGATACAAGAGACTGTGCTACTGGCTTCGAGTCACCTGATTTACAGTTCCTGACGTGCTGCCCTCCAGATCTTTGGATTGGGACTGTGAACACCTCTCCATTAACCTTATCCCGAGTTTGTGTTTGCAGATCTCTCTCTAAAAACCATAGCTCACATGTCCTCCAGGATGGGGCCCCTAGAGTCACACCACAAGACTGTGCTTGCCATCCCCAAGGAAACTGGGCCCATCACAGTTGCCCAAACCCTCCTGATTAGGAGAAACCCGGAAGGCTCCTGAGCACATCCCAATATTGGAGGCTGCTCTGGATGCAAATGCACAGTCTGAAACACCCTGATCACCTCCATCCAGGCAGACACCCAAATCAATGGTCCTGAGTCAGATAATTGAACCTGACATGGCCCTAGGACCTCATTGGAAGAGGGATTAACTTTTCAGGCACCTTTCCTCAGAGGCCTCTTCTGGAATACCAACTTATGATACAAATTATGGCCCCTGAGCCCCAGGGTGGGAAATCCTCCATGGCCTCTTGACGCCACCTCTCCATTTGTTGGTCATCATAGACACAAACTCCAGCCTGAGCAAACATCTGACATCCGCCCATATTCAGGCGCTGATATTGGAATCAGCTGCTGCACACTGGAACTGCCTTTCGCTTTGCAATGAATTTAAGCCTAGCTTCAGACTACAATTTCATCCTCACCCTACTGGTCTGCCATATCTCTTGATAGGGAATTCTGGAGCCACAAAACAGCATTCTGCCTTCCCCTTACAAACAAGAAGGGCCTGGTGAGTCTGCCCAGAAACCATACATGAGGTTCAATCTGCTCGGCACTCGAGGGAACCCCAATTTATAGGCTGCCCTGGGCACTAGTGCTGTGTCTGACAGAGCCTGAGCCAAGACCTAGTGTCAGCCACCCAGTGATCGGGGCCCATATCCACGATTTGATACTGGCCATGACCCATGTCCATCATCTTTACCCATCCTTGGTATTCAGGCCTCTGTCCCCAGACCTTTGCTGGAATCCCAGCTAATGGGGGAACCTGACGCACTATAGAGAACTCCTCTTTCCCCATGGCAGGATTCTGGCTGTTGGGATGGTTGTCCAACCCTCAAAGTGGGAGCCAGCTGCATGGCCAATGTGACCACGCCCACTCATGAGGGCCACCTGGGCATAAGCAAGTATTGTGACCCTCAGCCTGAGAATGATTTCAAACAAGACCTCTCAGTTGCACCTCCAGGATCCTGCATGCAGGCCTGGTAAGCCACTAGGCCCAAATCCTAACACTTGGTGGGATTTTCCAGGGGACCAAACCCAGAGTCCGTCTCTGGAATCCATATTTTGGGTCACCCCTAACATGAAAAACAGCACTCTTCCCTTCCCCGAAAAAGCCACCAACTATTGGGAGCCACCAGGATCCTTAGAGAGGAAAAATCTCCCATGGACCCATGAGGCCACAACTGCATTCTGAAGCCATCCTGCACACAATACAGAGAAAAAAGCCTGTGATTCTGCCTTTGAGTCACCCGATTAACAGTTCCTGAAGAGCTGCCATCCATGTCTATGCATTGGGCCTGTGATAACCTTGCCACTAACCCTAACCCAAGTTTGTGTTTTCAGACTTCCCTCCCAAAACCATGGCTCACATGCCCTCCAGTTTGTGATAACTGGAGCCACACCACGGGATTGTACCTGTCTTCCCGAAGGAAACTGTGATTGTCACTATTAAACAAACCCTCTAGATTAGGAGAAACCTGCAAGGCCCCTAAGCCCAGCCCAATATTGGAGGCCACTCTGGACGCAAATGCACAGTCTGACACACCATATCACCTACATCCAGGATGATATCCAAGTCAATGGTCCTCAGACAGAAGATTGAACCTGACATGCTCCTAGGATTCACTGGAACACTAGAATAGGTTTTCAGGTATCTGTACTCAGAAGGCTGTTCTGAATATCAATGTATGATACAATATGGTCACTGAGCCACACAAAAGAACATCTCCTGTCCTTAGAAGAAAGCTGTGCTCTGGACCTGTGTCAAACACTCTGGGTAGATGAATCCTTCAAGGCCCCCTGGCAACCAGCACATTCTATGATCTCCCTGACAACATACCAGCATTGTGACCCATCTTCATGAGACTCCATGACAACTCCAGCCCTTGGTACTTCGGCCCAGAGCCACCAGAATGAAACTGCCATGTTCCTCTGCTGCCATGGTCAATGTAGGTGTACTTTCCAGGCATCCAGCGGGAGTGCTCTGATACCAGCTTTCCACATGGGGAACCCTGGAGGAAACAAACCAGATTCCCCTGTACGGTAAAAGGAATCTTTTCTGTATGGAGTATCTCAAGCCTGAGGGTGGGTAATCCTCCATGGCCTCTTGAGGCCACCCATCCATTTGTTGGTCATCATAGACACTCTCTCAGCGTGAGCAATCAACTGACATCTGCACTTACTCAAGTGCTGGATATTTGAATCAGCTGCTACACACTGGAATTGCCTTATGCTTGGCACTGAATTTAAAAGTAGCTTGGCGGGACGCCTGGGTGGCTCAGTTGGTTAAACAGCTGCCTTCGGCTCAGGTCATGATCCCAGCGTCCAGGGATCGAGTCCCACATTAGGCTCCTTGCTCCGCAGGGAGCCTGCTTCTCCGTCTGACTCTGCCTTCCACTCTGTCTGCCTGTGCTTGCTCTCGCTCGCTCTCTGACAAATAAAATCTTGAAAAAAAAAAAGTAGCTTGGGTTTGCAATTCCATCCTCACCCTGGTGTTCAGTAAGCTCTCTTGATAGGGAATTCTGAAGCCACAACACAGCATTCTGCCTTCCCCATAGCAAGAAAAAACAGCCTGGAGAGACTGCCCAGAAACCCTACATGAGGATAAATCTACTCGACCCTCGAGTGAACCCCATTTATAGGTTTACCTGGCCACTAGCGCTGAGTCTGACAGAACCTCGTCTCTGACCTCGTGTCAGGACCCAGAGACTGGGCTCCAACTCCAGAATGTGAGACCAGCCATGTCCCAGTGCTGTCATCTCTACCCATTCTTGATTCAGGCATCTGTCCCCAGACATTTGCTGAAATCCCTGCCAATGGGGGAACCAGAAGCACAATAGGGAAATCCTCCTTCCCCATGGCAGGAATGATGGCTCTTGGGATGGGTTTCCAGACCTCAGAGTGGTAGCCAGCTGAATGGCCAATGATAACCCGCCCACTCATGAGGGCCGCCCTGGACACAAGCAGGCATTGTGACCCCCAACATGAGCATGCTTTCAAACAAACACTCTCAGTTGCATTCCAGAATCCAAATTTGCAGGCCTGATATTCCCCTAAGCACAAATCGTAACACCTGGTGAGATTTTTCAGGGGACCAGAAACACAACCTGTCTCTGGAATCCCTGTTTTGGGACACCCCTAAGATGTAAAATAGCACTCTCCCCTTCGCCAAGAAAGCCACCATAGTATAGGGAGCCGCTAGGATCCTTCAGAGGAAAAATCTCCCATGGATCCATGAGACCACACCTGCATTCCGAGGCCATCCTGGACACAAAAGCCAGATACACAAGCCTGTGCTACCACCTTCAAGGCAACTAATTTATAGTTCCAGACGAGCTGCCCTCCAGGTCTATGCATTGGGCCTGCGATCACCTCACCGCTAACCTTAACCCGAGTTTGTGCTTACAGACTTCTATCCCGAAACCATGGCTCATATTTCCTCCAGGATGGGGTCTCTGGAGCCACACCAAAGGACTGTGCCTGCCATCCCCAAGGAAAATGTGTCCATCACATTTGCCTAAAACTTCGAGATAAGGAGAAACCTGCAAGGCCCCTGAGCCCACCCCAATACTGGAGGCCCCTCTGGACACAAATGTGCATTCTGAAATACGCTGATCACCTGAATCCAGGCAGATACCCAAGTCAGTGTTTCTCAGTCAGAAGATTGAACCTGACATGCTCCTATGACCTCATTGTAACCCCTGATTAGGTTTTCAGGCATCTATAATCAGAGACCTGTTCTGGAGTAACAACTTAAGATACAACATATGGTCCCTGATCCCCACAACAGAACATCTCCTTTCTCTAGATGGAAGCCGTGCTCTTGGAACTGTGTCAAACCCTCAGGGTAAATGAATCCTACTTGGCCCGTAGCCACCAGCAGATTCTAAGATCTCACTGGTAACAAGCCAGCATTGTGAGCCATCTTCATGAGATTCCATGTCAACTACAGGCCTTGGTACTTCACCCCAGAGCCTTCAGAAAGAACCTGTCATGTTCCTCAGCTGCAATGTTCAGTGGAAGTGTGCTTTACAGGCATCCATGTGGGAGTGCTCTGCTACCCAAACTTTCCACATGGGGGACTCTCGAGCAAACAAATCTGACTGCCCTGTCCTGTAGAAGGAAACCTGGCGGTTTGGAGCATCTCACAAGCTCAAGTGTGGGAAATCCTCTATGACCTCTTTTCAACTCCTCTCCATTTGTCGGTCATTATAGACACAAACTCCAGCTTGAGCAAACATCTGACGTCTGCGCTTACTCAGGTGCTGTATATTCGAATCAGCCGCTGCACACTGGAAATGCCATTCGCTTGTCACTGAATTTATTCATAGCTTGGGTTTACAATTCCATCCTCACCTTACTGGTCCACAAGCCCTCATGATAGGGAATTCTGCAGCCACAACACAGCATTCTGCCTTCCCAATAGAAAGAAGAAGGGCCTGGTGAGTCTGCCCAGAAACTCCACATTATGATCAATCTACTTGTCCCTTGAGGGAACCCTGAATGATAGACAGCCCTGGCCCCTAGTGTTGTGTCTGACAGAGCCTAAGCCCCGACCTCGTGTCAGCCACCTAGAAGGCGGGGCCCATATCCCGCATGTTAGACTGGCCACGGAACAGAGCCGTCATCTTTACCCATCCTTGGTATTCAGGCATGTGTCCCCAGACCTTTCCTGGAATCCCTACCAATGAGGGAACCTGAATCACAATAGAGAAATCCTCATTCCCCATGGCAGGATTCCTGTAAGTTCGGAAGGGTGTCCAACACTCAGAGTGTTAGCCTACTGAATGGCCATTGAGACCACCCCCATTCCTGAGGGCCACCCTATGCAAAAGCTTGCATAGTGACCCTCAGCCTGAGCATGCTTTCAAACAAACGCTCTCAGTTGTATCTCCAGGACTTGCATTGGAGGCCTGGTAAGTCCCTATGCCCAAATCATAACCCTTGGTGGGTATTTCCAGGTGCCCAGAGCCAGAGCACTTCTCTGCAATCCCTGTTATGGGACACCCTTAATATGGAAAACAGAACTCTTTCCTCTCTGAGAAAGCCACCACATTATAAGGAGCCGCCAGGATACTTGAGAGGAAATATCACCCATGGACACCTGAGACCACACCTGCATTCTTAGTCCATCGTGGATACACAATCCAGATAAAAAAGCCTGTGCTACCTCCTTTGAGGCATGCGATTTACATTTCACACGGAGCTTCCCTCCAGGAGTATGCATTGGGCCTACAATCACTTCGCCACTAAACCTAACCCGCATTTGTGTTTGCAGACTTCCCTCCCAAAACCATGGCTCTCATGCCCTCCAGCATGGGGTCTCTGGAGCCACACCACAGGACTGTGCCCACCATTGCCAAGGAAACTGTGCCCATCAAATTGCCCTATCTTTCCAGATTAGGAGAAACCTGCAAGGCCCCTGAGCCCACCCCAATACTGGTTGCCACTCTGTACACAAATGCACAGTCTGGAACACCCTGATCACCTACATCTAGGCAGACTTTGAAGTCAATGATACTGAGTCAGAGGATTGAACCTGACATTCCGTTAGGATTTTATTGGAACCCTAGATTAAATTTTTAGGCATCTATCCTCAGAGGCCTGTTCTGCAATACCAAATTATGATACATTTGGTCCGTTAGCCCCACATCAGAACATCTCTGGTCCGAGAAGGAAACCGTGCCCTTTGACCAGTGTCAAACCCTCAGGGTAGATGAATCCTACATGGTCCCTTAGCCACCAGCACACTGTAAGGTCTCCATGGTAACAAACCTGCATTATGACCCATCTTCATGAGACTTCATATCAACTCCAGGCCTTGGTAATTCGCCCAAGAGCCACCAGAACGAATTGGCCATGTTTCTCAGCTGCAATTTTAATGGAGGTGTGCTTTTCAGGCATCCACGTGGGAGTGCTCTGCTACCCAAACTTTCCACATGGGGGACCCTGGAGCAAATAAACCAGACTCCCCCTGTGTGGTAGAAGGAAACTTTGCTGTTTGAAGCATCTCACAAGCCCCAGCATGTGAAATCCTCCATGGCCTCTTGACGCCACCCCTCCATTCATCGGTCATCATAGACATAAACTCCAGCATGAGGAAATGTCTGACTTTCACCTTTACTCAGGTGCTGGATATCTGGAATCAGACACTGCACAATGGAACTGCCTTTTGCTTGGCACTGAATTGAACCTTAGCTTGAGTTTACAATTCCATCCTCACCCTACTGGTCCCCAAGCCCGCTTGATAGGGAATTCTGGGGCCACAACGCAGCTTTTTGCCTTCCCCTTAGAAAGAAGAAGGGCATGGTGATTCTGCCCAGAAACTCTGCATGAGGATCAATCTGCTCAGCCCTTGAGGGATCCCTGATTCATACTCAGCCCTGACCACTAGTTCTGTTTCTGACAGAGCCTGAGTGCTCAATTCATGTCAGCTACTCAGAGAGTCAGGCATGTGAGACTGGCCATGTCTCAGGTCCCTCATCTCTACCCATCCTTGGTATTCAGGCATCTGTCCCCAGACATTTGCTAGAATACCTGCTAATGGGGGAACCTGAGGCACAATAGAGAATTCTTCCTTTTCCATGGCAGGAATCCTGGTAGTTGGGATGGGTGTCCTACATTAAAGTGGTAGCCAGCTGCATGGCCAAGGAGACAACTCCCACTCATAAGGGCTGCCCTAATCACATCAGGCATTGTGAGACTCAGACTAGCATGCTTTCAAACAAACGCTCTCAGTTGTACCTCCAAGTCACACATTGTAGGCCTGGTACTCCCCTAGGCCCAAATCCTAATCCTGGTGGGATTTTCCAAGCACCCAGACTCACAGCCCTTCTCTGGAATCCCTTTTTGGGGAACATCTAAGATTGAAAACAGCACTCTTCCATTCAAACGAGAAAGCCACCATACTATTGGGAGCTTCCAGGATCCGTAGAGAGGAAAATACTCTCATGGAAACATTAGAACACACCTGCATTCCAAGGCTATCATGGACACACAATCCAGATACAAAAGCCAGTGCTAGTGCCTTCGAGGTACGTGATTTACAGTTCCTGACGATCTGCCCTCCAGGTCTATGCATTGGGCCTACGATCACCTCGCAACTCAACCTAATCCGAGTTTGTGATTGCAGACTTCTCTCCCAAAACCATGGCTTACATGCCCTCCACGATGGAGTCTCTGGAGCCACACCACAGGACTGTGCCTGCCACCCCCAAGGAAACCGTGCCCACAAATTTGCCTAAACCTTCAAGATTAGGAGAAACCTGCAAGGCCCCAGAGCCCACCCCAATATTGGAGGCCACTCTGTACACAAAGGCACAGTCAGAAACACCCTGATTGCCTACATATAGGCAGACACCGAAGTCAATGGTCCTGAGTCTGATGATTGAACCTGAAATTCCCCTTGGACTTCATTGGAACCCTAGATGAAGTTTTTAGGCATCTGTCCTCAGAGGCCTGTGCTGGAATTCCAACTTATGATACAACATTTGGTCCGTGAGCCCCACAACAGAACATCTCCGATACCCAGAAAAAAACCGTGTTCTTCGACCGGTGTCAAACCATCAGGATAGACTAATCATACATGGCCCCTTAGCCACCAGCACATAGTAAGATTTCCGTGGTAACAAAACTGCATTGTGACCCAACTTCATTAGAAACCAGGCCTTGGTACTTTGCCCTAGAGCAACCAGAAAGAACCTGCCATGTTCCTTAGGTGCAATGGTCAATGTAGGTGTGCTTTCCAGTATCCACGTGCGAGTACTATGCTACCTAAACTTTGCACATGGGGGAACCTGGTGTAAACAAAGCAGACCTCCCCTGTCCAGTAGAAGGAAACCTTATGTTTGGATCAACTCACAGGCCTCAGCGTGCAAACTGCTCCATGGCCTCTTGATGCCACCACTCCATTGGTCGGTCATCAAGACACAAACTCCAGTCTAAGCAAACATCTGACATGCACCCTTATCCCGGTGCTGGATGTCTTGAATAAACCACTGCACATTGGAACTGCCTTCCACTTGGCACTGAATTGAACCATAGCTTGTGTTTACAATTCCATCCTCAACTGACTGGTCCCTAAGCCCTCTTGATAGGGAAATCTGGGGCCACAATGCAGCATTCTGCCTTCCCCATCGAATGAAGAAATGCCTGGTGAGTCTGCCCTGAAAACCCACATGAGGATCAATCAGGTCGGCCCTCAAGTCAACACCGATTTATAGGCTGCCATGGCCACTAGTGCCGTGTCTGACAGAGCCTGAGCTCGACTGAGTTTCAGCCACTAAAGAGCAGGCCCCATATCTAGCATTTGGGATTGCCATGGCCCAAGTATGTCATCTCTACCCATCCTTGATATTCAGGCACCTGTCCCCAGACCTTGGCAGGGATCCCTGCCAATTAGGGAACTTGAAGCACAATAGAGAACTCTTCTTTCCCCATGGCAATAAACCTGGCTTTTGGGATGGGTGTTCTACCCTCAAAGGGGGAGCCAGTTACAACATCAATGACACCACACACACTCCTGAGGACTACCCTTGGCACAAACAGGCATTGTGACCCTCACCCTGAGCATGCTTTCAAAAAATCCCTCTCAGATTCACCACAATGATCCCTCATTTCAGGCCTGGTATGCCTGTAGGTTCAAATCATAAAACTTGGTGGGATTTTCGAGGTACCCAGACCCAGAGACCATCTCTGGAATTTTTGTTTTGGTGCACCCTTCAGATGGAAAACAGCACTCATCCCTTCCCCAAAAATGTCACCAAATTATGAGGAGCCACCAGGATCCATAGAGAAGCAATGTCTCCCATGGACCCATGAGAACACACCTGCATTCCGAGGCCATCCTGGACACACAATCCGGAGAGAAAAGCCTGTGCTACTGCCTTCCATTCACCCTAATTACAGTTCCAGATGAGCTGCTCTCAAGGTATATGCATGGGGCCTGTGATCACCTCGCCACTCAACCTAATTCGAATTTGTGTTTGCAGACTTATCTACCAAAACCTTGGCACACATGCCCTCCAGGATGGGGTCTCTGGATCCACACTGCAGGACTGTCCCTGCCATCCACAAGGAAACTGTTTCCATCACAGTTGCCCAAACTGTCTAGATTAGGAGAAACCTACAAGGCCTCTGGGCCTATCCCAATTTCGGTGGCCGCTCTGAACACAAATGCACAGTCTGAAATACCCTGATCCCCTACATCCAGGAACACAGCCTAGTCAATGGTCCTGAGTCAGAATAATGAACCTAACATGCCCCTAGGACGTCATTGGAACCATTGATTCGGTTTTCAGACATGTGTCCTCAGAGGCCTGTTCTAGAATGCGAACTTATGATACAACATGTGGTGGCTGGGCCACACAACAGAACATCTCCTGTCCCCAGAAGGAAACCGTGCCCTACAATCTGTGCAAAATCCCAGAGTAGTAGATTCCTGCACAACTACTAAGCCACCAGCACATTCTAAGATCTACCTGGTAACAAACCAGCTGTGTGGCCCATCTGCAAGAGATTCCATGTCAAATCAAGGACTTGGTACTTTGCTACAGAGACACCAGAATAAAGCTGCCATGTTCTTCAGTTGCAATGGTCAATGAAGTTGAACATTCCAGGCATCCATGCGGTAGAGCTCTGCTACCCAAACTTTCCACATGGGGGACCCTGGAGCAAATAAACCACACTCCACCTGTCCAGTAGAACAAAACCTTGCTATTTGGAGCAGCTCATGAGTCTCAACGTGAAAATCCCTCCATGGCTTCTTGACGCCACCCCTCCATTTGTCAGTCATCATAGACACAAACTCCAGTGTGAGAAAATATCCGACGTCCTCCCTTACTAAGGTGCTGGATATCTCGAAAAAGCTGCTGGACACAGGAACTGCCTTCCGCTTGGCAGTGAATTGAACTGTAGCTTGTGTTTACAATTCCTTCCTCACCCGACTGGTCCCCAAGCCTTCTTGATAGCGAATTATGGAGACACAACACAGCATTCTGCCTTCCCGATAGAAACAAGTGCCTGGTGAGTCTGGCCAGAAACCCCACATGAGGATCAATCTGCTCGGCCCTATATCGGAGGGACCCTGATTTATAGGTTGCCCTGGCCACTAGTGCTGTGTCTGACAGAGCCTGAGCCCAGACCTAGTGTCAGTCACCAGAGTTGAGCCCCACATCTAGCATTTGGGATTGCCATGGCTCAAGTATTTCATCTCTACCCATCCTTGGTATTCAGGCACCTGTCCCCAGAACTTTGCTGGAATCCCTGACAATGGGGCATCCTGAAGCACAATAGAGAACTCCTCCTTCTTCATATCAGGAAACTTGGCTGTTAGGATGGGTGTTCAACCCTGAAAGGGGGAGTCATTTACAAGTCCAGTGAGACCACACAAACTCCTCAGGGATGCCCTGGAGGCAAACAGGCCTTGTGACCCTCAGCCTGAGCATGCTTTCAAACAATCCTTCTCTGTTGCACCACCATGAACCCGCATTGCAGGCCTAATATGCCCCTAAGCCCAAATCATAGCACATGTTGTGATGTCCCAGATGCCATGAACCAGAGCCCGTCTCTGGAATCCCTGTTTTGGGGCACCCATAAGGTGGAAAACATCACTCTCCCCTTCCCCGAAAAAGCCACCAAACTATGGAGAGCCACCAGGATCCATAGAGAGGAAAAGACTCCCATGGACCCATGAGACCACACCTGCATTCCAAGGCCATGCTGGACACACAATCCAAAGAGAAAAGCCTGTGCTACTGCCTTCCAGTCTCCCTCATTATAGTTCATGAGGAGCTTCCCTCCAGGTCTACGCATTGGGCCTGTGATCACCTCGCCACTCACCCTAATTTGTATTTGTGTTTGCAGACTTCTCTCCCAAAACCATGGCTCACATGCCCACCAGAATGTTATCTCTGGAGCCACACCACAGAACTCTGGCTGCCAACCCCAAGGACACTGTGCATATCAGATTTGACCAAACCTTCCAGATTAGGAGAAACCTGTGTGGCCCCTGAGCCCACACCAATATTGCCGGCCACTCGGGATGGAAATGCGCAGTCTGAAACACCCTTATCACCTACATCCAGGGAAATAGCCAAGTCAATGATCGTGAGATAGACGATTGAACCTAAAATGCCCCTAGGCTCTCAATGGAACCCCATTAGGTTTTTAGGCATCTGTCCTCAGGGGCCTGTTCTGAAATACCAATCTATGACACATCATGTGGTCTCTGAGCCACACGACAGAACATCCCCTGTCCCCAGAAGAATACCATGCTCTTCGACCTGTGCCAAACCCTCAGGGTAGGAGAATCCTGCATGGCACCTTAGCAACCAGCACATTCTAAGTTCTCCCTGGTAACAAACAAGCATTGTGACCCATCTGCAAGAGATCCCATGTCAACTCAAGGCCTTGGCACTTTGTCCCAGAGCCACCAGAACGAATCTGCCATGTTCCTCAGCTGCAATTGTCAATGGAGGTGTGCTTTCCTGGCATCCATGCCGGAGAGCTCTTCTTCACAAACTTTCCACATGGGGAAACCTAGAGTAAACAAACCAGACTTCACCTACACTGTACAAAAAAATGTTACTTTTTGCAGCAGTTCACAGGCCTCAGCATGTGAACTCCTCCATGGCCTCTTTATACCACCCCTCCACTTGTCGGTCATCATAGACAAAAACTCTAGTGTGAGCAAGCATCTGACATCCACCCTTATTCCAGTGCTGGATGTCTCGAGTAAACTGCTACAAATTGGAACTGCCTTCTGCTTGGCACTGAATTGAACCATAGCTTTTGTTTACAATTCCACCCAAAACTGACTGGTTCCCAAGCTCTCGTGATTGGGAAACCTGGAGCCACAACACAGCATTCTGCCTTCCCTATTGAATGAACAAATGCCTGGGAATCTTCCCAAGAAACTCCACATGAGGATCAATCTGCTCCGCCCTCGAATCTACTCTGATATAAAGGCTGCCATGGCCACTAGCGCTGTGTCTGACAGAGCCTGAGCCCCGACCGAGTTTTAGGCCTCATATCTAGCATTTGGTATTGCTATGGCCCAAGTACGTCATCTCCACCCATCCTTGGTATTCAGACACCTATCTCGAGACCTTGCTGGAAACCCTGCCAATGGGGCAACCTGAAGCACAGAGGAACCTGACAGAAGAGAACTCATCCTTCCTCATGGCAGGACATTTGGCTGTTGGGTTGGGTGTCCAACTCTCTAAGAGGGAGCCAGATATATGACCAATGAGACCACTCCCACTCCTGAGGGCCGCCATGGGAGCAAACAGGCATTGTGAGACTCAGCCTGAGCAAGCTTTCAAACAATCCCTCTCAGTTGCACCATCATGATCCCGCATTGCAGGCCTCATACACCCCTAGGTGCAAATCCTAACCCTTGGTGGGAAGTCCCAGATGCCCAGAAAAAGAGCCTGTATCTGGAATCCCTGTTTTGGGGCACCCATAAGATGGAAAACAACACTCTTCCCTTCCCCAAAAAAGCCACCAAACTATGAGCTGCACAGATCCATAGAGAGAAAAAGTTTCCCATGGACCCATGAGACTATACCTGCATTCCAAGGCCATCCTGGACACACAATATAGAGAGAAAAGCCTGTGCTACTGCCTTCCAGTCACCCTAATTACTCCTGACAAGCTGCACTCCAGG
This sequence comes from Mustela nivalis, assembly GCF_964662115.1. NCBI lineage: Eukaryota > Metazoa > Chordata > Mammalia > Carnivora > Mustelidae > Mustela > Mustela nivalis. The sequence goes on along the minus strand of NW_028136453.1, from coordinate 535,444 downwards.
TCTACTCATTGGGCCTGTGATCACCTTTCCACTAACCATAACCCACATTTGTGTTTGCAGACTTCTCTCCCAAAACCATGGCTCATATGCCCTCCAGGACAGGGTCTCTGGATCCACAACACATGACTGGGCCTGCCATCCCCAAGGAAACTGTGACCGTCAAACCTGCCCAAACCTTCCAGTTTAGGAGAAACACGCAAGAGCCCTGAACCCCACCTAATATTGTCGGCAGCACTGGACACAAATGCCAGTCTGAAACGCCCTGATCACCTACATCCAAGCAGACAGCCATTTCAATGTACCTGGGTCAGAAGATTGTACCTGACATGCTCCTAGGACGTCATTGGAACACTAGATTAGGTTTTCAGGCATCTGTCCTCAGGGTCCTGTTCTGAAATACCAACTTAGGATACAACATGTGGTCCCTGAGCCACACAATAGAATATCTCCTGTCCCCAGTAGGAAACCATGCCCTTCGACCTGTGCCAAACCCTCAAGATTGGAGAATCCTGCACAGCACCTTAGACACCAGCACAAACTCTAGTTTGTGCGTTGACCCATACCACAAGCTTTCCATCTGATGGACAGTCGAGTCCTGTTGAATGGCTCCAGGATGTCCCATACGGAAAGACTGGAGAGCAGGATTCGAAGGATGGATGCCTGTACAGCATACCTCACATTCCCATTGGCTCTTTGTGACAAGACATGTTTGAACTACTGGCTCTGGGGCGAGCTAACTAGGGGGCTGAATTGAAATGGACTCTCCTGCGGATGGGTCATAATGTGGGTTTGTGTGCATGGAGACCTTGGAATATGTTGGCAGCTCAGGGGCCATGAAGTATTCGCCTAACCGAAGGGTGTAATATTGCTCCAATTAAAAAGAGATCCCTATGTGGAGATGAGACAGGTTCTCTTTGGTGCCTCAGAAAAGCCCCAGATACTGGTCTTCAAACCAGTTCTCTGAGTAGAGACACCTGGAAACCAAAGCTAGGGTTCAGATTAGAGCCTAGATGCCTGTCCGTTTCAATCTTCTGTCTCTGGGGACACTGTCTGAGTATCTATGTGGAGATAGTTGCTCAGCTGGTGTCAAAGTGCCCCTCTTAGTCCATGGCCGAGGCATGGCCTTGGAGACCTTATTGGATTCTCCTAATCTCTAGGGTTGTGGCCAATGGATTGGGTACAGTTTTCTTGGAGAGGACTGGCACAGTCCTTCAGTGTGTTTCCATAGGCCCTAGCCTGGAGGGTGTGTGGGTCCGGGCTGTGGGCACAGAAGTCTGAAAACACAAACTCGGCTTGGGTGCGGAGCCGAGAGCATTGCAGGATGGACCCACAGACCGTGAGAGGAGATCCTCAGCTTATGAAAGAAGGGCAAATGGGAGGCAGTCACGCAAGCTTTTGTCTTTGGATGTTTTGTCTCCCATAGCCGTGGAATGTAGGGGTGACCTCAGGGGCTATGGAAGAGTCTCCCTCTCTGAGGAGTTGGTCCAGCTCTTAAGATTTTGGGGACATTTTGTGGGAAGGGTGGAGTCCTGCTGTCTGGCTCAGGTGTTCTTCCAGGAGAGGGACTCCAGATCACAGTCCTGGGTTCGAGCAAATGGAATACTCGAGCTCTTGTGAAGATTGGGATCATAGGGGCTTGGCAAGCCCCATATGCGGGCTCTTAGTCCAGGCCCTGAGAGACCTTACTTCGACATGGGGCCCATGCTGATGGTCCCAATGCGAGTTTGTACCCAAGGAGGCACTCAAGTTTAGGCTTGGCCTCAGGGGCCATGAAGGTTTCTCCTACACTGAAGGTATGACTCCATGACAACAGCAAGCTTTCCAGCCATGGGGAAGGAGAAGATCTGATTTGTGCTTCAGTTACCCACGTTTGCCAGGATTTGATATAATATCTAGGGTCAGATGTCTGAAAACCCAGGTTGGGAAGAGATGACAGCATAAGGCCATGGCCTGTCTGATGTGCTTAGTGTGCAGCCAGCTGTTTCCTTGTCTGTCGGGACGTCAGGCTGTGTCAGACAGAGCAATACTGACCAGGGTAGCTTTTCCAGTTAGGGTGCGGTCGAGGCCAGAGCAGGTTGGTTCTCATTTGTGGTTTCTGGAGAGCCCCATAGGGCAACGTTTTTCTTCTGGTGGGCAGGCAGAAAACTGTGTTGTGGTTCAGGAATTCCCAGTCTGGAGGGCTTGTTTGCCAGGAGTGTGAAGAGGGAAGTCTGAAAACACAAGCTAGCGTTAGGTTTGGGGCCGAGGGCATGGCAGGCCCACTCTGCAGAGACTGAATCAAGATCTCCTGCATCTGAGGTCAGGGCGAGTATCAGACGTTGCCTCAGGTTGGAGTTTGTGTCCATTATGGCCCCTTCCTGAAGGGGGTGGGGGCGTCATGAGGCCAGGGAGGTTTCCCAACGCTGGGAGTTATGAGCTGCCCCAAACATCAAGGTTTCCTCTGTAGGACAGTCGAGTACTATGAGATGGTTCTAGGATGACCCCTACAGAAAGACTCGAGAGAAGGGGTCTAAGCATGAATGTCTGCAAATGCCACCTCACATTCCCACTGGCTGCTTGGGGCAAGGCAGGCTCAATCTGCAGGCTCTTGGGCGGGTTTCTCAGAGGGCTTAGTTGAAATGGACTCTCCTGAGGATGAGTCATACTGTGGGTTGGTGGCCATGGAGACCTTGGAATGTGGCGGTGGCTCAGGGACTCTGCAGGTTTCTCCAAACCGAAGGGTTTGACACAGCTCCAACAATGAAGCTTCCCATGTGGAGACGATAGTTGTTCTGTTTGGTGTCTCAGGAAAGCCCCAGATACTGGTCTTCAAACCCAGGCCTCTGAGGAGTGACACCTGGAAACCAAAGCAAGAGTTCAGATTAGGGCCCAGGGGCCTGTCTGGTTCAATCTACTGTCTCTGCCGACATCTGTCTGTGTTTCTGCATGGAGGTAGTTGCTCAGCTTGTGTCAGGATGCCTTTGTCCAGAGAGGCTTATAGTAGTGGTATGTCCTCGGGGGCCTTGAGGTTTCTCCTATTCTGTGGGGTTATGGGCAATGGAATGGGCATAGTCTCCTTGGAGAGAGCAGGACAGTCCTGTGGTGTGGCTCCAGAGGCCCCAGCCTGGCGGCTGTGTGGGCCAGGGCTGTGGGTACAGACATCCAAAAACACAAACTCGGCTGAGATTTGGGGCTGAGGTTATGGCAGGAGTGATCTACAGTCCGTGAGGGGAGCTCATTTTGATTAGAAAGTAAGGCGAGTGAGAGGCGGTCGTTCAGGCTTATGTCTCTGGATGTTGTATTCATGATGGTCATTTAATGTAAGCATGGTCTCATGGGCCATGGAAGTCTCCCTCTCTGATGATTTGTCCGGCTCCCAAGAGATTGGGGTCATTTTGTGGGAAGGGAGGAGTCCTGTTTTCTGCCTCATGTGTCCCCACAATAGAGGGATTCTAGAGCAGAGCACTGGGTACATACAACTGGAATACCCACCCTCTGGTTAGGCCTGGGGTCCTATGGGCATGGCGAGCCCATATGCAGATTCTGGGTCCAGCCACTGAGAGACGTTACTTGAATAGTGGACTCATGCTGAGGGTCACAATGTGTGTTTGTGCCCAAGGTGGTCCTCAATATTGGGCGCGACCTCATTGAGCTTGCAGGTTTCTCCTACAGTGAACCTTGGACATGCCAACCTCAGGGTTTCTTGCCATGGGGAAGGAGGAGTTTTGATTTCTGCATCACGTTCACCTCTGGGCACTAATTGGAGATAAGGTCTAGGTTCTGAAGCCTGAAAACCGAGGTTTGGAAGAGATGACGACCTAAGGCCATGGCGGGTCCGATGTGTTCAGTTTGGGGCCAGCTTTCTAGGTGTCGTTCAGGAGGTCTGCACTCAGGCTGTGCCAGACAGGGCATTCGTGCCCAGATACGCTGTATAATTGGGGTACAGTTGAGTGGCATGCAGAAGATAATTATTTGGGGTTTCTCCGTAGCCCCATAAGGCAAAGTCTTTCTTCTGGAGGGCAGGCAGAGTGCTGCATTCTGGCTCCGGAACTGCCAAACTGGAGTCCTTGGGGCCACGAATGCAAGGATGTAAGTCTGAGAACTGAAGCTTTGCTTTGGTTTCAGGGCGAGGACATGGCAGGCACACTCTGCAGAGCTGAATTGAGATTTCATGCATCTGAGGTCAGGGCGAGGTTCATATATTGGCTCAGGTTGGAGTTTCTGTCCATGATGGCCCCTTCATGAAGGGGGGTCATCACACCGCCATTGGTGTTTTCCCATGATGGCAGTAGTGAGATGCTCCAAACCACAAGGATTTTCTGCGGGTCAGTTGAAACCTATTGGATGGCTCCAGGACATCCCATATGGAACAATTGCAGAGCAGGGTTCTAAGGATGGATGCCTGGGCATCCGGCCTTGCATTCCAATTGTCTCCTAGCGAAACGGCACGTTTGATTGCTGCCTATAATGTAGCAGCCGAGGGGGCTGAGTTGAAATGCATTCTCCTGAGGATCGGTCCTAATGTGGGATTGTGTCCATGGAGACCTTGGAATGGGGCAGTGGCACCAGGGCTCTGAAGGATGCTCCTAACCAGAGGTTTGGACACAGCTCCAAGAAGCATTTTTCCCATGGGGAAACAAGATTTGTTCTCATTGGTGCTTCAGTAACCCCCAATATGCTGGTATTGGAAACCAGAACTCTGAGGAGAGATGCCTGGAAACCAAGGCAATGGATCTGATTAGGGCCTGGGGCCTGTCTGGTTTAATCTTCTTCTCTCGGTTCATCTGTCTATGGGATTGAGTGGAGGTAGTTCCTCAGCTGGTGTCAGATTGCCCCTATTTGTCCTGGGCAGTCTACACTATTGGGATGGCCACTTTGACTTTGGAGGTTTCTCCTAATTTGCAAGTTTGTGGCCAATGAAATGGGCAGAATTCCTTTGGGGAGGGAAGGCACAATCCTGAGGTGTGGCTCTAGGGGCTCAAGCATGGAGGGTGTGTGGGTCAGAGCTGTGGGGACAGAAGTCTGAAAACAGAAACTCGTCTTAGGTTTGGGGACATAGGTATGGGAGGCCCGATCTACAGACCTTGAGCAGAACTCTTCAGGATATGAACAAAGAGTGAGTGTGAGGCACTTGCTCAGGCTTTTGACTCTGGATTTTGTGTCACTGATGGCCGTGGAATGTAGGGGCGTCCTCATGGACCATGGGTGAGACTTCCTCTATGGGGATTTGGATGATCCCAATATTTTGGGGTCATTCCGTGGGATGGGAGGAGTCCATTCTTTTTTTTTTTTTTTTTTTTTTTACCTCAGGTGTGCCACTAAAGAGGGATTCCAGAGCAGAACCCTGGGAAGGGGCGACTGGACAACCCGAACTCTGTATAAGATTGGGGGCCTAAGGGCATGGCAATCCCCATATGGGGTACCTTGGTCCAGCCACTGAGAGGTCTTACTTGAGTCCAGTGCTCACACTGAGGGTCACAATGCATGTTTGTGCCCAATGTAGGCATCAAGCATGGGCGGGGACTCATGGGCCATGCTTGATTCTCCTACACTGAACTTTGGATAACATACGAACCACAAGGTTTCTTTCCATGGGGAAGGAGGAATTCTGATTTCTGCAACATGTTCACCCCTGGGCAGTGACTGGAGATAAGATCTAAGTTCTGAATCCAGAAAATCGAGGTTGGGATGAGATGATAACCTAAGGTCATGGAGGGTCCGATGTGCTCAGTGTGCGGTCAGCTTTCTGGGTGTTTTTCAGGAGGTATGGATTCAGGCTTTGTCAGACAGTGCATTAGTGCCCAGGTTAGAATGTATAATTTGGGTACAGTTGAGTTCCATGTAGGTTCATCCTCATTTATTGTGTCAGGGAAGCTCACTGGGGCAACATTTTTCTTCTGGTGGGCAGGCAGAGTGCAGCATTGTGGGTCCAGAATTGCCAAACTTGAGGGCGTCGGGACCAGGAGTGTGAGGACGTAAGTCTGAGATCATAAGCTAAACTTAAGTTTCAGGGCGAGGGCACGGCAGGCACCCTCTGCAGATCCGAATCAAAATCTCATTCATCTGAAGTCAGGACGAGGATCAGACTTAGGCGCAGGTTGGAGTTTCTGTCCATGATGGCCCCTTCATCAAAGGGGTGGAATCTCGAGGCCATGGAGGTTTTCCCACGTTGGGAGTTGTGGGATGCTCCAAACTGCAAGGATTCCTTCTGCGGGAAAATTGAGAACTGTTGGATGGCTCCAGGACATCCCATATGGAATGACTCCAGAGCCGGGTTCTAAGGATGGATGCCTGAGCAGACTGCCTCTTACACCAATTGTCTCCCTGCCACAAGACAGGTACGATCTGATGGCTATGCAGGAGCAATCGTGGGAGCTGAGTTGAAATGGACTCTCCTGAAGATGGGTCTTAATGTGTGTTTGTGTCCATGAGGACGTTGGAATGGGGTGGTGGCCCCAGGGCTCTAAAGGATTCTAACCGGAGATTTTGAAACAACTCGAAAGAGCAAGTTTTCCATGTGGAGAGAAGATTTGTTCTAATTGGTGCCTCAGGAAACCCACATATGCTGGTATTAGAACCAGGCCTCTGAGGAGAGATACATAGAAACCACAGCAATGCATCCAATTAGGTCCTAGGAGCCTCTCTGGTTCAATCTTCTTCTCTGTCGACATCTGTCTATTTTATGAAATGGAGGTAGTTGCTCAGCTGGTGTCAGACCGCTCCTGTTTGTCCGGGCGGCCTACACTATAGGGATGGCCTCGGGGACTTTGGAGGTTTCTCCTAAATTGTATGATTATGGACAATGGAATGGGCAGAATTCCTGTGGAGTGGGCAGGCACAGACCTGATGTGTGGCTCCAAGGGCCCAGCCTTGAGGGTGTGTGGGCAAGGACTGTGGGGACAGATGTCTTAAAACACAAACTCAGCTTAGCTTTGGGGACGTAGGTATGGCAGGTCCGATTTACAGACTATGAGGAGAACTTTTTGGGATATGAATAAAGGGTGAAAGTGTGACACTTGTCAGGCTTTTGCCCCTGGATTTTGTGTCAATGATGGCTGTGGAATGTCAAGGAGTCCTCATGGGCCATGGAAGAGTCTTTCTCTCTGTGGATTTGGCCAGATCCCAATTGTTTTGGGTTAATCTGTGGGATTCAGTTTTGTTAACTAAGGTGTCCCACCAAAAGAGGGATTCCAGAGCAGAGCCCTGGACAACAAGAAATCTAACTAAAAATACGGGCCTAGGGGCATGGCAAGCCCAATATGCCTTCTAATGGTCCAGCCACTGAGAGGCCTTCATTGAGGACAGAACTCATGCTGAGGGTCACAATGCGTGTTTATGCCCTCGTGGTACTCAAGCATGGGTGGGGACTCATGGTGCATGCTTGTTTCTCCTACACTGAATGATAGTCAACATGTCAACCACATGAGTTCTTGCCATGGGGAAGTATTAATTCTGATTTCTGCATGTCATTCACCCCTGGGCAGTGATTGGAGATAAGGTCTAGGTTGTGAAGGCTGAAAACCGAGGTTGGGAAGAGATGACGACCTAAGACCATGTTGGGTCCGATATGCTCAGCGTGGAGCCAGCTGTCTGGGTGTTGGTCGGGAGGTCCAAGCTTGGGCTGTGTCAGACAGGGCATTAGTGCCCAGGGTAGATTGTATAATTGGGGTACAACTGAGTGCCGTGCAGGTTGATCTTTATTTGGCATTTCTGGGTAGCCCCAAGGGCAATGTTTTTCTTCTGGAGAACAGGCAGAGTGCTGCATTGTGGCTCCGGAATTTCCAAAGTGGATGCCTTGTGGACGGGGAGTGTGAGGACGGAAGTCTGAGAACACATGTTAGGCGTAGGTTCTGGGCGAGGCACAGCAGGCACCCTCTGCAGATCTGAATCGGGATATCATGAATCTGAAGTCAGGGCGAGGTTCAAACCTAGGCTTAGGTTTGAATTTCTGTCCATTCTGGCCACTTTATGAAGGGGACAGCTTCTCCAGTCCATGGAGGTTTACCCACGATGGGAGTTGTGAGATGCTCCAAACAACAAGGATTCCTTCTGATCAACAATTGAGACCTTTTGTATCACTCCAGTACATACCATACAGAATGACACCAGAGCAGGGATCTAAGGATGGATGCATGGGAAGCCCGCCTCACATTGCAGTTGTCTCCTAGCAAATAGACAGGTTTGATATGCTGGCTCTGTCAGAGCAACCAAGGGGGCTGAGTTGAAATGGACTCTCCTGAGGATGGATGCTAATGTGGGTTTGTGTCCATGGAGACCTTGGAATGGGGCGTTGGTGCATGGGCCCTGAAGGATTCTCCTAACCGGAGGTTTTGAGACATCTCCAAAGGACAAGTTTCCCATGTGGAGACGAGATTTGTTCTGATTGGTGCCTCAGGAAACCCCCATATACTGTTATTGGAATATAGGCCTCTGAAGAGAGATAACTGGAAACCAAAGCAATGGCTCCGTTTAGAGCCTAGGGGCCTGTCCGGTTGAATCTTCTTCTCTGTGTACATCCATCTAAGGTATTAGTGGAGTTAGATGCTCAGCTGGTGTCAGATGGCCCTTGTTTGTCCCAGGCGGCCTACACTATTGTGAAGGCCTTGGGGACTTTGGAGGTTTCTCCTAATTTTATGATTATGGACAATGGAATGGGCAGAATTCCCCTGGAGAGGGAAGGCACAGTTTTGATGTGGCTCCAGGGGCCCCAGCTTGCAGGGTGTGTGCACCAGGACTGTGGAGACAGAAGTCTAAAACACAAACTCAGTTTAGGTTTAGGGACGTAGGTATGGCAGGCCCGATCTACAGACCGTGAGGAGAATTCTTCCGGATATGAAGAAAGAGAGATTGTGAGGCACTTGTTCAGGCTTTTGTTTCTGGATTTTGTGTCAACGATGGGCGTGGAATGTCGGGGAGGCCTCATGGGCCATGGACGAGTCTTCCGCTCTGTGGATTTGGCCCGATTCCAATTGTTTTGGGTCAAACTGTGGGATGGGAGGAGTCCTTTCAGTTTTGTTACCTCAGGTGTCCCACCAAAAGAGGGATTCCAAAGCCGAGCCTGGGGAGGGGAGACTGGACAACCAGAAATCTGGTTAAAAATTGGGGCCTAGGGGCATGGCAAGCCCAATATGCTGTCTTTTGGTCCAGCCGCTGAGAGGCCTTACTTGAGAACTGGGCTCACGTTGAGGGTCACAATGCAGGTTTGTGACCGACTTGGTCCTCAAGCATCTGCAGGGCCTCATGGGCCACACTGGTTTCAACTACACTTTACGTTGGACAACATGCCAACCACAAGGTTTCTTGCCATGGGGAAGGAGTTCTGATTCCTGCATCATGTTCAACCCTGGGTGGTGACTGGAGATAAGGTTTAGGTTCTGAAGCCTGAAAACCGAGGTTGGAAAGAGATGATGACCTAAGGCCATGGCGGGTCCGATGTGCTCAGTGTGTGGCTAGCTGGGTGGGTGCCAGCCAGGAGGTTCAGTCTCAGGCTGTGCCAGAAAGTGCAGTAGTGCCCAGGGCAGCCTGTATAATTGGGGTCCAGTCAAGTGGCATGCAGGTTGATCCTCATTTGGGGAATCTGGGTAGCCCCAGAGGGCAAAGTTTTTCTTCCGGAAAGCAGGCAGAGTGCTGCCTTGTAGTTCTGGAATTGCCAAACTGGAGGGCTTGTGGGCCAGGAATGTGAGGATGGAAGTTGAGAACACAAACTAGACTTACGTTTCTGGGCAAGGGCACGGCAGGCACACTCTGCAGAGCTGAATCAAGATGTCCTGCATCTGAAGTCAGGGCGAGGATCAGACGATCGCTCAGGTTGGAGCTTCTGTCCCTGATGGCCCCTTCATGAAGCACAGGGGGCGAAATCACGAGGCCATGGAGGTTTTCCCACGATGGGAGTTGTGAGATGCTCCAAACAGTAAAGATTCTTCTGCGGGACTATTGAGACCTGTTGGTTGGCTCCAGGAATTCCCATACAGCATCATTCTGAGAATGGTTCTAAGTATGGATGGCTGGGAAGCCTGCCTCTCATTCCAATCATCTCCTAGCGACAAGACGGGTTAGATCTGCTGGATCAGGGGGAGCAACTGAGGGGGCTGAGTTGAAATGGACTCTCCTGTGGATGGGTCCTAATGTGGGTGTGTCTCCATGGAGACCTTGGAATGAGGCGCTGGCACCGGGAACCTGAAATGTCCTTCTAACCAGAGGCTTTGAGAGAGCTCCAACATGCAAGTTTCCCATGTGTAAACGAGATTTGTTCTGATGGGTGCCTCAGGAAAAGCCCTCAGCTGGTATTGGAAACCAGGCTTTTGAGGAGACATGCCTGTAAACCAAAGCTATGGATCCCATTATGGCCTGGGGTCCTGTCTGGTCAATCTTCTTCTCTGGGGACATCCATCTATGGTATGAGTGGAGGTAGATGCTCAGCTGGTGTTAGACGGCCCTTTTTTGTCCCGGACAACCTACACCATTGGTATGGCCTCAGGGAATTTGGAGGTTTCTCCTAATTTGTATGGTTTTGGATAATGGAATGGGCAGAATTCCCATGGATTGGTAAGGCACAATCCTAATGTGTGGTTCCAGTTGCCCAGCCTGGAGGGTGTGTGGCCCAGGACTTTGAGGACAGAACTCAAAAAACACAAACTCAGCTTAGGTTTGGGGACGTAGGTATGGCACGGCCGAACTACAAATCATGAGAAGAACTCTTCAGGATATGAAGAAAGAGCGAGTCTGAGGCGCTTGCTTAGGTTTTTGTCTCTGGATTTTGTATCAGCGATGGCCGTGGAATGTCGGGGAGGCCTCATGAGCCATGGACGAATCTTCCTCTCTGTGGATTTGGCCCTATCCCAATTCTTTTTCGTGAATCTGTGGAATGGGAGGACTCCTTTAAGGTTTGTTACCTGAGGTGTCCCACCAAAAGAGGAATTCCAAAGCAGAGCCCTGGGCAAGAGTGAAGGGACAACCCGAACTTGGTTAAAAATTGGGGTCTAGGGGCATGGCAAGCCCAATATGCTCTTTCTTCATGCAGCCACTGAGAGGCCTTGCCTGAGGACCGGGCTCAGGCTGAGGGTCACAATGTGTGTTTGAGACCAATGTGGCCCTCAAGCGTGGGCTGGGTCTCATGTGCCACACTGGTTTCAACTACACTGAAAGTTGGACAACATGCCAACCACGAGGTTTCTTGCCAAGGGAATGAGTTCGGATTTCTGCAACATTTTCAAACCTGGGCAGTGATTGGAGATAAGGTCAAGGTTCTGAAGCCTGAAAACCGAGGTTGGGTAGAGATGACGACCTATGGCCATGGCGGGTCCGATGTGCTCAGTGTGTGGCCAGCTGTCTGGGTGAGGCCAGGAGTTCCAGGCTCAGGCTGTGTCAGAATGGGCAATTGTGCCCACCTCAGCCTATATATTTGGTGTACAGCCAAATGGCGTGCAGGTTGATCCTCATTTGGGGTTTCTGTGTAGCCCCAGAGGGCAATGTTCTTCTTCCAGGGAGCAGGCAGAGTGCCGCATTGTACTTCTGGATTGCCAAACTGGAGGGCTTATGGGCCGGTAGTCTGAGGACGGAACTCCGAGAACACAAGCTAGGCTTAGGTTTTATGTGTGAGGACATGGCAGGCACAATCTACAGACCTGAATCGAGATCTCTTGCACCTGAAGTCAGGTTGAGCATCAGACGATGCCTCAGGTTTGACTTTCTGTCCCTGATGGCCCCTTCATAAAGGGGGGGAATCACGAGGCCGTGGGGGTTTTCCCACCATGGGAGTTGTGAGAAGCTCCAAACTGCAAAGATTCTACTGTGGGACAATTGAGACCAGTTGGTTGGCTCCAGGCCAACGATTCTGAGCAGGGTTCTAAGGATGGATGGCTGGGTAGCCCACCTCGCATTCCAATATTCTCCTAGCTTCAAGACAGGCTAGATCTGTTGGATCTCGGGGAGCAACCGAGGAGGCTGAGTTTAAATGGACTCTCCTGTGGATGGGTCCTAATATGTTTTTGTGTCTATGGAGACTGTGGCATTAAGCGGTGGCACTAGGGCCCTGAAGGCCTCTCCTAAACAGAGGTTTGACACAGGTCCACCATGCAAGTTTCCCATGTGTAGAGGAGATTTGTTCTGATGAGTGAGTCAAGAAACAGCCATATTCTGGTATTGAAATCCAGGCCTCTGAGGAGAGATGCCTGGAAACCAAAGCAATGGATCCGATTAGTGCCTAGGGGCCTGTTGGTTTCTTTTTACCTCGGGCGACATCTATCTATGGGTCAGAGTGCAGGTAGGTGCTCAGATGAACTCAGATTGCCCGTGTTTGTCCTTGGAAGCCAACACTATGGGATGGCCTCAGGGAATTTAAAGGTTTATACTTTTAGTTGCGTTGTCGCCATTGGAATGGGCTCACACAATTCCCTTGCGAGGGCAAGAACAGTCCTCAGGTTTGGCTTCAGGGGCCTGAGCCTATAGGGTGTGTAGGCCAGGGCTGTTTGGACAGTTGTCTGAAAACACAAACTCGACTTCTGTTTCGGGTCATAAGTAGGGCAGGACTGATCTACAGACCATGAGGAGAACATTTCGGTATATGAAAAAAGGGCGAGTGTGAGGCTATTGCTCATGTTTTTGTCTCTGCATATCATGTCACTCATGGTCGTGAAATTTCCGGGTGACTTCATGGGAAATGGACGAGTCTTACTCTCTGGCGATTTGGCCCCTTCCAAAGAGGTTGGGGTCATTCTTGGGATGGAAGAAGTCGTTTTTTTTGTTGTTGTTGTTGTTGCTTTGTTTTGTTTCATTTTTTAACCTCCGTTGTCCCACCACATGAGGAATTCCAGAGTAGAGCTCTGGGGAGGGGTGACTGAACAACCAGAAATCTGGTTAAAAATTGGGGCGTAGGGCTATGTCAAGCCCATTATGACATCTAGTGATCCAGGCTCTGAGAGGACTTACTAGAGGACAGGACTCACCCTGAGGGTCACAATGCATATTTATGCCCTCGTCGCACTCAAGAATAGGCGGGCCTCAGGGTGAATGCTAGTTTCTCCTACAATGAACGTTGGACAACATGCCAACCACAAGGTTTCTTGCCATGTGTAAGGAGAAGTTCTGATTTCTGCATCACACTCATCCCCAGGCAGAGATAAAGTCTAGTTTCTGAGGCCTGAAAACTGAGGTAGGGAAGAGATGAGGACCTAAGGCCATGGCGGGTCTGATGTGCTCAGTGTGCGGTCAGCTGTCTGGGTGTTGGTCAGGAAGTCCGGGCTCAGGTTGTGTCAGACCGTGCATTAGTGCCCAGGTTAGACTATATAATTCGGGCAAATCGAGTACCGTGTAGGTTTATCTTCATATAAGGTGCCTTGGCAGCTCTTTAGGCAATATTTTTTTTCCAGAAAGCAGGCCATGTGCTTAATTGTGGGACCGGATATACCAATCATGAGGGCTTTGAGGCCAGGAGAGTGAGGTCGGAATTCTGAGAACAAAAGTTATACTTGGGCTAAGGGCAAGGGCACGGCAGGTACCCCCTGCAGATCTGAACCAATATCTCATCCATTTCAAGTCAGGGAGAGAATTAGACTTTGGCTTAGGTTGGAGTTTCTGTGCCTGACGGCTCCTTCATGAAGGGAGCGGAATCTCGTGTCCATGGAGTTTTTCCCACGTGGGAGTTGTGGGTTGCCCCCTTCAAGAATTCCTTCTGCGGGACAATTGAGGCCTTTGGGCAGCTCCAGGACATCCCATATGGAATGACTCTATAGCACCGTTCGAGGGAGGATGCCTGGGAAGCCAGCCTCGCATTCCAATTGTCTCCTAGCAACAAGCCAGTTTAGATCTGATGGCTCTGCGGGAGCAACCGGGGTGGCTGACTTGAAATGGACTTTCCTCACGATGGGTCCTAATGTGTGTTTGTGTCCATGGGGCCTTGGAATGGGGCCGTGGCACCGGGACCCTGAAGTATTCTCCTAAGCTTTTGACATAGCTCGATGCACAAGGTTCCTTGTGGAGACGAGATTTGTTTTGATGGGTGCCTCAGGAAAACCCCTATGCTGGTATTGGAATCCAGGCTTTTGAGGAGACATGCCTCTCACCAAAGCAATGGATCCGATTGGCCAGGGTCCTGTCTGGTTCAATCTTCTTCTCTGGGGACATCCATCTATGGTATGAGTGGAGGTTGATGCTCAGCTGCTATCAGACCGCGCTTGTATGTCACGGGCGACATGCCCTATTGGGATGGCCTCAGGGATTTGGAGGGTTCTCCTAATTTTACGGTTTTGGACAATGGAATGGGCAGAGTTCCCATGGATTGGGTAGGCACAGTCCTTATGTGTGGCTCCAGGGACCGAAGCCTGGAGGGTGTGTGGTCCAGGACTTTGAGGACAGAAGTCTGAAAACATAAACTCAGCTTAGGTTTGGAGACGTAGGTATGGCAGGCCCGATCTATAAACCATGAGAAGAACTCTTCAGGATATGAAGAAAGAGCGAGTCTGAGGTGCTTGTTCAGTCTTTTGTCTCTAGATTCGGTATCAGCGATGGCCGTGGATTGTCTGGGAAACCTCATGGGCCATGGACGAATCTTCCTCTCTGTGGAATTGGCCCGATCCCAATTCTTTTTCGTCAATCTGTGGAATGGGAGGTCTCCTTTCAGGTTGGTTACCTTAGGTGTCCCGCCAAAAGAGGAATTCCAAAGAAGAGCCCTGGGGAAAAGCGAAGGGACAACCCGAATTATGGGTAAAATTTGGGGCCTAGGGGCATGGCAAGCCCAATATGCTGTCTCTTCATCCAGCCACTGAGAGGCCTTACCTGAGGACTGGGATCAGGCTGAGGGTCACAATGTGTGTTTGTGACCAATGTGGCCCATAAACATGGGTGGGGCCTCATGGGCCACACTGGTTTCAACTACACTGAACATTGGAAAACATGCCAACCACATGGTTTCTAGCCACGGGGAAGGAGTTGTGATTTCTGCATCACTTACAAGCCTGGGCAGTGATTGGAGATAAGGTCTAGGTTCTGAAACTTGACAACCAAGGTTGGGAAGAGATGACGACCTAAGGACATGGCTCGTCCGGCATGCTCAGTGTTCGACCAGCTTTCTGGGTGGGGCCAGGAAGTCCAGGCTCAGGCTGTGTCAGAAAGGGCAATAGTGCCTAGGTCAGCCTATATATTTGGGGTACAGTCGAATGGCATGCAGGTTGATCCTCATTTGGAGTTTCTGGGTAGCCCCACAGGGGTATGTTTTTCTTCCTGAAGGCTGGCAGAGTGCTGCATTATAGTTCTGGTTTGCAAACTGGAGGGCTTGTGGGCCAGTAGTCTGAAGACGGAAATCTGATAACACAAGCTAGGCTTAGGTTTCTGGGTGAGGACAAGGCAGGAACAATCTACAGACCTGAATCGAGATCTCGTGCTTCTGAAGTCAGGGTGAGGATTAGAAGATCGCTCAGGTTGGTGTTTCTGTCCCTGATGGCCCCTTCATGAAGGGGCGGGGTCTCGAGTTCGTGGGGGTTTTCCCACGATGTTAGTTGTGAGAAGGTCCAAACTGCAAAGATTCTTGTGCAGGACAATTGAGACATGTTGGTTGGCTCCAGGCCAACGATTCCGAGCAGGGTTCTAAGGATGGATTCCTGGGTAGCCCACCTTGAATTCCAATTGTGTCCTAGCAACAAGACAGGTTAGATCTGCTGGATCTGGGGGAGCAACCCAGGAGGCTGAGTTGAAATAAACTCTCCTTTGGATGGGTCCTAATGTCTTTTTGTGTCTATGGAGACCTTGGAATGTAGCGGTGGCACTGGGGTCCTGAAGGGTTTTTCCAAACAGAGGCTTTCACACAGCTCCAACGTGCAAGTTTCCCATATGTAGATGAGATGTTTTCTGATGGGTGAGTCAAGAAACAGCCATACGCTGGTATTGAAATCCAGGCCTCTGAGGAGAGATGACTGGATACCAAAGCAATGGATCCGTTTAGTGCCTAGGGGCCTGTTCGTTCCTTTTTACCTCTGGGGACATCAGTCTATGCGTCTGAGTGCAGGTAGGTGCTCAGATGAGCTCAGATTGCCCCTGTTTGTCCTGGGAAGCCACCACTATTGGGATGGCCTCAGGCAGTTTGGAGGTTTATCCTATTAGTAGGGTTGTGGCCATTGGAATGGGCACATACAATTCCCTTGGAGAGGGCAAGTACAGTCCTCAGGTTTGGCTCCAGGGGCCTGAGCCTGTAGGGTGTGTAGGCCAGAGCTGTTTGGACAGTTGTCTGAAAACACAAACGCGGCTTATGTTTCGGGTCATAGGTATGGCAGGACTGATCTACAGACCATGAGGAGAACTCTTCAGGATATGAAAAAAGGGCGAGTGTGAGGCTCGTGCTCAAGTTTTTGTCTCTGGATATCGTGTCACTCATGGTCGTGAAATTTCCGGGTGACTTCATGGGAAATGGACGAGTCTTACTATCTGGGGTTTTGCCCATTCCCAAGAGTTTTGGGTCATTCTGGGGATGGAAGGAGTCCGTTTTGTTGTTGTTGTTGTTGATTTGCTTTGTTTTGTTTTTTAACCTCAGGTGTCTCACCAAATGAGGTATTCCAGAGTAGAGCCCTGGGGAGGGCCGCCTGGACAACCAGAAATCTGGTTACAAATTTGGGCCTAGGGACATGTCAAGCCCATTATGACATCTAATGGTCGAGCCACTGAGAGGACTTACTAGAGCACAGGACTCACGCTGAGGGTCACAATGCGTGTTTATGCCCTCTTCGCACTCAAGAATTGGCGGGGCCTTCGGGTGAATGCTGGTTTCTCCTACACTGAACGTTGGACAACATGCCAACCACAAGGTTTCTTGCCATGGGTAAGGACGAGTTCTGATTTCTGCATCACAGGCACCCCTGGGCAGTGGTTGGAGATAAGGTCTAGGTTCTGAAGCCTAAAAAACCGCAGTTGGGAAGAGATGATGACCTAAGGCCATGGCGGTTCTGATGTGCTCAGTGTGCGGTCAGCTGTCTGGGTGTTGGTCAGGAGGTCCGAGCTCAGGTTGTGTCAGACAGTGCATTAGTGCCCAGGTTAGACTATATACTTTGGGTACAGTCGAATGCCATGTAGATTTATCCTCATATAAGGTGCCTGGGCAGCTCATTAGGCCAAATTTTTTTTCTAGAGGGCAGGCAGAGTGCTGCATTGTGGGTCTGGAATTGCGAAACTTCCGGGCTTCGGGGCCTGGAGAGTGAGGACGGAAGTCTGAGAACACAGCTAGACTTGGGTTTCAGGGCCAGGGCACGGCAGGTACCCCTGTAGATCTGAACCTATATCTCATGCATCTGAAGTCAGGGCGAGGATCAGACGTTGGCTCAGGTTGGAGTTTCTGTGCATGACGGCCCCTTCATGAAGGGAGCGGAATCTCGAGGCCATGGAGGTTTTCCCACGTTGGGAGTTGTGGGATGCCCCCTTCAAGGATTCCTTCTGCGGGACAATTGAGACTTGTTGGGCAGCTCCAGGACATCCCATATGGAATGACTCCAGGGCACCGTTCGAGGATGGATGCCTGGGAAGCCCGACTCGCATTCCAATTGTCTCCTAGCAACAAGACAGTTTAGATCTGATGGCTCTGCGGGAGAAACCGGGGTGGCTGACTTGAAATGGACTTTCCTGAGGATGGGTCCTAATGTGTGTTTGTGTCCATGAGGGCCTTAAAATGGGGCGGTGGCACCGGGACCCTGAAGTATTCTCCTAAGCTTTTGACATAGCTCGATGCACAAGGTTCCTTGTGGAGACGAGATTTGTTTTGATGGGTGCCTCAGGAAAACCTCTATGCTGGTATTGGAATCCAGGCTTTTGAGGAGACATGCCTGTAAACCAAAGCAATGTATCCTATTATGGCCTAGGGTCCTGTCTGGTTCAATCTTCTTCTCAGGGGACATCCATCTATGGTATGAGTGGAGGTAGATGCTCAGCTGGTATCAGACCGCCCTTGTTTGTCCCGGGCGACCTGCACTATTGGGATGGGCTCAGGGATTTGTAGGCTTCTCCAAATTTTACTGTTTTGGACAATTGCATCGGCAGAATTCCCATGGATTGAGTAGGCACAGTCCTAATGTGTGACTCCAGGGGCCCAAGCCTGGAGGGTGTGTGGCCCAGGACTTTGAGGACAGAAGTCTGAAAACACAAACTCAGCTTAGGTTTGGGGACGTAGGTATGGCAGGCCCGATCTATAAACCATGAGAAGAACTCTTCCCGATATGAAGAAAGAGCGAGTCTGAGGCGCTTGCTCAGGCTTTTGTCTCTGGATTTTGTATCAGAGATGGCCGTGGAATGTCGGGGAGGCCTCATGGGCCATGGACGAATCTTCCTCTCTGTGGATTTGGCCCGATCCCAATTGTTTTTCGTCAATCTGTGGAATGGGAGGACTCCTTTCAGGTTTGTTACCTCAGGTGTCCCGCCAAAAGAGGAATTCCAAAGAAGAGCCCTGGGGAAAAGTGAAGGGAGAACCCTAACTATGGGTAAAATTTGGGGCCTAGGGGCATGGCAAGCCCAATATGCTATCTCTTCATCCAGCCACTGAGAGGCCTTATTGAGGACTGGGATCAGGGTGAGGGTCACAATGTGTGGTTTTTGACCAATGTGGCCCGCAAACATGAGCGGGGCCTCATGGGCCACCCTGGTTTCAACTACACTGAACGTTGGACAACATGCCAACCACATGGTTTCTTGCCACGGGGAAGGAGTTGTGTTTTCTGCATCACTTTCAAGCCTGGGCAGTGATTGGAGATAAGGTCTAGGTTCTGAAACTTGACAACCGAGGTTGGGAAGAGATGACGACCTAAGACCATGGCGGGTCCGATGTGCTCAGTGAGCGGCCAGCTTTCTGTGTGGGGCCAGGTAATCC
The DNA here is from genome assembly GCF_964662115.1 of Mustela nivalis. NCBI lineage: Eukaryota > Metazoa > Chordata > Mammalia > Carnivora > Mustelidae > Mustela > Mustela nivalis. The sequence goes on along the minus strand of NW_028136453.1, from coordinate 516,630 downwards.
AGGCTCAGGCTGTGTCAAAAAGGGCAATAGTACCCAGGTCAGCCTATATATTTGGGGTACAGTCGTATGGCGTGCAGGTTGATCCTCTTTTGGAGTTTCTGGGTAGCCCCAGAGGGCAATGTTTTTCTTCCTGAGGGCAGGTAGAGTGCTGCATTATAGTTCTGGTTTTCAAACTGGAGGCTTGTGGGCCAGTAGTCTGAGGAAGGAAATCTGAGAACAAGCTAGGCTTAGGTTTCTGGGTGAGGACAAGGCAGGAACAATCTACAGACCTGAATCGAGATCTCGTGCTTATGATGTCAGGGCGAGGATCAGAAGATCGCTCAGTTTGGTGTTTCTGTCCCTGATGGCCCTTCATGAAGGGGCGGGGGGGTCATGAGGCCGTGGGGGTTTTCCCACGATGTTAGTTGTGAGAAGCTCCAAACTGCAAAGATTGTTCGGCAGGACAATTGAGAACTGTTGGTTGGCTCCAGGGCAATGATTCCAAGCAGGGTTCTAAGGATGGATGGCTGGGTAGCCCACCTCGCATTCCAATTGTGTCCTAGCAACAAGACAGGTTAGATCTGCTGGATCTGGGGGAGCAACCCAGGAGCCTGAGTTGAAATGGACTCTCCTGTGGATGGATCCTAATATGTTTTTGTGTCTATGGAGATCTTGGAATGAAGCGGTGGCACTGGGGCCCTGAAGGGTTTTTTCAAACAGAGGCTTTGACACAGCTCCAACGTGCAAGTTTCCCATATGTAAATGAGATTTGTTCTGAGGGATGAGTCAGGAAACAGCAATACGCTGGTATTGAAATCCAGGCCTCTGAGGAGAGTTGACTGGATAGCACAACAATGAATCCAAATAGTGCCTAGGGGCCTGTTCGTACCTTTTTACCTCTGGGGACATCAGTCTATGCGTCTGAGTGCATGTAGGTGTCAGATGGGCTCAGATTGCTCCTGTTTGTCCTGGAGAGCCACCACTATTGGGATGGCCTCAGGGAGTTTGGAGGTTTATCCTATTAGTAGGTTGTGGCCATTGGAATGGGCACATACAATTCCCTTGGAGAGGGCAAGTACAGTCCTCAGGTTTGGCTCCAGGGGCCTGAGCCTGTAGGGTGTGTAGGCAGAGCTGTTTGGACAGTTGTCTGAAAACACAAACGCGGCTTATGTTTCGGGTAATAGGTATGGCAGTATTGATCTACAGACCATGAGGAGAACTCTTCGGGATATGAAAAAAGGGCGAGTGTCAGGCTCTTGCTCAAGTTTTTGTCTCTGGATATCGTGTCACTCATGGTCCTGAAATTTCCGGTTGACTTCATGGGAAATGGACGAGTCTTACTCTCTGGTGGTTTGTCCCCAGCGCAAGATTTTGGGGTCATTTTGTGGGATGGAAGAAGTCCGTTTTGTTGTTGTTGTGATTTGCCTTGTTTTGTTTTTTAACCTCAGGTGTCTCACCAAATGAGGTATTCCAGAGTAGAGCCCTGGGGAGGGCCGACTGGACAACCAGAAATCTGGTTACAAATTTGGGCCTAGGGACATGTCAAGCCCATTATGACATCTAATGGTCGAGCGACTGAGAGGACTTACTAGAGGACAGGACTCACACTGAGGGTCACAATGCGTGTTTATGCCCACTTCACAAACAAGAATGGGCGGGGCCTCATGGTGAATCCTGGTTTCTCCTACACTGAACGTTGGACAACCTGCCAACGACAAGATTTCTTGCCATGGGTAAGGAAGTGTTCTGATTTCTGCATCACAGTCACCCTTGGGCAGTTATTGGAGATAAGGTCTAGATTCTGAAGCCTGAAAACGGAGGTAGGGAAGAGATGATGACCTAAGGCCATGGCGGGTCTGATGTGCTCAGTGTGCGGTCGGCTGTCTGGGTGTTGGTCAGGAGGTCCGGGCTCAGGTTGTGTCAGACAGTGCATTAGTGCCCCCGTAGACTATATAATTTGGGTAAAGTCGAGTGCCATGTAGATTTATCCTCATATAAGTTGTCTGGGCAGCTCATTAGGCAAAATTTGTTTTCTAGAGGGCAGGCAGAGTGCTTCATTGTCGGTCCGGAATTGCCAAACTTGAGGGCTTCGTGTCCAGGAGTGTGAGGACGGAAGTCTGAGAACACAAGCTAGACTTGTGTATCAGGGCGAGGACACGGGAGGGACCACTGTAGATCTGAACCAATATCTCATGCATCTGAAGTCAGGGCGAGGAACAGACGTTGGCTCACGTTGGAGTTTATGTGCATGACGACCCCTTCATGAAGGGAGCGAAATCTCGAGGCCATGTAGGTTTTCCCACGTTGGGTGTTGTGGGATGCCCCCTTCAAGGATACCTTCTGCGGGACAATTGAGACCTGTTGGGCAGCTTCAGGACATCCCATATGGAATGACTCCAGGGCACCATTCGAGAATGGATGACTGGGAAGCAGGCCTCGCATTCCAATTTTCTCCTAGCAACAAGAGAGTTTAGATCTGATGGCTCTGCGTGAGCAACAGGAGTGACTGACTTGAAATGGACTTTCCTGAGGATGGGTCCTAATGTGTGTTTGTGTCCATGAGGGCCTTAAAATGGGGCAGTGGTACCGGGACCCTGAAGTATTCTCCTAAGCTATTGACATAGCTCGATGCACAAGGTTCCTTGTGGAGACGAGATTTGTTCTAATGGGTGCCTCAGAAAACCCCTATGCTGGTATTGGAATCCAGGCTTTTGAGGAGACATGCCTGTAAACCAAAGCAATGTATCCGATTATGGCCTAAAGTCCTTTCTGGTTCAATCTGCTTCTCAGGGGACATCCATCTATGGTATGAGTGGAGGTAGATGCTCAGCTGGTATCAGACCGCCCTTGTTTGTCCCGGGCGACCTGCACTATTGGGATGGCCTCAGGGATTTGGAGGGTTCTCCTAATTTTACGGTTTTGGACCATGGAATGGGCAGAATTCCCATGGATTGGGTAGACACAGTCCTAATGTGTGACACCTGGGGCCCCAGCCTGGAAGGTGTGTGGCCCAGGACTTTGGGGACAGAAGTCTGAAAACACAAACTCAGCTTAGCTTTGGGGAGGTAGGTATGGCAGGCCCGATCTATAAACCATGAGAAGAACTCTTCCGGATATAAAGAAAGAGCGAGTCTGAGGCACTTGCTCAGGCTTTTGTCTCTGGATTTTGTATCCGAGATGGCCGTGGAATGTCGGGGAAACCTCATGGGCCATGGACGAATCTTTCTCTCTGGGGATTTGGTCCGATCCCAATTGTTTTTCATCAATCTGTGGAAGGGAAGGACTCCTTTCAGGTTTGTTACCTCAGGTGTCCCGCCAAAAGAGGAATTCCAAAGAAGAGCCCTGGGGAAAAGTGAAGGGAGAACGCGAACTATGGGTAAAATTTGGGGCCTAGGGGCATGGCAAGCCGAATATGCTAACTCTTTATCCAGCCATTGAGAGGCCTTACCTGAGGCCTGGGATCAGGCTGAGGGACACAATGTGTGTTTGTGACCAATGTGGCCCATAAACATGAGCGGGGCATCATGGGCCACACTGGTTTCAACTACACTGAACGTTGCAAAAACATGCCAACCACTAGGTTTCTTGCCAAGGCGAAGGAGAAGTTCTGATTCTTGTATCACGTTCACTCCTGAGCAGTGAGTGGAGATAAGGTCTAGGTTCTGAAGGTGAAAATGGAGGTTGTGTAGAGTTGATGGCCTAAAGCCATTGTAGGTGTGATATGCTCTGTTATGGCCAGCTGTCTGGGTGTTGGACTGGAGGTCTGCCCTCAGGCTGTGTCAGACAGGGCTTTAGTGCACAGGCTAGACTGTATAATTGGGGTATGGTCGAGTGGCATGCAGGTTGTTACTCATTTAGCGTTTCCGGTTAGCCCTATAGGGACTCTCCTGAGGATGAGTCATAATGTGGGTTGGTGGCCATGGAGACCTTGGAATGTGGCAGTAGCTAAGGGACTCGGCAGGATTCTCCAACCCAAAGGGCTTGACACAACTCCAACAAGGTAGCTTCCCATGTGGAGATGAGAGGTCTTCTGTCTGGTGCCTCAGGAAAGCCCCGTATGCTGGTCTTCAAACCCAGGCCTCTGAGGAGTGATACCTGGACACCAAAGCAAGAGTTCATAATAGGGCCTAGGGGCCTGTCTGGTTCAATCTTCTGTCTCTGCGGATATCTGTCTGTGTGTCTGCATGGAGGTAGTAGTTGCTCAGCTTGTGTCATAATGCCCCTATTTGTCCAGTGCGGCTTGCGGTAGTGGGATGTCCTTGGGGACCTTGAGGTTTCTACTATTTTGTAGAGTTGTGGCCAATGGAATGGGCAGTTTCTTAGGAGAGAGCAGGCACAGTTCTGTGGTGTGGCTCCAGAGACCCCAGCCTGGAGGCTGTGTGGGCCATGGCTGTGCAGACAGACATCCAAAAACCCTAACTCAGCTCAGGTTTGGGGCCGAGGTTACGGCAGGCCTGATCTACAGTCCATGAGGGGAGCTCCTCTGGATATGAAAGAAGGGTGAGAGGGAGGCAGTCGCTCAGGCTTTTGTCTCTGGATGTTTTGTCAACAATGGCCGTTTAATGTAGGAGTTGCCTCATGGGTCGTAGAAGTCTCCCTCTCTGGTAGTTTGTCCAGCCCCCAAGAGTTTGGGGTCATTCTGTGGGAAGGGAAGTGTCCTGTTTTCTGCTTCATGTGTCCCCCCAGTAGAGGGATTCTAGAGCATAGCAGTGGGTACTGACAACTGGAATACTCGCCCTCTGGTTAAGCCTGGGGGCCTATGGATATGACAAGCCCCATATGCAGGATCTTGGTCCAGCCACTGAGAGGTGTTACTTTAATACGGGACTCACGCTGCAGGTCACAATGCATGTCTGTGCCCTAGGCGGCCCTTAAGCACTGGCGTGGCCTTTCGGACAATGTAGGTTTTCCCACAGTGAACATTGGACAACATGCCAACCACAAGGTTTCTGGCCATGGGGAAGGAGGAATTCTAATTTCTGCATCATGTTCACCCCTGGGCAGTGATTGGAGATAAGGTCTAGGTTCTGAAGCCTGAAAACCGAGGTTGGGAAGAGATGACGACCTACAGCCATAGCGGGTCCTATGTGTCCAGGTTGGGGCCAGCTCTCTGGGTGTCGTTTGGGATGTCGTGTCTCAGGCTGTGCCAGACAGGGCATTAGTATACAGGGTGGGCTGTATAATTGCTTTACAATCGAGTGGCATGCATTTGAAAATCATTTGGTGTTTCTTATTAGCAGCATAGGGCAAAGTTTTTCTTCTGAGGGCAGGCAGAGTGCTGCATTGTGGCTTCGGAATTCCCAAACTGGAGGGCTTGTGGGCCAGGAGAGTGAGGACGGAAGTCTGAGAACACAAGCTAGGCTTAGGTTTCGGGGCAAGGACATGGCAGGCACACTCTGCAGAGCTGAATTGAGATCTCATGCGTCTGAAGTCAGGTCGAGGTTCAGACTTTGGCTCAGGTTTGAATTTCTGTCCATTTGGTCCCTTCAGGAAGGGGGGGGCATTAGGATGCCATGGGGGTTTTCCCACTATTGGAGTTGTGAGATGCTCCAAACCGCAAGGATTCCTTATGTGGGACAATTAAGATTTGTTGGATGGCTCCAGGACGTCTTATAAGGTATTTTTCCAGAACAGCGTTCTAAGTATGGATGCCTGGGCAGCCAGCCTCACATTCCAATTGTCTCCTAGCAACAAGAAACGTTTGATCGGCTGTCTTGGGGTAGCAACAGAGGGGGCTGAGTTGAAATGGACTTTCCTGAGGATGGTCTTAATGTTGGTTTGAGTCCATGGAGACCTTGGTATGGGGCAGTGGCACCAGGGCCCTGAAGGATTCTCCTAACCAGAGGTTATGACAAAGCTCCAATGAGCAAGTTTTCCATGGGGAGACGAGATTTGTTCTTAATGGTGCCTCAGGAAACCACCATATGCTGGTATTGGAAACGAGGCCTCTGAGGAGAGATGCCTGGAAACCAAAGCAATGGATCTGATTAGGGCCTAGGGGCCTGTCCGGTTCAATATTCTTTTCTGGGGACATCTGTTGTCTGAGTGGAGGTAGTTGCTCAGCTGGTTTGAGATCACCCCTGTTTGTCCTGGGCGGCCTACACTATTGGGATGGCCTCGGTGACTTTGGAGGTTTTTCCTCATTTGCAAGGTTGTGGCCAATGGAATGGGAAGAATTCCCTTGAAAGGGAAGCACAGTCCTGAGGTGTGGCTCCAGGGACCCAAGTGTGGAGCGTGTGTGGTCCAGGGCTATTTGGACAAAGTCTGAAAACACAAACTCCACTTAGGTTGGGGGATGTAGGTATGGCCGACCCGATCTATAGACCGTGAGGAGAACACTTCGGGATATGAACAATGGGCGAATGTGAGGTGCTTGCTCATGCTTTTTTTTTTTTTTTCTGGAAATGTGTCACCGATTGCCATGGAATGTCGGGGTGTCCTCATGGGCCATCGATGAGGCTCCCTTTCTGGGGATTTGACCTGATCCCAAGAGTTTGGGGTCATTCTGTGGGAAGGGAGGAGGCCTTTCTGGTTTTTTTCTTTATTTTTGTTTATTTTTTATTTTTTTTTATACCTCAGGTGGACCAGCAAAATAGGGATTCCAGAGCAGAGTCGTGGGTTTTGGCAACTGGACAACCAGACCTCTGGTTAACATTGGGACCTAAGAACATGGCAATCCCCATATGTGGGCTCTTGGTCCAGACACTGAGAGGCCTTCCTTGAGGATAGGTCTCACACTGAGTTTCACAATGTGTTTTTGTGCCCAAGAAGCCCCTCAAGTCAGGGCGTGGCCTAATGTACCATGCTGGTTTCTCCTACACTGAACGTTGCACAATATGGCAACCACAAGTTTTCTGGCCATGGGGAAGATGGTGTTCTAATTTCTGCAACACTTTCACTCCTGGACTGTGATTGGATTTAAGGTCTAGGTTCTGAAGCCTGAAAACTGAGGTTGGGAAGAGATGAAGACCTAAGGCCATGGTGTGTCTGATGTGCTCAGTGTTCGGCCAGCTGTTGAGTGTGGGTTGGGAGGTGCAGGCTCAGGCTGTGGCAGACAGGGAATTAGTGCCCAGGCTAGACTGTATCATTGGGGTGCAGTCGAGTTTCATGCAGGATGGTACTCATTTGTGGTTACTGGGTAGCCCCAGAGGGCAACGTTTTTCTTCTGGAGGGAAGACACAGTGCCACATAGTGGCTCCAGAATTCCCAAACTGGAAGGCTTGTGGGCCAGGAGCGTGAGGAAAAAATTAAGAGAACACAAGCCAGACTTAGATTTCGGGGTGAGGGGACGGCAGGCACCCTCTGCAGAGATGATTCGAGATCCGGTATACCTGAAGACAGAGCTAGGATCAGACGTTGGCTTAGGTCGAAGTTTCTGTCCATGACGGCCCCTTCATGAAGGGGAGGGTGTCACGAGGACATGGAGGTTTTCCCACGATGGGAATTGTGAGATGCTCCAAACCGCAATGATTCCTTCTGTGGGACAGTCGAGACCTGTTGGATGGCTCCAGGACATCCCATAAGGAAGTTATCCAGAGCAGGGTTCTAAGGATGGATGCCTGGGCAGCCTGCCTCCCATTCCAGGTGTCTCATAGCGCCAAGGCAAGTTCGATCTGCTGGATCTAGGGGAGCAACCGAGGCGGGTGTGTTGAAATGGGTGAGTTGAGGATGGGTCATAATGTGCATTTGTGTCCATGTAGACCTTGGAATGGGGTGCTTGAACCGGGGCCTTGAGGGATGTTCATAACCGGAGGTTTTGATGGAGCTCTAAAGAGTATGTTTCCTATGTAGAGAAGAGAATTGTTTTGATGAGTGCCTAAGGAATCTCCCATATGCTGGTATTGGAAACCAGGCCTCTGAGGAGAGAGAACTGGAAAAAAAAGCAATCGAGATGATTAGGGCTTAGGTGCCTGTCCGGTTCAATCTCTTTCCTGAGGATACGTGTCTAAGGATCTGAGGGGATGTAGTTGCTCAGCTTGTGTCAGATCGCCCCTGTTTGTCCTGGGCAGCCTATAATATTGGGATGGCCTCAGGACTTTGGAGTTTCTCCTAATCTATAGGGTTGTGGCCAATGGAATGGGCAGAAATCCCCTGGAGAGGGCAAGCACAGTTCTGAGTTTGGCTCTAGGGGCCCAGCCTTGAGGCTGTGTGGGCCAGGCCTGTGGGGACAAAAGTCTGAAAACACAAACTCCGCTTAGGATTGGGGACATAGGTATGGCACGCCCAATCTACAGACCGTGATAACACTTAGGGATATGAAAAAGGGTGAGTTTGAGGTGCTTGCTCAGGTTTTGTCTCTGGATTTGTGTCAACAATGTGGGTGGAATGCTGGCGTGGCCTCATGGATTGTAGATGGCTTTCCTTCTCTGAGCATTTGACCCAATCCCAAGAGTTTGGGTACATTCTGTGGGATGGGGGGAGTCTTTTCTGTTTTTTATTTTATTTTATTTTATATTTTATTTTATGTACCTCAAGTGTCCCAATAAAAGAGGGATTCCAGAGCAGAGTCCTTGGAGGGACAACTGGATATCCCCACCTCTGTTTAAGTTTGGGGGCCTAGGGGCATGGCAAGTCCAATAGGCGGGCTCTTGATTCAGACACTGAGAGGCCTTCCTTGAGGACAGGGCTCATGCTGAGGGTCACAATGCCTATTTGTGCCCAACAAGGCCCTCAAGCATGGGAAGTGCCTCATGGGCCACGCTGGATTCTCCTACACTGAACGTTGGAGAATATGCCAACCACAAGGTTTCCAGCCATGGCGAAGGAAGAGTTGTGATTTCTGCATCACGTTCACCCCTGGACAGTGATTGGAGTTTAGGTCTAGGTTCTGAAACCCGAAAACTGAGGTTGAGAAGAGATGAAGACCTAAGGACCTGATGGGTCCAATGAGCTCAGTGTGCGGCCAGCTGTTGAGCGTAGGTCTGGAGGTGTGGGCTCATGCTGTGTCAGACAAGGCATTAGACAGGGTAGACTGCATATTTGGGGTGCAGTCGAGTGGTGTTCAGTTGATCCTTATTCGGGTTTCTAGGTAGCTCCATAAGGCAACGTTTTTCTTCTGGAGGGCAGGCAGTGTGCTGCATTATGGCCCCAGTATTGCCAATCTGTAGGGCTTTTGGGGCAGGGGTGTGAGGACGGTAGTCTGAGAACACAAGCTAGGATTAGTTTTGGGGGTGAGTGCACAGAAGGCACACTCTGCAGAGCTGAATCAAGATCTCATGCACCTGAAGTCAGGGCAAATATCAGACGTTTGCTCAGGTTGGAGTTTCTGTCCATGATAGCCCCTTTATAAAGTGGAGCGTCTCAAGAGGCCATGTAGATTTTCCCACAATGGGAGTTGTGAGATGCTCCAGACTGAAAAGATTCCTTCTGTGGGACACTTGAGACCTGTTGGATGGCTCTAGGATGTCCCATGTGGAACGACTCCAGAGTAGGGTTCTAAGGATGGATGCCTGGGCAGCCCGCCTCCCATTCTAGTTGTCTCCAAAACAAGGCAGGTTTGATCTGCAGGCCCTGGGGGAGAAACCAAAGGGGTTGAGTTGACATGGACTCTCCCGACAATAGATCATAATGTGGGTTTAAGTCCATGGAGACCTTGGAATGGGGCGCTTGATCCGGGGCCCTGAAAGATTCTCCTAAACAGAAGTTTTTATAGAGCTCCAAAGAGTACATTTACTATGTGGAGATGAGATTTTTCTGATGAGTGCCTCAGTAATCCCCCGTATTCTGGTATTGGAAACCAGGCCTCTGAGGAGAGATGTCTGGAATCAAAAACAATGGATTTGATTAGGGCCTAAGTGCCTGTCCAGTTCAATCTTATTCTATGGGGATATCTGTCTCTGGGTCTGAGTGGAGTTAGTTTCCTAACTTGTGAAAGATCATCCCTGTGTGTCCTGAGCAGCCAACATTATTCGGATGGCCTGGGGGAGTTTGGCGGATTCTCATAATCTATTGCGTTGTGGCCAATGGAAATGCAGAATTCCCCTGGAGAGGGAAGCCACAGTCCTGAGGTGTCGCTCCAGGGGCCCCAGCTTGGATGGTGTTTGAGCCAGGCCTGTGGGGACAGAAGTCTGAAAACACAAACTCAGCTTAGGTTTGGGGATGTATGAATGAAGGCTCGATCTACAGACCGTGAGAATTTTCCGGGCTATGAACAAAGGGCGAGTATGTGGCGCTTGCTCAGGCTTTTGTCTCTGGATTTTGTGTCAACGGTGGCCGTGGAATGTCGGGGTGTCCTCAAGGGCCATGGACAATTCTTTCTCTGGTGATTTGGCCTGATCGCACGGGGTTGGGATCTTTCTGTGGATTGGAAGAATTCTTTCTGTATATATATATATATGTTTTTTTTTTTTTTTTACCTCAGGTGTCCCACCAAAGACGGATTCCAGAGTAGAGCCCTGAGTAGGGGTGACTAGTCATCTCGAACTCTGGTTGAGATTGGGGGACTAGGGGCTTGGCAAGCCCCATATGTGGGCTGTTGTTCCAGTCACTAGGAGGCTTTACATGAGGATAGGGCTCACGCTGAGGGTCACAATGAGTGTTTGTGCAAATTGTGGCCCTCAGGGATAGGTGGGGCCTCATAGTCCATGCTGCTTTCTCCTACAATGAACAATGGACAACATGCCAACCACTAGGTTACTTGCCAAGGCGAAGGAGAAGTTCTAATTCTTGCATCACGTTCACTCCTGAGCAGTGAGAAGAGATAAGGCCTAGGTTTTGAAGGTGAAAACTGAGGTTGGGTAGAGATGATGGCCTAAAGCCATTGTGGGTGTGATATGCTCTGTGTACGGCCAGCTTTTGGATGTTGGACTGGAGGTCTGCCCTCAGGCTGTGTCAGACAGGGCTTTAGTGCACAGGCTAGACTGTATAATTGGGGTATGGACGAGTGGCATGCAGGTTGTTACTCATTTGGCGATTCCGGTTAGCCCTATAGGGCAACATTTTTCTTCTGGAGGGCAGGCAGAGTGCTGCATTGTGTCTCCAGAATTGCCAAACTGGAGGGGTGTGGCCAGGATTGTGAGGAAGGAAGTCTGAAAACACAAGCTAGCACGAGTTTTGGGGCCAAGAGCATGGCAGGCCCACTCTGCAGATGCTGAATCGAGATCTCCTGCAGGTGAGGTCAGGGCGAGTATCAGATGTTGCCTCAAGCTGGAGTATGTGTCCATGACGGCCCCTTCCTGAAGGGGGTGGGGGCGTCATGAGGCCAGGGAGGTTTCCCTACGCTGGGAGTTGTGAGCTGCTCCAAACTTCAAAGTTTCCTTCTTCAGGACAGTCGAGTACTATTGGATGGTTCCAGGATGCCCCATACAAAAAGACTCGAGAGCAGGGGCCTAAGCATGGATGCCGAGAAACGCCAACTCACCTTCCCATTGCCTGGTCGAGACAAGGCACGCTCAATCTGCGGGCTCTTGGGTGAGCTACCCAGAAGGCTGAGTTTAAATGGACTCTCCTGAGGATGAGTCATAATGTGGGTTGGTGGCCATGGAGACCTTGGAATGTGGCAGTAGCTAAGGGACTAGGCAGGATTCTCCAACCCAAAGGGCTTGACACAACTCCAACAAGGAAGCTTCCCATGTGGAGATGAGAGGTCTTCTGTCTGGTGCCTCAGGAAAGCCCCGTATGCTGGTCTTCGAACCCAGGCCTCTGAGGAGTGATACCTGGACACCAAAGCAAGAGTTCATAATAGGGCCTAGGGGCCTGTCTGGTTCAATCTTCTGTCTCTGCGGATATCTGTCTGTGTGTCTGCATGGAGGTAGTAGTTGCTCAGCTTGTGTCATAATGCCCCTATTTGTCCAGTGCGGCTTGCGGTAGTGGGATGTCCTTGGGGACCTTGAGGTTTCTACTATTTTGTAGAGCTGTAGCCAATGGAATGGGCAGTTTCTTAGGAGAGAGCAGGCACAGTTCTGTGGTGTGGCTCCAGAGACCCCAGCCTGGAGGCTGTGTGGGCCATGGCTGTGCAAACAGACATCCAAAAACCCTAACTCAGCTCAGGTTTGGGGCCGAGGTTACGGCAGGCCTGATCTACAGTCCATGAGGGGAGCTCCTCTGGATATGAAAGAAGGGTGAGAGGGAGGCAGTCGCTCAGGCTTTTGTCTCTGGATGTTTTGTCCACAATTGCCGTTTAATGTAGGAGTTGCCTCATGGGTCGTAGAAGTCTCCCTCTCTGGTAGTTTGTCCAGCCCCCAAGAGTTTGGGGTCATTCTGTGGGAAGGGAAGTGTCCTGTTTTCTGCTTCATGTGTCCCCCCAGTAGAGGGATTCTAGAGCATAGCAGTGGGTACTGACAACTGGAATACTCGCCCTCTGGTTAAGCCTGGGGGCCTATGGATATGACAAGCCCCATATGCAGGATCTTGGTCCAGCCACTGAGAGGCGTTACTTTAATACGGGACTCACGCTGCAGGTCACAATGCATGTCTGTGCCCTAGGCGGCCCTCAAGCACTGGCGTGGCCTTTCGGACAATGCAGGTTTTCCCAATTGAACGTTGGACAACATGCCAACCGCAAGGTTTCTGGCCATGGGGAAGGAGGAATTCTAATTTCTGCATCACGTTCACCCCTGGGCAGTGATTGGAGATAAGGTCTAGGTTCTGAAGCCTGAAAACCGAGGTTGGGAAGAGATGACGACCTACAGCCATAGCGGGTCCTATGTGTCCAGGTTGGGGCCAGCTGTCTGGGTGTCTTTTGGGATGTCTTGTCTCAGGCTGTGCCAGACAGGGCATTAGAATACAGGGTGGGCTGTATAATTGCTTTACAATCGAGTGGCATGCATTAGAAAATCATTTGGTGTTTCTTATTAGCAGCATAGGGCAAAGTTTTTCTTCTGGAGGGCAGGCAGAGTGCTGCATTGTGGCTTCGGAATTCCCAAACTGGAGGGCTTGTGGGCCAGGAGAGTGAGGACGGAAGTCTGAGAACACAAGCTAGGCTTAGGTTTCGGGGCAAGGACATGGCAGGGACACTCTGCAGAGCTGAATTGAGATCTCATGCGTCTGAAGTCAGTCGAGGTTCAGACTTGGCTCAGGTTTGAGTTTCTGTCCATGTTGGCCCCTCAAGAAGAGGGGGGATTATGAGGCCATGGGGGTTTTGCAACTATTGGAGTTGTGAGAAGCTCCAAACCGCAAGGATTCCTTCTGTGGGACAATTAAGATTTGTTGGATGGCTCCAGGACGTCTTATAAGGTATTTTTCCAGAACAGGGTTCTAAATATGGATGCCTGGGCAGCAGCCTCACATTCCAATTGTCTCCTAGCAATGAGAAACGTTTGATCTGTTGTCCTGGGGTAGCAACAGAGGGGTCTGAGTTGAAATGGACTTTCCTGAGGATGGTCTTAATGTTGGTTTGAGTCCATGGAGACCTTGGTATGGGGCAGTGGCACCAGGGCCCTGAAGGATTCTCCTAACCAGAGGGTATGACAAAGCTCCAATGAGCAAGTTTTCCATGGGGAGACGAGATTTGTTCTTATTGGTGCCTCAGGAAACCACCATATACTGGTATTGGAAACGAGGCCTCTGAGGACAGATGCCTGGAAACCAAAGCAATGGATCTGATTAGGGCCTAGGGGCCTGTCCGGTTCAATGTTCTTCTCTGGGGACATCTGTTGTCTGAGTGGAGGTAGTTGCTCAGCTGGTTTGAGATCACCCCTGTTTGTCCTGGGCGGCCTACACTATTGGGATGGCCTCGGTGACTTTGGAGGTTTTTCCTAATTTGCAAGGTTGTGGCCAATGGAATGGGAAGAATTCCCTTGAAAGGGAAGCACAGTCCTGAGGTGTGGCTCCAGGGACCCAAGTGTGGAGCGTGTGTGGTCCAGGGCTATTTGGACAAAAGTCTGAAAACACAAACTCCACTTAGTTTGGAGGATGTAGGTATGGCCGGGCCGTATTAGACCGTGAGGAGAACTCCAAGGGATATGAAAAAAGGGCGAATGTGAGGTGCTCTCATGCTTTTTCTTTTTTTTTTTTTTCTGGAAATGTGTCACCGAATGCCATGGAATGTCGTGGTGTCCTCATGAGCCATCGATGAGGCTCACTTTCTGGGGATTTAACCCGATCCCAAGAGTTTGGGTTCATTCTGTCGGAAGGGAGGAGGCCTTTCTGTTTTTTTTGTTTATTTTTTTATTTTTATTTTTATTTTTTTTTTTTACCTCAGGTGGACCACCAAAAGAGGGATTCCAGAGCAGAGTCGTGGGTTGGGGCAACTGGACAACCAGACCTCTGGTTAACATTGGGACCTGAGAACATGGCAAGCCCCATATGTGGGCTCTTGGTCCAGACACTGAGAGGCCTTCCTTGAGGATAGGTCTCACACTGAGTTTCACAATGTGTTTTTGTGCCCAAGGAGCCCCTCAAGGCAGGGCGTGGCCTAATGTACCATGCTGGTTTCTCCTACACTGAACGTTGCACTATGGTAACCACAAGTTTTCTGGCCATGGGGAAGATGGAGTTCTAATTTCTGCAACACATTCACTCCTGGACTGTGATTGGATTTAAGGTCTAGGTTCTGAAGCCTGAAAACTGAGGTTGGGAAGAGATTAAGACATAAGGCCATGGTGTGACTGATGTGCTCAGCGTTCGGCCAGCTGTTGAGTGTGGGTTAGGAGGTGCAGGCTCAGGCTGTGGCAGACAGGGAATTAATGCCCAGGCTAGACTGTATCATTGGGGTGCAGTCGAGTTTCGTGCAGGATGGTACTCATTTGTGGTTACTGCGTAGCCCCAGAGGGCAACGTTTTTCTTCTGGAGGGAAGACACAGTGCCACATAGTTGCTCCAGAATTCCCAAACTGGAAGGCTTGTGGCCAGGAGTGTGAGGAAAAAATTCTGAGAACACAAGCCAGACTTAGATTTCGGGGTGAGGGGACGGCAGGCACCCTCTGCAGAGATGATTCGAGATCCTGTATACCTGAAGACAGAGCTAGGATCAGACGTTGGCTTAGGTCGGAGTTTCTGTCCATGACGGCCCCTTCATGAAGGGGAGGGTGTCACGAGGACATGGAGGTTTTCCCACGATGGGAATTGTGAGATGGTCCAAACCGCAATGATTCCTTCTGTGGGACAGGTGAGACCTGTTGGATGGCTCCCGGACATCCCATAAGGAAGTTATCCAGAGCAGGGTTCTAAGGATGGATGCCTGGGCAGCCTGCCTCCCATTCCAGGTGACTCATAGAGCCAAGGCAAGTTCTATCTGCTGAATCCAGGGGAGCAACCGAGGCGGGTGTGTTGAAATGGGTGAGTTGAGGATAGGTCATAATGTGCATTTGTGTCCATGTAGACATTGGAATGGGGTGCTGGATCCGGGGCCTTGAGGGATGTTCATAACGGAGGTTTTGATGGAGCTCTAAAGATTATGTTTCCTATGTAGAGAAGAGAATTGTTTTAATGAGTGCCTAAGGAATCTCCCATATGTTGGTATTGGAAACCAGGCCTCTGAGGAGAGATGACTGGAATCAAAAGCAATGGATCTGATTAGGGCCTAAGTGCCTGTACAGTTCAATCTTATTCTATGGGGATATCTGTCTCTGGGTCTGAGTTGCGGTAGTTTCCTAACTTGTGAAACATCATCCCTGTGTGTCCTGGGCAGCCAACACTATTCGGATGGCCTCCTGGAGATTGGAGGATACTCCTAATCTATAGGGTTGTGGCCAATGGAAATGCAGAATTCCCCTGGAGAGGTAAGCCACAGTCCTGAGGTGTGGCTCCAGGGACTCCAACTTGGATGGTGTGTGGGCCATGCCTGTGGGGAAAGAAGTCTGAAAACACAAACTCAGCTTAGGTTTGGGGATGTATGTATGAAGGCTCGATCTACAGACCGTGAGAATTTTCCGGGCTATGAACAAAGGGCGAGTATGTGGTGCTTGCTCAGGCTTTTGCTCTGGATTTTGTGTCAACGGTGGCCGTGGAATGTCGCGGTGTCCTCAAGGGCCATGGACAATTCTTTCTCTGGTGATTTGGCCTGATCCCAAGTGGTTGGGATCATTCTGTGGATGGGAAGAGTCCTTTATGTATTTTTTTTTTTTACCTCAGTTGTCCCACCAAAGAGGGATTCCAGAGTAAACCCTGAGTAGGGGTGACTAGACATCTCGAACTCTGGTTGAGATTGGGGGACTAGGGGCTTGGCAAGCCCCATATGTGGGCTGTTGTTCCAGTCACTAAGAGGTTTACATGAGGATAGGGCTCACGCTGAGGGTCACAATGTGTGTTTGTGCAAATTGTGGCCCTCAGGGATAGGTGGGGCCTCTTAGTCCATGGTGCTTTCTCCTACAATGAACATTGGAAAACATGCCAACCACTAGGTTTCTTGCCAAGGCGAAGGAGAAGTTCTGATTCTTGCATCACGTTCACTCCTGAGCAGTGAGTGGAGATAAGGTCTAGGTTCTGAAGGTGAAAACTGAGGTTGGGTAGAGATGATGGCCTAAAGCCATTGTGGGTGTGATATGCTCTGTGTACGGCCAGCTGTCTGGGTGTTGGACTGGAGGTCTGCCCTCAGGCTGTGTCAGACAGGGCTTTAGTGCACAGGCTAGACTGTATAATTGGGGTATGGTCGAGTGGCATGCAGGTTGTTACTCATTTGGTGTTTCCGGTTAGCCCTATAGGGCAACATTTTTCTTCTGGAGGGCAGGCAGAGTGCTGCATTGTGTCTCCAGAATTGCCAAACTGGAGGGGTGTGGCCAGGATTGTGAGGAAGGAAGTCTGAAAACACAAGCTAGCACGAGTTTTGGGGCCAAGAGCATGGCAGGCCCACTCTGCAGAGGCTGAATCGAGATCTCCTGCAGGTGAGGTCAGGGCGAGTATCAGATGTTGCCTCAAGCTGGAGTATGTGTCCATGACGGCCCCTTCCTGAAGGGGGTGGGGGCGTCATGAGGCCAGGGAGGTTTCCCTACGCTGGGAGTTGTGAGCTGCTCCAAACTTCAAAGTTTCCTTCTTCAGGACAGTCGAGTACTATTGGATGGTTCCAGGATGCCCCATACAAAAAGACTCGAGAGCAGGGGCCTAAGCATGGATGCCGAGAAACGCCAACTCACCTTCCCATTGCCTGGTCGAGACAAGGCACGCTCAATCTGCGGGCTCTTGGGTGAGCTACCCAGAAGGCTGAGTTTAAATGGACTCTCCTGAGGATGAGTCATAATGTGGGTTGGTGGCCATGGAGACCTTGGAATGTGGCAGTAGCTAAGGGACTAGGCAGGATTCTCCAACCCAAAGGGCTTGACACAACTCCAACAAGGAAGCTTCCCATGTGGAGATGAGAGGTCTTCTGTCTGGTGCCTCAGGAAAGCCCCGTATGCTGGTCTTCGAACCCAGGCCTCTGAGGAGTGATACCTGGACACCAAAGCAAGAGTTCATAATAGGGCCTAGGGGCCTGTCTGGTTCAATCTTCTGTCTCTGCGGATATCTGTCTGTGTGTCTGCATGGAGGTAGTAGTTGCTCAGCTTGTGTCATAATGCCCCTATTTGTCCAGTGCGGCTTGCGGTAGTGGGATGTCCTTGGGGACCTTGAGGTTTCTACTATTTTGTAGAGCTGTAGCCAATGGAATGGGCAGTTTCTTAGGAGAGAGCAGGCACAGTTCTGTGGTGTGGCTCCAGAGACCCCAGCCTGGAGGCTGTGTGGGCCATGGCTGTGCAGACAGACATCCAAAAACCCTAACTCAGCTCAGGTTTGGGGCCGAGGTTACGGCAGGCCTGATCTACAGTCCATGAGGGGAGCTCCTCTGGATATGAAAGAAGGGTGAGAGGGAGGCAGTCGCTCAGGCTTTTGTCTCTGGATGTTTTGTCCACAATGGCCGTTTAATGTAGGAGTTGCCTCATGGGTCGTAGAAGTCTCCCTCTCTGGTAGTTTGTCCAGCCCCCAAGAGTTTGGGGTCATTCTGTGGGAAGGGAAGTGTCCTGTTTTCTGCTTCATGTGTCCCCCCAGTAGAGGGATTCTAGAGCATAGCAGTGGGTACTGACAACTGGAATACTCGCCCTCTGGTTAAGCCTGGGGGCCTATGGATATGACAAGCCCCATATGCAGGATCTTGGTCCAGCCACTGAGAGGCGTTACTTTAATACGGGACTCACGCTGCAGGTCACAATGCATGTCTGTGCCCTAGGCGGCCCTCAAGCACTGGCGTGGCCTTTCGGACAATGCAGGTTTTCCCAATTGAACGTTGGACAACATGCCAACCGCAAGGTTTCTGGCCATGGGGAAGGAGGAATTCTAATTTCTGCATCACGTTCACCCCTGGGCAGTGATTGGAGATAAGGTCTAGGTTCTGAAGCCTGAAAACCGAGGTTGGGAAGAGATGACGACCTACAGCAATAGCGGGTCCAATGTGTCCAGGTTGGGGCCAGCTGTCTGGGTGTCGTTTGGGATGTCTTGTCTCAGGTTGTGCCAGACAGGGCATTAGTATACAGGGTGGGCTGTATAATTGCTTTACAATCGAGTGGCATGCATTAGAAAATCATTTGGGGTTTCTTATTAGCAGCATAGGGCAAAGTTTTTCTTCTGGAGGGCAGGCAGAGTGCTGCATTGTGGCTTCGGAATTCCCAAACTGGAGGGCTTGTGGGCCAGGAGATTGAGGACGGAAGCTGAGAACACAAGCTAGGCTTAGGTTTCGGGGCAAGGACATGGCAGGCACACTCTGCAGAGCTGAATTGAGATCTCATGCGTCTGAAGTCAGTCGAGGTTCAGACTTACCTCAGGGTTGAGTTTCTGTCCATGTTGGCCCCTTCAAGAAGAGGGGGGATTATGAGGCCATGGCGGTTTTCCCACTATTGGAGTTGTGAGAAGCTCCAAACCGCAAGGATTCCTTCTGTGGGACAATTAAGATTTGTTGGATGGCTCCAGGACGTCTTATAAGGTATTTTTCCAGAACAGCGTTCTAAATATGGATGCCTGGGCAGCCAGCCTCACATTCCAATTGTCTCCTATCAACAAGAAACGTTTGATCATCTGGCTTGGGGTAGCAACAGAGGGGTCTGAGTTGAAATGGACTTTCCTGACGATGGTCTTAATGTTGGTTTGAGTCCATGGAGACCTTGGTATGGGGCAGTGGCACCAGGGCCCTGAAGGATTCTCCTAACCAGAGGTTATGACAAAGCTCCAATGAGCAAGTTTTCCATGGGGAGACGAGATTTGTTCTTATTGGTGCCTCAGGAAACCACCATATGCTGGTATTGGAAACGAGGCCTCTGAGGAGAGATGCCTGGAAACCAAAGCAATGGATCTGATTAGGGCCTAGGGGCCTGTCCGGTTTAATATTTTTCTCTGGGGACATCTGTTGTCTGAGTGGAGGTAGTTGCTCAGCTGGTTTGAGATCACCCCTGTTTGTCCTGGGCGGCCTACACTATTGGGATGGCCTCGGTGACTTTGGAGGTTTTTCCTCATTTGCAAGGTTGTGGCCAATGGAATGGGAAGAATTCCCTTGAAAGGGAAGCACAGTCCTGAGGTGTGGCTCCAGGGACCCAAGTGTGGAGCGTGTGTGGTCCAGGGCTATTTGGACAAAAGTCTGAAAACACAAACTCCACTTAGGTTAGACGATGTATGTATGGCCGGCCCGATCTATAGACCGTGAGGAGAACTCTTCGGGATATGAACAAAGGGCGAATGTGAGGTGCTTGCTCATGCTTTTTTTTTTTTTTTTTCTGGAAATGTGTCACCGATTGCCATGAAATGTCATGGTGTCCTCATGGGCCATCGATGAAGCTCCCTTTCTGGGGATTTAACCCGATCCCAAGGGTTTGGGGTCATTCTGTCTGAAGGGAGGAGGCCTTTCTTTTGTTTTTGTTTATTTTTTTTTTGTTTTTTTGTTTTTTTTTTTTACCTCAGGTGGACCACCAAAAGAGGGATTCCAGAGCAGAGTCGTGGGTGGGGTCAACTGGACAACCAGACCTCTGGTTAACATTGGGACCTAAGAACATGGCAAGCCCCATATGTGGGCTCTTGGTCCAGACACTGAGAGGCCTTCCTTGAGGATAGGTCTCACACTGAGTTTCCCAATGTGTTTTTGAGCCCAAGGAGCCCCTCAAGTCAGGGCGTGGCCTAATGTACCATGCTGGTTTCTCCTACACTGAACATTGCACAATATGGCAACCACAAGTTTTCTGGTCATGGGGAAGAAGGAGTTCTAATTTCTGCAACACTTTCACTCCTGGACTATGATTGGATTTAAGGTCTAGGTTCTGAAGCCTGAAAACCGCGGTTGGGAAGAGATGACGACATACAGCAATAGCGGGTCCTATGTGTCCAGGTTGGGGCCAGCTGTCTGGGTGTCGTTTGGGATGTCTTGTCTCAGGCTGTGCTAGACAGGGCATTAGTATACAGGGTATGCTGTATAATTGCTTTAACATCGAGTGACATGCATTAGAAAATCATTTGGGGTTTCTTATTAGCAGCATAGGGCAAAGTTTTTCTTCTGGAGGGCAGGCAGAGTGCTGCATTGTGGCTTCGGAATTCCCAAACTGGAGGGCTTGTGGGCCAGGAGAGTGAGGACGGAAGCTGAGAACACAAGCTAGGCTTAGGTTTCGGGGCAAGGGCATGGCAGGCACACTCTGCAGAGCTGAATTGAGATCTCATGCGTCTGAAGTTAGGTCGAGGATCAGAATTTGGCTCAGGTTTGAGTTTCTTTCCTTTTTGGCCCCTTCAAGAAGAGGGGGCATTATGAGGCCATGGGGGTTTTTCCACTATTGGAGTTGTGAGATGCTCCAAACCGCAAGGATTCCTTCTGTGGGACAATTAAGATTTGTTGGATGGCTCCAGGACATCTTATAATGTATTTTTCCAGAACAGGGTTCTACGTATGGATGCCTGGGCAGCAGCCTCACATTCCAATTGTCTCCTAGCAACAAGAAACATTTGTTCTGCTGGCTTGGGGTAGCAACAGAGGGGGCTGAGTTGAATGGACTTTCCTGAGGATGGTCTTAATGTTGGTTTGAGTCCATGGAGACCTTGGTATGGGGCAGTGGCACCAGGGCCCTGAAGGATTCTCCTAACCAGAGGTTATGACAAAGCTCCAATGAGCAAGTTTTCCATGGGGAGACGAGATTTGTTCTTATTGGTGCCTCAGGAAACCACCATATGCTGGTATTGGAAACGAGGCCTCTGAGGAGAGATGCCTGGAAACCAAAGCAATGGATCTGATTAGGGCCTAGGGGCCTGCCCGGTTCAATATTCTTCTCTGGGGACATCTGTTGTCTGAGTGGAGGTAGTTGCTCAGGTGGTTTGAGATCACACCTATTTGTCCTGGTCGGCCTAAACTATTGGGATGGCCTCGGTGACTTTGGAGGTTTTTCCTCATTTGCAAGGTTGTGGCCAATGGAATGGGAAGAATTCCCTTGAAAGGGAAGCACAGTCCTGAGGTGTGGCTCCAGGGACCCAAGTGTGGAGCGTGTGTGGTCCAAGGTTATTTGGAATAAATGTCTGAAAACACAAACTCCACTTAGGTTGGAGGATGTAGGTATGGCCGGCCCGATCTATAGACCGTGAGGAGAACTCTTCGGGATATGAACAAAGGGCGAATGTGAGGTGCTTGCTCATGCTTTTTTTTTTTTTCTGGAAATGTGTCACTGATTGCCATGGAATGTCGGGGGGTCCTCATGGGCCATCGATGAGGCTCTCTTTCTGGGGATTTGACCCGATCCCAAGAGTTTGGGGTCATTCTGTCGGAAGGGAGGAGGTCTTTCTGTTTTTTTAACCTCAGGTGGACCACCAAAAGAGGCATTCCAGAGCAGAGTCCTGGGGAGGGGCGACTGGACAACCAGACCTCTGGTTAACATTGGGACCTAAGAACATGGCAAGCCCCATATTTGGGCTCTTGGTCCAGACATTGAGAGGCCTTCCTTGAGGATAGGTCTCACACTGAGTTTCACAATGTGTTTTTGAGCCCAAGGAGCCCCTCAAGTCAGGGCGTGGCCTAATGTACCATGCTGGTTTCTCCTACACTGAACATTGCACAATATGGCAACCACAAGTTTTCTGGCCATGGGGAAGAACGAGTTCTAATTTCTGCAACACTTTCACTCCTGGACTGTGATAGGATTTAAGGTCTAGGTTCTGAAGCCTGAAAACTGAGGTTGGGAAGAGATGAAGCCCTAAGGCCATGGTGTGTCTGATTTGCTCAGTGTTCGGCCAGCTGTTGAGTGTGGGTTGGGAGGTGCAGGCTCAGGCTGTGGCAGACAGCGAATTAGTGTCCAGGCTAGACTGTATCATTGGGGTGCAGTCTAGTTTCGTGCAGGATGGTACTCATTTGTGGTTACTGGGTAGCCCCAGAGGGCAACGTTTTTCTTCTGGAGGGAAGACACAGTGTCACATACTGGCTCCAGAATTCCCAAACTGGAAGACTTGTGGGCCAGGAGTGTGAGGAAAAAATTCTGAGAACACAAGCCAGACTTAGATTTCGGGGTGAGGGGACGGCAGGCACCCTCTGCAGAGATGATTCGAGATCCCGTATACCTGAAGACAGAGCTAGGATCAGACGTTGGCTTAGGTCGGAGTTTCTGTCCATGACGGCCCCTTCATGAAGGGGAGGGTGTCACGAGGACATGGAGTTTTTCCCACGATTTGAATTGTGAGATGCTCCAAACCGCAATGATTCCTTCTGTGGGACAGGTGAGACCGGTGGATGGCTCCAGGACATCCCATAAGGAAGTTATCCAGAGCAGGGTTCTAAGGATGGATGCCTGGGCAGCCTGCCTCCCATTCCAGGTGTCTCATAGAGCCAAGGCAAGTTCGATCTGCCTGATCTAGTGGAGCAACCGAATCTGGTGTGTTGAAATGGGTGAGTTGAGGATGGGTCATAATGTGCATTTGTGTCCATGGAGACCTTGGAATGGGGTCTTGATCCGGGTCCTTGAGGGATGTTCATAACCGGAGGTTTTGATGGAGCTCTAAAGAGTATGTTTCCTATGTAGAGAAGAGAATTGTTTTGATGAGTGCCTAAGGTATCTCCCATATGCTGGTATTGGAAAACAGGCCTCTGAGGAGAGATGACTGAAAACAAAAGTAATGGATATGATTAGAGCCTAGGTGCCTGTCCGGTTCAATCTCTTTGCTGGGGATACGTGTCTAAGTATCTGAGGTGAGGTAGTTGCTCAGATTGTGTCAGATCTCCCCTGTTTGTCCTGGGCGACCTATAATATTGGAATGGCCTCGGGACTTTGGAGTTTCTCCTAATCTATAGGGTTGTGGTCAATGGAATGGGCAGAAATCCCCTGGAGAGGGCAGGCAAAGTTCTGAGTTTGGCTCTAGGGGCCCAACCTTGAGGGTGTGTGGGCCAGGCCTGTGGAGCAAAAATCTGAAAACACAAACTCCGCTTAGGATTGGGGACATAGTTATGGCACGCTCAATCTACAAACCGTGATAACACTTCAGGATATGAAAAAGTGTGAGTTTGAGGTGCTTGCTCAGATTTTGTCTCTGGATTTGTGTCAACAATGTGGGTGGAATGCTGGCGTGGCCTCATGGGTTGTGGACGGCTTTCCTTCTCTGAGGATTTGACCCAATCCCAAGAGTTTGTGTATGTTCTGTGGGATGGGAGGAGTCCTTTCTGTTTTTTATTTTATTTTATTTTATTTTTTGTACCTCATGTGTCCCAATAAAGGAGGGATTCCAGAGCAGAGTTCTCGGGAGGGACAACTGGACAACCCCACCTCTGTTTTAGTTTGGGGGCCTAGGGGCATGGCAAGTCCAATATGTGGGCTCTTGATTCAGACACTGAGAGGCCTTCCTTGAGGACAGGGCTCATGCTGAGGGTCACAATGCCTATTTGTGCCAAAAGGCCCTCAAGCATGGGAAGGGCCTCATGGGCCACGCTGGATTCTCCGACACTGAACGTTGGAGAATATGCCAACCACAAGGTTTCTGGCCATGGCGAAGGAAGAGTTGTGACTTCTGCATCACGTTCACCGCTGGACAGTGATTGGAGTTTAGGTCTAGGTTCTGAAACCCGAAAACCGAGGTTGGGAAGAGATGAAGACCTAAGGACCTGTTGGGTCCAATGAGCTCAGTGTGCGGCCAGCTGTTGAGCGTAGGTCTGGATGTGTGGGCTCATGCTGTGTCAGACAAGGCATTAGACAGGGTAGACTGAATATTTGGGGTGCAGTCGAGTGGCGTTCAATTGATCCTCATTCGGGTCTCTAGGTAGTTCCATAAGGCAACGTTTTTTCTCTGGGAGGGCAGGCAGAGTGCTGCATTGTGGCCCCAGTATTGCCAAACTGTAGGGCTTTTGGGCCAGGGGTGTGAGGACTGTAGTCTGAGACCACAAGCTAGGCTTATTTTTTGGGGTGAGGGCACAGAAGGCACACTCTGCAGAGCTGAATCAAGATCTCATGCACCTGAAGTCAGGGCGAATATCAGACGTTTGCTCAGGTTGGAGTTTCTGTCCATGATGGCCACTTTATAAAGTGGAGCGTCTCAAGAGGCCATGTAGATTTTCCCACAATGGGAGTTCTGAGATGCTCCAGACTGCAAAGATTCCTTCTGTGGGACACTTGGACCTGTTGGATGGCTCTAGGATGTCCCATATGGAATGACTCCAGAGTAGGGTTCTAAGGATTGATGCCTAGGCAGCCCACCTCCCATTCTAGTTGTCTCCTAGCGACAAGGCAGGTTTGATCTGCAGGCCCTGGGGGAGAAACCAAGGGGGTTGAGTTGACATGGACGCTCCCGAGGATAGATCATAATGTGGGTTTAAGTCCATGGAGACCTTGGAATGGGGCGCTTGATCCGGGGCCCTGAAAGATTCTCCAAAACAGAGGTTTTTATAGAGCTCCAAAGAGTAAATTTCCTATGTGGAGACGAGATTTTTCTGATGAGTGCCTCAGTAATCCCCCTATGCTGGTATTGGAAACCAGGCCTCTGAGGAGAGATGTCTGGAAACAAAAGCAATGGATCTGATTAGGGCCTAAGTGCCTGTCCAGTTCAATCTTATTCTATGGGGATATCTGTCTCTGGGTCTGAGTGGAGGTAGTTTCCTAACTTGTGAAAGATCATCCCTGTTTGTCCTGGGCAGCCAACACTATTCGGATGGCCTCGGGGAGTTTGGAGGTTTCTCCTAATCTATAAGGTTGTGGCCAATGGAAATGGCAGAATTCCCCTGGAGAGGGAAGCCACAGTCCTGAGGTGTGGCTCCAGGGGCCCCAGCTTGGATGGTGTGTGGGCCAGGACTGTGGGGACAGAAGTCTGAAAACACAAACTCAGCTTAGGTTTGGGGATGTATGTATGAAGGCTGGATCTACAGACCGTGAGAATTTTCCGGGCTATGAACAAAGGGCGAGTATGTGGCGCTTGCTCAGGCTTTTGTCTCTGGATTTTGTGTCAACGGTGGCCGTGGAATGTCGGGGTGTTCTCAAGGGCCATGGACAATTCTTTCTCTGGTGATTTGGCCTGATCCCAAGGGGTTGGGATCATTCTGTGGATGGGAAAAGTCCTTTCTGTATTTTTTTTTTTTTTACCTCAGGTGTCCCACCAAAGAGGGATTCCAGAGCAGAGCCCTGAGTCGGGTGACTAGACATCTCGAACTCTGGTTGAGATTGGGTGACTAGGGGCTTGGCAAGCCCCATATGTGGGCTGTTGTTCCAGTCACTAAGAGGCTTCACATGAGGATAGGGCTCACGCTGAGGGTCACAATATGTGTTTGTGCAAATTGTGGCCCTCAGGGATAGGTGGGACCTCATAGTCCATGCTGCTTTCTCCTACAATGAACGTTGGACAACATGCCAACCACAAGGTTTCTTGCCATAGCGAAGGAGAAGTTCTGATTCTTGCATCACGTTCACTCCTGAGCAGTGAGTGGAGATAAGGTCTAGGTTCTGAAGGTGAAAATTGAGGTTGGGTAGAGATGATGGCCTAAAGCCATTGTGGGTATGATATGCTCAGTGTACGGCCAGCTGTCCCAAGTGATTGGGGTCATTCTGTGAGTGGGAGGAGTCCTTTCTGTGTTTATTTACCTCAAATGTCCCACCAAAGAGGGATTCCAGAGCAGAGCCCTGAGTAGGGGTGACTAGATGTCTCTACCTCTGGTTAAGATTGGGTGACTTGGGGCATGGCAGGCCCCATATGCGGGCTCATGGTCCAGCCACTGAGAGGCTTTACTTGAGGACAGGGCTCAAACTGAGTGTCCCAATGTGTGTTTGAGCCCACCGCAGCTCTTAAGCATAGGCAGGGCCTCAGGGACCCTACACTACCCTCAGGGGCCCTACTACTACCCCTGTAGGCCCTACAGGGGTCCTACACTGAACGTTGGACAAGATGCCAACCACAAGATTCTGGCGAGAGGGAAGGAGGAGTTCTGATTTCTGCATCACGTTCACCCATGGGAAGTGAGTAGAGATAAGGTCTAGGATTCTGTAGCCTGAAAACCGAAGTTGGAAAGAGATGGCGACCTAAGGCCATGGCGGTTCAGATGTTCTCAGTGTACTGCAAGCTGTCTGGGTGTCGGTTGGGAATTCAGGCCTCAGGTTCTGTCAGACAGGGCATTAGTGCACAGGCTAGACTATATAATTGGTGTACAGTTGAGTGACGTGCAGGTTTATCCTCATTTGAGGTTTCTGGGTAGACCCATAGGGCAATATTTTTCTTCTAGAGGGCAGGCAGAGTGCAGCACTGTGTCATCGGAAATCCCAAAATAGAGGGCGTGTGGTCCAGGAGAGTGAGGACGGAAGTCGGAGAACCCTAGCTACGCTTAGGTTTTGGGGTGAGGGCACAGCAGGTACACTCTGAAGAGCTGAATCAAGATCTCGTGCATCTGAAGTCAAGGCGAAGATCAGCTGTTGGCTCAGGTTGGAGTTTCTTTCCATGATCTGCCTTCATGAAGATTGGGGGCATCATGTGACCTTGGAAGCTTTCCATGATATGAGTTGTTAGGTGGTCCATGCACAAGGACTCCTGTGGGACAGTCGAGACCTGTTGGATGGCTCAAGGATGTCCCATAAGGAACGACGCAAGAGCAGGGTTCTAAGGATGGATGCCTGAAGAGCCCAACTCGCATTTCAATTGTCTCCTAGCGACAAGGCAGGTTCAATCTGCTGGCTCTGGAGTAGCAACCGAGGGGGTTTAGATGAAATGGACTCTCCTGAGGATGGGTCATAATTTGGGATTGTGTCCATGGAGATATTCAAATGGGGCAGTGGCTCCAGTGACCTGAAGTTTTCTCCTAACTGGAGGTTATGACACAGCTCCATAGAGCAAGATTCCCATGTGGAGACGAGATTTTTTCTGATAGCTAGCTCTGGAAACCCCCTTATGCTGGTATTGGAATCCAGGCCTCTGAGGAGAGATGCCTGAAAACAAAAGAAATGGATCCAATTAGGGCCTAGGTGCCTGTCTTGTTCAATATTCTTTTCTATGGATATCTGTCTAAGGTTCTGATTGGAGGTAGTGGCTCAGCTTGTGCCAGAGGGTCCCTGTATGTCCAGGACATCCTACACTATTGGGATGGCCTCAGAAATTTTGGATGATTCTCCTAATCTGTCAGGTTGTTCCAAATGAATGAGCAGAATTCCCTTGGAGAGGGCAGGCACAGTCCTGAGGTGTGGCTCCATGGGGCCCAGCCTTTAGAATGTGTGGGTGAGGACAATGGAGACAGAAGTCTGAAAACACAAACTCGGCTTAGGTTTGGGGACATAGGTATGGCAGGCCCGATCTACAGACCTTGAGAATTTTGGGGGCTCTGAACAAAGGGCAAGTGTGTGGCGCTTTCTCAGGTTTTTGTCTCCGGATTTTGTGTCAATGGTGGCCGTGGAATGTCAGGCTGGCCTCATCGACCATGGACGAGTATTTCTCTCTGTGGATTTGGCCAGATTCCAAGTGTTTGGGGTCATTCTTTGGATGGTAGGAGTCCTTACTTTTTTTTTTTTTTATCTTGGTTTTTTTTTTTTTTACCTTATGTGTCCCACCAAAGAGGGATTCCAGGAAAGAGCTCTGAATAAGGTTGACTAGACTTCTCAAGCTCTGGCTAGGATTGGGGGAGTAGGGGCATGGCAAGTCCCATATGCAGGCTCTTGGTCCAGCCCCGGAGAGGCTTTACTTGAGGCCAGGGTTCATGCTTAGGGTCCTAATGTGTGTTTGTGCCCATCGCAGCCCTCAAGCATGTCTGAGGCCTCATGGGCCATGCTGGGTTCTCATATACTGAACGTTGGACAACATGCCAACCACAAGGTTTCTGGTCATGGGGAAGGTGAAGTTCTGATTTCTGCATCACGTACATCACTTAGTTGTGAGTGGAGATAATGTCTAGGTTCTGAAGCCTGAAGACCAAGGTTGGGAAGAGATGATGACCTAAGGCCATGGCATGTTCGAAGTGTTCAGTGTGAGGCCAGGTGTCTGGGTGTCGGTCACGAGGTCTGGGGTCAGGCTGTGTCAGACAGGGCATTAGTGCCCAGGCTAGACTGTATAATTGGGGTACAGTCTAGAGAATTGCAGGTTGATCCTCATTTGATGTTTCTGGGTAGACCCCTAGGGCAAAGTCTCTCTTCTGGAGGGCAGGCAGAGTGCTGCATTTTGTCTCCATAATTCCCAAAGTGGAAGGCTTGTGGGCCAGGAGTGTGAGGACGGAAGTCTGAGAACGTGAGCTGGCTTAGGTTTTGGGGCGAGGGCAAGGCAGGCACACTCTGCAGAGCTGAATTGAGATCTCATGCATCTGAAGTCAGGGCGAGGATCAGACGGGAGTTTCTGTCCATGATGTCCTCTACCTGAAGGTGGAGGCATCACGAGGCCATGGAGGTTTTCCCACGGTGCGAGTGTGTGATGCTGCAAACCACAAGAATTCCTTCTGCAGGACAGTTGAGACCTGTTGAATGGATCAAGGACACCCCATTAGGAATTTCTCCAGTGCAGAGTTCTAACAACGGATACCTGGGCAACGAACTCGCATTCCAATTGTCTCCTAGTGACAAAGCAGGTTTGATCTGCTGGCACTGGGTGAGCAACCGCCAGGTTTGAGTTGAAATGGACTCTCCTGAGGATGGGTCATAATGTGGGATTGTGTCCATTGAGACATTGGAATGGGGCGGTGGCTCCAGTGACGTGAAATTTTCTCCTAACTGGAGGTTTTGACACAGTTCCATATAGCATGATTCCCATGTGGCATGCGATTTGTTCTGATTGGTAGCTCCAGAAACAGCCATGTGCTGGTATTGGAATCCAGGCCTCTGAGGAGAGATACGTGAAAACAAAAGCAATGGATTCGTTTAGGGCCTAGGTGCCTGTCCTGTTCAATCTTCTTTTCTATGGATATCTATCTACAGGTCTGATTGGAGGTAGTGGCTCAGCTTGTGGCAGATGGTCCCTGTTTGTCCCGGACATCCTACAATATTGGGGTGGCCTCGGGGACTTCGGATGTTTCTCCTAATCTGTCAGGTTGTGCCAAAGGAATGAGCAGAATTCCCATGGAGAGGGCAGGCACAGTCCTGAGGTGTGGCTCCATGGGGCCAAGCCTTGAGGGTGTGTGGGCCAGGACAATGGAGACAGAAGTCTGAAAACACAAACTTGGCTTAGGTTTGGGGACATAGGTATGGCAGGCCCGATCTACAGACCGTGAGAATTTTTCAGGCTTTGAACAAAGGGCGAGTGTGTGGCGCTTTTTCAGGCTTTTGTCTCCGGATTTTGTGTCAATGGTGGCCGTGGAATGTCAGGATGGCCTCATCAGCCATGGACGAGTATTTCTCTCTGTGAATTTGGCCCAATTCCAAGTGTTTGCGGTCATTCTTTGGACGGTAGGAGTCCTTTCTCTATTTTTTTTTTAACCTCATGTGTCCCACCAAGGAGGGATTCTAGAGAAGAGATCTGAGTAGGGGTGACTAGACTTCTCAAGCACTGGTTAAGGCTTGGGGAGTAGGGGCATGGTAATCTCCATATGTGGGCTCTTGGTCCATCCCCGGAGAGGCTTTACTTGAGGCCAGGGATCATGCTTAGGATCCTAATGTGTGTTTGTGCCCATCGCAGCCCTCAAGCATGTCTGAGGCCTCATGGGCCATGCTGGTTTCTCCTACACTGCACGTTGGACAACATGCCAACCACAGGGTTTCTGGTCATGGGGAAGGAGGAGTTCTGATTTCTGCATCACGTACATGGCATGGCAGTGAGTAGAGATAAGGTCTAGATTCTGAAGCCTGAAAACCGAGGTTGGTAAGAGATGACGACCTAAGGCCATGGTGGGTCCGATGCACTTAGTGTGCAGCCAGATGTCTGTGTCCATCATGAGGTCTGGGCTCAGGCTGTGTCAGGCAGGGCATTAGTCCCCAGGCTAGACTGTATAATTGGGGTACAGTCGAGTGATGTGAAGGTTGGTCCTCATTTGGGGTTTCTGGTTGGCCCCATAGTGCAAAGATTTTCTTCTGGAGGGCAGGCAGAGTGCTGCATTCTGGCTCCAGAATTGCCAACTTCAGGGCTTGTGGGCCAGGTGTTTTAGGACAGAAGTCTGAGAACACAAGTTCAGCTTTGAATTCGCAGCGGTGACATGGCAGGCACACTCTACAGACCTGAAATGAGATCTCGTGCATCTGAATTCAGGGCGAGGATCAGATGTTGGCTTAGGTTGGAGTTTCTGTACATTATGTCCCCTTCATTAAGGTGGGGGGGGCATCAGGAAACCATGGAAGATTTCCAACTTTGTGAGTGTGTGATGCTCCAAACCACAAGGATTCCGTCAGCAGGACAGTCACGACCTTTTGGATGGATCAAGGACGTCCCATAAGAAATGCTCCAAAGCACAGTTCTAATGATGGATGCCTGGGCAGTCCAACTTGCATTCCAGTTGTGTCCTAGTGAAAAGGAGGATTTGATCTGCTGTCACTGGGGGAACAACTGAGGGGGCTGAATTGAAATGGAATCTCATGAGGATCAGTCGATGTGGATTTGTGTCCATGGATCCCTTGGAATGGGGCAGTGGCTCTGTTGCCCTGAAGAATTCTCCTAACCTGAGGTTTTGATGCAGCTCCAAAGAGCAAGTTTCCCATGTAGAGACGAGATTTGTTCTGAAACCCCCACAACCTGGTATTGGAAACCAAGCATCTGGGGAACAATGCCTGGAATCCAAAGCAATGGATCTGATTACGGTCCAGGGGCCTGTCCTTTTCAATATTCTCCTCTGAGTGTCTCTGTCTAAGATTCAGAATGGAGGTCACTGCTCAGCTTGTGTCAGATCACCCATGTTTGTTGGGGGAGGCCAACACTATTGGACTGGTCTTGGGAATTGGAGGTTTCTCCTAATCTGTAAGGGTGTGGCAAATGAAACGGGCAGAGTTCCCTTGGAGAGCACTGGCACAGTCCTTAGGTGTGACACCACCTTTCTGGGTGTCATCCAGGAGGTCCAGGCTCAGGCTGTGTCAGACAGGGCATTAGTGCCAAGCTTAGACTGTATAATTGGAGTAAAGTTGAGTGGCATGCAGGTTGATCCTCATTTGGCGTTTCTGGGTAGCCCCAGGGGCAACGTTTTTCTTCTGGAGGGAAGGAAGAGTGCTGCATTGTGGCGACGGAATTCTCACACTGGAGGGCTTGTGGGCCAGAATTGTGAGGAAGGAAGTGTGAGAACACAAGCTAGGCTTAGGTTTTGGGTCAAGATCATGGCAGGCACACTCTGTAGAGCTAAATCTAAATCTCATGCATCTGAAGTCAGGGCGAGGATCAGACGTAGGCTCAGGTTGAAGTTTCTGTTCAGGATGGCCCCTTCATGATGGTGGGGGGCATCATGGGGCTATGGAGACTTTCCCACGATTGGCATTGTATGTTGCTCCAATCGGCAAGGATTCCTTCTACGGGACAGTCGAGACCGGTCAGATTGCTCCAGGACGTCCCATGCGGAACCACGGCAGTGCAGGGTTCTAAGGATGGATTCCTGGAGTGCCCGCCTCACATTCCTATTGTCTCCTAGTGACAAGGCAGGTTCGATCTGCTTCTTTTGGGGAGCAACCAAAGGGGATGTGTTGAAATGGACTCGCCTGCGGATGGGTCATAATGTGGGTTTGTGTCCATGGAGACCTTGGAATGGGGTGTTGGCTGCTGGGACCTGAAGGTTTCCCTTAACTGGAGGTTGTGACACAGCTCCAAAATGCATGTTTCCCATGTGGAAATGAGATTTGTTCAGACTGGTACCTCCAGAAGAACACATACGCTGGTATTGGAAACCAGGCCTCTGAGGAGAGATGCCTGGAATCAAAAGCAATGGATCTGATTAGGTCCTAGGTGCCTGTCCGGTTCAATCTTCTTCTCTGGGGTTATCTGTCTATGGGTCTGAGTTGAGGTAGTTGCTCATCTTGGGACAGATCACCCTGTTTGCCCTGAGTGGCCAACACTATTGGGATGGCCTCAGGGACGTTGGAGTGTTCTCCTAATCTTTAGGGTTGTGGCCAATGGAATGGGCAGAATTTGCTTGGAGAAGGCAGGCACAGTCCTGAGGCATGGCTCCAGGGGCCCCAGCCTGGAGGGTGTGTGGGCCAGGACAGTGGGGACAGAAATCTGAAAACCCAAACTCAGCTTAGGTTTGGGGACGTAGGTATGACAGGCCTGATCTATAGTCCGTGAGGAGAATTTTTCAGGCTATGAACAAAGGGCAAGTGTGAGGCATATCTCCAGGCTTTTGTCTCTAGATTTTGTGTCAATGGTGGCCATGGAATGACGGGATGGCCTCTTTGGCCATGGATGATTCTTTCTCTTTTAAGATTTGGTCAGATCCCAAGTTTTGGGGCTCATTCAGGGGATGGAGGAGACCCTTCGATATTTTTTTCCTCAGGGGTTCCAGAGCAGAGAACTGAATAGGGGTGACTAGACCTCTCAACCTCTCATTAATATTGGGGGACTAGGGATGGCAATTCGGGTTCTTGGTCCAGCCCCTGAGAGGCTTTACTTGAGGACAGGGCTCACACTGTGGGTCCCAATGTGTTTGTGCCCATTGCGGTTCTCAAGCATGGGCGGGGACTCATGGGCTACACTGGATTCTCCTACACTGAACGTTGGAAAACATGCCAACCACAAGGTTTCTTGCCTTGAGGAAGAAGGAGTTTCATTTCTGCATCACGTTCACCCCTGGGTAGTGAGTATATATAAGGTCTAGGTTCTGAAGCCTGAAAACCAAGGTTGGGAAGAGATGATGACCTAAAGCCATGGCGGGTCTGATGTGCTCAGTGTACAGCCAGCTGTCTGGGTGCCGGTTGAAAATTCAGACCTCAGGCTGTGCAAGACAGGGCATTAACGCCGAAGCGAAACTGTATAATTGGGGTAGAGTCAAGTGGCATGCAGGTTGATCCTCATTTGGTGTTTCTGGTTAGCCCCATAGGACAACGTTTCTCTTCTGGAGGGCAGTCAGAGTGCTGCATTGTGTCTCTCCAGAATTCCCTAACTGGAGGGCTGGTGGGCTCGGAGTGTGAGGACGAAGTCTGAGAACAATAGCTAGGTTTTGCTTTGGGGCAGGGTTTCGGCAGGCACACTCTGCAGAGTTGAATCAAGATTTCGTGCATCTGAAGTCAGGGCGAGGATTAGACGTTGGCTCAGGTTGGAGTTTCTGTCCAAGATGGCTCTTTCATGAAGGGGACGGTGCACCACGAGGCCACAGAGCTTTTCCCATGATGGGAGTTGTGAGGTGCTCCAAAGCGCAAGGATTCCTTCTGCAGGACAGCTGTGACCTCTTGGATGGCTCCAGGACGTCCCATATGAAATTACTTCAGAGTAGTTTTCTACAGATGGATGCCTAGCCAGCCCGCCTCACATTCCAATTGTCTCCTAGTGACAAGATAGGTTCGATCTGCTGGCTCTAGGGGAGCACCCAAGGGCACTGAGTTGAAATAGACTCTCCTGCAGATGGGTCCTAATGTGGGATTGTGTCCATGGAGACCTTGGAATGAGGTGGTGGCACCGGGGCCCTGAAGGATTTTCCTAGCCGGAGGTTTTGACACAGCTTGAAAGAGCACGTTTCCCATGTGGAGAAGACATTTGTTCTGACTGATGACTCAGGAAACCCCCATATGGTGGTATTGAAAACCAGGCCTCTGAGGTTCTGACATAGCTCCACGAGCAAGTTTCCAATGTGCAGACAAGACTTGCTCTGAAGGGGCCTCTGGAAACCCCATAGGCTGGTATTGGAAACCAGGCCTCTGAGAAGAGATGCCTGGAAACCAAAGCAATGGATCTGATTAGGGCCTAGGGGCCTGTCCAGTTCAATGTTCTTCTCTGGGGACATCTGTCTCCGAGTTGGTGTGGAGCTAGTTGCTCAGATAGTGTCAGATCACCCCTGTTTGTACCAAGCGGCCTACAAAATTGGTATGGTCCCAGGGACATTGGAGATTTCTCCTGATTTATATGGTTGTGGCCAATGGAATATGAAGAATTCCCTTTGAGAGGGCAGGAACAATCCTGAGGTGTGGTTCCAGGGGCCCTAACCTGGAGGGTGTGTGTTTTCAGACAACTGTCCAAACAGCCCAGGCCTACACAACCTACAGGCTCAGGCCCCTGGAGCCAAACCTGAGGACTGTACTTGCCCTCTCCAAGGGAATTGTGTGTGCCCATTCCAATGGCCACAACACTTCTAATAGGATAAACCTCCAAAGTCCCTGATCCATCCCAATAGTGGTGACTTCCCAGGAAAAACAGGGGCAATCTGAGCCCAACTGAGCACCTACCTGCACTCAGACCCATAGACAGATGTCCCCAGAGGTAAAAAGGAAAGAACAGGCCCCTAGGCACTAATCAGATCCATTGCTTTGGTTTCCAAGCATCTCTCCTCAGAGGCCTGGATTTCAAAAGCAGCATATAGTTGTTTCTTGACCAGCACATCAGAAAACATCTCATCTACACATGGGAAACTTGCACGTTGGGGCTGTGTCAAAGCCTCTGTTTAGGAGAACCCTTTAGGGCCCAGTGCCTCCGCTTCATTCCAAGGTCTCCATAGACACAAAAGCACATTAGGACCCATCCCCAGGGGTGTCCATTTCAACTCAGCGTCCTCGGTTGCTCCCCACAGATCCAGGAGATCTAACCTGTCTTGTTGCTAGGAGACAATTGGAATGCGAGGTGGGCTACCCAGCCATCCATCCTTAGAACCCTGCTCAGAATCATTGGCCTGGAGCCAAACGACAGGTCTCAATTGTCCTGCAGAAGACTCTCTGCAGTTTGGAGCTTCTCACAATCCCATCGTGGGAAATCCCCCTTGGCCTCGTGATGCACCCCCATTCATGAAGGGGCTATCAGGGACAGAAACTCCAACCTGAGCGATCGTCTGATCCTCGCCATGACTTCAGATGCACGAGATCTCAATTCAGGTCTGTAGATTGTGCCTGCCATGGCCTCACCCAGAAACCTAAGCCTAGCTTGTGTTCTCAAACATTTGTCGTCAGACTACTGGCCCACAAGCCCTCCAGTTTGGCAATCCAGAACTACAATGCAGCACTCTGCCGGCCCTCCAGAAGAAAAACATTGTCCGCTGGGGCTACCCAGTAACCCCAAATGAGGATCAAACTGCACCGACCTTGGCTGTACCCCAAATACATAGGCTGACCAGGGCACTAATGCCCTTTCTGACACAGCCTGAGCCTGGACCCCCTGGCCCCTCCCAGACAGCTGGCCGCACACTGAGCACATCCAGCCGCCATGGCCTTAGGTCGTCATCTCTTCCCAACCTCGGTTTTCAGGTTTCAGAACCTAGACCTTATCTCCAATCACTGCCCAGGGTTGAAGGTGATGCAGAAATCAGAACTCCTTCCCCATGGCAAGAAACCTTGTAGTTGGCATGGTGTCCACGCTCAGTGTAGTTGAAACCAGTGTGTCCCATGAGGCCCCGCCCATGCTCGCGGGCCACATTGGTCACAAACACACATTGTGACCCTCAGGCCGAGCCCAATCCTCAAGTAAGGCCACTCAGTGGCTGGATGAAGAGATATCATATTGGGCTTGCCATGCCCCTAGTCCCCAATTTTTAACCATATTTCGGGTTGTCCCTTCAGTCTTCCCCACGGCTTGGCTTTGGAATTCCTCTTTTGGTGGGACACCTGAGGTAACAAAACTGAAATGAGTCCTCCCATCCCACAGATTGACGAAAAGCAATTGGGAATCGGGCCAAATCCTCAGAGAGGAAGATTCGTCCATGGCCATGAGGCGTCCCCGACATTCCACGGCCATCGCTGAAACAAAATCCAGAGACAAAAGCCTGAGCAAGCGCCTCAGACTCGCACTTTCTTCATATCCTGAAGAGTTCTTCTCATGGTTTGTAGATCGGGCCTGCCATAACTACATCCCCAATCCTAAGTTGAGTTTCTGTTTTCAGACTTCTGTCCTTAAAGTCTTGGGCCACACCCCCTCCAGCCTGGGCCCCTGGAGCCACACATTAGGACTGTGCCTACCAATCCATGGGAATTCTGCCCATTCCATGGTCCAAAATAGTACAAATTAGGAGAAACCTCCAAAGTCCCTGAGGCCATCCCAATAGTGTAGGTCGCCCGGAACAAACAAGGGCTGTCTGACACCAGCTGATAATCGACCTCTACTCATACCATAGATGGATGTCCACAGAAAAGAAGATTGAACCAGACAGGACCCTAGGCCATAATAGGATCCATTGCTTTAGGTTACAGGCATGTGTCCTCAAAAGCCTGATTCCAATACGAGCATAGGGGTTTTCCTGAGGCACCCATCAGAACTCATCTCGTCTCCACAAGGAAACCTGTGCATGGGAGCCATGCCCAAAGCTTAGGAGAGTACTTCAGGGTCCCGGTGCAACCGCCCCATTCCAAGGCCCTCATGGACACAAAAACACATTAGGACCCATCCTCAGGAAAGTCCATTTCAACTCAGCCACCGCGGTTGCTCCGGCAGAGCCATCTGATCTAAACTGTCTTGTTGCTAGGAGACAATTGGAATGCGAGGCGGGATTCCCAGGCATCCATCCGCGAACGATGCTCTGGAGTCATTCCATATGGGATGTCCTGGAGCTGTCCAACATGTCTCAATTGTCCCGCAGAAGGAATCCTTGAAAGGGGCATCCCACAACTCCCAACGTGGGAAAACCTCAATGGCCTCGAGATTCCGCTCCCTTCATGAAGCGGCCGTCATGCTCAGAAACTCCAACCTGAGCCAACGTATGATCCTCGCCCTGACTTCAGATGCATGAGATTTTAGTTCAGATCTGCAGGGGGTACCTGCCATGCCCTCGCCCTGAAACCCAAGTCTAGCTTGTCTTCTCAGACTTCCGTCCTCACACTCCTGGCCCCGAAGCCCTCAAGTTTGGCAATTCCGGACCCACAATGCAGCACTCTGCCTGCCCTCTAGAAAAAAAATTATTGCCTCATGAGCTGCCCAGGCACCTTAAATGAGGGTAAACCTACACAGCACTCGACTTTACCCAAATTATATAGTCTAACCTGGGCACTAATGCACTGTCGAACACAACCTGAGCCCGGACCTCCTGACCAACACCCAGAAAGCTGACCGCACACTGAGCACATAAAACCCGCCATGGCCTTAGGTCATCATCTCTTCCCTACCTCAGTTTTCAGGCTTCAGAACCGAGATCTTATCTCCAATCACTGCCCAGGGGTGAGAGTGATGCAGAAATCAGAACTCCTTCTTACCCATGGCAAGAACCCTGTCGTTGGCACGTTGTCCAACGTTCAGTGTAGGAGAAACCAGCATTCACCCTGAGGCCCCGCCCATTCTTGAGTGCGAGGAGGGCATACACACGCATT
This sequence comes from Mustela nivalis, assembly GCF_964662115.1. Taxonomy (NCBI): domain Eukaryota; kingdom Metazoa; phylum Chordata; class Mammalia; order Carnivora; family Mustelidae; genus Mustela; species Mustela nivalis. The sequence goes on along the minus strand of NW_028136453.1, from coordinate 479,027 downwards.
GTGACCCTCAGCATGAGTCCTGTCCTCTAGTAAGTCCTCTCAGTTGCTGGACCATTAGATGTCATAATGGGCTTGACATGTCCCTAGGCCCCAATTTTTAACCGAATTTCTGATGGTCCAGTCGCCCCTCCCCAGGGCTCTACTCTGGAATCCCTCATTTGGTGGGACACCTGAGGATAAAAAAGAAAAAAACAACAATAAAAAAATAAAACAGACTTCTTCCAGCCCACAGAATGACCCCAAACTCTTTGGACGGGGCCAAACCAACAGAGAGTAAGACTCGTCCATTTCCCATGAAGTCACCCAGAAATTCCACGACCATGAGTGACCCGATATCGAGAGACAAAAACTTGAGCAGGAGCCTCACACTCGCCCTTCTTTCAAATCCCGAAGAGTTCTCCTCATGGTCTGTAGATCAGTCCTGCCATACCTATGACCCGAAACATAAGCCGAGGTTGTGTTTTCAGACAACTGTCCAAACAGCCCTGGCCTACACAACCTACAGGCTCAGGCCCTTGGAGCCAAACCTGAGGACTGTACTTGCCCTCTCCAAGGGAATTGTGTGTGCCCATTCCAATGGCCACAACACTTCTAATAGGATAAACCTCCAAAGTCCCTGATCCATCTCAATAGTGGTGGCTTCCCAGGAAAAACAGGGGCAATCTGAGCCCAACTGAGCACCTACCTGCACTCAGACCCATAGACAGATGTCCCCAGAGGTAAAAAGGAAAGAACAGGCCCCTAGGCACTAATCAGATCCATTGCTTTGGTTTCCAGGCATCTCTCCTCAGAGGCCTGGATTTCAAAAGCAGCATATAGCTGTTTCTTGACTCACCCATCAGAAAACATCTCATCTACACATGGGAAACTTGCACGTTGGAGCTGTGTTAAAGCCTCTGTTTAGGAGAACCCTTTAGGGCCCCAGTGCCACCGCTTCATTCCAAGATCTCCATAGACACAAAAGCACGTTAGGACCCATCCCCAGGGGTGTCCATTTCAACTCAGCGTCCTCGGTTGCTCCCCACAGATCCAGGAGATCTAACCTGTCTTGTTGCTAGGAGACAATTGGAATGCGGGGTGGGCTACCCAGCCATCCATCCTTAGAACCCTGCTCAGAATCATTGGCCTGGAGCCAAACGACAGGTCTCAATTGTCCTGCAGAAGACTCTCTGCAGTTTGGAGCTTCTCACAACTCCCATCGTGGGAAAACCCCCATGGCCTCGTGAGGCCCCCCCATTCATGAAGGGGCCATCAGGGACAGAAACTCAAACCTGAGCGATCGTCTGATCCTCGCCCTGACTTCAGATGCACGAGATCTCGATTCAGGTCTGTAGATTGTACGTGCCATGGCCTCACCTAGAAACCTAAGTCTAGCTTCTGTTCTCAGACTTTTGTCGTCAGACTACTGGCCCACAAGCCCTCCAGTTTGGCATTCCAGAACTACAATGCAGCACTGTGCCGGCTCTGCAGAAGAAAAACATTGTCTTCTGGGGCTACCCAGTAATCCCAAATGAGGATCAACCTGCACCGACCTTGGCTGTACCCCAAATACATAGGCTGACCAGGGCACTAATGCCCTTTCTGACACAGCCTGAGCCTGGACCCCCTGGCCCCTCCCAGACAGCTGGCCGCACACTGAGCACATCCAGCCGCCATGGCCTTAGGTCGTCATCTCTTCCCAACATCAGTTTTCAGGTTTCAGAACCTAGGCCCTTATCTCCAATCACTGCCCAGGGTTGAAGGTGATGCAGAAATCAGAACTCCTTCCCCATGGCAAGAAACCTTGTGGTTGGCATGTTGTCCATCATTCAGTGTAGTTGAAACCAGTGTGGCCCATGAGGCCCCGCCCATGCTCCCGGGCCACATTGGTCACAAACACACATTGTGACGCTCAGGCTGAGCCCAGTCCTCAAGTAAGGCCACTCAGTGGCTGGATGAAGAGATATCATATTGGGCTTGCCATGCCCCTAGGCCCCAATTTTTAACCATAGTTCGGGTTGTCCCTTTAGTCTTCCCCACGGCTTGGCTTTGGAATTCCTCTTTTGGTGGGACACCTGAGGTAACAAAACTTAAATGAGTCCTCCCATCCCACAGACTGACGAAAAGCAATTGGGAATCGGGCCAAATCCTCAGAGAGGAAGATTCGTCTATGGCCCATGAGGCGTCCCCGACATTCCACGGCCATCGCTGATACAAAATCCAGAGACAAAAGCCTGAGCAAGCGCCTCAGACTCGCACTTTCTTCATATCCTGAAGAGTTCTTTTCATGGTTTGTAGATCGGGCCTGCCATACCTACGTCCCCAAACATAAGCTGAGTTTGTGTTTTCAGACTTCTGTCCTCAAAGTCTTGGGCCCCAAACCCTCCAGGCAGGGCCCCTGGAGCCACACATTAGGACTGTGCCTACCAATCCATGGGAATTATGCCCATTCCATGGTCAAAAATCGTACAAATTAGGAGAAACCTCCAAAGTCCCTGAGGCCATCCCAATAGTGTAGGTCGCCCGGAACAAACAAGGGCTGTCTGACACCAACTGATAATCGACCTCCACTCATACCATAGATGGATGTCCCCAGAGAAGAAGATTGAACCAGACAGGACCCTAGGCCATAATAGGATCTATTGCTTTGGGTTACAGGCATGTGTCCTCAAAAGCCTGATTCCAATACGAGCATAGGTGTTTTCCTGAGGCACCCATCAGAACTCATCTCGTCTCCACAAGGAAACCTGGGCATGGGAGCCATGTCCAAAGCTTAGGAGAGTACTTCAGGGTCCGGGGCCACCGCCCCATTCCAAGGCCCTCATGGACACAAAAACACATTAGGACCCATCCTCAGGAAAGTCCATTTCAACTCAGCCACCCCGGTTGCTCCGGCAGAGCCATCAGATCTAAACTGTCTTGTTGCTAGGAGATAATTGGAATGCGAGGCGTGCTTCCCAGGCATCCATCCGCGAACGGTGCTCTGGAGTCATACCATATGGGATGTCCTGGAGCTGTCCGAAAGGTCTCAATTGTCCCGCAGAAGGAATCCATGAAGGGGGCATCCCACAACTCCCAACGTGGGAAAACCTCAATGGCCTCGAGATTCCGCTCCCTTCATGAAGCGGCCGTCATGCTCAGAAACTCCAACCTGAGCCAACGTCTGACCCTCGCCCTGACTTCAGATACATGAGATATTGGTTCAGATCTGCAGGGGGACCTGCCGTGCACTCGCCCTGAAACCCAAGTATAGCTTGTCTTCTCAGACTTCCGTCCTCACACTTCTGACCCCGAAGCCCTCAAGTTTGGCAATTCCGGACCCACAATGCAGCACTCTGCCTGCCCTCTAGAAAAAAAATTATTGCCTCAAAGAGCTGCCCAGGCACCTTAAATGAGGGTAAACCTACACAGCACTCGACTTTAACCAAATTATATAGTCTAACCTGGGCACTCATGCACTGTCGAACACAACCTGAGCCCGGACCTCCTGACCAACACCCAGAAAGCTGACCGCACACTGAGCACATAAAACCCGCCATGGCCTTAGGTCATCATCTCTTCCCTACCTCAGTTTTCAGGCTTCAGAACCGAGACCTTATCTCCAATCACTTCCCAGGGGTGAGTGTGATGCAGAAATCAGAACTCCTCCTTACCCATGGCAAGAACCCTTGTGGTTGGCACGTTGTCCAACGTTCAGTGTAGGAGAAACCAGCATTCACCCTGAGGCCCCGCCCATTCTTGAGTGCGAGGAGGGCATACACACGCATTGTGACCCTCAGCATGAGTCCTGTCCTCTAGTAAGTCCTATCAGTTGCTGGACCATTAGATGTCATAATGGGCTTGACATGTCCCTAGGCCCTAATTTTTAACCAAATTTCTGATGGTCCAGTCGCCCCTCCCCAGGGCTCTACTCTGGAATCCATCATTTGGTGGGACACCTGAGGTTAAAAAAGAAAACAACAACAACAAAAAAAAAACGGACTTCTTCCAGCCCACAGAATGACCCCAAACTCTTTGGACGGGTCCAAACCACCAGAGAGTAAGACTCGTCCATTTCCCATGAAGTCACCCAGAAATTCCACGACCATGAGTGACACGATATCCAGAGACAAAAACTTGAGCAGAAGCCTCACACTCGCCATTCTTTCAAATACCGAAGAGTTCTCCTCATGGTCTGTAGATCAGTCCTGCCATACCTATGACCCGAAACATAAGCCGAGTTTGTGTTTTCAGACAACTGTTCAAACAGCCCTGGCCTACACAACCTACAGGCTCAGGCCCCTTGAGCCAAACCTGAGGACTGTACTTGCCCTCTCCAAGGGAATTGTGTGTGCCCATTCCAATGGCCACAACCCTTCTCATAGGATAAACCTCCAAAGTCCCTGATCCATCTCAATAGTGGTGGCTTCCCAGGAAAAACAGGGGCAATCTGAGCCCAACTGAGGGCCTACCTGCACTCAGACCCATAGTCAGATGTCCCCAGAGGTAAAAAGGAAAGAACAGGCCCCTAGGCACTAATCAGATCCATTGCTTTGGTTTCCAGTCATCTTTCCTCAGAGGCCTGGATTTCAAAAGCAGCATATAGCTGTTTCTTGACTCACCCATCAGAAAACATCTCATCTACACATGGGAAACTTGCACGTTGGAGCTGTGTCAAAGCCTCTGTTTAGGAGAACCCTTTAGGGCCCCAGTGCCACCGCTTCATTCCAAGGTCTCCATAGACACAAAAGCACGTTAGGACACATCCCCAGGGGTGTCCATTTCAACTCAGCGTCCTCGGTTGCTCCCCACAGATCCAGGAGATCTAACCTGTCTTGTTGCTAGGAGACAATTGGAATGCGAGGTGGGCTACCCAGCCATCCATCCTTAGAACCCTGCTCAGAATCATTGGCCTGGAGCCAAACGACAGGTCTCAATTGTCCTGCAGAAGACTCTCTGCAATTTGCAGCTTCTCACAACTCCCATCGTGGGAAAACCCCCATGGCCTCGTGATGCCCCCCCCATTCATGAAGGGGCCATCAGGGACAGAAACTCCAACCTGATCGATCGTCTGATCCTCGCGCTGACTTCAGATGCACGAGACCTCGATTCAGGTCTGTAGATTGTGCGTGCCATGGCCTCACCCAGAAACCTAAGCTTAGCTTGTGTTCTCAGACTTTTGTCGTCAGACTACTGGCCCACAAACCCTCCAGTTTGGCAATCCAGAACTACAATGCAGCACTCTGCCGGCTCTGCATAAGAAAAACATTGTCTTCTGGGGCTACCCAGTAACCCCAAATGAGGATCAACCTGCACCGACCTTGGCTGTACCCCAAATACATAGGCTGACCAGGGCACTAATGCCCTTTCTGACACAGCCTGAGCCTGGACCCCCTGGCCCCTCCCAGACAGCTGGCCGCACACTGAGCATATCGAGCCGCCATGGCCTTAGGTCGTCATCTCTTCCCAACATCAGTTTTCAGGTTTCAGAACCTAGACCTTATCTCCAATCACTGCCCAAGGTTGAAGGTGATGCAGAAATCAGAACTCCTTCCCCATGGCAAGAAACCTTGTGGTTGGCATGTTGTCCAACGTTCAGTGTCATTGAAACCAGTGTGGCCCATGAGGCCCCGCCCATGCTCGCGGGCCACATTGGTCACAAACACACATTGTGACCCTCAGGCTGAGCCCAGTACTCAAGTAAGGCCACTCAGTGGCTGGATGAAGAGATATCATATTGGGCTTGCCATGCCCCTAGGCCCCAATTTTTACCCATAGTTCGGGTTGTCCCTTCAGTCTTCCCCACGGCTTGGCTTTGGAATTCCTCTTTGGTGGGACACCTGAGGTAACAAAACTGAAATGAGTACTTCCATCCCACAGATTGAAAAAGTAATTGCGAATCGGGCCAAATCCTCAGAGAGGAAGATTCGTCCATGGCCCATGAGGCGTCCCCGACATTCCACGGCCATCACTGATACAAAATCCAGAGACAAAAGCCTGAGCAAGCACCTCAGACTCGCACTTTCTTCATATCCTGAGGAGTTCTTCTCTGGTTTGTAGATCGGGCCTGCCATACCTACGTCCCCAAACCTAAGCTGAGTTTGTGTTTTCAGACTTCTGTCCTCAAAGTCTTGGGCCACAAACCCTCCAGGCTGGGCCCCTGGAGCCACACATTAGGACTGTGCCTACCAATCCATGGGAATTCTGCCCATTCCATGGTCCAAAATCGTACAAATTAGGAGAAACCTCCAAAGACCCTGAGGCTATCCCAATAGTGTAGGTCGCCCGGAACAAACAAGGACTGTCTGACACCAGCTGATAATCGACCTCCACTCATACCATAGATGGATGTCCCCAGAGAAGAAGATTGAACCAGATAGGACCCTAGGCCATAATAGGATCCATTGCTTTGGCTTACAGGCATGTGTCCTCAAAAGTCTGATTTCATTACGAGCATAGGTGTTTTCCTGAGGCACCCTTCAGAACTCATCTCGTCTCCACAAGGAAACCTGGGCATGGGAGCCATGTCCAAAGCTTAGGAGAGTACTTCAGGGTCCCGGTGCCACCACCCCATTCCAAGGCCCTCATGGATACAAAAACACATTAGCACCCATCCTCAGGAAAGTCCATTTCAACTCAGCCACCCCGGTTGCTCCCGCAGAGCCATCAGATCTAAACTGTCTTGTTGCTAGGAGACAATTGGAATGGAGGCGGGCTTCCCAGGCATACATCCGCGAACCCTGTTCTGGAGTCATTCCATATGGGATGTCCTGGAAGTGTAAAACAGGTTTCAATTGTCCCGCAGAAGGAATCCATGAAGGGGGCATCCCACAACTCCCAACGTGGGAAAACCTCAATGGCCTCGAGATTCCGCTCCCTTCATGAAGCGGCCGTCATGCTCAGAAACTCCAACCTGAGCCAACGTCTGATCCTCGCCCTGACTTCAGATGCATGAGATATTGGTTCAGATCTGCAGGGGGTACCTGCCGTGCCCTCGCCCTGAAACCCAAGTCTAGCTTGTCTTCTCAGACTTCCATCCTCACACTCCTGGCCCCGAAGTCCTCAAGTTTGGCAATTCCGGACCCACAATGCAGCACTCTGCCTGCCCTCTAGAAAAAAAATTATTGCCTCATGAGCTGCCCAGGCACCTTAAATGAGGGTAAACCTACACAGCACTCGACTTTACCCAAATTATATAGTCTAACCTGGGCACTAATGCACTGTCGAACACAACCTGAGCCCGGACCTCCTGACCAACACCCAGAAAGCTGACCGCACACTGAACACATAAAACCCGCCATGGCCTTAGGTCATCATCTCTTCCCTACCTCAGTTTTCAGGCTTCAGAACGGAGACCTTATCTCCAATCACTGCCCAGGGGTAAGTGTGATGCAGAAATCAGAACTCCTCCTTACCCATGGCAAGAAACCTTGTGGTTGGCACGTTGTCCAACCTTCAGTGTAGGAGAAACCAGCGTTCATCCTGAGGCCCCGCCCATTCTTGAGTGCGACAGGGCATACACACGCATTGTGACCCTCAGCATGAGTCCTGTCCTCTAGTAAGTCCTCTCAGTGGCTGCACCATTAGATGTCATAATGGGCATGACATGTCCCTAGGCCCCAATTTTTAACCAGATTTCTGATGGTCCAGTCGCCCCAACCCAGGGCTCTACTCTGGAATCCCTCATTTTTGGGGACACCTGAGGTTAAAAAAGAAAAAAACAACAATAAAAAAAAAAAAAACGGACGTCTTCCAGCCCACAGAATGACCCCAAACTCTTTGGACGTGGCCAATCCACCAGAGCTTAACACTCGCCCATTTCCCATGATGTCACCCAGAAATTCCACGACCATGAGTGACACGATATCCAGAGACAAAAACTTGAGCAGGAGCCTCACACTCGCCCTTCTTTCAAACCCCGAAGAGTTCTCCTCATGGTCTGTAGATCAGTCCTGCCATACCTATGACCCGAAACATAAGCCGAGTTTGTGTTTTCAGACAACTGTCCAAACAGCCCTGGCCTACACAACCTACAGGCTCAGGCCCCTGGAGCCAAACCTGAGGACTGTACTTGCCCTCTCCAAGGGAATTGTGTGTGCCCATTCCAATGGCCACAAGACTTCTAATAGGATAAACCTCCAAAGTCCCTGATCCATCTCAATAGTGGTGGCTTCCCAGGAACAACAGGGGCAATCTGAGCCCAACTGAGCACCTACCTGCACTCAGACCCATAGACAGATGTCCCCAGAGGTAAAAACGAAAGAACAGGCCCCTAGGCACTAATCAGATCCATTGCTTTGGTTTCGAGGCATCTCTCCTCAGAGGCCTGGATTTCAAAAGCAGCATATAGCTGTTTCTTGACTCACCCATCAGAAAACATCTCATCTACACATGGGAAACTTGCACGTTGGAGCTGTGTCAAAGCCTCTGTTTAGGAGAACCCTTTAGGGCCCCAGCGCCACCGCTTCATTCCAAGGTCTCCATAGACACAAAAGCACGTTAGGACCCATCCCCAGGGGTGTCCATTTCAACTCAGCGTCCTCGGTTGCTCCCCACAGATCCAGGAGATCTAACCTGTCTTGTTGATAGGAGAAAAGTGGAATGCGAGGTGGGCTACCCAGCCATCCATCCTTAGAACCCTGCTCAGAATCATTGGCCTAGAGCCAAACAACAGTTCTCAATTGTCCTGCGGAAGACTCTCTGCAGTTTGGAGCTTCTCACAACTCCCATCGTGGGAAAACACCCATGGCCTCGTGATGCCCCCCCCCCATTCATGAAGGGGCCATCAGGGACAGAAACTCCAACCTGAGTGATCGTCTGATCGTCGCCCTGACTTCAGATGCACGAGATCTCGATTCAGGTCTGTAGATTGTCCCTCCATGGCCTCACCCAGAAACCTAAGCCTAGCTTGTGTTCTCAGACTTTTGTCGTCAGACTACTGATCCACAAGCCCTCCAGTTTGGCAATCCAGAACTACAATGCAGCACTCTGCCGGCCCTCCAGAAGAAAAACATTGTCCTCTGGGGCTACCCAGTAACCCCAAATGAGGATCAACCTGCACCGACCATGGCTGTACCCCAAATACATAGGCTGACCAGGGCACTAATGCCCTTTCTGACACAGCCTGAGCCTGGACCCCCTGGACCCTCCCAGACAGCTAGACGCACAGTGAGCACATCAAGCCCCATGGCCTTAGGTCGTCATCTCTTCCCAACCACGGTTTTCAGGTTTCAGAACCTAGACCTTATCTCCAATCACTGCCCAGGGTTGAAGGTGATGCAGAAATCAGAACTCCTTCCCCATGGCAAGAAACCTTGTGGTTGGCATGTTGTCCAACGTTCAGTGTAGTTGAAACCAGTGTGGCCCATGAGGCCCCGCCCATGCTCGCGGGACACATTGGTCACAAACACACATTGTGACGCTCAGGCTGAGCCCAGTCCTCAAGTAAGGCCACTCAGCTGCTGGATGAAGAGATAGCATATTGGGCTTGCCATGCCCCTAGGCCCCAATTTTTAACCATAGTTCGGGTTGACCCTTCAGTCTTCCCCATGGCTTGGCTTTGGAATTCCTCTTTTGGTGGGACACCTGAGGTAACAAAACTGAAATGAGTCCTCCCATCCCACAGATTGACGAAAAGCAATTGGGAATCGGGCCAAATCCTCAGAGAGGAAGATTCGTCTATGGCCCATGAGGCCTCCCCGACATTCCACGGCCATCGCTGATACAAAATCCAGAGACAAAAGCCTGAGCAAGCGCCTCAGACTCGCACTTTCTTCATATCCTGAAGAGTTCTTCTCATGGTTTGTAGATCGGGCCTGCCATACCTACGTCCCCAAACCTAAGCTGTGTTTGTGTTTTCAGACTTCTGTCCTCAAAGTCTTGGGCCCCACACCCTCCGGGCTGGGCCCCTGGAGCCACACATTAGGACTGTGCCTACCAATCCATGGGAATTCTGCCCATTCCAGGGTCCAAAATCGTACAAATTAGAAGAAACCTCCAAAGTCCCTGAGGCCATCCCAATAGTGTAGGTCGCCCGGAACAAACAAGGGCTGTCTGACACCAGCTGATAATCGACCTCCACTCATACCATAGATGGATGTCCCCAGAGAAGAAGATTGAACCAGACAGGACCCTAGGCCATAATAGGATCCATTGCTTTGGGTTACAGGCATGTGTCCTCAAAAGGCTGATTCCAATACGAGCATAGGGGTTTTCCTGAGGCACCCATCAGAACTCATCTCGTCTCCACAAGGAAACCTGTGCATGGGAGCCATGTCCAAAGCTTAGGAGAGTACTTCAGGGTACCGGTGCCACCGCCCCATTCCAAGGCCCTCATGGACACAAAAACACATTAGGACCCATCCTCAGGAAAGTCCATTTCAACTCAGCCACCCCGGTTGCTCCGGCAGAGCCATCAGATCTAAACTGTCTTGTTGCTAGGAGACAATTGGAATGCGAGGCGGGCTTCCCAGGCATCCATCCGCGAACGGTGGTCTGGAGTCATTCCATATGGGATGTCCTGGAGCTGTCCATCAGGTCTCAATTGTCCGGAAGAAGGAATCCTGGAAGGGGGCATCCCACAACTCCCAACGTGGGAAAACCTCAATGGCCTCGAGATTCCGCTCCTTCATGAAGCGGCCGTCATGCTCAGGAACTCCAACCTGAGCCAACGTCTGATCCTCGCCCTGACTTCAGATGCATGAGATATTGGTTCAGATCTGCAGGGGGTACCTGCCGTGCCCTCGCCCTGAAACCCAAGTCTAGCTTGTCTTCTCAGACTTCCATCCTCACACTCCTGGCCCCGAAGCCCTCACGTTTGGCAATTCCGGACCCACAATGCAGCACTCTGCCTGCCCTCTAGAAAAAAAAACTATTGCCTCATGAGCTGCCCAGGCACCTTAAATGAGGGTAAACCTACACAGCACTCGACTTTACCCAAATTATATAGTGTAACCTGGGCACTAATGCACTGTCGAACACAACCTGAGCCCGGACCTCCTGACCAACACCCAGAAAGCTGACCGCACACTGAACACATAAAACCCGCCATGGCCTTAGGTCATCATCTCTTCCCTACCTCAGTTTTCAGGCTTCAGAACCGAGACCTTATCTCCAATCACTGCCCAGGGGTGAGTGTGATGCAGAAATCAGAACTCCTCCTTACCCATGGCAAGAACCCTTGTGGGTGGCACGTTGTCCAACGTTCAGTGTAGGTGAAACCAGCATTCACCCTGAGGCCCCGCCCATTCTTGAGTGCGACGAGGGCATACACACGCATTGTGACCCTCAGCATGAGTCCTGTCCTCTAGTTAGTCCTCTCCGTGGCTGGACCATTAGATGTCATAATGGGCTTGACATGTCCCTAGGCCCCAATTTTTAACCAGATTTCTGATTGTCCAGTCGCCCCTCCCCAGGGCTCTACTCTGGAATCCATCATTTGGTGGGACACCTGAGGTTAAAAAAGAAAAAAAATAAAAAAAAAACAAAAAAACGGATTTCTTCCAGCCCACAGAATGACCTCAAACTCTTTGGACGGGGCCAAACCACCAGAGAGTAAGACTCGTCCATTTCCCATGAAGTCACCCAGAAATTCCACGACCATGAGTGACACGATATCCAGAGACAAAAACTTGAGCAGAGCCTCACACTCGCCCTTCTTTCAAATCCCGAAGAGTTCTCCTCATGGTCTGTAGATCAGTCCTGCCATACCTATGACCCGAAACATAAGCCGAGTTTGTGTTTTCAGACAACTGTCCAAACAGCCCTGGCCCTCACAACCTACAGGCTCAGGCCCCTGGAGCCAAACCTGAGGACTGTACTTGCCCTCTCCAAGGGAATTGTGTGTGCCCATTCCAATGGCCACAACCCTTCTCATAGGATAAACCTCCAAAGTCCCTGATCCATCTCAATAGTGGTGGCTTCCCAGGAACAACAGGGGCAATCTGAGCCCAACTGAGCACCTACCTGCACTCAGACCCATAGACAGATGTCCCCAGAGGTAAAAAGGAAAGAACAGGCCCCTAGGCACTAATCAGATCCATTGCTTTGGTTTCCAGGCATCTCTCCTCAGAGGCCTGGATTTCAAAATCAGCATATAGCTGTTTCTTGACTCACCCATCAGAAAACATCTCATCTACACATGGGAAACTTGCACGTTGGAGCTGTGTCAAAGCCTTTGTTTAGGAGAACCCTTTAGTGCCCCAGTGCCACCGCTTCATTCCAAGGTCTCCATAGACACAAAAGCACGTTAGGACCCATCCCCAGGGGTGTCCATTTCAACTCAGCGTCCTCGGTTGCTCCCCACAGATCCAGGAGATCTAACCTGTCTTGTTGCTAGGAGACAATTGGAATGCGAGGTGGGCTACCCAGCCATCCATCCTTAGAACCCTGCTCAGAATCATTGGCCTGGAGCCAAACAACAGGTCTCAATTGTCCCGCAGAAAACTCTCTGCAGTTTGGAGCTTCTTACAACTCCCATCGTGGGAAAACACCCATGGCCTCGTGATGCCCCCCCCCCATTCATGAAGGGCCATCAGGGACAGAAACTCCAACCTTAGCGATCGTCTGATCCTCGCCCTGACTTCAGATGCACAAGATCTCGATTCAGGTCTGTAGATTGTGCCTGCTATGGCCTCACCCAGAAACCTAAGCCTAGCTTGTGTTCTCAGACTTTTATCGTCAGACTACTGGCCCACAAGCCCTCCAGTTTGGCAATCCGGAACTACAATGCAGCACTCTGCCGGCCCTCCAGAAGAAAAATATTGTCCTCTGGGGCTACCCAGTAACCCCAAATGAGGATCAACCTGCACCGACCTTGGCTGTACCCCAAATACATAGGCTGACCAGGGCACTAATGCCCTTTCTGACACAGCCTGAGCCTGGACCCCCTGGACCCTCCCAGACAGCTAGCCGCACAGTGAGCACATCAAGCCCCATGGCCTTAGGTCGTCATCTCTTCCCAACCACGGTTTTCAGGTTTCAGTACCTAGACCTTATCTCCAATCACTGCCCAGGGTTGAAGGTGATGCAGAAATCAGAACTCCTTCCCCATGGCAAGAAACCTTGTGGTTGGCATGTTGTCCAACGTTCAGTGTAGTTGAAACCAGTGTGGCCCATGAGGCCCCGCCCATGCTCGCGGGACACATTGGTCACAAACACACATTGTGACGCTCAGGCTGAGCCCAGTCCTCAAGTAAGGCCACTCAGCTGCTGGATGAAGAGATAGCATATTGGGCTTGCCATGCCCCTAGGCCCCAATTTTTAACCATAGTTCGGGTTGACCCTTCAGTCTTCCCCATGGCTTGGCTTTGGAATTCCTCTTTTGGTGGGACACCTGAGGTAACAAAACTGAAATGAGTCCTCCCATCCCACAGATTGACGAAAAGCAATTGGGAATCGGGCCAAATCCTCAGAGAGGAAGATTCGTCTATGGCCCATGAGGCCTCCCCGACATTCCACGGCCATCGCTGATACAAAATCCAGAGACAAAAGCCTGAGCAAGCGCCTCAGACTCGCACTTTCTTCATATCCTGAAGAGTTCTTCTCATGGTTTGTAGATCGGGCCTGCCATACCTACGTCCCCAAACCTAAGCTGTGTTTGTGTTTTCAGACTTCTGTCCTCAAAGTCTTGGGCCCCACACCCTCCGGGCTGGGCCCCTGGAGCCACACATTAGGACTGTGCCTACCAATCCATGGGAATTCTGCCCATTCCAGGGTCCAAAATCGTACAAATTAGGAGAAACCTCCAAAGTCCCTGAGGCCATCCCAATAGTGTAGGTCGCCCGGAACAAACAAGGGCTGTCTGACACCAGCTGATAATCGACCTCCACTCATACCATAGATGGATGTCCCCAGAGAAGAAGATTGAACCAGACAGGACCCTAGGCCATAATAGGATCCATTGTTTTGGGTTACAGGCATGTGTCCTCAAAAGGCTGATTCCAATACGAGCATAGGGGTTTTCCTGAGGCACCCATCAGAACTCATCTCGTCTCCACAAGGAAACCTGTGCATGGGAGCCATGTCCAAAGCTTAGGAGAGTACTTCAGGGTACCGGTGCCACCGCCCCATTCCAAACCCTCATGGACACAAAAACATATTAGGACCCATCCTCAGGAAAGTTTATTTCAACTCAGCCACCCCGGTTGCTCCGGCAGAGCCATCAGATCTAAACTGTCTTGTTGCTAGGAGACAATTGGAATGCGAGGCGGGCTTCCCAGGCATCCATCTGCGAACGGTGCTCTGGAGTCATTCCATATGGGATGTCCTGGAGCTGTCCAACAGGTCTCAATTGTCCGGAAGAAGGAATCTTGGAAGGGGGCATCCCACAACTCCCAACGTGGGAAAACCTCAATGGCCTCGAGATTCCGCTCCTTCATGAAGCGGCCGTCATGCTCAGGAACTCCAACCTGAGCCAACGTCTGATCCTCGCCCTGACTTCAGATGCATGAGATATTGGTTCAGATCTGCAGGGGGTACCTGCCGGGCCCTCGCCCTGAAACCCAAGTCTATCTTGTCTTCTCAGACTTCCATCCTCACACTCCTGGCCCCGAAGCCCTCACGTTTGGCAATTCCGGACCCACAATGCAGCACTCTGCCTGCCCTCTAGAAAAAAAAACTATTGCCTCATGAGCTGCCCAGGCACCTTAAATGAGGGTAAACCTAAACAGCACTCGACTTTACCCAAATTATATAGTGTAACCTGGGCACTAATGCACTGTCGAACACAACCTGAGCCCGGACCTCCTGACCAACACCCAGAAAGCTGACCGCACACTGAGCACATAAAACCCGCCATGGCCTTAGGTCATCATCTCTTCCCTACCTCAGTTTTCAGGCTTCAGAACCGAGACCTTATCTCCAATCACTGCCCAGGGGTGAGTGTGATGCAGAAATCAGAACTCCTCCTTACCCATGGCAAGAACCCTTGTGGGTGGCACGTTGTCCAACGTTCAGTGTAGGTGAAACCAGCATTCACCCTGAGGCCCCGCCCATTCTTGAGTGCGACGAGGGCATACACACGCATTGTGACCCTCAGCATGAGTCCTGTCCTCTAGTTAGTCCTCTCCGTGGCTGGACCATTAGATGTCATAATGGGCTTGACATGTCCCTAGGCCCCAATTTTTAACCAGATTTCTGATTGTCCAGTCGCCCCTACCCAGGGCTCTACTCTGGAATCCATCATTTGGTGGGACACCTGAGGTTAAAAAAGAAAAAAACTACAAAAAAAAAAAAAACGGATTTCTTCCAGCCCACAGAATGACCTCAAACTCTTTGGACAGGGCCAAACCACCAGAGAGTAAGACTCGTCCATTTCCCATGAAGTCACCCAGAAATTCCACGACCATGAGTGACACGATATCCAGAGACAAAAACTTGAGCAGAGCCTCACACTCGCCCTTCTTTCAAATCCCGAAGAGTTCTCCTCATGGTCTGTAGATCAGTCCTGCCATACCTATGACCCGAAACATAAGCCGAGTTTGTGTTTTCAGACAACTGTCCAAACAGCCCTGGCCCTCACAACCTACAGGCTCAGGCCCCTGGAGCCAAACCTGAGGACTGTACTTGCCCTCTCCAAGGGAATTGTGTGTGCCCATTCCAATGGCCACAACCCTTCTCATAGGATAAACCTCCAAAGTCCCTGATCCATCTCAATAGTGGTGGCTTCCCAGGAACAACAGGGGCAATCTGAGTCCAACTGAGCACCTACCTGCTCTCAGACCCATAGACAGATGTCCCCAGAGGTAAAAAGGAAAGAACAGGCACCTAGGCACTAATCAGATCCATTGCTTTGGTTTCCAGGCATCTCTCCTCAGAGGCCTGGATTTCAAAATCAGCATATAGCTGTTTCTTGACTCACCCATCAGAAAACATCTCATCTACACATGGGAAACTTGCACGTTGGAGCTGTGTCAAAGCCTTTGTTTAGGAGAACCCTTTAGCGCCCCAGTGCCACCGCTTCATTCCAAGGTCTCCATAGACACAAAAGCACGTTAGGACCCATCCCCAGGGGTGTCCATTTCAAATCAGCGTCCTCGGTTGCTCCCCACAGATCCAGGAGATCTAACCTGTCTTGTTGCTAGGAGACAATTGGAATGCGAGGTGGGCTACCCAGCCATAAATCCTTAGAACCCTGCTCAGAATCATTGGCCTGGAGCCAAACAACAGGTCTCAATTGTCCCGCAGAAAACTCTCTGCAGTTTGGAGCTTCTTACAACTCCCATCGTGGGAAAACACCCATGGCCTCGTGATGCCCCCCCCCATTCATGAAGGGCCATCAGGGACAGAAACTCCAACCTGAGCGATCGTCTGATCCTCGCCCTGACTTCAGATGCACAAGATCTCGATTCAGGTCTGTAGATTGTGCCTGCTATGGCCTCACCCAGAAACCTAAGCCTAGCTTGTGTTCTCAGACTTTTGTCGTCAGACTACTGGCCCACAAGCCCTCCAGTTTGGCAATCCAGAACTACAATGCAGCACTCTGCCGGCCCTCCAGAAGAAAAACATTGTCCTCTGGGGCTACCCAGTAACCCCAAATGAGGATCAACCTGCACCGACCTTGGCTGTACCCCAAATACATAGGCTGACCAGGGCACTAATGCCCTTTCTGACACAGCCTGAGCCTGGACCCCCTGGACCCTCCCAGACAGCTGGCCGCACACTGAGCACATCGAGCCGCCATGGCCTTAGGTCGTCATCTCTTCCCAACCTCGCTTTTCAGGTCAGAACCTAGACCTTATTTCCAATCACTGCCCAGGGTTGAAGGTGATGCAGAAATCAGAACTCCTTCCCCATGGCAAGAAACCTTGTGGTTGGCATGTTGTCCAACGTTCAGTGTAGTTGAAACCAGTGTGGCCCATGAGGCCCCGCCCATGCTCGCGGGCCACATTGGTCACAAACACACATTGTGACGCTCAGGCTGAGCCCAGTCCTCAAGTAAGGCCACTCAGTGGCTGGATGAAGAGATAGCATATTGGGCTTGCCATGCCCCTAGGCCCCAATTTTTAACCATAGTTCGGGTTGACCGTTCAGTCTTCCCCACGGCTTGGCTTTGGAATTCCTCTTTTGGTGGGACACCTGAGGTAACAAAACTGAAATGAGTCCTCCCATCCCACAGATTGACGAAAAGCAATTGGGAATCGGGCCAAATCCTCAGAGAGGAAGATTCGTCCATGGCCCATGAGGCCTCCCCGACATTCCACGTCCATCGCTGATACAAAATCCAGAGACAAAAGCCTGAGCAAGCGCCTCAGACTAGCACTTTCTTCATATCCTGAAGAGTTCTTCTCATGGTTTGTAGATCGGGCCTGCCATACCTACGTCCCCAAAACTAAGCTAGTTTGTGTTTTCAGACTTCTGTCCTCAAAGTCTTGGGCCAACCACCCTGCAGGCTGGGCCCCGGAGTCACACAATAGGACTGTGCCTACCAATCCATGGGAATTCTGCCCATTCCATGGTCCAAAATAGTACAAATTAGGAGAAACCTCCAAAGTCCCTGAGGCCATCCCAATAGTGTAGGTCGCCCGGAACAAACAAGGGCTGTCTGACACCAGGTGATAATCGACCTCCACTCATACCATAGATGGATGTCCCCAGGTAAGAAGATTGAACCAGATAGGACCCTAGGCCATAATAGGATCCATTGCTTTGGCTTACAGGCATGTGTCCTCAAAAGTCTGATTTCATTACGAGCATAGGTGTTTTCCTGAGGCACCCATCAGAACTCATCTCGTCTCCACAAGGAAACCTGTGCATGGGAGCCATGTCCAAAGCTTAGGAGAGTACTTCAGGGTCCCGGTGCCACCGCCCCATTCCAAGGCCCTCATGGACACAAAAACACATTAGGATCCATCCTCAGGAAAGTCCATTTCAACTCAGCCACCCCGGTTGCTCCGGCAGAGCCATCAGATCTAAACTGTCTTGTTGCTAGGAGACAATTGGAATGCGAGGCGGGCTTCCCAGGCATCCATCCGCGAACGGTGCTCTGGAGTCATTCCATATGGGATGTCCTGGAGCTGTCCAACAGGTCTCAATTGTCCCGCAGAAGGAATCCTTGAAGGGGGCATCCCACAACTCCCAACGTGGGAAAACCTCAATGGCCTCAAGATTCCGCTCCCTTCATGAAGCGGCCGTCATGCTCAGAAACTCCAACCTGAGCCAACGTCTGATCTTCGCCCTGACTTCAGATACATGAGATATTGGTTCAGATCTGCAGGGGGTACCTGCCGTGCCCTCGCCCTGAAACCCAAGTCTAGCTTGTCTTCTCAGACTTCCGTCCTCACACTCCTGGCCCCGAAGCCCTCAAGTTTGGCAATTCCGGACCCACAATGCAGCACTCTGCCTGCCCTCTAGAAAAAAAAATTATTGCCTCATGAGCTGCCCAGGCACCTTAAATGAGGGTAAACCTACACAGCACTCGACTTTACCCAAATTATATAGTCTAACCTGGGCACTAATGCACTGTCGAACACAACCTGAGCCCGGACCTCCTGACCAACACCCAGAAAGCTGACCGCACACTGAACACATAAAACCCGCCATGGCCTTAGGTCATCATCTCTTCCCTACCTCAGTTTTCAGGCTTCAGAACCGAGACCTTATCTCCAATCACTGCCCAGGGGTGAGTGTGATGCAGAAATCAGAACTCCTCCTTAACCATGGCAAGAACCCTTGTGGTGGGCACATTGTCCAACGTTCAGTGTAGGAGAAACCAGCATTCACCCTGAGGCCCCGCCCATTCTTGAGTGCGACGAGGGCATACACACGCATTGTGACCCTCAGCATGAGTCCTGTCCTCTAGTAAGTCCTCTCAGTGGCTGGACCATTAGATGTCATAATGGGCTTGACATGTCCCTAGGCCCCAATTTTTAACCAGATTTCTGATTGTCCAGTCGCCCCTCCCCAGGGCTCTACTCTGGAATCCATCATTTGGTGGGACACCTGAGGTTAAAAAAGAAAAAAACAACAACAACAACAACAAAAAAAAAACGGATTTCTTCCAGCCGACAGAATGACCGCAAACTCTTTGGACTTGGCCAAACTACCAGAGAGTAAGACTCGTCCATTTACCATGAAGTACCCAGAAATTGAACGACTATGAGTGACACGATATCCAGGACAAAAACTTGAGCAGAGCCTCACACTCGCCCTTCTTTCAAATCCCGAAGAGTTCTCCTCATGGTCTGTAGATCAGTCCTGCCATACCTATGACCCGAAACATAAGCCGAGTTTGTGTTTTCAGACAACTGTCCAAACAGCCCTGGCCTACACAACCTACAGGCTCAGGCCTCTGGAGCCAAACCTGAGGACTGTATTTGCCCTCTCCAAGGGAATTGTGTGTGCCCATTCCAATGGCCACAACCCTTCTCATAGGATAAACCTCCAAAGTCCCTGATCCATCTCAATAGTGGTGGCTTCCCAGGAAAAACAGGGGCAATCTGAGCCCAACTGAGCACCTACCTGCACTCAGACCCATAGACTGATGTCCCCAGAGGTAAAAAGGAAAGAACAGGCCCCTAGGCACTAATCAGATCTATTGCTTTGGTTTCCAGGCATCTCTCCTCAGAGGCCTGGATTTCAAAAGCAGCATATAGCTGTTTCTTGACTCACCCATCAGAAAACATCTCATCTACACATGGGAAACTTGCACGTTGGAGCTGTGTCAAAGCCTTTGTTTAGGAGAACCCTTTTGGGCCCCAGTGCCACCGCTTCATTCCAAGGTCTCCATAGACACAAAAGCACGTTAGGACACATCCCCAGGGGTGTCCATTTCAACTCAGCGTCCTCGGTTGCTCCCCACAGATCCAGGAGATCTAACCTGTCTTGTTGCTAGGAGACAATTGGAATGCGAGGTGGGCTACCCAGCCATCCATCCTTAGAACCCTGCTCAGAATCATTGGCCTGGAGCCAAACAACAGGTCTCAATTGTCCTGCAGAAGACTCTCTGCAGTTTGGAGCTTCTTACAACTCCCAGCGTGGGAAAACACCCATGGCCTCGTGAAGCCCCCACCCATTCATGAAGGGGCCATCAGGGACAGAAACTCCAAACTGAGCGATCGTCTGATCCTCGCCCTGACTTCAGATGCACGAGATCTCGATTCAGGTCTGTAGATTGTGCCTGCCATGGCCTCACCCAGAAACCTAAGCCTAGCTTGTGTTCTCAGACATTTGTCCTCAGACTACTGGCCCACAAGCCCTCCAGTTTGGCAATCCAGAACTACAATGCAGCACTCTGCCGGCCCTCCAGAAGAAAAACATTGTCCTCTGGGGCTACCTAGTAACCCCAAAGGAGGATAACCTGCACCGACCATGGCTGTACCCCAAATACATAGGCTGACCAGGGCACTAATGCCCTTTCTGACACAGCCTGAGCCTGGACCCCCTGGACCCTCCCAGACAGCTGGCCGCACACTGAGCACATTGAGCCGCCATGGCCTTAGGTCGTCATCTCTTCCCAACCTCGGTTTTCAGGTTTCAGAACCTAGACCTTATCTCCAATCACTGCCCAGGGTTGAAGGTGATGCAAAAATCAGAACTCCTTCCCCATGGCAAGAAACCTTGTGGTTGGCATGTTGTCCAACGTTCAGTGTCGTTGAAACCATTGTGGCCCATGAGGCCCCGCCCAAGCTCGCGGGCCACATTGGTCACAAACACACATTGTGACGCTCAGGCTGAGCCTAGTCCTCAAGTAAGGCCGCTCAGTGGCTGGATGAAGAGATAGCATATTGGGCTTGCCATGCCCCTAGGCCCCAATTTTTAACCATAGTTCGGGTTGATTCTTCAGTCTTCCCCACGGCTTGGCTTTGGAATTCCTCTTTTGGTGGGACACCTGAGGTAACAAAACTGAAATGAGTCCTCCCATCCCACAGATTGACGAAAAGCAATTGGGAATCGGGCCAAATCCTCAGAGAGGAAGATTCGTCCATGGTCCATGAGGCCTCCCCGACATTCCCCGGCCATCGCTGATACAAAATCCAGAGACAAAAGCCTGAGCAAGCGCCTCAGACTAGCACTTTCTTCATATCCTGAAGAGTTCTTCTCATGGTTTGTAGATCAGGCCTGCCATACCTACGTCCCCAAATTTAAGCTGAGTTTGTGTTTTCAGACTTCTGTCCTCAAAGTCTTGGGCCAACCACCCTGCAGGCTGGGCCCCTGGAGCCACACATTAGGACTGTGCCTACCAATCCATGGGAATTCTGCCCATTCCATGGTCCAAAATCGTACAAATTAGGAGAAACCTCCAAAGTCCCTGAGGCCATCCCAATAGTGTAGGTCGCCCGGAACAAACAAGGGCTGTCTGACACCAGCTGATAATCGACCTCCACTCATACCATAGATGGATGTCCCCAGAGAAGAAGATTGAACCAGACAGGACCCTAGGCCATAATAGGATCCATTGCTTTGGGTTACAGGCATGTGTCCTCAAAAGGCTGATTCCAATACGAGCATAGGGGTTTTCCTGAGGCACCCATCAGAACTCATCTCGTCTCCACAAGGAAACCTGTGCATGGGAGCCATGTCCAAAGCTTAGGAGAGTACTTCAGGGTCCCGGTGCCACCGCCCCATTCCAAGGCCCTCATGGACACAAAAACACATTAGGACCCATCCTCAGGAAAGTCCATTTCAACTCAGCCACCCCGGTTGCTCCGGCAGAGCCATCAGATCTAAACTGTCTTGTTGCTAGGAGACAATTGGAATGCGAGGCGGGCTTCCCAGGCATCCATCCGCGAACGGTGCTCTGGAGTCATTCCATATGGGATGTCCTGGAGCTGTCCAACAGGTCTCAATTGTCCCGCAGAAGGAATCCTTGAAGGGGGCATCCCACAACTCCCAACGTGGGAAAACCTCAATGGCCTCGAGATTCCGCTCCCATCATGAAGCGGCCGTCATGCTCAGAAACTCCAACCTGAGCCAACGTCTGATCCTCGCCCTGACTTCAGATACATGAGATATTGGTTCAGATCTGCAGGGGGTACCTGCCGTGCCCTCGCCCTGAAACCCAAGTCTATCTTGTCTTCTCAGACTTCTGTCATCACACTCCTGGCCCCGAAGCACTCAAGTTTGGCAATTCCGGACTCACAATGCAGCACACTGCCTGCCCTCTAGAAAAAAATTGTTGCATCATGAGCTGCCCAGGCACCTTAAATGAGGGTAAACCTACACAGCACTCGACTTTACCCAAATTATATAGTGTAACCTGGGCACTAATGCACTGTCGAACACAACCTGAGCCCGGATCTCCTGACCAACACCCAGAAAGCTGACCGCACACTGAACACATAAAACCCGCCATGGCCTTAGGTCATCATCTCTTCCCTACCTCAGTTTTCAGGCTTCAGAACCGAGACCTTATCTCCCATCACTGCCCATGGGTGAGTGTGATGCAGAAATCAGAACTCCTCCTTACCCATGGCAAGAACCCTTGTGGTTGGCACATTGTCCAACATTCAGTGTAGGAGAAACCAGCATTCACCCTGAGGCCCCGCCCATTCTTGAGTGCGACGAGGGCATACACACGCATTGTGACCCTCAGCATGAGTCCTGTCCTCTAGTAAGTCCTCTCAGTGGCTGGACCATTAGATGTCATAATGGGCTTGACACATCCCTAGGCCCCAATTTTTAACCAGATTTCTGATTATCCAGTCGCCCCTCCCCAGGGCTCTACTCTGGAATCCATCATTTGGTGGGACACCTGAGGTTAAAAAAGAAAAAAACAACAACAACAACAACAAAAAAAAAAAGGACATCTTCCAGCCCACAGAATGAACGCAAACTCTTTGGACGTGGCCAAACCACCAGAGAGTAAGACTCGTCCATTTCCCATGAAGTACCCAGAAATTGAACGACTATGAGTGACACGATATCCAGGACAAAAACTTGAGCAGAGCCTCACACTCGCCCTTCTTTCAAATCCCGAAGAGTTCTCCTCATGGTCTGTAGATCAGTCCTGCCATACCTATGACCCGAAACATAAGCCGAGTTTGTGTTTTCAGACAACTGTCCAAACAGCCCTGGCCTACACAACCTACAGGCTCAGGCCCCTGGAGCCAAACCTGAGGACTGTACTTGCCCTCTCCAAGGGAATTGTGTGTGCCCATTCCAATGGCCACAACCCTTCTCATAGGATAAACCTCCAAAGTCCCTGATCCATCTCAATAGTGGTGGCTTCCCAGGAAAAACAGGGGCAATCTGAGCCCAACTGAGCACCTACCTGCACTCAGACCCATAGACTGATGTCCCCAGAGGTAAAAAGGAAAGAACAGGCCCCTAGGCACTAATCAGATCCATTGCTTTGGTTTCCAGGCATCTCTCCTCAGAGGCCTGGATTTCAAAAGCAGCATATAGCTGTTTCTTGACTCACCCATCAGAAAACATCTCATCTACACATGGGAAACTTGCACGTTGGAGCTGTGTCAAAGCCTTTGTTTAGGAGAACCCTTTTGGGCTCCAGTGCCACTGCTTCATTCCAAGGTCTCCATAGACACAAATGCACGTTAGGACCCATCCCTTGGGGTGTCCATTTCAACTCAGCGTCCTCGGTTGCTCCCCACAGATCCAGGAGATCTAACCTGTCTTGTTGCTAGGAGACAATTGGAATGCGAGGTGGGCTACCCAGCCAACCATCCTTAGAACCCTGCTCAGAATCATTGGCCTGGAGCCAAACAACAGGTCTCAATTGTCCTGCAGAAGACTCTCTGCAGTTTGGACCTTCTCACAACTCCCATCGTGGGAAAACACCCATGGCCTCGTGAAGCCCCCTCCCATTCATGAAGGGGCCATCAGGGACAGAAACTCCAAACTGAGCGATCGTCTGATCCTCGCCCTGACTTCAGATGCACGAGATCTCGATTCAGGTCTGTAGATTGTGCCTGCCATGGCCTCACCCAGAAACCTAAGCCTAGCTTGTGTTCTCAGACTTTTGTCGTCAGACTACTGGCCCACAAGCCCTCCAGTTTGGCAATCCAGAACTACAATGCAGCACTCTGCCGGCCCTCCAGAAGAAAAACATTGTCCTCTGGGACTACCCAGTAAGACCAAATTAGGATCAAACTGCACCGACCATGGCTGTACCCCAAATACATAGGCTGACCAGGGCACTAATGCCCTTTCTGACACAGCCTTAGCCTGGACCCCCTGGACCCTCCCAGACAGCTGGCCGCACACTGAGCACATTGAGCCGCCATGGCCTTAGGTCGTCATCTCTTCCCAACCTCGGTTTTCAGGTTTCAGAACCTAGACCTTATCTCCAATCACTGCCCAGGGTTGAAGGTGATGCAGAAATCAGAACTCCTTCCCCATGGCAAGAAACCTTGTGGTTGGCATGTTGTCCAATGTTCAGTGTCGTTGAAACCAGTGTGGCCCATGAGGCCCCGCCCATGCTCGCGGGCCACATTGGTCACAAACAAACATTGTGACGCTCAGGCTGAGCCTAGTCCTCAAGTAAGGCCGCTCAGTGGCTGGATGAAGAGATAGCATATCGGGCTTGCCATGCCCCTAGGCCCCAATTTTTAACCATAGTTCGGGTTGACCCTTCAGTCTTCCCCACGGCTTGGCTTTGGAATTCCTCTTTTGGTGGGACACCTGAGGTAACAAAACTGAAATGAGTCCTCCCATCCCACAGATTGACGAAAAGCAATTGGGAATCGGGCCAAATCCTCAGAGAGGAAGATTCGTCCATGGCCCATGAGGCCTCCCCGACATTCCACGGCCATCGCTGATACAAACCAGAGACAAAAGCCTGAGCAAGCGCCTCAGACTCGCACTTTCTTCATATCCTGAAGAGTTCTTCTCATGGTTTGTAGATCGGGCCTGCCATACCTACGTCCCCAAATCTAAGCTGAGTTTGTGTTTTCAGACTTCTGTCCTCAAAGTCTTGGGCCAACCACCCTGTAGCCTGGGCCCCTGGAGCCACACATTAGAACTGTGCCTACCAATCCATGGGAATTCTGCCCATTCCATGGTCCAAAATAGTACAAATTAGGAGAAACCTCCAAAGTCCCTGAGGCCATCCCAATAGTGTACGTCGCCCGGAACAAACAAGGGCTGTCTGACACCAGCTGATAATCGACCTCCACTCATACCATAGATGGATGTCCCCAGAGAAGAAGATTGAACCAGACAGGACCCTAGGCCATAATAGGATCCATTGCTTTGGGTTACAGGCATGTGTCCTCAAAAGGCTGATTCCAATACGAGCATAGGGGTTTTCCTGAGGCACCCATCAGAACTCATCTCGTCTCCACAAGGAAACCTGTGCATGGGAGCCATGTCCAAAGCTTAGGAGAGTACTTCAGGGTCCCGGTGCCACCGCCCCATTCCAAGGCCCTCATGGACACAAAAACACATTAGGACCCATCCTCAGGAAAGTCCATTTCAACTCAGCCACCCCGGTTGCTCCGGCAGAGCCATCAGATCTAAACTGTCTTGTTGCTAGGAGACAATTGGAATGCGAGGCGGGCTTCCCAGGCATCCATCCGCGAACGGTGCTCTGGAGTCATTCCATATGGGATGTCCTGGAGCTGTCCAACAGGTCTCAATTGTCCCGCAGAAGGAATCCTTGAAGGGGGCATCCCACAACTCCCAACGTGGGAAAACCTCAATGGCCTCGAGATTCCGCTCCCATCATGAAGCGGCCGTCATGCTCAGAAACTCCAACCTGAGCCAACGTCTGATCCTCGCCCTGACTTCAGATACATGAGATATTGGTTCAGATCTGCAGGGGGTACCTGCCGTGCCCTCGCCCTGAAACCCAAGTCTATCTTGTCTTCTCAGACTTCTGTCATCACACTCCTGGCCCCGAAGCACTCAAGTTTGGCAATTCCGGACTCACAATGCAGCACACTGCCTGCCCTCTAGAAAAAAATTGTTGCATCATGAGCTGCCCAGGCACCTTAAATGAGGGTAAACCTACACAGCACTCGACTTTACCCAAATTATATAGTGTAACCTGGGCACTAATGCACTGTCGAACACAACCTGAGCCCGGATCTCCTGACCAACACCCAGAAAGCTGACCGCACACTGAACACATAAAACCCGCCATGGCCTTAGGTCATCATCTCTTCCCTACCTCAGTTTTCAGGCTTCAGAACCGAGACCTTATCTCCCATCACTGCCCATGGGTGAGTGTGATGCAGAAATCAGAACTCCTCCTTACCCATGGCAAGAACCCTTGTGGTTGGCACATTGTCCAACATTCAGTGTAGGAGAAACCAGCATTCACCCTGAGGCCCCGCCCATTCTTGAGTGCGACGAGGGCATACACACGCATTGTGACCCTCAGCATGAGTCCTGTCCTCTAGTAAGTCCTCTCAGTGGCTGGACCATTAGATGTCATAATGGGCTTGACACATCCCTAGGCCCCAATTTTTAACCAGATTTCTGATTATCCAGTCGCCCCTCCCCAGGGCTCTACTCTGGAATCCATCATTTGGTGGGACACCTGAGGTTAAAAAAGAAAAAAACAACAACAACAACAACAAAAAAAAAAAGGACATCTTCCAGCCCACAGAATGAACGCAAACTCTTTGGACGTGGCCAAACCACCAGAGAGTAAGACTCGTCCATTTCCCATGAAGTACCCAGAAATTGAACGACTATGAGTGACACGATATCCAGGACAAAAACTTGAGCAGAGCCTCACACTCGCCCTTCTTTCAAATCCCGAAGAGTTCTCCTCATGGTCTGTAGATCAGTCCTGCCATACCTATGACCCGAAACATAAGCCGAGTTTGTGTTTTCAGACAACTGTCCAAACAGCCCTGGCCTACACAACCTACAGGCTCAGGCCCCTGGAGCCAAACCTGAGGACTGTACTTGCCCTCTCCAAGGGAATTGTGTGTGCCCATTCCAATGGCCACAACCCTTCTCATAGGATAAACCTCCAAAGTCCCTGATCCATCTCAATAGTGGTGGCTTCCCAGGAAAAACAGGGGCAATCTGAGCCCAACTGAGCACCTACCTGCACTCAGACCCATAGACTGATGTCCCCAGAGGTAAAAAGGAAAGAACAGGCCCCTAGGCACTAATCAGATCCATTGCTTTGGTTTCCAGGCATCTCTCCTCAGAGGCCTGGATTTCAAAAGCAGCATATAGCTGTTTCTTGACTCACCCATCAGAAAACATCTCATCTACACATGGGAAACTTGCACGTTGGAGCTGTGTCAAAGCCTTTGTTTAGGAGAACCCTTTTGGGCTCCAGTGCCACTGCTTCATTCCAAGGTCTCCATAGACACAAATGCACGTTAGGACCCATCCCTTGGGGTGTCCATTTCAACTCAGCGTCCTCGGTTGCTCCCCACAGATCCAGGAGATCTAACCTGTCTTGTTGCTAGGAGACAATTGGAATGCGAGGTGGGCTACCCAGCCAACCATCCTTAGAACCCTGCTCAGAATCATTGGCCTGGAGCCAAACAACAGGTCTCAATTGTCCTGCAGAAGACTCTCTGCAGTTTGGACCTTCTCACAACTCCCATCGTGGGAAAACACCCATGGCCTCGTGAAGCCCCCTCCCATTCATGAAGGGGCCATCAGGGACAGAAACTCCAAACTGAGCGATCGTCTGATCCTCGCCCTGACTTCAGATGCACGAGATCTCGATTCAGGTCTGTAGATTGTGCCTGCCATGGCCTCACCCAGAAACCTAAGCCTAGCTTGTGTTCTCAGACTTTTGTCGTCAGACTACTGGCCCACAAGCCCTCCAGTTTGGCAATCCAGAACTACAATGCAGCACTCTGCCGGCCCTCCAGAAGAAAAACATTGTCCTCTGGGACTACCCAGTAAGACCAAATTAGGATCAAACTGCACCGACCATGGCTGTACCCCAAATACATAGGCTGACCAGGGCACTAATGCCCTTTCTGACACAGCCTTAGCCTGGACCCCCTGGACCCTCCCAGACAGCTGGCCGCACACTGAGCACATTGAGCCGCCATGGCCTTAGGTCGTCATCTCTTCCCAACCTCGGTTTTCAGGTTTCAGAACCTAGACCTTATCTCCAATCACTGCCCAGGGTTGAAGGTGATGCAGAAATCAGAACTCCTTCCCCATGGCAAGAAACCTTGTGGTTGGCATGTTGTCCAATGTTCAGTGTCGTTGAAACCAGTGTGGCCCATGAGGCCCCGCCCATGCTCGCGGGCCACATTGGTCACAAACAAACATTGTGACGCTCAGGCTGAGCCTAGTCCTCAAGTAAGGCCGCTCAGTGGCTGGATGAAGAGATAGCATATCGGGCTTGCCATGCCCCTAGGCCCCAATTTTTAACCATAGTTCGGGTTGACCCTTCAGTCTTCCCCACGGCTTGGCTTTGGAATTCCTCTTTTGGTGGGACACCTGAGGTAACAAAACTGAAATGAGTCCTCCCATCCCACAGATTGACGAAAAGCAATTGGGAATCGGGCCAAATCCTCAGAGAGGAAGATTCGTCCATGGCCCATGAGGCCTCCCCGACATTCCACGGCCATCGCTGATACAAACCAGAGACAAAAGCCTGAGCAAGCGCCTCAGACTCGCACTTTCTTCATATCCTGAAGAGTTCTTCTCATGGTTTGTAGATCGGGCCTGCCATACCTACGTCCCCAAATCTAAGCTGAGTTTGTGTTTTCAGACTTCTGTCCTCAAAGTCTTGGGCCAACCACCCTGTAGCCTGGGCCCCTGGAGCCACACATTAGAACTGTGCCTACCAATCCATGGGAATTCTGCCCATTCCATGGTCCAAAATAGTACAAATTAGGAGAAACCTCCAAAGTCCCTGAGGCCATCCCAATAGTGTACGTCGCCCGGAACAAACAAGGGCTGTCTGACACCAGCTGATAATCGACCTCCACTCATACCATAGATGGATGTCCCCAGAGAAGAAGATTGAACCAGACAGGACCCTAGGCCATAATAGGATCCATTGCTTTGGGTTACAGGCATGTGTCCTCAAAAGCCTGATTCCAATACGAGCATAGGGGTTTTCCTGAGGCACCCATCAGAACTTATCTCGTCTCCACAAGGAAACCTGTGCATGGGAGCCATGTCCAAAGCTTAGGAGAGTACTTCAGGGTCCCGGTGCCACCGCCCCATTCCAAGGCCCTCATGGACACAAAAACACATTAGGACCCATCCTCAGGAAAGTCCATTTCAACTCAGCCACCCCGGTTGCTCCGGCAGAGCCATCAGATCTAAACTCTCTTGCTGCTAGGAGACAATTGGAATGCGAGGCGGGCTTCCCAGGCATCCATCCACGAACGGTGCTCTGGAGTCATTCCATATGAGATGTCCTGGAGCTGTCCAACAGGTCTCAATTGTCCCGCAGAAGGAATCCTTGAAGGGGGCATCCCACAACTCCCAACGTGGGAAAACCTCAATGGCCTCGAGATTCCGCTCCCATCATGAAGCGGCCATCATGCTCAGAAACTCCAACCTGAGCCAACGTCTGATCCTCGCCCTGACTTCAGATGCATGAGATATTGGTTCAGATCTGCAGGGGGTACCTGCCGTGCCCTCGCCCTGAAACCCAAGTCTAGCTTGTCTTCTCAGACTTCCGTCCTCACACTCCTGGCCCCGAAGCCCTCAAGTTTGGCAATTCCGGACCCACAATGCAGCACTCTGCCTGCCCTCTAGAAAAAAAATTATTGCCTCATGAGCTGCCCAGGCACCTTAAATGAGGGTAAACCTACACAGCACTCGACTTTACCCAAATTATATAGTGTAACCTGGGCACTAATGCACTGTCGAACAAACCTGAGCCCGGACCTCCTAACCAACACCCAGAAAGCTGACCGCACACTGAGCACATAAAACCCGCCATGGCCTTAGGTCATCATCTCTTCCCTACCTCAGTTTTCAGGCTTCATAACCGAGACCTTATCTCCAATCACTGCCCAGGGGTGAGTGTGATGCAGAAATCAGAATTCCTCCTTACCCATGGCAAGAATCCTTGTGGTTGGCACGTTCAGTGTAGGAGAAACCAGCATTCACCATGAGGCCCCGCCCCTCTTGAGTGCGATGAGGGCATACACACGCATTGTGACCCTCAGCATGAGTCCTGTCCTCTAGTAAGTCCTCTCAGTGGCTGGACCATTAGATGTCATAATGGGCTTGACATGTCCCTAGGCCCTAATTTTTAACCAAATTTCTGATGGTCCAGTCGCCCCTCCCCAGGGCTCTACTCTGGAATCCATCATTTGGTGGGACACCTGAGGTTAAAAAAGAAAAAAACAACAACAACAACAACAACAAAAAAAGGACTTCTTCCAGCCCACAGAATGACCGCAAACTCTTTGGACTTGGCCAAACTACCCGAGAGTAAGACTCGTCCATTTACCATGAAGTACCCAGAAATTCCACGACCATGAGTGACACGATATCCAGGACAAAAACTTGAGCAGAGCCTCACACTCGCCCTTCTTTCAAATCCCGAAGAGTTCTCCTCATGGTCTGTAGATCAGTCCTGCCATACCTATGACCCGAAACATAAGCCGAGTTTGTGTTTTCAGACAACTGTCCAAACAGCCCTGGCCTACACAACCTACAGGCTCAGGCCCCTGGAGCCAAACCTGAGGACTGTACTTGCCCTCTCCAAGGGAATTGTGTGTGCCCATTCCAATGGCCACAACCCTTCTCATAGGATAAACCTCCAAAGTCCCTGATCCATCTCAATAGTGGTGGCTTCCCAGGAAAAACAGGGGCAATCTGAGCCCAACTGAGCACCTACCTGCACTCAGACCCATAGACTGATGTCCCCAGAGGTAAAAAGGAAAGAACAGGCCCCTAGGCACTAATCAGATCCATTGCTTTGGTTTCCAGGCATCTCTCCTCAGAGGCCTGGATTTCAAAAGCAGCATATAGCTGTTTCTTGACTCACCCATCAGAAAACATCTCATCTACACATGGGAAACTTGCACGTTGGAGCTGTGTCAAAGCCTTTGTTTAGGAGAACCCTTTTGGGCCCCAGTGCCACCGCTTCATTCCAAGGTCTCCATAGACACAAAAGCACGTTAGGACTCATCCCCAGGGGTGTCCATTTCAACTCAGCGTCCTCGGTTGCTCCCCACAGATCCAGGAGATCTAACCTGTCTTGTTGCTAGGAGACAATTGGAATGCGAGGTGGGCTACCCAGCCATCCATCCTTAGAACCCTGCTCAGAATCATTGGCCTGGAGCCAAACAACAGGTCTCAATTGTCCTGCAGAAGACTCTCTGCAGTTTGGAGCTTCTTACAACTCCCAGCGTGGGAAAACACCCATGGCCTCATGAAGCCCCCACCCATTCATGAAGGGGCCATCAGGGACAGAAACTCCAAACTGAGCGATCGTCTGATCCTCGCCCTGACTTCAGATGCACGAGATCTCGATTCAGGTCTGTAGATTGTGCCTGCCATGGCCTCACCCAGAAACCTAAGCCTAGCTTGTGTTCTCAGACATTTGTCCTCAGACTACTGGCCCACAAGCCCTCCAGTTTGGCAATCCAGAACTACAATGCAGCACTCTGCTGGCCCTCCAGAAGAAAAACATTGTCCTCTGGGGCTAC
Source organism: Mustela nivalis (assembly GCF_964662115.1). Lineage (NCBI taxonomy): Eukaryota > Metazoa > Chordata > Mammalia > Carnivora > Mustelidae > Mustela > Mustela nivalis. Next base: position 447,558 of record NW_028136453.1, on the reverse strand, counting down.
CTAGTAACCCCAAAGGAGGATAACCTGCACCGACCATGGCTGTACCCCAAATACATAGGCTGACCAGGGCACTAATGCCCTTTCTGACACAGCCTGAGCCTGGACCCCCTGGACCCTCCCAGACAGCTGGCCGCACACTGAGCACATTGAGCCGCCATGGCCTTAGGTCGTCATCTCTTCCCAACCTCGGTTTTCAGGTTTCAGAACCTAGACCTTATCTCCAATCACTGCCCAGGGTTGAAGGTGATGCAAAAATCAGAACTCCTTCCCCATGGCAAGAAACCTTGTGGTTGGCATGTTGTCCAACGTTCAGTGTCGTTGAAACCATTGTGGCCCATGAGGCCCCGCCCATGCTCGCGGGCCACATTGGTCACAAACACACATTGTGACGCTCAGGCTGAGCCTAGTCCTCAAGTAAGGCCGCTCAGTGGCTGGATGAAGAGATAGCATATTGGGCTTGCCATGCCCCTAGGCCCCAATTTTTAACCATAGTTCGGGTTGATTCTTCAGTCTTCCCCACGGCTTGGCTTTGGAATTCCTCTTTTGGTGGGACACCTGAGGTAACAAAACTGAAATGAGTCCTCCCATCCCACAGATTGACGAAAAGCAATTGGGAATCGGGCCAAATCCTCAGAGAGGAAGATTCGTCCATGGTCCATGAGGCCTCCCCGACATTCCCCGGCCATCGCTGATACAAACCAGAGACAAAAGCCTGAGCAAGCGCCTCAGACTCGCACTTTCTTCATATCCTGAAGAGTTCTTCTCATGGTTTGTAGATCGGGCCTGCCATACCTACGTCCCCAAATCTAAGCTGAGTTTGTGTTTTCAGACTTCTGTCCTCAAAGTCTTGGGCCAACCACCCTGCAGCCTGGGCCCCTGGAGCCACACATTAGAACTGTGCCTACCAATCCATGGGAATTCTGCCCATTCCATGGTCCAAAATAGTACAAATTAGGAGAAACCTCCAAAGTCCCTGAGGCCATCCCAATAGTGTAGGTCGCCCGGAACAAACAAGGGCTGTCTGACACCAGCTGATAATCGACCTCCACTCATACCATAGATGGATGTCCCCAGAGAAGAAGATTGAACCAGACAGGACCCTAGGCCATAATAGGATCCATTGCTTTGGGTTACAGGCATGTGTCCTCAAAAGCCTGATTCCAATACGAGCATAGGGGTTTTCCTGAGGCACCCATCAGAACTTATCTCGTCTCCACAAGGAAACCTGTGCATGGGAGCCATGTCCAAAGCTTAGGAGAGTACTTCAGGGTCCCGGTGCCACCGCCCCATTCCAAGGCCCTCATGGACACAAAAACACATTAGGACCCATCCTCAGGAAAGTCCATTTCAACTCAGCCACCCCGGTTGCTCCGGCAGAGCCATCAGATCTAAACTCTCTTGTTGCTAGGAGACAATTGGAATGCGAGGCGGGCTTCCCAGGCATCCATCCGCGAACGGTGCTCTGGAGTCATTCCATATGAGATGTCCTGGAGCTGTCCAACAGGTCTCAATTGTCCCGCAGAAGGAATCCTTGAAGGGGGCATCCCACAACTCCCAACGTGGGAAAACCTCAATGGCCTCGAGATTCCGCTCCCATCATGAAGCGGCCATCATGCTCAGAAACTCCAACCTGAGCCAACGTCTGATCCTCGCCCTGACTTCAGATGCATGAGATATTGGTTCAGATCTGCAGGGGGTACCTGCCGTGCCCTCGCCCTGAAACCCAAGTCTAGCTTGTCTTCTCAGACTTCCGTCCTCACACTCCTGGCCCCGAAGCCCTCAAGTTTGGCAATTCCGGACCCACAATGCAGCACTCTGCCTGCCCTCTAGAAAAAAAATTATTGCCTCATGAGCTGCCCAGGCACCTTAAATGAGGGTAAACCTACACAGCACTCGACTTTACCCAAATTATATAGTGTAACCTGGGCACTAATGCACTGTCGAACAAACCTGAGCCCGGACCTCCTAACCAACACCCAGAAAGCTGACCGCACACTGAGCACATAAAACCCGCCATGGCCTTAGGTCATCATCTCTTCCCTACCTCAGTTTTCAGGCTTCAGAACCGAGACCTTATCTCCAATCACTGCCCAGGGGTGAGTGTGATGCAGAAATCAGAATTCCTCCTTACCCATGGCAAGAATCCTTGTGGTTGGCACGTTCAGTGTAGGAGAAACCAGCATTCACCCTGAGGCCCCGCCCATTCTTGAGTGCGATGAGGGCATACACACGCATTGTGACCCTCAGCATGAGTCCTGTCCTCTAGTAAGTCCTCTCTGTGGCTGGACCATTAGATGTCATAATGGGCTTGACATGTCCCTAGGCCCCAATTTTTAACCAGATTTCTGATTGTCCAGTCGCCCCTCCCCAGGGCTCTACTCTGGAATCCATCATTTGGTGGGACATCTGAGGTTAAAAAAGAAAACAACAACAACAACAACAACAACAACAACAAAACGGACTTCTTCCAGCCCACAGAATGACCGCAAACTCTTTGGACGGTGCCAAACCACCAGAGAGTAAGACTCGTCCATTTCCCATGAAGTCACCCAGAAATTCCACGACCATGAGTGACACGATATCCAGGACAAAAACTTGAGCAGAGCCTCACACTCGCCCTTCTTTCAAATCCCGAAGAGTTCTCCTCATGGTCTGTAGACCAGTCCTGCCATACCTATGACCCGAAACATAAGCCGAGTTTGTGTTTTCAGACAACTGTCAAAACAGCCCTGGCCTACACAACCTACAGGCTCAGGCCCCTGGAGCCAAACCTGAGGACTGTACTTGCCCTCTCCAAGGGAATTGTGTGTGCCCATTCCAATGGCCACAACCCTTCTCATAGGATAAACCTCCAAAGTCCCTGATCCATCTCAATAGTGGTGGCTTCCCAGGAAAAACAGGGGCAATCTGAGCCCAACTGAGCACCTACCTGCACTCAGACCCATAGACTGATGTCCCCAGAGGTAAAAAGGAAAGAACAGGCCCCTAGGCACTAATCAGATCCATTGCTTTGGTTTCCAGGCATCTCTCCTCAGAGGCCTGGATTTCAAAAGCAGCATATAGCTGTTTCTTGACTCACCCATCAGAAAACATCTCATCTACACATGGGAAACTTGCACGTTGGAGCTGTGTCAAAGCCTTTGTTTAGGAGAACCCTTTTGGGCCCCAGTGCCACCGCTTCATTCCAAGGTCTCCATAGACACAAAAGCACGTTAGGACACATCCCCAGGGGTGTCCATTTCAACTCAGCGTCCTCGGTTGCTCCCCACAGATCCAGGAGATCTAACCTGTCTTGTTGCTAGGAGACAATTGGAATGCGAGGTGGGCTACCCAGCCATCCATCCTTAGAACCCTGCTCAGAATCATTGGCCTGGAGCCAAACAACAGGTCTCAATTGTCCTGCAGAAGACTCTCTGCAGTTTGGAGCTTCTTACAACTCCCAGCGTGGGAAAACACCCATGGCCTCATGAAGCCCCCACCCATTCATGAAGGGGCCATCAGGGACAGAAACTCCAAACTGAGCGATCGTCTGATCCTCGCCCTGACTTCAGATGCACGAGATCTCGATTCAGGTCTGTAGATTGTGCCTGCCATGGCCTCACCCAGAAACCTAAGCCTAGCTTGTGTTCTCAGACATTTGTCCTCAGACTACTGGCCCACAAGCCCTCCAGTTTGGCAATCCAGAACTACAATGCAGCACTCTGCCGGCCCTCCAGAAGAAAAACATTGTCCTCTGGGGCTACCTAGTAACCCCAAAGGAGGATAACCTGCACCGACCATGGCTGTACCCCAAATACATAGGCTGACCAGGGCACTAATGCCCTTTCTGACACAGCCTGAGCCTGGACCCCCTGGACCCTCCCAGACAGCTGGCCGCACACTGAGCACATTGAGCCGCCATGGCCTTAGGTCGTCATCTCTTCCCAACCTCGGTTTTCAGGTTTCAGAACCTAGACCTTATCTCCAATCACTGCCCAGGGTTGAAGGTGATGCAAAAATCAGAACTCCTTCCCCATGGCAAGAAACCTTGTGGTTGGCATGTTGTCCAACGTTCAGTGTCGTTGAAACCATTGTGGCCCATGAGGCCCCGCCCATGCTCGCGGGCCACATTGGTCACAAACACACATTGTGACGCTCAGGCTGAGCCTAGTCCTCAAGTAAGGCCGCTCAGTGGCTGGATGAAGAGATAGCATATCGGGCTTGCCATGCCCCTAGGCCCCAATTTTTAACCATAGTTCGGGTTGATTCTTCAGTCTTCCCCACGGCTTGGCTTTGGAATTCCTCTTTTGGTGGGACACCTGAGGTAACAAAACTGAAATGAGTCCTCCCATCCCACAGATTGACGAAAAGCAATTGGGAATCGGGCCAAATCCTCAGAGAGGAAGATTCGTCCATGGTCCATGAGGCCTCCCCGACATTCCCCGGCCATCGCTGATACAAAATCCAGAGACAAAAGCCTGAGCAAGCGCCTCAGACTAGCACTTTCTTCATATCCTGAAGAGTTCTTCTCATGGTTTGTAGATCAGGCCTGCCATACCTACGTCCCCAAATTTAAGCTGAGTTTGTGTTTTCAGACTTCTGTCCTCAAAGTCTTGGGCCAACCACCCTGCAGGCTGGGCCCCTGGAGCCACACATTAGGACTGTGCCTACCAATCCATGGGAATTCTGCCCATTCCATGGTCCAAAATCGTACAAATTAGGAGAAACCTCCAAAGTCCCTGAGGCCATCCCAATAGTGTAGGTCGCCCGGAACAAACAAGGGCTGTCTGACACCAGCTGATAATCGACCTCCACTCATACCATAGATGGATGTCCCCAGAGAAGAAGATTGAACCAGACAGGACCCTAGGCCATAATAGGATCCATTGCTTTGGGTTACAGGCATGTGTCCTCAAAAGCCTGATTCCAATACGAGCATAGGGGTTTTCCTGAGGCACCCATCAGAACTCATCTCGTCTCCACAAGGAAACCTGTGCATGGGAGCCATGTCCAAAGCTTAGGAGAGTACTTCAGGGTCCCGGTGTCACCGCCCCATTCCAAGGCCCTCATGGACACAAAAACACATTAGGACCCATCCTCAGGAAAGTCCATTTCAACTCAGCCACCCCGGTTGCTCCGGCAGAGCCATCAGATCTAAACTGTCTTGTTGCTAGGAGACAATTGTAATGCGAGGCGGGCTTCCCAGGCATCCATCCGCGAACGGTGCTCTGGATTCATTCCATATGGGATGTTCTGGAGCTGTCCAACAGGTCTCAATTGTCCCGCAGAAGGAATCCTTGAAGGGGGCATCCCACAACTCCCAACGTGGGAAAACCTCAATGGCCTCGAGATTCCGCTCCCATCACGAAGCGGCCGTCATGCTCAGAAACTCCAACCTGAGCCAATGTCTGATCCTCGTCCTGACTTCAGATACATGAGATATTGGTTCAGATCTGCAGGGGGTACCTGCCGTGCCCTCGCCCTGAAACCCAAGTCTAGCTTGTCTTCTCAGACTTCCGTCATCACACTCTTGGCCCCGAAGCCCTCAAGTTTGGCAATTCCGGACTCACAATGCAGCACTCTGCCTGCCCTCTAGAAAAAAAATTGTTGCCTCATGAGCTGCCCAGGCACCTTAAATGAGGGTAAACCTACACAGCACTCGACTTTACCCAAATTATATAGTCTAACCTGGGCACTAATGCACTGTCGAACACAACCTGAGCCCGGATCTCCTGACCAACACCCAGAAAGCTGACCGCACACTGAACACATAAAACCCGCCATGGCCTTAGTTCATCATCTCTTCCCTACCTCAGTTTTCAGGCTTCAGAACCGAGACCTTATCTCCCATCACTGCCCATGGGTGAGTGTGATGCAGAAATCAGAACTCCTCCTTACCCATGGCAAGAACCCTTGTGGTTGGCACATTGTCCAACATTCAGTGTAGGAGAAACCAGCATTCACCCTGAGGCCCCGCCCATTCTTGAGTGCGACGAGGGCATACACACGCATTGTGACCCTCAGCATGAGTCCTGTCCTCTAGTAAGTCCTCTCAGTGGCTGGACCATTAGATGTCATAATGGGCTTGACACATCCCTAGGCCCCAATTTTTAACCAGATTTCTGATTATCCAGTCGCCCCTCCCCAGGGCTCTACTCTGGAATCCATCATTTGGTGGGACACCTGAGGTTAAAAAAGAAAAAAACAACAACAACAACAACAACAAAAAAAAAAAGGACTTCTTCCAGCCCACAGAATGAACGCAAACTCTTTGGACGTGGCCAAACCACCAGAGAGTAAGACTCGTCCATTTCCCATGAAGTACCCAGAAATTGAACGACTATGAGTGACACGATATCCAGGACAAAAACTTGAGCAGAGCCTCACACTCGCCCTTCTTTCAAATCCCGAAGAGTTCTCCTCATGGTCTGTAGATCAGTCCTGCCATACCTATGACCCGAAACATAAGCCGAGTTTGTGTTTTCAGACAACTGTCCAAACAGCCCTGGCCTACACAACCTACAGGCTCAGGCCCCTGGAGCCAAACCTGAGGACTGTACTTGCCCTCTCCAAGGGAATTGTGTGTGCCCATTCCAATGGCCACAACCCTTCTCATAGGATAAACCTCCAATGTCCCTGATCCATCTCAATAGTGGTGGCTTCCCAGGAAAAACAGGGGCAATCTGAGCCCAACTGAGCACCTACCTGCACTCAGACCCATAGACTGATGTCCCCAGAGGTAAAAAGGAAAGAACAGGCCCCTAGGCACTAATCAGATCCATTGCTTTGGTTTCCAGGCATCTCTCCTCAGAGGCCTGGATTTCAAAAGCAGCATATAGCTGTTTCTTGACTCACCCATCAGAAAACATCTCATCTACACATGGGAAACTTGCACGTTGGAGCTGTGTCAAAGCCTTTGTTTAGGAGAACCCTTTTGGGCTCCAGTGCCACCGCTTCATTCCAAGGTCTCCATAGACACAAATGCACGTTAGGACCCATCCCCAGGGGTGTCCATTTCAACTCAGCGTCCTCGGTTGCTCCCCACAGATCCAGGAGATCTAACCTGTCTTGTTGCTAGGAGACAATTGGAATGCGAGGTGGGCTACCCAGCCAACCATCCTTAGAACCCTGCTCAGAATCATTGGCCTGGAGCCAAACAACAGGTCTCAATTGTCCTGCAGAAGACTCTCTGCAGTTTGGAGCTTCTCACAACTCCCATCGTGGGAAAACACCCATGGCCTCGTGAAGCCCTCTCCCATTCATGAAGGGGCCATCAGGGACAGAAACTCCAACCTGAGCGATCGTCTGATCCTCGCCCTGACTTCAGATGCACGAGATCTCGATTCAGGTCTGTAGATTGTGCCTGCCACGGCCTCACCCAGAAACCTAAGCCTAGCTTGTGTTCTCAGACTTTTGTCGTCAGACTACTGGCCCACAAGCCCTCCAGTTTGGCAATCCAGAACTACAATGCAGCACTCTGCCGGCCCTCCAGAAGAAAAACATTGTCCTCTGGGACTACCCAGTAAGACCAAATTAGGATCAAACTGCACCGACCATGGCTGTACCCCAAATACATAGGCTGACCAGGGCACTAATGCCCTTTCTGACACAGCCTTAGCCTGGACCCCCTGGACCCTCCCAGACAGCTGGCCGCACACTGAGCACATTGAGCCGCCATGGCCTTAGGTCGTCATCTCTTCCCAACCTCGGTTTTCAGGTTTCAGAACCTAGACCTTATCTCCAATCACTGCCCAGGGTTGAAGGTGATGCAGAAATCAGAACTCCTTCCCCATGGCAAGAAACCTTGTGGTTGGCATGTTGTCCAATGTTCAGTGTCGTTGAAACCAGTGTGGCCCATGAGGCCCCGCCCATGCTCGCGGTCCACATTGGTCACAAACACACATTGTGACGCTCAGGCTGAGCCTAGTCCTCAAGTAAGGCCGCTCAGTGGCTGGATGAAGAGATAGCATATCGGGCTTGCCATGCCCCTAGGCCCCAATTTTTAACCATAGTTCGGGTTGACCCTTCAGTCTTCCCCACGGCTTGGCTTTGGAATTCCTCTTTTGGTGGGACACCTGAGGTAACAAAACTGAAATGAGTCCTCCCATCCCACAGATTGACGAAAAGCAATTGGGAATCGGGCCAAATCCTCAGAGAGGAAGATTTGTCCATGGCCCATGAGGCCTCCCCGACATTCCACGGCCATCGCTGATACAAACCAGAGACAAAAGCCTGAGCAAGCGCCTCAGACTCGCACTTTCTTCATATCCTGAAGAGTTCTTCTCATGGTTTGTAGATCGGGCCTGCCATACCTACGTCCCCAAATCTAAGCTGAGTTTGTGTTTTCAGACTTCTGTCCTCAAAGTCTTGGGCCAACCACCCTGCAGCCTGGGCCCCTGGAGCCACACATTAGGACTGTGCCTACCAATCCATGGGAATTCTGCCCATTCCATGGTCCAAAATAGTACAAATTAGGAGAAACTTCCAAAGTCCCTGAGGCCATCCCAATAGTGTAGGTCGCCCGGAACAAACAAGGGGTGTCTGACACCAGCTGATAATCGACCTCCACTGATACCATAGATGGATGTCCCCAGAGAAGAAGATTGAACCAGACAGGACCCTAGGCCATAATAGGATCCATTGCTTTGGGTTACAGGCATGTGTCCTCAAAAGCCTGATTCCAATACGAGCATAGGGGTTTTCCTGAGGCACCCATCAGAACTTATCTCGTCTCCACAAGGAAACCTGTGCATGGGAGCCATGTCCAAAGCTTAGGAGAGTACTTCAGGGTCCCGGTGCCACCGCCCCATTCCAAGGCCCTCATGGACACAAAAACACATTAGGACCCATCCTCAGGAAAGTCCATTTCAACTCAGCCACCCCGGTTGCTCCGGCAGAGCCATCAGATCTAAACTGTCTTGTTGCTAGGAGACAATTGGAATGCGAGGCGGGCTTCCCAGGCATCCATCCGCGAACGGTGCTCTGGAGTCATTCCATATGAGATGTCCTGGAGCTGTCCAACAGGTCTCAATTGTCCCGCAGAAGGAATCCTTGAAGGGGGCATCCCACAACTCCCAACGTGGGAAAACCTCAATGGCCTCGAGATTCCGCTCCCATCATGAAGCGGCCATCATGCTCAGAAACTCCAACCTGAGCCAACGTCTGATCCTCGCCCTGACTTCAGATGCATGAGATATTGGTTCAGATCTGCAGGGGGTACCTGCCGTGCCCTCGCCCTGAAACCCAAGTCTAGCTTGTCTTCTCAGACTTCCGTCCTCACACTCCTGGCCCCGAAGCCCTCAAGTTTGGCAATTCCGGACCCACAATGCAGCACTCTGCCTGCCCTCTAGAAAAAAAATTATTGCCTCATGAGCTGCCCAGGCACCTTAAATGAGGGTAAACCTACACAGCACTCGACTTTACCCAAATTATATAGTCTAACCTGGGCACTAATGCACTGTCGAACAAACCTGAGCCCGGACCTCCTAACCAACACCCAGAAAGCTGACCGCACACTGAGCACATAAAACCCGCCATGGCCTTAGGTCATCATCTCTTCCCTACCTCAGTTTTCAGGCTTCATAACCGAGACCTTATCTCCAATCACTGCCCAGGGGTGAGTGTGATGCAGAAATCAGAATTCCTCCTTACCCATGGCAAGAATCCTTGTGGTTGGCACGTTCAGTGTAGGAGAAACCAGCATTCACCCTGAGGCCCCGCCCATTCTTGAGTGCGATGAGGGCATACACACGCATTGTGACCCTCAGCATGAGTCCTGTCCTCTAGTAAGTCCTCTCAGTGGCTGGACCATTAGATGTCATAATGGGCTTGACATGTCCCTAGGCCCCAATTTTTAACCAGATTTCTGATTGTCCAGTCGCCCCTCCCCAGGGCTCTACTCTGGAATCCATCATTTGGTGGGACACCTGAGGTTAAAAAAGAAAACAACAACAACAACAACAAAAAAACGGACTTCTTCCAGCCCACAGAATGACCGCAAACTCTTTGGACGGTGCCAAACCACCAGAGAGTAAGACTCGTCCATTTCCCATGAAGTCACCCAGAAATTCAACGACCATGAGTGACACGATATCCAGGACAAAAACATGAGCAGAGCCTCACACTCGCCCTTCTTTCAAATCCCGAAGAGTTCTCCTCATGGTCTGTAGATCAGTCCTGCCATACCTATGACCCGAAACATAAGCCGAGTTTGTGTTTTCAGACAACTGTCCAAACAGCCCTGGCCAAACAACCTACAGGCTCGGGCCCCGGGAGCCAAACCTGAGGACTGTACTTGCCCTCTCCAAGGGAAATGTGTGTGCCCATTCCAATGGCCACAACCCTTCTAATAGGATAAACCTCCAAAGTCCCTTCTCCATCTCAATAGTGGTGGCTTCCCAGGAAAAACAGGGGCAATATGAGCCCAACTGAGCACCTACCTGCACTCAGACCCATAGACAGATGTCCCCAGAGGTAAAAAGGAAAGAACAGGCCCCTAGGCACTAATCAGATCCATTGCTTTGGTTTCCAGGCATCTCTCCTCAGAGGCCTGGATTTCAAAAGCAGCATATAGCTATTTCTTGACTCACCCATCAGAAAACATCTCATCTACACATGGGAAATTTGCACGTTGGAGCTGTGTCAAAGCCTCTGTTTAGGAGAACCCTTTAGGGCCCCAGTGCCACCGCTTCATTCCAAGGTCTCCATAGATACAAAAGCACGTTAGGACCCATCCCCAGGGGTGTCCATTTCAACTCAGCGTTTTCGGTAGCTCCCCACAGATCCAGGAGATCTAACCTGTCTTGTTGCTAGGAGACAATTGGAATGCGAGGTGGGCTACCCAGCCATCCATCCTTAGAACCCTGCTCAGAATCATTGGCCTGGAGCCAAACAACAGGTCTCAATTGTCCTGCAGAAGACTCTCTGCAGTTTGCAGCTTCTCACAACTCCCATCGTGGGAACACACTCATGGCCTCGTGATGCCCCCCCCATTCATGAAGGGGCCATCAGGGACAGAAACTCCAACCTGAGCGATCGTCTGATCCTCGCCCTGACTTCAGATGCACGAGATCTCGATTCAGGTCTGTAGATTGTGCCTGCCATGGCCTCACCCAGAAACCTAAGCCTAGCTTGTGTTCTCAGACTTTTGTCTTCAGACTACTTGCCCACAAGCCCTCCAGTTTGGCAATCCAGAACTACAATGCAGCACTCTGCCGGCCCTCCAGAAGAAAAACATTGTCCTCTGGGGCTACCCAGTAACCCCAAATGAGGATCAACCTGCACGACCTTGGCTGTACCCCAAATACATAGGCTGACCAGGGCACTAATGCCCTTTCTGACACAGCCTGAGCCTGGAGCCCCTGGCTCCTCCCAGACAGCTGGCCGCACACTGAGCACATCCAGCCGCCATGGCCTTAAGTCATCATCTCTTCCCAACCTCGGTTTTCAGGTTTCAGAACCTAGACCTTATCTCAATCAGTGCCCAAGGTTGAAGGTGATGCAGAAATCAGAACTCCTTCCCCATGGCAAGAAACCTTGTGGTTGGCATGTTGTCCAACTTTCAGTGTCGTTGAAACCAGTGTGGCCCATGAGGCCCTGCCCATGCTCGCAAGCCACATTGTTCACAAACACACATTGTGACCCTCAGGCTGAGCCCAGTCCTCAAGTAAGGCCACTCAGTGGCTGGATGAAGTGATAGCATATTGGGCTTGCCTTGCCCCTAGGTCCCAATTTTTAACTATAGTTCGGGTTGTCCCTTCAGTCTTCCCCACGGCTTGGCTTTGGAATTCCTCTTTTGGTGGGACACCTGAGGTAACAAACCTGAAATGAGTCCTCCCATCCCACAGTTTGACGAAAAGCAATTGGGAATCGGGCCAAATCCTCAGAGAGGAAGATTCCTCCATGGCCCATGAGGCCCTCCCGACATTCCACGGCCATCGCTGAAACAAAATCCAGAGACAAAAGCCTGAGCAAGCGCCTCAGACTCGCACTTTCTTCATATCCTGAAGAGTTCTTCTCATGGTTTGTCGAACGGGCCTGCCATACCTACGTCCCCAAACCTAAGCTGAGTTTGTGTTTTCAGACTTCTGTCCTCAAAGTCTTGGGCCACACACGCTCCAGGCTGGGCGCCTGGAGCCACACATTAGGACTGTGCCTACCAATCCATGGGAATTCTGCCCATTCCATGGTCCAAAATAGTACAAATTAGGAGAAACCTCCAAAGTTTCTGAGGCCATCCCAATAGTGTAGGTTGCCCAGAACAAACAAGGGCTGTCTGACACCAGCTGATAATCACCCTCCACTCATACCATAGATGGATGTCCCCAGAGAAGAAGATTGAACCAGACAGGACCCTAGGCCATAATAGGATCCATTGCTTTGGGTTACAGGCATGTGTCCTCAAAAGCCTGATTCCAATACGAGCATAGGGGTTTTCCTGAGGCACCCATCAGAACTCATCTCGTCTCCACAAGGAAACCTGTGCATGGGAGCCATGTCCAAAGCTTAGGAGAGTACTTCAGGGTCCCGGTGCCACCGCCCCATTCCAAGGCCCTCATGGACACAAAATCACATTAGGACCCATCCTCAGGAAAGTCCATTTCAACTCAGCCACCCCGGTTGCTCCCGCAGAGCCATCAGATCTAAACTGTCTTGTTGTTAGGAGACAATTGGAATGCGAGGCGGGCTTCCCAGGCATCCATCCGCGAACGGTGCTCTGGAGTCATTCCATATGGGATGTCCTGGAGTTGTCCAACAGGTTTCAATTGTCCCGCAGAAGGAATCCTTGAAGGGGGCATCCCACAACTCCCAACGTGGGAAAACCTCAATGGCCCCGAGATTCCGCTCCCTTCATAAAGCGGCCGTCATGCACAGGAACTCCAACCTGAGCCAACGTCTGATCCTCGCCCTGACTTCAGAAGCATGAGATAGTGGTTCAGATCTGCAGGGGGTACCTGTCGTGCCCTCGCCCTGAAACCCATGTCTAGCTTGTCTTCTCACACTTCCGTCCTCAAACTCCTGGCCCCGAAGTCCTAAAATTTGGCAATTCCGGACCCACAATGCAGCACTCTGCCGGCCCTCTAGAAAAAAAAAAATTATTGCCCTCATGAGCTGCCCAGGCACCTTAAATGAGGATAAACCTACACAGTACTCGACCTTATCCAAATTATATAGTCTAACCTGGGCAATAATGCACTGTCGAACACAACCTGAGCCCAGACCTCCTGACCAACACCCAGAAAGCTGACCGCACACTGAGCACGTAAAACCCGCCATGGCCTTAGGTCATCATCTATTCCCTACCTCAGTTTTCAGGCTTCAGAACCGAGACCTTATCTCCAATCACTGCCCAGGGGTGAATGTTATGCAGAAATCAGAAGTCCTCCTTACCCATGGCAAGAACCCTTGTGGTTGGCACGTTGTCCAACGTTCAGTGTAGGAGAAACCAGCATTCACCGGCCCCGCCCATTCTTGAGTGCGATGAGGGCATACACACGCATTGTGACCCTCAGCATGAGTCCTGTCCTCTAGTAAGTCCTCTCAGTGGCTGGACCTTTAGATGTCATAATGGGCTTGACATGTCACTAGGCCCCAATTTTTAACCAGATTTCTGACTGTCCATTCGCCCCTCCCCAGGTCTCTACTCTGGAATCCCTCATTTGGTGAGACACCTGAGGTTAAAAAAGAAAACAACAACAACAACAACAAAAAAAAAAAAACGGACTTCTTCCAGCCCACAGAATGACCCCAATCTCTTTGGACGGGGCCAAACCACCAGAGAGTAAGACTCGTCCATTTCCCATAAAGTCACCCAGAAATTCCACGACCATGAGTGACACGATATCCAGAGACAAAAACTTGAGCAGAGCCTCACACTAGCCCTTCTTTCAAATCCCGAAGAGTTCTCCTCATGGTCTGTAGATCAGTCCTGCCATACCTATGACCTGAAACATAAGCCGAGTTTGTGTTTTCAGACAACTGTCCAAAAAGGGCTGGACTACACAACCTACAGGCTCAGGCCCCTGGAGCCAAACCTGAGGACTGTACTTGCCCTCTCCAAGGGAATTCTGTGTGCCCATTCCAATGGCCACAACCCTTCTAATAGGATAAACCTCCAAAGTCCCTGTTCCTTCTCAAAAGTGGTGGCTTCCCAGGAAAAACAGGGGCAATCTGAGCCCAACTGAGGACCTACCTGCACTCAGACCCATAGACAGATGTCCCCAGAGGTAAAAAGGAAAGAAATGGCCCCTAGGCACTAATCAGATCCATTGCTTTGGTTTCCAGGCATCTCTCCTCAGAGGCCTGGATTTCAAAAGCAGCATATAGCTGTTTCTTGACTCACCCATCAGAAAACATCTCATCTACACATGGGAAACTTCCACGTTGGAGCTGTGTCAAAGCCTCTGTTTAAGAGAACACTTTAGGGCACCAGTGCCACCTCTTCATTCCAAGGTCTCCATAGACAAAAAAGCACATTAGGACCCTTCCTTAGGGGTGTCCATTTCAACACAGCGTCCTCGGTTGCTCCCCACAGATCCAGGAGATCTAACCTGTCTTGTTGCTAGGAGACAATTGGAATGCGAGGTGGGCTAGGCAGCCATCCATCCTTAGAACCCTGCTCAGAATCATTGGCCTGGAGCCAAGCAACGGTCTCAATTGACCTGCAGAAGACTCTATGCAGTTTGGAGCTTCTCATAACTCCCATCTTGGGAAAACCCCCATGGCCTCGTGATGCCCCCCCCATTCATGAAGGGGCCATCAGGGACAGAAACTCGAACCTGAGCGATCATCTGATCCTCGCCCTGACTTCAGATGTACCAGATCTCGATTCAGGTCTGGAGATTGTGCCTGCCATGGCCTCACCCAGAAACCTAAGCCTAGCTTGTGTTCTCAGACATTTGTCGTCAGACTACTGGCCCACAAGCTTTCCAGTTTGGCAATCCAGAACTACAATGCAGCACTTGCCGGCCCTCCAGAAGAAAAACATTGTCCTGAATGGGGCTACCCAGTAACCCCAAATGAGGATCAACCTACACCGACCTTGGCTGTACGCCAAATACATAGGTTGACTAGGGCACTAATGCCCTTTCTGACACAGCCTGAGCCTGGACTCCCTGGCCCGTCCCAGACAGCTGGCCGCACAATGAGCACATCGAGCCTCCATGGCCTTTAGTCGTCATCTCTTCCCAACCTCGGTTTTCAGGTTTCAGAACCTAGACCTATTCTCCAATCATGCCCAAGGTTGAAGGTGATGCAGAAATCAGAACTCCTTCCCCATGGCAAGAAATCTTGTAGTTGGCATGTTGTCCAACGTTCAGTGTCGTTGAAACCAGTGTGGCCCATGAGGCCCCGCCAATGCTCGCGGGCCACATTGGTCACAAACACACATTGTGACCCTCAGGCTGAGCCCAGTCCTCAAGTAAGGCCACTCAGTGGCTGGATGAAGAGATAGCATATTGGGCTTGCCATGCCCCTAGGCCCCTATTTTTAACCATAGTTCGGGTTGTCCCTTCAGTCTTCCCCACGGCTTTGCTTTGGAATTCCTCTTTTGGTGGGACACCTGGGGTAACAAACCTGAAATGAGTCCTCCCATCCCACAGATTGACGAAAAGCAATTGGGAATCGGGCCAAATCCTCAGAGAGGAAGATTCGTCCATGGCCCATGAGGCCTCCCCGACATTCCACGGCCATCGCTGATACAAAATCCAGAGACAAAAGCCTGAGCAAGCGCCTCAGACTCGCACTTTCTTCATATCCTGAAGAGTTCTTCTCATGGTTTGTAGATCGGGCCTGCCATACCTACGTCCCCAAATCTAAGCTGAGTTTATGTTTTCAGACTTCTGTCCTCAAAATCTTGGGCCACACACGCTCCAGGCTGGGCGCCTGGACCACACATTAGGACTGTGCCTACCAATCCATGGGAATTCTGCCCATTCCATGGTCCAAAATCGTACAAATTAGGAGAAACCTCCAAATTCCCTGAGGCCATCCCAATAGTGTAGGTCGCACGGAACAAACAAGGACTGTCTGACACCAGCTGATAATCGACATCCACTCATACCATAGATGGATGTCCCCAGAGAAGAAGATTGAACCAGACAGGACCCTAGGCCATAATAGGATCCATTGCTTTGGGTTACAGGCATGTGTCCTCAAAAGCCTGATTCCAATACGAGCATAGGGGTTTTCCTGAGGCACCCATCAGAACTCATCTCGTCTCCACAAGGAAACCTGTGCATGTGAGCCATGTCCAAAGCTTAGGAGAGTACTTCAGGGTCCCGGTGCCACCGCCCCATTCCAAGGCCCTCATGGACACAAAAACACATTAGGACCCATCCTCAGGAAAGTCCATTTCAACTCAGCCACCCCGGTTGCTCCCGCAGAGCCATCAGATCTAAACTGTCTTTTGTTAGGAGACAATTGGAATGCGAGGCGGGCTTCCCAGGCATCCATCCGCGAACGGTGCTCTGGAGTCATTCCATATGGGATGTCCTGGAGCTGTCCAACAGGTCTCAATTGTCCCACAGAAGGAATCCTTGAAGGGGGCATCCCACAACTCCCAACGTGGGAAAACCTCAATGGCCCCGAGATTCCGCTCCCTTCATAAAGCGGCCGTCATGCACAGGAACTCCAACCTGAGCCAACGTCTGATCCTCGCCCTTACTTCAGAAGCATGAGATAGTGGTTCAGATCTGCAGGGGGTACCTGTCGTGCCCTCGCCCTGAAACCCATGTCTAGCTTGTCTTCTCACACTTCCGTCCTCAAACTCCTGGCCCCGAAGTCCTAAAATTTGGCAATTCCGGACCCACAATGCAGCACTCTGCCGGCCCTCTAGAAAAAAAAAAAAATATTGCCCTCATGAGCTGCCCAGGCACCTTAAATGAGGATAAACCTACACAGCACTCGACCTTATCCAAATTATATAGTCTAACCTGGGCAATAATGCACTGTCGAACACAACCTGAGCCCAGACCTCCTGACCAACACCCAGAAAGCTGACCGCACACTGAGCACATAAAACCCGCCATGGCCTTAGGTCATCATCTATTCCCTACCTCAGTTTTCAGGCTTCAGAACCGAGACCTTATCTCCAATCACTGCCCAGGGGTGAATGTTATGCAGAAATCAGAAGTCCTCCTTACCCATGGCAAGAACCCTTGTGGTTGGCACATTGTCCAACGTTCAGTGTAGGAGAAACCAGCATTCACTGGCCCCGCCCATTCTTGAGTGCGACGAGGGCATACACACGCATTGTGACCCTCAGCATGAGTCCTGTCCTCTAGTAAGTCCTCTCAGTGGCTGGACCTTTAGATGTCATAATGGGCTTGACATGTCACTTGGCCCCAATTTTTAACCAGATTTCTGACTGTCCATTCGCCCCTCCCCAGGTCTCTACTCTGGAATCCCTCATTTGGTGGGACACCTGAGGTTAAAAAAGAAAACAACAACAAAAAAAAAAAAAAAAAAAAAAACGGACTTCTTCCAGCGCACAGAATGACCCCAATGTCTTTGGACGGTGCCAAACCACCAGAGAGTAAGACTCGTCCATTTCCCATAAAGTCACCCAGAAATTCCACGACCATGAGTGACACGATATCCAGAGACAAAAACTTGAGCAGAGCCTCACACTAGCCCTTCTTTCAAATCCCGAAGAGTTCTCCTCATGGTCTGTAGATCAGTCCTGCCATACCTATGACCTGAAACATAAGCCGAGTTTGTGTTTTCAGACAACTGTCCAAAAAGGGCTGGACTACACACCCTCAGGCTCAGGCCCCTGGAGCCAAACCTGAGGACTGTACTTGCCCTCTCCAAGGGAATTCTGTGTGCCCATTCCAATGGCCAAAACCCTTCTAATAGGATAAACCTCCAAAGTCCCTGATCCATCTCAAAAGTGGTGGCTTCCCAGGAAAAACAGGGGCAATCTGAGCCCAACTGAGCACCTACCTGCACTCAGACCCATAGACAGATGTCCCCAGAGGTAAAAAGGAAAGAAATGGCCCCTAGGCACTAATCAGATCCATTGCTTTGGTTTCCAGGCATCTCTCCTCAGAGGCCTGGATTTCAAAAGCAGCATATAGCTGTTTCTTGACTCACCCATCAGAAAACATCTCATCTACACATGGGAAACTTCCACGTTGGAGCTGTGTCAAAGCGTCTGTTTAGGAGAACACTTTAGGGCACCAGTGCCACCTCTTCATTCCAAGGTCTCCATAGACAAAAAAGCACATTAGGAGCCATCCTTAGGGGTGTCCATTTCAACACAGCGTCCTCGGTTGCTCCCAACAGATCCAGGAGATCTAACCTTTCTTGTTGCTAGGAGACAATTGGAATGCGAGGTGGGCTACGCAGCCATCCATCCTTAGAACCCTGCTCAGAATCATTGGCCTGGAGGCAAGCAACGGTCTTAATTGACCTGCAGAAGACTCTCTGCAGTTTGGAGCTTCTCATAACTATCATCTTGGGAAAACCCCCATGGTCTCGTGATGCCCCCCCCATTCATGAAGGGGCCATCAAGGACAGAAACTCGAACCTGAGCGATCATCTGATCCTCGCCCTGACTTCAGATGTACGAGATCTCAATTCAGGTCTGGAGATTGTGCCTGCCATGGCCTCACCCAGAAACCTAAGCCTAGCTTGTGTTCTCAGACTTTTGTTGTCAGACTACTGGCCCACAAGCTTTCCAGTTTGGCAATCCAGAACTACAATGCAGCACTTGCCGGCCCTCCAGAAGAAAAACATTGTCCTCTGGGGCTACCCAGTAACCCCAAATGAGGATCAACCTACACCGACCTTGGCTGTACGCCAAATACATAGGCTGACTAGGGCACTAATGCCCTTTCTGACACAGCCTGAGCCTGGACTCCCTGGCCCGTCCCAGACAGCTGGCCGCACACTGAGCACATCGAGCCTCCATGGCCTTTAGTCGTCATCTCTTCCCAACCTCGGTTTTCAGGTTTCAGAACCTAGACCTATTCTCCAATCATGCCCAAGGTTGAAGGTGATGCAGAAATCAGAACTCCTTCCCCATGGCAAGAAACCTTGTGGTTGGCATGTTGTCCAACGTTCAGTGTCGTTGAAACCAGTGTGGCCCATGAGGCCCCGCCAATGCGCGCGGGCCACATTGGTCACAAATACACATTGTGACCCTCAGGCTGAGCCTAGTCCTCAAGTAAGGCCACTCAGTGGCTGGATGAAGAGATAGCATATTGGGCTTGCCATGCCCCTTGGCCCCTATTTTTAACCATAGTTCGGGTTGTCCCTTCAGTCTTCCCCACGGCTTTGCTTTGGAATTCCTCTTTTGGTGGGACACCTGAGGTAACAAACCTGAAATGAGTCCTCCCATCCCACAGATTGACGAAAAGCAATTGGGAATCGGGCCAAATCCTCAGAGAGGAAGATTCGTCCATGGCCCATGAGGCCTCCCCGACATTCCACGGCCATCGCTGATACAAAATTCAGAGACAAAAGCCTGAGCAAGCGACTCAGACTCGCACTTTCTTCATATCCTGAAGAGTTCTTCTCATGGTCTGTAGATCGGGCCTGCCATACCTACGTCCTCAAACATAAGCTGAGTTTGTTTTCAGACAACTGCCTAAACAGCCCTGGCTACACAACCTACAGGCTCAGGCCCCTGGAGCCAAACCTGAGGAATGTACTTGCCTTCTCTAAGGGAATTGTTTGTGCCCATTCCTATGGCCACAACCCTTCTAATAGGATAAACCTCCAAAGTCCCTGATCCATCTGAAAAGTGGTGGCTTCCCAGGAAAAACAGGGGCAATCTGAGCCCAACTGAGCACCTACCTGCACTCAGACCCATAGACAGATGTCCCCAGAGGTAAAAAGGAAAGAAATGGCCCTTAGGCACTAATCAGATCCAATGCTTTGGTTTCCAGGCATCTCTCCTCAGAGCCTGGATTTCAAAAGAGCATATAGCTGTTTCTTAATTCACCCATCAGAAATCATCTCATCTACACATGGGAAACTTGCACGTTGGGGCTGTGTCAAAGCCTCTGTTTAGGAGAACCCTTTAGGGCCCCAGTGCCACCGCTTCATTCCAAGGTCACCATAGACACAAAAGCACATTAGGACCCATCACCAGGGGTGTCCATTTCAACTCAGCATCCTCGGTAGCTGCCCACAGATCCAAGAGATCTAACCTGTCTTGTAGCTAGGAGACAATTGGAATGCGAGGTGGGCTACCCAGCCATCCATCCTTAGAACCCTGCTCAGAATCATTGACCTGGAGCCAAACAAAAGGTCTCAATTGTCCTGCAGAAGACTCTCTGCAGTTTGGAGCTTCTCACAACTCCCATCATGGGAAAACCCCCATGGCCTCGTGATGCCCCCCCATTCATGAAGGGAGCATCAGGGACAGAAATTCCAACCTGAGCGATCGACTGATCCTCGCCCTGACTTCAGATGCACGAGATCTCGATTCAGGTCTGTAGATTGTGCCTGCCATAGCCTCACCAAGAAACCTAAGCCTAGCTTGTGTTCTTAGACTTTTGTCGTCAGACTACTGGACCACAAGCCCTCCATTTGGAAATCCAGAACTACAATGGAGCACTCTGCCTGCCCTACAGAAGAAAAACATTGTCCTCTGGGGCTACCCAGTAACCCCAAATGAGGATCAACCTGCACCGACCTTGGCATTACCCCAAATAAATAGGCTGACCAGGTCACTAATGCCCTTTCTGACACAGCCTGAGCCTGGAGCCCCTGGCCCCTCCCAGACAGCTGGCCGCACACTGAGCACATCCAGCCGCCATGGCCTTCAGTCGTCATCTCTTCCTAACCTCGGTTTTCAGGTTTCAGAACCTAGACCTTATCTCCAATCACTGCCCAGGGTTGAAGGTGACGCAGAAATCAGAACTCCTTCCCATGGCAAGAAACCTTGTGGTTGGCATGTTGTCCAACGTTCAGTGTAGTTGAAACCAGTGTGGCCCATGAGGCCCCGCCCATGCTCGCAGGCCACATTGGTCACAAACACACATTGTGACGCTCAGGCTGAGCCCAGTCCTCAAGTAAGGCCGCTCAGTGGCTGGATGAAGAGATAGCATATTGGGCTTGCCATGCCCCTAGGGCCCAATTTTTAACCATAGTTCGGGTTTTCCCTTCAGTCTTCCCCACGGCTTGGCTTTGGAATTCCTCTTTTGGTGGGACACCTGAGGTAACAAAACTGAAATGAGTCCTCCCATCCCACAGTTTGACGAAAAGCAATTGGGAATCGGGCCAAATCCTCAGAGAGGAAGATTCGTCCATGGCCCATGAGGCCTCCCCGACATTCCTCGGCCATCGCTGATACAAAATCCAGAGACAAAAGCCTGAGCAAGCGCCTCAGACTTGCACTTTCTTCATATCCTGAAGATTTCTTCTCATGGATTTCGATCGGGCCTGCCATACATAGGTCCCCAAACCTAAGCTGAGTTTGTGTTTTCAGACTTCTTTCCTCAAAATCTTCGGCCACACACGCTCCAGGCCAGGCGCCTGGAGCCACACATTAGGACTCTGCCTAACAATCCATGGGAATTCTGCCCATTCCATGGTCCAAAATCGTACAAATTAGGAGAAACCTCCAAAGTCCCTTAGGCCATCCCAATAGTGTAGGTCGCCCGGAACAAACAAGGACTGTCTGACACCAGCTGATAATTGACATCCACTCATACTATAGATGGATGTCCCCAGAGAAGAAGATTGAACCAGACAGGACCCTAGGCCATAATAGGATCCATTGCTTTGGGTTACAGGCATGTGTCCTCAAAAGCCTGATTCCAATACGAGCATAGGGGTTTTCCTGAGGCACCCATCAGAACTCATCTCGTCTCCACAAGGAAACTGTGCATGGGAGCCATGTTCAAAGCTTAGGAGAGTACTTCAGGGTCCCGGTGCCACCGCCCCATTCCAAGGCCCTCATGGACACAAAAACACATTAGGACCCATCCTCAGGAAAGTCCATTTCATCTCAGCCACCCCGGTTGCTCCCGCAGAGCCATCAGATCAAAACTGTCTTGTTGTTAGGAGACAATTGGAATGCGAGGCGGGCTTCCCAGGCATCCATCCGCGAACGGTGCTCTGGAGTCATTCCATATGGGATGTCCTGGAGCTGTCCAACAGGTCTCAATTGTCCCGCAGAAGGAATCCTTGAAGGGGGCATCCCACAGCTCCCAACGTGGGAAAACCTCAATGGCCCCGAGATTCCGCTCCCTTCATAAAGCGGCCGTCATGCACAGGAACTCCAACCTGAGCCAACGTCTGATCCTCGCCCTGACTTCAGAAGCATGAGATAGTGGTTCAGATCTGCAGGGGGTACCTGCCGTGCCCTCGCCCTGAAACCCAAGTCTAGCTTGTCTTCTCAGACTTCCGTCCTCACACTCCTGGCCCCGAAGGCCTCAAGTTTGGCAATTCCGGACCCACAATGCAGCACTCTGCCTGCCCTCTAGAAAAAAAATTATTGCCTCATGAGCTGCCCAGGCACCTTAAATGAGGGTAAACCTACACAGCAACGACTTTAACCAAATTATATAGACTAACCTGGGCACTAATGCACTGTCGAACACAACCTGAGCCCGGACCTCCTGACCAACACCCAGAAAGCTGACCGCACACTGAACACAAAAAACCCGCCATGGCCTTAGGTCATCATCTCTTCCCTACCTCAGTTTTCAGGCTTCAGAACCGAGACCTTATCTCCAATCACTGCCCAGGGGTGAGTGTGATGCAGAAATCAGAACTCCTCCTTACCCATGGCAAGAATCCTTGTGGTTGGCACGTTCAGTGTAGGAGAAACCAGCATTCACCCTGAGGCCCCGACCATTCTTGAGTGCGACGAGGGCATACACACACATTGTGACCCTCAGCATGAGTCCTGTCCTCTAGTAAGTCCTCTCAGTGGCTGACCCATTTGATGTCATAATGGGCTTGATATGTCCCTAGGCCCCAATTTTTAACCAGATTTCTGATTGTCCAGGCGCCCCTCCCCAGGGCTCTACTCTGGAATCCATCATTTGGTGGGACACCTGAGGTTAAAAAAGAAAACAACAACAACAACAACAACAAAAAAAAAAAAACGGACTTCTTCCAGCCCAAAGAATGAACGCAAACTCTTTGGACTGGGAAAAACCAACAGAGAGTAAGACTCGTCCATTTCCCATGAAGTCACCCAGAAATTCCACGACCATGAGTGACACGATATCAAGAGACAAAAACTTGAGCAGGAGCCTCACTCGCCCTTCTTTCAAATCCCGAAGAGTTCTCCTCATGGTCTGTAGATCAGTCCTGCCATACCTATGACCCGAAACATAAGCCGAGTTTGTGTTTTCAGACAACTGTCCAAACAGCCCTGGCCAAACAACCTACAGGCTCGGGCCCCAAGAGCCAAACCTGAGGACTGTACTTGCCCTCTCCAAGGGAATTGTGTGTGCCCATTCCAATGGCCACAACCCTTCTAATAGGATAAACCTCCAAAGTCCCTGCTCCATCTCAATAGTGGTGGCTTCCTAGGAAAAACAGGGGCAATCTGAGCCCAAGTGAGCACCTACCTGCACTCAGACCCATAGACAGATGTCCCCAGAGGTAAAAAGGAAAGAACAGGCCCCTAGGCACTAATCAGATCCATTGCTTTGGTTTCCAGGCATCTCTCCTCAGAGGCCTGGATTTCAAAAGCATATAGCTGTTTCGTGACTCACCCATCAGAAAAGATCTCATCTACACATGGGAAATTGGCACGTTGGAGCTGTGTCAAAGCCTCTGTTTAGGAGAACCCTTTAGGGCCCCAGTGCCACCACTTCATTCCAAGGTCTCCATAGATACAAAAGCACGTTAGGACCCATCCCCAGGGGTGTCCATTTCAACTCAGCGTTTTCGGTTGCTCCCCACAGATCCAGGAGATCTAACCTGTCCTGTTGCTAGGAGACAATTGGAATGCGAGGTGGGCTACCCAGCCATCCATCCTTAGAACCCTGCTCAGAATCATTGGCCTGGAGCCAAACAACAGGTCTCAATTGTCCTGCAGAAGACTCTCTGCAATTTGCAGCTTCTCAAACACCCATCGTGGGAAAACACCCATGGATTCGTGATGCCCCCCCCATTCATGAAGGGGCCATCAGGGACAGAAACTCCAACCTGAGCGATCGTCTGATCCTCGCCCTGACTTCAGATGCACGAGATCTCGATTCAGGTCTGTAGATTGTGCCTGCCATGGCCTCACCCAGAAACCTAAGCCTAGCTTGTGTTCTCAGACTTTTGTCGTCAGACTACTTGCCTACAATCCCAACAGTTTGGCAATCCAGAACTACAATGCAGCACTCTGCCGGCCCTCCAGAAGAAAAACATTGTCCTCTGGGGCTACCCAGTAACCCCAAATGAGGATCAACCTGCACCGACCTTGGCTGTACCCCAAATACATAGGCTGACCAGGGCACTAATGCCCTTTCTGACACAGCCTGAGCCTGGAGCCCCTGGCCCCTCCCAGACAGCTGGCCGCACATTGAGCACATCCAGCCGCCATGGCCTTAGGTCGTCATCTCTTCCCAACCTAGGTTTTCAGGTTTCAGAACCTAGACCTTATCTCCAATCAGTGCCCAAGGTTGAAGGTGATGCAGAAATCAGAACTCCTTCCCCATGGCAAGAAACCTTGTGGTTGGCATGTTGTCCAACGTTCAGTGTCCTTGAAACCAGTGTGGCCCATGAGGCCCCGCCCATGCTCGCGGGCCACATTGGTCACAAACACACATTGTGACCCTCAGGCTGAGCCCAGTCCTCAAGTAAGGCCACTCAGTGGCTGGATGAAGAGATAGCATATTGGGCTTGCCATGCCCCTAGGCCCCAATTTTTAACCATAGTTCAGGTTGTCCCTTCAGTCTTCCCCACGGCTTGGCTTTGGAATTCCTCTTTTGGTGGGACACCTGAGGTAACAAACCTGAAATGAGTCCTCCCATCCCACAGTTTGACGAAAAGCAATTGGGAATCGGGCCAAATCCTCAGAGAGGAAGATTCGTCCATGGCCCATGAGGCCTCCCCGACATTCCACGGCCATCGCTGATACAAAATCCAGAGACAAAAGCCTGAGCAAGCGCCTCAGACTCGCACTTTCTTCATATCCTGAAGATTTCTTCTCATGGTTTGTCGATCGGGCCTGCCATACATACGTCCCCAAACCTAAGCTGAGTTTGTGTTTTCAGACTTCTGTCCTCAAAGTCTTGGGCCACACACGCTCCAGGCTGGGCGCCTGGAGCCACACATTAGGACTCTGCCTACCAATCCATGGGAATTCTGCCCATTCCATGGTCCAAAATCATACAAATTAGGAGAAACCTCCAAAGTCCCTGAGGTCATCCCAATAGTGTAGGTCGCCCGGAACAAAGAAGGACTGTCTGACACCAGCTGATAATCGACATCCACTCATACCATACATGGATGTCCCCAGAGAAGAAGATTGAACCAGACAGGACCCTAGGCCATAATAGGATCCATTGCTTTGGGTTACAGGCATGTGTCCTCAAAAGCCTGATTCCAATACGAGCATAGGGGTTTTCCTGAGGCACCCATCAGAACTCATCTCGTCTCCACAAGGAAACCTGTGCATGGGAGCCATGTCCAAAGCTTAGGAGAGTACTTCAGGGTCCCGGTGCCACCGCCCCATTCCAAGGCCCTCATGGACACAAAAACACATTAGGACCCATCCTCAGGAAAGTCCATTTCAACTCAGCCACCCCGGTTGCTCCGGCAGATCCATCAGATCAAAACTGTCTTGTTGTTAGGAGACAATTGGAATGCGAGGCGGGCTTCCCAGGCATCCATCCGCGAACGGTGCTCTGGAGTCATTCCATATGGGATGTCCTGGAGCTGTCCAACAGGTCTCAATTGTCCCGCAGAAGGAATCCTTGAAGGGGGCATCCCACAACTCCCAACGTGGGAAAACCTCAATGGCCCCGAGATTCCGCTCCCTTCATAAAGCGGCCGTCATGCACAGGAACTCCAACCTGAGCCAACGTCTAATCCTCGCTCTGACTTCAGAAGCATTAGATATTGGTTCAGATCTGCAGGGGGTACCTGTCGTGCCCTCGCCCTGAAACCCATGTCTAGCTTGTCTTCTCACACTTCCGTCCTCAAATTCCTGGCCCCGAAGTCCTAAAATTTGGCAATTCCGGACCCACAATGCAGCACTCTGCCGGCCCTCTAGAAAAAAAAAAAATATTGCCTCATGAGCTGCCCAGGCACCTTAAATGAGGATAAACCTACACAGCATTCGACCTTACCCAAATTATATAGTCTAACCTGGGCACTAATGTACTGTCGAACACAACCTGAGCCCGGACCTCCTAACCAACACCCAGAAAGCTGACCGCACACTGAGCACATAAAACCCGCCATGGCCTTAGGTCACCATCTCTTCCCTACCTCAGTTTTCAGGCTTCAGAAACGAGACCTTATCTCCAATCACTGCCCAGGGGTGAATGTTATGCAGAAATCAGAAGTCCTCCTTACCCATGGCAAGAACCCTTGTGGTTGGCACGTTGTCCAACGTTCAGTGTAGGAGAAACCAGCATTCACCCTGAGGCCCTGCCCATTCTTGAGTGCGACGAGGGCATACACACGCATTGTGACCCTCAGCATGAGTCCTCTCCTCTAGTAAGTCCTCTCCTTGGCTGGACCATTAGATGTCATAATGGGCTTGACATGTTCCTAGGCCCCAATTTTTAACCAGATTTCTGATTGTCCAGTCGCCCCTCCCCAGGGCTCTACTCTTTAATCCCTCATTTGGTGGGACACCTGAGGTTAAAAAAGAAAACAACAACAACAACAACAAAAAAAAAAAAAACGGACTTCTTCCAGCCCACAGAATGACCCCAAACTCTTTGGATGGGGCCAAACCACCAGAGAGTAAGACTCGTCCATTTCCCATGAAGTCACGCAGAAATTCCACGACCATAGTTCTGGTGGTCCCTTCAGTCTTCCCCACGGCTTTGCTTTGGAATTCCTCTTTTCGTGGGACACCTGAGGTAACAAAACTGAAAGGAGTTCTCCCATCCCACATTTTGACGAAAAAAAATTGGGAATCGGGCGAAATCCTCATAGAGGTAGATTCGTCCAAGGCCCATGAAGCATCCCCGACATTCTACGGCCATTGCTGATACAAATTCCAGAGACTAATGCCTGAGCAAGCGCCTCAGACTCGCTCTATATTCAAATCATCATGAGTTCTTCTCATGGTTTGTATATTGGGCCTGCCATACCGACGTCCCCAAAAAAAGCTGAGTTTGTGTATCGGAATCACAATCAGAAATCTGCATTCCACATGGCTGTAATGCTTGTTATTCACATGGAGTCACACCTTCACGTGGGGAACCCTTCAAGGCCCCTGATGCCACGCCAAAACATGAGTGCTGCTTGGGCACAAATTCACACTATGACCCTAGCATGAGCCCCATGTCAAAGAAAGCCCTGTCAGGTTCGGGACGAAGATCCTGCATATAGTCCCTGCCATGCCCATAGGCACACAGGACTAACTAGATGGTGTGTATTCCAGTTGAAGAACCCACTGCTGTGCTCTAGAGTCCCTCTCCTGGGGGGTTCTTTCTGGCAGAAAACAGTACTCTTCACTTCCCACAGAATGAACCCAAACACTTGGGAGCTTGAACAATCCCCCGAGAGGAAGGCTCTTCCTCGGCCCCTGAGGCAACCCCTACCCTGACCGGACACTGTGAATGCAACACCCAGAGACAAAAGCCTGAGCAACTGCCTCCCTCTTGCCCTCCTTTGATATTCAGAGAATCTCCACTCACGGACTGGAGATCAGGCCTGCCATTACCTTGGCCCCTTCCTGAGCCAAGTTTGCATTTTCAGACATCAGCCCCCACAGCCCTGGAAAACACAGCCTCTAGGCTGGGTCCTCTGGAGCCATACAACAGGACCGTGCCTGCTCTCTCCTGGGAAACTGTGTCCATTCCTTTGGACACACACTTCCAGAATATGAGAAACCTCAAGGCCCCCGAGGACATCCCACTACTGGGAGCCTCCCTGGACACACAAGGGAATTCGGACACAAGCTGAGCAGCTACCTCCACGAAGGCATGCACACAGATGTCAACAGAGATAGAAGGTTGAGCCGGAGAGGCCCTTAGGCCATAATCTCAACTCTTGCTTTGGGTTCCAGGTGTTACTCCTCAGAGGCTTTGGTTCGAAGAACAGGATATGGGGCTTTCCTGAGGCACTGAACAGAACTCCTCTCGTCTCCAAATGGGGAGCTTTCTTACTGGGGATGTATCAAACCCTTCAGGTAGTGCCCAAGCAGCACTTGAGTGCTGATTGGGAACAAATTCACACTGTGACCCTACCATGAGCCCCATGTCAAAGAAAGGCCTGTCAGGGCCTGGACAAAGAGCCCGCATATGGGGCTTGCCAAGCCCCTATGCACCCAATCCTCACCAGGGTTTGAGATTTCCAGTCGCCCCGCCCGTACCTGGGGCTCTGATCTGGAATCCCTTTCTTGGAGAGACACATGAGCCAGACAACACGACTCCACCCTTCCCACAAAATGACCCCAAACTCTTGGGAGCTGGGACAAATCCCCAGAGAGGGATACTCGTCCACAGTACCTGAGGCCACCGCTCCAATCCACGGCTATCCCGGACACAACATCCAGAGACAAAAGCCTGAAGGAACGCCTCCCACTCGCCCTTGTTTCAGAGGCCCAGGAGTTCCCTCTCGAGCTGTACCTCCGGCCTGCCATACCCTAGGCACCACTCATAAGATGACTTTGTGTTTTAAGACTTCTGTGCCCACAGCCTGGACCCACACACCTCCAGGCTAGGGCCTCTGGAGCCACAGCGAAAGTTTGTGCCTGCCCTCTCCAAGGAAAGTGTGCCCAATCCATTGACCACAACCCTACAGGTTAGGGAAAAGCTCCAAGGCCCCTGAGGACATCAATAGTGTAGGCCACCCTGGACTAAGAGGGTCTCTCTGACACCAGCGGAGCAACTATCTCCACTTAGACTCTCAGAAAGTGTCCCCAGAGACAGAAGGTTGAAATGGACAGGCCCCCAGGCCCTAATATGAACCTTAGCTTTGTTCCATGTGTCCGTTCTCAGAGGACTGTTTTCGTAGACCAGCACATGGGGCTTTTCTGAGGCACCAAACAGCGGATCTCTCGTCTCCACATGGGCAGCTTTCTTACTGGGGATGTATCAAACCCTTCAGGTAGGAGAGTTCCGCAGGGCCACTGAACAACCAGCACATTCCAAGGTCTCCATGGACCCAAACGAACATTATGACGCATCCTCAGGAGAGGCCATTTCAACTCAGCCCCCTGGGTCGCGTGTTCCAGAGGCCCCAGATCAAACATATCTTATCGCTAATGGCCAATTGGAATGCGAGGCATGCTGTACAGGGATCCATCCTTCGAACCCTGCTCTCCAGTCCTTCCGTATGGTATGTCCTGGAGCCATGCAACAGGACTCGAATGTCCCGCAGAAGGAAACCTTGTGGTTTGGGGCAACCTCCAAACTCAGCGTGGGAAAACTTCCTTGGCCTCATGAGGACCCCGCTTCATGAAGGTGCCATCATGGACACATACGCCAGCCTCAGCCAACGTCTGATCCTCAGCCTGACTTCAGATGCAGGAGATTGTGATTCAGCCTCTGCAGAATGGGCCTGCTCTGCCCTTGGCTCCAATCCTCACCCTAGCTTGTGTTTTCAGACTTCCGTCCTCTCACTCCAGGCCCACAAGCCCTCCCTACTGGGAATTCTGGGGCCACAATGAAGCACTCTGCCTGCCTCCCAGGAGAAAAACATTGTCTATGGTGCTGCCCAGAAACCCCAAATGAGGATCAAACTGCTTGGCCCTCGGCAACACCCCAATTGCATAGGCTACCATAAACAGTGATGCTCTGTCGCAAATAGCCTGAGCCCAGACCTTCCAACAGACACCGACACAGCTGGCTGCACACCCAGCACATTGGACCCGCCACTGCCTTAGGCCACCATCCATTCCCAACCTGGGTTTTCAGTCATCGGAACCTAGACCTTATCTCCAATCCCTGCACAGGGGGGAACCTGATACACAAGTCAGAACCCCTCCTTCCCCATGGCAAGAAAACTTGCTGCTGGCAGTGAGTCAAACCTTCAGTGTAGGAGAAAACGGCATGGCCCATGAGGCAACGCCCAAGCGTTAGGGCCGCCTTGGCACAAACACACATTGTGACCCTCAGCGTGAGTACCTTATTCAAGTAACGCCTCTCAGTGACTGGACCAAGAGCCCGCATATGTGGCTTGCCATGCCCATAGGCACCCAGGATTAACTAGATGGTGTGTATTTCAGTTCAGGGAACCCACTGCTGTGCTCTAGAGTCCCTCTCCTGGGGGGTCCCCTGTGGCAGAAAACAGTACTCTTCCCTTCCCACAGAATGAATCCAAACACTTGGGAGCTTGCACAATCCCCCGAGAGGAAGGCTCTTCCTCGGCCTCTGAGACAACCCCTACCCTGACCGGACACTGTGAACGCAACACCCAGAGACAAAATCCTGAGTGACTGCCTCCCACTTGCCCTCCTTTGATATCCAGAGGATCTCCCCTCACGGACTGGAGATCAGTCCTGCCATTACCTTGGCCACTAGCTGAGCCAAGTTTGCTTTTTCAGACATCTGTCCCCACAGCCCTGGCAAACACAGCCTTTAGGCTGAATCCTCTGGAGCCATACCACAGGACCGTGCCTGCTCTCTCCTGGGAAACTGTGTCCATTCCTTTGGACACACACCTCCAGAATATGAGAAACCTCAAGGCCCCCGAGGACATCCCACTACTGGGAGCCTCCCTGGACACACAGGGGCATTCAGACACAAGCTGAGCAGCTACCTCCACGAAGGCATGCCCACAGATGTCAACAGAGATAAAAGGTTGAGCCGGACAGGCCCTTAGGCCGTAATCTCAACTCTTGCTTTGGGTTCCAGGTGTTACTCCTCAGAGGCTTTGGTTCGAAGAACAGTATATGGGGCTTTCCTGAGGCACTGAACAGAACTCCTCTCGTCTCCACATGGGAAGCTTCCCTGTTGGAGCTGTGTCAAACACCTCAGTTTGGAGAACCCTGCAGAGTCCCTGAGCCACCTCCACATTCCAAGGTCTCCCAGGCCACCAAGCCACAGTAGGACTCATCTTCAGGAGAGTCCATTTCAACTCTCCCCTCTGGGTAGCTCACCCAGGAGCCTGCAGATATAGCCTGCCTTGTCCTGACTAAAGAGTGGGAATATGAGGTGGCGTTCCCAGGCATCCATGCTTAGACACCTGCTCTCGAGTCTTTCCGTATGGGGCCTCCTGGAACCATCCAATAGGACTCGACTGTCGTGCAGAAGGAAACCTTGAGGTTTGGAGCAGTTCACAAATCCCATCGTAGGCAAACATCCCTGGCCTAATGAAGCCCTCACCCTTCAGGAAGAGGGCATGCTGGACAAAAACTCTAGCCTGAGGCACGTCTCATAGTTGACATGACCTCAGTGCAGGAGATCTCGATTCAGCCTCTGCAGAGTGGGCCTGCCGTGCCCTCGGTCCCAAACCTCACGCTAGCTTGTGTTTTCAGACTTCCTTCCTCACACTCCTGGCAAACAAGCCCTACGGACAAGAAACTCCAGAACCAAAACCCAGCCCAGTGTCTGCCCAACGGAAGAAAAACGTTTCCCTGTGGGGCTCTCCAGAAAACCCAGATGAGGATCAACCTGCTCGGGCCTCGACGGACCTTGAACTGGATATGCTGCTCTGGGAACTCATGCTCTGTCTGACACAGCCTGAAACCAGACGTCCAGAGAGACAAGGAGACAGCTGGCCGCACACCCAGCACTTCGGACACGCCATGGTCTTATGCCGTCACCTCTTCCTAACCTTGGTTTTCAGATATCTGAACCTAGACATTATATCAATTCTCCACACAGCTGGGTATCGCAAGCACAAAACAGAACTCCTCCTTCCCCATGGCTGTCAAGCTTGCTCTTGGCATGGAGTCACACCTTCAGGGTGGGAGAAACCTTCATGGCCCCTGATGCCACGGCCAAACTTGAGGGCTGCTTGGGCACAAATTCACACTGTGACCCTCAGCATGAGCCCCATGCCAAAGAAAGGCCTGTCAGGACCTAGACCAAGAGCCCGCATATGGGGCTTGCCAAGCCCCTATGCACCCAATCCTCACCAGTGATTGAGTTTTCCAGTCGCCCCACCTGTACCTGGGCGCTGCTCTGGAATCCCTTTCTTGGAGAGACACATGAGCCAGACAACACGACTCCACCCTTCCCTCAAAATGACCCCAAACTCTTGGGAGCTGGGACAAATCCCCAGAGAGGGATACTCGTCCACAGTACCTGAGGCCACCGCTCCAATCCACGGCTATCCCGGACACAACATCCAGAGACAAAAGCCTGAAGGAACGCCTTCCACTCGCCCTTGTTTCAGAGGCCCAGGAGTTCCCTCTCGGGCTGTACATCCGGCCTGCAATACCCTAGGCGCCACTCATAAGCTGACTTTGTGTTTTAAGACTTCTGAGCCCAGAGCATGGACCCACACAACCTCCAGGCTAGGGCCTCTGAAGCCACAGCGAAAGATTGTGCCGGCCCTCTCTAACGAAAGTGTGTCCAATCCATTGACCACAACCCTACAGTTTAGGGAAAAGCTCCAAGGCCCCTGAGGCCATCAATAGATAGGCCACCCTGGACTAAGAGGGGCTCTCTGACACCAGCAGAGCAACTATCTCCACTTAGATTCTCAGACAATGTCCCCAGAGACAGAAGGTTGAAATGGACAGGCCCCCAGGCCCTAATATGGACCTTAGCTTTGTTTCCATGTGTCCATTCTCAGAGGACTGTTTTCGTAGACCAGCACATGGGGCTTTTCTGAGGCACCAAACAGCGGATCTCTCGTCTCCACATGGGCAGCTTTCTTACTGGGGATGTATCAAACCCTTCAGGTAGGAGAGTTCCGCAGGGCCACTGAACAACCAGCACATTCCAAGGTCTCCATGGACCCAAACGAACATTATGACGCATCCTCAGGAGAGGCCATTTCAACTCAGCCCCCTGGGTAGCGTGACCCAGAGGCAGCAGATCAAACATATCTTGTCGCTTATGGCCAAAAGGAATGCGAGGCATGCTGTACAGGGATCCATCCTTCGAACCCTGCTCTCCAGTCCTTCCGTATGGTATGTCCTGGAGCCATGCAACAGGACTCGAATGTCCCGCAGAAGGAAACCTTGTGGTTTGGGGCAACCTCCAAACTCAGCATGGGAAAACTTCCTTGGCCTCATGAGGCCCCCGCTTCATGAAGGTGCCATCATGGACACATACTCCAGCCTCAGCCAACGTCTGATCCTCAGCCTGACTTCAGATGCAGGAGATTTTGATTCAGCCTCTGCCGATTGGGCCTGCTCTGCCCTTGGCTCCAATCCTCACCCTAGCTTGTGTTTTCAGACTTCCGTCCTCACACTCCTTGCCCACAAACCCTCCCTACTGGGAATTCTGGGGCCACACTGAAGCACTCTGCCTGCCTCCCAGGAGAAAAACATTGTCTATGGTGCTGCCCAGAAACCCCAAATGAGGATCAAACTGCTTGGCCCTCGGCGACACCCCAATTGCATAGGCTACCTTAAACACTGATGCTCTGTCGCAAATAGCCTGAGCCCAGACCTTCCAACAGACACCGACACAGCTGGCTGCACTCCTAGGACATTGGACCCGTCACTGCCTTAGGCCACCATCCATTCCCAACCTGGGTTTTCAGTCATCGGATCCTAGACCTTATCTCCAATCCCTGCACAGGGGGGAACCTGATGCACAAGTCAGAACGTCTCCTTCCCCATGGCAAGAAAACTTGCTGCTGGCAGTGAGTCAAACCTTCAGTGTAGGAAAAACGACATGGCCCATGAGGCAACGCCCAAGCTTTAGGGCCGCCTTGGGCACAAACACACATTGTGACCCTCAGCGTGAGTACCTTATTCAACTAACGCCTCTCAGTGACTGGACCAAGAGCCCGCATATGTGGCTTGCCATGCCCATAGGCACCCAGGATTAACTAGATGGTGTGTATTCCAGTTCAGGGAACCCACTGCTGTGCTCTAGAGTCCCTCTCCTGGGGGGTTCCCTGTGGCACAAAACAGTACTCTTCCCTTCCCACAGAATGAACCCAAACACTTGGGAGCTTGGACAATCCCCCGAGAGGAAGGCTCTTCCTCGGCTTCTGAGACAACCCCTACCCTGACCGGACACTGTGAACGCAACACCCATAGACAAAATCCTGAGTGACTGCCTCCCACTTGCCCTCCTTTGATATCCAGAGGATCTCCCCTCACGGACTGGAGATCAGTCCTGCCATTACCTTGGCCACTAGCTGAGCCAAGTTTGCTTTTTCAGATATCTGTCCCCACAGCCCTGGCAAACACAGCCTCTAGGCTGGGTCCTCTGGAGCCATACCACAGGACCGTGCCTGCTCTCTCCTGGGAAACTGTGTCCATTCCTTTGGACACACACCTCCAGAATATGAGAAACCTCAAGGCCCCCGAGGACATCCCACTATTGGGAGGCTCCTTGGACACACAGGGGCATTCGGACACAAGCTGAGCAGCTACCTCCACGAAGGCATGCCCACAGATGTCAACAGAGATAGAAGGTTGAGCCGGACAGGCTTTTAGGCCGTAATCTCAACTCTTGCTTTGGGTTCCAGGTGTTACTCCTCAGAGGCTTTGGTTCAAAGAACAGGATATGGGGCTTTCCTGAGGCACTGAACAGAACTCCTCTCGTCTCCACATGGGAAGCTTCCCTGTTGGAGCTGTGTCAAACACCTCAGTTTGGAGAACCCTGCAGAGTCCCTGAGCCACCTCCACATTCCAAGGTCTCCCAGGCCACCAAGCCACAGTAGGACTCATCTTCAGGAGAGTCCATTTCAACTCTCCCCTCTGGGTAGCTCACCCAGGAGCCTGCAGATTGAGCCTGCCTTGTCCTGCTTAAAGAGTGGGAATATGAGGTGGCGTTCCCAGGCATCCATGCTTAGACACCTGCTCTTGAGTCTTTCCGTATGGGGCCTCCTGGAACCATCCAATAGGACTCGACTGTCGTGCAGAAGGAAAGCTTGAGGTTTGGAGTAGTTCACAAATCCCATCGTTGGCAAACCTCCCTGGCTTCATGAAGCCCCCACACCCTTCAGGAAGAGGCCATGCTGGACAAAAACTCTAGCCTGAGGCACGTCTCATAGTTGACATGACCTCAGTGCAGGAGATCTCGATTCAGCCTCTGCAGAGTGGCCCTGCCATGCCCTCGGTCCCAAACCTCACGCTAGCTTTTGTTTTCAGACTTCCTTCCTCACACTCCTGGCAACAAGCCCTACGGACTAGGAACTCCAGAACCACAACCCAGCCCAGTGTCTGCCCAACGGAAGAAAAACGTTTCCCTGTGGGGCTCTCCAGAAAACCCAGATGAGGATCAACCTGCTCGGGCCTCGACGGTCCCCGAACTGGATAGGCTGCTCTGGGCACTCATGCTCTGTCTGACACAGCCTGAAGCCAGACGTCCAGACAGACAAAGAGACAGCTGGCCACAGACCCAGCACTTCGGACACGCCATGGTCTTATGCCGTCACCTCTTCCTAACCTTGGTTTTCAGATATCTGAACCTAGACATTATATCAATTCTCCACACAGCTGGGTATCGCAAGCACAAAACAGAACTCCTCCTTCCCCATGGCTGTCAAGCTTGCTCTTGGCATGGAGTCACACCTTCAGGGTGGGAGAAACCTTCATGGCCCCTGATGCCACGGCCAAACTTGAGGGCTGCTTGGGCACAAATTCACACTGTGACCCTCAGCATGAGCCCCATGTCAAAGAAAGGCCTGTCAGGACCTGGACCAAGAGCCCGCATATGGGGCTTGCCAAGCCCCTGTGCACCCAATCCTCACCAGTGTTTGAGTTTTCCAGTCGCCCCACCTGTACCTGGGCTCTGCTCTGGAATCCCTTTCTTGGAGAGACACATGAGCCAGACAACACGACTCCACCCTTCCCACAAAATGACCCCAAACTCATGAGGCCCCCGCTTCATGAAGGTGCCATCATGGACACATACTCCAGCCTCAGCCAACTTCTGATCCTCAGCCTGACTTCAGATGCAGGAGATTTTGATTCAGCCTCTGCAGAGTGGGCCTGCTCTGCCCTTGGCTCCAATCCTCACCCTAGCTTGTGTTTTCAGACTTCCGTCCTCACACTCCTGGCCCACAAACCCTCCCTACTGGGAATTCTGGGGCCACACTGAAGCACTCTGCCTGCCTCCCAGGAGAAAAACATTGTCTATGGTGCTGCCCAGAAACCCTAAATGAGGATCAAACTGCTTGGCCCTCGGCGACACCCCAATTGCATAGGCTACCTTAAACACTGATGCTCTGTCGCAAATAGCCTGAGCCCAGACCTTCCAACAGACACCGACACAGCTGGCTGCACACCCAGCACATTGGACCCGCCACTGCCTTAGGCCACCATCCATTCCCAACCTGGGTTTTCAGTCATCGGAACCTAGACCTTATCTCCAATCCCTGCACAGGGGGGAACCTGATGCACAAGTCAGAACCCCTCCTTCCCCCTGGCAAGAAACCTTGCTGCTGGCAGTGAGTCAAAACTCCTGTTAGCTGGGGTAAATCCCCAGAGAGGGATACTTGTCCACAGTCACTGAGGCCACCCACAACAATCTACGGCTATCCTGGACGCATCTAGAGACAAAAGCCTGAAGGAATCTCGCCCTTGATTCACAAGCCAAGGAGCTCACTCTCTATCTGTACATCCGGCCTGCCATACCCTCGGCGCCACTCATAAGCTGAGTTTGTGTTTTCAGACTTCTGTGCCCACAGCCTGGACCCACACACCCTCTAGGCTAGGGCATCTGGAGCCACAGCGAAAGTTTGTGCCTGCCCTCTCCAAGGAAAGTGTGCCCAATCCATTGACCACAACCCTACAGGTCAGGGAAAAACTCCAAGGCCCCTGAGGCCATCCTGTTAGTGTATACTGCCCTGGACTAAAAGGGGCACTCTGACACCAGCTGAGCCATTATCACCACTTAGACTCTCAGACAGTGTCCCCAGAGACAGAAGATTGAAATGGACAGGCCCTTAGGCCCTAATATGAACCTTAGCTTTAGTTTTCATGTGTCTGTCCTCAGAGGACTGGTTTCTTATACCAGCATATTAGGTTTTTCTGAGGCTCCAAACCAAACCTCTCTCGTCTCCACATGGAGTGCTTTCTTACTGGATCTGTATCAAACCCTTCTGGTCGGAGAATTCCGCAGGGCCACAGTACAACCATCACATTCCAAGGTCTCCATGGACAGAAACACACATTATGACGCATCCTCAGGAGAGGCCATTTCAACTCAGCCCGCTGGTTAGCTTGCCCCAGAGCCAGCAGATCAAACATATCTTGTCGTTAATGGCCAAAGGGAATGCGAGGCATGCTGTTCAGGGATCCATCCTTTGAACCCTCCTCTTCAGTCCTTCCGTATGGTATGTACTGGAGCCACTCAACAGGACTCGACTGTCTTGCAGAAGGAAACCTTGTGGTTTGTGGCAACCTCCAAACTCAGCGTGGGAAAATTTCCTTGGCCTCATGAGGCACCTGCTTCATGAAGGTGCTATCAAGGGCACAATTCAACCTCAGCCAACGTCTGATCCTCAGCCTGACTTCAGATGCATGAGATATCCTTTCAGCCTTTGCAGAGTGTGCCTGCTCCCTACCTCACCCTATCTTTTGTTTTCAGACTCTACCCTAGCACTCCTGGCCCAAAAGCCCTCATGATTGGGAATTCTGGTTCCAGAACGAAGCACTCTGCCTGCCCCCCAAAGAAAAACATTGTCTATGGCATTGCTCAGAAACCCCAAATGAAAATCAACCTGCTCAGCCCTCGGCAACACCCCAATTGCATAGGCTACCCTAAACACTATGCTCTGTCTTACATAGCCTGAGCCCAGACCTTGTGAGAGACATTGAGACAGTTGGCTTCACACCCAGCACATCGAACCTGCCATGGGTTAGGCCATTTCATCCCTTCCCATTGACCTGGGTGTCTTCCTGGAGGTATATTCTGAGGCTGTGTCAGACTATGCATTTTTTCTGGAGCTTCCTATGGAATTGGGGTGGTATTAGGGGCCTTGCAATTTTCTCTTAATCTGGTGGGTTGGGAAACTGAGACAGGCTGACATTCCTTGGGAGAGCTGGCCCAGTGCTGTTGTGTGTTCCTGGAGGCCCCATCCTGGAGGGCATATGGGTCAGGACTCTGGGTCCAAAGTCTTCAGACACAAACTCGGGTAAGAGTTAAGCTCGAGGTGATGGCAGACCCAATCTGCAGACCCTGAGCGAAGCATCTCCAGATATGAAATTCGGACGGCTGTGAGGCAGGAGCACAGTCTTTTCTGTCTGACTTGTTTGTCTATGATGGCCACGAAATGGAGGGGTGGCCTCATGGGTCCATGTGAGATTCTACCTCTCTGGGAATTCTGCTCGGCACCCAAGAGTTTGGTGTATTTCCGGGGGATGGGAGGAGCGCAGTTTTCTGAGTCAGGGATCCCGTCCAAACAGCCATTCCAGAGATGGGTCCTGGGTTCTGGAGCCTGGATCACCGCAACAAGGCTTAGGATTTGGGCCTAGGGTCCTGCTCTATGTTTTCCTGGTACAGCTCCCGAGTGTTCTTGTTGGAAATGGGTCTCATTCTGAGGGTCACAATGCCTGTTTTTGCCCAGATGCCCATGCTGAGTGGGTGTGACCTCATGGGCTATGCACTTGGCTCCCACTCTGAGGGTTGGACTGCCATCTCAACATTCAGTTTTCCTGCCATGGGGAAGGAGGGGTACTTTTTTATGCTTCAGGTTCCCCCATGGGCAGGAATTTGAGCTAAGTTCTGGGACCGGTGCCTGAATACCCAGTTCACTTTGAGATGAGGTCCTCGGGCCAAGGCAGGACCCACCTGCAGAAAATGAGGCCTGCTTTCTGGGTGGCTGTCAGGAGCTCGGGCTCGAGCTGTGTCAGACAGAACATTCGTGGAGAGTTCGGCCTAAGATATTGGGGTGCTGTTGAGAGCTGTGCAACTGGATCCTCATGGGGGATTTTTGCACAGACCCTTTCTTCACTTCTTCTATCTGGTGAGCAGGCAGATGGCTGCATTACGGCTCCAGAATATCCAAGTTGGAGGGTTTGCAGGCGAAGAGTGTGAGGACAGAAGTATGAAAACATAAGCTACGGTTACGCTCAGTGCCGAGCACATGTCTATTCCAATGTACAGCAGTTGTTTCGAGATCTTCAGCACCTGGGCGAGGGGAAGATGTCTGCTCACGCTGGAGTTTGTATCCATGATGGCCAACAAATGGTGGGGAGGCCTCAAGAATTCTTGGAGATTTTTCCATGCTGGAGCTTGTGAGCTGCTCCAAACATCAAGGTGTCCTACTAAGGGGCAGCAGAAGTCTTCTTACAGGGCTCCAGGGTCCCCCATATGGAAGATTCGATAGCAATGCTCTCTGAATGGAGGCCTGGGAAGCCAATCTCGTGTTACCATTGCAGCTGAGGAACAGGGTAAGCTTGAACCAATGACACTGATTCCAAGTTCCAAGTGATTTGCGTTGATGGAAGTTCTCAGTCTAACAGGTCCCAATGCTGCTTGGTGTCCAGGGAGACCTTAGAATGTGGTGGCGGCTCTCTGACCATTGAGGATTCTCTATCCTTAGGATTAGACCCAGTACCCAGGAGCCAGGTTTCCTTCTTGGGACAGGATGTGTGCTCTTGTATGGCTCACGGACCACAGGTTGGACCATATGCTTGAATTTCCAGAACAGACCTCTAGGAAGAGAGACCTCAAAACATAAGCTAGGGTTCTGATGAGGTTTTAGGGCCATGGAAGTTTCAATCTTCGGACTAAGTGCCATTGGCCTGCATGTCATCCTGGAGGTAGGTGCTGAGGCTGTGTCAGGCTGTGCACTTTTTCCAGAGTGGCCTATGATATTGGGGTGCAGTCAGGGGCCTTGCAGTTTTCTCCTAATCTGGACATTTTGGGAAACTGAGATGGGCAGGGTTTCCTCAGGAGAGCAGGGCCAGTGATGTCATGTGTTTCTCGAGGCCCCATCCTGGAGGTCATGTGTGTCAGGACTTTGGGACCAAAGACTTTAGACACAACCTTGGATAAGAGATAGGAGTGAGGTGATGGCAGTCCGAATATGAAGACCCTGAGGGAAGCTCCTCGGGATTTGAAATTCAGGTGGCTGGGAGGGAGGAGCACAGGCTTTTCTGTCTGGATTTTGTGTCTAGGATGGCCACTAAATGGAGGGGTGACCTCATGTGTCCATGGGATATTATTCCACTCTGGTGATTCTGCTTGGCACCCAAGAGTTTGATTTCTTTTTGGGGAAGAGGAAAAGACTGTATTCCATCTCTGGGATCCTGTCCAAACAGGGATTCCAGAGATGGGTTCTGGGTCCAGACACTGGGAAAACTTAACCAAAGCTTCGATTTGGGATCCTGGTCCAGATCCCAAGGGGGATCTTTGGAAAGGGGTCTCATTCTGAGGGTCACAATGCCTATTTGTGCCCAGCTGCCCGTCCTGTGTAGGCATGGTCTCATGGACCATGCACCTGGTTCCCACTCAGGGTTGTACAGCCATCTCAACATTCAGTTTTCTGGCCATGGGGAAGGAGGAGCACTCTTTTGTGCTTCCGAGTCCCCTATGGGCAGGAATTTGAGCTAAGTCTGGGACAGGTACCTGAATATCCAGGTTGCTTCACGATGATGGCCTCGGGCCAAGGTTGGACCCACCTGGAGGATATGGGGCCCACTATCTGGGTGGCTGACAGGAGGTCGGGGATCAGGCGGTGTCAGATAGACAATTTATGCAGAGGTCGGTCTATTATATTGGGGTGCCATTGAGGGCCGTGCAGGAGGATCCTCATGTGGGTTTCTACGAAGACCCATAGGGCACTTCTTTCTGGTGGGCAGGCAGAAAGCTGCACTGTGGCTTCAGAATTCCCAATATGAAGGGCTTGTAGGCGAGGAGTGTGAAGACAGGAGTCTGAAAACACAAGCCACGGATAAGCTCAGTGCCGACCACAGGACCATTCCATTGTGCAGTGGTTGTTTCGAGATTTCCAGCACCTGAGTATGGGCGAGGGTCAGATGTCTGCTCACGCTGGGTTTGCATCCATGATGGTCAACGAATTGTGGGGTGGCCTCAAGAATTCTTGGAGATTTTCCCAAGCAGGACCTTGTGAGCTGCTCCAAACAGCAAGGTGTCCTACTGTGGGACAGGGGAAGTCCGCTTACAAGGCTCCAGGGTCCCCCATATAGAAAGATTCGACAGCAGAGGTCTCTGAATGGGGGCCTGGGAAGTCTTCCTTGCATGACCATTGCAGCTGAGGAACATTGCAGGCTTGATCTGCTGGTTTTTGTTCAAATTTCCAAGTGATCTAAGTTGACGGATGTTCTCAGTCTAATGAGTCACAATGCTGCTTGGTGTCCAGGGAGACCTTAGAATGTGGTGGTGAGGGTGCCTGGGTGGCTCAATGGGCTAAGCCGCTGCCTTCGGCTCAGGTCATGATCTCAGGGTCCTGGGATTGAGTCCCGCATCGGGCTCTCTGCTCAGCAGGGAGCCTGCTTCTTCCTCTCTCTCTCTCTGCCTTCCTCTATGCCTACATGTGATCTCTCTCTGTCAAATAAATAAATAAAATCTATATAAAAAAAAGAATGTGGTTGTGGGTCTGTGGCCATGCAGGATTCTCCTACCTGAGGGTTAGACCCAGTTCCCAGGAGCCAGGTTCCCTTCTCGGGACAGGAGGGGTTCTCTTGTATGGCTCAGGGACCACATGTCGGATCATATGTTGGATTTCAAGACCAGGCCTCTGGGCACAGAGGCCTGAATATCTAGGCTAGGGTTCTTATGAGGTTGTAGGGGCATGTCATCCTCAACCTTCGGACTTAGGGACTTTGACCTGTGAGTCTTCCTGGAGGTAGATGCTCAGGCTGTGTCAGACTGTGCATTTTTTCCAGAGTGGCCTATGAAATTGGGGTGGGCTCAGGGGCCTTGCAGGCTTTTCCTAATCTGGAGGGTTTGTGCAACTGAGACGGCAGAATTTCATCCAGAGATCAGGCCCAGTGATGTAGTGTGGTTCTGTCAGCCCCATCCTGCAGGGAATGTGGTTAAGGGCTCTGGGACCAAAGTCTTCAGACACAAAATTGTGTATCAATTAGGAGGGAGGTGATGGCAGCCCCGATCTGCAGACGCTGAGGGCAGCTCCTCAGGATTTGAAATTCGTGTGGCTGGGAGGCAGGAGCAAAGGCTTTTCTGTCTGGATTGTGTCTAGGATGGCCTTGGAATGGTGGGGTGTCCTCATGTGTCCATGGAATATTCTACCTCTCTGGGGATTCTGCCCAGCACCCAAGAGTTTGGTGTCTCACTGGGAAGGAGAGAGCGTGGTTTACTGTTTCAGTGTTTCCGTCAACACAGGGATTCTAGAGATGGGTTATAGGTCCCTGTGCCTGGATAACCCTACAAAGGCTTAGTATTTGGGCCTAGAGGCTTGACTGCCTGGCTCTGTGGGGCTTTGGTTCAGCTCCCATGGAGACTTGTTGGAAATGGGTCTCAGGGTAAGGGTCACAATGCCTGTTTTTGCCCAGATGCCCATCCTGAGTGGGCATTGGCTCTTGTTCCATGCACCTGGATCCCAATATGAGGGTTGGACCACCATATCAACATTTAATTTTCCTTCTATGAGGAAGGAGGAGTACTCTTTTGTGCTTCAGATTCCCCCATGCACAGTAATTTGAGCTATGTTCTGGGACTGGTACGTGAATAACCAGGTTGGTTTGAGATGAAGGACTCAGGTCAAGGCAGGTCACACCTGCCAGATATGGGTCCCACTATCTAGGTGGCTACCAGGAGGTCGGGGCTCGAGCTGTGTCAGACAAAGCATTAGTTCACAAGGTGGCCTATGATATTGTGGTGCTATAGAGGGCTGTGCTGGTGGAACCTTATATGGAGTTTCACGCAGACCCATAGGGCACCTCTTTTTTCTGGTGGGCAGGCAGAAGGCATTGTGGCTCCCAAATTCCCAATATGGGGGACTTGAATGCGAGGAGTGTGAGAACAGAAGGCAGAAAACACAATCTATGCTTAATCTCAGTGCCGAGAACATGGCCGTTCCAATGTGCAGTGGTTTTTTCGAGATCTCCAGCATCTGAGTACAGGCGAGGGTCAGATGTCTGCTCATGATAGAGTTTGTATCTATCGTGGCCAACAAATGAAATATACAGCACCTGAGTAAAGGTGGATTTCAGATGTTTACGCACACTGGAGTTTGTGTCTCTGATGACCGAATGGAGGAGTGGCATCAAGAGGCTGATGCATGTGAGATGCTCCAAACAGCAAGGTTGTTTTTTCTACTGGACAGTTAGAGTCTGGTATGTTTTCTGCAGGGCCCCCATGTGAAAAGTATGGGTAGCAGAGCCCTTCCACATGGATGCCTGGAAAGCACACCTCCATTGACCAATGCAGCTGAGGAACATGCAGGTTCTTTACGGTGCTTCTGGGGCGAAGCACCAAGGTCTTGAGTTGACATGGAATCTATTGAAGATGGGTTACAATGCTGGTTTTTTTTACCAGGTAGATCTTAGAATGTGTTGGTGGCTAAGGTGCCTGCAGGATTCTCCTACCCTGAGGGTTTAACACAGGTCGAAGAGCACGGTTACCTTCTGGGGACAGGAGATGTAGTGTTTTGTGGCTCAGGGACCACATGCCATATCATAAGTTCCTATTCAAGAACAGGCCTCTGAAGACAGATGCCCGAAAACCTAATCTAGGGTTCCAATGAGTCCCAGGGGCATGAGAGGTTCAATCTTCAGACTTAGGAAAGTTGACTTGGGTGTCTGCCAGGATGTAGGTGATCAGAGAGTTTCAGACTGCGCACTTATGTCCAGAGTAACCTCCAATATTGGGGTGGCCACAGGGGCCTTGAATGTTTCAACCAACTCTGGAGGGTTTGGTTAACTGACATGCACAATTTCCATGGGGATGGCAAGCACAGTCCTGTGGTGTGGCTCCAGAGACTCCACCCTGGAGGGCATGTGAGCCATGGTTCTGGGAGGGAAGTCTGCAAACACAAACTCGGGTTAGGTTTAGTGGCTAGGTTATCGCAGGGCAATGTGTAGACCTGGAAGGCTACTCGTCAGGAACAGTAACTGGAATGACCTGAAGGTGGAAGCACAGGCTTTTATATCTGGATTGTGTGTCTAGGGTGACCTCAGAATGTAGCTGTGGCCTCATGGGTCCATGGGAGATTTTTCCTCTAAGGATACTGGCGGTTCCCAATATTTTGATGACTATTTGAGATGGGAAGACTGCTATTTTCGATCTTAGGTGTGCCCCAAAACAGGGATTCCAGAGATGGGCTCTGGGTCTAGGCGCCTGGAAAATCCCACCAAGGGTTGGGATTTGGGCTTATGGGCAGACCAGGCCTGCAATGCAGGATCTTGGTGGTGCAACTGAGAGGGCTTGTTTGGAAGCATGCTCAGGCTGAG
Organism: Mustela nivalis; assembly: GCF_964662115.1. Lineage (NCBI taxonomy): Eukaryota > Metazoa > Chordata > Mammalia > Carnivora > Mustelidae > Mustela > Mustela nivalis. The sequence continues at coordinate 403,031 of NW_028136453.1, read as the reverse complement.
CATTACAATGCCTGTTTTTGCCCAGGGTGGCCCTCAGGAGTGGGCGTGGTCCCATTGTCCATTTTCTGGCTCCCACACTGAGGGATGGACACACATTCCAATGGCCAGGTTTCCAGCCATGGGAAAGGAGGAAATATCTATTGTGCTTCATGTTCCCCCATAGGCAGGGATTACAGCAAAGGTCTGGGGACAGATGCCTGAATACCAAGGATGCATAGAGATGACAGATTTGGGCCATGGCCGTTCTCACATGCTGGATATGGGCCCCGCTCTCTGGGTGGCTGACACGAGGTCTGGGCTCAGGCTGTGTCAGACACAGCACTAGTGGCCAGAGAAGTCTATATATTGGGGTTCTCTCCAGGGCCGAGTAAATTGATCCTCATGTAGGGTTTCTGGCCAGACTCACGAAGCACTTCTTTCTGTGGGGCAGGCAGAATGCTGCCTTATGGATCCAGAATTCCCTATCAAGAGGGTTTGGGGACAAATAGGGTGAGAATGCAATTGTAAACACCAGCTATGCTTAAATTGAGTGCCAAGCGGAAGTCAGTTTCAATGTGCAGCAGCTTATACGAGATATCCAGCACCTGAGTAAGGGCAGATGTCAGATATTTGCTCACACTGGAGTTTGTGTCTAGGATGACGACTAATGGAGGGGTGGCTTCAGGAGGCAATGGAGGATTACCCACGCTTAAGATTGTGAGATGCTCCAAACAGCAAGGTTTCCTTCTAATTGACAGGAGGAGTCTGTTTTTTTTTCCTCCAGGGTCCCTCAAGTGGAAGTTTGCGTAGCAGAGCCCTCCCGCATGGATGACTGGAAAGCACACGTCCAATGACCATTGCAGCTGAGGAACATGACAGGTTCGTTTTGGTGGTTCTGGTGCCAAGTACCAAGGCCTTGAGTTGACTTGGAATCTCTTACAGATGTGTCCCAAAACTGGTTTGTTACAAGGGAGTTCTTAGAATGTATTGGTGGCTATGGGCCACGCTGAGGGTTTGGCACAGGTCAATGTGCACAGTTTCCATCTTGGGAGAGGAGATGTTCTGTTTTGTGGCTCAGGGTACATATGTTGTATCCTGACTTGGTATTCAAGAACAGGCCTCTGAGGATTGATGCTTGCAACCTAATCTGGAGATCCAATGATGTCCTTGGTGCCCATCAGGTTCAATTTTCTTACTAAGGACCATTGATATGGTTGTCTGACTGGATGTAGGTGATCAGGGTGTTTCAGACTGTGCATTTGCATCCAGAGCCACTTCCAATATTGGGGTGGGCTCAGGGGCCTTGCAGGTTTCTCCTAACTTGGAGGCTTTGGGGAACTGTGATGGGCACAGTTTCCTTGGGGATGGCAGGCCCAGTCCTGTGGTAAGGCTTCAGAGACCATCTCCTTGAGGATATGAGAGCCATGGTTTTGGGAGGGAAGTCTGCAAACACAAATTTGGGTCAGGGATAGTGGCAAGGTGATCGCAGGTACAATGCATAGACCTAGAAGGCATCACGTCAGGAACTGTAATTAGGGTGACTGAAAGCTGGTATCACAGGCATTTCTATCTGGATTGTGTGTCCAGGATGGGCTCTGAATGTAGACGTGGTCTCATGGTTCAATGGGAGACTTTTCCTCTCTAAGGATCCTGGTGGATCTCCATATATTGGTGGTTTTTTAGAGAAGAAAAGAGTGCTCTTTTCCATCTTAGGGGTGCTCCAAAACAGGGAAGAATGCTGTTTTCCAACTTAGGCTTATGCCAAAACAGGGATTCCAGAGACGGGCTCTGGGTCTGGGTGCCCGGATATCCCACCAAGTGTTAGGATTTGGGCCTAGGGGCATTCCAGGCCTGCAATGCAGGATCCTAATGGTGTAACAGAGAGGGCTTGTTTGAAAGCATGCTCAGGCTGAGGGTCATCATGCCTCTTTGTGCCCAGGGGGGCCCTCAGGAGAGGGCGTAGTCTCATTGGCCATATAGCTGGATCCCACTTTGAGGGTTGGACACCCATTGCAACAGCCAGGCTTCCTGCAATGGAAAGAGGAGTTCTCTATTGTGCTTCAGGTTCCCCCATTGGCAGGGTTACAGGAAAGGTCTGTGGAAAGTTGCCTTAATACCAAGGATGTGTACAGATGACAGGCTAAGAATTCCCAGGTAACAAAACAGCATTGATACCCATGTTCATGACATTCCATGTAAAAATAAGCCCTTAGTACTTCGCCCCAGAGCCACCAGAATGAACTTGCCATGTTCCTAAGCTGCAATGGTCAGTGGAGGTGTGGTTTCCAGGCAACCATACGGGGGTGCTCTGCTACACAAACTTTGCAATTGGCGGGGACCCTTGAGACAAAAAAACAGAATGCCCCTGTCCGGTAGAAGGAAACCTTCTGTTTGGAGCATCTCACAAGCCCCAGCGTGGGAAATCCTCCATTTCCTCTTGAAGCCACCACTCCATTTGTCAGTCATCATAGACACAAACTCCAGCATGAGCAAACATCTGACATCCGCCCTTACTCAGGTGATGGATTTCAATTCGATCGCTGCACACTGGAATTGCCTTTAGTTTGACTGAATTAAGCCATAGCTTGGGTTTACAATTCCATCCTCAGTCTACTGGTCCACAAGCCCTATTGTGAGGGAATTCTGGAGCTACAACACAATATTCTGCCTTCCCCATAGAAAGAAAAAGGGCCTGGAGAGTCTGCCCAGAAACTCCATATGATGGTCAATCTTCTCGGTGCTAGACGGAACCCTGATTCATAGGCTGCCCTGGGCACTAGTGCTGTGTCTGACATAGCCGGAGCCAGGACCTAGTGTCAGCCACGGAGAGATCAGGGCCCATATCCAGCATGTGAGACCAGCTATGGCCCAAGTCTGTCTTCTCTTCTATTCTTGGTATTCAGGCATCTGTACCCACACCTTTGCTGAAATCCTTGCCATTGGGGGAACCTGAAGCACAATAGAGAACTCCTCTTTCCCCATGGAAGGTATTCTGACAGTTGGGATAGTTGCTCAACCCTCATAGTGGAAGGCAGCTCCATGGCCAAGGAGACCATGTGCACTCATGATGGCTTCCCCGGGCACAAGCAGGCATTGTGACCTCAGCCTGAGCATGCTTTCAACCAAATGCTCTCAATTGCATCTCTGGGACCCCGAATTGCAGGCCTAGTACACACCTAGGCCCAAATCCTAACCCTGGTGGGATTTTACAGGGGCCCAGACACAGAGCCCATCTCTGGAATCCCTATTTTGGGGGACCCTTAAGATGGAAAACGGCACTCTTCCCTTCCCCGAGATAGTCACCAAACTCATGGTAGCCACCAGGATCCTTGAGTGGAAAAATCTGCCATAGACCCATGAGAACACACCTGCATTCCGAGGCCATCCTGGACATACAATCCAGATACATATCATGTGCTATCACCTTTGATTCATCGGATTTACAGTTCCTGACGAGCTGCCTTCCAGGTCTATGCATTGGGCCTGCAATCACCTTGCCATTAACCTAAACTGAGTTTGTGTTTGCAGACTTCCTTCCTAAAACCATGGCTCACATGACCTCCACGTTCTGGCATCTGAAGCCACACCACAAGACTGTGCATGAGATCCTCAAGGAAACTGTGCCCATCACTTTTGCCCGATACCTTTAGATTAGGAGAAACCTGCAAGGCCCCTGAGCGAAGCCAAATAATGGAGGCCGCTCTGGGCACAAATGCACAGTCTGAGACACCCTGATCACCTCCATACAGGCAGACACCCAAGTCAATGCTCCTGAGTCAGAAGATTGAACCTGACATGCCCCGAGGACTTCATTGGCACACTAGATTAGGTTTACAGGTATCTGTCGTCAGAGGCCTGCTCTGGAATATCAACTTATGATAAAATATATAGTCCCTGAGCCACAGAACAGAATATGTTCTCCCCAAAAAGGAAGCCATGCTCCTGGAATTGTGTCATACCCTAAGGGTATTTGGATCCTGAATGGCCCCTTAGCAACCAGCACATTCTATGATATTCCTGGTAACAAACCATCATTGTGCCCCATCTTCATGAGACTCCATGTCAACTCAAGGTCTCGATATATTGCCCCAGAGCCACCAGAATGCACCTGCCATGTTCCTCAGCTGCAATGGTCAATGGAGGGGTGATTTCCAGGCATCCCTGTGGGGTTCTCTGCTACAAAACTTTCCACATGGAGAAACCAGAGAAAACAAACCAGACTTCTCCTGTCCGGTAGAAAGAAACTTTGCTATTTGGAGCATCTCACAAGCCCCAGCATGGGAAATCCTCCATGGTCTCTTGACGCCACCCTTCCATTTGTGGGTAATCACAGACACAAACTCCAGTGTGAGCAAACATCTGACATCCACCCTTACTCAGGTGCTGGATATTCGAACGGCAGCTGCACACTGGAACTGCCTTTTGCTTTTCACTGAACTTAACCATAGCTTTGTATTACTATTCTATCCTCACCACACTGGTCCACAATATCTCTTGATAGGGAATTCTGGAGCCACAACGCAGTATTCTGCCTTCCACATAGAAAGAAGAAGGACCTGTTGAGTCTGCCCAGAAACTGCACATGAGGATCAATCTACTCAGACCACGAGGCAACCCTGATTAATAGATTTCCCTGACCACTAGTGCTGTGTCTGACAGAGTCTAAGCCCCGACCTCGTTTCAGCCACCCAGAGGTGAGGGCCCATATTTAGCATGAGAGATCGGCAATGGCCCTGGGCCATCATCTGTACCCATCCTTGGTATCCAGTCATCTGTCCCCCAAACTTTGCTGGAATTCCTGCCAATGGCGAACCTGAAACACAATAGAGAACACCTCCTTCCCCATGGCAGGAATATTGGCTGTTGGGATGGTTGTCCAACCCTCAGCGTGGGAGCCAGCTGCATGGCCAAGGAGACCATGCCCACTCCTGAGGGCCGACATGGGCACAGGCAGGCATGGTGATCCTCAGCCTGAGCATGTTTTCAAACAAACACTCTCAGTTGCTCCTCCAGTACCAGCATTGCAGGCCTGGTATGCCCCTAGGCCCAAATCCTAACCCTTGGTGGGATTTTCCAGGTGCCCAGACCCAGAGTCCGTCTCAGAATCCCTGTTTGGGGCACCCTTAAGATGGAAAACAGCACTCTTCCCTTCCCTGAGAAAGGCACCAAACTATTGGGAGCCGCCAGGATCCTTAGAGAGAAAAAATCTCCCATGGACCCATGAAAACAAACCTGCATTCCGAGGCCATCCTGTCCTCACAATCCAGAGAGAAAAGTCTTTGCTACCGCCTTCGAGTCATCCTATTTACATTTCCTGACGAGCTGCCCTCCATGTCTATGCATTGGGCCTGTGATCATCTCGACACTAACCCTAACCCCAGTTTGTGTTTGCCGACTTCTCTCCCAAAACCATGGCTTACATGCCCACCAAGATGTGGTCCCTCAAGCCACATCACAGGAAAGTTCCTGCCATCCCCAAGAAAACAGTGCCCATCAGGTTGTCCAAACCCTCCAGATTAGGAGAAACCTGCCAGGCCCCTGAACCCACCCCAATATTGGCGGTTGCTCTGGATGCAAACGTGCAGTCTGAAACACCCTGAGCACCTCCATCGAGGCAGAAAGCCAAGTCAATGGTTCTGAGTCAGATGATTGAACCTGACATGCCCCTAGGACTTCACTGGAACCCTAGATTGGGTCTTCAGACATCTGTTCTCAGAGTCCTGTTCTGGAATACCAAGTTATGATACAACATGTGGTCCCTGATTCCCACAACAGAACATCTCCTGTCTCCAGAAGGAAAATGTGCTCTTGGATCTATGTCCAACTTTCAGGGTAGATGGATCCTGCATGACCCATTAGCCCCAGCACCTTCTATGATCTCCCTGGTAACAAACCAGCATTGTGACCCAACTTCCTGAGACTTGATGCCAACTCAAGGTGTTGGTACTTTGCCCAAGAGCCATGAAACGAATCTGCCATGTTCCTCAGGTACAAAGGTCAATGGACGTGTGCTTTCTAGGCATCCAAGAGGTAGTTCTCTGCTACACAAAAATTCCACATAGGGAACCCTAGAGCAAACAAATAAGACTGCTCCTGTCAGGTTGAAGGAAACCTTGGTTGTTTGGAGCATCTCACAAGCCCCAGCCTGGGAAGTCCTCCACATTCTCTTGATGCCAACCCTCCATTTGTTAGTCATCATAGACACAAATTCCAGCATGAGCAAACATCTGACATCTGCTCTTACTCAGGTGCTGGATATTCGAATCAGTCACGCACACTGGAAATACCTTTCACTTGACACTGTATTCTTGCATAGTTTGGGTTTACAATTCCATCCTCACCCTACTGGACTGCAAGTCCTCTTGAGAGGGAATTAGGGAGACAAAACGCAACATTCTGCCTTCCCCATAGAAAGAAGAAGGGCCTGGTGAGTCTGCCCAGAAACTCCCCATGAAGATCAATCTACTTGGCCCTCGAGGGAACCCCGATTTATATTTTGCGCTGGCCACTAGCGCTGTGTCTGAGAGAGCCTGAGCCCCAACCTCGTGTCAGCCACCCAGAGTGTGGGGCCCTTATCCAGCATGTGGGACTGGCCATGGCCCAGTCATCTCTACCCATCCTTGGTATTCCGGCAACTATCCCAGACCTTTGCTGGAATCCCTACCAGTGGGGGAACCTGAAGCACAATTGAGAACTCCTCCTTCCCCATGGCAGGAAGCCTGGCTGTTGCTATGGGTGCCCAACCCTCAGAATTAGAACCAGGTGCATGGCCAATGAGACAACGCCCAATCATAAGGGCCGCCTGGGCCAAAGCAGGCATTGTGTCCCTCAACCTTAGCATGCATTCAAACAAATGCTCTCAGTTGTTTCTGCAGTGTCCCGCATCGCAGGCCTGGTATGCCCTTAGGACCAAATCCTAACACTTCGTGGGATTTTCCATGCCAACATAACCAGAGCCCGTCTCTGGAATCTCTGTTTTGAAGCACCCCTATGATGGAAAACAGCAATCTTCCCTCCCCTGAGAAAACTATTAGGATCTGCCAGGATGCGTAGAGAGGAAAAATCTCCCAGGGCTCCATAAGACCACACCTTCATTCCGAGGCCATCCTGGACAACAAATCCAGATACAAGAGACTGTGCTACCACCTTCGAATCACCTGGTTTACAGTTCCAGACGAGCTGCCCTACAGACCTACGCATTGGGCCTGTGATCACCTCGCCATTAACCCTACCCCAAGTTTGTGTTTGCAGACTTCTTTCCCAAAACCATGGCTCACATGCCCTCTATGATGGGTCTCTGTAGCCACACCACAGGAAAGATTCTGCTATCCCCAATGAAACTGTGTCAATCACAGTTGCCCAAACCCTCCAGATTAGGAGAGACCTGCAAGTCCCCTGAGCCCAGTCCAATATTGGAGGCCACTCTGGACACAAATGCACAGTGTGCAACACCCTGATCACCTCCATCCAGGAAGACACCCAAGTCAATGGTCCTGAGTCAGAAGATTGGTCCCTGAACCCCACAATAGAATATCTCCTGTCCCCAGATGGAATTCGTGCTCTTCAACTTGTGTCAAGGGTCGGGGTATATGAATTATGCACAGCCCCTTAGCCCCCAGCACATTCTAAGATCTCTCTGGTAACAAACAAACAGCATTGTGATCCATCTTCATGAGATTCCATGTCACTTCAAGTCCTTGGTAATTCGCCCCAGAGCCACCAGAATGAACCTGCCATGTTCCTCACCTGATATGGTCAGTGGAGGTGTGCTTTCCAGGCATCCATGTGGGAGTGCTCTTCTACTTATTCTTTCCACATGTGGGACCCTGGAGCAAACAAACCAGACTGCCACTGACCAGTATAAGGGAACCCTCTGTTTGGAGCATCTCAGAAGCACCAGCAGGAGAAATCCTCCATGGCCCTTGACACAACCCCTCCATTTGTCAGTCATCATAGACAAAAACTCCAGCATGAGAAAACATCTGAAATCTGCCGTTATTTAGATTCTGCACTTTCTCTTCCACCACTGCACACTAGAACTGCGTTTCACTTGACACTGAATTTATCCATAGCTTGGGTTTAGAATTCCATCCTCAGCCTCCTGGTCTGCAAGCCCTCTAGAGAGGGAATTTGGAGCCACAAGGCAACATTCTCCATTCCCACTAGAAAGAAATAGGGCCTGGTGAATCTTCCCAGAAACTCCACATGAGGTTCCATCTACTTGGCACTCGATGGAACCTTGATTTATAGGCTGTCCTGGGCACTAGTACTAGTACTAGTACTAGTACTGTGTCTGACAGAGCCTGAGCCAAGACCTAGTTTCAGGCACCCAGAGATATGAGCCCATATCCAGCATGTGAGATTGGCCAGGGCCCAAGTCCATCATCTCTACCCATCCTTGGTATTCAGGCACCTGTCCCCAGACCTTTTATGTAATCCCTACCAATGGGGTAACCTAAAGCACAATAGAGAACTCCTCCTTCCCCATGGTAGGAATCCTGGCTGTTGATATGAGTGTCCAAACCTCAAAGTGGGAGCCAGCTGCATGGCCAAGGAGACAATGCCCACTCATGAGGGCTGCCCTGGGCACAAGTAGCCATTGTAACCCTCAGCTTGATGAGGCCTTCAAAAAAATGCTCTTAGTTGCACCTCCAGGATCCTGCATTGCAGGCCTGATATGCCCTTAAGCCCAAATCCTAACACATCGTGGGATGTTCCATGTGCACATACCCAGAGCCCGTCACTGGAATCCCTGTTTTGAGGCACCCCTAAGATGGAAAACAGCACTCTTCACTTCCCTGAGAAAGCCACCAAACTAATGGGATCCCCCAGGATCCTTGAGAAGAAGAATCTCCCATGGTCCCATGAGTCCACACCTGTATTCCGAGGCCAGCGTGGATATGCTATCCAGATACAAGAGACTGTGCTACTGGCTTCGAGTCACCTGATTTACAGTTCCTGACGTGCTGCCCTCCAGATCTTTGGATTGGGACTGTGAACACCTCTCCATTAACCTTATCCCGAGTTTGTGTTTGCAGATCTCTCTCTAAAAACCATAGCTCACATGTCCTCCAGGATGGGGCCCCTAGAGTCACACCACAAGACTGTGCTTGCCATCCCCAAGGAAACTGGGCCCATCACAGTTGCCCAAACCCTCCTGATTAGGAGAAACCCGGAAGGCTCCTGAGCACATCCCAATATTGGAGGCTGCTCTGGATGCAAATGCACAGTCTGAAACACCCTGATCACCTCCATCCAGGCAGACACCCAAATCAATGGTCCTGAGTCAGATAATTGAACCTGACATGGCCCTAGGACCTCATTGGAAGAGGGATTAACTTTTCAGGCACCTGTCCTCAGAGGCCTCTTCTGGAATACCAACTTATGATACAAATTATGGCCCCTGAGCCCCAGGGTGGGAAATCCTCCATGGCCTCTTGACGCCACCTCTCCATTTGTTGGTCATCGTAGACACAAACTCCAGCCTGAGCAAACATCTGACATCCGCCCATATTCAGGTGCTGATATTGGAATCAGCTGCTGCACACTGGAACTGCCTTTCGCTTTGCAATGAATTTAAGCCTAGCTTCAGACTACAATTTCATCCTCACCCTACTGGTCTGCCATATCTCTTGATAGGGAATTCTGGAGCCACAATGCAACATTCTGCCTTCTTCATAGATAGAAGGACCTGGTGAGTCTGCCCATAAACTGCACATGAAGATCAATATACTCAGCCCAGGAGGGAACCCCTATTTATAGTTTGCCCTAGCCACTAGTGCTGTGTCTGACAGAGCCTGAGCCCCTACCTCGTGTCAGCAACCCAGAGGGTGGGGCCCACATTAACCATGTGAGACCGGCCATGGCCCAGGGCTGTCATTACTACCCATCCTTGGTATTCAGGCATCTGTCCCCTAGATCTTAGCTGGAATCCCTACCAATGGGGGGACCTGAAGCACAATAGAGAATTCATCCTTCGCCATGGCAGGAATCCTGGCTTTTGGATGGGTGTCCAACCCTAGGAATGGGAACTGGCTGCATGGCTGAGTAGACATTGCCCAATCCTGATGGCCTCCGGGGCACAAGCAGGCATTGGGACCCTCAGCTTGACCATACTTTCAAACAAACGCTCTCAGTTGCACCTCCAGGATCCCGCATTGCAGGCCTGGTATGGCCCTAGGCCTAAATATTAACCCTTGGTGGGATTTTCCAAGCACTTAGACCCAGAGCTCATCTCTGGAATGCCTGTTTTGGGGCACGCTTAAGCTGGAAAACAGTACTCATCCCTTCCCGGAGAAATCCAACAAACTATTGAGAACCGCCAGGATCCTTGAGAGGAGAAATCTCCCATGGACCCTTGAGACAACACCTGCAATAAAGGCCATTCTGGAAATTAAATCCAGATACAATTACCTGTGCTACCACCTTTGAGTTACGTGATTTACAGTTCCAGACTTGCTGCCCTCCTGGTCTATGGATTGGGACTATGATCACCTTGCCACTAACCCTAACCTAAGTTTGTGTTTGCAGACTTCTCTCTCAAAATCATGGCGCACATGTCCTCCAGGATGGGGTCTCTGGAGTCACACCACAGGACAGTTCCTGCAATCCCCAAGGAAACTGCCCATCACAGTTGTCCAAAAACCCCATATAAGGAGAAACCTGCAAGGAACCTGAGCCAACCCTAGTATTGGATGCCACTCTGGACACAAATGCACAGTCTGAAACACCCTCATCACCTGCATCCAGTCAGACACCAGAGTCAATGATCCTGAGTCAGAAGATTGAATGACATTCCCCTAGGGCCTCATTCAAACCCTTTATTAGGTTTTCAGGCTTCTGTCCTCAGAGACCTGTTCTGGATTACCAATTTATGATACAACATATGGCCGCTGAGCCCCACAACAGAATATCTCCTGCCCCCAGAAGCAATCCAGGCTCTTGGGCCTGTGTCAAATCCTCAGGCTAGATGAATCCTGCATGGCCCATTAACCACCAGCACATTCTAAGATCTCCCTGGTAACAAACCAACATTTTGACCCATCTTCATGAGGTTCCATGTCCAATCCAGTCTTTATTTCTTCGCCTCAAAGCCACCAGATGCCATGTTCCTTCGCTGTCATGGTCAATGAAGGTGTGCTTTCCAGTCACCCATGTGGGAGATCTATGTTATCCGAACTTTCGACATGGGGAACCATGGAGGAAACAAATCAGACTGCCCCTGTCTGGTAGAAGGAAACCTTGCTGTTTGGAGCATCTCAAAAACACCAGATTGGGAAATCCTCCATAACCTCTTGACGCAACCCCTCCATTTTTGTGTCATCATAGACACAAACTCCAGCATGAGCAAATATCTGACATCCACCCTCACTCAAGTGCTGAATATTGGATTCAAACATTGCACACTGGAAACTTCTTTCGCTTGATACAGAATGTAACCATAGCTTAGGTTTACAATTCCATCCTCAGCCTCCTGGTCCACAAGCCCTGTTGATAGTGAATTCTAGAGCCACAAAACAGCATTCTGCCTTCCCCTTACAAACAAGAAGGGCCTGATGAGTCTGCCCAGAAACCATACATGAGGATCAATCTGCTCGGCACTCGAGGGAACCCCAATTTATAGGCTGCCCTGGGCACTAGTGCTGTGTCTGACAGAGCCTGAGCCAAGACCTAGTGTCAGCCACCCAGTGATCGGGGCCCATATCCACGATTTGATACTGGCCATGGCCCATGTCCATCATCTTTACCCATCCTTGGTATTCAGGCCTCTGTCCCCAGACCTTTGCTGGAATCCCCGCTAATGGGGGAACCTGAAGCAATATAGAGAACTCCTCTTTCCCCATGGCAGGATTCTGGCTTTTGGGATGGTTGTCCAACCCTCAAAGTGGGAGCCAGCTGCATGGCCAATGTGACCACGCCCACTCATGAGGGCCACCTGGGCATAAGCAAGTATTGTGACCCTCAGCCTGAGAATGATTTCAAACAAGACCTCTCAGTTGCACCTCCAGGATCCTGCATGCAGGCCTGGTAAGCCACTAGGCCCAAATCTTAACACTTGGTGGGATTTTCCAGGGGACCAAACCCAGAGTCCGTCTCTGGAATCCATATTTTGGGGCACCCCTAACATGAAAAACAGCACTCTTCCCTTCCCCGAAAAAGCCACCAACTATTGGGAGCCACCAGGATCCTTAGAGAGGAAAAATCTCCCATGGACCCATGAGGCCACAACTGCATTCTGAGGCCATCCTGCACACAATACAGAGAAAAAAGCCTGTGATTCTGCCTTTGAGTCACCCGATTAACAGTTCCTGAAGAGCTGCCATCCATGTCTATGCATTGGGCCTGTGATAACCTTGCCACTAACCCTAACCCAAGTTTGTGTTTTCAGACTTCCCTCCCAAAACCATGGCTCACATGCCCTCCAGTTTGTGATAACTGGAGCCACACCACGGGATTGTACCTGTCTTCCCAAAGGAAACTGTGATTGTCACTATTAAACAAACACTCTAGATTAGGAGAAACCTGCAAGTCCCCTAAGCCCAGCCCAATATTGGAGGCCACTCTGGACGCAAATGCACAGTCTGACACACCATATCATCTACATCCAGGCTGATATCCAAGTCAATGGTCCTCAGACAGAAGATTGAACCTGACATGCTCCTAGGATTCACTGGAACACTAGAATAGGTTTTCATGTATCTGTACTCAGAAGGCTGTTCTGCATATCAATGTATGATACAATATGGTCACTGAGCCACACAAAAGAACATCTGTCCTTAGAAGAAAGCTGTGCTCTGGACCTGTGTCAAACTCTCTGGGTAGATGAATCCTTCAAGGCCCCCTGGCAACCAGCACATTCTATGATCTCCCTGACAAAATACCAGCATTGTGACCCATCTTCATGAGACTCCATGACAACTCCAGCCCTTGGTACTTCGGCCCAGAGCCACCAGAATGAAACTGCCATGTTCCTCTGCTGCCATGGTCAATGTAGGTGTACTTTCCAGGCATCCAGCGGGAGTGCTCTGATACCAACTTTCCACATGGGGAACCCTGGAGGCAACAAACCAGACTCCCCTGTATGGTAAAAGGAATCTTTTCTGTATGGAGTATCTCAAGCCTGAGGGTGGGTAATCCTCCATGGCCTCTTGAGGCCACCCATCCATTTGTTGGTCATCATAGACACTAACTCCAGCGTGAGCAATCAACTGACATCTGCACTTACTCAAGTGCTGGATATTTGAATCAGCTGCTACACACTGGAATTGCCTTATGCTTGGCACTGAATTTAAAAGTAGCTTGGCGGGACGTTTGGGTGGCTCAGTTGGTTAAACAGCTGCCTTCGGCTCAGGTCATGATCCCAGCGTCCTGGGATCGAGTCCCACATCAGGCTCCTTGCTCCGCAGGGAGCCTGCTTCTCCGTCTGACTCTGCCTTCCACTCTGTCTGCCTGTGCTTGCTCTCGCTCGCTCTCTGACAAATAAATAAAATCTTGAAAAAAAAAAAGTAGCTTGGGTTTGCAATTCCATCCTCACCCTGGTGTTCAGTAAGCTCTCTTGATAGGGAATTCTGAAGCCACAACACAGCATTCTGCCTTCCCCATAGCAAGAAAAAACAGCCTGGAGAGACTGCCCAGAAACCCTACATGAGGATAAATCTACTCGACCCTCGAGTGAACCCCATTTATAGGTTTACCTGGCCACTAGCGCTGAGTCTGACAGAACCTCGTCTCTGACCTCGTGTCAGGACCCAGAGACTGGGCTCCAACTCCAGAATGTGAGACCAGCCATGTCCCAGGGCTGTCATCTCTACCCATTTTGATTCAGGCATCTGTCCCCAGACATTTGCTGAAATCCCTGCCAATGGGGGAACCAGAAGCACAATAGGGAAATCCTCCTTCCCCATGGCAGGAATGATGGCTCTTGGGATGGGTTTCCAGACCTCAGAGTGGTAGCCAGCTGAATGGCCAATGATAACCCGCCCACTCATGAGGGCCGCCCTGGACACAAGCAGGCATTGTGACCCCCAACATGAGCATGCTTTCAAACAAACACTCTCAGTTGCATTCCAGAATCCAAATTTGCAGGCCTGATATTCCCCTAAGCACAAATCCTAACACCTGGTGGGATTTTTCAGGGGACCAGAAACACAGCCTGTCTCTGGAATCCCTGTTTTGGGACAACCCTAAGATGTAAAATAGCACTCTCCCCTTCGCCAAGAAAGCCACCATAGTATAGGGAGCCGCTAGGATCCTTCAGAGGAAAAATCTCCCATGGATCCATGAGACCACACCTGCATTCCGAGGCCATCCTGGACACAAAAGCCAGATACACAAGCCTGTGCTACCACCTTCAAGGCAACTAATTTATAGTTCCAGACGAGCTGCCCTCCAGGTCTATGCATTGGGCCTGCGATCACCTCACCGCTAACCTTAACCCGAGTTTGTGCTTACAGACTTCTATCCCGAAACCATGGCTCATATTTCCTCCAGGATGGGGTCTCTGGAGCCACACCAAAGGACTGTGCCTGCCATCCCCAAGGAAAATGTGTCCGTCACATTTGCCTAAAACTTCGAGATAAGGAGAAACCTGCAAGGCCCCTGAGCCCACCCCAATACTGGAGGCCCCTCTGGACACAAATGTGCAGTCTGAAATACGCTGATCACCTGAATCCAGGCAGATACCCAAGTCAGTGTTTCTCAGTCAGAAGATTGAACCTGACATGCTCCTATGACCTCATTGTAACCCCTGATTAGGTTTTCAGGCATTTGTAATCAGAGACCTGTTCTGGAGTACCAACTTAAGATACAACATATGGTCCCTGATCCCCACAGCAGAACATCTCCTTTCTCTAGATGGAAGCCGTGCTCTTGGAACTGTGTCAAACCCTCAGGGTAGATGAATCCTACTTGGCCCGTAGCCACCAGCAGAATCTAAGATCTCACTGGTAACAAGCCAGCATTGTGAGCGATCTTCATGAGATTCCATGTCAACTACAGGCCTTGGTACTTCACCCCAGAGCCTTCAGAAAGAACCTGCCATGTTCCTCAGCTGCAATGTTCAGTGGAAGTGTGCTTTCCAGGCATCCATGTGGGAGTGCTCTGCTACCCAAACTTTCCACATGGGGGACTCTCGAGCAAACAAATCTGACTGCCCTGTCCTGTAGAAGGAAACCTGGCTGTTTGGAGCATCTCACAAGCTCAAGTGTGGGAAATCCTCTATGACCTCTTTTCAACTCCTCTCCATTTGTCGGTCATTATAGACACAAACTCCAGCTTGAGCAAACATCTGACGTCTGCGCTTACTCAGGTGCTGGATATTCGAATCAGCCGCTGCATACTGGAAATGCCATTCGCTTGTCACTGAATTTATTCATAGCTTGGGTTTACAATTCCATCCTCACCCTACTGGTCCACAAGCCCTCATGATAGGGAATTCTGCAGCCACAACACAGCATTCTGCCTTCCCAATAGAAAGAAGAAGGGCCTGGTGAGTCTGCCCAGAAACTCCACATTATGATCAATCTACTTGTCCCTTGAGGGAACCCTGAATGATAGACAGCCCTGGCCCCTAGTGTTGTGTCTGACAGAGCCTAAGCCCCGACCTCGTGTCAGCCACCTAGAAGGCGGGGCCCATATCCCGCATGTTAGACTGGCCACGGAACAGAGCCGTCATCTTTACCCATCCTTGGTATTCAGGCATGTGTCCCCAGACCTTTCCTGGAATCCCTACCAATGAGGGAACCTGAATCACAATAGAGAAATCCTCATTCCCCATGGCAGGATTCCTGTAAGTTCGGAAGGGTGTCCAACACTCAGAGTGTTAGCCTACTGAATGGCCATTGAGACCACCCCCATTCCTGAGGGCCACCCTATGCAAAAGCTTGCATAGTGACCCTCAGCCTGAGCATGCTTTCAAACAAACGCTCTCAGTTGTATCTCCAGGACTTGCATTGGAGGCCTGGTAAGCCCCTATGCCCAAATCATAACCCTTGGTGGGTATTTCCAGGTGCCCAGAGCCAGAGCACTTCTCTGCAATCCCTGTTATGGGACACCCTTAATATGGAAAACAGAACTCTTTCCTCTCTGAGAAAGCCAACACATTATAAGGAGCCGCCAGGATACTTGAGAGGAAATATCACCCATGGACACCTGAGACCACACCTGCATTCTTAGTCCATCGTGGATACACAATCCAGATAAAAAAGCCTGTGCTACCTCCTTTGAGGCATGCGATTTACATTTCACACGGAGCTTCCCTCCAGGAGTATGCATTGGGCCTACAATCACTTCGCCACTAAACCTAACCCGCATTTGTGTTTGCAGACTTCCCTCCCAAAACCATGGCTCTCATGCCTTCCAGCATGGGATCTCTGGAGCCACACCACAGGACTGTGCCCACCATTGCCAAGGAAACTGTGCCCATCAAATTGCCCTATCTTTCCAGATTAGGAGAAACCTGCAAGGCCCCTGAGCCCACCCCAATACTGGTTGCCACTCTGTACACAAATGCACAGTCTGGAACACCCTGATCACCTACATCTAGGCAGACTTTGAAGTCAATGATACTGAGTCAGAGGATTGAACCTGACATTCCGTTAGGATTTTATTGGAACCCTAGATTAAATTTTCAGGCATCTATCCTCAGAGGCCTGTTCTGCAATACCAAATTATGATACATTTGGTCCGTTAGCCCCACATCAGAACATCTCTGGTCCGAGAAGGAAACCGTGCCCTTTGACCAGTGTCAAACCCTCAGGGTAGATGAATCCTACATGGTCCCTTAGCCACCAGCACACTGTAAGGTCTCCATGGTAACAAACCTGCATTCTGACCCATCTTCATGAGACTTCATGTCAACTCCAGGCCTTGGTAATTCGCCCAAGAGCCACCAGAACGAATTGGCCATGTTTCTCAGCTGCAATTTTAATGGATGTGTGCTTTTCAGGCATCCACGTGGGAGTGCTCTGCTACCCAAACTTTCCACATGGGGGACCCTGGAGAAAATAAACCAGACTCCCCCTGTGTGGTAGAAGGAAACTTTGCTGTTTGAAGCATCTCACAAGCCCCAGCATGTGAAATCCTCCATGGCCTCTTGACGCCACCCCTCCATTCATCGGTCATCATAGACATAAACTCCAGCATGAGGAAATGTCTGACTTTCACCTTTACTCAGGTGCTGGATATCTGGAATCAGACACTGCACAATGGAACTGCCTTTTGCTTGGCACTGAATTGAACCTTAGCTTGAGTTTACAATTCCATCCTCATCCTACTGGTCGCCAAGCCCGCTTGATAGGGAATTCTGGGGCCACAACGCAGCTTTTTGCCTTCCCCTTAGAAAGAAGAAGCGCATGGTGATTCTGCCCAGAAACTCTGCATGAGGATCAATCTGCTCAGCCCTTGAGGGATCCCTGATTCATACTCAGCCCTGACCACTAGTTCTGTTTCTGACAGAGCCTGAGTGCTCAATTCATGTCAGCTACTCAGAGAGTCAGGCATGTGAGACTGGCCATGTCTCAGGTCCCTCATCTCTACCCATCCTTGGTATTCAGGCATCTGTCCCCAGACATTTGCTAGAATACCTGCTAATGGGGGAACCTGAGGCACAATAGAGAATTCTTCCTTTTCCATGGCAGGAATCCTGGTAGTTGGGATGGGTGTCCTACCTTAAAGTGGTAGCCAGCTGCATGGCCAAGGAGACAACTCCCACTCATAAGGGCTGCCCTAATCACATCAGGCATTGTGACACTCAGACTAGCATGCTTTCAAACAAACGCTCTCAGTTGTACCTCCAAGTCACACATTGTAGGCCTGGTACTCCCCTAGGCCCAAATCCTAATCCTGGTGGGATTTTCCAAGCACCCAGACTCACAGCCCTTCTCTGGAATCCCTTTTTGGGAAACATCTAAGATTGAAAACAGCACTCTTCCATTCAAACGAGAAAGCCACCATACTATTGGGAGCTTCCAGGATCCGTAGAGAGGAAAATACTCTCATGGAAACATTAGAACACACCTGCATTCCAAGGCTATCATGGACACACAATCCAGATACAAAAGCCAGTGCTAGTGCCTTCGAGGTACGTGATTTACAGTTCCTGACGATCTGCCCTCCAGGTCTATGCATTGGGCCTACGATCACCTCGCAACTCAACCTAATCCGAGTTTGTGATTGCAGACTTCTCTCCCAAAACCATGGCTTACATGCCCTCCACGATGGAGTCTCTGGAGCCACACCACAGGACTGTGCCTGCCACCCCCAAGGAAACCGTGCCCACAAATTTGCCTAAACCTTCAAGATTAGGAGAAACCTGCAAGGCCCCAGAGCCCACCCCAATATTGGAGGCTACTCTGTACACAAAGGCACAGTCAGAAACACCCTGATTGCCTACATATAGGCAGACACCGAAGTCAATGGTCCTGAGTCTGATGATTGAACCTGAAATTCCCCTTGGACTTCATTGGAACCCTAGATGAAGTTTTTAGGCATCTGTCCTCAGAGGCCTGTTCTGGAATTCCAACTTATGATACAACATTTGGTCTGTGAGCCCCACAACAGAACATCTCCGATACCCAGAAAGAAACCGTGTTCTTCGACCGGTGTCAAACCATCAGGATAGACTAATCATACATGGCCCCTTAGCCACCAGCACATAGTAAGATTTCCGTGGAAACAAAACTGCATTGTGACCCAACTTCATTAGAAACCAGGCCTTGGTACTTTGCCCTAGAGCAACCAGAAAGAACCTGCCATGTTCCTTAGGTGCAATGGTCAATGTAGGTGTGCTTTCCCTTATCCACGTGCGAGTACTATGCTACCCAAACTTTGCACATGGGGGAACCTGGTGTAAACAAACCAGACCTCCCCTGTCCAGTAGAAGGAAACCTTATGTTTGGATCAACTCACAGGCCTCAGCGTGTAAACTGCTCCATGGCCTCTTGATGCCACCACTCCATTGGTCGGTCATCATAGACACAAACTCCAGTCTAAGCAAACATCTGACATGCACCCTTATCCCGGTGCTGGATGTCTTGAATAAACCACTGCACATTGGAACTGCCTTCCACTTGGCACTGAATTGAACCATAGCTTGTGTTTACAATTCCATCCTCACCTGACTGGTCCCTAAGCCCTCTTGATAGGGAAATCTGGGGCCACAACGCAGCATTCTGCCTTCCCCATCGAATGAAGAAATGCCTGGTGAGTCTGCCCTGAAAACCCACATGAGGATCAATCAGGTCGGCCCTCGAGTCAACACCGATTTATAGGCTGCCATGGCCACTAGTGCCGTGTCTGACAGAGCCTGAGCTCGACTGAGTTTCAGCCACTAGAGAGCAGGCCCCATATCTAGCATTTGGGACTGCCATGGCCCAAGTATGTCATCTCTACCCATCCTTGATATTCAGGCACCTGTCCCCAGACCTTGGCAGGGATCCCTGCCAATTAGGGAACTTGAAGCACAATAGAGAACTCTTCTTTCCCCATGGCAATAAACCTGGCTTTTGGGATGGGTGTTCTACCCTCAAAGGGGGAGCCAGTTACAACATCAATGACACCACACACACTCCTGAGGACTACCCTTGGCACACACAGGCATTGTGACCCTCACCCTGAGCATGCTTTCAAAAAATCCCTCTCAGATTCACCACAATGATCCCTCATTTCAGGCCTGGTATGCCTGTAGGTTCAAATCATAAAACTTGGTGGGATTTTCGAGGTGCCCAGACCCAGAGACCATCTCTGGAATTTTTGTTTTGGTGCACCCTTCAGATGGAAAACAGCACTCATCCCTTCCTCAAAAATGTCAAAAAATTATGAGGAGCCACCAGGATCCATAGAGAGGCAATGTCTCCCATGGACCCATGAGAACACACCTGCATTCCGAGGCCATCCTGGACACACAATCCGGAGAGAAAAGCCTGTGCTACTGCCTTCCATTCACCCTAATTACAGTTCCAGATGAGCTGCTCTCAAGGTATATGCATTGGGCCTGTGATCACCTCGCCACTCACCCTAATTCGAATTTGTGTTTGCAGACTTATCTACCAAAACCATGGCACACATGCCCTCCAGGATGGGGTCTCTGGATCCACACTGCAGGACTGTCCCTGCCATCCACAAGGAAACTGTTTCCATCACAGTTGCCCAAACTGTCTAGATTAGGAGAAACCTACAAGGCCTCTGGGCCTACCCCAATTTCGGCGGCCGCTCTGAACACAAATGCACAGTCTGAAATACCCTGATCCCCTACATCCAGGAACACAGCCAAGTCAATGGTCCTGAGTCAGAATAATGAACCTAACATGCCCCTAGGACGTCATTGGAACCATTGATTCGGTTTTCAGACATGTGTCCTCAGAGGCCTGTTCTAGAATGCGAACTTATGATACAACATGTGGTGCCTGGGCCACACAACAGAACATCTCCTGTCCCCAGAAGGAAACCGTGCCCTACAATCTGTGCAAAATCCCAGAGTAGTAGATTCCTGCACAACTACTAAGCCACCAGCACATTCTAAGATCTACCTGGTAACAAACCAGCTGTGTGGCCCATCTGCAAGAGATTCCATGTCAAATCAAGGACTTGGTACTTTGCTACAGAGACACCAGAATAAAGCTGCCATGTTCTTCAGTTGCAATGGTCAATGAAGTTGAACATTCCAGGCATCCATGCGGTAGAGCTCTGCTACCCAAACTTTCCACATGGGGGACCCTGGAGCAAATAAACCACACTCCACCTGTCCAGTAGAACAAAACCTTGCTATTTGGAGCAGCTCATGAGTCTCAACGTAAAAATCCCTCCATGGCTTCTTGACGCCACCCCTCCATTTGTCAGTCATCATAGACACAAACTCCAGTGTGAGCAAATATCCGACGTCCTCCCTTACTAAGGTGCTGGATATCTCGAAAAAGCTGCTGGACACAGGAACTGCCTTCCGCTTGGCAGTGAATTGAACTGTAGCTTGTGTTTACAATTCCTTCCTCACCCGACTGGTCCCCAAGCCTTCTTGATAGCGAATTATGGAGACACAACACAGCATTCTGCCTTCCCGATAGAAACAAGTGCCTGGTGAGTCTGGCCAGAAACCCCACATGAGGATCAATCTGCTCGGCCCTATATCGGAGGGACCCTGATTTATAGGTTGCCCTGGCCACTAGTGCTGTGTCTGACAGAGCCTGAGCCCAGACCTAGTGTCAGTCACCAGAGTTTGAGCCCCACATCTAGCATTTGGGATTGCCATGGCTCAAGTATTTCATCTCTACCCATCCTTGGTATTCAGGCACCTGTCCCCAGACCTTTGCTGGAATCCCTGACAATGGGGCATCCTGAAGCACAATAGAGAACTCCTCCTTCTTCATATCAGGAAACTTGGCTGTTAGGATGGGTGTTCAACCCTGAAAGGGGGAGTCATTTACAAGTCCAGTGAGACCACACAAACTCCTCAGGGATGCCCTGGAGGCAAACAGGCCTTGTGACCCTCAGCCTGAGCATGCTTTCAAACAATCCTTCTCTGTTGCACCACCATGAACCCGCATTGCAGGCCTAATATGCCCCTAAGCCCAAATCCTAGCACATGTTGTGATGTCCCAGATGCCATGAACCAGAGCCCGTCTCTGGAATCCCTGTTTTGTGGCACCCATAAGGTGGAAAACATCACTCTCCCCTTCCCCGAAAAAGCCACCAAACTATGGAGAGCCACCAGGATCCATAGAGAGGAAAAGACTCCCATGGACCCATGAGACCACACCTGCATTCCAAGGCCATGCTGGACACACAATCCAGAGAGAAAAGCCTGTGCTACTGCCTTCCAGTCTCCCTAATTATAGTTCATGAGGAGCTTCCCTCCAGGTCTACGCATTGGGCCTGTGATCACCTCGCCACTCACCCTAATTTTTATTTGTGTTTGCAGACTTCTCTCCCAAAACCATGGCTCACATGCCCACCAGAATGTGATCTCTGGAGCCACACCACAGAACTCTGGCTGCCAACCCCAAGGACACTGTGCATATCAGATTTGCCCAAACCTTCCAGATTAGGAGAAACCTGTGTGGCCCCTGAGCCCACACCAATATTGCCGGCCACTCGGGATGGAAATGCGCAGTCTGAAACACCCTTATCACCTACATCCAGGGAAATAGCCAAGTCAATGATCGTGAGATAGACGATTGAACCTAAAATGCCAGTAGGCTCTCAATGGAACCCCATTAGGTTTTCAGGCATCTGTCCTCAGGGGCCTGTTCTGAAATACCAATCTATGACACATCATGTGGTCTCTGAGCCACACGACAGAACATCCCCTGTCCCCAGAAGAATACCATGCTCTTCGACCTGTGCCAAACCCTCAGGGTAGGAGAATCCTGCATGGCACCTTAGCAACCAGCACATTCTAAGTTCTCCCTGGTAACAAACAAGCATTGTGACCCATCTGCAAGAGATCCCATGTCAACTCAAGGCCTTGGCACTTTGTCCCAGAGCCACCAGAACGAATCTGCCATGTTCCTCAGCTGCAATTGTCAATGGAGGTGTGCTTTCCTGGCATCCATGCCGGAGAGCTCTTCTTCACAAACTTTCCACATGGGGAAACCTAGAGTAAACAAACCAGACTTCACCTACACTGTACAAAGAAATGTTACTTTTTGCAGCAGTTCACAGACCTCAGCATGTGAACTCCTCCATGGCCTCTTTATACCACCCCTCCACTTGTCGGTCATCATAGACAAAAACTCTAGTGTGAGCAAGCATCTGACATCCACCCTTATTCCAGTGCTGGATGTCTCGAGTAAACTGCTACAAATTGGAACTGCCTTCTGCTTGGCACTGAATTGAACCATAGCTTTTGTTTACAATTCCACCCAAAACTGACTGGTTCCCAAGCTCTCGTGATTGGGAAACCTGGAGCCACAACACAGCATTCTGCCTTCCCTATTGAATGAACAAATGCCTGGGAATCTTCCCAAGAAACTCCACATGAGGATCAATCTGCTCCGCCCTCGAATCTACTCTGATATAAAGGCTGCCATGGCCACTAGCGCTGTGTCTGACAGAGCCTGAGCCCCGACCGAGTTTTAGGCCTCATATCTAGCATTTGGGATTGCTATGGCCCAAGTACGTCATCTCCACCCATCCTTGGTATTCAGGCACCTATCTCGAGACCTTGCTGGAAACCCTGCCAATGGGGCAACCTGAAGCACAGAGGAACATGACAGAAGAGAACTCATCCTTCCTCATGGCAGGACATTTGGCTGTTGGGTTGGGTGTCCAACTCTCTAAGAGGGAGCCAGATATATGACCAATGAGACCACTCCCACTCCTGAGGGCCGCCATGGGAGCAAACAGGCATTGTGAGACTCAGCCTGAGCAAGCTTTCAAACAATCCCTCTCAGTTGCACCATCATGATCCCGCATTGCAGGCCTCATACACCCCTAGGTGCAAATCCTAACCCTTGGTGGGAAGTCCCAGATGCCCAGAAAAAGAGCCTGTATCTGGAATCCCTGTTTTGGGGCACCCATAAGATGGAAAACAACACTCTTCCCTTCCCCAAAAAAGCCACCAAACTATGAGCTGCACAGATCCATAGAGAGGAAAAGTTTCCCATGGACCCATGAGACTATACCTGCATTCCAAGGCCATCCTGGACACACAATATAGAGAGAAAAGCCTGTGCTACTGCCTTCCAGTCACCCTAATTACTCCTGACAAGCTGCACTCCCGGTCTACTCATTGGGCCTGTGATCACCTTTCCACTAACCATAACCCACATTTGTGTTTGCAGACTTCTCTCCCAAAACCATGGCTCATATGCCCTCCAGGACAGGGTCTCTGGATCCACAACACATGACTGGGCCTGCCATCCCCAAGGAAACTGTGCCCGTCAAACCTGCCCAAACCTTCCAGTTTAGGAGAAACACGCAAGAGCCCTGAGCCCGACCCAATATTGTCGGCAGCACTGGACACAAATGCCAGTCTGAAACGCCCTAATCACCTACATCCAAGCAGACAGCCATTTCAATGTTCCTGGGTCAGAAGATTGTACCTGACATGCTCCTAGGACGTCATTGGAACACTAGATTAGGTTTTCAGGCATCTGTCCTCAGGGTCCTGTTCTGAAATACCAACTTAGGATACAACATGTGGTCCCTGAGCCACACAATAGAATATCTCCTGTCCCCAGTAGGAAACCATGCCCTTCGACCTGTGCCAAACCCTCAAGATTGGAGAATCCTGCACAGCACCTTAGGCACCAGCACAAACTCTAGTTTGTGCGTTGACCCATACCAGAAGCTTTCCATCTGCTGGACAGTCGAGTCCTGTTGAATGGCTCCAGGATGTCCCATACGGAAAGACTGGAGAGCAGGATTCGAAGAATGGATGCCTGTACAGCATACCTCACATTCCCATTGGCTCTTTGTGACAAGACATGTTTGAACTACTGGCTCTGGGGCGAGCTAACTAGGGGGCTGAATTGAAATGGACTCTCCTGCGGATGGGTCATAATGTGGGTTTGTGTGCATGGAGACCTTGGAATATTTTGGCAGCTCAGGGGCCATGAAGTATTCGCCTAACCGAAGGGTGTAATATTGCTCCAATTAAAAAGAGATCCCTATGTGGAGATGAGACAGGTTCTCTTTGGTGCCTCAGAAAAGCCCCAGATACTGGTCTTCAAACCAGTTCTCTGAGTAGAGACACCTGGAAACCAAAGCTAGGGTTCAGATTAGAGCCTAGATGCCTGTCCATTTCAATCTTCTGTCTCTGGGGACACTGTCTGAGTATCTAAGTGGAGATAGTTGCTCAGCTGGTGTCAGAGTGCCCCTCTTAGTCCATGGCCGAGGCATGGCCTTGGAGACCTTATTGGATTCTCCTAATCTCTAGGGTTGTGGCCAATGGATTGGGTACAGTTTTCTTGGAGAGGACTGGCACAGTCCTTCAGTGTGTCTCCATAGGCCCTAGCCTGGAGGGTGTGTGGGTCCGGGCTGTGGGTACAGAAGTCTGAAAACACAAACTCGGCTTGGGTGTGGAGCCGAGAGCATGGCAGGGTGGACCCACAGACCGTGAGAGGAGATCCTCAGCTTATGAAAGAAGGGCAAATGGGAGGCAGTCACGCAAGCTTTTGTCTTTGGATGTTTTGTCTCCCATAGCCGTGGAATGTAGGGGTGACCTCAGGGGCTATGGAAGAGTCTCCCTCTCTGAGGAGTTGGTCCAGCTCTTAAGATTTTGGGGACATTTTGTGGGAAGGGTGGAGTCCTGCTGTCTGGCTCAGGTGTTCTTCCAGGAGAGGGACTCCAGATCACAGTCCTGGGTTCGAGCAAATGGAATACTCGAGCTCTTGTGAAGATTGGGATCATAGGGGCTTGACAAGCCCCATATGCGGGCTCTTGGTCGAGGCCCTGAGAGACCTTACTTCGACATGGGGCCCATGCTGATGGTCCCAATGCGAGTTTGTACCCAAGGAGGCACTCAAGTTTAGGCTTGGCCTCAGGGGCCATGAAGGTTTCTCCTACACTGAAGGTATGACTCCAAGCCAACAGCAAGTTTTCCAGCCATGGGGAAGGAGAAGATCTGATTTGTGCTTCAGTTACCCACGTTTGCCAGGATTTGATATAATATCTAGGGTCAGATGTCTGAAAACCCAGGTTGGGAAGAGATGACGGCATAAGGCCATGGCCTGTCTGATGTGCTTAGTGTGCAGCCAGCTGTTTCCTTGTCTGTCGGGACGTCAGGCTGTGTCAGACAGAGCATTACTGACCAGGGTAGCCTTTCCAGTTAGGGTGCGGTCGAGGCCAGAGCAGGTTGGTTCTCATTTGTGGTTTCTGGAGAGCCCCATAGGGCAACGTTTTTCTTCTGGTGGGCAGGCAGAAAACTGTGTTGTGGTTCTGGAATTCCCAGTCTGGAGGGCTTGTTTGCCAGGAGTGTGAAGAGGGAAGTCTGAAAACACAAGCTAGCGTTAGGTTTGGGGCCGAGGGCATGGCAGGCCCACTCTGCAGAGACTGAATCGAGATCTCCTGCATCTGAGGTCAGGGCGAGTATCAGACGTTGCCTCAGGTTGGAGTTTGTGTCCATTATGGCCCCTTCCTGAAGGGGGTGGGGGCGTCATGAGGCCAGGGAGGTTTCCCAACGCTGGGAGTTATGAGCTGCCCCAAACATCAAGGTTTCCTCTGTAGGACAGTCGAGTACTATGAGATGGTTCTAGGATGACCCCTACAGAAAGACTCGAGAGAAGGGGTCTAAGCATGAATGTCTGCAAATGCCACCTCACATTCCCACTGGCTGCTTGGGGCAAGGCAGGCTCAATCTGCAGGCTCTTGGGCGGGTTTCTCAGAGGGCTGAGTTGAAATGGACTCTCCTGAGGATGAGTCATACTGTGGGTTGGTGGCCATGGAGACCTTGGAATGTGGCGGTGGCTCAGGGACTCTGCAGGTTTCTCCAAACAGAAGGGTTTGACACAGCTCCAACAATGAAGCTTCCCATGTGGAGACGATAGTTGTTCTGTTTGGTGTCTCAGGAAAGCCCCAGATGCTGGTCTTCAAACCCAGGCCTCTGAGGAGTGATACCTGGAAACCAAAGCAAGAGTTCAGATTAGGGCCCAGGGGCCTGTCTGGTTCAATCCCCTGTCTCTGCCGACATCTGTCTGTGTTTCTGCATGGAGGTAGTTGCTCAGCTTGTGTCAGGATGCCTTTGTCCAGAGTGGCTTATAGTAGTGGGATGTCCTCGGGGGCCTTGAGGTTTCTCCTATTCTGTGGGGTTATGGGCAATGGAATGGGCATAGTCTCCTTGGAGAGAGCAGGACAGTCCTGTGGTGTGGCTCCAGAGGCCCCAGGCTGGCGGCTGTGTGGGCCAGGGCTGTGGGGACAGACATCCAAAAACACAAACTCGGCTGAGGTTTGGGGCTGAGGTTATGGCAGGAGTGATCTACAGTCCGTGAGGGGAGCTCATTGTGATTAGAAAGTAAGGCGAGTGAGAGGCGGTCGTTCAGGCTTATGTCTCTGGATGTTGTATTCATGATGGTCATTTAATGTAAGCATGGTCTCATGGGCCATGGAAGTCTCCCTCTCTGGTGATTTGTCCGGCTCCCAAGAGATTGGGGTCATTTTGTGGGAAGGGAGGAGTCCTGTTTTCTGCCTCATGTGTCCCCACAATAGAGGGATTCTAGAGCAGAGCACTGAGTACATACAACTGGAATACCCACCCTCTGGTTAGGCCTGGGGTCCTATGGGCATGGCAAGCCCATATGCAGATTCTTGGTCCAGCCACTGAGAGACGTTACTTGAATAGTGGACTCATGCTGAGGGTCACAATGTGTGTTTGTGCCCAAGGTGGTCCTCAATATTGGGCGGGACCTCATTGAGCTTGCAGGTTTCTCCTACAGTGAACCTTGGACATGCCAACCTCAGGGTTTCTTGCCATGGGGAAGGAGGAGTTTTGATTTCTGCATCACGTTCACCTCTGGGCACTAATTGGAGATAAGGTCTAGGTTCTGAAGCCTGAAAACCGAGGTTTGGAAGAGATGAGGACGTAAGGCCATGGCGGGTCCGATGTCTTCAGTTTGGGGCCAGCTTTCTAGGTGTCGTTCAGGAGGTCTGCACTCAGGCTGTGCCAGACAGGGCATTCGTGCCCAGATACGCTGTATAATTGGGGTACAGTTGAGTGACATGCAGAAGATAATTATTTGGGGTTTCTCCGTAGCCCCATAAGGCAAAGTCTTTCTTCTGGAGGGCAGGCAGAGTGCTGCATTCTGGCTCCGGAACTGCCAAACTGGAGGCCTTGCGGCCAGGAATGCAAGGATGTAAGTCTGAGAACTGAAGCTTTGCTTTGGTTTCAGGGCGAGGAAATGGCAGGCACACTCTGCAGAGCTGAATTTAGATTTCATGCATCTGAGGTCAGGGCGAGGTTCATATATTGGCTCAGGTTGGAGTTTCTGTCCATGATGGCCCCTTCATGAAGGGGGGTCATCACACCGCCATTGGTGTTTTCCCATGATGGTAGTAGTGAGATGCTCCAAACCACAAGGATTTTCTGCGGGTCAGTTGAAACTTGTTGGATGGCTCCAGGACATCCCATATGGAACAATTGCAGAGCAGGGTTCTAAGGATGGATGCCTGGGCATCCGGCCTTGCATTCCAATTGTCTCCTAGCGAAATGGCACGTTTGATTGCTGCCTATGATGTAGCAGCCGAGGGGGCTGAGTTGAAATGCATTCTCCTGAGGATCGGTCATAATGTGGGATTGTGTCCATGGAGACCTTGGAATGGGGCAATGGCACCAGGGCTCTGAAGTATGCTCCTAACCAGAGGTTTTGACACAGCTCCAAGAAGCATTTTTCCCATGGGGAAACAAGATTTGTTCTCATTGGTGCTTCAGTAACCCCCAATATGCTGGTATTGGAAACCAGAACTCTGAGGAGAGATGCCTGGAAACCAAGGCAATGGATCTGATTAGGGCCTGGGGCCTGTCTGGTTTAATCTTCTTCTCTCGGTTCATCTGTCTATGGGATTGAGTGGAGGTAGTTCCTCAGCTGGTGTCAGATTGCCCCTATTTGTCCTGGGCAGTCTACACTATTGGGATGGCCACTTTGACTTTGGAGGTTTCTCCTAATTTGCAAGTTTGTGGCCAATGAAATGGGCAGAATTCCTTTGGGGAGGGAAGGCACAATCCTGAGGTGTGGCTCTAGGGGCTCAAGCATGGAGGGTGTGTGGGTCAGAGCTGTGGGGACAGAAGTCTGAAAACAGAAACTCGTCTTAGGTTTGGGGACATAGGTATGGGAGGCCCGATTTACAGACCTTGAGCAGAACTCTTCAGGATATGAACAAAGAGTGAGTGTGAGGCACTTGCTCAGGCTTTTGACTCTGGATTTTGTGTCACTGATGGCCGTGGAATGTAGGGGCGTCCTCATGGACCATGGGTGAGAGTTCCTCTATGGGGATTTGGATGATCCCAATATTTTGGGGTCATTCCGTGGGATGGGAGGAGTCCATTCTGTTTTTTTGTTTTGTTTTGTTTTGTTTTTTTACCTCAGGTGTGCCACTAAAGAGGGATTCCAGAGCAGAACCCTGGGAAGGGGCGACTGGACAACCCGAACTCTGTATAAGATAGGGGGCCTAAGGGCATGGCAATCCCCATATGGGGTACCTTGGTCCAGCCACTGAGAGGTCTTACTTAAGTACAGTGCTCACACTGAGGGTCACAATGCATGTTTGTGCCCAATGTAGGCATCAAGCATGGGCGGGGACTCATGGGCCATGCTTGATTCTCCTACACTGAACTTTGGACAACATACGAACCACAAGGTTTCTTTCCATGGGGAAGGAGGAATTCTGATTTCTGCATCATGTTCACCCCTGGGCAGTGACTGGAGATAAGATCTAAGTTCTGAATCCAGAAAATCTAGGTTGGGATGAGATGATAACCTAAGGTCATGGAGGGTCCGATGTGCTCAGTGTGCGGTCAGCTTTCTGGGTGTTGTCAGGAGGTATGGATTCAGGCTGTGTCAGACAGTGCATTAGTGCCCAGGTTAGACTGTATAATTTGGGTACAGTTGAGTTCCATGTAGGTTCATCCTCATTTATTGTGTCAGGGAAGCTCACTGGGGCAACATTTTTCTTCTGGTGGGCAGGCAGAGTGCAGCATTGTGGGTCCAGAATTGCCAAACTTGAGGGCGTCAGGACCAGGAGTGTGAGGACGTAAGTCTGAGATCATAAGCTAAACTTAAGTTTCAGGGCGAGGGCACGGCAGGCACCCTCTGCAGATCCGAATCAAAATCTCATTCATCTGAAGTCAGGACGAGGATCAGACTTAGGCGCAGGTTGGAGTTTCTGTCCATGATGGCCCCTTCATCAAAGGGGTGGAATCTCGAGGCCATGGAGGTTTTCCCACGTTGGGAGTTGTGGGATGCTCCAAACTGCAAGGATTCCTTCTGCGGGAAAATTGAGAACTGTTGGATGGCTCCAGGACATCCCATATGGAATGACTCCAGAGCCGGGTTCTAAGGATGGATGCCTGAGCAGACTGCCTCTTACACCAATTGTCTCCCTGCCACAAGACAGGTACGATCTGATGGCTATGCAGGAGCAATCGTGGGAGCTGAGTTGAAATGGACTCTCCTGAAGATGGGTCTTAATGTGTGTTTGTGTCCATGAGGACGTTGGAATGGGGTTCTAAAGGATTCTAAAGGATTCTAACCGGAGATTTTGAAACAACTCGAAAGAGCAAGTTTTCCATGTGGAGACAAGATTTGTTCTAATTGGTGCCTCAGGAAACCCACATATGCTGGTATTAGAACCAGGCCTCTGAGGAGAGATACATAGAAACCACAGCAATGCATCCAATTAGGTCCTAGGAGCCTCTCTGGTTCAATCTTCTTCTCTGTCGACATCTGTCTATTTTATGAAATTGAGGTAGTTGCTCAGCTGGTGTCAGACCGCTCCTGTTTGTCCGGGCGGCCTACACTATAGGGATGGCCTCGGGGACTTTGGAGGTTTCTCCTAAATTGTATGATTATGGACAATGGCATGGGCAGAATTCCTGTGGAGTGGGCAGGCACAGACCTGATGTGTGGCTCCAAGGGCCCAGCCTTGAGGGTGTGTGGGCAAGGACTGTGGGGACAGATGTCTGAAAACACAAACTCAGCTTAGGTTTTGGGACGTAGGTATGGCAGGTCCGATTTACAGACTATGAGGAGAACTTTTTGGGATATGAATAAAGGGTGAAAGTGTGACACTTGTCAGGCTTTTGCCCCTGGATTTTGTGTCAATGATGGCTGTGGAATGTCGAGGAGTCCTCATGGGCCATGGAAGAGTCTTTCTCTCTGTGGATTTGGCCAGATCCCAATTGTTTTGGGTTAATCTGTGGGATTCAGTTTTGTTAACTAAGGTGTCCCACCAAAAGAGGGATTCCAGGGCAGAGCCCTGGACAACAAGAAATCTAACTAAAAATACGGGCCTAGGGGCATGGCAAGCCCAATATGCCTTCTAATGGTCCAGCCACTGAGAGGCCTTCATTGAGGACAGAACTCATGCTGAGGGTCACAATGCGTGTTTATGCCCTCGTGGTACTCAAGCATGGGTGGGGACTCATGGTGCATGCTTGTTTCTCCTACACTGAATGATAGTCAACATGTCAACCACATGAGTTCTTGCCATGGGGAAGTATTAATTCTGATTTCTGCATATCATTCACCCCTGGGCAGTGATTGGAGATAAGGTCTAGGTTGTGAAGTCTGAAAACCGAGGTTGGGAAGAGATGACGACCTAAGACCATGTTGGGTCCGATATGCTCAGCGTGGAGCCAGCTGTCTGGGTGTTGGTCGGGAGGTCCAAGCTTGGGCTGTGTCAGACAGGGCCTTAGTGCCCAGGGTAGATTGTATAATTGGGGTACAACTGAGTGCCGTGCAGGTTGATCTTTATTTGGCATTTCTGGGTAGCCCCAAGGGCAATGTTTTTCTTCTGGAGAACAGGCAGAGTGCTGCATTGTGGCTCCGGAATTTCCAAAGTGGATGCCTTGTGGACGGGGAGTGTGAGGACGGAAGTCTGAGAACACATGTTAGGCGTAGGTTCTGGGCGAGGGCACGGCAGGCACCCTCTGCAGATCTGAATCGGGATATCATGAATCTGAAGTCAGGGCGAGGTTCAAACCTAGGCTTAGGTTTGAATTTCTGTCCATTCTGGCCACTTTATGAAGGGGACAGCATCTCCAGTCCATGGAGGTTTACCCACAATGGAAGTTGTGAGATGCTCCAAACAACAAAGATTCCTTCTGATCAACAATTGAGACCTTTTGTATCACTCCAGTACATACCATACAGAATGACACCAGAGCAGGGATCTAAGGATGGATGCATGGGAAGCCCACCTCACATTGCAGTTGTCTCCTAGCAAATAGACAGATTTGATATGCTGGCTCTGTCAGAGCAACCAAGGGGGCTGAGTTGAAATGGACTCTCCTGAGGATGGATGCTAATGTGGGTTTGTGTCCATGGAGACCTTGGAATGGGGCGTTGGTGCATGGGCCCTGAAGAATTCTCCTAACCGGAGGTTTTGAGACATCTCCAAAGGACAAGTTTCCCATGTGGAGACGAGATTTGTTCTGATTGGTGCCTCAGGAAAACCCCATATACTGTTATTGGAATATAGGCCTCTGAAGAGAGATAACTGGAAACCAAAGCAATGGCTCCGTTTAGAGCCTAGGGGCCTGTCCGGTTGAATCTTCTTCTCTGTGTACATCCATCTAAGGTATTAGTGGAGTTAGATGCTCAGCTGGTGTCAGATGGCCCTTGTTTGTCCCAGGCGGCCTACACTATTGTGAAGGCCTTGGGGACTTTGGAGGTTTCTCCTAATTTTATGATTATGGACAATGGAATGGGCAGAATTCCCGTGGAGAGGGAAGGCACAGTTTTGATGTGGCTCCAGGGGCCCCAGCCTGCAGGGTGTGTGCACCAGGACTGTGGAGACAGAAGTCTAAAACACAAACTCAGTTTAGGTTTAGGGACGTAGGTATGGCAGGCCCGATCTACAGACCGTGAGGAGAATTCTTCCAGATATGAAGAAAGAGAGATTGTGAGGCACTTGTTCAGGCTTTTGTTTCTGGATTTTGTGTCAACGATGGGCGTGGAATGTCCAGGAGGCCTCATGGGCCATGGACGAGTCTTCCGCTCTGTGGATTTGGCCCGATTCCAATTGTTTTGGGTCAAACTGTGGGATGGGAGGAGTCCTTTCAGTTTTGTTACCTCAGGTGTCCCACCAAAAGAGGGATTCCAAAGCCGAGCCCTGGGGAGGGGAGACTGGACAACCAGAAATCTGGTTAAAAATTGGGGCCTAGGGGCATGACAAGCCCAATATGCTGTCTTTTGGTCCAGCCACTGAGAGGCCTTACTTGAGAACTGGGCTCACGTTGAGGGTCAGAATGCATGTTTGTGAACGACTTGGTCCTCAAGCATCTGTAGGGCCTCATGGGCCACACTGGTTTCAACTACATTTTACGTTGGACAACAGGCCAACCACAAGGTTTCTTGCCATGGGGAAGGAGTTCTGATTCCTGCATCATGTTCAACCCTGGGTGGTGACTGGAGATAAGGTTTAGGTTCTGAAGCCTGAAAACCGAGGTTGGAAAGAGATGATAACCTAAGGCCATGGCGGGTCTGATGTGCTCAGTGTGTGGCTAGCTGGGTGGGTGCGAGCCAGGAGGTTCAGTCTCAGGCTGTGCCAGAAAGGGCAGTAGTGCCCAGGGCAGCCTGTATAATTGGGGTCCAGTCAAATGGCATGCAGGTTGATCCTCATTTGGGGAATCTGGGTAGCCCCAGAGGGCAAAGTTTTTCTTCCGGAAAGCAGGCAGAGTGCTGCCTTGTAGTTCTGGAATTGCCAAACTGGAGGGCTTGTGGGCCAGGAATGTGAGAATGGAAGTTGAGAACACAAATTAGACTTACGTTTCTGGGGAAGGGCACGGCAGACACACTCTGCAGAGATGAATCAAGATGTCCTGCATCTGAAGTTAGGGCGAGGATCAGACGATCGCTCAGGTTGGAGCTTCTGTCCCTGATGGCCCCTTCATGAAGCACAGGGGGCGAGATCACGAGGCCATGGA
Source organism: Mustela nivalis (assembly GCF_964662115.1). Taxonomy (NCBI): domain Eukaryota; kingdom Metazoa; phylum Chordata; class Mammalia; order Carnivora; family Mustelidae; genus Mustela; species Mustela nivalis. Next base: position 369,481 of record NW_028136453.1, on the reverse strand, counting down.
GGTTTTCCCACGATGGGAGTTGTGAGATGCTCCAAACAGTAAAGATTCTTCTGCGGGACTATTGAGACCTGTTGGTTGGCTCCAGGACTTCCCATACAGCATCATTCTGAGAATGGTTCTAAGTATGGATGGCTGGGAAGCCTGCCTCTCATTCCAATCATCTCCTAGCGACAAGACGGGTTAGATCTGCTGGATCAGGGGGAGCAACTGAGGGGGCTGAGTTGAAATGGACTCTCCTGTGGATGGGTCCTAATGTGGGTGTGTCTCCATGGAGACCTTGGAATGAGGCGCTGGCACCGGGAACCTGAAATGTCCTTCTAACCAGAGGCTTTGAGAGAGCTCCAACATGCAAGTTTCCCATGTGTAAACGAGATTTGTTCTGATGGGTGCCTCAGGAAAAGCCCTCAGCTGGTATTGGAAACCAGGCTTTTGAAGAGACATGCCTGTAAACCAAAGCTATGGATCCCATTATGGCCTGGGGTCCTGTCTGGTCAATCTTCTTCTCTGGGGACATCCATCTATGGTATCAGTGGAGGTAGATGCTCAGCTGGTGTCAGACGGCCCTTTTTTGTCCCGGACAACCTACACCATTGGTATGGCCTCAGGGAATTTGGAGGTTTCTCCTAATTTGTATAGTTTTGGATAATGGAATGGGCAGAATTCCCATGGATTGGTAAGGCACAGTCCTAATGTGTGGTTCCAGGGGCCCAGTCTGGAGGGTGTGTGGCCCAGGACTTTGAGGACAGAACTCAAAAAACACAAACTCAGCTTAGGTTTGGGGACGTAGGTATGGCACGGCCGAACTACAAATCATGAGAAGAACTCTTCAGGATATGAAGAAAGAGCGAGTCTGAGGCGCTTGCTTAGGCTTTTGTCTCTGGATTTTGTATCAGCGATGGCCGTGGAATGTCGGGGAGGCCTCATGAGCCATGGACGAATCTTCCTCTCTGTGGATTTGGCCCTATCCCAATTCTTTTTCGTGAATCTGTTGAATGGGAGGACTCCTTTAAGGTTTGTTACCTGAGGTGTCCCACCAAAAGAGGAATTCCAAAGCAGAGCCCTGGGCAAGAGTGAAGGGACAACCCGAACTTGGTTAAAAATTGGGGTCTAGGGGCATGGCAAGCCCAATATGCTCTTTCTTCATGCAGCCACTGAGAGGCCTTGCCTGAGGACCGGGCTCAGGCTGAGGGTCACAATGTGTGTTTGAGACCAATGTGGCCCTCAAGCGTGGGCTGGGTCTCATGTGCCACACTGGTTTCAACTACACTGAAAGTTGGACAACATGCCAACCACGAGGTTTCTTGCCAAGGGAACGAGTTCGGATTTCTGCAACATTTTCAAACCTGGGCAGTGATTGGAGATAAGGTCAAGGTTCTGAAGCCTGAAAACCGAGGTTGGGTAGAGATGACGACCTATGGCCATGGCGGGTCCGATGTGCTCAGTGTGTGGCCAGCTGTCTGGGTGGGGCCAGGAGTTCCAGGCTCAGGCTGTGTCAGAATGGGCAATTGTGCCCACTTCAGCCTATATATTTGGTGTACAGCCAAATGGCGTGCAGGTTGATCCTCATTTGGGGTTTCTGGGTAGCCCCAGAGGGCAATGTTCTTCTTCCAGGGAGCAGGCAGAGTGCCGCATTGTACTTCTGGATTGCCAAACTGGAGTGCTTATGGGCCGGTAGTCTGAGGACGGAACTCCGAGAACACAAGCAAGGCTTAGGTTTTATGTGTGAGGACATGGCAGGCACAATCTACAGACCTGAATCGAGATCTCTTGCACCTGAAGTCAGGTTGAGCATGAGACGATGCCTCAGGTTTGACTTTCTGTCCCTGATGGCCCCTCATAAAGGGGGGGAATCACGAGGCCGTGGGGGTTTTCCCACCATGGGAGTTGTGAGAAGCTCCAAACTGCAAAGATTCTACTGTGGGACAATTGAGACCAGTTGGTTGGCTCCAGGCCAACGATTCTGAGCAGGGTTCTAAGGATGGATGGCTGGGTAGCCCACCTCGCATTCCAATATTCTCCTAGCTACAAGACAGGCTAGATCTGTTGGATCTCGGGGAGCAACCGAGGAGGCTGAGTTTAAATGGACTCTCCTGTGGATGGGTCCTAATATGTTTTTGTGTCTATGGAGACTGTGGCATTAAGCGGTGGCACTAGGGCCCTGAAGGCTTCTCCTAAACAGAGGTTTGACACAGGTCCACCATGCAAGTTTCCCATGTGTAGAGGAGATTTGTTCTGATGGGTGAGTCAAGAAACAGCCATATTCTGGTATTGAAATCCAGGCCTCTGAGGAGAGATGCCTGGAAACCAAAGCAATGGATCCGATTAGTGCCTAGGGGCCTGTTGGTTTCTTTTTACCTCGGGCGACATCTATCTATGGGTCAGAGTGCAGGTAGGTGGTCAGATGAACTCAGATTGCCCGTGTTTGTCCTTGGAAGCCAACACTATGGGATGGCCTCAGGGAATTTAAAGGTTTATACTTTTAGTTGCGTTGTCGCCATTGGAATGGGCTCACAAAATTCCCTTGCGAGGGCAAGAACAGTCCTCAGGTTTGGCTTCAGGGGCCTGAGCCTATAGGGTGTGTAGGCCAGGGCTGTTTGGACAGTTGTCTGAAAACACAAACTCGACTTCTGTTTCGGGTCATAGGTAGGGCAGGACTGATCTACAGACCATGAGGAGAACATTTCGGTATATGAAAAAAGGGCGAGTGTGAGGCTATTGCTCATGTTTTTGTCTCTGCATATCATGTCACTCATGGTCGTGAAATTTCCGGGTGACTTCATGGGAAATGGACGAGTCTTACTCTCTGGGGATTTGGCCCCTTCCAAAGAGGTTGGGGTCATTCTGTGGGATGGAAGAAGTCGTTTTTTTGTTGTTGTTGTTGCTTTGTTTTGTTTCATTTTTTAACCTCCGTTGTCCCACCACATGAGGAATTCCAGAGTAGAGCTCTGGGGAGGGGTGACTGAACAACCAGAAATCTGGTTAAAAATTGGGGCCTAGGGCTATGTCAAGCCCATTATGACATCTAGTGATCCAGGCTCTGAGAGGACTTACTAGAGGACAGGACTCACCCTGAGGGTCACAATGCATATTTATGCCCTGGTCGCACTCAAGAATAGGTGGGTTTCAGGGTGAATGCTAGATTCTCCTACAATGAACGTTGGACAACATGCCAACCACAAGGTTTCTTGCCATGTGTAAGGAGAAGTTCTGACTTCTGCATCACATTCACCCCTGGGCAGTGATTGGAGATAAGGTCTCGGTTCTGAAGCTGAAAACTGAGGTAGGGAAGAGATGATGACCTAAAGCCATGGCGGGTTTTATGTGCTCAGTGTGCGGTCAGCTTTCTGGGTGTTGGTCAGGAGGTCCGGGCTCAGGTTGTGTTCGACAGTGCATTAGTGCCCAGGTTAGACTATATAATTTGGGTAAAGTCGAGTGCTGTGTACGTTTATTTTCATTTAAGGTGCCTGGGCAGCTCATGAGGCTATAATTTTTTTTTCTAGAGGGCAGGCAGAGTGCTGCATTGTGGGTCCGGAATTGCCAAACTTGAGGGCTTCGGGGCCAGGAGTGTGTGGACGGAAGTCTGAGAAGACAAGCTAGACTTGGGTTTCAGGGCGAGGGCACGGCAGGTACCCCATGCAGATCTGAACCAATATCTCATGCATCTGAAGTCAGGGCGAGTATCAGACGTTGGCTCAGGTGGGAGTTTCTGAGCATGACGGCCACTTCATAAAGGGAGCGGAATCTCGAGGCCATTGAGGTTTTCCCACGTTGGGAGTTGTTAGATGCCCCCTTCAAGGATTCCTTCTGTGGGACAATTGGGACCTGTTGGACAGCTCCAGGACATCCCATATGGAATGACTCCAGAGCACCGTTCGCGGATGGATGCCTGGGAAGCCCGCCTCGCATTCCAATTGTCTCCTAGCAACAAGACAGTATAGATCTGATGGCTCTGCGGGAGCAACCGGGGTGGTTGAGTTGAAATGGACTTTCCTGAGGATGGGTCCTAATGTGTTTTTGTGTCCATGAGGGCCTTGGAATGGGGCGGTGGCACCGGGACTCTGAAGTACTCTCCTAAGCTTTGGACATGGCTCCCATGCAGAGGTTTCCTTGTGGAGACGAGATGAGTTCTGATGGGTGCCTCAGGAAAACCCCTATGCTCGTATTGGAATCAGGCTTTTGAGGACACATGCCTGTAACACAAAACAATGGATCCTATTATGGCCTAGGGTCCTGTCTTGTTCAATCTTATTCTCTGGGGACATCCATCTATGGTCTGAGTAGAGGTCGATTATCAGCTGGTGTCAGACAGCCCTTGTTTGTTCCGGGCGACCTACACTATTGGGATGGCCTCAGGGACTTTGGAGGTTTCTCCTAATTTGTACGATTTTGAACCATGGAATGGGCAGAATTCCCATGGATTGGTAGGCACAGTCCTAATGTGTGGCGCCAGGTGCCCAGCCTGGGGGGTGTGTGGCCCAAGACTTTGAGGACAGATGTTTGAAAACACAAACTCAGCTTAGGTTTGGGGACGTAGGTATGGCAGGCCTGATCGACAAACCATGAGCAGAACTCTTCAGGATATGAAGAAAGTGCGAGTCTGAGGCGCTTGCTCAGGCTTTTGTCTCTGGATTTTGTATCAGCGATGGCCGTGGAATGTCGGGGAGGCCTCATGGGCCATGGACGAATCTTCCTCTCTGAGGATTTGGCCCGATTCCCAATTGCTTTTCGTCAATCTGTGGGATGGGAGGACTCATTTCAGTTTTGTTACCTCAGGTGTCCCACCAAAAGAGGAATTCCAAAGCCAAGCCGTGGGGAAGACTGAAGGGACAACCCGAACTATGGATAAAAATTGGGGCCAAGGGGCATGGCAAGCCCAATATGCTATCTCTTCATCCAGCCACTGAGTGGCTTTACTAGGGACTGGGCTCAGCCTGAGCGTCACAATGTGTGTTTGTGACCAATGTGGCCCGTGAGCATGGGCGGAGCCTCATGGGCCACACTGGTTTCAACTACACTGAACGTTGGACAACATGCCAACCACAAGGTTTCTTGCCATGGGGAAGGGGTTCTGATTTCTGTATCACCTTCAACCCTGGGCAGTGTTTGGAGATAAGGTCTAGGTTCTGAAACCTGAATACCGAGTTTGGGAAGAGATGACGACCTAAGTCCATGGCGGCTAGATGTGCTCAGTGTGCGGCCAACTGTCTGGGAGGGGCCAGGGGGTCCAGGCTCAGGCTGTGTCAGAAAGGGCATTAGTGCCCTGGTCATCCTATGTATTTGGGGTACAGATAAGTTCGGTGCAGGTTGATCCTCATTTGGGGTTACTGGGTAGCCCCAGAGGACAATGTTTTTCTTCTGGAGGTCCGGCAGAGTGCTGCATTGTAGTTCTGGATTGCGAAACTGGAGGGCTTGTGGGCCAGTAGTCTGACGACAAATGTCTAAGAACACAAGCTAGGCTTAGGTTTCTGGGTGAGGATATGGCAGGCACAATCTACAGACCTGAATCGAGATCTCGTGCATCTGAATTCAGGGCAAGGATTAGACGATCGCTCAGGTTGGAGTTTCTGTCCTTGATGGCCCCTTCGTGAATGGGGTTGGTCATCACGAGGACATGGGTGTTTTCCCACAATGGTAGTTGTGAGAAGCTCCAAACTGCAGAGAGTCTTCTGCAGGACAATTGAGACCTGTTGTTTGGCTCCAGGCCAATGATTCTGAGCAGGGTTCTAAGGATGGATGGCAGGGTAGCCCACCTCGCATTCCAATTGTCTCCTAGCAACAAAACAGGTTAGATCTCCTGGATCTGTGGGGAGCAACCGAGGACGCATAGTTGAATTGGACACCCCTGGGGATGGGTCCTAACCTGCTTTTGTGTCTATGGAGACCTTAGAATGAAGCGGTGGCACTGGGGACCTTAAGGTTTCTCCTAAACTGAAGCTTTGACACAGCTCCAACGTGCAAGTTTCCCATGTGTAGATGAGGTGTTTTCTGATGGGTGAGTCAAGAAACAGCTATATGCTGCTTTTGAAATCCAGGCCTCTAAGGAGAGATGCCTGGAAACCAAAGCAATGGATCTGATTAGTGCCTAGGGGCCTGTTCTTTCCTTTTTACCTCTGGGGACATCTGTCTGTGGGTCTGAGTGCAGGTAGGTGCTCAGTTGGTCTCAGATTGCCCATGTTTTTCCTGGGAAGCCACCACTATTGAGATGGATCAGGGACTTTGGAGGTTTATCCTATTAGAAGGGTTGTGGCCATTGGAATGGGCACACACAATTCCCTTGGAGAGGGCAAGTACAGTCCTCAGGTTTGGCTCCAGGGGCCTGAGCCTGTAGGTTGTGTAGGCCAGGGCTGTTTGGACAGTTGTCTGAAAACACAAACTCGGCTTATGTTTCGGGTCATAGGTATGGCAGGACTGATCTACAGACCATGAGGAGAACTCTTCGGGATTTGAAAGAAGGGCGAGTGTGAGGCTCCTGCTCAAGTTTTTGGCTCCGGATATCGTGTCACTCATGGTCGTGGAATTTCTGGGTGACTTCATGGGAAATGGACGAGTCTTACTCTCTGGTGGTTTGGCCCCGTCCAAAGAGTTTGGGGTCATTCTGTGGGCTGGAAGAAGTCCGTTTTTTTTTTTTTTGTTGTTGTTGTTGTTGTTTTTTTTAACCTCAGTTGTCCCACCAAATGAGGGATTCCAGATTAGAGCCCTGAGGAGGGGCTACTGGACAATCAGAAATCTGTTAAAAAATTGGGGCTTAGGGACATTTCAAGCCCATTATGACATCTAATGGTCCAGCCACTGAGAGGACTTACTAGAGGACAGGACTCATGCTGAGGGTCTCAATGCGTGTGTATGCCCTCGTAACACTCAAAAATGGGCGGGGCCTCAGGGTGAATGCTGGTTTTTCCTACAGTGAACGTTGGACAACGTGCCAACCACAAGGGTTCTTGCCATGGGTAAGGAGGAGTTCTGATTTCTCCATCACACTCACCCCTGGGCAGTGTTGGAGATAAGGTCTCGGTTCTGAAGCTGAAAACTGAGGTAGGGAAGAGATGATGACCTAAAGCCATGGCGGGTTTTATGTGCTCAGTGTGCGGTCAGCTTTCTGGGTGTTGGTCAGGAGGTCCGGGCTCAGGTTGTGTTCGACAGTGCATTAGTGCCCAGGTTAGACTATATAATTTGGGTAAAGTCGAGTGCTGTGCAGGTTTACCCTCATTTAAGTTGCCTGGGCAGCTCATGAGGCAATAATTTTTTTTTTCTAGAGGGCAGGCAGAGTGCTGCATTGTGGGTCCGGAATTGCCAAACTTGAGGGCTTCGGGGCCAGGAGTGTGAGGACGGAAGTCTGAGAAGACAAGCTAGACTTGGGTTTCAGGGCGAGGGCACGGCAGGTACCCCATGCAGATCTGAACCAATATCTCATGCATCTGAAGTCAGGGCGAGTATCAGACGTTGGCTCAGGTGGGAGTTTCTGAGCATGACGGCCACTTCATAAAGGGAGCGGAATCTCGAGGCCATTGAGGTTTTCCCACGTTGGGAGTTGTTAGATGCCCCCTTCAAGGATTCCTTCTGTGGGACAATTGGGACCTGTTGGACAGCTCCAGGACATCCCATATGGAATGACTCCAGAGCACCGTTTGCGGATGGATGCCTGGGAAGCCCGCCTTGCATTCCAATTGTCTCCTAGCAACAAGACAGTATAGATCTGATGGCTCTGCGGGAGCAACCGGGGTGGTTGAGTTGAAATGGACTTTCCTGAGGATGGGTCCTAATGTGTTTTTGTGTCCATGAGGGCCTTGGAATGGGGCGGTGGCACCGGGACTCTGAAGTACTCTCCTAAGCTTTGGACATGGCTCCCATGCAGAGGTTTCCTTGTGGAGACGAGATGAGTCCTGATGGGTGCCTCAGGAAAACCCCTATGCTCGTATTGGAATCAGGCTTTTGAGGACACATGCCTGTAACACAAAGCAATGGATCCTATTATGGCCTAGGGTCCTGTCTTGTTCAATCTTCTTCTCTGGGGACATCCATCTATGGTCTGAGTGGAGGTCGATTATCAGCTGGTGTCAGACAGCCCTTGTTTGTTCCGGGCGACCTACACTATTGGGATGGCTTCAGGGACTTTGGAGGTTTCTCCTAATTTGTACGATTTTGAACCATGGAATGGGCAGAATTCCCATGGATTTGTAGGCACAGTTCTAATGTGTGGCTCCAGGGGCCCAGCCTGGAGGGTGTGTGGCCCAAGACTTTGAGGACTGATGTCTGAAAACACAAACTCAGCTTAGGTTTGGGGACGTAGGTATGGCAGGCCTGATAGATAAACCATGAGAAGAACTCTTCAGGATATGAATAAAGTGCGAGTCTGAGGCGCTTGCTCAGGCTTTTGTATCTGCATTTTGTATCAGCGATGGCCGTGGAATGTAGGGAAGGCCTCAAGGGCCATGTACGAATCTTCTTCTCTGAGGATTTGGCCCGATTCCCAATTGCTTTTCGTCAATCTGTGGGATGGGTGGGCTCATTTCAGTTTTGTTAACTCAGGTGTCCCTCCAAAAGAGGAATTCCAAAGCCAAGCCGTGGGGAAGACTGAAGGGACAACCTGAACTATGTTTAAAAATTGGGGCCTAGGGGCATGGCAAGCCCAATATGCTATCTCTTCATCCAGCCACTGAGTGGCCTTACTTGAGGACTGGGCTCAGCCGAGGGTCACAATGTGTGTTTGTGACCAATGTGGCCTGCGAGCATGGGCCGGGACTCATGGGCCACACTGGTTTCAACTACACTGAACGTTGGACAACATGCCAACCACAATGTTTCTTGCCATGGGGAAGGGCTGTTTGGAGAGTTGTCTGAAAACACAAACTCGGCTTATGTTTCGGGTCATAGGTATGGCAGGACTGATCTACAGACCATGAGGAGAACTCTTCGGGATTTGAAAGAAGGGCGATTGTGAGGCTCCTGATCTAGTTTTTGTCTCTGGATATCGTGTCACTAATGGTCGTGGAATTTCTGGGTGACTTCATGGGAAATGGATGAGTCTTACTCTCTGGTGGTTTGGCCCCGTCCAAAGAGTTTGGGGTCATTTTGTGGGCTGGAAGAAGTCCGTTTTTGTTGTTGTTGTTGTTGTTGTTGTTGTTGTTTTCTTTTTTAACCTCAGGTGTCCCACCAAATGAGGGATTCCAGAGTAGAGCCCAGGTGAGGGGCGACTGGACAATCAGAAATCTGGTTAAAAATTGGGGCCTAGGGACATGTCAAGCCCATTATGACATCTAATCGTCCAGCCACTGAGAGGACTTACTAGAGGAAAGGACTCATGCTGAGGGTCTCAATGCGTGTGTATGCCCTCGTAACACTCAAGAATGGGCGGGGCCTCAGGGTGAATGCTGGTTTCTCCTACACTGAACATTGGACAACGTGCCAACCAAAAGGGTTCTTGCCATGGGTAAGGAGGAGTTCTGATTTCTCCATCACACTCACCCCTGTGCAGTGTTGGAGATAAGGTCTCGGTTCTGAAGCTGAAAACTGAGGTAGGGAAGAGATGATGACCTAAGGCCATGGCGGGTTTTATGTGCTCAGTGTGCGGTCAGCTTTCTGGGTGTTGGTTAGGAGGTCCGCGCTCAGGTTGTGTTCGACAGTGCATTAGTGCCCAGGTTAGACTATATAATTTGGGTAAAGTCGAGTGCTGTGTAGGTTTACCCTCATTTAAGGTGCCTGGGCAGCTCATGAGGCAATAATTTTTTTTCTAGAGGGCAGGCAGAGTGCTGCATTGTGGGTTTGGAATTGCCAAACTTGAGGACTTAGGGGCCAGGAGTGTGAGGACGGAAGTCTGAGAAGACAAGCTAGACTTGGGTTTCAGGGCGAGGGCACGGCAGGTACCCCCTGCAGATCTGAACCAATATCTCATGCATCTGAAGTCAGGGCGAGGATCAGACGTTGGCTCAGGTTGGAGTTCCTGTGCATGACGGCCGCTTCATGAAGGGAGCGGAATCTCGAGGCCATTGAGGTTTTCCCACGTTGGGAGTTGAGGGATGCCCCCTTCAAGGATTCCTTCTGCGGGACAATTGAGACCTGTTGGACAGCTCCAGGACATCCCATATGGAATGACTCCAGAGCACCGTTCGCGGATGGATGCCTGGGAAGCCCGCCTCGCATTCCAATTGTCTCCTAGCAACAAGACAGTTTAGATTTGATGGCTCTGCGGGAGCAACCGGGGTGGCTGAGTTGAAATGGACTTTCCTGAGGATGGGTCCTAATGTGTTTTTGTGTCCATGAGGGCCTTGGAATGGGGCGGTGGCACCGGGACCCTAAAGTACTCTCCTAAGCTTTGCACATATCTCCCATGCACAGGTTTCCTTGTGGAGACGAGATGAGTCCTATGGGTGCCTCAGGAAAACCCCTATGCTCGTATTGGGATCAGGCTTTTAAGGACACATGCCTGTATCCCAAAGCAGTGGATCCTATTATGGCCTAGGGTCCTGTCTGGTTCAATCTTATTCTCTGGGGACATCCATCTATGGTATGAGTGGAGGTCGATTATTAGCTGGTGTCAGACAGCCCTTGTTTGTTCCGGGCGACCTACACTATTGGGATGGCCTCAGGGACTTTGGAGGTTTCTCCTAATTTGTACGATTTTGGACCTTGGAATGGGCAGAATTCCCATGGATTGGTAGGCACAGTCCTAATGTGTGGCTCCAGGGGCCCAGCCCAAAAGGTGTGTGGCCCAAGACTTTGAGGACATAAGTCTGAAAACACAAACTCAGCTTAGGTTTGGGGACGTAGGTATGGCAGGCCCGATAGACAAACCATGAGAAGAACTCTTCAGGATATGAAGAAAGTGCGAGTCTGAGGCGCTTGCTCAGGCTTTTTTCTCTGGATTTTGTATCAGCGATGGCCGTGGAATGTCGGGGAGGCCTCATGGGCCATGGACGAATCTTCCCCTCTGAGGATTTGGCCCGATTCCCAATTGCTTTTCGTCAATCTGTGGGATGGGAGGACTCATTTCAGTTTTGTTACCTCAGGTGTCCCACCAAAAGAGGAATTCCAAAGCCAAGCCATGGGGAAGACTGAAGGGACAACCCGAACTATGGTTAAAAATTGGGGCCTAGGGCCTGGCAAGCCCAATATGCTATCTCTTCATCCAGCCACTGAGTGGCCTTATTTGAGGACTGGTCTCAGCCTGAGCGTCACAATTTGTGTTTGTGACCAATGTGGCCCGCGAGCATGGGCGGGGCACCATGGGCCACACTGGTTTCAACTACACTGAACGTTGGACAACATGCCAACCACAAGGTTTCTTGCCATGGGGAAGGAGTTCTGATTTCTGCATCACCTTCAACCCTGGGCAGTGATTGGAGATAAGGTCTAGGTTCTGAAACCTGAAAACCGAGTTTGGGAAGAGATGACGACCTAAGGCCATGGCGGCTCGATGTGCTCAGTGTGCGGCCAGCTGTCTGTGAGGGTCCAGGGGTTCCAGGCTCAGGCAGTGTCAGAAAGGGCATTAGTGCCCTGGTCAGCCTATGTATTTGGGGTACAGCCAAGGTCGGTGCAGGTTGATCCTCATTTGGGGTTACTGGGTAGCCCCAGAGGACAATGTTTTTCTTCTGGAGGGCTGGCAGAGTGCTGCATTGTAGTTCTGGATTGCCAAACGGGAGGGATTGTGGGCCAGTAGTCTGACGACAAAAGTCTGAGAACACAAGCTAGGCTTAGGTTTCTGGGTGTGGCCATGGTAGGCACATTCTACAGACCTGAATCGAGATCTCGTGCATCTGAAGTCAGGGCGAGGATTAGACGATTGCTCAGGTTGGATTTTCTGTCCCTGATGGCCCCTTCATGAATGTGGGGGGGGCATCACGAGGCCATGGGGGTTTTCCCACGATGGGAGTTGTGAGAAGCTCCAAACTGCAGAGAGTCTTCTGCAGGACAATTGAGACCTGTTGTTTGGCTCCAGGCCAATGATTCTGAGCAGGGTTCTAAGGATGGATGGCTGGGTAGCCCACCTCGTATTCCAATTGTCTCCTAGCAACAAGAGAGGTTAGATCTCCTGGATCTGTGGGGAGCAACCGAGGGCGTTGAGTTGAAATGGACACCCCTGGGGATGGGTCCTAACCTGCTTTTGTGTCTATGGAGACCTTGGAATGAAGCGGTGGCACTGGGGCCCTAAAGGGTTCTCCTAAATAGAGGCTTTGACACAGCTCCAACGTGCAAGTTTCCCATGTGTAGATGAGATGTTTTATGATGGGTGAGTAAAGAAACAGCTAGATGCTGTTTTGAAATCCAGGCCTCTGAGGAGAGATGCCTGGAAACCAAAGCAATGGATCTGATTAGTGCCTAGGGGCCTGTTCTTTCCTTTTTACCTCTGGGGACATCTGTCTACGGGTCTGAGTGCAGGTAGGTGCTCAATGGGGCTTAGATTGCCCCTGTTTTTCCTGGGAAGCCACCACTATTGAGATGAAACAGGGACTTTGGAGGTTTATCCTATTAGAAGGGTTGTGGCCATTGGAATGGGCACACACAATTCCCTTGGAGAGGGCAAGTACAGTCCCCAGGTTTGGCTCCAGGGGCCTGAGCCTGTAGGTTGTGTAGGCCAGGGCTGTTTGGACAGTTGTCTGAAAACGCAAACTCGGCTTATGTTTCGGGTCATAGGTATGGCAGGACTGATCTACAGACCATGAGGAGAACTCTTCAGGATTTGAAAGAAGGGCGAGTGTGAGGCTCCTGCTCAAGTTTTTGTCTCTGGATACCGTGTCACTCATGGTCGTGGAATTTCTGGGTGACTTCATGGGAAATGGACGAGTCTTACTCTCTGGTGGTTGGCCCCGTCCAAAGAGTTTGGGGTCATTCTGTGGGCTGGAAGAAGTCCGTTTTTTTTTTTTTTTTGGTGTTGGTATTTTTTTCTTGTTTAACCTCAGTTGTCCCACCAAATGATGGATTCCAGAGTAGAGCCCTGTGGAGGGGCGACTGGACAATCAGAAATCTGGTTAAAAATTGGGGCCTAGGGACATGTCAAGCCCATTATGACATCTAATGGTCCAGCCACTGAGAGGACTTACTAGAGGACAGGACTCATGCTGAGGGTCACAATGTATGCCCTCATCGCACTCAAGAATGGGCGGGGCCTCAGGGTGAATGCTGGTTTCTCCTACACTGAACGTTGGACAACGTGCCAACCACAAGGGTTCTTGCCATGGGTAAGGAGGAGTTCCGATTTCTGCATCACACTCACCCCTGGGCAGTGATTGGAGATAAGGTCTCGGTTCTGAAGACTGAAAACTGAGGTAGGGAAGAGATGATGTCCTAAGGCCATGGCGGGTTTTATGTGCTCAGTGTGCGGTCAGCTTTCTGGGTGTTGGTCAGGAGGTCCGGGCTCAGGTTGTGTTCGACAGTGCATTAGAGTCCAGGTTACACTATATAATTTGGTAAAGTCGATTGCTGTGTAGGTTTACCCTCATTTAAGGTGCCTGGGCAGCTCATGAGGCAAAATTTTTTTTCTAGAGGGCTGGCAGAGTGCTGCATTGTGGGTCCGGAATAGCCAAACTTGAGGGTTTCGGGGCCAGGAGTGTGAGGACGGAAGTCTGAGAGGACAAGCTAGACTTGGGTTTCAGGGCGAGGGCACGGCAGGTACCCCCTGCAGATCTGAACCAATATCTCATGCATCTGAAGTCAGGGCGAGGATCAGACGTTGGCTCATGTTGGAGTTTCTGAGCATGACGGCCGCTTCATGAAGGGAGCGGAATCTCGAGCCATTGAGGTTTTCCCATGTTGGGAGTTGTGCGATGCCCCCTTCAAGGATTCCTTCTGCGGTACAATTGAGACCTGTTGGACAGCTCCAGGACATCCCATAAAGAATGACTCCAGAGCACCATTCGCGGATGGATGCCTGGGAAGCCCGCCTCGCATTCCAATTGTCTCCTAGCAACAAGACAGTTCAGATCTGATGGCTCTGCGGGAGCAACCGGGGTGGCTGAGTTGAAATGGACTTTCCTGAGGATGGGTCCTAATGTGTTTTTGTGTCCATGAGGGCCTTGGAATGGGGCGGTGGCACCGGCAACCTGAAGTACTTTCCTAAGCTTTGGACATGGCTCCCATGCACAGGTTTCCTTGTGGAGACGAGATGAGTTCTGATGGGTGCCTCAGGAAAACCCCTATTCTCGTATTGGAATCAGGCTTTTGAGGACACATGCCTGTAAACCAAAGCAATGGATCCTATTATGGCCTAGGGTCCTGTCTGGTTCAATCTTCTTCTCTGGGGACATCCATCTATGTTATGAGTGGAGGTCGATTATCAGCTAGTGTCAGACAGCCCTTGTTTGTTCCGGGCGACCTACACTTTTGGGATGGCCTCAGGGACTTTGGAGGTTTCTCCTAATTTGTACGATTTTGGACCATGGAATGGGCAGAATTCCCATGGATTGGCAGGCACAGTCCTAATGTGTGGCTCCTGGGGCCCAGCCTGGGCAGTGTGTGGACCACGACTTTGAGGACAAAAGTCTGAAAACACAAACTCAGCTTAGGTTTGGGGACGTAGGTATGGCAGGCCCGATTACAAACGATGAGCAGAACTCTACAGGATATGAAGAAAGTGTGAGTCTGAGGCGCTTGCTCAGGCTTTTGTATCTGGATTTTGTATCAGCTATGGCCGTGGAATGTCGGGGAGGCCTCATGGGCCATGGACGAATCTTCCTCTCTGAGTATTTGGCTTGATTCCCAATTGCATTTCGTCAATCGGTGGGATGGGAGGACTCATTTCAGTTTTGTTACCTCAGGTGTCCCACCAAAAGAGGAATTCCAAAGCCAAGCCGTGGGGAAGAGTGAAAGGACAACCTGATCTATGGTTAAGAATTGGGGCCTAGGGGTATGGCAATCCCAATATGCTATCTCTTCATCCAGCCACTGAGTGGCCTTACTTGAGGACTGGGCTCAGCCTGAGCGTCACAATGTGTGTTTCTGACCAATGTGGCCCGCGAGCATGTGCGGGGCCTCATGGGCCACACTGGTTTCAACTACACTGAACGTTGGACAACATGCCAAACACAAGGTTTTTTGCCATGGGGAAGGAGTTCTGATTTCTGCATCACCTTCAACCCTGAGCAGTGATTGGAGATAAGGTCTAGGTTCTGAAACCTGAAAACCGTGGTTGGGACGGGATGACGACATAAAGCCATGGCGGCTCGATGGGCTCAGTGTGCGGCCAGATGTCTGGGAGCGTCCAGGGGGTCCAGGCTCAGGCTGTGTCAGAAAGGGCATTAGTGCCCTGGTCAGCCTATGTATTTGGGGTACAGCCTAGTTCGGTGCAGGTTGATCCACATTTGGGGTTACTAGGTAGCCCCAGAGGACAATGTTTTTCTTCTGGAGGCCGGCAGAGTGCTGCATTGTAGTTCTGGATTGCCAAACTGGAGGGCTTGTGGGCCAGTAGTCTTACGACAAAAGTCTGAGAACACAAGCTAGGCTAGGTTTCTGGGTGAGGCCATGGCAGGCACAATCTACAGACCTGAATCGAGATCTCGTGCATCTGAATTCAGGGCGAGGATCAGACGATCGCTCAGGTTGGAGTTTCTGTCCCTGATGGCCCCTTCAAGAATGGGGGGGGGCATCACGAGGCCATGGGTGTTTTCCCACGATGGGAGTTGTGAGAAGCTCCAAACTGCAGAGAGTCTTCTGCAGGACAATTGAGACCTGTTGTTTGGCTCCAGGCCAATGATTCTGAGCAGGGTTCTAAGGATGGATGGCTGGGTAGCCCACCTCACATTCCAATTGTCTCCTAGGAACAAGAGAGGTTAGATATCCTGGATCTGTGGGGAGCAACCGAGGACGCTGAGTTGAAATGGACACCCTTGGGGATGGGTCCTAACGTGCTTTTGTGTCTATGGAGACCTTGGAATGAAGCAGTGGCACTGGGGCCCTAAATGGTTCTCCTAAACAGAGGCTTTGACACAGCTCCAACGTGCAAGTTTCCCATGTGTAGATGAGATGTTTTCTGTTGCATGAGTCAAGAAACAGCTAGATGCTGCTTTTGAAATCCAGGCGCTGAGGAGAGATTTCTGGAAATCAAAGCAATGGATCTGATTAGTGCCTAGGGGACTGTTCTTTCCTTTTTACCTCTGGGGACATCTGTCTATGAGTCTGAGTGCAGGTAGGTGTTCAGTAGGGCTCAGATTGCCCCTGTTTTTCCTGGGAAGCCACCACTATTGAGATGGATCAGGGAATTTGGAGCTTTATCCTTTTAGAAGGGTTGTCGCCATTGGAATGGGCAAACACAATTCCCTTGGAGAATGCAAGTACAGTCCTAAGGTTTGGCTCCAGGGGCCTGAGCCTGTAGGTTGTGTAGGCCAGGGCTGTTTGGACAGTTGTCTGAAAACACAAACTCGGCTTATGTTTCGGGTCATAGGTATGGCAGGACTGATCTACGGACCATGAGGAGAACTCTTCGGGATTTGAAAGAAGGGCGAGTGTGAGGCTCCTGCTCAAGTTTTTGTCTCTGGATATCGTGTCACTCATGGTCGTGGAATTTCTGGGTGACTTCATGGGAAATGGACGAGTCTTACTCTCTGGTGGTTTGGCCCCGTCCAAAGAGTTTGGGGTCATTCTGTGGCCTGGAAGAAGTCCGTTTTTTTTTTTTTTTGGTGTTGTTGTTTTTTTCTTGTTTAACCTCAGGTGTCCCACCAAATGATGGATTCCAGAGTAGAGCCCTGGGGAGGGGCAACTGGACAATCAGAAATCTGGTTAAAAATTAAGGCCTAGGGACATGTCAAGCCCATTATGACATCTAATGGTCCAGCCACTGAGAGGACTTATTAGAAGACAGGGCTCATGCTGAGGGTCACAATGCGTGTGTATGCCCTCGTCGAACTCAAGAATGGGCGGGGCCTCAGGGTGAATGCTGGTTTCTCCTACACTGAACGTTGGACAACGTGCCAACCACAAGGGTTCTTGCCATGGGTAAGGAGGAGTTCTGATTTCTGCATCACACTCAACCCTGGGCAGTGATTGGAGATAAGGTCTCGGTTCTGAAGAATGAAAACTGAGGTAGGGAAGAGATGATGTCCTAAGGCCATGGCGGGTTTTATGTGCTCAGTGTGCGGTCAGCTTTCTGGGTGTTGGTCAGGAGGTCCTGGCTCAGGTTGTGTTCGACATTGCATTAGTGCCCAGGTTAGACTATATAATTTGGGTAAAGTCGAGTGCTGTGTAGGTTTACCCTCATTTAAGGTGCCTGGGCAGCTCATGAGGCAATAATTTTTTTTCTAGAGGGCAGGCAGAGTGCTGCATTGTGGGTCCGGAATTGCCAAACTTGAGGGCTTCGGGGCCAGGAGTGTGAGGACGGAAGTCTGAGAAGACAAGCTAAACTTGGGTTTCAGGGCGAGGGCACGGCAGGTACCCCCTGCAGATCTGAACCAATATCTCATGCATCTGAAGTCAGGGCGAGGATCAGACGTTGGCTCAGGTTGGAGTTTCTGTGCATGACGGCCGCTTCATGAAGGGAGCGGAATCTCGAGGCCATTGAGGTTTTCCCACGTTGGAAGTTTGGGATGCCCCCTTCAAGGATTCCTTCTGCGGGACATTTGAGACCTGTTGGACAGCTCCAGGACATCCCATATGGAATGACTCCAGAGCACCGTTCGCGGATGGATGCCTGGGAAGCCCGCCTCGCATTCCAATTGTCTCCTAGCAACAAGACAGTTTAGATCTGATGGCTCTGCTGGAGCAACCGGTGTGGTTGAGCTGAAATGGACGTTCTTGAGGATGGGTCCTAATGTGTTTTTGTGTCCATGAGGGCCTTGGAATGGGGCGGAGGCACCGGGACCCTGAAGTACTCTCCTAAGTTTTGGACACGGCTCCCATGCACAGGTTTCCTTGTGGAGAGGAGATGAGTTCTGATGGGTGCCTCAGGAAAACCCCTATGCTCGTATTGGAATCAGGCTTTTGAGGACACATGCCTGTAACACAAAGCAATGGATCCTATTATAGCCTAGGGTCCTGTCTGGTTCAATCTTCTTCTCTGGGGACATCCATCTATGGTATGAGTGGAGGTCGGTTATCAGCTGGTGTCAGACAGCCCTTGTTTGTTCCGGGCGACCTACACTATTGGGATGGCCTCAGGGACTTTGGAGGTTTCTCCTAATTTGTACGATTTTGGACCATGGAATGGGCAGAATTCCCATGGATTGGTAGGCACAGTCCTAATGTGTGGCTCCAGGGGCCCAGCTTGGAGGGTGTGTGGCCCAAGACTTTGAGGACAGAAGTCTGAAAACAAAACTCAGCTTAGGTTTGGGGACGTAGGTATGGCAGGCCCGATCTACAAACCATGAGAAGAACTCTTCAGGATATGAAGAAAGTGCGAGTCTGAGGCACTTGCTCAGGCTTTTTTCTCTGGATTTTGTATCAGCGATGGCCGTGGAATGTCGGGGAGGCCTCATGGGCCATGGACGAATCTTCCTCTCTGAGGATTTGGCCCGATTCCCAATTGCTTTTCGTCAATCTGTGGGATGGGAGGACTCATTTCAGTTTTGTTAACTCAGGTGTCCCTCCAAAAGAGGAATTCCAAAGCCAAGCCGTGGGGAAGACTGAAGGGACAACTCGAACTATGGTTAAAAATTGGGGCCTAGGGGCATGGCAAGCCCGATATGCTATCTCTTCATCCAGCCACTGAGTGGCCTTACTTGAGGACTGGGCTCAGCCTGAGCGTCACAATGTGTGTTTGTGACCAATGTGGCCCGAGAGCATGGGCGGGGCCTCATGGGCCTCACTGGTTTCAACAACACTAAACGTTGGACAACATGCCAACCACAAGGTTTCTTGCAAAGGGGAAGGAGTTCTGATTTCTGCATCACCTTCAACCCTGGGCAGTGATTGGAGATAAGGTCTAGGTTCTGAAACCTGAAAACCGAGGTTGGGAAGTGATGACGACCTAAGGCCATGGCGGTTCCTTGTGCTCAATGTGCGGCCAGCTGTATGGGAGTGCCCAGGGGGTCCAGGCTCAGGCTGTGTCAGAAAGGGCATTAGTGCCCTGGTCAGCCTATGTATTTGGGGTACAGCCAAGGTCGGTGCAGGTTGATCCTCATTTGGGGTTACTGGGTAGCCCCAGAGGACAATGTTTTTCTTCTAGAGGGCTGGCAGAGTGCTGCATTGTAGTTCTGGATGGCCAAACTGGAGGGCTTGTGGGCCAGTAGTCTGAGGACAAATGTCTAAGAACACAAGCTAGGCTTAGGTTTCTGGGTGAGGCCATGGCAGGCACAATCTACAGACCTGAATCGAGATCTCGTGCATCTGAAGTCTGGGCGAGGATCAGACGATCGCTTAGGTTGGAGTTTCTGTCCCTGATGGCTCCTTCATGAATGGGGGGGGGCATCACAAGGCTTTGGGTGTTTTCCCACGATGGGAGTGGTGAGAAGCTCCAAACAGCAGAGAGTCTTCTGCAGGACAATTGAGACCTGTTGTTTGGCTCCAGGCCAATGATTCTGAGCAGGGTTTTAAGGATGGATGGCTGGGTAGCCCACCTTGCATTCCAATTGTCTCCTAGCAACCAGAAAGTTTAGATCTCCTGGATCTGTGGGGAGCAACCGAGGACGCTGAGTTGAAATGGACACCCCTGGGGATGGGTCCTAACGTGCTTTTGTGTCTATGGAGACCTTGGAATGAAGCGGTGGCACTGGGGCCCTAAAGGGTTCTCCTAAACAGAGGCTTTGACACAGCTCCAACTTGCAAGTCTCCCATGTGTAGATGAGATGTTTTCTGATGGATGAGTCAAGATACAGCTATATGCTGCTTTTGAAATCAAGGCCTCTGAGGAGAGATGCCTGGAAACAAAAGCAATGGATCTGATTAGTGCCTTGGGGCCTGTTCTTACCTTTTTACCTCTGGGGACATCTGTCTATGGGTCTGAGTGCATGTAGGTGCTCCGTTAAGCTCAGATTGCCCCTGTTTTTCCTGGGAAGCCACCACTATTGATATCGATCAGGGACTATGGAGGTTTATCCTATTAGAAGGGTTGTGGCCATTGGAATGAGCACACACAATTCCCTTGGAGAGGGTAAGTACAGTCCTCAGGTTTGGCTCCAGGGGCCTGAGCCTGTAGGTTGTGTAGGCCAGGGCTGTTTGGAGAGTTGTCTGAAAACACAAACTCGGCTTATGTTTCGGGTCATAGGTATGGCAAGACTGATCTACAGACCATGAGAAGAACTCTTCGGGATTTGAAAGAAGGGCGACTGTGAGGCTCCTGCTCAAGTTTTTGTCTCTGGATATCGTGTCACTCATGGTCGTGGAATTTCTGGGTGACTTCATGGGAAATGGACGAGTCTTACTCTCTGGTGGTTTGGCCCCGTCCAAAGAGTTTGGGGTCATTCTGTGGGCTGGAAGAAGTCCGTTTTTTTTTTGTTGTTGTTGTTGTTTTTTTCTTTTTTAACCTCAGGTGTCCCATCAAATGATGGATTCCACAGTAGAGCCCTGTGGAGGGGCGACTGGTCAATCAGAAATCTGGTTAAAAATTGGGGCCTAGGGACATGTCAAGCCCATTATGACATCTAATGGTCCAGCCACTGAGTGGACTTACTAGAGGACAGGACTCATGCTGAGGGTCACAATGCGTGTGTATGCCCTCGTCGCACTCAGGAATGGGCAGGGCCTCAGGGTGAATGCTGGTTTCTCCTACACTGAACGTTGGACAACGTGCAAACCACAAGGGATCTTGCCATGGATAAGGAGGAGTTCTGATTTCTGCATCACACTCACCCCTGGGCAGTGATTGGAGATAAGGTCTCGGTTCTGAAGCCTGAAAACTGAGGTAGGGAAGAGATGATGACCTAAGGCCATGGCGGGTTTTATGTGCTCAGTGTGCGGTCAACTTTCTGGGTGTTGGTCAGGAGGTCCGGGCTCAGGTTGTGTTCGACAGTGCATTAGTGCCCAGGTTAGACTATATAATTTGGGTAAAGTCGAGTGCTGTGTAAGTTTACCCTCATTTAAGGTGCCTGGGTAGCTCATGAGGCACTAATTTTTTTTCTAGAGGGCAGGCAGAGTGCTGCATTGTGGGTCCGGAATTGCCAAACTTGAGGGCTTCGGGGCCAGGAGTGTGAGGACGGAAGTCTGAGAAGACAAGCTAGATTTGGGTTTCAGGTCGAGGGTACGGCAGGTACCCCCTGCAGATCTGAACCAATATCTCATGCATCTGAAGTCAGGGCGAGGATCAGACGTTGGCTCAGGTTGGAGATTCTGAGCATGACGGCCGCTTCTGAGCATGACGGCCGCTTCATGAAGGGAGCGGAATCTCGAGGGTATTGAGGTTTTCCCACGTTAAGAGTTGTGGGATGCCCCCTTCAAGGATTCCTTCTGCGGGACAATTGAGACCTTTTGGACAGCTCCAGGACATCCCATATGGAATGACTCCAGAGCACCGTTCGCAGATGGATGTCTGGGAAGCCCTCCACGCATTCCAATTTTCTCCTAGCAACAAGACAGTTTAGATCTGATGGCTCTGCGGGAGCAACCGGGGTGGCTGAGTTGAAATGGACTTTCCTGAGGATGGGTCCTAATGTGTTTTTGTGTCCATGAGGGCCTTGGAATGGTGCGGTGGCATTGGGACCTTGAAGTACTCTACTAAGCATTGGACATGGCTCCCATGCACATGTTTCCTTGTGGAGACGAGATGAGTCCTATGAGTGCCTCAGGAAAACCCCTATGCTCGTATTGGAATCAGGCTTTTGAGGACACATGCCTGTAACCCACAGGCCTAGGGTCCTGTCTGGTTCAATCTTCTTCTCTGGGGACATCCATCTATGGTATGAGTGGAGTTGGATTATCATCTGGTGTCAGACAGCCCTTGTTTGTTCCGGGCGACCTACACTATTGGGATGGCCTCAGGGACTTTGGAGGTTTCTCCTAATTTGTACGATTTTGGACCTTGGAATGGGCAGAATTCCCATGGATTGGTAGGCACAGTCCTAATGTGTGGCTCCAGGGGCCCACCCTGGAGGGTGTGTGGCCCAAGACTTTGAGGACAGAAGTCTGAAAACACAAACTCAGCTTACGTTTGGGGATGTAGGTATGGCAGGCCCGATCTACAAACCATGAGAAGAACTCTTCAGGATATGAAGAAAGTGCGAGTCTGAGGTGCTTGCTCAGGCTTTTGTCTCTGGATTTTGTATCAGCGATGGCCGTGGAATGTCTGGGAGGCCTCATGGGCCATGGATGAATCTCCCTCTCTGAGGATTTGGCCCAATTCCCAATTGCTTTTAGTCAATCTGTGGGATGGGAGGACTCATTTCAGTTTTGTTACCTCAGGTGTCCGTCCAAAAGGGGAATTCCAAAGCCAAGCCGTGGGGAAGACTGAAGGGACAACTCGAACTATGGTTAAAAATTGGGGCCTAGGGGCATGGCAAGCCCAATATGCTATCTCTTCATCCAGCCACTGAGTGGCCTTACATGAGGACTGGGCTCAGCCTGAGCGTCACAATGTGTGTTTGTGACCAATGTGACACACGAGCATTTGCGGGGCCTCATGGGCCACACTGGTTTCAACTACACTGAACGTTGGACAACATGCCAACCACAAGGTTTCTTGCCATGGGGAAGTAGTCCTGCTTTCAGCATCACCTTCAACCCTCGGCAGTGATTGGAGATAAGGTCTAGGTTCTGAAACCTGAAAACCGAGGTTGGGAAGAGATGACGACCTAAGGCCATGGCGGCTCAATGGGCTCAGTGTGCGGCCAGCTGTCTGGGAGGGGCCAGGGTGTCCAGGCTCAGGCTGTGTCAGAAAGGGCATTAGTGCTCTGGTCAGCCTATATATTTGGGGTACAGCCAAGGTCGGTGTAGGTTGATCATCATTTGGGGTTACTGTGTAGCCCCTGAGGACAATGTTTTTCTTCTGGAGGGCAGGCAGAGTGCTGCATTGTAGTTCTAGATTGCCAAACTGGAGGGCTTGTGGGCCAGTAGTCTGACGACAAAAGTCTGAGAACACAAGCTAGGCTTAGGTTTCTGGGTGAGGCCATGGCAGGCACAATCTACAGACCTGAATAGAGGTCTCGTGCATCTGAAGTCAGGGCGAGGATCAGACGATCGCTCAGGTTGGAGTTTCTGTCCATGATTGCCCCTTCATGAATGGGGGGGGCATCACGAGGCCATGGGGGTTTTCCCACGAAGGGAGTTGTGAGAAACTCCAAACTGCAGAGAGTCTTCTGCAGGACAATTGAGACCTGTTGTTTGGCTCCAGGCCAATGATTCTGAGCAGGGTTCTAAGGATGGATGGCTGGGTAGCCCACCACGCATTCCAATTGTCTCCTAGCAACAAGACAGGTTAGATCTCCTGGATCTGTGGGGAGCAACCGAGGACGCTGAGTTGAAATGGACACCCCTGGGGATGGGTCCTAATGTGCTTTTGTGTCCATGGAGACCTTGGAATGAAGCGGTGGCACTGGGGCCCTATAGGGTTCTCCTAAACAGAGGCTTTGACACAGCTCCAACGTGCAAGTTTCCCATGTGTAGATGAGATGTTTTCTGATGCGTGAGTCAAGAAACAGCTAGATGCTGCTTTTGAAATCCAGGCCTCTGAGGAGAGATGCCTGGAAACCAAAGCAATGGATCTGATTATTGCCTAGGGGCCTGTTCTTTCCTTTTTACCTCTGGGGACATCTGTCTATGGGTCTGAGTGCAGGTAGGTGCTCAGTTGGGCGCAGATTGCCCCTGTTTTTCTTGGGAAGCCACCACTATTGAGATGGATCAGGGATTTTGGAAGTTTATCCTATTAGAAGGGTTGTGGCCATAGGAATGGGCACACACAATTCCCTTGGAGAGGGCAAGTACAGTCCTCAGGTTTGGCTCCAGGGGCCTGAGCCTGTAGGTTGTGTAGGCCAGGGCTGTTTGGACAGTTGTCTGAAAACACAAACTCGGCTTATGTTTCGGGTCATAGGTATGGCAGGAGTGACCTACAGACCATGAGGACAACTCTTTGGGATTTGAAAAAAGGGCGAGTGTGAGGCTCCTGCCCAAGTTTTTGTCTCTGGATATCGTGTACTCATGGTCATGGAATTTCTGGATGACTTCATGGGAAATGGTCGAGTCATACTCTCTGGGGGTTTGGCCCTGTTCAAAGAGTTTGGGGTCATCTGTGGGCTGGAAGAAGTCCGTTTTTTTTCTGTTGTTGTTGTTGTTTTCTTTTTTAACCTCAGGTGTCCCACCAAATGAGGGATTCCAGAGTAGAGCCCTGGGGAGGAGCGACTGGACAATCAGAAATCTGGTTAAAAATTGGTGCCTAGGGACATGTCAAGCCCATTATGACACCTAATGGTCCAGCCACTGAGAGGACTTACTAGAGGACAGGACTCATGCTGAGGGTCACAAAGCGTGTGTATGCCCTCGTCGCACTCAGGAATGGGCGGGGCCTCAGGGTGAATGCTGGTTTCTCTTACACTGAAGGTTGGACGACGTGCCAACCACAAGGGTTCTTGCCATGGGTAAGGAGGAGTTCTGATTTCTGCATCACACTCACCCCTGGGCAGTGATTGGAGATAAGGTCTCGGTTCTGAAGCCTGAAATCTGAGGTAGGGACGAGATCATGACCTAAGGCCATGGCGGGTTTTATGTGCTCAGTGTGCGGTCAGCTTTGTGGGTCTTGGTCAGGAGGTCCCGGCTCAGGTTGTGTTCGACATTGCATTAGTGCCCAGGTTAGACTATATAATTTGGGTAAAGTCGAGTGCTGTGTAGGTTTACCCTCATTTAAGGTGCCTGGGCAGCTCATGAGGCAATAATTTTTTTTCTAGAGGGCAGGCAGAGTGCTGCATTGTGGGTCCGGAATTGCCAAACTTGAGGGCTTCGGGGCCAGGAGTGTGAGGACGGAAGTCTGAGAAGACAAGCTAGACTTGGGTTTCAGGGCGAGGGCACGGCAGGTACCCCCTGCAGATCTGAACCAATATCTCATGCTTCTGAAGTCAGGGGAGGATCAGACGTTGGCTCAGGTTGGAGTTTCTGTGCATGACGGCCGCTTCATGAAGGGAGCGGAATCTCGAGGCCATTGAGGTTTTCCCACGTTTGGAGTTGTGGGATGACCCTTCAAGGATTCCTTATGTGGGACAATTGAGACCTGTTGAACAGCTCCAGGGCATCGCATATGGAATGACTCCAGAGCACCGTTCGCGGATGGATGGCTGTGAAGCCAGCCTCGCATTCCAATTGCCTCATAGCAACAAGACAGATTAGATCTGATGGCTCTGCCGGAGCAACCGGGGTGGCTGAGTTGAAATGGACTTTCCTGAGGATGGGTCCTAATGTGTTTTTGTGTCCATGAGGGCCTTGGAATGGGGCGGTGGCACCGGGACCCTGAAGTACTCTCCTAAGCTTTGGACATGGCTCCCATGCACAGTTTCCTTGTGGAGACGAGATGAGTTCTGATGGGTGCCTCAGGAATACCGCTATGCTCGAATTGGAATCAGGCTTTTGAGGACACATGCCTGTAACCCAAAGCAATGGATCCTATTATGGCCTAGGGTCCTGTCTGGTTCAATCTTCTTCTCTGGGGACATCCATCTATGGTATGAGTGGAGGTCGATTATCAGCTGTTGTCAGACAGCCCTTGTTTGTTCCGGGCGACCTACACTATTGGGATGCCCTAGGGACTTTGGAGGTTTCTCCTAATTTGTACGATTTTGGACCATGGAATGGGCAGAATTCCCATGGATTGGTAGGCACAGTCCTAATGTGTGGCTCCAGGGGCCCAGCCTGGAGGGTGTGTGGCCCAAGACTTTGAGGACAGAAGTCTGAAAACACAAACGCAGCTTAGGTTTGGGGACGTAGGTATGGCAGGCCCAGTCTACAAACCATGAGAACTCTTCAGGATATGAAGAAAGTGCGAGTCTGAGGCACTTGCTCAGGCTTTTGTCTCTGGATTTTGTATCAGCGAGGGCCGTGGAATGTCGGGGAGGCCTCATGGGCCATGGACAAATCTTCCTCTCTGAGGATTTGGCCCAATTCCCAATTGCTTTTAGTCAATCTGTGGGATGGGAGGACTCATTTCAGTTTTGTTACCTCAGGTGTCCCACCAAAAGATGAATTCCAAAGCAAAGCCATGGAGAAGACTGAAGGGACAACCCGAACTATGGTTAAAAATTGGGGCCTAGGGGCATGGCAAGCCCAATATGCTGTCTCTTCATCCAGCCACTGAGTGGCCTTACTTGAGGACTGGGCTCAGCCTGAGGGTCACAATGTGTGTTTGTGACCAATGTGGCCTGCGAGCATGGGCGGGGCCTCATGGGCCACAGTGGTTTCTACTACACTGAACGTTGGACAACATGCCAACCACAAGGTTTCTTGCCATGGGGAAGGAGTTCTGCTTTCAGCATCATCTTCAATCCCGGGCAGTGATTGGATATAAGGTCTAGGTTCTGAAACCTGAAAACCGAGGTTGGGAAGAGATGACGACCTAAGGCTATGGAGGCTCGATGTGCTCAGTGTGCGGCCAGCTGTCTGGGAGGGGCCAGGGGGTCCAGGCTCAGGCTGTGTCAGAAAGGGCATTAGTGCCCTGTTCAGCCTATGTATTTGGGGTACAGCCAAGGTCGGTGCAGGTTGATCCTCATTTGGGGTTACTGGATAGCCCCAGAGGACAATGTTTTTCTTCTTGCGGGCATACAGAGTGCGGCATTGTAGTTCTGGATTGCCAAACTGGAGGGCTTGTGGGCCTGTAGTCTGACGACAAAAGTCTGAGAACACAAGCTAGGCTTAGGTTTTTGGGTGAGGCAATGGTAGGCACAATCTACAGACCTGAATCGAGATCTCGTGCATATGAAGTCAGGGGGAGGATCAGACAATCGCTCAGGTTGGAGTTTCTGTCCCTGATGGCCCCTTCATGAATGGGGGGGCATCACGAGGCCATGGGGGTTTTCCCACGATGGGAGTTGTGAGAAGCTCCAAACTGCAGAGAGTCTTCTGCAGGACAATTGAGACCTGTTGTTTGGCTCCAGGCCAATGATTCTGAGCAGGGTTCTAAGGATGGATGGCTGGGTAGCCCACCTCGCATTCCAATTGTCTCCTAGCAACAAGAGAGGTTAGATCTCCTGGATCTGTGGGGAGCAACCGAGGACGCTGAGTTGAAATGGACACCCCTGGGGATGGGTCCTAATGTGCTTTTTTGTCTATGGAGACCTTGGAATGAAGCGGTGGCACTGGGGCCCTAAAGGGTTCTCCTAAACAGAGGCTTTGACACAGCTCCAACGTGCAAGTTTCCCATGTTTAGATGAGATGTTTTCTGATGGGTGAGTCAAGAAACATCTATATGCTGCTTTTGAAATCCAGGCCTCTGAGGAGAGATGCCTGGAAACCAAAGCAATGGATCTGATTAGTGCCTAGGGGCCTGTTTTTTCCTTTTTACCTCTGGGGACATCTGTCTATGGGTCTGAGTGCAGGTACGTGCTCAGTTGGGCTCAGATTGCCCATGTTTTTCCTGGGAAGCCACCACTATTGAGATGGATCAGGGACTTTGGAGGATTATCCTATTAGAAGGGTTGTGGCCATTGGAATGGGCACACACAATTCCCTTGGAGAGGGCAAGTACAGTCCTCAGGTTTGGCTCCAGGGGCCTGAGCCTGTAGGTTGTGTAGGACAGGGCTGTTTGGACAGTTGTCTGAAAACACAAACTCGGCTTATGTTTCGGGTCATAGGTATGGCAGGACTAATCTACAGACAATGAAGAGAACTCTTCGGGATTCAAAGAAGGGCGAGTGTGAGGCTCCTGCTCAAGTTTTTGTCTCTGCATATCGTGCCACTCATGGTCGTGGAATTTCTGGGTGACTTCATGGGAAATGGACGAGTCTTACTCTCTGGTGGTTTGGTTCCGTCCAAAGAGTTTGGGGTCATTCTGTGGGCTGGAAGAAGTCCTTTTTTTTGTTGTTGCTGTTGTTGTTTACTTTTTTAACCTCAGGTGTCCCACCAAATGAGGGATTCCAGAGTAGAGCCCTGGGGAGGGGCGACTGGACAATCAGAAATCTGGTTAAAAATTGCGGCCTAGGGACATGTCAAGCCCATTATGACATCTAATGGTCCCGCCACTGAGAGGACTTACTATAGGACAGGACTCATGCTGAGGGTCACAATGCGTGTGTATGCCCTCGTCGCACTCAAGAATGGGCGAGGCCTCAGGGTGAATGCTGGTTTCTCCTACACTGAACGTTGGACGACGTGCCAACCACAAGGGTTCTTGCCATGGGTAAGGAGGAGTTCTGATTTCTCCATCACACTCACCCCTGTGCAGTGATTGGAGATAAGGTCTCGGTTCTGAAGCCTGAAAACTGAGGTAGGGAAGAGATCATGACCTAAGGCCATGGCGGGTTTTATGTGCTCAGTGTGCGGTCAGCTTTCTGGGTCTTGGTCAGGAGGTCCGGTCTCAGGTTGTGTTCGACAGTGAATTAGTGCCCAGGTTATACTATATAATTTGGTTAAAGTCGAGTGCGGTGTATGTTTATCCTCATTTAAGGTGCCTGGGCAGCTCATGAGGCAATAATTTTTTTTCTAGAGGGCAGGCAGGGTGCTGCATTGTGGGTCCGGAATTGCCAAACTTGAGGGCTTCGGGGCCAGGAGTGTGAGGACGGAAGTCTGAGAAGACAAGCTAGACTTGGGTTTCAGGGCGAGGGCACGGCAGGTACCCCCTGCAGATCTGAACCAATATCTCATGCATCTGAAGTCAGGGCGAGGATCAGACGTTGGCTCAGGTTGGAGTTTCTGTGCATGACGGCCGCTTCATGAAGGGAGCGGAATCTCGAGGCCATTGAGGTTTTCCCACGTTGGGAGTTGTGGGATGCCCCCTTCAAGGATTCCTACTGCGGGACAATTGAGACCTGTTGGACAGCTCCAGGACATCCCATATGGAATGACTCCAGAACACCGTTCGCGGATGGATGCCTGGGAAGACAGCCTCGCATTCCAATTGTCTCCTAGAACAAGACAGTTTAGATCTGATGGCTCTGCCGAAGCTACCGGGGTGGCTGAGATGAAATGGACTTTCCTGAGGATGGGTCCTATGTGTTTTTGTGTCCATGAGGGCCTTGGAATGGGGCGGTGGAACCGGGACCCTGAAATACTCTCCTAAGCTTTGGACATGGCTCCCATGCACAGGTTTCCTTGTGGAGATGAGATGAGTTCTGATGGGTGCCTCAGGAATACCGCTATGCTCGAATTGGAATCAGGCTTTTGAGGACACATGCCTGTAACCCAAAGCAATGGATCCTATTATGGCCTAGGGTCCTGTCTGGTTCAATCTTCTTCTCTGGGGACATCCATCTATGGTATGAGTGGAGGTCGATTATCAGCTGGTGTCAGACAGCCCTTGTTTGTTCCGGGCGACCTACACTATTGGGATGCCCTAGGGACTTTGGAGGTTTCTCCTAATTTGTACGATTTTGGACCATGGAATGGGCAGAATTCCCATGGATTGGTAGGCACAGTCCTAATGTGTGGCTCCAGGGGCCCAGCCTGGAGGGTGTGTGGCCCAAGACTTTGAGGACAGAAGTCTGAAAACACAAACGCAGCTTAGGTTTGGGGACGTAGGTATGGCAGGCCCGATCTACAAACCATGAGAATAACTCTTCAGGATATGAAGAAAGTGCGAGTCTGAGGCACTTGCTCAGGCTTTTGTCTCTGGATTTTGTATCAGCGATGGCCGTGGAATGTCGGGGAGGCCTCATGGGCCATGGACAAATCTTCCTCTCTGAGGATTTGGCCCAATTCCCAATTGCTTTTAGTCAATCTGTGGGATGGGAGGACTCATTTCAGTTTTGTTACCTCAGGTGTCCCACCAAAAGATGAATTCCAAAGCAAAGCCATGGAGAAGACTGAAGGGACAACCCGAACTATGGTTAAAAATTGGGGCCTAGGGGCATGGCAAGCCCAATATGCTGTCTCTTCATCCAGCCACTGAGTAGCCTTACTTGAGGACTGGGCTCAGCCTGAGGGTCAAATGTGGGTTTGTGACCAATGTGGCCTGCGAGCATGTGCGGGGCCTCATGGGCCACAGTGGTTTCAACTACACTGAACGTTGGACAACATGCCAACCACAAGGTTTCTTGCCATGGGGAAGGAGTTCTGCTTTCAGCATCATCTTCAATCCCGGGCAGTGTTTGGATATAAGGTCTAGGTTCTGAAACCTGAAAACCGAGGTTGGGAAGAGATGACGACCTAAGGCCATGGAGGCTCGATGTGCTCAGTGTGCGGCCAGCTGTCTGGGAGGGGCCAGGGGGTCCAGGCTCAGGCTGTGTCAGAAAGGGCATTAGTGCCCTGTTCAGCCTATGTATTTGGGGTACAGCCAAGGTCGGTGCAGGTTGATCCTCATTTGGGGTTACTGGATAGCCCCAAAGGACAATGTTTTTCTTCTTGCGGGCTGGCAGAGTGTGGCATTGTAGTTCTGGATTGCCAAACTGGAGGGCTTGTGGGCCTGTAGTCTGACGACAAAAGTCTGAGAACACAAGCTAGGCTTAGGTTTTTGGGTGAGGCCATGACAGGCACAATCTACATAGCTGAATCGAGATCTCGTGCATCTGAAGTCAGGGCGAGGATCAGACAATCGCTCAGGTTGGAGTTTCTGTCCCTGATGGCCCCTTCATGAATGGGGGGGCATCACGAGGCCTTGGGGGTTTTCCCACGATGGGAGTTGTGAGAAGCTCCAAACTGCAGAGAGTCTTCTGCAGGACAATTGAGACCTGTTGTTTGGCTCCAGGCCAATGATTCTGAGCAGGGTTCTAAGGATGGATGGCTGGGTAGCCCACCTCGCATTCCAATTGTCTCCTAGCAACAAGAGAGGTTAGATCTCCTGGATCTGTGGGGAGCAACCGTGGACGCTGAGTTGAATTGGACACCCCTGGGGATGGGTCCTAATGTGCTTTTGTGTCTATGGAGTCCTTGGAATGAAGCGGTGGCACTGGGGCCCTAAATGGTTCTCCTAAACAGAGGCTTTGACACAGCTCCAACGTGCAAGTTTCCCATGTGTAGATGAGATGTTTTCTGATGGGTGAGTCAAGAAACATCTATATGCTGCTTTTGAAATCCAGGCCTCTGAGGAGAGATGCCTGGAAACCAAAGCAATGGATCTGATTAGTGCCTAGGGGCCTGTTCTTTCCTTTTTACCTCTGGGGACATCTGTCTATGGGTCTGAGTGCAGGTAGGTGCTCAGTTGGGCGCAGATTGCCCCTGTTTTTCCTGGGAAGCCACCACTATTGAGATGGATCAGGGACTTTGGAGGATTATCCTATTAGAAGGGTTCTGGCCATTGGAATGGGCACACACAATTCCCTTGGAGAGGGCAAGTACAGTCCTCAGGTCTGGCTCCAGGGGCCTGAGCCTGTAGGTTGTGTAGGCCAGGGCTGTTTGGACAGTTGTCTGAAAACACAAACTCGGCTTATGTTTCGGGTCATAGGTATGGCAGGACTGATCTACAGACCATGAAGAGAACTCTTCGGGATTTGAAAGAAGGGCGAGTGTGAGGCTCCTGCTCAAGTTTTTGTCTCTGGATATCGTGTCACTCATGGTCGTGGAATTTCTGGGTGACTTCATGGGAAATGGACGAGTCTTACTCTCTGTTGGTTTCGCCCCGTCCAAAGAGTTTGTGGTCATTCTGTGGGCTGGAAGAAGTCCGTTGTTTTTTTTTTTTTTATTGTTGTTTTCTTTTTTAACCTCAGGTGTCCCACCAAATGAGGGATTCCAGAGTAGAGCCCTGGGGAGGGGCGACTGGACAATCAGAAATCTGGTTAAAAATTGGGGCCTAGGGACATGTCAAGCCCATTATGACATCTAATGGTCCAGCCACTGAGAGGACTTACTAGAGGACAGGACTCATGCTGAGGGTCACAATGTATGCCCTCATCGCACTCAAGAATGGGCGGGGCCTCAGGGTGAATGCTGGTTTCTCCTACACTGAACGTTGGACAACGTGCCAACCACAAGGGTTCTTGCCATGGGTAAGGAGGAGTTCCGATTTCTGCATCACACTCACCCCTGGGCAGTGATTGGAGATAAGGTCTCGGTTCTGAAGACTGAAAACTGAGGTAGGGAAGAGATGATGTCCTAAGGCCATGGCGGGTTTTATGTGCTCAGTGTGCGGTCAGCTTTCTGGGTGTTGGTCAGGAGGTCCGGGCTCAGGTTGTGTTCGACAGTGCATTAGAGTCCAGGTTACACTATATAATTTGGTAAAGTCGATTGCTGTGTAGGTTTACCCTCATTTAAGGTGCCTGGGCAGCTCATGAGGCAAAATTTTTTTTCTAGAGGGCTGGCAGAGTGCTGCATTGTGGGTCCGGAATAGCCAAACTTGAGGGTTTCGGGGCCAGGAGTGTGAGGACGGAAGTCTGAGAGGACAAGCTAGACTTGGGTTTCAGGGCGAGGGCACGGCAGGTACCCCCTGCAGATCTGAACCAATATCTCATGCATCTGAAGTCAGGGCGAGGATCAGACGTTGGCTCATGTTGGAGTTTCTGAGCATGACGGCCGCTTCATGAAGGGAGCGGAATCTCGAGCCATTGAGGTTTTCCCATGTTGGGAGTTGTGCGATGCCCCCTTCAAGGATTCCTTCTGCGGTACAATTGAGACCTGTTGGACAGCTCCAGGACATCCCATAAAGAATGACTCCAGAGCACCATTCGCGGATGGATGCCTGGGAAGCCCGCCTCGCATTCCAATTGTCTCCTAGCAACAAGACAGTTCAGATCTGATGGCTCTGCGGGAGCAACCGGGGTGGCTGAGTTGAAATGGACTTTCCTGAGGATGGGTCCTAATGTGTTTTTGTGTCCATGAGGGCCTTGGAATGGGGCGGTGGCACCGGCAACCTGAAGTACTTTCCTAAGCTTTGGACATGGCTCCCATGCACAGGTTTCCTTGTGGAGACGAGATGAGTTCTGATGGGTGCCTCAGGAAAACCCCTATTCTCGTATTGGAATCAGGCTTTTGAGGACACATGCCTGTAAACCAAAGCAATGGATCCTATTATGGCCTAGGGTCCTGTCTGGTTCAATCTTCTTCTCTGGGGACATCCATCTATGTTATGAGTGGAGGTCGATTATCAGCTAGTGTCAGACAGCCCTTGTTTGTTCCGGGCGACCTACACTTTTGGGATGGCCTCAGGGACTTTGGAGGTTTCTCCTAATTTGTACGATTTTGGACCATGGAATGGGCAGAATTCCCATGGATTGGCAGGCACAGTCCTAATGTGTGGCTCCTGGGGCCCAGCCTGGGCAGTGTGTGGACCACGACTTTGAGGACAAAAGTCTGAAAACACAAACTCAGCTTAGGTTTGGGGACGTAGGTATGGCAGGCCCGATTACAAACGATGAGCAGAACTCTACAGGATATGAAGAAAGTGTGAGTCTGAGGCGCTTGCTCAGGCTTTTGTATCTGGATTTTGTATCAGCTATGGCCGTGGAATGTCGGGGAGGCCTCATGGGCCATGGACGAATCTTCCTCTCTGAGTATTTGGCTTGATTCCCAATTGCATTTCGTCAATCGGTGGGATGGGAGGACTCATTTCAGTTTTGTTACCTCAGGTGTCCCACCAAAAGAGGAATTCCAAAGCCAAGCCGTGGGGAAGAGTGAAAGGACAACCTGATCTATGGTTAAGAATTGGGGCCTAGGGGTATGGCAATCCCAATATGCTATCTCTTCATCCAGCCACTGAGTGGCCTTACTTGAGGACTGGGCTCAGCCTGAGCGTCACAATGTGTGTTTCTGACCAATGTGGCCCGCGAGCATGTGCGGGGCCTCATGGGCCACACTGGTTTCAACTACACTGAACGTTGGACAACATGCCAAACACAAGGTTTTTTGCCATGGGGAAGGAGTTCTGATTTCTGCATCACCTTCAACCCTGAGCAGTGATTGGAGATAAGGTCTAGGTTCTGAAACCTGAAAACCGTGGTTGGGACGGGATGACGACATAAAGCCATGGCGGCTCGATGGGCTCAGTGTGCGGCCAGATGTCTGGGAGCGTCCAGGGGGTCCAGGCTCAGGCTGTGTCAGAAAGGGCATTAGTGCCCTGGTCAGCCTATGTATTTGGGGTACAGCCTAGTTCGGTGCAGGTTGATCCACATTTGGGGTTACTAGGTAGCCCCAGAGGACAATGTTTTTCTTCTGGAGGCCGGCAGAGTGCTGCATTGTAGTTCTGGATTGCCAAACTGGAGGGCTTGTGGGCCAGTAGTCTTACGACAAAAGTCTGAGAACACAAGCTAGGCTAGGTTTCTGGGTGAGGCCATGGCAGGCACAATCTACAGACCTGAATCGAGA
The DNA here is from genome assembly GCF_964662115.1 of Mustela nivalis. Lineage (NCBI taxonomy): Eukaryota > Metazoa > Chordata > Mammalia > Carnivora > Mustelidae > Mustela > Mustela nivalis. Next base: position 335,272 of record NW_028136453.1, on the reverse strand, counting down.
TCTCGTGCATCTGAATTCAGGGCGAGGATCAGACGATCGCTCAGGTTGGAGTTTCTGTCCCTGATGGCCCCTTCAAGAATGGGGGGGGGCATCACGAGGCCATGGGTGTTTTCCCACGATGGGAGTTGTGAGAAGCTCCAAACTGCAGAGAGTCTTCTGCAGGACAATTGAGACCTGTTGTTTGGCTCCAGGCCAATGATTCTGAGCAGGGTTCTAAGGATGGATGGCTGGGTAGCCCACCTCACATTCCAATTGTCTCCTAGGAACAAGAGAGGTTAGATATCCTGGATCTGTGGGGAGCAACCGAGGACGCTGAGTTGAAATGGACACCCTTGGGGATGGGTCCTAACGTGCTTTTGTGTCTATGGAGACCTTGGAATGAAGCAGTGGCACTGGGGCCCTAAATGGTTCTCCTAAACAGAGGCTTTGACACAGCTCCAACGTGCAAGTTTCCCATGTGTAGATGAGATGTTTTCTGTTGCATGAGTCAAGAAACAGCTAGATGCTGCTTTTGAAATCCAGGCGCTGAGGAGAGATTTCTGGAAATCAAAGCAATGGATCTGATTAGTGCCTAGGGGACTGTTCTTTCCTTTTTACCTCTGGGGACATCTGTCTATGAGTCTGAGTGCAGGTAGGTGTTCAGTAGGGCTCAGATTGCCCCTGTTTTTCCTGGGAAGCCACCACTATTGAGATGGATCAGGGAATTTGGAGCTTTATCCTTTTAGAAGGGTTGTCGCCATTGGAATGGGCAAACACAATTCCCTTGGAGAATGCAAGTACAGTCCTAAGGTTTGGCTCCAGGGGCCTGAGCCTGTAGGTTGTGTAGGCCAGGGCTGTTTGGACAGTTGTCTGAAAACACAAACTCGGCTTATGTTTCGGGTCATAGGTATGGCAGGACTGATCTACGGACCATGAGGAGAACTCTTCGGGATTTGAAAGAAGGGCGAGTGTGAGGCTCCTGCTCAAGTTTTTGTCTCTGGATATCGTGTCACTCATGGTCGTGGAATTTCTGGGTGACTTCATGGGAAATGGACGAGTCTTACTCTCTGGTGGTTTGGCCCCGTCCAAAGAGTTTGGGGTCATTCTGTGGCCTGGAAGAAGTCCGTTTTTTTTTTTTTTTGGTGTTGTTGTTTTTTTCTTGTTTAACCTCAGGTGTCCCACCAAATGATGGATTCCAGAGTAGAGCCCTGGGGAGGGGCAACTGGACAATCAGAAATCTGGTTAAAAATTAAGGCCTAGGGACATGTCAAGCCCATTATGACATCTAATGGTCCAGCCACTGAGAGGACTTATTAGAAGACAGGGCTCATGCTGAGGGTCACAATGCGTGTGTATGCCCTCGTCGAACTCAAGAATGGGCGGGGCCTCAGGGTGAATGCTGGTTTCTCCTACACTGAACGTTGGACAACGTGCCAACCACAAGGGTTCTTGCCATGGGTAAGGAGGAGTTCTGATTTCTGCATCACACTCAACCCTGGGCAGTGATTGGAGATAAGGTCTCGGTTCTGAAGAATGAAAACTGAGGTAGGGAAGAGATGATGTCCTAAGGCCATGGCGGGTTTTATGTGCTCAGTGTGCGGTCAGCTTTCTGGGTGTTGGTCAGGAGGTCCTGGCTCAGGTTGTGTTCGACATTGCATTAGTGCCCAGGTTAGACTATATAATTTGGGTAAAGTCGAGTGCTGTGTAGGTTTACCCTCATTTAAGGTGCCTGGGCAGCTCATGAGGCAATAATTTTTTTTCTAGAGGGCAGGCAGAGTGCTGCATTGTGGGTCCGGAATTGCCAAACTTGAGGGCTTCGGGGCCAGGAGTGTGAGGACGGAAGTCTGAGAAGACAAGCTAAACTTGGGTTTCAGGGCGAGGGCACGGCAGGTACCCCCTGCAGATCTGAACCAATATCTCATGCATCTGAAGTCAGGGCGAGGATCAGACGTTGGCTCAGGTTGGAGTTTCTGTGCATGACGGCCGCTTCATGAAGGGAGCGGAATCTCGAGGCCATTGAGGTTTTCCCACGTTGGAAGTTTGGGATGCCCCCTTCAAGGATTCCTTCTGCGGGACATTTGAGACCTGTTGGACAGCTCCAGGACATCCCATATGGAATGACTCCAGAGCACCGTTCGCGGATGGATGCCTGGGAAGCCCGCCTCGCATTCCAATTGTCTCCTAGCAACAAGACAGTTTAGATCTGATGGCTCTGCTGGAGCAACCGGTGTGGTTGAGCTGAAATGGACGTTCTTGAGGATGGGTCCTAATGTGTTTTTGTGTCCATGAGGGCCTTGGAATGGGGCGGAGGCACCGGGACCCTGAAGTACTCTCCTAAGTTTTGGACACGGCTCCCATGCACAGGTTTCCTTGTGGAGAGGAGATGAGTTCTGATGGGTGCCTCAGGAAAACCCCTATGCTCGTATTGGAATCAGGCTTTTGAGGACACATGCCTGTAACACAAAGCAATGGATCCTATTATAGCCTAGGGTCCTGTCTGGTTCAATCTTCTTCTCTGGGGACATCCATCTATGGTATGAGTGGAGGTCGGTTATCAGCTGGTGTCAGACAGCCCTTGTTTGTTCCGGGCGACCTACACTATTGGGATGGCCTCAGGGACTTTGGAGGTTTCTCCTAATTTGTACGATTTTGGACCATGGAATGGGCAGAATTCCCATGGATTGGTAGGCACAGTCCTAATGTGTGGCTCCAGGGGCCCAGCTTGGAGGGTGTGTGGCCCAAGACTTTGAGGACAGAAGTCTGAAAACAAAACTCAGCTTAGGTTTGGGGACGTAGGTATGGCAGGCCCGATCTACAAACCATGAGAAGAACTCTTCAGGATATGAAGAAAGTGCGAGTCTGAGGCACTTGCTCAGGCTTTTTTCTCTGGATTTTGTATCAGCGATGGCCGTGGAATGTCGGGGAGGCCTCATGGGCCATGGACGAATCTTCCTCTCTGAGGATTTGGCCCGATTCCCAATTGCTTTTCGTCAATCTGTGGGATGGGAGGACTCATTTCAGTTTTGTTAACTCAGGTGTCCCTCCAAAAGAGGAATTCCAAAGCCAAGCCGTGGGGAAGACTGAAGGGACAACTCGAACTATGGTTAAAAATTGGGGCCTAGGGGCATGGCAAGCCCGATATGCTATCTCTTCATCCAGCCACTGAGTGGCCTTACTTGAGGACTGGGCTCAGCCTGAGCGTCACAATGTGTGTTTGTGACCAATGTGGCCCGAGAGCATGGGCGGGGCCTCATGGGCCTCACTGGTTTCAACAACACTAAACGTTGGACAACATGCCAACCACAAGGTTTCTTGCAAAGGGGAAGGAGTTCTGATTTCTGCATCACCTTCAACCCTGGGCAGTGATTGGAGATAAGGTCTAGGTTCTGAAACCTGAAAACCGAGGTTGGGAAGTGATGACGACCTAAGGCCATGGCGGTTCCTTGTGCTCAATGTGCGGCCAGCTGTATGGGAGTGCCCAGGGGGTCCAGGCTCAGGCTGTGTCAGAAAGGGCATTAGTGCCCTGGTCAGCCTATGTATTTGGGGTACAGCCAAGGTCGGTGCAGGTTGATCCTCATTTGGGGTTACTGGGTAGCCCCAGAGGACAATGTTTTTCTTCTAGAGGGCTGGCAGAGTGCTGCATTGTAGTTCTGGATGGCCAAACTGGAGGGCTTGTGGGCCAGTAGTCTGAGGACAAATGTCTAAGAACACAAGCTAGGCTTAGGTTTCTGGGTGAGGCCATGGCAGGCACAATCTACAGACCTGAATCGAGATCTCGTGCATCTGAAGTCTGGGCGAGGATCAGACGATCGCTTAGGTTGGAGTTTCTGTCCCTGATGGCTCCTTCATGAATGGGGGGGGGCATCACAAGGCTTTGGGTGTTTTCCCACGATGGGAGTGGTGAGAAGCTCCAAACAGCAGAGAGTCTTCTGCAGGACAATTGAGACCTGTTGTTTGGCTCCAGGCCAATGATTCTGAGCAGGGTTTTAAGGATGGATGGCTGGGTAGCCCACCTTGCATTCCAATTGTCTCCTAGCAACCAGAAAGTTTAGATCTCCTGGATCTGTGGGGAGCAACCGAGGACGCTGAGTTGAAATGGACACCCCTGGGGATGGGTCCTAACGTGCTTTTGTGTCTATGGAGACCTTGGAATGAAGCGGTGGCACTGGGGCCCTAAAGGGTTCTCCTAAACAGAGGCTTTGACACAGCTCCAACTTGCAAGTCTCCCATGTGTAGATGAGATGTTTTCTGATGGATGAGTCAAGATACAGCTATATGCTGCTTTTGAAATCAAGGCCTCTGAGGAGAGATGCCTGGAAACAAAAGCAATGGATCTGATTAGTGCCTTGGGGCCTGTTCTTACCTTTTTACCTCTGGGGACATCTGTCTATGGGTCTGAGTGCATGTAGGTGCTCCGTTAAGCTCAGATTGCCCCTGTTTTTCCTGGGAAGCCACCACTATTGATATCGATCAGGGACTATGGAGGTTTATCCTATTAGAAGGGTTGTGGCCATTGGAATGAGCACACACAATTCCCTTGGAGAGGGTAAGTACAGTCCTCAGGTTTGGCTCCAGGGGCCTGAGCCTGTAGGTTGTGTAGGCCAGGGCTGTTTGGAGAGTTGTCTGAAAACACAAACTCGGCTTATGTTTCGGGTCATAGGTATGGCAAGACTGATCTACAGACCATGAGAAGAACTCTTCGGGATTTGAAAGAAGGGCGACTGTGAGGCTCCTGCTCAAGTTTTTGTCTCTGGATATCGTGTCACTCATGGTCGTGGAATTTCTGGGTGACTTCATGGGAAATGGACGAGTCTTACTCTCTGGTGGTTTGGCCCCGTCCAAAGAGTTTGGGGTCATTCTGTGGGCTGGAAGAAGTCCGTTTTTTTTTTGTTGTTGTTGTTGTTTTTTTCTTTTTTAACCTCAGGTGTCCCATCAAATGATGGATTCCACAGTAGAGCCCTGTGGAGGGGCGACTGGTCAATCAGAAATCTGGTTAAAAATTGGGGCCTAGGGACATGTCAAGCCCATTATGACATCTAATGGTCCAGCCACTGAGTGGACTTACTAGAGGACAGGACTCATGCTGAGGGTCACAATGCGTGTGTATGCCCTCGTCGCACTCAGGAATGGGCAGGGCCTCAGGGTGAATGCTGGTTTCTCCTACACTGAACGTTGGACAACGTGCAAACCACAAGGGATCTTGCCATGGATAAGGAGGAGTTCTGATTTCTGCATCACACTCACCCCTGGGCAGTGATTGGAGATAAGGTCTCGGTTCTGAAGCCTGAAAACTGAGGTAGGGAAGAGATGATGACCTAAGGCCATGGCGGGTTTTATGTGCTCAGTGTGCGGTCAACTTTCTGGGTGTTGGTCAGGAGGTCCGGGCTCAGGTTGTGTTCGACAGTGCATTAGTGCCCAGGTTAGACTATATAATTTGGGTAAAGTCGAGTGCTGTGTAAGTTTACCCTCATTTAAGGTGCCTGGGTAGCTCATGAGGCACTAATTTTTTTTCTAGAGGGCAGGCAGAGTGCTGCATTGTGGGTCCGGAATTGCCAAACTTGAGGGCTTCGGGGCCAGGAGTGTGAGGACGGAAGTCTGAGAAGACAAGCTAGATTTGGGTTTCAGGTCGAGGGTACGGCAGGTACCCCCTGCAGATCTGAACCAATATCTCATGCATCTGAAGTCAGGGCGAGGATCAGACGTTGGCTCAGGTTGGAGATTCTGAGCATGACGGCCGCTTCTGAGCATGACGGCCGCTTCATGAAGGGAGCGGAATCTCGAGGGTATTGAGGTTTTCCCACGTTAAGAGTTGTGGGATGCCCCCTTCAAGGATTCCTTCTGCGGGACAATTGAGACCTTTTGGACAGCTCCAGGACATCCCATATGGAATGACTCCAGAGCACCGTTCGCAGATGGATGTCTGGGAAGCCCTCCACGCATTCCAATTTTCTCCTAGCAACAAGACAGTTTAGATCTGATGGCTCTGCGGGAGCAACCGGGGTGGCTGAGTTGAAATGGACTTTCCTGAGGATGGGTCCTAATGTGTTTTTGTGTCCATGAGGGCCTTGGAATGGTGCGGTGGCATTGGGACCTTGAAGTACTCTACTAAGCATTGGACATGGCTCCCATGCACATGTTTCCTTGTGGAGACGAGATGAGTCCTATGAGTGCCTCAGGAAAACCCCTATGCTCGTATTGGAATCAGGCTTTTGAGGACACATGCCTGTAACCCACAGGCCTAGGGTCCTGTCTGGTTCAATCTTCTTCTCTGGGGACATCCATCTATGGTATGAGTGGAGTTGGATTATCATCTGGTGTCAGACAGCCCTTGTTTGTTCCGGGCGACCTACACTATTGGGATGGCCTCAGGGACTTTGGAGGTTTCTCCTAATTTGTACGATTTTGGACCTTGGAATGGGCAGAATTCCCATGGATTGGTAGGCACAGTCCTAATGTGTGGCTCCAGGGGCCCACCCTGGAGGGTGTGTGGCCCAAGACTTTGAGGACAGAAGTCTGAAAACACAAACTCAGCTTACGTTTGGGGATGTAGGTATGGCAGGCCCGATCTACAAACCATGAGAAGAACTCTTCAGGATATGAAGAAAGTGCGAGTCTGAGGTGCTTGCTCAGGCTTTTGTCTCTGGATTTTGTATCTGCGATGGCCGTGGAATGTCTGGGAGGCCTCATGGGCCATGGATGAATCTCCCTCTCTGAGGATTTGGCCCAATTCCCAATTGCTTTTAGTCAATCTGTGGGATGGGAGGACTCATTTCAGTTTTGTTACCTCAGGTGTCCGTCCAAAAGGGGAATTCCAAAGCCAAGCCGTGGGGAAGACTGAAGGGACAACTCGAACTATGGTTAAAAATTGGGGCCTAGGGGCATGGCAAGCCCAATATGCTATCTCTTCATCCAGCCACTGAGTGGCCTTACATGAGGACTGGGCTCAGCCTGAGCGTCACAATGTGTGTTTGTGACCAATGTGACACACGAGCATTTGCGGGGCCTCATGGGCCACACTGGTTTCAACTACACTGAACGTTGGACAACATGCCAACCACAAGGTTTCTTGCCATGGGGAAGTAGTCCTGCTTTCAGCATCACCTTCAACCCTCGGCAGTGATTGGAGATAAGGTCTAGGTTCTGAAACCTGAAAACCGAGGTTGGGAAGAGATGACGACCTAAGGCCATGGCGGCTCAATGGGCTCAGTGTGCGGCCAGCTGTCTGGGAGGGGCCAGGGTGTCCAGGCTCAGGCTGTGTCAGAAAGGGCATTAGTGCTCTGGTCAGCCTATATATTTGGGGTACAGCCAAGGTCGGTGTAGGTTGATCATCATTTGGGGTTACTGTGTAGCCCCTGAGGACAATGTTTTTCTTCTGGAGGGCAGGCAGAGTGCTGCATTGTAGTTCTAGATTGCCAAACTGGAGGGCTTGTGGGCCAGTAGTCTGACGACAAAAGTCTGAGAACACAAGCTAGGCTTAGGTTTCTGGGTGAGGCCATGGCAGGCACAATCTACAGACCTGAATAGAGGTCTCGTGCATCTGAAGTCAGGGCGAGGATCAGACGATCGCTCAGGTTGGAGTTTCTGTCCATGATTGCCCCTTCATGAATGGGGGGGGCATCACGAGGCCATGGGGGTTTTCCCACGAAGGGAGTTGTGAGAAACTCCAAACTGCAGAGAGTCTTCTGCAGGACAATTGAGACCTGTTGTTTGGCTCCAGGCCAATGATTCTGAGCAGGGTTCTAAGGATGGATGGCTGGGTAGCCCACCACGCATTCCAATTGTCTCCTAGCAACAAGACAGGTTAGATCTCCTGGATCTGTGGGGAGCAACCGAGGACGCTGAGTTGAAATGGACACCCCTGGGGATGGGTCCTAATGTGCTTTTGTGTCCATGGAGACCTTGGAATGAAGCGGTGGCACTGGGGCCCTATAGGGTTCTCCTAAACAGAGGCTTTGACACAGCTCCAACGTGCAAGTTTCCCATGTGTAGATGAGATGTTTTCTGATGCGTGAGTCAAGAAACAGCTAGATGCTGCTTTTGAAATCCAGGCCTCTGAGGAGAGATGCCTGGAAACCAAAGCAATGGATCTGATTATTGCCTAGGGGCCTGTTCTTTCCTTTTTACCTCTGGGGACATCTGTCTATGGGTCTGAGTGCAGGTAGGTGCTCAGTTGGGCGCAGATTGCCCCTGTTTTTCTTGGGAAGCCACCACTATTGAGATGGATCAGGGATTTTGGAAGTTTATCCTATTAGAAGGGTTGTGGCCATAGGAATGGGCACACACAATTCCCTTGGAGAGGGCAAGTACAGTCCTCAGGTTTGGCTCCAGGGGCCTGAGCCTGTAGGTTGTGTAGGCCAGGGCTGTTTGGACAGTTGTCTGAAAACACAAACTCGGCTTATGTTTCGGGTCATAGGTATGGCAGGAGTGACCTACAGACCATGAGGACAACTCTTTGGGATTTGAAAAAAGGGCGAGTGTGAGGCTCCTGCCCAAGTTTTTGTCTCTGGATATCGTGTACTCATGGTCATGGAATTTCTGGATGACTTCATGGGAAATGGTCGAGTCATACTCTCTGGGGGTTTGGCCCTGTTCAAAGAGTTTGGGGTCATCTGTGGGCTGGAAGAAGTCCGTTTTTTTTCTGTTGTTGTTGTTGTTTTCTTTTTTAACCTCAGGTGTCCCACCAAATGAGGGATTCCAGAGTAGAGCCCTGGGGAGGAGCGACTGGACAATCAGAAATCTGGTTAAAAATTGGTGCCTAGGGACATGTCAAGCCCATTATGACACCTAATGGTCCAGCCACTGAGAGGACTTACTAGAGGACAGGACTCATGCTGAGGGTCACAAAGCGTGTGTATGCCCTCGTCGCACTCAGGAATGGGCGGGGCCTCAGGGTGAATGCTGGTTTCTCTTACACTGAAGGTTGGACGACGTGCCAACCACAAGGGTTCTTGCCATGGGTAAGGAGGAGTTCTGATTTCTGCATCACACTCACCCCTGGGCAGTGATTGGAGATAAGGTCTCGGTTCTGAAGCCTGAAATCTGAGGTAGGGACGAGATCATGACCTAAGGCCATGGCGGGTTTTATGTGCTCAGTGTGCGGTCAGCTTTGTGGGTCTTGGTCAGGAGGTCCCGGCTCAGGTTGTGTTCGACATTGCATTAGTGCCCAGGTTAGACTATATAATTTGGGTAAAGTCGAGTGCTGTGTAGGTTTACCCTCATTTAAGGTGCCTGGGCAGCTCATGAGGCAATAATTTTTTTTCTAGAGGGCAGGCAGAGTGCTGCATTGTGGGTCCGGAATTGCCAAACTTGAGGGCTTCGGGGCCAGGAGTGTGAGGACGGAAGTCTGAGAAGACAAGCTAGACTTGGGTTTCAGGGCGAGGGCACGGCAGGTACCCCCTGCAGATCTGAACCAATATCTCATGCTTCTGAAGTCAGGGGAGGATCAGACGTTGGCTCAGGTTGGAGTTTCTGTGCATGACGGCCGCTTCATGAAGGGAGCGGAATCTCGAGGCCATTGAGGTTTTCCCACGTTTGGAGTTGTGGGATGACCCTTCAAGGATTCCTTATGTGGGACAATTGAGACCTGTTGAACAGCTCCAGGGCATCGCATATGGAATGACTCCAGAGCACCGTTCGCGGATGGATGGCTGTGAAGCCAGCCTCGCATTCCAATTGCCTCATAGCAACAAGACAGATTAGATCTGATGGCTCTGCCGGAGCAACCGGGGTGGCTGAGTTGAAATGGACTTTCCTGAGGATGGGTCCTAATGTGTTTTTGTGTCCATGAGGGCCTTGGAATGGGGCGGTGGCACCGGGACCCTGAAGTACTCTCCTAAGCTTTGGACATGGCTCCCATGCACAGTTTCCTTGTGGAGACGAGATGAGTTCTGATGGGTGCCTCAGGAATACCGCTATGCTCGAATTGGAATCAGGCTTTTGAGGACACATGCCTGTAACCCAAAGCAATGGATCCTATTATGGCCTAGGGTCCTGTCTGGTTCAATCTTCTTCTCTGGGGACATCCATCTATGGTATGAGTGGAGGTCGATTATCAGCTGTTGTCAGACAGCCCTTGTTTGTTCCGGGCGACCTACACTATTGGGATGCCCTAGGGACTTTGGAGGTTTCTCCTAATTTGTACGATTTTGGACCATGGAATGGGCAGAATTCCCATGGATTGGTAGGCACAGTCCTAATGTGTGGCTCCAGGGGCCCAGCCTGGAGGGTGTGTGGCCCAAGACTTTGAGGACAGAAGTCTGAAAACACAAACGCAGCTTAGGTTTGGGGACGTAGGTATGGCAGGCCCAGTCTACAAACCATGAGAACTCTTCAGGATATGAAGAAAGTGCGAGTCTGAGGCACTTGCTCAGGCTTTTGTCTCTGGATTTTGTATCAGCGAGGGCCGTGGAATGTCGGGGAGGCCTCATGGGCCATGGACAAATCTTCCTCTCTGAGGATTTGGCCCAATTCCCAATTGCTTTTAGTCAATCTGTGGGATGGGAGGACTCATTTCAGTTTTGTTACCTCAGGTGTCCCACCAAAAGATGAATTCCAAAGCAAAGCCATGGAGAAGACTGAAGGGACAACCCGAACTATGGTTAAAAATTGGGGCCTAGGGGCATGGCAAGCCCAATATGCTGTCTCTTCATCCAGCCACTGAGTGGCCTTACTTGAGGACTGGGCTCAGCCTGAGGGTCACAATGTGTGTTTGTGACCAATGTGGCCCGCGAGCATGGGCGGGGCCTCATGGGCCACAGTGGTTTCAACTACACTGAACGTTGGACAACATGCCAACCACAAGGTTTCTTGCCATGGGGAAGGAGTTCTGCTTTCAGCATCATCTTCAATCCCGGGCAGTGATTGGATATAAGGTCTAGGTTCTGAAACCTGAAAACCGAGGTTGGGAAGAGATGACGACCTAAGGCTATGGAGGCTCGATGTGCTCAGTGTGCGGCCAGCTGTCTGGGAGGGGCCAGGGGGTCCAGGCTCAGGCTGTGTCAGAAAGGGCATTAGTGCCCTGTTCAGCCTATGTATTTGGGGTACAGCCAAGGTCGGTGCAGGTTGATCCTCATTTGGGGTTACTGGATAGCCCCAGAGGACAATGTTTTTCTTCTTGCGGGCATACAGAGTGCGGCATTGTAGTTCTGGATTGCCAAACTGGAGGGCTTGTGGGCCTGTAGTCTGACGACAAAAGTCTGAGAACACAAGCTAGGCTTAGGTTTTTGGGTGAGGCAATGGTAGGCACAATCTACAGACCTGAATCGAGATCTCGTGCATATGAAGTCAGGGGGAGGATCAGACAATCGCTCAGGTTGGAGTTTCTGTCCCTGATGGCCCCTTCATGAATGGGGGGGCATCACGAGGCCATGGGGGTTTTCCCACGATGGGAGTTGTGAGAAGCTCCAAACTGCAGAGAGTCTTCTGCAGGACAATTGAGACCTGTTGTTTGGCTCCAGGCCAATGATTCTGAGCAGGGTTCTAAGGATGGATGGCTGGGTAGCCCACCTCGCATTCCAATTGTCTCCTAGCAACAAGAGAGGTTAGATCTCCTGGATCTGTGGGGAGCAACCGAGGACGCTGAGTTGAAATGGACACCCCTGGGGATGGGTCCTAATGTGCTTTTTTGTCTATGGAGACCTTGGAATGAAGCGGTGGCACTGGGGCCCTAAAGGGTTCTCCTAAACAGAGGCTTTGACACAGCTCCAACGTGCAAGTTTCCCATGTTTAGATGAGATGTTTTCTGATGGGTGAGTCAAGAAACATCTATATGCTGCTTTTGAAATCCAGGCCTCTGAGGAGAGATGCCTGGAAACCAAAGCAATGGATCTGATTAGTGCCTAGGGGCCTGTTTTTTCCTTTTTACCTCTGGGGACATCTGTCTATGGGTCTGAGTGCAGGTACGTGCTCAGTTGGGCTCAGATTGCCCATGTTTTTCCTGGGAAGCCACCACTATTGAGATGGATCAGGGACTTTGGAGGATTATCCTATTAGAAGGGTTGTGGCCATTGGAATGGGCACACACAATTCCCTTGGAGAGGGCAAGTACAGTCCTCAGGTTTGGCTCCAGGGGCCTGAGCCTGTAGGTTGTGTAGGACAGGGCTGTTTGGACAGTTGTCTGAAAACACAAACTCGGCTTATGTTTCGGGTCATAGGTATGGCAGGACTAATCTACAGACAATGAAGAGAACTCTTCGGGATTCAAAGAAGGGCGAGTGTGAGGCTCCTGCTCAAGTTTTTGTCTCTGCATATCGTGCCACTCATGGTCGTGGAATTTCTGGGTGACTTCATGGGAAATGGACGAGTCTTACTCTCTGGTGGTTTGGTTCCGTCCAAAGAGTTTGGGGTCATTCTGTGGGCTGGAAGAAGTCCTTTTTTTTGTTGTTGCTGTTGTTGTTTACTTTTTTAACCTCAGGTGTCCCACCAAATGAGGGATTCCAGAGTAGAGCCCTGGGGAGGGGCGACTGGACAATCAGAAATCTGGTTAAAAATTGCGGCCTAGGGACATGTCAAGCCCATTATGACATCTAATGGTCCCGCCACTGAGAGGACTTACTATAGGACAGGACTCATGCTGAGGGTCACAATGCGTGTGTATGCCCTCGTCGCACTCAAGAATGGGCGAGGCCTCAGGGTGAATGCTGGTTTCTCCTACACTGAACGTTGGACGACGTGCCAACCACAAGGGTTCTTGCCATGGGTAAGGAGGAGTTCTGATTTCTCCATCACACTCACCCCTGTGCAGTGATTGGAGATAAGGTCTCGGTTCTGAAGCCTGAAAACTGAGGTAGGGAAGAGATCATGACCTAAGGCCATGGCGGGTTTTATGTGCTCAGTGTGCGGTCAGCTTTCTGGGTCTTGGTCAGGAGGTCCGGTCTCAGGTTGTGTTCGACAGTGAATTAGTGCCCAGGTTATACTATATAATTTGGTTAAAGTCGAGTGCGGTGTATGTTTATCCTCATTTAAGGTGCCTGGGCAGCTCATGAGGCAATAATTTTTTTTCTAGAGGGCAGGCAGGGTGCTGCATTGTGGGTCCGGAATTGCCAAACTTGAGGGCTTCGGGGCCAGGAGTGTGAGGACGGAAGTCTGAGAAGACAAGCTAGACTTGGGTTTCAGGGCGAGGGCACGGCAGGTACCCCCTGCAGATCTGAACCAATATCTCATGCATCTGAAGTCAGGGCGAGGATCAGACGTTGGCTCAGGTTGGAGTTTCTGTGCATGACGGCCGCTTCATGAAGGGAGCGGAATCTCGAGGCCATTGAGGTTTTCCCACGTTGGGAGTTGTGGGATGCCCCCTTCAAGGATTCCTACTGCGGGACAATTGAGACCTGTTGGACAGCTCCAGGACATCCCATATGGAATGACTCCAGAACACCGTTCGCGGATGGATGCCTGGGAAGACAGCCTCGCATTCCAATTGTCTCCTAGAACAAGACAGTTTAGATCTGATGGCTCTGCCGAAGCTACCGGGGTGGCTGAGATGAAATGGACTTTCCTGAGGATGGGTCCTATGTGTTTTTGTGTCCATGAGGGCCTTGGAATGGGGCGGTGGAACCGGGACCCTGAAATACTCTCCTAAGCTTTGGACATGGCTCCCATGCACAGGTTTCCTTGTGGAGATGAGATGAGTTCTGATGGGTGCCTCAGGAATACCGCTATGCTCGAATTGGAATCAGGCTTTTGAGGACACATGCCTGTAACCCAAAGCAATGGATCCTATTATGGCCTAGGGTCCTGTCTGGTTCAATCTTCTTCTCTGGGGACATCCATCTATGGTATGAGTGGAGGTCGATTATCAGCTGGTGTCAGACAGCCCTTGTTTGTTCCGGGCGACCTACACTATTGGGATGCCCTAGGGACTTTGGAGGTTTCTCCTAATTTGTACGATTTTGGACCATGGAATGGGCAGAATTCCCATGGATTGGTAGGCACAGTCCTAATGTGTGGCTCCAGGGGCCCAGCCTGGAGGGTGTGTGGCCCAAGACTTTGAGGACAGAAGTCTGAAAACACAAACGCAGCTTAGGTTTGGGGACGTAGGTATGGCAGGCCCGATCTACAAACCATGAGAATAACTCTTCAGGATATGAAGAAAGTGCGAGTCTGAGGCACTTGCTCAGGCTTTTGTCTCTGGATTTTGTATCAGCGATGGCCGTGGAATGTCGGGGAGGCCTCATGGGCCATGGACAAATCTTCCTCTCTGAGGATTTGGCCCAATTCCCAATTGCTTTTAGTCAATCTGTGGGATGGGAGGACTCATTTCAGTTTTGTTACCTCAGGTGTCCCACCAAAAGATGAATTCCAAAGCAAAGCCATGGAGAAGACTGAAGGGACAACCCGAACTATGGTTAAAAATTGGGGCCTAGGGGCATGGCAAGCCCAATATGCTGTCTCTTCATCCAGCCACTGAGTAGCCTTACTTGAGGACTGGGCTCAGCCTGAGGGTCAAATGTGGGTTTGTGACCAATGTGGCCTGCGAGCATGTGCGGGGCCTCATGGGCCACAGTGGTTTCAACTACACTGAACGTTGGACAACATGCCAACCACAAGGTTTCTTGCCATGGGGAAGGAGTTCTGCTTTCAGCATCATCTTCAATCCCGGGCAGTGTTTGGATATAAGGTCTAGGTTCTGAAACCTGAAAACCGAGGTTGGGAAGAGATGACGACCTAAGGCCATGGAGGCTCGATGTGCTCAGTGTGCGGCCAGCTGTCTGGGAGGGGCCAGGGGGTCCAGGCTCAGGCTGTGTCAGAAAGGGCATTAGTGCCCTGTTCAGCCTATGTATTTGGGGTACAGCCAAGGTCGGTGCAGGTTGATCCTCATTTGGGGTTACTGGATAGCCCCAAAGGACAATGTTTTTCTTCTTGCGGGCAGGCAGAGTGTGGCATTGTAGTTCTGGATTGCCAAACTGGAGGGCTTGTGGGCCTGTAGTCTGACGACAAAAGTCTGAGAACACAAGCTAGGCTTAGGTTTTTGGGTGAGGCCATGACAGGCACAATCTACATAGCTGAATCGAGATCTCGTGCATCTGAAGTCAGGGCGAGGATCAGACAATCGCTCAGGTTGGAGTTTCTGTCCCTGATGGCCCCTTCATGAATGGGGGGGCATCACGAGGCCTTGGGGGTTTTCCCACGATGGGAGTTGTGAGAAGCTCCAAACTGCAGAGAGTCTTCTGCAGGACAATTGAGACCTGTTGTTTGGCTCCAGGCCAATGATTCTGAGCAGGGTTCTAAGGATGGATGGCTGGGTAGCCCACCTCGCATTCCAATTGTCTCCTAGCAACAAGAGAGGTTAGATCTCCTGGATCTGTGGGGAGCAACCGTGGACGCTGAGTTGAATTGGACACCCCTGGGGATGGGTCCTAATGTGCTTTTGTGTCTATGGAGTCCTTGGAATGAAGCGGTGGCACTGGGGCCCTAAATGGTTCTCCTAAACAGAGGCTTTGACACAGCTCCAACGTGCAAGTTTCCCATGTGTAGATGAGATGTTTTCTGATGGGTGAGTCAAGAAACATCTATATGCTGCTTTTGAAATCCAGGCCTCTGAGGAGAGATGCCTGGAAACCAAAGCAATGGATCTGATTAGTGCCTAGGGGCCTGTTCTTTCCTTTTTACCTCTGGGGACATCTGTCTATGGGTCTGAGTGCAGGTAGGTGCTCAGTTGGGCGCAGATTGCCCCTGTTTTTCCTGGGAAGCCACCACTATTGAGATGGATCAGGGACTTTGGAGGATTATCCTATTAGAAGGGTTCTGGCCATTGGAATGGGCACACACAATTCCCTTGGAGAGGGCAAGTACAGTCCTCAGGTCTGGCTCCAGGGGCCTGAGCCTGTAGGTTGTGTAGGCCAGGGCTGTTTGGACAGTTGTCTGAAAACACAAACTCGGCTTATGTTTCGGGTCATAGGTATGGCAGGACTGATCTACAGACCATGAAGAGAACTCTTCGGGATTTGAAAGAAGGGCGAGTGTGAGGCTCCTGCTCAAGTTTTTGTCTCTGGATATCGTGTCACTCATGGTCGTGGAATTTCTGGGTGACTTCATGGGAAATGGACGAGTCTTACTCTCTGTTGGTTTCGCCCCGTCCAAAGAGTTTGTGGTCATTCTGTGGGCTGGAAGAAGTCCGTTGTTTTTTTTTTTTTTATTGTTGTTTTCTTTTTTAACCTCAGGTGTCCCACCAAATGAGGGATTCCAGAGTAGAGCCCTGGGGAGGGGCGACTGGACAATCAGAAATCTGGTTAAAAATTGGGGCCTAGGGACATGTCAAGCCCATTATGACATCTAATGGTCCAGCCACTGAGAGGACTTACTAGAGGACAGGAATCATGCTGAGGGTCACAATGCGTGTGTATGCCCTCGTCGCACTCAAGAATGGGCGAGGCCTCATGGTGAATGCTGGTTTCTCCTACACTGAACGTTGGACAACGTGCCAACCACAAGGGTTCTTTCCATGGGTAAGGAGGAGTTCTGATTTCAGCATCACACTCACCCCTGGGCAGTGATTGGAGATAATGTCGCGGTTCTGAAGCCTGAAATATGAGGTAGGGAATAGATCATGACCTAAGGCCATGGCGGTTTTTATGTGCTCAGTGTGCGGTCAGCTTTCTGGGTGTTGGTCAGGAGGTCCGGGCTCAGGTTGTGTTCGACAGTGCATTAGTGCCCAGGTTAGACCGCTTCATGAAGGGAGCGGAACCTCGAGGCCATTGAGGTTTTCCCATGTTGGGAGTTGTGGGATGCCCCCTTCAAGGATTCCTTCTGCGGGACAATTGAGACCTATTGGACAGCTCCAGGACATCCCATATGGAATGACTCCAGAGCACCATTCGCGGATGGATGCCTGGGAAGCCCGCCTCGCATTCCAATTGTCTCCTAGCAACAAGACAGTTTAATCTGCTAGCTCTGGGGAAGCAACCGGGGTGGCTGAGTTGAAATGGACTTTCCTGAGGATGGGTCCTAATGTGTTTTTGTGTCCATGAGGGCCTTGGAATGGGGCGGTGGCACCGGGACCCTGAAGTACTCTCCTAAGCTTTGGACATGGCTCCCATGCACAGGTTTCCTTGTGGAGACGAGATGAGTTCTGATGGGTGCCTCAGGAAAACCCCTATGCTCGTATTGGAATCAGGCTTTTGAGGACACATGTCTGTAACCCAAAGCAATGGATCCTATTGTGGCCTAGGGTCCTGTCTGGTTCAATCTTCTTCTCGGGGGACATCCATCTATGGTATGAGTGGAGGTCGATTATCAGCTGGTGTCAGACAGCCCTTGTTTGTTCCGGGCGACCTACACTATTGGGATGGCCTCAGGGACTTTGGAGGTTTCTCCTAATTTGTACGATTTTGGACCATGGAATGGGCAGAATTCCCATGGATTGGTAGGCACAGTCCTAATGTGTGGCTCCAGGGGCCCAGCCTAAAGGGTGTGTGGCCCAAGACTTTGAGAACAGAAGTCTGAAAACACAAACTCAGCTTAGGTTTGGGGACGTAGGTATGGCAGGCCCGATCTACAAACCATGAGAAGAACTCTACAGGATATGAAGAAAGTGCGAGTCTGAGGCGCTTGCTCAGGCTTTTGTCTCTGGATTTTGTATCAGCGATGGCCGTGAAATGTCGGAGAGGCCTCATGGGCCATGGACGAATCTTCCTCTCTGAGGATTTGGCCCGATTCCCAATTGCTTTTATTCAATCTGTGGGATGGGAGTACTCCTTTCAGTTTTGTTACCTCAGGTGTCCCACCAAAAGATGAATTCCAAAGCAAAGCCATGGGGAAGACTGAAGGGACAACCCGAACTATGGTTAAAAATTGGGGCCTAGGGGCATGGCAAGCCCAATATGCTGTCTCTTCATCCAGCCACTGAGTGTCCTTACTTGAGGACTGGGCTCAGCCTGAGGGTCACAATGTAGGTTTGTGACCAATGTGGCCCGCGAGCATGGGCGGGGCCTCATGGGCCAAACTGGTTTCAACTACACTGAACGTTGGACAACATGCCAACCACAAGGTTTCTTGCCATGGGGAAGGAGCACTGCTTTCAGCATCATCTTCAATCAAGGGGAGTGATTGGATATAAGGTCTAGGTTCTGAAACCTGAAAACCGAGGTTGGGAAGAGATGACGACCTAAGGCCATGGAGGCTGGATGTGCTCAGTGTGCAGCCAGCTGTCTGGGAGGGGCCAGGGGGTCCAGGCTCAGGCTGTGTCAGAAAGGGCATTAGTGCCCTGTTCAGCCTATGTATTTGGGGTACAGCCAAGGTCGGTGCAGGTTGATCCTCATTTGGGGTTACTGGATAGCCCCAGAGGACAATGTTTTTCTTCTGGCGGGCAGGCAGAGTGTGGCATTGTAGTTCTGGATTGCCAAACTGGAGGGCTTGTGGGCCAGTAGTCTGACGACAAAAGTCTGAGAACACAAGCTAGGCTTAGGTTTTTGGGTGAGGCCATGGCAGGCACAATCTACAGACCTGAATCGAGATCTCGTGCATCTGAAGTCAGGGCGAGGATCAGACGATCGCTCAGGTTGGAGTTTCTGTCCCTGATGGCCCCTTCATGAATGGGCGGGGGCATCACGAAGCCATGGGGGTTTTCCCACGATGGGAGTTGTGAAAAGCTCCAAACTGCAGAGAGTCTTCTGCAGGACAATTGAGACCTGTTGTTTGGCTCCAGGCCAATGATTCTGAGCAGGGTTCTAAGGATGGATGGCTGGGTAGCCAACCTCGCATTCCAATTGTCTCCTAGCAACAAGACAGGTGAGATCTCCTGGATCTGTGGGGAGCAACCGAGGACGCTGAGTTGAAATGGACACCCCTGGGGATGGGTCCTAATGTGCTTTTGTGTCTATGGAGTCCTTGGAATGAAGCGGTGGCACTGGGGCCCTAAATGGTTCTCCTAAACAGAGGCTTTGACACAGCTCCAACGTGCAAGTTTCCCATGTGTAGATGAGATGTTTTCTGATGGGTGAGTCAAGAAACATCTATATGCTGCTTTTGAAATCCAGGCCTCTGAGGAGAGATGCCTGGAAACCAAAGCAATGGATCTGATTAGTGCCTAGGGGCCTGTTCTTTCCTTTTTACCTCTGGGGACATCTGTCTATGGGTCTGAGTGCAGGTAGGTGCTCAGTTGGGCGCAGATTGCCCCTGTTTTTCCTGGGAAGCCACCACTATTGAGATGGATCAGGGACTTTGGAGGATTATCCTATTAGAAGGGTTCTGGCCATTGGAATGGGCACACACAATTCCCTTGGAGAGGGCAAGTACAGTCCTCAGGTCTGGCTCCAGGGGCCTGAGCCTGTAGGTTGTGTAGGCCAGGGCTGTTTGGACAGTTGTCTGAAAACACAAACTCGGCTTATGTTTCGGGTCATAGGTATGGCAGGACTGATCTACAGACCATGAAGAGAACTCTTCGGGATTTGAAAGAAGGGCGAGTGTGAGGCTCCTGCTCAAGTTTTTGTCTCTGGATATCGTGTCACTCATGGTCGTGGAATTTCTGGGTGACTTCATGGGAAATGGACGAGTCTTACTCTCTGTTGGTTTCGCCCCGTCCAAAGAGTTTGTGGTCATTCTGTGGGCTGGAAGAAGTCCGTTGTTTTTTTTTTTTTTTTATTGTTGTTTTCTTTTTTAACCTCAGGTGTCCCACCAAATGAGGGATTCCAGAGTAGAGCCCTGGGGAGGGGCGACTGGACAATCAGAAATCTGGTTAAAAATTGGGGCCTAGGGACATGTCAAGCCCATTATGACATCTAATGGTCCAGCCACTGAGAGGACTTACTAGAGGACAGGAATCATGCTGAGGGTCACAATGCGTGTGTATGCCCTCGTCGCACTCAAGAATGGGCGAGGCCTCATGGTGAATGCTGGTTTCTCCTACACTGAACGTTGGACAACGTGCCAACCACAAGGGTTCTTTCCATGGGTAAGGAGGAGTTCTGATTTCAGCATCACACTCACCCCTGGGCAGTGATTGGAGATAATGTCGCGGTTCTGAAGCCTGAAATATGAGGTAGGGAATAGATCATGACCTAAGGCCATGGCGGTTTTTATGTGCTCAGTGTGCGGTCAGCTTTCTGGGTGTTGGTCAGGAGGTCCGGGCTCAGGTTGTGTTCGACAGTGCATTAGTGCCCAGGTTAGACCGCTTCATGAAGGGAGCGGAACCTCGAGGCCACTGAGGTTTTCCCATGTTGGGAGTTGTGGGATGCCCCCTTCAAGGATTCCTTCTGCGGGACAATTGAGACCTATTGGACAGCTCCAGGACATCCCATATGGAATGACTCCAGAGCACCATTCGCGGATGGATGCCTGGGAAGCCCGCCTCGCATTCCAATTGTCTCCTAGCAACAAGACAGTTTAATCTGCTAGCTCTGGGGAAGCAACCGGGGTGGCTGAGTTGAAATGGACTTTCCTGAGGATGGGTCCTAATGTGTTTTTGTGTCCATGAGGGCCTTGGAATGGGGCGGTGGGACCGGGACCCTGAAGTACTCTCCTAAGCTTTGGACATGGCTCCCATGCACAGGTTTCCTTGTGGAGACGAGATGAGTTCTGATGGGTGCCTCAGGAAAACCCCTATGCTCGTATTGGAATCAGGCTTTTGAGGACACATGTCTGTAACCCAAAGCAATGGATCCTATTATGGCCTAGGGTCCTGTCTGGTTCAATCTTCTTCTCGGGGGACATCCATCTATGGTATGAGTGGAGGTCGATTATCAGCTGGTGTCAGACAGCCCTTGTTTGTTCCGGGCGACCTACACTATTGGGATGGCCTCAGGGACTTTGGAGGTTTCTCCTAATTTGTACGATTTTGGACCATGGAATGGGCAGAATTCCCATGGATTGGTAGGCACAGTCCTAATGTGTGGCTCCAGGGGCCCAGCCTAAAGGGTGTGTGGCCCAAGACTTTGAGAACAGAAGTCTGAAAACACAAACTCAGCTTAGGTTTGGGGACGTAGGTATGGCAGGCCCGATCTACAAACCATGAGAAGAACTCTACAGGATATGAAGAAAGTGCGAGTCTGAGGCGCTTGCTCAGGCTTTTGTCTCTGGATTTTGTATCAGCGATGGCCGTGAAATGTCGGAGAGGCCTCATGGGCCATGGACGAATCTTCCTCTCTGAGGATTTGGCCCGATTCCCAATTGCTTTTATTCAATCTGTGGGATGGGAGTACTCCTTTCAGTTTTGTTACCTCAGGTGTCCCACCAAAAGATGAATTCCAAAGCAAAGCCATGGGGAAGACTGAAGGGACAACCCGAACTATGGTTAAAAATTGGGGCCTAGGGGCATGGCAAGCCCAATATGCTGTCTCTTCATCCAGCCACTGAGTGTCCTTACTTGAGGACTGGGCTCAGCCTGAGGGTCACAATGTAGGTTTGTGACCAATGTGGCCCGCGAGCATGGGCGGGGCCTCATGGGCCAAACTGGTTTCAACTACACTGAACGTTGGACAACATGCCAACCACAAGGTTTCTTGCCATGGGGAAGGAGTTCTGCTTTCAGCATCATCTTCAATCCCGGGCAGTGATTGGATATAAGGTCTAGGTTCTGAAACCTGAAAACCGAGGTTGGGAAGAGATGACGACCTAAGGCCATGGAGGCTGGATGTGCTCAGTGTGCGGCCAGCTGTCTGGGAGGGGCCAGGGGGTCCAGGCTCAGGCTGTGTCAGAAAGGGCATTAGTGCCCTGGTCAGCCTATGTATTTGGGGTACAGCCAAGGTCGGTGCAGGTTGATCCTCATTTGGGGTTACTGGATAGCCCCAGAGGACAATGTTTTTCTTCTGGCGGGCAGGCAGAGTGTGGCATTGTAGTTCTGGATTGCCAAACTGGAGGGCTTGTGGGCCAGTAGTCTGACGACAAAAGTCTGAGAACACAAGCTAGGCTTAGGTTTTTGGGTGAGGCCATGGCAGGCACAATCTACAGACCTGAATCGAGATCTCGTGCATCTGAAGTCAGGGCGAGGATCAGACGATCGCTCAGGTTGGAGTTTCTGTCCCTGATGGCCCCTTCATGAATGGGCGGGGGCATCACGAAGCCATGGGGGTTTTCCCACGATGGGAGTTGTGAAAAGCTCCAAACTGCAGAGAGTCTTCTGCAGGACAATTGAGACCTGTTGTTTGGCTCCAGGCCAATGATTCTGAGCAGGGTTCTAAGGATGGATGGCTGGGTAGCCCACCTCGCATTCCAATTGTCTCCTAGCAACAAGACAGGTGAGATCTCCTGGATCTGTGGGGAGCAACCGAGGACGCTGAGTTGAAATGGACACCCCTGGGGATGGGTCCTAATGTGCTTTTGTGTCTATGGAGTCCTTGGAATGAAGCGGTGGCACTGGGGCCCTAAATGGTTCTCCTAAACAGAGGCTTTGACACAGCTCCAACGTGCAAGTTTCCCATGTGTAGATGAGATGTTTTCTGATGGGTGAGTCAAGAAACATCTATATGCTGCTTTTGAAATCCAGGCCTCTGAGGAGAGATGCCTGGAAACCAAAGCAATGGATCTGATTAGTGCCTAGGGGCCTGTTCTTTCCTTTTTACCTCTGGGGACATCTGTCTATGGGTCTGAGTGCAGGTAGGTGCTCAGTTGGGCGCAGATTGCCCCTGTTTTTCCTGGGAAGCCACCACTATTGAGATGGATCAGGGACTTTGGAGGATTATCCTATTAGAAGGGTTCTGGCCATTGGAATGGGCACACACAATTCCCTTGGAGAGGGCAAGTACAGTCCTCAGGTCTGGCTCCAGGGGCCTGAGCCTGTAGGTTGTGTAGGCCAGGGCTGTTTGGACAGTTGTCTGAAAACACAAACTCGGCTTATGTTTCGGGTCATAGGTATGGCAGGACTGATCTACAGACCATGAAGAGAACTCTTCGGGATTTGAAAGAAGGGCGAGTGTGAGGCTCCTGCTCAAGTTTTTGTCTCTGGATATCGTGTCACTCATGGTCGTGGAATTTCTGGGTGACTTCATGGGAAATGGACGAGTCTTACTCTCTGTTGGTTTCGCCCCGTCCAAAGAGTTTGTGGTCATTCTGTGGGCTGGAAGAAGTCCGTTTTTTTTTTTTTTTTTTATTGTTGTTTTCTTTTTTAACCTCAGGTGTCCCACCAAATGAGGGATTCCAGAGTAGAGCCCTGGGGAGGGGCGACTGGACAATCAGAAATCTGGTTAAAAATTGGGGCCTAGGGACATGTCAAGCCCATTATGACATCTAATGGTCCAGCCACTGAGAGGACTTACTAGAGGACAGGAATCATGCTGAGGGTCACAATGCGTGTGTATGCCCTCGTCGCACTCAAGAATGGGCGAGGCCTCATGGTGAATGCTGGTTTCTCCTACACTGAACGTTGGACAACGTGCCAACCACAAGGGTTCTTTCCATGGGTAAGGAGGAGTTCTGATTTCAGCATCACACTCACCCCTGGGCAGTGATTGGAGATAATGTCGCGGTTCTGAAGCCTGAAATATGAGGTAGGGAATAGATCATGACCTAAGGCCATGGCGGTTTTTATGTGCTCAGTGTGCGGTCAGCTTTCTGGGTGTTGGTCAGGAGGTCCGGGCTCAGGTTGTGTTCGACAGTGCATTAGTGCCCAGGTTAGACCGCTTCATGAAGGGAGCGGAACCTCGAGGCCATTGAGGTTTTCCCATGTTGGGAGTTGTGGGATGCCCCCTTCAAGGATTCCTTCTGCGGGACAATTGAGACCTATTGGACAGCTCCAGGACATCCCATATGGAATGACTCCAGAGCACCATTCGCGGATGGATGCCTGGGAAGCCCGCCTCGCATTCCAATTGTCTCCTAGCAACAAGACAGTTTAATCTGCTAGCTCTGGGGAAGCAACCGGGGTGGCTGAGTTGAAATGGACTTTCCTGAGGATGGGTCCTAATGTGTTTTTGTGTCCATGAGGGCCTTGGAATGGGGCGGTGGCACCGGGACCCTGAAGTACTCTCCTAAGCTTTGGACATGGCTCCCATGCACAGGTTTCCTTGTGGAGACGAGATGAGTTCTGATGGGTGCCTCAGGAAAACCCCTATGCTCGTATTGGAATCAGGCTTTTGAGGACACATGTCTGTAACCCAAAGCAATGGATCCTATTATGGCCTAGGGTCCTGTCTGGTTCAATCTTCTTCTCGGGGGACATCCATCTATGGTATGAGTGGAGGTCGATTATCAGCTGGTGTCAGACAGCCCTTGTTTGTTCCGGGCGACCTACACTATTGGGATGGCCTCAGGGACTTTGGAGGTTTCTCCTAATTTGTACGATTTTGGACCATGGAATGGGCAGAATTCCCATGGATTGGTAGGCACAGTCCTAATGTGTGGCTCCAGGGGCCCAGCCTAAAGGGTGTGTGGCCCAAGACTTTGAGAACAGAAGTCTGAAAACACAAACTCAGCTTAGGTTTGGGGACGTAGGTATGGCAGGCCCGATCTACAAACCATGAGAAGAACTCTACAGGATATGAAGAAAGTGCGAGTCTGAGGCGCTTGCTCAGGCTTTTGTCTCTGGATTTTGTATCAGCGATGGCCGTGAAATGTCGGAGAGGCCTCATGGGCCATGGACGAATCTTCCTCTCTGAGGATTTGGCCCGATTCCCAATTGCTTTTATTCAATCTGTGGGATGGGAGTACTCCTTTCAGTTTTGTTACCTCAGGTGTCCCACCAAAAGATGAATTCCAAAGCAAAGCCATGGGGAAGACTGAAGGGACAACCCGAACTATGGTTAAAAATTGGGGCCTAGGGGCATGGCAAGCCCAATATGCTGTCTCTTCATCCAGCCACTGAGTGTCCTTACTTGAGGACTGGGCTCAGCCTGAGGGTCACAATGTAGGTTTGTGACCAATGTGGCCCGCGAGCATGGGCGGGGCCTCATGGGCCAAACTGGTTTCAACTACACTGAACGTTGGACAACATGCCAACCACAAGGTTTCTTGCCATGGGGAAGGAGTTCTGCTTTCAGCATCATCTTCAATGCCGGGCAGTGATTGGATATAAGGTCTAGGTTCTGATACCTGAAAACCGAGGTTGGGAAGAGATGACGACCTAAGGCCATGGAGGCTGGATGTGCTCAGTGTGCGGCCAGCTGTCTGGGAGGGGCCAGGGGGTCCAGGCTCAGGCTGTGTCAGAAAGGGCATTAGTGCCCTGGTCAGCCTATGTATTTGGGGTACAGCCAAGGTCGGTGCAGGTTGATCCTCATTTGGGGTTACTGGATAGCCCCAGAGGACAATGTTTTTCTTCTGGCAGGCAGGCAGAGTGTGGCATTGTAGTTCTGGATTGCCAAACTGGAGGGCTTGTGGGCCTGTAGTCTGACGACAAAAGTCTGAGAACACAAGCTAGGCTTAGGTTTTTGGGTGAGGCAATGGCAGGCACAATCTACATAGCTGAATCGAGATCTCGTGCATCTGAAGTCAGGGCGAGGATCAGACGATCGCTCAGGTTGGAGTTTCTGTCCCTGATGGCCCCTTCATGAATGGGGGGGCATCACGAGGCCATGGGGGTTTTCCCACGATGGGAGTTGTGAGAAGCTCCAAACTGCAGAGAGTCTTCTGCAGGACAATTGAGACCTGTTGTTTGGCTCCAGGCCAATGATTCTGAGCAGGGTTCTAAGGATGGATGGCTGGGTAGCCCACCTCGCATTCCAATTGTCTCCTAGCAACAAGAGAGGTTAGATCTCCTGGATCTGTGGGGAGCAACCGAGGACGCTGAGTTGAAATTGACACCCCTGGGGATGGGTCCTAATGTGCTTTTGTGTCTATGGAGACCTTGGAATGAAGCGGTGGCACTGGGGCCCTAAATGGTTCTCCTAAACAGAGGCTTTGACACAGCTCCAACGTGCAAGTTTCCCATGTGTGGATGAGATGTTTTCTGATGGGTGAGTCAAGAAACATCTATATGCTGCTTTTGAAATCCAGGCCTCTGAGGAGAGATGCCTGGAAACCAAAGCAATGGATCTGATTAGTGCCTAGGGGCCTGTTCTTTCCTTTTTACCTCTGGGGACATCTGTCTATGGGTCTGAGTGCAGGTAGGTGCTCAGTTGGGCTCAGATTGCCCCTGTTTTTCCTGGGAAGCCACCACTATTGAGATGGATCAGGGACTTTGGAGGATTATCCTATTAGAAGGGTTCTGGCCATTGGAATGGGCACACACAATTCCCTTGGAGAGGGCAAGTACAGTCCTCAGGTCTGGCTCCAGGGGCCTGAGCCTGTAGGTTGTGTAGGCCAGGGCTGTTTGGACAGTTGTCTGAAAACACAAACTCGGCTTATGTTTCGGGTCATAGGTATGGCAGGACTGATCTACAGACCATGAAGAGAACTCTTCGGGATTTGAAAGAAGGGCGAGTGTGAGGCTCCTGCTCAAGTTTTTGTCTCTGGATATCGTGTCACTCATGGTCGTGGAATTTCTGGGTGACTTCATGGGAAATGGACGAGTCTTACTCTCTGTTGGTTTCGCCCCGTCCAAAGAGTTTGTGGTCATTCTGTGGGCTGGAAGAAGTCCGTTGTTTTTTTTTTTTTTTATTGTTGTTTTCTTTTTTAACCTCAGGTGTCCCACCAAATGAGGGATTCCAGAGTAGAGCCCTGGGGAGGGGCGACTGGACAATCAAAAATCTGGTTAAAAATTGGGGCCTAGGGACATGTCAAGCCCATTATGACATCTAATGGTCCAGCCACTGAGAGGACTTACTAGAGGACAGGAATCATGCTGAGGGTCACAATGCGTGTGTATGCCCTCGTCGCACTCAAGAATGGGCGAGGCCTCATGGTGAATGCTGGTTTCTCCTACACTGAACGTTGGACAACGTGCCAACCACAAGGGTTCTTTCCATGGGTAAGGAGGAGTTCTGATTTCAGCATCACACTCACCCCTGGGCAGTGATTGGAGATAATGTCGCGGTTCTGAAGCCTGAAATATGAGGTAGGGAATAGATCATGACCTAAGGCCATGGCGGTTTTTATGTGCTCAGTGTGCGGTCAGCTTTCTGGGTGTTGGTCAGGAGGTCCGGGCTCAGGTTGTGTTCGACAGTGCATTAGTGCCCAGGTTAGACCGCTTCATGAAGGGAGCGGAACCTCGAGGCCATTGAGGTTTTCCCATGTTGGGAGTTGTGGGATGCCCCCTTCAAGGATTCCTTCTGCGGGACAATTGAGACCTATTGGACAGCTCCAGGACATCCCATATGGAATGACTCCAGAGCACCATTCGCGGATGGATGCCTGGGAAGCCCGCCTCGCATTCCAATTGTCTCCTAGCAACAAGACAGTTTAATCTGCTAGCTCTGGGGAAGCAACCGGGGTGGCTGAGTTGAAATGGACTTTCCTGAGGATGGGTCCTAATGTGTTTTTGTGTCCATGAGGGCCTTGGAATGGGGCGGTGGCACCGGGACCCTGAAGTACTCTCCTAAGCTTTGGACATGGCTCCCATGCACAGGTTTCCTTGTGGAGACGAGATGAGTTCTGATGGGTGCCTCAGGAAAACCCCTATGCTCGTATTGGAATCAGGCTTTTGAGGACACATGTCTGTAACCCAAAGCAATGGATCCTATTGTGGCCTAGGGTCCTGTCTGGTTCAATCTTCTTCTCGGGGGACATCCATCTATGGTATGAGTGGAGGTCGATTATCAGCTGGTGTCAGACAGCCCTTGTTTGTTCCGGGCGACCTACACTATTGGGATGGCCTCAGGGACTTTGGAGGTTTCTCCTAATTTGTACGATTTTGGACCATGGAATGGGCAGAATTCCCATGGATTGGTAGGCACAGTCCTAATGTGTGGCTCCAGGGGCCCAGCCTAAAGGGTGTGTGGCCCAAGACTTTGAGAACAGAAGTCTGAAAACACAAACTCAGCTTAGGTTTGGGGACGTAGGTATGGCAGGCCCGATCTACAAACCATGAGAAGAACTCTACAGGATATGAAGAAAGTGCGAGTCTGAGGCGCTTGCTCAGGCTTTTGTCTCTGGATTTTGTATCAGCGATGGCCGTGAAATGTCGGAGAGGCCTCATGGGCCATGGACGAATCTTCCTCTCTGAGGATTTGGCCCGATTCCCAATTGCTTTTATTCAATCTGTGGGATGGGAGTACTCCTTTCAGTTTTGTTACCTCAGGTGTCCCACCAAAAGATGAATTCCAAAGCAAAGCCATGGGGAAGACTGAAGGGACAACCCGAACTATGGTTAAAAATTGGGGCCTAGGGGCATGGCAAGCCCAATATGCTGTCTCTTCATCCAGCCACTGAGTGTCCTTACTTGAGGACTGGGCTCAGCCTGAGGGTCACAATGTAGGTTTGTGACCAATGTGGCCCGCGAGCATGGGCGGGGCCTCATGGGCCAAACTGGTTTCAACTACACTGAACGTTGGACAACATGCCAACCACAAGGTTTCTTGCCATGGGGAAGGAGTTCTGCTTTCAGCATCATCTTCAATCCCGGGCAGTGATTGGATATAAGGTCTAGGTTCTGAAACCTGAAAACCGAGGTTGGGAAGAGATGACGACCTAAGGCCTTGGAGGCTGGATGTGCTCAGTGTGCGGCCAGCTGTCTGGGAGGGGCCAGGGGGTCCAGGCTCAGGCTGTGTCAGAAAGGGCATTAGTGCCCTGGTCAGCCTATGTATTTGGGGTACAGCCAAGGTCGGTGCAGGTTGATCCTCATTTGGGGTTACTGGATAGCCCCAGAGGACAATGTTTTTCTTCTGGCGGGCAGGCAGAGTGTGGCATTGTAGTTCTGGATTGCCAAACTGGAGGGCTTGTGGGCCAGTAGTCTGACGACAAAAGTCTGAGAACACAAGCTAGGCTTAGGTTTTTGGGTGAGGCCATGGCAGGCACAATCTACAGACCTGAATCGAGATCTCGTGCATCTGAAGTCAGGGCGAGGATCAGACGATCGCTCAGGTTGGAGTTTCTGTCCCTGATGGCCCCTTCATGAATGGGCGGGGGCATCACGAAGCCATGGGGGTTTTCCCACGATGGGAGTTGTGAAAAGCTCCAAACTGCAGAGAGTCTTCTGCAGGACAATTGAGACCTGTTGTTTGGCTCCAGGCCAATGATTCTGAGCAGGGTTCTAAGGATGGATGGCTGGGTAGCCCACCTCGCATTCCAATTGTCTCCTAGCAACAAGACAGGTGAGATCTCCTGGATCTGTGGGGAGCAACCGAGGACGCTGAGTTGAAATGGACACCCCTGGGGATGGGTCCTAATGTGCTTTTGTGTCTATGGAGTCCTTGGAATGAAGCGGTGGCACTGGGGCCCTAAATGGTTCTCCTAAACAGAGGCTTTGACACAGCTCCAACGTGCAAGTTTCCCATGTGTAGATGAGATGTTTTCTGATGGGTGAGTCAAGAAACATCTATATGCTGCTTTTGAAATCCAGGCCTCTGAGGAGAGATGCCTGGAAACCAAAGCAATGGATCTGATTAGTGCCTAGGGGCCTGTTCTTTCCTTTTTACCTCTGGGGACATCTGTCTATGGGTCTGAGTGCAGGTAGGTGCTCAGTTGGGCGCAGATTGCCCCTGTTTTTCCTGGGAAGCCACCACTATTGAGATGGATCAGGGACTTTGGAGGATTATCCTATTAGAAGGGTTCTGGCCATTGGAATGGGCACACACAATTCCCTTGGAGAGGGCAAGTACAGTCCTCAGGTCTGGCTCCAGGGGCCTGAGCCTGTAGGTTGTGTAGGCCAGGGCTGTTTGGACAGTTGTCTGAAAACACAAACTCGGCTTATGTTTCGGGTCATAGGTATGGCAGGACTGATCTACAGACCATGAAGAGAACTCTTCGGGATTTGAAAGAAGGGCGAGTGTGAGGCTCCTGCTCAAGTTTTTGTCTCTGGATATCGTGTCACTCATGGTCGTGGAATTTCTGGGTGACTTCATGGGAAATGGACGAGTCTTACTCTCTGTTGGTTTCGCCCCGTCCAAAGAGTTTGTGGTCATTCTGTGGGCTGGAAGAAGTCCGTTTTTTTTTTTTTTTATTGTTGTTTTCTTTTTTAACCTCAGGTGTCCCACCAAATGAGGGATTCCAGAGTAGAGCCCTGGGGAGGGGCGACTGGACAATCAGAAATCTGGTTAAAAATTGGGGCCTAGGGACATGTCAAGCCCACTATGACATCTAATGGTCCAGCCACTGAGAGGACTTACTAGAGGACAGGAATCATGCTGAGGGTCACAATGCGTGTGTATGCCCTCGTCGCACTCAAGAATGGGCGAGGCCTCATGGTGAATGCTGGTTTCTCCTACACTGAACGTTGGACAACGTGCCAACCACAAGGGTTCTTTCCATGGGTAAGGAGGAGTTCTGATTTCAGCATCACACTCACCCCTGGGCAGTGATTGGAGATAATGTCGCGGTTCTGAAGCCTGAAATATGAGGTAGGGAATAGATCATGACCTAAGGCCATGGCGGTTTTTATGTGCTCAGTGTGCGGTCAGCTTTCTGGGTGTTGGTCAGGAGGTCCGGGCTCAGGTTGTGTTCGACAGTGCATTAGTGCCCAGGTTAGACCGCTTCATGAAGGGAGCGGAACCTCGAGGCCATTGAGGTTTTCCCATGTTGGGAGTTGTGGGATGCCCCCTTCAAGGATTCCTTCTGCGGGACAATTGAGACCTATTGGACAGCTCCAGGACATCCCATATGGAATGACTCCAGAGCACCATTCGCGGATGGATGCCTGGGAAGCCCGCCTCGCATTCCAATTGTCTCCTAGCAACAAGACAGTTTAATCTGCTAGCTCTGGGGAAGCAACCGGGGTGGCTGAGTTGAAATGGACTTTCCTGAGGATGGGTCCTAATGTGTTTTTGTGTCCATGAGGGCCTTGGAATGGGGCGGTGGCACCGGGACCCTGAAGTACTCTCCTAAGCTTTGGACATGGCTCCCATGCACAGGTTTCCTTGTGGAGACGAGATGAGTTCTGATGGGTGCCTCAGGAAAACCCCTATGCTCGTATTGGAATCAGGCTTTTGAGGACACATGTCTGTAACCCAAAGCAATGGATCCTATTGTGGCCTAGGGTCCTGTCTGGTTCAATCTTCTTCTCGGGGGACATCCATCTATGGTATGAGTGGAGGTCGATTATCAGCTGGTGTCAGACAGCCCTTGTTTGTTCCGGGCGACCTACACTATTGGGATGGCCTCAGGGACTTTGTAGGTTTCTCCTAATTTGTACGATTTTGGACCATGGAATGGGCAGAATTCCCATGGATTGGTAGGCACAGTCCTAATGTGTGGCTCCAGGGGCCCAGCCTAAAGGGTGTGTGGCCCAAGACTTTGAGAACAGAAGTCTGAAAACACAAACTCAGCTTAGGTTTGGGGACGTAGGTATGGCAGGCCCGATCTACAAACCATGAGAAGAACTCTACAGGATATGAAGAAAGTGCGAGTCTGAGGCGCTTGCTCAGGCTTTTGTCTCTGGATTTTGTATCAGCGATGGCCGTGAAATGTCGGAGAGGCCTCATGGGCCATGGACGAATCTTCCTCTCTGAGGATTTGGCCCGATTCCCAATTGCTTTTATTCAATCTGTGGGATGGGAGTACTCCTTTCAGTTTTGTTACCTCAGGTGTCCCACCAAAAGATGAATTCCAAAGCAAAGCCATGGGGAAGACTGAAGGGACAACCCGAACTATGGTTAAAAATTGGGGCCTAGGGGCATGGCAAGCCCAATATGCTGTCTCTTCATCCAGCCACTGAGTGTCCTTACTTGAGGACTGGGCTCAGCCTGAGGGTCACAATGTAGGTTTGTGACCAATGTGGCCCGCGAGCATGGGCGGGGCCTCATGGGCCAAACTGGTTTCAACTACACTGAACGTTGGACAACATGCCAACCACAAGGTTTCTTGCCATGGGGAAGGAGTTCTGCTTTCAGCATCATCTTCAATCCCGGGCAGTGATTGGATATAAGGTCTAGGTTCTGAAACCTGAAAACCGAGGTTGGGAAGAGATGACGACCTAAGGCCATGGAGGCTGGATGTGCTCAGTGTGCGGCCAGCTGTCTGGGAGGGGCCAGGGGGTCCAGGCTCAGGCTGTGTCAGAAAGGGCATTAGTGCCCTGGTCAGCCTATGTATTTGGGGTACAGCCAAGGTCGGTGCAGGTTGATCCTCATTTGGGGTTACTGGATAGCCCCAGAGGACAATGTTTTTCTTCTGGCGGGCAGGCAGAGTGTGGCATTGTAGTTCTGGATTGCCAAACTGGAGGGCTTGTGGGCCAGTAGTCTGACGACAAAAGTCTGAGAACACAAGCTAGGCTTAGGTTTTTGGGTGAGGACATGGCAGGCACAATCTACAGACCTGAATCGAGATCTCGTGCATCTGAAGTCAGGGCGAGGATCAGACGATCGCTCAGGTTGGAGTTTCTGTCCCTGATGGCCCCTTCATGAATGGGCGGGGGCATCACGAAGCCATGGGGGTTTTCCCACGATGGGAGTTGTGAAAAGCTCCAAACTGCAGAGAGTCTTCTGCAGGACAATTGAGACCTGTTGTTTGGCTCCAGGCCAATGATTCTGAGCAGGGTTCTAAGGATGGATGGCTGGGTAGCCCACCTCGCATTCCAATTGTCTCCTAGCAACAAGACAGGTGAGATCTCCTGGATCTGTGGGGAGCAACCGAGGACGCTGAGTTGAAATGGACACCCCTGGGGATGGGTCCTAATGTGCTTTTGTGTCTATGGAGTCCTTGGAATGAAGCGGTGGCACTGGGGCCCTAAATGGTTCTCCTAAACAGAGGCTTTGACACAGCTCCAACGTGCAAGTTTCCCATGTGTAGATGAGATGTTTTCTGATGGGTGAGTCAAGAAACATCTATATGCTGCTTTTGAAATCCAGGCCTCTGAGGAGAGATGCCTGGAAACCAAAGCAATGGATCTGATTAGTGCCTAGGGGCCTGTTCTTTCCTTTTTACCTCTGGGGACATCTGTCTATGGGTCTGAGTGCAGGTAGGTGCTCAGTTGGGCTCAGATTGCCCCTGTTTTTCCTGGGAAGCCACCACTATTGAGATGGATCAGGGACTTTGGAGGATTATCCTATTAGAAGGGTTCTGGCCATTGGAATGGGCACACACAATTCCCTTGGAGAGGGCAAGTACAGTCCTCAGGTCTGGCTCCAGGGGCCTGAGCCTGTAGGTTGTGTAGGCCAGGGCTGTTTGGACAGTTGTCTGAAAACACAAACTCGGCTTATGTTTCGGGTCATAGGTATGGCAGGACTGATCTACAGACCATGAAGAGAACTCTTCGGGATTTGAAAGAAGGGCGAGTGTGAGGCTCCTGCTCAAGTTTTTGTCTCTGGATATCGTGTCACTCATGGTCGTGGAATTTCTGGGTGACTTCATGGGAAATGGACGAGTCTTACTCTCTGTTGGTTTCGCCCCGTCCAAAGAGTTTGTGGTCATTCTGTGGGCTGGAAGAAGTCCGTTGTTTTTTTTTTTTTTTATTGTTGTTTTCTTTTTTAACCTCAGGTGTCCCACCAAATGAGGGATTCCAGAGTAGAGCCCTGGGGAGGGGCGACTGGACAATCAAAAATCTGGTTAAAAATTGGGGCCTAGGGACATGTCAAGCCCATTATGACATCTAATGGTCCAGCCACTGAGAGGACTTACTAGAGGACAGGAATCATGCTGAGGGTCACAATGCGTGTGTATGCCCTCGTCGCACTCAAGAATGGGCGAGGCCTCATGGTGAATGCTGGTTTCTCCTACACTGAACGTTGGACAACGTGCCAACCACAAGGGTTCTTTCCATGGGTAAGGAGGAGTTCTGATTTCAGCATCACACTCACCCCTGGGCAGTGATTGGAGATAATGTCGCGGTTCTGAAGCCTGAAATATGAGGTAGGGAATAGATCATGACCTAAGGCCATGGCGGTTTTTATGTGCTCAGTGTGCGGTCAGCTTTCTGGGTGTTGGTCAGGAGGTCCGGGCTCAGGTTGTGTTCGACAGTGCATTAGTGCCCAGGTTAGACCGCTTCATGAAGGGAGCGGAACCTCGAGGCCATTGAGGTTTTCCCATGTTGGGAGTTGTGGGATGCCCCCTTCAAGGATTCCTTCTGCGGGACAATTGAGACCTATTGGACAGCTCCAGGACATCCCATATGGAATGACTCCAGAGCACCATTCGCGGATGGATGCCTGGGAAGCCCGCCTCGCATTCCAATTGTCTCCTAGCAACAAGACAGTTTAATCTGCTAGCTCTGGGGAAGCAACCGGGGTGGCTGAGTTGAAATGGACTTTCCTGAGGATGGGTCCTAATGTGTTTTTGTGTCCATGAGGGCCTTGGAATGGGGCGGTGGCACCGGGACCCTGAAGTACTCTCCTAAGCTTTGGACATGGCTCCCATGCACAGGTTTCCTTGTGGAGACGAGATGAGTTCTGATGGGTGCCTCAGGAAAACCCCTATGCTCGTATTGGAATCAGGCTTTTGAGGACACATGTCTGTAACCCAAAGCAATGGATCCTATTGTGGCCTAGGGTCCTGTCTGGTTCAATCTTCTTCTCGGGGGACATCCATCTATGGTATGAGTGGAGGTCGATTATCAGCTGGTGTCAGACAGCCCTTGTTTGTTCCGGGCGACCTACACTATTGGGATGGCCTCAGGGACTTTGGAGGTTTCTCCTAATTTGTACGATTTTGGACCATGGAATGGGCAGAATTCCCATGGATTGGTAGGCACAGTC
Source organism: Mustela nivalis (assembly GCF_964662115.1). Classification (NCBI taxonomy): domain Eukaryota; kingdom Metazoa; phylum Chordata; class Mammalia; order Carnivora; family Mustelidae; genus Mustela; species Mustela nivalis. Next base: position 300,716 of record NW_028136453.1, on the reverse strand, counting down.
CTAATGTGTGGCTCCAGGGGCCCAGCCTAAAGGGTGTGTGGCCCAAGACTTTGAGAACAGAAGTCTGAAAACACAAACTCAGCTTAGGTTTGGGGACGTAGGTATGGCAGGCCCGATCTACAAACCATGAGAAGAACTCTACAGGATATGAAGAAAGTGCGAGTCTGAGGCGCTTGCTCAGGCTTTTGTCTCTGGATTTTGTATCAGCGATGGCCGTGAAATGTCGGAGAGGCCTCATGGGCCATGGACGAATCTTCCTCTCTGAGGATTTGGCCCGATTCCCAATTGCTTTTATTCAATCTGTGGGATGGGAGTACTCCTTTCAGTTTTGTTACCTCAGGTGTCCCACCAAAAGATGAATTCCAAAGCAAAGCCATGGGGAAGACTGAAGGGACAACCCGAACTATGGTTAAAAATTGGGGCCTAGGGGCATGGCAAGCCCAATATGCTGTCTCTTCATCCAGCCACTGAGTGTCCTTACTTGAGGACTGGGCTCAGCCTGAGGGTCACAATGTAGGTTTGTGACCAATGTGGCCCGCGAGCATGGGCGGGGCCTCATGGGCCAAACTGGTTTCAACTACACTGAACGTTGGACAACATGCCAACCACAAGGTTTCTTGCCATGGGGAAGGAGTTCTGCTTTCAGCATCATCTTCAATCCCGGGCAGTGATTGGATATAAGGTCTAGGTTCTGAAACCTGAAAACCGAGGTTGGGAAGAGATGACGACCTAAGGCCATGGAGGCTGGATGTGCTCAGTGTGCGGCCAGCTGTCTGGGAGGGGCCAGGGGGTCCAGGCTCAGGCTGTGTCAGAAAGGGCATTAGTGCCCTGGTCAGCCTATGTATTTGGGGTACAGCCAAGGTCGGTGCAGGTTGATCCTCATTTGGGGTTACTGGATAGCCCCAGAGGACAATGTTTTTCTTCTGGCGGGCAGGCAGAGTGTGGCATTGTAGTTCTGGATTGCCAAACTGGAGGGCTTGTGGGCCAGTAGTCTGACGACAAAAGTCTGAGAACACAAGCTAGGCTTAGGTTTTTGGGTGAGGCCATGGCAGGCACAATCTACAGACCTGAATCGAGATCTCGTGCATCTGAAGTCAGGGCGAGGATCAGACGATCGCTCAGGTTGGAGTTTCTGTCCCTGATGGCCCCTTCATGAATGGGCGGGGGCATCACGAAGCCATGGGGGTTTTCCCACGATGGGAGTTGTGAAAAGCTCCAAACTGCAGAGAGTCTTCTGCAGGACAATTGAGACCTGTTGTTTGGCTCCAGGCCAATGATTCTGAGCAGGGTTCTAAGGATGGATGGCTGGGTAGCCCACCTCGCATTCCAATTGTCTCCTAGCAACAAGACAGGTGAGATCTCCTGGATCTGTGGGGAGCAACCGAGGACGCTGAGTTGAAATGGACACCCCTGGGGATGGGTCCTAATGTGCTTTTGTGTCTATGGAGTCCTTGGAATGAAGCGGTGGCACTGGGGCCCTAAATGGTTCTCCTAAACAGAGGCTTTGACACAGCTCCAACGTGCAAGTTTCCCATGTGTAGATGAGATGTTTTCTGATGGGTGAGTCAAGAAACATCTATATGCTGCTTTTGAAATCCAGGCCTCTGAGGAGAGATGCCTGGAAACCAAAGCAATGGATCTGATTAGTGCCTAGGGGCCTGTTCTTTCCTTTTTACCTCTGGGGACATCTGTCTATGGGTCTGAGTGCAGGTAGGTGCTCAGTTGGGCGCAGATTGCCCCTGTTTTTCCTGGGAAGCCACCACTATTGAGATGGATCAGGGACTTTGGAGGATTATCCTATTAGAAGGGTTCTGGCCATTGGAATGGGCACACACAATTCCCTTGGAGAGGGCAAGTACAGTCCTCAGGTCTGGCTCCAGGGGCCTGAGCCTGTAGGTTGTGTAGGCCAGGGCTGTTTGGACAGTTGTCTGAAAACACAAACTCGGCTTATGTTTCGGGTCATAGGTATGGCAGGACTGATCTACAGACCATGAAGAGAACTCTTCGGGATTTGAAAGAAGGGCGAGTGTGAGGCTCCTGCTCAAGTTTTTGTCTCTGGATATCGTGTCACTCATGGTCGTGGAATTTCTGGGTGACTTCATGGGAAATGGACGAGTCTTACTCTCTGTTGGTTTCGCCCCGTCCAAAGAGTTTGTGGTCATTCTGTGGGCTGGAAGAAGTCCGTTTTTTTTTTTTTTTATTGTTGTTTTCTTTTTTAACCTCAGGTGTCCCACCAAATGAGGGATTCCAGAGTAGAGCCCTGGGGAGGGGCGACTGGACAATCAGAAATCTGGTTAAAAATTGGGGCCTAGGGACATGTCAAGCCCACTATGACATCTAATGGTCCAGCCACTGAGAGGACTTACTAGAGGACAGGAATCATGCTGAGGGTCACAATGCGTGTGTATGCCCTCGTCGCACTCAAGAATGGGCGAGGCCTCATGGTGAATGCTGGTTTCTCCTACACTGAACGTTGGACAACGTGCCAACCACAAGGGTTCTTTCCATGGGTAAGGAGGAGTTCTGATTTCAGCATCACACTCACCCCTGGGCAGTGATTGGAGATAATGTCGCGGTTCTGAAGCCTGAAATATGAGGTAGGGAATAGATCATGACCTAAGGCCATGGCGGTTTTTATGTGCTCAGTGTGCGGTCAGCTTTCTGGGTGTTGGTCAGGAGGTCCGGGCTCAGGTTGTGTTCGACAGTGCATTAGTGCCCAGGTTAGACCGCTTCATGAAGGGAGCGGAACCTCGAGGCCATTGAGGTTTTCCCATGTTGGGAGTTGTGGGATGCCCCCTTCAAGGATTCCTTCTGCGGGACAATTGAGACCTATTGGACAGCTCCAGGACATCCCATATGGAATGACTCCAGAGCACCATTCGCGGATGGATGCCTGGGAAGCCCGCCTCGCATTCCAATTGTCTCCTAGCAACAAGACAGTTTAATCTGCTAGCTCTGGGGAAGCAACCGGGGTGGCTGAGTTGAAATGGACTTTCCTGAGGATGGGTCCTAATGTGTTTTTGTGTCCATGAGGGCCTTGGAATGGGGCGGTGGCACCGGGACCCTGAAGTACTCTCCTAAGCTTTGGACATGGCTCCCATGCACAGGTTTCCTTGTGGAGACGAGATGAGTTCTGATGGGTGCCTCAGGAAAACCCCTATGCTCGTATTGGAATCAGGCTTTTGAGGACACATGTCTGTAACCCAAAGCAATGGATCCTATTGTGGCCTAGGGTCCTGTCTGGTTCAATCTTCTTCTCGGGGGACATCCATCTATGGTATGAGTGGAGGTCGATTATCAGCTGGTGTCAGACAGCCCTTGTTTGTTCCGGGCGACCTACACTATTGGGATGGCCTCAGGGACTTTGTAGGTTTCTCCTAATTTGTACGATTTTGGACCATGGAATGGGCAGAATTCCCATGGATTGGTAGGCACAGTCCTAATGTGTGGCTCCAGGGGCCCAGCCTAAAGGGTGTGTGGCCCAAGACTTTGAGAACAGAAGTCTGAAAACACAAACTCAGCTTAGGTTTGGGGACGTAGGTATGGCAGGCCCGATCTACAAACCATGAGAAGAACTCTACAGGATATGAAGAAAGTGCGAGTCTGAGGCGCTTGCTCAGGCTTTTGTCTCTGGATTTTGTATCAGCGATGGCCGTGAAATGTCGGAGAGGCCTCATGGGCCATGGACGAATCTTCCTCTCTGAGGATTTGGCCCGATTCCCAATTGCTTTTATTCAATCTGTGGGATGGGAGTACTCCTTTCAGTTTTGTTACCTCAGGTGTCCCACCAAAAGATGAATTCCAAAGCAAAGCCATGGGGAAGACTGAAGGGACAACCCGAACTATGGTTAAAAATTGGGGCCTAGGGGCATGGCAAGCCCAATATGCTGTCTCTTCATCCAGCCACTGAGTGTCCTTACTTGAGGACTGGGCTCAGCCTGAGGGTCACAATGTAGGTTTGTGACCAATGTGGCCCGCGAGCATGGGCGGGGCCTCATGGGCCAAACTGGTTTCAACTACACTGAACGTTGGACAACATGCCAACCACAAGGTTTCTTGCCATGGGGAAGGAGTTCTGCTTTCAGCATCATCTTCAATCCCGGGCAGTGATTGGATATAAGGTCTAGGTTCTGAAACCTGAAAACCGAGGTTGGGAAGAGATGACGACCTAAGGCCATGGAGGCTGGATGTGCTCAGTGTGCGGCCAGCTGTCTGGGAGGGGCCAGGGGGTCCAGGCTCAGGCTGTGTCAGAAAGGGCATTAGTGCCCTGGTCAGCCTATGTATTTGGGGTACAGCCAAGGTCGGTGCAGGTTGATCCTCATTTGGGGTTACTGGATAGCCCCAGAGGACAATGTTTTTCTTCTGGCGGGCAGGCAGAGTGTGGCATTGTAGTTCTGGATTGCCAAACTGGAGGGCTTGTGGGCCAGTAGTCTGACGACAAAAGTCTGAGAACACAAGCTAGGCTTAGGTTTTTGGGTGAGGCCATGGCAGGCACAATCTACAGACCTGAATCGAGATCTCGTGCATCTGAAGTCAGGGCGAGGATCAGACGATCGCTCAGGTTGGAGTTTCTGTCCCTGATGGCCCCTTCATGAATGGGCGGGGGCATCACGAAGCCATGGGGGTTTTCCCACGATGGGAGTTGTGAAAAGCTCCAAACTGCAGAGAGTCTTCTGCAGGACAATTGAGACCTGTTGTTTGGCTCCAGGCCAATGATTCTGAGCAGGGTTCTAAGGATGGATGGCTGGGTAGCCCACCTCGCATTCCAATTGTCTCCTAGCAACAAGACAGGTGAGATCTCCTGGATCTGTGGGGAGCAACCGAGGACGCTGAGTTGAAATGGACACCCCTGGGGATGGGTCCTAATGTGCTTTTGTGTCTATGGAGTCCTTGGAATGAAGCGGTGGCACTGGGGCCCTAAATGGTTCTCCTAAACAGAGGCTTTGACACAGCTCCAACGTGCAAGTTTCCCATGTGTAGATGAGATGTTTTCTGATGGGTGAGTCAAGAAACATCTATATGCTGCTTTTGAAATCCAGGCCTCTGAGGAGAGATGCCTGGAAACCAAAGCAATGGATCTGATTAGTGCCTAGGGGCCTGTTCTTTCCTTTTTACCTCTGGGGACATCTGTCTATGGGTCTGAGTGCAGGTAGGTGCTCAGTTGGGCGCAGATTGCCCCTGTTTTTCCTGGGAAGCCACCACTATTGAGATGGATCAGGGACTTTGGAGGATTATCCTATTAGAAGGGTTCTGGCCATTGGAATGGGCACACACAATTCCCTTGGAGAGGGCAAGTACAGTCCTCAGGTCTGGCTCCAGGGGCCTGAGCCTGTAGGTTGTGTAGGCCAGGGCTGTTTGGACAGTTGTCTGAAAACACAAACTCGGCTTATGTTTCGGGTCATAGGTATGGCAGGACTGATCTACAGACCATGAAGAGAACTCTTCGGGATTTGAAAGAAGGGCGAGTGTGAGGCTCCTGCTCAAGTTTTTGTCTCTGGATATCGTGTCACTCATGGTCGTGGAATTTCTGGGTGACTTCATGGGAAATGGACGAGTCTTACTCTCTGTTGGTTTCGCCCCGTCCAAAGAGTTTGTGGTCATTCTGTGGGCTGGAAGAAGTCCGTTTTTTTTTTTTTTTATTGTTGTTTTCTTTTTTAACCTCAGGTGTCCCACCAAATGAGGGATTCCAGAGTAGAGCCCTGGGGAGGGGCGACTGGACAATCAGAAATCTGGTTAAAAATTGGGGCCTAGGGACATGTCAAGCCCACTATGACATCTAATGGTCCAGCCACTGAGAGGACTTACTAGAGGACAGGAATCATGCTGAGGGTCACAATGCGTGTGTATGCCCTCGTCGCACTCAAGAATGGGCGAGGCCTCATGGTGAATGCTGGTTTCTCCTACACTGAACGTTGGACAACGTGCCAACCACAAGGGTTCTTTCCATGGGTAAGGAGGAGTTCTGATTTCAGCATCACACTCACCCCTGGGCAGTGATTGGAGATAATGTCGCGGTTCTGAAGCCTGAAATATGAGGTAGGGAATAGATCATGACCTAAGGCCATGGCGGTTTTTATGTGCTCAGTGTGCGGTCAGCTTTCTGGGTGTTGGTCAGGAGGTCCGGGCTCAGGTTGTGTTCGACAGTGCATTAGTGCCCAGGTTAGACCGCTTCATGAAGGGAGCGGAACCTCGAGGCCATTGAGGTTTTCCCATGTTGGGAGTTGTGGGATGCCCCCTTCAAGGATTCCTTCTGCGGGACAATTGAGACCTATTGGACAGCTCCAGGACATCCCATATGGAATGACTCCAGAGCACCATTCGCGGATGGATGCCTGGGAAGCCCGCCTCGCATTCCAATTGTCTCCTAGCAACAAGACAGTTTAATCTGCTAGCTCTGGGGAAGCAACCGGGGTGGCTGAGTTGAAATGGACTTTCCTGAGGATGGGTCCTAATGTGTTTTTGTGTCCATGAGGGCCTTGGAATGGGGCGGTGGCACCGGGACCCTGAAGTACTCTCCTAAGCTTTGGACATGGCTCCCATGCACAGGTTTCCTTGTGGAGACGAGATGAGTTCTGATGGGTGCCTCAGGAAAACCCCTATGCTCGTATTGGAATCAGGCTTTTGAGGACACATGTCTGTAACCCAAAGCAATGGATCCTATTGTGGCCTAGGGTCCTGTCTGGTTCAATCTTCTTCTCGGGGGACATCCATCTATGGTATGAGTGGAGGTCGATTATCAGCTGGTGTCAGACAGCCCTTGTTTGTTCCGGGCGACCTACACTATTGGGATGGCCTCAGGGACTTTGTAGGTTTCTCCTAATTTGTACGATTTTGGACCATGGAATGGGCAGAATTCCCATGGATTGGTAGGCACAGTCCTAATGTGTGGCTCCAGGGGCCCAGCCTAAAGGGTGTGTGGCCCAAGACTTTGAGAACAGAAGTCTGAAAACACAAACTCAGCTTAGGTTTGGGGACGTAGGTATGGCAGGCCCGATCTACAAACCATGAGAAGAACTCTACAGGATATGAAGAAAGTGCGAGTCTGAGGCGCTTGCTCAGGCTTTTGTCTCTGGATTTTGTATCAGCGATGGCCGTGAAATGTCGGAGAGGCCTCATGGGCCATGGACGAATCTTCCTCTCTGAGGATTTGGCCCGATTCCCAATTGCTTTTATTCAATCTGTGGGATGGGAGTACTCCTTTCAGTTTTGTTACCTCAGGTGTCCCACCAAAAGATGAATTCCAAAGCAAAGCCATGGGGAAGACTGAAGGGACAACCCGAACTATGGTTAAAAATTGGGGCCTAGGGGCATGGCAAGCCCAATATGCTGTCTCTTCATCCAGCCACTGAGTGTCCTTACTTGAGGACTGGGCTCAGCCTGAGGGTCACAATGTAGGTTTGTGACCAATGTGGCCCGCGAGCATGGGCGGGGCCTCATGGGCCAAACTGGTTTCAACTACACTGAACGTTGGACAACATGCCAACCACAAGGTTTCTTGCCATGGGGAAGGAGTTCTGCTTTCAGCATCATCTTCAATCCCGGGCAGTGATTGGATATAAGGTCTAGGTTCTGAAACCTGAAAACCGAGGTTGGGAAGAGATGACGACCTAAGGCCATGGAGGCTGGATGTGCTCAGTGTGCGGCCAGCTGTCTGGGAGGGGCCAGGGGGTCCAGGCTCAGGCTGTGTCAGAAAGGGCATTAGTGCCCTGGTCAGCCTATGTATTTGGGGTACAGCCAAGGTCGGTGCAGGTTGATCCTCATTTGGGGTTACTGGATAGCCCCAGAGGACAATGTTTTTCTTCTGGCGGGCAGGCAGAGTGTGGCATTGTAGTTCTGGATTGCCAAACTGGAGGGCTTGTGGGCCAGTAGTCTGACGACAAAAGTCTGAGAACACAAGCTAGGCTTAGGTTTTTGGGTGAGGCCATGGCAGGCACAATCTACAGACCTGAATCGAGATCTCGTGCATCTGAAGTCAGGGCGAGGATCAGACGATCGCTCAGGTTGGAGTTTCTGTCCCTGATGGCCCCTTCATGAATGGGCGGGGGCATCACGAAGCCATGGGGGTTTTCCCACGATGGGAGTTGTGAAAAGCTCCAAACTGCAGAGAGTCTTCTGCAGGACAATTGAGACCTGTTGTTTGGCTCCAGGCCAATGATTCTGAGCAGGGTTCTAAGGATGGATGGCTGGGTAGCCCACCTCGCATTCCAATTGTCTCCTAGCAACAAGACAGGTGAGATCTCCTGGATCTGTGGGGAGCAACCGACGACGCTGAGTTGAAATGGACACCCCTGGGGATGGGTCCTAATGTGCTTTTGTGTCTATGGAGTCCTTGGAATGAAGCGGTGGCACTGGGGCCCTAAATGGTTCTCCTAAACAGAGGCTTTGACACAGCTCCAACGTGCAAGTTTCCCATGTGTAGATGAGATGTTTTCTGATGGGTGAGTCAAGAAACATCTATATGCTGCTTTTGAAATCCAGGCCTCTGAGGAGAGATGCCTGGAAACCAAAGCAATGGATCTGATTAGTGCCTAGGGGCCTGTTCTTTCCTTTTTACCTCTGGGGACATCTGTCTATGGGTCTGAGTGCAGGTAGGTGCTCAGTTGGGTGCAGATTGCCCCTGTTTTTCCTGGGAAGCCACCACTATTGAGATGGATCAGGGACTTTGGAGGATTATCCTATTAGAAGGGTTCTGGCCATTGGAATGGGCACACACAATTCCCTTGGAGAGGGCAAGTACAGTCCTCAGGTCTGGCTCCAGGGGCCTGAGCCTGTAGGTTGTGTAGGCCAGGGCTGTTTGGACAGTTGTCTGAAAACACAAACTCGGCTTATGTTTCGGGTCATAGGTATGGCAGGACTGATCTACAGACCATGAAGAGAACTCTTCGGGATTTGAAAGAAGGGCGAGTGTGAGGCTCCTGCTCAAGTTTTTGTCTCTGGATATCGTGTCACTCATGGTCGTGGAATTTCTGGGTGACTTCATGGGAAATGGACGAGTCTTACTCTCTGTTGGTTTCGCCCCGTCCAAAGAGTTTGTGGTCATTCTGTGGGCTGGAAGAAGTCCGTTGTTTTTTTTTTTTTTTTATTGTTGTTTTCTTTTTTAACCTCAGGTGTCCCACCAAATGAGGGATTCCAGAGTAGAGCCCTGGGGAGGGGCGACTGGACAATCAGAAATCTGGTTAAAAATTGGGGCCTAGGGACATGTCAAGCCCATTATGACATCTAATGGTCCAGCCACTGAGAGGACTTACTAGAGGACAGGAATCATGCTGAGGGTCACAATGCGTGTGTATGCCCTCGTCGCACTCAAGAATGGGCGAGGCCTCATGGTGAATGCTGGTTTCTCCTACACTGAACGTTGGACAACGTGCCAACCACAAGGGTTCTTTCCATGGGTAAGGAGGAGTTCTGATTTCAGCATCACACTCACCCCTGGGCAGTGATTGGAGATAATGTCGCGGTTCTGAAGCCTGAAATATGAGGTAGGGAATAGATCATGACCTAAGGCCATGGCGGTTTTTATGTGCTCAGTGTGCGGTCAGCTTTCTGGGTGTTGGTCAGGAGGTCCGGGCTCAGGTTGTGTTCGACAGTGCATTAGTGCCCAGGTTAGACCGCTTCATGAAGGGAGCGGAACCTCGAGGCCATTGAGGTTTTCCCATGTTGGGAGTTGTGGGATGCCCCCTTCAAGGATTCCTTCTGCGGGACAATTGAGACCTATTGGACAGCTCCAGGACATCCCATATGGAATGACTCCAGAGCACCATTCGCGGATGGATGCCTGGGAAGCCCGCCTCGCATTCCAATTGTCTCCTAGCAACAAGACAGTTTAATCTGCTAGCTCTGGGGAAGCAACCGGGGTGGCTGAGTTGAAATGGACTTTCCTGAGGATGGGTCCTAATGTGTTTTTGTGTCCATGAGGGCCTTGGAATGGGGCGGTGGCACCGGGACCCTGAAGTACTCTCCTAAGCTTTGGACATGGCTCCCATGCACAGGTTTCCTTGTGGAGACGAGATGAGTTCTGATGGGTGCCTCAGGAAAACCCCTATGCTCGTATTGGAATCAGGCTTTTGAGGACACATGTCTGTAACCCAAAGCAATGGATCCTATTATGGCCTAGGGTCCTGTCTGGTTCAATCTTCTTCTCGGGGGACATCCATCTATGGTATGAGTGGAGGTCGATTATCAGCTGGTGTCAGACACCCCTTGTTTGTTCCGGGCGACCTACACTATTGGGATGGCCTCAGGGACTTTGGAGGTTTCTCCTAATTTGTACGATTTTGGACCATGGAATGGGCAGAATTCCCATGGATTGGTAGGCACAGTCCTAATGTGTGGCTCCAGGGGCCCAGCCTAAAGGGTGTGTGGCCCAAGACTTTGAGAACAGAAGTCTGAAAACACAAACTCAGCTTAGGTTTGGGGACGTAGGTATGGCAGGCCCGATCTACAAACCATGAGAAGAACTCTACAGGATATGAAGAAAGTGCGAGTCTGAGGCGCTTGCTCAGGCTTTTGTCTCTGGATTTTGTATCAGCGATGGCCGTGAAATGTCGGAGAGGCCTCATGGGCCATGGACGAATCTTCCTCTCTGAGGATTTGGCCCGATTCCCAATTGCTTTTATTCAATCTGTGGGATGGGAGTACTCCTTTCAGTTTTGTTACCTCAGGTGTCCCACCAAAAGATGAATTCCAAAGCAAAGCCATGGGGAAGACTGAAGGGACAACCCGAACTATGGTTAAAAATTGGGGCCTAGGGGCATGGCAAGCCCAATATGCTGTCTCTTCATCCAGCCACTGAGTGTCCTTACTTGAGGACTGGGCTCAGCCTGAGGGTCACAATGTAGGTTTGTGACCAATGTGGCCCGCGAGCATGGGCGGGGCCTCATGGGCCAAACTGGTTTCAACTACACTGAACGTTGGACAACATGCCAACCACAAGGTTTCTTGCCATGGGGAAGGAGCACTGCTTTCAGCATCATCTTCAATCAAGGGGAGTGATTGGATATAAGGTCTAGGTTCTGAAACCTGAAAACCGAGGTTGGGAAGAGATGACGACCTAAGGCCATGGAGGCTGGATGTGCTCAGTGTGCGGCCAGCTGTCTGGGAGGGGCCAGGGGGTCCAGGCTCAGGCTGTGTCAGAAAGGGCATTAGTGCCCTGGTCAGCCTATGTATTTGGGGTACAGCCAAGGTCGGTGCAGGTTGATCCTCATTTGGGGTTACTGGATAGCCCCAGAGGACAATGTTTTTCTTCTGGCGAGCAGGCAGAGTGTGGCATTGTAGTTCTGGATTGCCAAACTGGAGGGCTTGTGGGCCAGTAGTCTGACGATAAAAGTCTGAGAACACAAGCTAGGCTTAGGTTTTTGGGTGAGGCAATGGCAGGCACAATCTACATAGCTGAATCGAGATCTCGTGCATCTGAAGTCAGGGCGAGGATCAGACGATCGCTCAGGTTGGAGTTTCTGTCCCTGATGGCCCCTTCATGAATGGGGGGGCATCACGAGGCCATGGGGGTTTTCCCACGATGGGAGTTGTGAGAAGCTCCAAACTGCAGAGAGTCTTCTGCAGGACAATTGAGACCTGTTGTTTGGCTCCAGGCCAATGATTCTGAGCAGGGTTCTAAGGATGGATGGCTGGGTAGCCCACCTCGCATTCCAATTGTCTCCTAGCAACAAGAGAGGTTAGATCTCCTGGATCTGTGGGGAGCAACCGAGGACGCTGAGTTGAATTGGACACCCCTGGGGATGGGTCCTAATGTGCTTTTGTGTCTATGGAGACCTTGGAATGAAGCGGTGGCACTGGGGCCCTAAATGGTTCTCCTAAACAGAGGCTTTGACACAGCTCCAACGTGCAAGTTTCCCATGTGTAGATGAGATGTTTTCTGATGGGTGAGTCAAGAAACATCTATATGCTGCTTTTGAAATCCAGGCCTCTGAGGAGAGATGCCTGGAAACCAAAGCAATGGATCTGATTAGTGCCTAGGGGCCTGTTCTTTCCTTTTTACCTCTGGGGACATCTGTCTATGGGTCTGAGTGCAGGTAGGTGCTCAGTTGGGCGCAGATTGCCCCTGTTTTTCCTGGGAAGCCACCACTATTGAGATGGATCAGGGACTTTGGAGGATTATCCTATTAGAAAGGTTCTGGCCATTGGAATGGGCACACACAATTCCCTTGGAGAGGGCAAGTACAGTCCTCAGGTCTGGCTCCAGGGGCCTGAGCCTGTAGGTTGTGTAGGCCAGGGCTGTTTGGACAGTTGTCTGAAAACACAAACTCGGCTTATGTTTCGGGTCATAGGTATGGCAGGACTGATCTACAGACCATGAAGAGAACTCTTCGGGATTTGAAAGAAGGGCGAGTGTGAGGCTCCTGCTCAAGTTTTTGTCTCTGGATATCGTGTCACTCATGGTCGTGGAATTTCTGGGTGACTTCATGGGAAATGGACGAGTCTTACTCTCTGTTGGTTTCGCCCCGTCCAAAGAGTTTGTGGTCATTCTGTGGGCTGGAAGAAGTCCGTTTTTTTTGTTGTTGTTGTTGTTGTTGTTTTCTTTTTTAACCTCAGGTGTCCCACCAAATGAGGGATTCCAGAGTAGAGCCCTGGGGAGGGGCGACTGGACAATCAGAAATCTGGTTAAAAATTGGGGCCTAGGGACATGTCAAGCCCATTATGACATCTAATGGTCCAGCCACTAAGAGGACTTACTAGAGGACAGGAATCATGCTGAGGGTCACAATGCGTGTGTATGCCCTCGTCGCACTCAAGAATGGGCGAGGCCTCATGGTGAATGCTGGTTTCTCCTACACTGAACGTTGGACAACGTGCCAACCACAAGGGTTCTTTCCATGGGTAAGGAGGAGTTCTGATTTCAGCATCACACTCACCCCTGGGCAGTGATTGGAGATAATGTCGCGGTTCTGAAGCCTGAAATATGAGGTAGGGAATAGATCATGACCTAAGGCCATGGCGGTTTTTATGTGCTCAGAGTGCGGTCAGCTTTCTGGGTGTTGGTCAGGAGGTCCGGGCTCAGGTTGTGTTCGACAGTGCATTAGTGCCCAGGTTAGACCGCTTCATGAAGGGAGCGGAATCTCGAGGCCATTGAGGTTTTCCCATGTTGGGAGTTGTGGGATGCCCCCTTCAAGGATTCCTTCTGCGGGACAATTGAGACCTGTTGGACAGCTCCAGGACATCCCATATGGAATGACTGCAGAGCACCGTTCGCGGATGGATGCCTGGGAAGCCCGCCTCGCATTCCAATTGTCCTCTAGCAACAAGACAGTTTAGATCTGCTGGCTCTATTGATGCCCCCCACCATCATGAAGGGGCCATCCTGAACAGAAACTTCAACCTGAGCCTACGTCTGATCCTCGCCCTGACTTCAGATGCATGAGATTTAGATTTAGCTCTACAGAGTGTGCCTGCCATGATCTTGACCCAAAACCTAAGCCTAGCTTGTGTTCTCACACTTCCTTCCTCACAATTCTGGCCCACAAGACCTCCAATGTGAGAATTCCGTCGCCACAATGCAGCACTCTTCCTTCCCTCCAGAAGAAAAACGTTGCCCCTGGGGCTACCCAGAAACGCCAAATGAGGATCAATCTGCATGCCATCAACTTTACTCCAATTATACAGTCTAAGCTTGGCACTAATGCCCTGTCTGACACAGCCTGAGCCTGGACCTCCTGGATGACACCCAGAAAGGTGGTGTCACACCTAAGGACTGTGCCAGTGCTTTCCAAGGGAACTCTGCCCGTTTCATTTGCCACAACCTTACAGATTAGGAGAAACCTCCAATTCCCAAGACCAGCCCAATAGTGTTGGCCTCCCCCAACAAACATGGGTGATCTGACACAAGCGGAGCAGTGACCTCCATTCTGAATCTTAGACAGAGACACTCAGAGGAGAATATTGAAAAGGACAGGCCCCTAGACTGTAATCAGATCCATTGCTTTGGATTCCAGGCATTGTTCCCCAGATGCTTGGTTTCCAATACCAGGTTGTGGGGGTTTCAGAACAAATCTCGTCTCTACATGGGAAACTTGCTCTTTGGAGCTGCATCAAAACCTCAGGTTAGGAGAATTCTTCAGGGAAACAGAGCCACTGCCCCATTCCAAGGGATCCATGGACACAAATCCACATCATGACTGATCCTCATGAGAGTGCATTTCAATTCAGCCCCTCGGTTGTTCCCCTAGTGACAGCAGATCGAATCCTCCTTTTCACTAGGACAAAACTGGAATGCAAGTTGGACTGCCCAGGCATCCATCATTAGAACTGTGCTTTGGAGCATTTCTTATGGGACGTCCTTGATCCATCCAAAAGGTCGTGACTGTCCCGCTGACGGAATCCTTGTGGTTTGGAGCATCACACACTCACAAAGTTGGAAATCTTCCATGGTTTCCTGATGCCTCCCCCCACCTTCATGAAGGGGACATCATGTACAGAAACTCCAACCTAAGCCAACATCTGATCCTCGCCCTGACTTCAGATGTACGAGATCTCATTTCAGGTCTGTAGAGTGTGCCTGCCATGTCACCGCTGCGAATTCAAAGCTGAACTTGTGTTCTCAGACTTCTGTCCTAAAACACCTGGCCCACAAGCCCTGAAGTTGGCAATTCTGGATCCAGAATGCAGCACTCTGCCTGCCCTCCAGAAGAAAATCTTTGCCCTATGGGGCCAACCAGAAACCCCAAATGAGGACCAACCTTCACATCACTCGACTGTACCCCAATTATACAGTCTAGCCTAGGGACTAATGCCCTGCCTGACACAGCCTGAGCCCAGACCTCATGATGGACACAGACATCTGGCCGCACACTAAGTGCATCGGACCCACCATGGCCTTCGGTCGTCATCTCTTACCAACCTCGGTTTTCAGGCTTCAGAATCTAGTCCTTATCTCTACTCACTGCCATGCCGTGTACGTGATGCAGAAATCAGAACTCCTCCTTCCCCATGACCAGAAACCCTGTGGTTGGCATGTTGTCCAACGTGCAGTGTAGGAGAAACCAGCATGGCCCATGAGGCCTCAGACATGCTTGAGGGCTGCGATGGGCACAAACACACATTAGGACCCTAAGCATGAACCCTGGCCTCAAGTAAAGCCTCTCTGGGGCTGGACCAAGAGCCCACATATGGAGATTACCATGCCCCTACTCCCCAAACCTTAACCAGTGCTTGAGAAGTCTAGTCACCCCTACTCAGATCTCTTCTCTAGAATCCCTCCTTGGTGGGACACATGAGGTTAAAAAAAAAATAGAGAAAGGACTCCTACCGTCCAAAGAATGACCGCAAACACTTGGAATTGGGCCAAATTCACAGAGAGAAATACTCGTCCATGGCTGATGAGGCCATCCTGATATTCCACGGCCACCATTGACACAAAATCCGGAGACAAAAGCCTGAAAAAGCGCCACACACTCGCCCTTTGTTCAAAGCCTGAAAAATTCTCACGGTCTGTAGATCGGGCCTGCCATACCTATGTCCCCAAACCTAAGCCAAGTTTCTGTTTTCAGACTTCTGTCTCCATTGTCCTGGCCCACACACCCTCAAGGCTTGGCCCCATGGAGCCACACCTCAGGACTGTGCCTGCCCTCTCCATGGGAATTCTGCTCATTCCTTTGGCACAACCTGACAGATTAGGAGAAACATCCGAAGTCCCCGAGGCCACCCCAATATTGTAGGATGTCCGGGACAAACAGGGACCATCTGCCACAAGCTGAGCCACTACCTCCAATCAGACCTGTAGATAGATATCCATAGAAAAGAAGATTGAACAGGACAGGCACCTAGGCCCTAAACGGATCCATTGCTTTTGTTTTCACGTATCTCTCCTCAGAGGCCTGGTTTCCAATACCAGCACATGAGGGTTTCTGGAGCTACCAATCAGAACAAATCGCATGCCACATGGGAATCATGTTATATGGAACTGTGTCTAAATCTCCAGTTAGGAGAAAATTTCACGTCACTGGAGCCACCGCCCCATTCCAATGTCTCAATGGACACAATCCCACATTATGACCCATCCTCAGGAGAGTCCATTTCAACTCAAACCTGGCGGTTGCTCACCCAGTGCCAGCAGATCAAACCTGCTTTGTCACTAGGAGACAATTGGAATGCGAGTTTGTTGCCCAGGTATCCGTTGTTAGAACTCTGCTCTGGAGAAATTCCTAATGGGGTGTCCTTGATCCACTCAACAGGTCTCAACTGTCCTGCAGAAGGAATCCTTGTAGTTTGCAGCATCACACACTCGCACCGTGGGAAAACCTCCATGGCCTCGTGATGCCTCCACCTTCAGGTAGAGGACATCATGGACAGAAACTCCCGTCTGATTCGCCCTGTCTTCAGATGCATGAGATCTCAATTCAGCTCTGCAGAGTGTTCCTGCCTTGCCCTTGCCCCAAAACCTAAGCCAGCTCGCGTTCTCAGACTTCCGTCCTCACACTCCTGGCCCACAAGCCTTCCACTTTGGGAATTCTGGAGACAAAATGCAGCACTCTGCCTGCCCTCCAGAAAAGAGACTTTGCCCTAGGGGTCTACCCAGAAACATCAAATGAGGATCAACCTGCAATTCTCTAGACTGTACCCCAATTATACAGTCTAGCCTGGGCACTAATGCCCTGTCTGACACAGCCTGACCCCAGACCTCGTGACCGACACCCAGACACCTGGCCTCACACTGAACACATCGAACATGCCATGGCCTTAGGTCATCATCTCTTCCCAACCTTGGTCTTCAGGCTTCAGAACCTAGACATTATCTCCACTCACAACTAAGTGATGTACGTGATGCAGAAATCAGAACTTCACCTTCCCCATGACCAGAAACCTTGTGGTTGGCATGTTGTCCAACGTTCAGTATATGAGAACCCAGCATGGCCCATGAGGCCTCAGACATGCTTGAGGGCCGCGATGGGCATAAACACACATTAGGACCCTAAGCATGAACCCTGGCCTCAAGTAAGCCTCTCCGGGGCTGGACCAAGAGCCTGCATATGGGACTTGCCATGCCCCTACTCCCCCAATCCTAGCCAGAGCTTGAGAAGTCTAGTCAACCTTATTCAGAGCTCTTTTCTGGAATCCCTCTTTGGTGGGACACATAAGGTAAAAAAAAAAAAAAAAAAAAACAAGATAAAGAAAAAAAAAAAAGTAAGGACTCCTACCATCCAAAGAATGACCCCAAACACTTGGAATATGGCCAAATCCACAGAGAGAAATACTCGTCCATGGTCGATGAGGCCAGCCTGACATTCCACAGCCACCATTGACACAAAATCCGGAGACAAAAACCTGAAAAAGCGCCACACACTTGCCCTTTGTTCAGAGCCCCCAAAATTCTCAAGGTCTGTAGATCGGGCCTGCCATACCTATGTCCCCAAACCTAAGCCGAGTTTGTGTTTTCAGACTTCTGTCTCCATTGTCCTCACCCACACACCCTAAAGGCTGGGCCCCATGGAGCCACACCTCAGGACTGTGCCTGCCCTCTCCAAGGGAATTCTGCTCATTCATTTGGCACAACCTGACAGATTAGGAGAATCATCCAAAATCTCTGAGGCCATCCCAATAGTGTAGGATGTCCTGGGCATACAAGGACCCTCTGGCACAAGCTGAGCCACTACCTCCAATCAGAACCTTAGACAGATATCCATAGAAAAGAATATTGAACAAGACAGGCACCTAGGCCCTAATTGGATCCATTGCTTTTGTTTTCAGGCATCTCTCCTCAGAGGCCTGGATTCCAATACCAGCATAAGGGGGTTTCCAGAGCTACCTATCAGAAAAAATCTCGTCTCCACATGGGAATCTTGCTCTATGGAGCTGTGTCATAACCTCCAGTTAGGAGAAATCTTCAGGTCACTGGAGCCACTGCCCCATTTGAATATCTCCATGGACACAATCCCAAATTATGACCCATCCTCAGGAGAGTCCATTTCAACTAAACCCCCTCGGTTGCTACCCCAGAGCCAGCAGATTGAACCTGCCTTGTCGCTAGGAGACAATTGAAATGCGAGTTGGGCTCTTCAGGCATCCATCCTTAGAACCCTGCTCTTGCGTCATTCCTTATGGGACATCCTTGAGCCATCCAACAGGTCTCGACTGTCCCACAGGAGTCCTTGTGCATGGACCACCTAACAACTCATATCATGGAAAGCTTCCAAGGTCACATGATGCCCCCAATCTTCATGAAGGCAGATCATGGAAATTAACTCCAACCTGAGCCAACAGCTGATCTTCGCCTTGACTTCAGATGCACGAGATCTTGATTCAGCTCTTCAGAGTGTACCTGCTGTGCCCTCACCCCAAAACCTAAGCGTAGCTAGTGTTCTCCGACTTCCGTCCTCACTCTCCTGGACCACACGCCCTCTATTTTGGGATTTCCGATGACACAGTGCTGCACTCTGCCTGCCCTCTAGAAGAAAAATATTGCCCTATGGGTCTACCCAGAAACCTCAAATGAGGATAAACCTGCACGTCACTCAACTGTACACCAATTATATAGTCTAGCCTGTGCACTAATGCCCTGTCTGACATAACCTGAGGCCTGAATTCCCAACCGACACCCAGACAGCTTGCAGTACACTGAGAACATCTGAACCGCCATGGCCTTAGGTCGCCATCTCTTTCCAACTTCGGTTTTCAGGCTACAGAATCCTAGACCTTATCTCTACTCACTTCCCATGGGTGAACATGATGCAGAAATCAGAACTCCTCCTTCCCTCTCGCCAGAATCTTGTGGTTGGCATCTTGTCCAACGTTCAGTGGAGGACCCCTGTAGGGCCTACAGGGGTAGTAGTAGGGCCCCTGAGGGTAGTGTAGGGTCCCTGAGGCCCTGCCTATGCTTAAGAGCTGCGGTGGGCTCAAACACACATTGGGACCCTCAGTTTGAGCCCTGTCCTCAAGTAAAGCCTCTCAGTGGCTGGACCATGAGCCCACATATGGGGCCTGCCATGCCCCAAGTCACCCAATCTTAACCAGAGGTAGAGACATCTAGTCACCCCTACTCAGGGCTCTGCTCTGGAATCCCTCTTTGGTGGGACATTTGAGGTAAATAAACACAGAAAGGACTCCTCCCACTCACAGAATGACCCCAATCACTTGGGATTGGGCCATCCCAAGTGATTGGGGTCCAGAGAGAAAGACTCGTCCATGGCCCATGAGGCCAGCCCGACATTCCACGGCCACTATTGACACAAAATCCAGAGACATAAGCTTCAGCAAGCGTTCACACTCACCCTTAGGTCATAGCCCAAAAAATTCTCCTCATAGTCTGTAGATTTGCCACCATACCTACGTCCCCAAACCTAAGCCGAGTTTGTGTTTTCAGACTTCTATCCTGACATCCCTGTCCCACACACCCTCCACACTGAGGCCCCTGGAGCCACACCTCAGGACTGTGCCTGCCCTCTCCAAGGAAATTCTTCCCATTCCATTGGCCACAACCCTACAGATAAGGAGAAACCTCCAAAGTCCCAGAGGCAATTCCAATAGTGTAGGCCACCCAGGACAAAGAGGGGCGATCTCTCACAAGCTGAGCAACGACGTCAACTCACCCGTAGACAGATAACCCAAGAGAAGAAGATTAAACTGGACTGGCCCCTAGAATGTAATTGGTTCCATTGCTTTTTTTTCTAAGCATCTCTCCTCAGAGGCCTGTTTTCCAATACCAGCATATGGGGGATTCCAGAGATACCAATCAGAACAAATCTTGTCTTCACATGGGAAACTTATCCTTTGGAGCTCTGTAAAAGCCTCCAGTTAGGAGAAACCTTCAGGTAGCCGGAGCAACCGCCCTATTCCAAGGTCTCCATGGACACATACCCGCATTATGACCATTCGGCAGGAGAGTACATTTCAACTCAGCCCCGTCGATTACTCCCCCAGAGGCAGAATATCAAACCTGCCTTGTCGCTAGGAGACAACTGGAATGCAAAGCAGACTCTCTAGGCATCCATCCTTGGAATCCTGCTCTGGCGCCCTTCCATATGGGATGTCCTGGAGCCTTCCAACAGGTCTTGACTGTCCCACAGAAGGAATCCTTGCAGATTGGAGCATCTCACAACTCCTATCGTGGGAAAACCTACAT
Source organism: Mustela nivalis (assembly GCF_964662115.1). NCBI lineage: Eukaryota > Metazoa > Chordata > Mammalia > Carnivora > Mustelidae > Mustela > Mustela nivalis. The sequence goes on along the minus strand of NW_028136453.1, from coordinate 280,648 downwards.
GGCCTCATGAGATGCTCCCCTTTATAAAGGGGCCATCATGGACAGAAACTCCAACCTGAGCCAACTTCTGATGCATTGCTTTGGTTTCTAGGTATCTCTCCTCAGAGGCCTGGTTTCCAATATCAGAATATGGGGGTTTCCTAAGGAAACAATCAGAACAGATCTCATCTCCACATGGGAAACTTGCTCTTTGGAGCTGTGTCAATACCTCAGGTTAGGAGGATCCTTCAGGGCGCTGGCGCCATGGCCCAATCCCAAGGTCCCCAAGGACACAAACTTACATTATGATCCATTCTCAGGAGAGTCCATTTCAAATCAGCCCCGTCGGCTGCTCACCTAGAGGCAGCAGATCAAACCTTCCTTGTCACTAGGAGACAGTTAGAATGGGAGGCGGGCTGCCCAGGCATCCATCCTTAGAACCCTGCTCTGGAGAACTTCTTTATGGGACGTCTTGAATCCAACCAACCTGTCTTGACTGTCTCGCAGAATGTATCCTTGTGGTTTGAAGCATCACACAATAACACTGTGAGAAAACCTCCATTTCCTCATGATGCCCCACACCTTCATAAATGGGCCATCATGGACAGAAACTCCATCCTAAGCCAAAGTCTGATTGTCGCCGTGAATTCAGAAGCATGAGATCTCGATTCAGCACTTGAGAGTGTGCCTGCTGGGCCCTCTCCCCGAAACCTAAGCCAAACTTGTGTTATCAGACTTCCGTCCTCAGAATCCTGGCCACACCCCTCCAGTTTGGAAATTCTGGAGACACAATGCAGCACTCTGCCTGGCCTCCAGAAGAAAAATGTTGCCCTATAGGGCTAACCAGAAACGCCAAATGAGTAACAACCTGCATGCCACTCGACCATACCCCAATTATACAGTCTAGCCTGTGCACTAAAACCCTGTCTGACACAGCCTGAGGGCAGACCTCCAGTCCAACACCAGGACAGGTGGCCGTACACTGAGCATATCATACCCACAATGGCTTTAGGCCATCATCTCTACCCAACCTCAGTTTTCACCTTCAGAACCTAGACCTTATCTCCACTCACTGCTCAGGAGAGAACGTGATGCAAAAATCAGAACTTCTCCTTCGCCATGGCAAGAAACCTTGTGGTTGGCATGTTGTCCAACGTTCATTGTAGGAGAAAGCAGCATGGACTATGAGGCCCCACCTATCCCTGAGGGCCACAATGTGCACAAACACACATTGTGACCCTCAGCGTGAGCCCTATCCTCATGTGAAGCCTCTTAGTGACTGGAACAACAGCCCACATATGGGGCTTGCCAAGCCCCTAGTCCCCCAATCTCAACCAGAGCTCGAGATGTCTAGTCACCCCTACTCAGGGCTCTGCTCTGGAATCCCTCTTTGGTGGGACACCTGAGGTAAAAAAAAAAAAAAAAATACAGAAAGGACTTTTCCCATCCACAGAATGATCCCAACCCCTTGGGATCAGGCCAAATCACCAGAGAAAGAATTGTCCATGGCCCTTGAGGACACCCCGACATTCCACAGCCACCGTTGACACAAAATCCAGAGACAAAAGCCTGAGCAAGCGCCACATACTCGCCCTTTGTTCATAGCCCGGAAAATTCTCACGGTCTGTAGATCGAGCCTTCATACATACAGCCCCAAACCTAAGCTGAGTTTGTGTTTTCAGACTTCTGTCCCCACAGTCCTGGCCCACACACCATCCAAGCTGGGGCCCCTGGAGCCACACCTCAGGACTGTGGCTTCCCTCTCCAGGGGAATTCTGCCATTTCCATTGGCCACAACCCTATAGATTAGGAGAAACCTCCAAACTCCCCGAGGCCATCAGAATAGTGTTGGCTGCCCAGGACAAACAGGGATGATCTTTCACAAGTTAGGAAACTACCTCCACTCAGACCCAGAGACAGATATCCCCATAGAATAAGATTGAACTGGACAGGCACTTAGGCCCTAATCAGATCCAATGCTTTTGTTTCCAGGCATCTCTCCTCAGAGGCCTGGTTTCCAATACCAGCATAGGGGAATTACTGTGGCACTCATCAGAAAAATCTCTTCTCCACATAGGAAATGTACTCTTTGGAGCTCTATAAAAACCTCTGTTTAGGAGAATCTTTCAGGGCCCCGGATCAAGCGCCCAATTCCAAGGTCTCCATGGACTTAAACCCACATTATGATCTATCCTCGGGAGCGTCCATGTCAACTCAACCCCCTTGGTTTCTCCCCCAGGGCCTGCAGATCAAACCTGCCTTGTTGCTAGGAGACAACTAGAATGGGAGGTGGGCTGCATAGGCATCAATCCTTAGAACCCTACTCTGGAGTCATTCCATATGGGACATCCTAGAGCCATCCAACAGGTCTCAAGTGTCCCACAGAAGGAATATTTGCAGTCTGGATCATCTCACAACTCCCATTGTGGGAAAATCTACATGGCCTCTTGAGACGCTCCACTTTATAAAGTGGCCATCATGGACAGAAACTCCAACCTGAGCAAACGTCTGATATTCGCCCTGACTTCAGGTGCATGAGATCATGATTCAGCTCTGCAGAGTGTGCCTTCTGTGCCCTCACCCCAAAAACTAAGCCTAGCTTGTGTTCTCAGACTACAGTCCTCACACCCCTGGCCCAAAAGCCCTACAGTTTGGCAATCCTGGGGCCACAATGCAGCACTCTGCTAGCCCTCCCAGAGAAAAACGTTGCCTAATGGAACTACCTAGAAACCCGAATGAGGATCAATTGAACGCCACTCGACTGCACCCCAAATATACAGTCTACCCTGTCTAATGCCTTGTCTGACACAGCATGAGCCCACACCTCCAGACCTACGCTCAACAGCTGGCCACACACTGAGCTCATTGGACCCAACAGGTCCTTAGGTCTTCATCTCTTCCCAACCTCGGTTTTCGGGTTTCAGAACCTAGACCTAAACTCCAATCACTGTCCAGCGGTGAACGTGATGCAGAAGTCACAACTCTTCCTTCGCCATGGCCAGAAACCTTGTGGTTGGCATATTCTCCAACGTTCAGTGTCGGAGAATCCAACATGGCCCATGAGGCCCTTCCCATGCTTGAGGGCCTTGTTGGCACAAATAGGCATTGTGACCCTCAGCATGAGCCCTGTCCTCAAGGAAGGCCTCTCAGTGTCTGAATCAAGAGCCCACATATTGGACTTGCCATGCCCCTAGGCCCCCAAACTAAAACAGAGGTGAGGTTGTCCAGTTGTCCCTCCCCAGGACTCTGCTCTGGAATCCCTCTTTTATTGGGACACATGAGGTACAAAAAATAAAATAAAATAAAATAAAATAAAAAACAGAAAGGACTCCTCCCATCCCACAGAACGTACCCAAACTCTTGGGATTTGGTCAAATCCTCAGAGAAGGAAAGCCGTCCACAACCCATGAGGCCACGCCAGCATTCCACCCACATTGTTGTCACCAATCCAGAGACAAAATCTGAGCAAGCAACTCAAACTCAAACTTTTTCATATCCTGAAGTGTTGTCACGGTCTGTAGATTGGGCGTGCCATAACTATGTCCCCAATCCTAAGCAGAGTTTGTGTTTTCAGATTTTTGTCCCCACAGGCCTGGCCCACACACCCTCAAGGTTGGGGCCCTAGAGCCAAACTCAGAACTTTGCCTGCCCTCTCCAGGGGATTTCTGCCCATTCCATTGGCCACAACCCTATAGATTAGGAGAAACTCCAAAGTCCTGAGGCCATCCCAATATTATAGGCTGCCCAGGACAAACAGGGGCGATGTGACACAAGCTGAGCAACTACATCCCCTCAGATCCTTATACACGTATCCTCAGGAAAGTGATTGAACCGGACAGGCACCTAGGCCCTAATCATCTCGATTGCTTTTGTTTCCAGTCATCTCTCCTCAGAGGCCTGGTTTCCAATACCAGCATATGGGAGATTCCTTAGGCACTCATCAAAACAATTCTCTTCTCTACATAGGAAACATACTCTTTAGAGCTCCATCAAAACCTCCGGTTATGAACATCCCTCAAGGACCCGGATCAAGACCCCATTCCAAGGTCTCCATGGACACAAATGCACATTATGACCCATCCTCAACTCACCCATTTCAACACCCCCGATTCAGTTGCTCCCCTAGATCAGGCAGATCGAACTTGCCTTGGCTCTATGAGACACCTGGAATGGGAGGCAGGCTGCCCAGGCATCCATCCTTAGAACCCTGCTCTGGATAACTTCCTTATGGGATGTCCTGGAGCCATCCAACAGGTCTCGACTGTCCCACAGAAGGAATCATTGCGGTTTGGAGCATCTCACAATTCCCATCGTGGGAAAACCTCCATGTCCTCGTGACACGCTCCCCTTCATGAAGGGGCCTTCATGGACAGAAACTCCGACCTAAGCCAACGTCTGATCCTAGCTCTGTCTTCAGGTATACGGGATCTCGAATCATCTCTGCAGAGGGTGCCTGCCGTCCCCTCACCCCGAAATCTAAGTCTGGCTTGTGTTCTCAGAATTTTTTCCTCACACTCATGGCCCACAAGCCTTCCAGTTTGGGAATTCTGGAGCCACTATTTTACACTGTGTCTTCCCTACAGAATAAAAACGTTGACCTCTGGGGCTACCCAGTAACCACAAATGAGTACCATCCTGCACGAAACTCGCCTGCACCCCAATGATACAGTCTAGCCTGGGCACTAATTCCCTGTCTGCCACAGCCTGAGCCTGCACCTCCTAACCCACACTCAACAGCTAGCCGAACACTGAGCACATCAGACACACCATGGCCTTAGGTCTTCATCTCTTCCCAACCTCAGTTTTCAGGCTTCAGAACCTAGACCTTAAATCTAATCACAGTCCAGGAGTGAAAGTGTTGCAGAAATTAGAACTCCTTTTTCCCCATGGCCAGAAAACTTTTGGTTGCCATATTGTGCAACGTTCAGTGTAGGAGAAACCAGCATGGTACATTAGGCCACGCCCTGCCTTGAGGGGCTCATTGGGCACAAAAACACATTGTGAAACTCAGTGTGAGACCTATCCTCAAGGAAGGCCTCTCAGTGTCTGGACCAAGAGCCCAAATATGGGGCTTGCCATGTTCTTCGGTCCCAATGTTAACCAGAGGTCTGGTTGTCCAGTCGCCCCTCCCCAGGACTCTGCTCTGGAATCCCTCTGTTGGTGGTACACCTGAGGTAAAAAAAAAAAAAAAAACACAAAGGCCTCCTCCCTTCCGACACAATGACCCCAAACCCTTGGGATCGGGTCAATCCCCAGAAAGGGAGCCTCATCGATGGCCCATGAGGACACCCCGACATTCCATTGCAATCGGTGACAATTTCCAGAAAAAAAAAAAAAAAAAAAACATGAGCAAGCACCTCACATTCGCCCTTTGTTCATATCCCGAAGAGTTCTCCTCACGGTCTATAGATCGGGCCGGCCATACCTACATCCCCCAACCTAAGTGGAGTTTGTGTTTTCAGACTTTTGTCGAAATAGCCCTGGACCACACACGCTCCACACTTGGGTCCCTGGAGCCACACCTCAGGACTCTGCTTCCCTTTCAAGGGAATTCTTCCCATTCCATTGGCCACAACCTTGCAAATGGGGAAAAACATCCAAAGTCACTGAGGCCATCCCAATAGTGTAGGCCGCCCAGGACAAACAGGGGTGATCTCAAACCAGCTGAGCAACTACCTCCACTCAGACAACAGATGTCCCCAGAGAAGAATATTGAACCGGACAGGCCCCTAGGTCCTAATCACATCCATTGCTTTGGTTTCCAGGCATCTCTCCTCAGAGGCCTCGTTTCCAATACCAGCATATTGTGGTTTCCTGAGACACCAATAAGAACAAATCTCGTCTCCCCATGGAAAACTTGCTCATTAGAGCTTTGTCATAACCTCTGGTTAGGAGAATCCTTCAGGGCCCTGGTGCCACTGCCCCATACCAAGGTCTCCATGGACTCAATCCAACATTAAGACCATCCTCAGGAAAGTCCATTTCAACTCAGCCCCCTCTGTTGCTACCACAAGCCAGCAGATTAAACGTTTCTTGTTGATAGGAGACAATTGGAATGTGAGGCTGGCTGCCCAGCCATCCATACGTAGAACCCTGTTCTGGAAAAATACCTTATAAGACGTCCTGGAGCCATCCAACAAATCTTAATTGTCCCACAGAAGGAATCCTTGCGGTTTGGAGCATCTCACAACTCCAATAGTGGCAAAACGCCCATGGCCTCATAATCCCCCCTCTTCTTGAAGGGGCCATCATGGACAGAAACTCAAACCTGAGCAAAGTCTGATCCTCGACTGACTTCAGACGCATGAGATCTCAATTCAGCTATGCAGAGTGTGCCTGCCATGTCCTTGCCCCGAAACCTAAGCCTAGCTTGTGTTCTCAGCCACGTCCTCACTCTCCTGGCCCACAAGCCCTCCAGTTTGGGAATTCCGAAGCCACAATGCAGCATGCTGCCTGCCCTCCAGAAGAAATACTTTGCCCTATGCTGCTAATAAGAAACCCCAAATGATTTTCTAATGCATGTCACTCGATGGTAAAGCAATTATAGAGTCTACCCTGTATACTAATGCCCTGTCTGGCACAGCCTGAGACATGACATCCCAAACAAAACCCAGACAGCTGGCCCCAACCTGGACACATAGGACCCGCTATTGCTGTAGGTCGTCATCTCTTCCCAACCTCGGTTTTCAGGCTTCAGAACCTACACCTTATCTCCAATCACTGCCCAGGGGTGAACGTGATGCAGAAATTAGAATTCCTCCTTCCCCATGGCCAGAAACCTTGTGGTTGGCATGTTGTCCAACGTTCAATGTGGGAAAACCTGCATTGTCCGAAAGGCCACGCCAGTGCTTGAGGGCCGCCTAGGGCACAGACATGCATTGTGACCTGCAGCGTGAGTCCCTTATTAAAGTAACGCCTCTCAGTGGCTGGACCAAGATCCTGCATATGGGGCTTGTCATATCCATAGGCCCCCAGGCTTAACCAGAGGGCGAGTATTCCAGTTGTCAGTACCCACTGCTATGCTCTAGAATCCCTCTACTGGGGGGACACATGAAGCAGAAAACAGGACACTTCCCTTCCCACAGAAGGACCCCAAACCCTTGGGGGCTGGACAAACTACCAGAGAGGGAGACTTCTACGACCCATGAGGCAACTCCTACATTAAACGGCCATTGTGGACAAAACATCCAGAGACAAAAGCCTGAGCGACTGCCTGCCTCTCACCCTTCGTTTATATCCAGAGGAACTGCCCTCATGGACTGTAGATCAGGCCTGCCGTAACCTCGGCCCTAAACCTGAGCTGAGTTAGGGTTTTTGGATGTCTGTCTGCACAGCTATGGCCCACACAGCCTCCAGGCTGGGGTCTCTGGAGCCACACCACAGTACTGTGCCTGCTCTCTCCTAAGAAACTGCCCATTCCATTGGCCACAACTCTACAAAATAGTAGAAACCTCAAGGTCCCCAAGGACATCCCACTACCGCAAGCCGCACTGGACAAATAGGGGCATTATGACACAAGTTGAGCAACTACTACCTCCATGCAGACACAAAGACAGATATCCGCAGAGACAGAAGATTGAACCAGACAGGCCCCTAGGCCCTATTATGAACTCTTGCTTTGGTGTCCAGGTATCACTCCTCAGAGGCCTGGGTTCGAAGACCAGCATACGGGGCTTTCCTGAGGCACCAGACAGAAGACCTCTCATCTCCACATGGGAAGCTTCCTTGTTGGGGTTTTTTCAAGCCCTTCGGGTTGGAGAATCCTGCAGAGTCCCTTAGCTACTGCCACATTCCAAGGTCTCCATGGCCACCAACCCACATTATGACTCATCCTCAGGAGAGTCCATTTAAACTCAGCCTTCTGGGTAGCTCACCCAAGAGCCCGCAGATTGAGCGTGCCTTGTCTCGACCAGGCAATGGGAAGGTGAGTTGGCGTTTCTCCGCATCCATGCTTACGGCCCTGCTCTCGAGTCTTTCTGTATGGGGCATCCTGGAACCATCCAATAGTACTCGACTGTCCTGAAGAAGGAAACTTTGAAGTTTGGAGCAGCTCACAACTCCCAGCGTAGGGAAACCTCCCTGGCCTCATGACGCCCCCACCCCCTTCAGGAAGGGGCCGTCATGGACACAAACTCCAGCTTGAGGCAACATCTGATACTCGCCCTGACCTCACCTGCAGGAGATCTCGATTCAGCCTCTGCAGAGTGGGCTTGCCATGCTCTTGGCCCCAAAACTCGTGCTAGCTTGTGTTTTCAGACTTCCTTCCTCACAATCCTGGCCACACACCTCCAGTTTGGCAATTCTGGAGACACAATGCAGCACTCTGCCTGCCCTCCAGAAGAAAAATGTTGCCCTATAGGGCTAACCAGAAACGCCAAATGAGTAACAACCTGCATGCAACTCGACCATACCCCAATTATACACTCTAGCCTGTGCACTAAAGCCCTGTCTGACACAGCCTGAGGGCAGACCTCCAGTCCAACACCCAGACAGCTGGCCGTACACAGAGCATATCACACCCACAATGGCTTTAGGCCATCATCTCTACCCAACCTCAGTTTTCACCTTCAGAACCTAGACCTTATCTCCACTCACTGCTCAGGAGTGAACGTGATGCAAGTATCAGAACTTCTCCTTCACCTTGGCAAGAAATCTAGTGGTTGGCATGTTGTCCAATGTTCATTATAGGAGAAAGCAGCATGGACTATGAGGCCCCACATATCCCTGAGGGCCACAATGTGCACAAACACACATTGTGACCCTCAGCGTGAGCCCTATCCTCATGTAAAGCCTCTTAGTGACTGGAACAACAGCCCACATATGGGGCTTGCAAAGCCCCTAGTCACCCAATCTCAACCAGAGTTCGAGATGTCTAGTCACCCCTACTCAGGGCTCTACTCTCGAATCCCTCTTTGGTGGGACACCTGAGGTAAAAAAAAAAAAAAAATTACAGAAAGGACTCTTGCCATCCACAGAATGATCCCAACCACTTGGGATCAGGCCAAATCATCAGAGAAATAATTGTCCATGGCCCTTGAGGACACCCCGACATTCCGCGGCCACCGTTGACACAAAATCCAGAGACAAAAGCCTGAGCAAGCGCCACATACTCGCCCTTTGTTCATAGCCCGGAAAATTCTCACGGTCTGTAGATCGAGCCTTCATACATACATCCCCAAACCTAAGCTGAGTTTGTGTTTTCAGACTTCTGTCCCCACAGTCCTGGCCCACACACCATCCAAGTTGGGGCCCCTGAAGCCACACCTCAGGACTGTGGCTTCCCTCTCCAGGGGAATTCTGCCATTTCCATTGGCCACAACCCTATAGATTAGGAGTATCCTCCCATCTCCCCGAGGCCATCCGAATAGTGTTGGCTACCCAGGACAAACAGGGATGATCTCTCACAAGTTAGGAAACTACCTCCACTCAGACCCAGAGACAGATATCCCCAGAGAATAAGATTGAACTGGACAGGCACTTAGGCCCTAATCAGATCCATGGCTTTTGATTCCAGTCATCTCTCCTCAGAGGCCTGGTTTCCAATACCAGCATATGGGAGATTCCTTAGGCACTCATCAAAACAATTCTCTTCTCTACATAGGAAACATACTCTTTAGAGCTCCATCAAAACCTCCGGTTATGAACATCCCTCAAGGCCCCGGATCAAGCACCCCATTCCAAGGTCTACATGGACACAAATGCACATTATGACCCATCCTCAACTCACACATTTCAACACACCCGCCTCGGTTGCTCCCCTAGATCCAGCAGATCGAACTTGCCTTGGCTCTATGAAACACCTGGAATGGGAGGCAGGCTGCCCAGGCATCCATCCTTAGAACCCTGCTCTGGATAACTTCCTTATGGTATGTCCTGGAGCTATCCAACAGGTCTCGACTGTCCCACAAAAGGAATCATTGCGGTTTGGAGCATCTCACAATTCCCATCGTGGGAAAACCTCCATGTCCTCGTGACACCCTCCCCTTCATGAAGGGGCCTTCATGGACAGAAACTCCGACCTAAGCCACTTCTGATCCTAGCTCTGTCTTCAGGTATACGGGATCTCGAATCATCTCTGCAGAGGGTGCCTGCCGTCCCCTCACCCCGAAATCTAAGTCTGGCTTGTGTTCTCAGAATTTTTTCCTCACACTCCTGGCCCACAAGCCTTCCAGTTTGGGAATTCTGGAGCCACTATGTGGCACTGTGTCTTCCCTCCAGAAGAAAAACGTTGCCCTTTGGGGCTACCCAGTAACCACAAATGAGTCCCATCCTGCACGAAAGTCGACTGCACCCCAATGATACAGTCTAGCCTGGGCATTAATTCCCTGTCTGCCACAGCCTGAGCCTGCACCTCCCAACCCACACTCAACATCTGGCCGAACACTGAGCAATCAGACACACCATGGCCTTAGGTCTTCATCTCTTCCCAACCTCAGTTTTCAGGCTTCAGAACCTAGACCTTAAATCCAATCACAGTCCAGGAGTGAAAGAGTTGCAGAAAATAGAACTCCTTCTTCCCCATGGCCAGAAAACTTTTGGTTGCCATATTGTGCAACGTTCAGTGTAGGAGAAACCAGCATGGTACATTAGGCCACGCCCTGACTTGAGGGGCTCCTTGGGCACAAAAACACATTGTGAAACTCAGTGTGAGACCTATCCTCAAGGAAGGCCTCTCAGTGTCTGGACCAGGAGCCCACATATGGGGCTTGCCATTTTCTTAGGTCCCAATGTTAACCAGAGGTCTGGTTGTCCAGTTGCCCGCACCCACGACTCTGCTCTGGAATCCCTCTTTTGGTGGTCCAACTGAGGTAAAAAATAAATAAATAAATAAATAAAAATAAACAAAAAAAACCAGAAAGGCCTCCTCCCTTACGACAGAATGACCCCAAACTCTTGGGATCTGGTCAAATCCCCAGAAAGGGAGCCTCATCGATGGCCCATGAGGACACCCCGACATTCCATGGCAATCGGTGACACATTTCCAGAAAAAAAAAAAAAAGCATGAGCAAGCACCTCACATTCGCCCTTTGTTCATATGCCGAAGAGTTCTCCTCACGGTCTATAGATCGGCCCGGCCATACCTACATCCCCCAACCTAAGTGGTGTTTGTGTTTTCAGACTTTTGACCAAATAGTCCTGGACCACACACGCTCCACACTTGGGTCCCTGGAGCCACACCTCAGGACTGTGCTTCCCTTTCAAGGGAATTCTTCCCGTTCCATTGGCCACAATCTTGCAAATGAGGAAAAACCTCCAAAGTCACCGAGGCCATCCCAATAGTGTAGGCCGCCCAGGACAAACAGGGGTGATCTCAAACCAGCTGAGCAACTACCTCCACTCAGACAACAGATGTCCCCAGAGAAGAATATTGAACCGGACAGGACCCTAGGCCCTAATCAGATCCATTGCTTTGGTTTCCAGGCATCTCTCCTCAGAGGCCTCGTTTCCAATACCAGCATATGGTGGTTTCCTGAGGCACCAATAAGAACAAATCTCGTCTCCCCATGGAAAACTTGCTTATTGGAGCTTTGTCATAACCTCTGGTTAAAAGAATCCTTCAGGGCCCTGGTGCCACTGCCCCATACCAAGGTCTCCATGGACTCAATCCAACATTAAGACCATCCTCAGGAAAGTCCATTTCAACTCAGCCCGCTCTGTTGCTACCCCAAGCCAGCAGATCAAACGTTTCTTGTTGCTGGGGGACATTTGGAATGTGAGGCTGGCTGCCCAGGCATCCATACTTAGAACGCTGTTCTGGAAAAATACCTAATAAGACATCCTGGAGCCATCCAACAAATCTTAATTGTCCCACAGAAGGAATCCTTGCGGTTTGGAGCATCTCACAGCTCCAATAGTGGGAAAACCCCCATGGCCTCATAATGCCCCCCATTCATGAAGGGGCCAACATGGCCAGAAACTCAAACCTGAGCCAAAGTCTGAACCTCGACCTGACTTCAGACGCATGAGATCTCAATTCAGCTCTGCAGAGTGTGCCTGCCATGTCCTTGCCCCGAAACCTAAGCCTAGCTTGTGTTCTCAGACTCCGTCCTCACTCTCCTGGCCCATAAGCCCTCCAGTTTGGGAATTCCGAAGCCACAATGCAGCATGCTGCCTGCCCTCCAGAAGAAAAACTTTGCCCTATGCTGCTAATAAGAAACCCCAAATGATTTTCTAATGCATGCCACTTGATTGTAAAGCAATTATACAGCCCACCCTGTATACTAATGCCCTGTCTGGCAGAGCCTGAGACAAGACATCCCAAACGACACCCAGACAGCTGGCCCCAACATGGACACATAGGACCCGCTATGGCTGTAGGTCGTCATCTCTTCCCAACCTCGGTTTTCAGGTTTCAGAACCTAGACCTTATCTCCAATCACTGCCCAGGGGTGAACGTGATGCAGAAATTAGAATTCCTCCTTCCCCATGGCCAGAAACCTTGTGGTTGGCATGTTGTCCAACGTTCAATGTGGGAAAACCTGCATTGTCCGAAAGGACACGCCAGTGCTTGAGGGCCGCCTAGGGCACAGACATGCATTGTGACCTGCAGCGTGAGTCCCGTATTAAAGTAACGCCTTTCAGTGGCTGGACCAAGATCCTGCATATGGGGCTTGTCATATCCATAGGCCCCCAGGCTTAACCAGAGGGCGAGTATTCCAGTTGTCAGTACCCACTGCTATGCTCTAGAATCCCTCTACTGGGGGGACACATGAAGCAGAAAACAGGACACTTCCCTTCCCACAGAAGGACCCCAAACTCTTGGGGGCTGGACAAACTACCAGAGAGGGAGACTTCTACGACCCATGAGGCAACTCCTACATTAAACGGCCATTGTGGACAAAACATCCAGAGACAAAAGCCGGAGCGACTGCCTCCCTCTCACCCTTCTTTCATATCCAGAGGAACTCCCCTCATGGACTGTAGATCAGGCCTGCCGTAACCTCGGCCCTAAACCTGAGCTGAGTTAGGGTTTTTGGATGTCTGTCTGCACAGCCATGGCCCACACAGCCTCCAGGCTGGGGTCTCTGGAGCCACACCACAGTACTGTGCCTGCTCTCTTCTAAGAAACTGCCCATTCCATTGGCCACAACTCTACAAAATAGTAGAAACCTCAAGGTCCCCAAGGACATCCCACTACCGCAAGCCGCACTGGACAAATAGGGGCATTATGACACAAGTTGAGCTACTACTACCTCCATGCAGACACAAAGACAGATATCCGCAGAGACAGAAGATTGAACCAGACAGGCCCCTAGGCCCTATTATGAACTCTTGCTTTGGTGTCCAGGTATCACTCCTCAGAGGCCTGGGTTCGAAGACCAGCATACGGGGCTTTTCTGAGGCACCAGGCAGAAGAACTCTCATCTCCACATGGGAAGCTTCCTTGTTGGGGTTGTGTCAAGCCCTTCGGGTTGGAGAATCCTGCAGAGTCCCTTAGCTACTGCCACATTCCAAGGACTCCATGGCCACCAACCCACATTATGACTCATCCTCAGGAGAGTCCATTTAAACTCAGCCTTCTGGGTAGCTCACCCAAGAGCCCGCAGATTGAGCGTGCCTTGTCTCGACCAGGCAATGGGAAGGTGAGTTGGCGTTTCTCCGCATCCATGCTTACGGCCCTGCTCTCGAGTCTTTCTGTATGGGGCATCCTGGAACCATCCAATAGTACTCGACTGTCCTGAAGAAGGAAACTTTGAAGTTTGGAGCAGCTCACAACTCCCAGCGTAGGGAAACCTCCCTGGCCTCATGACGCCCCCACCCCCTTCAGGAAGGGGCCGTCATGGACACAAACTCCAGCTTGAGGCAACATCTGATACTCGCCCTGACCTCACCTGCAGGAGATCTCGATTCAGCCTCTGCAGAGTGGGCCTGCCATGCTCTTGGCCCCAAAACTCGTGCTAGCTTGTGTTTTCAGACTTCCTTCCTCACAATCCTGGCCACACACCTCCAGTTTGGCAATTCTGGAGACACAATGCAGCACTCTGCCTGCCCTCCAGAAGAAAAATGTTGCCCTATAGGGCTAACCAGAAACGCCAAATGAGTAACAACCTGCATGCCACTCGACCATACCCCAATTATACAGTCTAGCCTGTGCACTAAAGCCCTGTCTGACACAGCCTGAGGGCAGACCTCCAGTCCAACACCCAGACAGCTGGCCGTACACAGAGCATATCACACCCACAATGGCTTTAGGCCATCATCTCTACCCAACCTCAGTTTTCACCTTCAGAACCTAGACCTTATCTCCACTCACTGCTCAGGAGTGAACGTGATGCAAGAATCAGAACTTCTCCTTCGCTTTGGCAAGAAACCTAGTGGTTGGCATGTTGTCCAACGTTCATTGTAGGAGAAAGCAGCATGGACTAGGATGCCCCACCTATCCCTGAGGGCCACAATGTGCACATACACACATTGTGACCCTCAGCGTGAGCCCTATCCTCATGTAAAGCCTCTTAGTGACTGGAACAACAGCCCACATATGGGGCTTGCCAAGCCCCTAGTCACCCAATCTCAACCAGAGTTCGAGATGTCTAGTCATCCCTACTCAGGGCTCTACTCTGGAATCCCTCTTTGGTGGGACACCTGAGGTAAAAAAAAAAAAAAATACAGAAAGGACTCTTCCCATTCACAGAATGATCCCAACCACTTGGGATCAGGCCAAATCATCAGAGAAAGAATTGTCCATGGCCCTTGAGGACACCCCGACATTCCGCGGCCACCGTTGACACAAAATCCAGAGACAAAAGCCTGAGCAAGCGCCACATACTCGCCCTTTGTTCATAGCCCGGAAAATTCTCACGGTCTGTAGATCGAGCCTTCATACATACATCCCCAAACCTAAGCTGAGTTTGTGTTTTCAGACTTCTGTCCCCACAGTCCTGGCCCACACACCATCCAAGTTGGGGCCCCTGGAGCCACACCTCAGGACTGTGGCTTTCCTCTCCAGGGTAATTCTGCCATTTCCATTGGCCACAACCCTATAGATTAGGAGTATCCTCCAATCTCCCCGAGGCCATCCGAATAGTGTTGGCTGCCCAGGACAAACAGGGATGATCTCTCACAAGTTAGGAAACTACCTCCACTCAGACCCAGAGACAGATATCCCCAGAGAATAAGATTGAACTGGACAGGCACTTAGGCCCTAATCAGATCCATTGCTTTTGATTCCAGTCATCTCTCCTCAGAGGCCTGGTTTCCAATACCAGCATATGGGAGATTCCTTAGGCACTCATCAAAACAATTCTCTTCTCTACATAGGAAACATACTCTTTAGAGCTCCATCAAAACCTCCGGTTATGAACATCCCTCAAGGCCCCGGATCAAGCATCCCATTCCAAGGTCTACATGGACACAAATGCACATTATGACCCATCCTCAACTCACCTATTTCAACACACCCGCCTCGGTTGCTCCCCTAGATCCAGCAGATCGAACTTGCCTTGGCTCTATGAGACACCTGGAATGGGAGGCAGGCTGCCCAGGCATCCATCCTTAGAACCCTGCTCTGGATAACTTCCTTATGGGATGTCTGGAGCTATCCAACAGGTCTCAACTGTCCCACAGAAGGAATCATTGCGGTTTGGAGCATATCACAATTCCCATCATGGGAAAACCTCCATGACCTCGTGACACCCTCCCCTTCATGAAGGGGCCGTCATGGACAGAAACTCCGACCTAAGCCAACTTCTGATCCTAGCTCTGTCTTCAGGTATACGGGATCTCGAATCATCTCTGCAGAGGGTGCCTGCCGTCCCCTCACCCCGAAATCTAAGTCTGGCTTGTGTTCTCAGAATTTTTTCCTCACACTCCTGGCCCACAAGCCTTCCAGTTTGGGAATTCTGGATCCACTATGTGGCACTTTGTCTTCCCTCCAGAAGAAAAACGTTGCCCTTTGGGGCTACCCAGTAACCACAAATGAGTCCCATCCTGCACGAAAGTCGATTGCACCCCAATGATACAGTCTAGCCTGGGCATTAATTCCCTGTCTGCCTCAGCCTGAGCCTGCACCTCCCAACCCACACTCAACAGCTGGCCGAATACTGAGCAATCAGACACACCATGGCCTTAGGTCTTCATCTCTTCCCAACCTCAGTTTTCAGGCTTCAGAACCTAGACCTTAAATCCAATCACAGTCCAGGAGTGAAAGAGTTGCAGAAAATAGAACTCCTTCTTCCCCATGGCCAGAAAACTTTTGGTTGCCATATTGTGCAACGTTCAGTGTAGGAGAAACCAGCATGGTACATTAGGCCACGCCCTGACTTGAGGGGCTCCTTGGGCACAAAAACGCATTGTGAAACTCAGTGCGAAACCTATCCTCAAGGAAGGCCTCTCAGTGTCTGGACCAAGAGCCCACATATGGGGCTTGCCATGTTCTTAGGTCCCAATGTTAACCAGAGGTCTGGTTGTCCATTTGCCCCCACCCACGACTCTGCTCTGGAATCCCTCTTTTGGTGGTCCACCTGAGGTAAAAAAAATAAATAAATAAATAAAAATAAACAAAAAAAACCAGAAAGGCCTCCTCCCTTACGACAGAATGACCCCAAACTCTTGGGATCTGGTCAAATCCCCAGAAAGGGAGCCTCATCGATGGCCCATGAGGACACCCCGACATTCCATGGCAATCGGTGACACATTTCCAGAAAAAAAAAAAAAAAGCATGAGCAAGCACCTCACATTCGCCCTTTGTTCATATGCCGAAGAGTTCTCCTCACGGTCTATAGATCGGGCCGGCCATACCTACATCCCCCAACCTAAGTGGAGTTTGTGTTTTCAGACTTTTGACCAAATAGCCCTGGACCACACACGCTCCACACTTGGGTCCCTGGAGCCACACCTCAGGACTGTGCTTCCCTTTCAAGGGAATTCTTCCCATTCCATTGGCCACAACCTTGCAAATGAGGAAAAACCTCCAAAGTCACCGAGGCCATCCCAATAGTGTAGGCCGCCCAGGACAAACAGGGGTGATCTCAAACCAGCTGAGCAACTACCTCCACTCAGACAACAGATGTCCCCAGAGAAGAATATTGACCCGGACAGGACCCTAGGCCCTAATCAGATCCATTGTTTGGTTTCCAGGCATCTCTCCTCAGAGGCCTCGTTTCCAATACCAGCATATGGTGGTTTCCTGAGGCACCAATAAGAACAAATCTCGTCTCCCCATGGAAAACTTGCTCATTGGAGCTTTGTCATAACCTCTGATTAGGAGAATCCTTCAGGGCCCTGGTGCCACTGCCCCATACCAAGGTCTCCATGGACTCAATCCAACATTAAGACCATCCTCAGGAAAGTCCATTTCAACTCAGCCCGCTCTGTTGCTACCCCAAGCCAGCAGATCAAACGTTTCTTGTTGCTGGGGGACATTTGGAATGTGAGGCTGGCTGCCCAGGCATCCATACTTAGAACGCTGTTCTGGAAAAATACCTTATAAGACATCCTGGAGCCATCCAACAAATCTTAATTGTCCCACAGAAGGAATCCTTGCGGTATGGAGCATCTCACAGCTCCAATAGTGGGAAAACCCCCATGGCCTCATAATGCCCCCCATTCCTGAAGGAGCCAACATGGACAGAAACTCAACCCTGAGCCAAAGTCTGAACCTCGACCTGACTTCAGACGCATGAGATCTCAATTCAGCTCTGCAGAGTGTGCCTGCCATGTCCTTGCCCCGAAACCTAAGCCTAGCTTGTGTTCTCAGACTTCCGTCCTCACTCTCCTGGCCCATAAGCCCTCCAATTTGGGAATTCTGAAGCCACAATGCAGCATGCTGCCTGCCCTCCAGAAGAAAAACTTTGCCCTATGCTGCTAATAAGAAACCCCAAATGATTTTCTAATGCATGCCACTTGATTGTAAAGCAATTATACAGCCCACCCTGTATACTAATGCCCTGTCTGGCAGAGCCTGAGACAAGACATCCCAAACGACACCCAGACAGCTGGCCCCAACATGGACACATAGGACCCGCTATGGCTGTAGGTCGTCATCTCTTCCCAACCTCGGTTTTCAGGCTTCAGAACCTAGACCTTATCTCCAATCACTGCCCAGGGGTGAACGTGATGCAGAAATTAGAATTCCTCCTTCCCCATGGCCAGAAACCTTGTGGTTGGCATGTTGTCCAACGTTCAATGTGGGAAAACCTGCATTGTCCGAAAGGACACGCCAGTGCTTGAGGGCCGCCTAGGGCACAGACATGCATTGTGACCTGCAGCGTGAGTCCCGTATTAAAGTAACGCCTTTCAGTGGCTGGACCAAGATCCTGCATATGGGGCTTGTCATATCCATAGGCCCCCAGGCTTAACCAGAGGGCGAGTATTCCAGTTGTCAGTACCCACTGCTATGCTCTAGAATCCCTCTACTGTGGGGACACATGAAGCAGAAAACTGGACACTTCCCTTCCCACAGAAGGACCCCAAACTCTTGGGGGCTGGACAAACTACCAGAGAGGGAGACTTCTACGACCCATGAGGCAACTCCTACATTAAACGGCCATTGTGGACAAAACATCCAGAGACAAAAGCCTGAGCGACTGCCTCCCTCTCACCCTTCTTTCATATCCAGAGGAACTCCCCTCATGGACTGTAGATCAGGCCTGCCGTAACCTCGGCCCTAAACCTGAGCTGAGTTAGGGTTTTTGGATGTCTGTCTGCACAGCCATGGCCCACACAGCCTCCAGGCTGGGGTCTCTGGAGCCACACCACAGTACTGTGCCTGCTCTCTCCTAAGAAACTGCCCATTCCATTGGCCACAACTCTACAAAATAGTAGAAACCTCAAGGTCCCCAAGGACATCCCACTACCGCAAGCCGCACTGGACAAATAGGGGCATTATGACACAAGTTGAGCTACTACTACCTCCATGCAGACACAAAGGCAGATATCCGCAGAGACAGAAGATTGAACCAGACAGGCCCCTAGGCCCTATTATGAACTCTTGCTTTGGTGTCCAGGTATCACTCCTCAGAGGCCTGGGTTCGAAGACCAGCATACGGGGCTTTCCTGAGGCACCAGGCAGAAGAACTCTCATCACCACATGGGAAGCTTCCTTGTTGGGGTTGTGTCAAGCCCTTCGGGTTGGAGAATCCTGCAGAGTCCCTTAGCTACTGCCACATTCCAAGGTCTCCATGGCCACCAACCCACATTATGACTCATCCTCAGGAGAGTCCATTTAAACTCAGCCTTCTGGGTAGCTCACCCAAGAGCCCACAGATTGAGCGTGCCTTGTCTCGACCAGGCAATGGGAAGGTGAGTTGGCGTTTCTCCGCATCCATGCTTACGGCCCTGCTCTCGAGTCTTTCTGTATGGGGCATCCTGGAACCATCCAATAGTACTCGACTGTCCTGAAGAAGGAAACTTTGAAGTTTGGAGCAGCTCACAACTCCCAGCGTAGGGAAACCTCCCTGGCCTCATGACGCCCCCACCCCCTTCAGGAAGGGGCCGTCATGGACACAAACTCCAGCTTGAGGCAACATCTGATACTCGCCCTGACCTCACCTGCAGGAGATCTCGATTCAGCCTCTGCAGAGTGGGCCTGCCATGCTCTTGGCCCCAAAACTCGTGCTAGCTTGTGTTTTCAGACTTCCTTCCTCACAATCCTGGCCACACCCCTCCAGTTTGGCAATTCTGGAGACACAATGCAGCACTCTGCCTGCCCTCCAGAAGAAAAATGTTGCCCTATAGGGCTAACCAGAAACGCCAAATGAGTAACAACCTGCATGCCACTCGACCATACCCCAATTATACAGTCTAGCCTGTGCACTAAAGCCCTGTCTGACACAGCCTGAGGGCAGACCTCCAGTCCAACACCCAGACAGCTGGCCGTACACAGAGCATATCACACCCACAATGGCTTTAGGCCATCATCTCTACCCAACCTCAGTTTTCACCTTCAGAACCTAGACCTTATCTCCACTCACTGCTCAGGAGTGAACGTGATGCAAGAATCAGAACTTCTCCTTCGCTTTGGCAAGAAACCTAGTGGTTGGCATGTTGTCCAACGTTCATTGTAGGAGAAAGCAGCATGGACTAGGAGGCCCCACCTATCCCTGAGGGCCACAATGTGCACATACACACATTGTGACCCTCAGCGTGAGCCCTATCCTCATGTAAAGCCTCTTAGTGACTGGAACAACAGCCCACATATGGGGCTTGCCAAGCCCCTAGTCACCCAATCTCAACCAGAGTTCGAGATGTCTAGTCACCCCTACTCAGGGCTCTACTCTGGAATCCCTCTTTGGTGGGACACCTGAGGTAAAAAAAAAAAATACAGAAAGGACTCTTCCCATTCACAGAATGATCCCAACCACTTGGGATCAGGCCAAATCATCAGAGAAAGAATTGTCCATGGCCCTTGAAGACACCCCGACATTCCGCGGCCAACGTTGACACAAAATCCAGAGACAAAAGCCTGAGCAAGCGCCTCATACTCGCCCTTTGTTCATAGCCCGGAAAATTCTCACGGTCTGTAGATCGAGCCTTCATACATACATCCCCAAACCTAAGCTGAGTTTGTGTTTTCAGACTTCTGTCCCCACAGTCCTGGCCCACACACCATCCAAGTTGGGGCCCCTGGAGCCACACCTCAGGACTGTGGCTTTCCTCTCCAGGGGAATTCTGCCATTTCCATTGGCCACAACCCTATAGATTAGGAGTATCCTCCAATCTCCCCGAGGCCATCCGAATAGTGTTGGCTGCCCAGGACAAACAGGGATGATCTCTCACAAGTTAGGAAACTACCTCCACTCAGACCCAGAGACAGATATCCCCAGAGAATAAGATTGAACTGGACAGGCACTTAGGCCCTAATCAGATCCATTGCTTTTGATTCCAGTCATCTCTCCTCAGAGGCCTGGTTTCCAATACCAGCATATGGGAGATTCCTTAGGCACTCATCAAAACAATTCTCTTCTCTACATAGGAAACATACTCTTTAGAGCTCCATCAAAACCTCCGGTTATGAACATCCCTCAAGGCCCCGGATCAAGCATCCCATTCCAAGGTCTACATGGACACAAATGCACATTATGACCCATCCTCAACTCACCTATTTCAACACACCCGCCTCGGTTGCTCCCCTAGATCCAGCAGATCGAACTTGCCTTGGCTCTATGAGACACCTGGAATGGGAGGCAGGCTGCCCAGGCATCCATCCTTAGAACCCTGCTCTGGATAACTTCCTTATGGGATGTCTGGAGCTATCCAACAGGTCTCAACTGTCCCACAGAAGGAATCATTGCGGTTTGGAGCATATCACAATTCCCATCGTGGGAAAACCTCCATGACCTCGTGACACCCTCCCCTTCATGAAGGGGCCGTCATGGACAGAAACTCCGACCTAAGCCAACTTCTGATCCTAGCTCTGTCTTCAGGTATACGGGATCTCGAATCATCTCTGCAGAGGGTGCCTGCTGTCCCCTCACCCCGAAATCTAAGTCTGGCTTGTGTTCTCAGAATTTTTTCCTCACACTCCTGGCCCACAAGCCTTCCAGTTTGGGAATTCTGGATCCACTATGTGGCACTGTGTCTTCCCTCCAGAAGAAAAACGTTGCCCTTTGGGGCTACCCAGTAACCACAAATGAGTCCCATCCTGCACGAAAGTCGACTGCACCCCAATGATACAGTCTAGCCTGGGCATTAATTCCCTGTCTGCCACAGCCTGAGCCTGCACCTCCCAACCCACACTCAACAGCTGGCCGAACACTGAGCACATCAGACACACCATGGCCTTAGGTCTTCATCTCTTCCCAACCTCAGTTTTCAGGCTTCAGAACCTAGACCTTAAATCCAATCACAGTCCAGGAGTGAAAGAGTTGCAGAAAATAGAACTCCTTCTTCCCCATGGCCAGAAAACTTTTGGTTGCCATATTGTGCAACGTTCAGTGTAGGAGAAACCAGCATGGTACATTAGGCCACGCCCTGACTTGAGGGGCTCCTTGGGCACAAAAACACATTGTGAAACTCAGTGCGAAACCTATCCTTAAGGAAGGCCTCTCAGTGTCTGGACCAAGAGCCCACATATGGGGCTGGCCATATTCTTAGGTCCCAATGTTAACCAGAGGTCTGGTTGTCCATTTGCCCCCACCCACGACTCTGCTCTGGAATCCCTCTTTTGGTGGTCCACCTGAGGTAAAATAAATAAATAAATAAATAAAAATAAACAAAAAAAACCAGAAAGGCCTCCTCCCTTCCCACAGAATGACCCCAAACTCTTGGGATCTGGTCAAATCCCCAGAAAGGGAGCCTCATCGATGGCCCATGAGGACACCCCGACATTCCATGGCAATCGGTGACACATTTCCAGAAAAAAAAAAAAAAAAAGCATGAGCAAGCACCTCACATTCGCCCTTTGTTCATATGCCGAAGAGTTCTCCTCACGGTCTATAGATCGGGCCGGCCATACCTACATCCCCCAACCTAAGTGGTGTTTGTGTTTTCAGACTTTTGACCAAATAGCCCTGGACCACACACGCTCCACACTTGGGTCCCTGGAGCCACACCTCAGGACTGTGCTTCCCTTTCAAGGGAATTCTTCCCATTCCATTGGCCACAACCTTGCAAATGAGGAAAAACCTCCAAAGTCACCGAGGCCATCCCAATAGTGTAGGCCGCCCAGGACAAACAGGGGTGATCTCAAATCAGCTGAGCAACTACCTCCACTCAGACAACAGATGTCCCCAAAGAAGAATATTGAACCGGACAGGACCCTAGGCCCTAATCAGATCCATTGTTTGGTTTCCAGGCATCTCTCCTCAGAGGCCTCGTTTCCAATACCAGCATATGGTGGTTTCCTGAGGCACCAATAAGAACAAATCTCGTCTCCCCATGGAAAACTTGCTCATTGGAGCTTTGTCATAACCTCTGGTTAGGAGAATCCTTCAGGGCCCTGGTGCCACTGCCCCATACCAAGGTCTCCATGGACTCAATCCAACATTAAGACCATCCTCAGGAAAGTCCATTTCAACTCAGCCCGCTCTGTTGCTACCCCAAGCCAGCAGATCAAACGTTTCTTGTTGCTGGGGGACATTTGGAATGTGAGGCTGGCTGCCCAGGCATCCATACTTAGAACGCTGTTCTGGAAAAATACCTTATAAGACATCCTGGAGCCATCCAACAAATCTTAATTGTCCCACAGAAGGAATCCTTGCGGTTTGGAGCATCTCACAGCTCCAATAGTGGGAAAACCCCCATGGCCTCATAATGCCCCCCATTCCTGAAGGGGCCAACATGGCCAGAAACTCAAACCTGAGCCAAAGTCTGAACCTCGACCTGACTTCAGACGCATGAGATCTCAATTCAGCTCTGCAGAGTGTGCCTGCCATGTCCTTGCCCCGAAACCTAAGCCTAGCTTGTGTTCTCAGACTTCCGTCCTCACTCTCCTGGCCCATAAGCCCTCCAATTTGGGAATTCCGAAGCCACAATGCAGCATGCTGCCTGCCCTCCAGAAGAAAAACTTTGCACTATGCTGCTAATAAGAAACCCCAAATGATTTTCTAATGCATGCCACTTGATTGTAAAGCAATTATACAGCCCACCCTGTATACTAATGCCCTGTCTGGCAGAGCCTGAGACAAGACATCCCAATCGACACCCAGACAGCTGGCCCCAACATGGACACATAGGACCCGCTATGGCTGTAGGTCGTCATCTCTTCCCAACCTCGGTTTTCAGGTTTCAGAACCTAGACCTTATCTCCAATCACTTCCCAGGGGTGAACGTGATGCAGAAATTAGAATTCCTCCTTCCCCATGGCCAGAAACCTTGTGGTTGGCATGTTGTCCAACGTTCAATGTGGGAAAACCTGCATTGTCCGAAAGGACACGCCAGTGCTTGAGGGCCGCCTAGGGCACAGACATGCATTGTGACCTGCAGCGTGAGTCCCGTATTAAAGTAACGCCTTTCAGTGGCTGGACCAAGATCCTGCATATGGGGCTTGTCATATCCATAGGCCCCCAGGCTTAACCAGAGGGCGAGTATTCCAGTTGTCAGTACCCACTGCTATGCTCTAGAATCCCTCTACTGGGGGGACACATGAAGCAGAAAACTGGACACTTCCCTTCCCACAGAAGGACCCCAAACTCTTGGGGGCTGGACAAACTACCAGAGAGGGAGACTTCTACGACCCATGAGGCAACTCCTACATTAAACGGCCATTGTGGACAAAACATCCAGAGACAAAAGCCTGAGCGACTGCCTCCCTCTCACCCTTCTTTCATATCCAGAGGAACTCCCCTCATGGACTGTAGATCAGGCCTGCCGTAACCTCGGCCCTAAACCTGAGCTGAGTTAGGGTTTTTGGATGTCTGTCTGCACAGCCATGGCCCACACAGCCTCCAGGCTGGGGTCTCTGGAGCCACACCACAGTACTGTGCCTGCTCTCTCCTAAGAAACTGCCCATTCCATTGGCCACAACTCTACAAAATAGTAGAAACCTCAAGGTCCCCAAGGACATCCCACTACCGCAAGCCGCACTGGACAAATAGGGGCATTATGACACAAGTTGAGCTACTACTACCTCCATGCAGACACAAAGACAGATATCCGCAGAGACAGAAGATTGAACCAGACAGGCCCCTAGGCCCTATTATGAACTCTTGCTTTGGTGTCCAGGTATCACTCCTCAGAGGCCTGGGTTCGAAGACCAGCATACGGGGCTTTCCTGAGGCACCAGGCAGAAGAACTCTCATCTCCACATGGGAAGCTTCCTTGTTGGGGTTGTGTCAAGCCCTTCGGGTTGGAGAATCCTGCAGAGTCCCTTAGCTACTGCCACATTCCAAGGTCTCCATGGCCACCAACCCACATTATGACTCATCCTCAGGAGAGTCCATTTAAACTCAGCCTTCTGGGTAGCTCACCCAAGAGCCCGCAGATTGAGCGTGCCTTGTCTCGACCAGGCAATGGGAAGGTGAGTTGGCGTTTCTCCGCATCCATGCTTACGGCCCTGCTCTCGAGTCTTTCTGTATGGGGCATCCTGGAACCATCCAATAGTACTCGACTGTCCTGAAGAAGGAAACTTTGAAGTTTGGAGCAGCTCACAACTCCCAGCGTAGGGAAACCTCCCTGGCCTCATGACGCCCCCACCCCCTTCAGGAAGGGGCCGTCATGGACACAAACTCCAGCTTGAGGCAACATCTGATACTCGCCCTGACCTCACCTGCAGGAGATCTCGATTCAGCCTCTGCAGAGTGGGCCTGCCATGCTCTTGGCCCCAAAACTCGTGCTAGCTTGTGTTTTCAGACTTCCTTCCTCACAATCCTGGCCACACACCTCCAGTTTGGCAATTCTGGAGACACAATGCAGCACTCTGCCTGCCCTCCAGAAGAAAAATGTTGCCCTATAGGGCTAACCAGAAACGCCAAATGAGTAACAAGCTGCATGCCACTCGACCATACCCCAATTATACAGTCTAGCCTGTGCACTAAAGCCCTGTCTGACACAGCCTGAGGGCAGACCTCCAGTCCAACACCCAGACAGCTGGCCGTACACAGAGCATATCACACCCACAATGGCTTTAGGCCATCATCTCTACCCAACCTCAGTTTTCACCTTCAGAACCTAGACCTTATCTCCACTCACTGCTCAGGATTGAACGTGATGCAAGAATCAGAACTTCTCCTTCGCTTTGGCAAGAAACCTAGTGGTTGGCAAGTTGTCCAACGTTCATTGTAGGAGAAAGCTGCATGGACTAGGAGGCCCCACCTATCCCTGAGGGCCAAAATGTGCACTTACACACATTGTGACCCTCAGCGTGAGCCCTATCCTCATGTAAAGCCTCTTAGTGACTGGAACAACAGCCCACATATGGGGCTTGCCAAGCCCCTAGTCACCCAATCTCAACCAGAGTTCGAGATGTCTAGTCACCCCTACTCAGGGCTCTACTCTGGAATCCCTCTTTGGTGGGACACCTGAGGTAAAAAAAAAAAAAATACAGAAAGGACTCTTCCCATTCACAGAATGATCCCAACCACTTGGGATCAGGCCAAATCATCAGAGAAAGAATTGTCCATGGCCCTTGAGGACACCCCGACATTCCGCGGCCACCGTTGACACAAAATCCAGAGACAAAAGCCTGAGCAAGCGCCACATACTCGCCCTTTGTTCATA
Organism: Mustela nivalis; assembly: GCF_964662115.1. Lineage (NCBI taxonomy): Eukaryota > Metazoa > Chordata > Mammalia > Carnivora > Mustelidae > Mustela > Mustela nivalis. Next base: position 254,575 of record NW_028136453.1, on the reverse strand, counting down.
GCCCGGAAAATTCTCACGGTCTGTAGATCGAGCCTTCATACATACATCCCCAAACCTAAGCTGAGTTTGTGTTTTCAGACTTCTGTCCCCACAGTCCTGGCCCACACACCATCCAAGTTGGGGCCCCTGGAGCCACACCTCAGGACTGTGGCTTTCCTCTCCAGGGGAATTCTGCCATTTCCATTGGCCACAACCCTATAGATTAGGAGTATCCTCCAATCTCCCCGAGGCCATCCGAATAGTGTTGGCTGCCCAGGACAAACAGGGATGATCTCTCACAAGTTAGGAAACTACCTCCACTCAGACCCAGTGACAGATATCCCCAGAGAATAAGATTGAACTGGACAGGCACTTAGGCCCTAATCAGATCCATTGCTTTTGATTCCAGTCATCTCTCCTCAGAGGCCTGGTTTGCAATACCAGCATATGGGAGATTCCTTAGGCACTCATCAAAACAATTCTCTTCTCTACATAGGAAACATACTCTTTAGAGCTCCATCAAAACCTCCGGTTATGAACATCCCTCAAGGCCCCGGATCAAGCATCCCATTCCAAGGTCTACATGGACACAAATGCACATTATGACCCATCCTCAACTCACCTATTTCAACACACCCGCCTCGGTTGCTCCCCTAGATCCAGCAGATCGAACTTGCCTTGGCTCTATGAGACACCTGGAATGGGAGGCAGGCTGCCCAGGCATCCATCCTTAGAACCCTGCTCTGGATAACTTCCTTATGGGATGTCTGGAGCTATCCAACAGGTCTCAACTGTCCCACAGAAGGAATCATTGCGGTTTGGAGCATCTCACAATTCCCATCGTGGGAAAACCTCCATGACCTCGTGACACCCTCCCCTTCATGAAGGGGCCGTCATGGACAGAAACTCCGACCTAAGCCAACTTCTGATCCTAGCTCTGTCTTCAGGTATACGGGATCTCGAATCATCTCTGCAGAGGGTGCCTGCCGTCCCCTCACCCCGAAATCTAAGTCTGGCTTGTGTTCTCAGAATTTTTTCCTCACACTCCTGGCCCACAAGCCTTCCAGTTTGGGAATTCTGGAGCCACTATGTGGCACTGTGTCTTCCCTCCAGAAGAAAAACGTTGCCCTTTGGGGCTACCCAGTAACCACAAATGAGTCCCATCCTGCACGAAAGTCGACTGCACCCCAATGATACAGTCTAGCCTGGGCATTAATTCCCTGTCTGCCACAGCCTGAGCCTGCACCTCCCAACCCACACTCAACAGCTGGCCGAACACTGAGCAATCAGACACACCATGGCCTTAGGTCTTCATCTCTTCCCAACCTCAGTTTTCAGGCTTCAGAACCTAGACCTTAAATCCAATCACAGTCCAGGAGTGAAAGAGTTGCAGAAAATAGAACTCCTTCTTCCCCATGGCCAGAAAACTTTTGGTTGCCATATTGTGCAACGTTCAGTGTAGGAGAAACCAGCATGGTACATTAGGCCACGCCCTGACTTGAGGGGCTCCTTGGGCACAAAAACACATTGTGAAACTCAGTGCGAAACCTATCCTCAAGGAAGGCCTCTCAGTGTCTGGACCAAGAGCCCACATATGGGGCTTGCCATGTTCTTAGGTCCCAATGTTAACCAGAGGTCTGGTTGTCCAGTTGCCCCCACCCACGACTCTGCTCTGGAATCCCTCTTTTGGTGGTCCAACTGAGGTTAAAAAAATAAATAAATAAATAAAAATAAACAAAAAAAACCAAAAAGGCCTCCTCCCTTCCCACAGAATGACCCCAAACTCTTGGGATCTGGTCAAATCCCCAGAAAGGGAGCCTCATCGATGGCCCATGAGGACACCCCGACATTCCATGGCAATCGGTGACACATTTCCAGAAAAAAAAAAAAAAAAAAGCATGAGCAAGCACCTCACATTCGCCCTTTGTTCATATGCCGAAGAGTTCTCCTCACGGTCTATAGATCGGGCCGGCCATACCTACATCCCCCAACCTAAGTGGAGTTTGTGTTTTCAGACTTTTGACCAAATAGCCCTGGACCACACACGCTCCACACTTGGGTCCCTGGAGCCACACCTCAGGACTGTGCTTCCCTTTCAAGGGAATTCTTCCCATTCCATTGGCCACAACCTTGCAAATGAGGAAAAACCTCCAAAGTCACCGAGGCCATCCCAATAGTGTAGGCCGCCCAGGACAAACAGTGGTGATCTCAAACCAGCTGAGCAACTACCTCCACTCAGACAACAGATGTCCCCAGAGAAGAATATTGACCCGGACAGGACCCTAGGCCCTAATCAGATCCATTGCTTTGGTTTCCAGGCATCTCTCCTCAGAGGCCTCGTTTCCAATACCAGCATATGGTGGTTTCCTGAGGCACCAATAAGAACAAATCTCGTCTCCCCATGGAAAACTTGCTCATTGGAGCTTTGTCATAACCTCTGGTTAGGAGAATCCTTCAGGGCCCTGGTGCCACTGCCCCATACCAAGGTCTCCATGGACTCAATCCAACATTAAGACCATCCTCAGGAAAGTCCATTTCAACTCAGCCCGCTCTGTTGCTACCCCAAGCCAGCAGATCAAACGTTTCTTGTTGCTGGGGGACATTTGGAATGTGAGGCTGGCTGCCCAGGCATCCATACTTAGAACGCTGTTCTGGAAAAATACCTTATAAGACGTCTTGGAGCCATCCAACAAATCTTAATTGTCCCACAGAAGGAATCCTTGCAGTTTGGAGCATCTCACAACTCCAATAGTGCGAAAACCCCCATGGCCTCATAATGCCCCCCCTTCCTGAAGGGGCCAACATGGACAGAAACTCAACCTGAGCCAAAGTCTGAACCTCGACCTGACTTCAGACGCATGAGATCTCAATTCAGCTCTGCAGAGTGTGCCTGCCATGTCCTTGCCCCGAAACCTAAGCCTAGCTTGTATTCTCAGACTTCCGTCCTCACTCTCCTGGCCCATAAGCCCTCCAGTTTGGGAATTCCGAAGCCACAATGCAGCATGCTGCCTGCCCTCCAGAAGAAAAACTTTGCCCTATGCTGCTAATAAGAAACCCCAAATGATTTTCTAATGCATGCCACTCGATTGTAAAGCAATTATACAGCCCACCCTGTATATTAATGCCCTGTCTGGCAGAGCCTGAGACAAGACATCCCAAACGACACCCAGACAGCTGGCCCCAACCTGGACACATAGGACCCGCTATGGCTGTAGGTCGTCATCTCTTCCCAACCTCGGTTTTCAGGCTTCAGAACCTACACCTTATCTCCAATCACTGCCCAGGGGTGAACGTGATGCAGAAATTAGAATTCCTCCTTCCCCATGGCCAGAAACCTTGTGGTTGACATATTGTCCAACGTTCAATGTGGGAAAACCTGCATTGTCCGAAAGGCCCCGCCAGTGCTTGAGGGCCGCCTAGGGCACAGACATGCATTGTGACCTGCAGCGTGAGTCCCGTATTAAAGTAACGCCTTTCAGTGGCTGGACCAAGATCCTGCATATGGGGCTTGTCATATCCATAGGCCCCCAGGCTTAACCAGAGGGCGAGTATTCCAGTTGTCAGTACCCACTGCTATGCTCTAGAATCCTTCTACTGGGGGGACACATGAAGCAGAAAACAGGACACTTCCCTTCCCACAGAAGGACCCCAAACTCTTGGGGGCTGGACAAACTACCAGAGAGGGAGACTTCTACGACCCATGAGGCAACTCCTACATTAAACGGCCATTGTGGACAAAACATCCAGAGACAAAAGCCTGAGCGACTGCCTCCCTCTCATCCTTCTTTCATATCCAGAGGAACTCCCCTCATGGACTGTAGATCAGGCCTGCCGTAACCTCGGCCCTAAACCTGAGCTGAGTTAGGGTTTTTGGATGTCTGTCTGCACAGCCATGGCCCACACAGCCTCCAGACTGAGGTCTCTGGAGCCACACCACAGTACTGTGCCTGCTCTCTCCTAAGAAACTGCCCATTCCATTGCCCACAACTCTACAAAATAGTAGAAACCTCAAGGTCCCCAAGGACATCCCACTACCGCAAGCCGCACTGGACAAATAGGGGCATTATGACACAAGTTGAGCAACTACTACCTCCATGCAGACACAAAGACAGATATCCGCAGAGACAGAAGATTGAACCAGACAGGCCCCTAGGCCCTATTATGAACTCTTGCTTTGGTGTCCAGGTATCACTCCTCAGAGGCCTGTGTTCGAAGACCAGCATACGGGGCTTTCCTGAGGCACCAGACAGAAGAACTCTCATCTCCACATGGGAAGCTTCCTTGTTGGGGTTGTGTCAAGCCCTTCGGGTTGGAGAATCCTGCAGAGTCCCTTAGCTACTGCCACATTCCAAGGTCTCCATGGCCACCAACCCACATTATGACTCATCCTCAGGAGAGTCCATTTAAACTCAGCCTTCTGGGTAGCTCACCCAAGAGCCCGCAGATTGAGCGTGCCTTGTCTCGACCAGGCAATGGGAAGGTGAGTTGGCGTTTCTCGGCATCCATGCTTACGGCCCTGCTCTCGAGTCTTTCTGTATGGGGCATCCTGGAACCATCCAATAGTACTCGACTGTCCTGAAGAAGGAAACTTTGAAGTTTGGAGCAGCTCACAACTCCCAGCGTAGGGAAACCTCCCTGGCCTCATGACGCCCCCACCCCCTTCAGGAAGGGGCCGTCATGGACACAAACTCCAGCTTGAGGCAACATCTGATACTCGCCCTGATCTCACCTGCAGGAGATCTCGATTCAGCCTCTGCAGAGTGGGCCTGCCATGCTCTTGGCCCCAAAACTCGTGCTAGCTTGTGTTTTCAGACTTCCTTCCTCACAATCCTGGCCACACCCCTCCAGTTAGGCAATTCTGGAGACACAATGCAGCACTCTGCCTGCCCTCCAGAAGAAAAATGTTGCCCTATAGGGCTAAGCAGAAACGCCAAATGAGTAACAACCTGCATGCCACTCGACCATACCCCAATTATACAGTCTAGCCTGTGCACTAAAGCCCTGTCTGACACAGCCTGAGGGCAGACCTCCAGTCCAACACCCAGACAGCTGGCCGTACACAGAGCATATCACACCCACAATGGCTTTAGGCCATCATCTCTACCCAACCTCAGTTTTCACCTTCAGAACCTAGACCTTATCTCCACTCACTGCTCAGGAGTGAACGTGATGCAAGAATCAGAACTTCTCTTTCGCTTTGGCAAGAAACCTAGTGGTTGGCATGTTGTCCAACGTTCATTGTAGGAGAAAGCAGCATGGACTAGGAGGCCCCACCTATCCCTGAGGGCCACAATGTGCACATACACACATTGTGACCCTCAGCGTGAGCCCTATCCTCATGTAAAGCCTCTTAGTGACTGGAACAACAGCCCACATATGGGGCTTGCAAAGCCCCTAGTCACCCAATCTCAACCAGAGTTCGAGATGTCTAGTCACCCCTACTCAGGGCTCTACTCTGGAATCCCTCTTTGGTGGGACACCTGAGGTAAAAAAAAAAAAATACAGAAGGACTCTTCCCATTCACAGAATGATCCCAACCACTTGGGATCAGGTCAAATCATCAGAGAAAGAATTGTCCATGGCCCTTGAGGACACCCCGACATTCTGCGGCCACCGTTGACACAAAATCCAGAGACAAAATCCTGAGCAAGCGCCACATACTCGCCCTTTGTTCATGGCCCGGAAAATTCTCACGGTCTGTAGATCGAGCCTTCATACATACATCCCCAAACCTAAGCTGAGTTTGTGTTTTCAGACTTCTGTCCCGACAGTCCTGGCCCACACACCATCCAAGTTGGGGCCCCTGGAGCCACACCTCAGGACTGTGGCTTTCCTCTCCAGGGGAATTCTGCCATTTCCATTGGCCACAACCCTATAGATTAGGAGTATCCTCCAATCTCCCTGAGGCCATCCGAATAGTGTTGGCTGCCCAGGACACACAGGGATGATCTCTCACAAGTTAGGAAACTACCTCGTCTCAGACCCAGAGACAGATATCCCCAGAGAATAAGATTAAACTGGACAGGCACTTAGGCCCTAATTAGATCCATTGCTTTTGATTCCAGTCATCTCTCCTCAGAGGCCTGGTTTCCAATACCAGCATATGGGAGATTCCTTAGGCACTCATCAAAACAATTCTCTTCTCTACATAGGAAACATACTCTTTAGAGCTCCATCAAAACCTCTGGTTATGAACATCCCTCAAGGCCCCGGATCAAGCATCCCATTCCAAGGTCTACATGGACAAAAATGCACATTATGACCCATCCTCAACTCACCCATTTCAACACACCCACCTCGGTTGCTCCCCTAGATCCAGCAGATCGAACTTGCCTTGGCTCTATGAGACACCTGGAATGGGAGGCAGGCTGCCCAGGCATCCATCCTTAGAACCCTGCTCTGGATAACTTCCTTATGAGATGTCCTGGAGCCATCCAACAGGTCTCGACTGTCCCACAGAAGGAATCATTGCAGTTTGGAGCATTTCACAATTCCCATCGTGGGAAAACCTCCATGTCCTCGTGACACCCTCCCCTTCATGAAGGGGCCGGCATGGACAGAAACTCCGACCTAAGCCAACTTCTGATCCTAGCTCTGTCTTCAGGTATACGGGATCTCGAATCCTCTCTGCAGAGGGTGCCTGCCGTCCCCTCACCCCGAAATCTAAGTCTGGCTTGTGTTCTCAGAATTTTTTCCTCACACTCCTGGCCCACAAGCCTTCCAGTTTGGGAATTCTGGAGCCACTATGTGGCACTGTGTCTTCCCTCCAGAAGAAAAACGTTGCCCTTTGGGGCTACCCAGTAACCACAAATGAGTACCATCCTGCATGAAACTCGACTGCACCCCAATGATACAGTCTAGCCTGGGCATTAATTCCCTGTCTGCCACAGCCTGAGCCTGCACCTCCCAACCGACACTCAACAGCTGGCCGAACACTGAGCACATCAGACACACCATGGCCTTAGGTCTTCATCTCTTCCCAACCTCAGTTTTCAGGCTTCAGAACCTAGACCTTAAATCCAATCACAGTCCAGGAGTGAAAGAGTTGCAGAAAATAGAACTCCTTCTTCCCCATGGCCAGAAAACTTTTGGTTGCCATATTGTGCAACGTTCAGTGTAGGAGAAACCAGCATGGTACATTAGGCCACGCCCTGACTTGAGGGGCTCCTTGGGCACAAAAACGCATTGTGAAACTCAGTGCGAGACCTATCCTCAAGGAAGGCCTCTCAGTGTCTGGACCAAGAGCCCACATATGGGGCTTGCCATGTTCTTAGGTCCCAATGTTAACCAGAGATCTGGTTGTCCAGTTGCCCCCACCCACGACTCTGCTCTGGAATCCCTCTTTTGGTGGTCCACCTGATGTAAAAAAAAAAATAAATAAATGAATAAAAATAAACAAAAAAAAACCAGAAAGGCCTCCTCCCTTACGACAGAATGACCCCAAACTCTTGGGATCTTGTCAAATCCCCAGAAAGGGAGCCTCATCGATGGCCCATGAGGACACCCCAACATTCCATGGCAATCGGTGACACATTTCCAGAAAAAAAAAAAAAATAAGGCATGAGCAAGCACCTCACATTCGCCCTTTGTTCATATGCCGAAGAGTTCTCCTCACGTTCTATAGATCGGGCCGGCCATACCTACATCCCCCAACCTAAGTGGAGTTTGTGTTTTCAGACTTTTGACCAAATAGCCCTGGACCACACACGCTCCACACTTGGGTCCCTGGAGCCACACCTCAGGACTGTGCTTCCCTTTCAAGGGAATTCTTCCCATTCCATTGGCCACAACCTTGCAAATGAGGAAAAACCTCCAAAGTCACCGAGGCCATCCCAATAGTGTAGGCCGCCCAGGACAAACAGGGGTGATCTCAAAACAGCTGAGGAACTACCTCCACTCAGACAACAGATGTCCCCAGAGAAGAATATTGAACCGGACAGGACCCTAGGCCCTAATCAGATCCATTGCTTTGGTTTCCAGGCATCTCTCCTCAGAGGCCTCGTTTCCAATACCAGCATATGGTGGTTTCCTGAGGCACCAATGAGAACAAATCTCGTCTCCCCATGGAAAACTTGCTCATTGGAGCTTTGTCATAACCTCTGGTTAGGAGAATCCTTCAGGGCCCTGGTGCCACTGCCCCATACCAAGGTCTCCATGGACTCAATCCAACATTAAGACCATCCTCAGGAAAGTCCATTTCAACTCAGCCCCCTCTGTTGCTACCCCAAGCCAGCAGATCCAACGTTTCTTGTTGCTAGGAGACAATTGGAATGTGAGGCTGGCTGCCCAGGCATCCATACTTAGAACCCTGTTCTGGAAAAATACCTTATAAGACGTCCTGGAGCCATCCAACAAATCTTAATTGTCCCACAGAAGGAATCCTTGCGGTTTGGAGCATCTCACAACTCCAATAGTGCGAAAACCCCCATGGCCTCATAATGCCCCCCCTTCCTGAAGGGGCCAACATGGACAGAAACTCAAACCTGAGCCAAAGTCTGAACCTCGACCTGACTTCAGACGCATGAGATCTCAATTCAGCTCTGCAAAGTGTGCCTGCCATGTCCTTGCCCCGAAACCTAAGCCTAGCTTGTGTTCTCAGACTTCCGTCCTCACTCTCCTGGCCCATAAGCCCTCCAGTTTGGGAATTCCGAAGCCACAATGCAGCATGCTGCCTGCCCTCCAGAAGAAAAACTTTGCCCTATGCTGCTAATAAGAAACCCCAAATGATTTTCTAATGCATGCCACTCGATTGTAAAGCAATTATACAGCCCACCCTGTATACTAATGCCCTGTCTGGCACAGCCTGAGACAAGACATCCCAAACGACACCCAGACAGCTGGCCCCAACATGGACACATAGGACCCGCTATGGCTGTAGGTCGTCATCTCTTCCCAACCTTGGTTTTCAGGCTTCAGAACCTAAACCTTATCTCCCATCACTGCCCAGGGGTGAACGTGATGCAGAAATTAGAATTCCTCCTTCCCCATGGCCAGAAACCTTGTGGTTGGCATGTTGTCCAACGTTCAATGTGGGAAAACCTGCATTGTCCGAAAGGCCACACCAGTGCTTGGGGCCGCCTAGAGAACAGACATGCATTGTGACCTGCAGCGTGAGTCCCGTATTAAAGTAACGCCTTTCAGTGGCTGGACCAAGATCCTGCATATGGGGCTTGTCATATCCGTAGGCTCCCAGGCTTAACCAGAGGGCGAGTATTCCAGTTGTCAGTACCCACTGCTATGCTCTAGAATCCCTCTACTGGGGGGACACATGAAGCAGAAAACAGGACACTTCCCTTCCCACAGAATGACCCCAAACTCTTGGGGGCTGGACAAACTACCAGAGAGGGAGACATCTACGACCCATGAGGCAACTCCTACATTAAACGGCCATTGTGGACAAAACATCCAGAGACAAAAGCCGGAGCGACTGCCTCCCTCTCACCCTTCTTTCATATCCAGAGGAACTCCCCTCATGGACTGTAGATCAGGCCTGCCGTAACCTCGGCCCCAAACCTGAGCTGAGTTAGGGTTTTTGGATGTCTGTCTGCACAGCCATGGCCCACACAACCCCCAGGCTGGGTTCTCTGGAGCCACACCACAGTACTGTGCCTGCTCTCTCCTAAGAAACTGCCCATCCCATTGGCCACAACTCTACAAAATAGTAGAAACCTCAAGGTCCCCAAGGACATCCCACTACCGCAAGCCGCACTGGACAAATAGGGGCATTATGACACAAGCTGAGCAACTACTACCTCCATGCAGACACACAGACAGATATCCGCAGACAGAAGATTGAACCAGACAGGCCCCTAGGCCCTATTATGAACTCTTGCTTTGGTGTCCAGGTATCACTCCTCAGAGGCCTGGTTTCGAAGACCAGCATACGGGGCTTTCCTGAGGCACCAGACAGAAGACCTCTCATCTCCACATGGGAAGCTTCCTTGTTGGGGTTGTGTCAAGTCCTTCGGGTTGGAGAATCCTGCAGAGTCCCTTAGCTACTGCCACATTCCAAGGTCTCCATGGCCACCAACCCACATTATGACTCATCCTCAGGAGAGTCCATTTAAACTCAGCCTTCTGGGTAGCTCACCCAAGAGCCCGCAGATTGAGCGTGCCTTGTCTCGACCAGGCAATGGGAAGGTGAGTTGGCGTTTCTCGGCATCCATGCTTACGGCCCTGCTCTCGAGTCTTTCTGTATGGGGCATCCTGGAACCATCCAATAGTACTCGACTGTCCTGAAGAAGGAAACTTTGAAGTTTGGAGCAGCTCACAACTCCCAGCGTAGGGAAACCTCCCTGGCCTCATGACGCCCCCACCCCCTTCAGGAAGGGGCCGTCATGGACACAAACTCCAGCTTGAGGCAACATCTGATACTTGCCCTGACCTCACCTGCAGGAGATCTCGATTCAGCCTCTGCAGAGTGGGCCTGCCATGCTCTTGGCCCCAAAACTCGTGCTAGCTTGTGTTTTCAGACTTCCTTCCTCACAATCCTGGCCACACCCCTCCAGTTTGGCAATTCTGGAGACACAATGCAGCACTCTGCCTGCCCTCCAGAAGAAAAAAGTTGCCCTATAGGGCTAATCAGAAACGCCAAATGAGTAACAACCTGCATGCTAATCGACCATACCCCAATTATACAGTCTAGCCTGTGCACTAAAGCCCTGTCTGACAAAGCCTGAGGGCAGACCTCCAGTCCAACACCCAGACAGCTGGCCGTACACAGAGCATATCACACCCACAATGGCTTTAGGCCATCATCTCTACCCAACCTCAGTTTTCACCTTCAGAACCTAGACCTTATCTCCACTCACTGCTCAGGAGTGAACGTGATTCAAGAATCAGAACTTCTCCTTCGCCTTGGCAAGAAACCTATTGGTTGGCATGTTGTCCAATGTTCATTGTAGGAGAAAGCAGCATGGACTATGAGGCCCCACCTATCCCTGAGGCCACAATGTGCACATACACACATTGTGAACCTCAGCGTGAGCCCTATCCTCATGTAAAGCCTCTTAGTGACTGGAACAACAGCCCACATATGGGGCTTACCAGGCCCCTAGTCCCCCACTCTCAACCAGAGTTCGAGATGTCTAGTCACCCCTACTCAGGGCTCTACTCGGGAATCCCTCTTTGGTGGGACACATGAGGTAAAAAAAAAAAAAAAAATTACAGAAAGGACTCTTCCGATCCACAGAATGATCCCAACCACTTGGGATCAGGCCAAATCATCAGAGAAAGAATTGTCCATGGCCTTAGCGGACACCCCGATATTCCGCGGCCACCGTTGACACAAAATCCAGAGACAAAAGCCTGAGCAAGCGCCACATACTCGCCCTTTGTTCATAGCCCGGAAAATTCTCACTGTCTGTAGATCGAGCCTTCATACATACATCCCCAAACCTAAGCTGAGTTTGTGTTTTCAGACTTCTGTCCCCACAGTCCTGGCCCACACACCATCCAAGTTGGGGCCCTTGGAGCCACACCTCAGGACTGTGGCTTTCCTCTCCAGGGGAATTCTGCCATTTCCATTGGCCACAACCCTATAGATTAGGAGTATCCTCCAATCTCCCCGAGGCCATCCGAATAGTGTTGGCTGCCCAGGACAAACAGGGATGATCTCTCACAAGTTAGGAAACTACCTCCACTCAGACCCAGTGACAGATATCCCCAAGAATAACATTGAACTGGACAGGCACTTAGGCCCTAATCAGATCCATTGCTTTTGATTCCAGTCATCTCTCCTCAGAGGCCTGGTTTCCAATACCAGCATATGGGAGATTCCTTAGGCACTCATCAAAACAATTCTCTTCTCTACATAGCAAACATACTCTTTAGAGCTCCATCAAAACCCCCGGTTATGAACATCCCTCAAGGCCCCGGATCAAGCATCCCATTCCAAGGTCTACATGGACACAAATGCACATTATGACCCATCCTCAACTCACCCATTTCAACACACCCACCTCGGTTGCTCCCCTAGATCCAGCAGATCGAACTTGCCTTGGCTCTATGAGACACCTGGAATGGGAGGCAGGCTGCCCAGGCATCCATCCTTAGAACCCTGCTCTGGATAACTTCCTTATGGGATGTCCTGGAGCCATCCAACAGGTCTCGACTGTCCCACAGAAGGAATCATTGCGGTTTGGAGCATCTCACAATTCCCATCGTGGGAAAACCTCCATGTCCTCGTGACACCCTCCCCTTCATGAAGGGGCCGTCATGGACAGAAACTCCGACCTAAGCCAACTTCTGATCCTAGCTCTGTCTTCAGGTATACGGGATCTCGAATCATCTCTGCAGAGGGTGCCTGCCGTCCCCTCACCCCGAAATCTAAGTCTGGCTTGTGTTCTCAGAATTTTTTCCTCACACTCCTGGCCCACAAGCCTTCCAGTTTGGGAATTCTGGAGCCACTATGTGGCACTGTGTCTTCCCTCCAGAAGAAAAACGTTGCCCTTTGGGGCTACCCAGTAACCACAAATGAGTACCATCCTGCACGAAACTCGACTGCACCCCAATGATACAGTCTAGCCTGGGCATTAATTCCCTGTCTGCCACAGCCTGAGCCTGCACCTCCCAACCCACACTCAACAGCTGGCCGAACACTGAGCACATCAGACACACCATGGCCTTAGGTCTTCATCTCTTCCCAACCTCAGTTTTCAGGCTTCAGAACCTAGACCTTAAATCCAATCACAGTCCAGGAGTGAAAGAGTTGCAGAAAATAGAACTCCTTCTTCCCCATGGCCAGAAAACTTTTGGTTGCCATATTGTGCAACGTTCAGTGTAGGAGAAACCAGCATGGTACATTAGGCCACGCCCTGACTTGAGGGGCTCCTTGGGCACAAAAACGCATTGTGAAACTCAGTGCGAGACCTATCCTCAAGGAAGGCCTCTCAGTGTCTGGACCAAGAGCCCACATATGGGGCTTGCCATGTTCTTAGGTCCCAATGTTAACCAGAGGTCTGGTTGTCCAGTTGCCCCCACCCACGACTCTGCTCTGGAATCCCTCTTTTGGTGGTCCACCTAAGGTAAAAAAAATAAATAAATGAATAAAAATAAACAAAAAAACCCAGAAAGGCCTCCTCCCTTAAGACAGGATGACCCCAAACTCTTGGGATCTGTTCAAATCCCCAGAAAGGGAGCCTCATCGATGGCCCATGAGGACACCCCGACATTCCATGGCAATCGGTGACACATTTCCAGAAAAAAAAAAAAATAAAGAGCATGAGCAAGCAGCTCACATTCGCCCTTTGTTCATATGCCGAAGAGTTCTCCTCACGGTCTATAGATCGGGCCGGCCATACCTACATCCCACAACCTAAGTGGAGTTTGTGTTTTCAGACTTTTGTCCAAATAGCCCTGGACCACACACGCTCCACACTTGGGTCCCTGGAGCCACACCTCAGGACTGTGCTTTCCTTTCAAGGAATTCTTCCCATTCCATTGGCCACAACCTTGCAAATGAGGAAAAACCTCCAAAGTCACCGAGGCCATCCCAATAGTGTAGGCCGCCCAGGACAATCAGGGGTGATCTCAAACCAGCTGAGCAACTACCTCCACTCAGACAACAGATGTCCCCAGAGAAGAATATTGAACCGGACAGGATCCTAGGCCCTAATCAGATCCATTGCTTTGGTTTCCAGGCATCTCTCCTCAGAGGCCTCGTTTCCAATACCAGCATATGGTGGTTTCCTGAGGCACCAATGAGAACAAATCTCGTCTCCCCATGGAAAACTTGCTCATTAGAGCTTTGTCATAACCTCTGGTTAGGAGAATCCTTCAGGGCCCTGGTGCCACTGCCCCATACCAAGGTCTCCATGGACTCAATCCAACATTAAGACCATCCTCAGGAAAGTCCATTTCAACTCAGCCCCCTCTGTTGCTACCCCAAGCCAGCAGATCCAACGTTTCTTGTTGCTAGGAGACAATTGGAATGTGAGGCTGGCTGCCCAGGCATCCATACTTAGAACCCTGTTCTGGAAAAATACCTTATAAGACGTCCTGGAGCCATCCAACAAATCTTAATTGTCCCACAGAAGGAATCCTTGCGGTTTGGAGCATCTCACAACTCCAATAGTGCGAAAACCCCCATGGCCTCATAATGCCCCCCCTTCCTGAAGGGGCCAACATGGACAGAAACTCAAACCTGAGCCAAAGTCTGAACCTCGACCTGACTTCAGACGCATGAGATCTCAATTCAGCTCTGCAGAGTGTGCCTGCCATGTCCTTGCCCCGAAACCTAAGCCTAGCTTGTGTTCTCAGACTTCCGTCCTCACTCTCCTGGCCCATAAGCCCTCCAGTTTGGGAATTCCGAAGCCACAATGCAGCATGCTGCCTGCCCTCCAGAAGAAAAACTTTGCCCTATGCTGCTAATAAGAAACCCCAAATGATTTTCTAATGCATGCCACTCGATTGTAAAGCAATTATACAGCCCACTCTGTATACTAATGCCCTGTCTGGCACAGCCTGAGACAACACATCCCAAACGACACCCAGAAAGCTGGCCCCAACCTGGACACATAGGACCCGCTATGGCTGTAGGTCGTCATCTCTTCCCAACCTCATTTTCAGGTTTCAGAACCTAGACCTTATCTCCAATCACTGCCCAGGGGTGAACGTGATACAGAAATTAGAATTCCTCCTTCCCCATGGCCAGAAACCTTGTGGTTGGCATGTTGTACAACGTTCAATGTGGGAAAACCTGCATTGTCCGAAAGGCCACGCCAGTGCCTGAGGGCCGCCTAGGGCACAGACATGCATTGTGACCTGCAGCGTGAGTCCCTTATTAAAGTAACGCCTTTCAGTGGCTGGACCAAGATCCTGCATATGGGGCTTGTCATATCCATAGGCCCCCAGGCTTAACCAGAGGGCGAGTATTCCAGTTGTCAGTACCCACTGCTATGCTCTAGAATCCCTCTACTGGGGGGACACATGAAGCAGAAAACAGGACACTTCCCTTCCCACAGAATGACCCCAAACTCTTGGGGGCTGGACAAACTACCAGAGAGGGAGACTTCTACGACCCATGAGGCAACTCCTACATTAAACGGCCATTGTGGACAAAACATCCAGAGACAAAAGCCGGAGCGACTGCCTCCCTCTCACCCTTCTTTCATATCCAGAGGAACTCCCCTCATGGACTGTAGATCAGGCCTGCCGTAACCTCGGCCCCAAACCTGAGCTGAGTTAGGGTTTTTGGATGTCTGTCTGCAAGCCACGGCCCACACAGCCTCCAGGCTGGGGTCTCTGGAGCCACACCACAGTACTGTGCCTGCTCTCTCCTAAGAAACTGCCCATCCCATTGGCCACAACTCTACAAAATAGTAGAAACCTCAAGGTCCCCAAGGACATCCCACTACCGCAAGCCGCACTGGACAAATAGGGGCATTATGACACAAGCTGAGCAACTACTACCTCCATGCAGACACACAGACAGATATCCGCAGAGACAGAAGATTGAACCAGACAGGCCCCTAGGCCCTATTATGATCTCTTGCTTTGGTGTCCAGGTATCACTCCTCAGAGGCCTGGGTTCGAAGACCAGCATACGGGGCTGTCCTGAGGCACCAGACAGAAGACCTCTCATTACCACATGGGAAGCTTCCTTGTTGGGGTTGTGTCAAGCCCTTCGGGTTGGAGAATCCTGCAGAGTCCCTTAGCTACTGCCACATTCCAAGGTCTCCATGGCCACCAACCCACATTATGACTCATCCTCAGGAGAGTCCATTTAAACTCAGCCTTCTGGGTAGCTCACCCAAGAGCCCGCAGATTGAGCGTGCCTTGTCTCGACCAGGCAATGGGAAGGTGAGTTGGCGTTTCTCGGCATCCATGCTTACGGCCCTGCTCTCGAGTCTTTCTGTATGGGGCATCCTGGAACCATCCAATAGTACTCGACTGTCCTGAAGAAGGAAACTTTGAAGTTTGGAGCAGCTCACAACTCCCAGCGTAGGGAAACCTCCCTGGCCTCATGACGCCCCCACCCGCTTCAGGAAGGGGCCGTCATGGACACAAACTCCAGCTTGAGGCAACATCTGATACTCGCCCTGACCTCACCTGCAGGAGATCTCGATTCAGCCTCTGCAGAGTGGGCCTGCCATGTCTTGGCCCCAAAACTCGTGCTAGCTTGTGTTTTCAGACTTCCTTCCTCACAATCCTGGCCACACCCCTCCAGTTTGGCAATTCTGGAGACACAATGCAGCACTCTGCCTGCCCTCCAGAAGAAAAATGTTGCCCTATAGGGCTAACCAGAAACGCCAAATGAGGAACAACCTGCATGCCACTCGACCATACCCCAATTATACAGTCTAGCCTGTGCACTAAAGCCCTGTCTGACACAGCCTGAGGGCAGACCTCCAGTCCAACACCCAGACAGCTGGCCGTACACAGAGCATATCACACCCACAATGGCTTTAGGCCATCATCTCTACCCAACCTCAGTTTTCACCTTCAGAACCTAGACCTTATCTCCACTCACTGCTCAGGAGTGAACCTGATGCAAGAATCAGAACTTCTCCTTCGCCTTGGCAAGAAACCTAGTGGTTGGCATGTTGTAAAATGTTCATTGTAGGAGAAAGCAGCATGGACTATGAGGCCCCACCTATCCCTGAGGGCCACAATGTGCACAAACACACATTGTGACCCTCAGCGTGAGCCCTATCTTCATGTAAAGCCTCTTAGTTACTGGAACAACAGCCCACATATGGGGCTTGCCAGGCCCCTAGTCCCCCAAACTCAACCAGAGTTCGAGATGTCTAGTCACTCCTACTCAGGGCTCTACTCTGGAATCCCTCTTTGGTGGGACACCTGAGGTAAAAAAAAAAAATACATAAAGGACTCTTCCCATCCACAGAGTGATCCCAACACTCTTCCCATCCACAGAATGATTTGGGATCAGGCCAAATCATCAGAGAAAGAATTGTCCATGGCCCTTGAGGACACCCCGACATTCCGCGGCCACCGTTGATACAAAATCCAGAGACAAAAGCCTGAGCAAGCGCCACATACTCGCCCTTTGTTCATAGCCCGGAAAATTCTCACGGTCTGTAGATCGAGCCTTCATACATACATCCCCAAACCTAAGCTGAGTTTGTGTTTTCAGACTTCTGTCCCCACAGTCCTGGCCCACACACCATCCAAGTTGGGGACCCTGGAGCCACACCTCAGGACTGTGGCTTCCCTCTCCAGGGGAATTCTGCCATTTCCATTGGCCACAACCCTATAGATTAGGAGTATCCTCCAGTCTCCTAGAGGCCATCCGAATAGTGTTGGCTGCCCAGGACAAACAGGGATGATCTCTCACAAGTTAGGAAACTACCTCCACTCAGACCCAGAGACAGATATCCCCATAGAATAAGATTGAACTGGACAGGCACTTAGGCCCTAATCAGATCCATTGCTTTTGATTCCAGTCATCTCTCCTCAGAGGCCTGGTTTGCAATACCAGCATATGGGAGATTCCTTAGGCACTCATCAAAACAATTCTCTTCTCTACATAGGAAACATACTCTTTAGAGCTCCATCAAAACATCCGGTTATGAACATCCCTCAAGGCCCCGGATCAAGCACCGAATTCCAAGGTCAACATGGACACAAATGCATATTATGACCCATCCTCAACTCACCCATTTCAACAGACCCATCTCGGTTGCTCCCCTAGATCCAGCAGATCGAACTTGCCTTGGCTCTATGAGACAGCTGGAATGGGAGGCTGGCTGCCCAGGAATCCATCCTTAGAATCCTGCTCTGGATAACTTCCTTATGGGATGTCCGGGAGCCATCCAACAGGTCTCGACTGTCCCACAGAAGGAATCATTGCGGTTTGGAGCATCTCACAATTCCCATTGAGGGAAAACCTCCATGTCCTCGTGACACCCTCCCCTTCATGAAGGGGCCGTCATGGACAGAAACTCCGACCTAAGCCAACTTCTGATCCTAGCTCTGTCTTCAGGTATACGGGATCTCGAATCATCTCTGCAGAGGGTGCCTGCCGTCCCCTCACCCCGAAATCTAAGTCTGGCTTGTGTTCTCAGAATTTTTTCCTCACACTCCTGGCCCACAAGCCTTCCAGTTTGGGAATTCTGGAGCCACTATGTGGCACTGTGTCTTCCCTCCAGAAGAAAAACGTTGCCCTTTGGGGCTACCCAGTAACCACAAATGAGTACCATCCTGCACGAAACTCGACTGCACCCCAATGATACAGTCTAGCCTGGGCATTAATTCCCTGTCTGCCACAGCCTGAGCCTGCACCTCCCAACCCACACTCAACAGCTGGCCGAACACTGAGCACATCAGACACACCATGGCCTTAGGTCTTCATCTCTTCCCAACCTCAGTTTTCAGGCTTCAGAACCTAGACCTTAAATTCAATCACAGTCCATGTTGGCCCCTTCAAGAAGAGGGGGGATTATGAGGCCATGGGGGTTTTGCAACTATTGGAGTTGTGAGATGCTCCAAACCGCAAGGATTCCTTCTTTGGGACAATTAAGATTTGTTGGATGGCTCTAGGACGTCTTATAAGGTATTTTTTCAGAACAGGGTTCTACGTATGGATGCCTGGGCAGCACCCTCACATTCCAATTGTCTCCTAGCAATGAGAAACGTTTGATCTGCTGTCCTGGGGTAGCAACAGAGGTGGCTGAGTTGAAATGGACTTTCCTGAGGATGGTCTTAATGTTGGTTTGAGTCCATGGAGACCTTGGTATGGGGCAGTGGCACCAGGGCCCTGAAGGATTCTCCTAACCAGAGGTTATGACAAAGCTCCAATGAGCAAGTTTTCCATGGGGAGACGAGATTTGTTCTTATTGGTGCCTCAGGAAACCACCATATGCTGGTATTGGAAACGAGGCCTCTGAGGAGAGATGCCTGGAAACCAAAGCAATGGATCTGATTAGGGCCTAGGGGCCTGTCCGGTTCAATATTCTTCTCTGGGGACATCTGTTGTCTGAGTGGAGGTAGTTGCTCAGCTGGTTTGAGATCACCCCTGTTTGTCCTGGGCGGCCTACAATATTGGGATGGCCTTGGTGACTTTGGAGGTTTTTCCTCATTTGCAAGCTTGTGGCCAATGGAATGGGAAGAATTCCCTTGTAAGGGAAGCACAGTCCTGAGGTGTGGCTCCAGGGACCCAAGTGTGGAGCGTGTGTGGTCCAGGGCTATTTGGACAAAAGTCTGAAAACACAAACTCCACTTAGTTTGGAGGATGTAGGTATGGCCGGCTCGATTTATAGACCGTGAGGAGAACTCTTCGGGATATGAAAAAAGGGCGAATGTGAGGTGCTCTCATGCTTTTTTTTTTTTTTTTTTTCTGGAAATGTGTCACCGAATGCATGGAATGTCGCGGTGTCCTCATGTGCCATCGATGAGGCTCCCTTTCTGGGGATTTGACCCGTTCCCAAGAGTTTGGGTTCATTCTGTCGGAAGAGAGGAAGTCTTTCTGTTTTTTTTGTTTATTTTTTTTGTTTTTGTTTTTTTTTTTTTTTTTTTTTTTACCTCAGGTGGACCACCAAAAGAGGGATTCCAGAGCAGAGTCGTGAGTTGGGGCAACTGGACAACCAGACCTCTGGTTAACATTGGGACCTAAGAACATGGCGAGCCCCATATGTGGGCTCTTCGTCCAGACACTGAGAGGCCTTCCTTGAGGATAGGTCTCACACTGAGTTTCACAATGTGATTTTGTGCCCAAGGAGCCCCTCAAGGCAGGGCGTGGCCTAATGTACCATGCTGGTTTCTCCTACACTGAACGTTGCACAATATGGTAACCACAAGTTTTCTGGCCATGGGGAAGATGGAGTTCTAATTTTTGCAACACTTTCACTCCTGGACTGTGATTGGATTTAAGGTCTAGGTTCTGAAGCCTGAAAACTGAGGTTGGGAAGAGATGAAGACCTAAGGCCATGGTGTGTCTGATGTGCTCAGTGTTCGGCCAGCTGTTGAGTGTGGGTTAGGAGGTGCAGGCTCAGGCTGTGGCAGACAGGAAATTAATGCCCAGGCTAGACTGTATTATTGGGATGCAGTCGAGTTTCGTGCAGGATGGTACTCATTTGTGGTTACTGGGTAGCCCCAGAGGGCAACGTTTTTCTTTGGAGGGAAGACACAGTGCCACATAGTGGATCCAGAATTCCCAAACTGGAAGGCTTGTGGGCCAGGAGTGTGAGGAAAAAATTCTGAGAACACAAGCCAGACTTAAATTTCGGGGTGAGGGGACGGCAGGCACCCTCTGCAGAGATGATTCGAGATCCTGTATACCTGAAGACAGAGCTAGGATCAGACGTTGGCTTAGGTCGGAGTTTCTGTCCATGACGGCCCCTTCATGAAGGGGAGGGTGTCACGAGGTCATGGAGGTTTTCCCACGATGGGAATTGTGAGATGGTCCAAACCGCAATGATTCCTTCTGTGGGACAGGTGAGACCTGTTGGATGGCTCCCGGACATCCCATAAGGAAGTTATCCAGAGCAGGGTTCTAAGGATGGATTCCTGGGCAGCCTGCCTCCCATTCCAGGTGTCTCATAGAGCCAGGGCAAGTTCGATCTGCTGGATCCAGGGTAGCAACCGAGGCGGGTGTGTTGAACGGGTGAGTTGAGGATGGGTCATAATGTGTATTTGTGTCCATGTAGACATTGGAATGGGGTGTTTGATCCGGGCCTTGAGGGATGTTCATAACGGAGGTTTTGATGGAGCTCTAAAGAGTATGTTTCCTATGTAGAGAAGAGAATTGTTTTGATGAGTGCCTAAGGAATCTCCCATATGCTGGTATTGGAAACCAGGCCTCTGAGGAGAGATGACTGGAATCAAAAGCAATGGATCTGATTAGGGCCTAAGTGCCTGTCCAGTTCAATCTTATTCTATGGAGATATCTGTCTCTGGGTCTGAGTGGAGGTAGTTTCCTAACTTGTGAAAGATCAACCCTGTGTGTCCTGGGCAGCCAACACTATTCGGATGGCCTCGGGGAGATTGGAGGATACTCCTAATCTATAGGGTTGTGGCCAATGGAAATGGCAGAATTCCCCTGGAGAGGAAAGCCACAGTCCTGAGGTGTGGCTCTAGGGGCCCCAACTTGGATGGTGTGTGGGCCAGGACTGTGGGGACAGAAGTCTGAAAACACAAACTCAGCTTAGGTTTGGGGATGTATGTATGAAGGCTCGATCTACAGACCGTGCGAATTTTCCGGGCTATGAACAAAGGGCGAGTATGTGGCGCTTGCTCAGGCATTTGTCTCTGTATTTTGTGTCAATGGTGGCCGTGGAATGTCGGGGTGTCCTCAAGGGCCATGGACAATTCTTTCTCTGATGATTTGGCCTGATCCCAAGTGGTTGGGACCATTCTGTGGATGGGAAGAGTCCTTTATGTATTTTTTTTTACCTCAGTTGTCCCACCAAAGAGGGATTCCAGAGTAGAGCCCTGCGTAGGGGTGACTAAACATCTCGAACTCTGGTTGAGTTTGGGGGACTAGCAGCTTGGCAAGCCCCATATGTGGGCTGTTGTTCCAGTCACTAAGAGGCTTTACATGAGGATAGGGCTCACGCTGAGTGTCACAATGTGTGTTTGTGCACATTGTGGCCCTCAGGGATAGGTGGGGCCTCCTAGTCCATGCTGCTTTCTCCTACAATGAACATTGGACAACATGCCAACCACTAGGTTTCTTGCCAAGGCGAAGGAGAAGTACTGATTCTTGCATCAGGTTCACTCCTGAGCAGTGAGTGGAGATAAGGTCTAGGTTCTAAGGTGAAAACTGAGGTTGGGTAGAGATGATGGCCTAAAGCCATTGTGGGTGTGATATGCTCTGTGTACGGCCAGCTGTCTGGGTGTTGGACTGGAGGTCTGCCCTCAGGCTGTGTCAGACAGGGCTTTAGTGCACAGGCTAGACTGTATAATTGGGGTATGGTCGAGTGGCATGCAGGTTGTTACTCATTTGGCGTTTCTGGTTAGCCCTATAGGGCAACATTTTTCTTCTGGAGGGCAGGCAGAGTGCTGCATTGTGTCTCCAGAATTGCCAAACTGGAGGGGTGTGGCCAGGATTGTGAGGAAGGAAGTCTGAAAATACAAGCTAGCACGAGTTTTGGGGCCAAGAGCATGGCAGGCCCACTGTGCAGAGGCTGAATCGAATCTCCTGCAGGTGAGGTCAGGGCGAGTATCAGATGTTGCCTCAAGCTGGAGTTTGTGTCCATGACGGCCCCTTCCTGAAGGGGGTGGGGGCGTCATGAGGCCAGGGAGGTTTCCCTACGCTGGGAGTTGTGAGCTGCTCCAAACTTCAAAGTTTCCTTCTTCAGGACAGTCGAGTACTATTGGATGGTTCCAGGATGCCCCATACAGAAAGACTCGAGAGCAGGGGCCTAAGCATGGATGCCGAGAAACGCCAACTCACCTTCCCATTGCCTGGTGGAGACAAGGCAGCTCAATCTGCGGGCTCTTGGGTGAGCTACCCAGAAGGCTGAGTTTAAATGGACTCTCCTGAGGATGAGTCATAATGTGGTTTGGTGGCCATGGAGACCTTGGAATGTGGCAGTAGCTAAGGGACTCTGCAGGATTCTCCAACCCGAAGGGCTTGACACAACCCCAACAAGGAAGCTTCCCATGTGGAGATGAGAGGTCTTCTGTCTGGTGCCTCAGGAAAGCCCCGTATGCTGGTCTTCGAACCCAGGCCTCTGAGGAGTGATACCTGGACACCAAAGCAAGAGTTCATAATAGAGCCTAGGGGCCTGTCTGGTTCAATCTTCTGTCTCTGCGGATATCTGTCTGTGAGTCTGCATGGAGTTAGTAGTTGCTCAGCTTGTGTCATAATGCCCCTATTTGTCCAGTGCGGCTTGCGGTAGTGGGATGTCCTTGGGGACCTTGAGGTTTCTACTATTTTGTAGAGTTGTGGCCAATGGAATGGGCAGTTTCTTAGGAGAGAGCAGGCACAGTTCTGTGGTGTGGCTCCAGAGACCCCAGCCTGGAGGCTGTGTAGGCCATGGCTGTGCAGACAGACATCCAAAAACCCTAACTCAGCTCAGGTTTGGGGCCGAGGTTACGGCAGGCCTGATCTACAGTCCATGAGGGAGCTCCTCTGGATATGAAAGAGGGTGAGAGGGAGGCAGTCGCTCAGGCTTTTGTCTCTGGATGTTTTGTCCACAATGGCCGTTTAATGTAGGAGTTGCCTCATGGGTCGTAGAAGTCTCCCTCTCTTGTAGTTTCTCCAGCCCCCAAGAGTTTGGGGTCATTCTGTGGGAAGGGAAGTGTCCTGTTTTCTGCTTCATGTGTCCCCCCAGTAGAGGGATTCAAGAGCATAGCAGTGGGTACTGACAACTGGAATACTCGCCCTCTGGTTAAGCCTGGGGGGCCTATGGATATGACAAGCCCCATATGCAGGATCTTGGTCCAGCCACTGAGAGGCGTTACTTTAATACGGGACTCACGCTGCAGGTCACAATGCATATCTGTGCCCTAGGCGGCCCTCAAGCACTGGCGTGGCCTTTCGGACAATGCAGGTTTTCCCAATTGAACGTTGGACAACATGCCAACCACAAGGTTTCTGGCCATGGGGAAGGAGGAATTCTAATTTCTGCATCACGTTCACCCCTGGGCATGATTGTACATAAGGTCTAGGTTCTAAAGACTGAAAACCGAGGTTGGGAATAGATGACGACCTACAGCAGTAGCGAGTCCAATGTGTCCAGGTTGGGGCCAGCTCTCTGGGTGTCGTTTGGGATGTCTTGTCTCAGGCTGTGCCAGACAGGGCATTAGTATACAGGGTGGGCTGTATAATTGCTTTACAATCGAGTGGCATGCATTAGAAAATCATTTGGTGTTTCTTTTAGCATCATAGGGCAAAGTTTTTCTTCTGGAGGGCAGGCAGAGTGCTGCATTGTGGCTTCAGAATTCCCAAACTGGAGGGCTTGTGGGCCAGGAGAGTGAGGACGGAAGCTGAGAACACAAGCTAGGCTTAGGTTTCGGGGCAAGGACATGGCAGGCACACTCTGCAGAGCTGAATTGAGATCTCATGCGGGTGAAGTCAGGTCGAGGTTCAGACTTACCTCAGGGTTGAGTGTCTGTCCATGTGGCCCCTTCAAGAAGAGGGGGGATTATGAGGCCATGGGGGTTTTGCCACTATTGGAGTTGTGAGATGCTCCAAACCGCAAGGATTCCTTCTGTGGGACAATTAAGATTTGTTGGATGGCTCCAGGACGTCTTATAAGGTATTTTTCCAGAACAGCGTTCTAAGTATGGATGCCTGGGCAGCCAGCCTCACATTCCAATTGTCTCCTAGCAACAAGAAACGTTTGATCTGCTGTCCTGGGGTAGCAACAGAGGGGGCTGAGTTGAAATGGATCTTCCTGAGGATGGACTTAATGTTGGTTTGAGTCCATGGAGACCTTGGTTATTTGGCAGTGGCACCAGGGCCCTGAAGGATTCTCCTAACCAGCTGTTATGACAAAGCTCCAATGAGCAAGTTTTCCATGGGGAGACGAGATTTGTTCTTATTGGTGCCTCAGGAAACCACCATATGCTGGTATTGGAAACGAGGCCTCTGAGCAGAGATGACTGGAAACCAAAGCAATGGATCTGATTAGGGCCTAGGGGCCTGTCCGGTTCAATATTTTTCTCTGGGGACATCTCTTGTCTGAGTGCAGGTAGTTGCTCAGCTGGTTTTAGATCACCCCTGTTTGTCCTGGGCGGCCTACACTATTGGGATGGCCTCGGTGACTTTGGAGGTTTTTCCTAATTTGCAAGGTTGTGGCCAATGGAATGGGAAGAATTCCCTTGAAAGGGAAGCACAGTCCTGAGGTGTGGCTCCAGGGACCCAAGTGTGGAGCGTGTGTGGTCCAGGGCTATTTGGACAAAAGTCTGAAAACACAAATTCCACTTAGGTTGGGGGATGTAGGTATGGCCGGGCCGATCTATAGACCGTGAGGAGAACTCTTCGGCATATGAACAAAGGGCGAATGTGAGGTGCTTGCTCATGCTTTTTTTTTTTTTTTTTTTCTGGAAATGTGTCACCGATTGCCATGAAATGTCGGGGTGTCCTCATGGGCCATCGATGAGGCTCCCTTTCTGGGGATTTAACCTGATCCCAAGGGTTTGGGTTCATTCTGTCGGAAGGGAGGAGGCCTTTCTGGATTTTTTGTTTATTTTTTATTTATTTATTTTTTTTATCTCAGGTGGACCACCAAAAGAGGGATTCCAGAGCAGAGTCGTGGGTGGGGGCAACTGGACAACCAGACCTCTGGTTAACATTGGGACCTAAGAACATGGCAAGCCCCATATGTGGGCTTTTGGTCCAGACACTGAGAGGCCTTCCTTGAGGATATGTCTCACACTGAGTTTCACAATGTGTTTTTGAGCCCAAGGAGCCCCTCAAGGAAGGGCGTGGCCTAATGTACCATGCTGGTTTCTCCTACACTGAACATTGCACAATATGGCAACCACAAGTTTTCTGGCCATGGGGAAGAAGGAGTTCTAATTTCTGCAACACTTTCACTCCTGGACTATGATTGGATTTAAGGTCTAGGTTCTGAAGCCTGAAAACCGAGGTTGGGAAGAGATGACGACCTACAGCAATAGCGGGTCCTATGTGTCCAGGTTGGGGCCAGCTGTCTGGGTGTCGTTTGGGATGTCTTGTCTCAGGCTGTGCCGGACAGGGCATTAGTATACAGGGTAGGCTGTATAATTGCTTTACCATCGAGTGACATGCATTAGAAAATCATTTGGGGTTTCTTATTAGCAGCATAGGGCAAAGTTTTTCTTCTTGAGGGCAGGCAGAGTGCTGCATTGTGGCTTCGGAATTCCCAAACTGGAGGGCTTTTGGGCCAGGAGAGTGAGGACGGAAGCTGAGAACACAAGCTAGGCTTAGGTTTCGGGGCAAGGGTATGGCAGGCACACTCTGCAGAGCTGAATTGAGATCTCATGCATCTGAAGTTAGGTCGAGGATCAGACTTTGGCTCAGGTTTGAGTTTCTTTCCATTTTGGCCCCTTCAAGAAGAGGGTGGATTATGAGGCCATGGGGGTTTTGCCACTATTGGAGTTGTGAGATGCTCCAAACCGCAAGGATTCCTTCTGTGGGACAATTAAGATTTGTTGGATGGCTCCAGGACGTCTTATAAGGTATTTTTCCAGAACAGGGTTCTACGTATCGATGCCTGGGCAGCAGCCTCACATTCCAATTGTCTCCTAGCAACAAGAAACGTTTGTTCTGCTGGCTTGGGGTAGCAACAGAGGGGGCTGAGTTGAATGGACTTTCCTGAGGATGGTCTTAATGTTGGATTGAGCCATGGAGACCTTGGTATGGGGCAGTGGCACCAGGGCCCTGAAGGATTCTCCTAACCAGAGGTTATGACAAAACTCCAATGAGCAAGTTTTCCATGGGGAGACGAGATTTGTTCTTATTGGTGCCTCAGGAAACCACCATATGCTGGTATTGGAAACGAGGCCTCTGAGGAGAGATGCCTGGAAACCAAAGCAATGGATCTGATTAGGGCCAACGGGACTGTCCGGTTCAATATTTTTCTCTGGGGACATCTGTTGTCTGAGTGGAGGTAGTTGCTCAGGTGGTTTGAGATCACCCCTGTTTGTCCTGGTCGGCCTAAACTATTGGGATGGCCTCGGTGACTTTGGAGGTTTTTCCTAATTTGCAAGGTTGTGGCCAATTGAATGGGAAGAATTCCCTTGAAAGGGAAGCACAGTCCTGAGGTGTGGCTCCAGGGACCCAAGTGTGGAGCGTGTGTGGTCCAGGGCTATTTGGAATAAAAGTCTGAAAACACAAACTCCACTCAGGTTGGAGGATGTAGGTATGGCTGGCCCGATCTATAGACCATGAGGAGAACTCTTCGGGATATGAACAAAGGGCGAATGTGAGGTGCTTGCTCATGCTTTTTTTTTTTTTTTTCTGGAAAGTTGTCACCGATTGCCATGGAATGTCGGGGGGTCTTCATGGGCCATCGATGAGGCTCCCTTTCTGGGGATTTGACCCGATCCCAAGAGTTTGGGGTCATTCTGTCAGAAGGGAGGAGGTCTTTCTGTTGTTGTTGTTGTTTTTTTTTTTTTTTTTTTTTTTTTTTTTTTACCTCAGGTGGACCACCAAAAGAGGCATTTCAGAGCAGAGTGCTGGGGAGGGGCGACTGGACAACCAGACCTCTGGTTAACATTGGGACCTAAGAACATGGCAAGCCCCATATTTGGGCTCTTGGTCCAGACACTGAGAGGCCTTCCTTGAGGATAGGTCTCACACTGAGTTTCACAATGTGTTTTTGTGCTCAAGGAGCCCCTCAAGGCAGGGCGTGGCCTAATGTACCATGCTGGTTTCTCCTACACTGAACGTTGCACAATGGCAACCACAAGTTTTCTGGCCATGGGGAAGAAGGAGTTCTAATTTCTGCAACACTTTCACTCCTGGACTATGATTGGATTTAAGGTCTAGGTTCTGAAGCCTGAAAACTGAGGTTGGGAAGAGATGAAGCCCTAAGGCCATGGTGTGTCTGATGTGCTCAGTGTTCGGCCAGCTGTTGAGTGTGGGTTGGTAGGTGCAGGCTCAGGCTGTGGCAGACAGGGAATTAATGCTCAGGCTAGACTGTATCATTGGGGTGCAGTCGAGTTTCGTGCAGGATGGTACTCATTTGTGGTTACTGGGTAGCCCCAGAGGGCAACGTTTTTCTTCTGGAGGGAAGACACAGTGTCACATACTGGCTCCAGAATTCCCAAACTGGAAGGCTTGTGGGCCAGGAGTGTGAGGAAAAAATTCTGAGAACACAAGCCAGACTTAGATTTCGGGTGAAGGGACGGCAGGCACCCTCTGCAGAGATGATTCGAGATCCCGTATACCTGAAGACAGAGCTAGGATCAGACGTTGGCTTAGTTCGGAGTTTCTGTCCATAACGGCCCCTTCATGAAGAAGAGGGTGTCACGAGGACATGGAGGTTTTCCCACGATATGAATTGTGAGATGCTCCAAACCGCAATGATTCCTTCTGTGGGACAGGTGAGACCGGTGGATGGCTCCAGGACATCCCATAAGGAAGTTATCCATAGCAGGGTTCTAAGGATGGATGCCTGGGCAGCCTGCCTCCCATTCCAGGTGTCTCATAGAGCCAAGGCAAGTTCGATATGCCTGATCTAGTGGAGCAACCGAATCGGGTGTGTTGAAATGGGTGAGTTGAGGATGGGTCATAATGTGCATTTGTGTCCATGGAGACCTTGGAATGGGGTCTGATCCGGGTCCTTGAGGGATGTTCATAACCGGAGGTTTTGATGGAGCTCTAAAGCGTATGTTTCCTATGTAGAGAAGAGAATTGTTTTGATGAGTGCCTAAGGAATCTCCCATATGCTGGTATTGGAAAACAGGCCTCTGAGGAGAGATGACTGGAAACAAAAGCAATGGATATGATTAGAGCCTAGGTGCCTGTCCGGTTCAATCTCTTTGCTGGGGATACGTGTCTAAGTATCTGAGGTGAGGTAGTTGCTCAGATTGTGTCAGATCGCCCCTCTTTGTCCTGGGCGACCTATAATATTGGAATGGCGTCGGGACTTTTGAGTTTCTCCTAATCTATAGGGTTGTGGTCAATGGAATGGGCAGAAATTCCCTGGAGAGGGCAGGCAAAGTTCTGAGTTTGGCTCTAGGGGCCCAACCTTGAGGGTGTGTGGGCCAGGCCTGTGGAGCAAAAATCTGAAAACACAAACTCCGCTTAGGATTGGGGACATAGTTATGGCACGCCCAATCTACAGACCGTGATAACACTTCAGGATATGAAAAAGTGTGAGTTTGAGGTGCTTGCTCAGATTTTGTCTCTGGATTTGTGTCAACAATGTGGGTGGAATGCTGGCGTGGCCTCATGGGTTGTGGACGGCTTTCCTTCTCTGAGGATTTGACCCATCCCAAGAGTTTGTGTATGTTCTGTTGGATGGGAGGAGTCCTTTCTGTTTTTTATTTTATTTTATTTTATTTTTTGTACCTCATGTGTCCCAATAAATTAGGGATTCCAGAGCAGAGTCCTCGGGAGGGATAACTGGACAACCTCACCTCTGTTTTAGTTTGGGGGCCTAGGGGCATGGCAAGTCCAATATGTGGGCTCTTGATTCAGACACTGAGAGGCCTTCCTTGAGGACAGGGCTCATGCTGAGGGTCACAATGCCTATTTGTGCCAACAAGGCCCTCAAGCATGAGAAGGGCCTCATGGGCCACGCTGGATTCTCCGACACTGAACGTTGGAGAATATGCCAACCACAAAGTTTCTGGCCATGGCGAAGGAAGAGTTTTGACTTCTGCATCACGTTAACCCCTGGACAGTGTTTGGAGTTTAGGTCTAGGTTCTGAAACCCGAAAACCGAGGTTGTGTAGAGATGAAGACCTAAGGACCTGTTGGGTCCAATGAGCTCAGTGTGCGGCCAGCTGTTGAGCGTAGGTCTGGAGGTGTGGGCTCATGCTGTGTCAGACAAGGCATTAGACAGGGTAGACTGAATATTTGGGGTGCAGTCGAGTGGTGTTCAATTGATCCTCATTCGGGTCTCTAGGTAGTTCCATAAGGCAACGTTTTTTCTCTGAAAGGGCAGGCAGAGTGCTGCATTGTGGCCCCAGTATTGCCAAACTGTAGGGCTTTTGGGCCAGCGGTGTGAGGACTGAAGTCTGAGAATACAAGCTAGGCTTAGTTTTTGGGGTGAGGGCACAGAAGGCACACTCTGCAGAGCTGAATCATGATCTCATGCACCTGAAGTCAGGGCGAATATCAGACGTTTGCTCAGGTTGGAGCTTAGGTTTGGGGACATAGGTATGGCAGGCCCGATCTACAGACCTTGAGAATTTTGGGGGCTCTGAACAAAGGGCAAGTGTGTTGCGCTTTTTCAGGTTTTTGTCTCCAGATTTTGTGTCAATGGTGGCCGTGGAATGTCAGGCTGGCCTCATCGACCATGGACGAGTATTTCTCTCTGTGGATTTGGCCAAATTCCAAGTGTTTGGGGTCATTCTTTGGATGGTAGGAGTCCTTACTTTTTTTTTTTCTTTATCTTGGTTTTTTTTTTTTTTTTTTTTTTTTTTTTTTTTTTTACCTTATGTGTCCCACCAAAGAGGGATTCCAGAAAAGAGCTCTGAATAAGGTTGACTAGACTTCTCAAGCTCTGGCTAGGATTGGGGGAGTAGGGGCATGGCAATTCCCATATGCAGGCTCTTGGTCCAGCCACGGAGAGGCTTTACTTGAGGCCAGGGTTCATGCTTAGGGTCCTAATGTGTGTTTGTGCCCATCGCAGCCCTCAAGCAGGTCTGAGGCCTCATGGGCCATGCTGGGTTCTCATATACTGAACGTTGGACAACATGCCAACCACAAGGTTTCTGGTCATGGGGAAGGTGAAGTTCTGATTTCTGCATCACGTACATCACTTAGTTGTGAGTGGAGATAATGTCTAGGTTCTGAAGCCTGAAGACCAAGGTTGGGAAGAGATGATGACCAAAGGCCATGGCATGTTCGATGTGTTCAGTGTGAGGCCAGGTGTCTGGGTGTCGGTCACGAGGTCTGGGATCAGGCTGTGTCAGACAGGGCATTAGTGCCCAGGCTAGACTGTATAATTGGGGTACAGTCTAGAGAATTGCAGGTTGATCCTCATTTGATGTTTCTGGGTAGACCCCTAGGGCAAAGTCTCTCTTCTGGAGGGCAGGCAGAGTGCTGCATTTTGTCTCCAGAATTCCCAAAGTGGAAGGCTTGTGGGCCAGGAGTGTGAGGACGGAAGTCTGAGAACGTGAGCTGGCTTAGGTTTTGGGGCGAGGGCAAGGCAGGCACACTCTGCAGAGCTGAATTGAGATCTCATGCATCTGAAGTCAGGGCGAGGATCAGACGGGAGTTTCTGTCCATGATGTCCTCTACCTGAAGGTGGAGGCATCACGAGGCCATGGAGGTTTTCCCACGGTGCGAGTGTGTGATGCTGCAAACCACAAGGATTCCTTCTGCAGGACAGTTGAGACCTGTTGAATGGATCAAGGACACCCCATTAGGAATTTCTCCAGAGCAGAGTTCTAACAACGGATACCTGGGCAACAAACTCGCATTCCAATTGTCTCCTAGTGACAAAGCAGGTTTGATCTGCTGGCACTGGGTGAGCAACCGCCAGGTTTGAGTTGAAATGGACTCTCCTGAGGATGGGTCATAATGTGGGATTGTGTCCATTGAGACATTGGAATGGGGCGGTGGCTCCAGTGACGTGAAATTTTCTCCTAACTGGAGGTTTTGACACAGTTCCATATAGCATGATTCCCATGTGGCATGCGATTTGTTCTGATTGGTAGCTCCAGAAACCCCCATGTGCTGGTATTGGAATCCAGGCCTCTGAGGAGAGATACGTGAAAACAAAAGCAATGGATCCGTTTAGGGCCTAGGTGCCTGTCCTGTTCAATCTTCTTTTCTATGGATATCTATCTACAGGTCTGATTGGAGGTAGTGGCTCAGCTTGTGGCAGATGGTCCCTGTTTGTCCCGGACATCTTACAATATTGGGGTGGCCTCGGGGACTTCGGATGTTTCTCCTAATCTGTCAGGTTGTGCCAAAGGAATGAGCAGAATTCCCATGGAGAGGGCAGGCACAGTCCTGAGGTGTGGCTCTATGGGGCCAAGCCTTGAGGGTGTGTGGGCCAGGACAATGGAGACAGAAGTCTGAAAACAGAAACTTGGCTTAGGTTTGGGGACATAGGTATGGCAGGCCCGATCTACAGACCGTGAGAATTTTTCAGGCTTTGAACAAAGGGCGAGTGTGTGGCGCTTTTTCAGGCTTTTGTCTCCGGATTTTGTGTCAATGGTGGCCGTGGAATGTCAGGATGGCCTCATCAGCCATGGACGAGTATTTCTCTCTGTGAATTTGGCCCAATTCCAAGTGTTTGCGGTCATTCTTTGGACGGTAGGAGTCCTTTCTCTATTTTTTTTTTTAACCTCATGTGTCCCACCAAGGAGGGATTCTAGAGAAGAGATCTGAGTAGGGGTGACTAGACTTCTCAAGCACTGGTTAAGGCTTGGGGAGTAGGGGCATGGTAATCTCCATATGTGGGCTCTTGGTCCATTCCCGGAGAGGCTTTACTTGAGGCCAGGGATCATGCTTAGGATCCTAATGTGTGTTTGTGCCCATCGCAGCCCTCAAGCATGTCTGGGGCTTCATGGGCCATGCTGGTTTCTCCTACACTGCACGTTGGACAACATGCCAACCACAGGGTTTCTGGTCATGGGGAAGGAGGAGTTCTGATTTCTGCATCACGTACACGGCATGGCAGTGAGTAGAGATAAGGCCTAGATTCTGAAGCCTGAAAACCGAGGTTGGTAAGAGATGACGACCTAAGGCCATGGTGGGTCCGATGCACTTAGTGTGCGGCCAGATGTCTGTGTCCATCATGAGGTCTGGGCTCAGGCTGTGTCAGGCAGGGCATTAGTCCCCAGGCTAGACTGTATAATTGGGATACAGTCGAGTGATGTGAAGGTTGGTCCTCATTTGGGGTTTCTGGTTGGCCCCATAGGGCAAAGATTTTCTTCTGGAGGGCAGGCAGAGTGCTGCATTCTGGCTCCAGAATTGCCAACTTCAGGGCTTGTGGGCCAGGTGTTTTAGGACAGAAGTCTGAGAACACAAGTTCAGCTTTGAATTCGCAGCAGTGACATGGCAGGCACACTCTACAGACCTGAAATGAGATCTCGTGCATCTGAAGTCAGGGCGAGGATCAGATGTTGGCTTAGGTTGGAGTTTCTGTACATGATGTCCCCTTCATGAAGGTGGGGGGGGGCATCAGGAAACCATGGAAGATTTCCAACTTTGTGAGTGTGTGATGCTCCAAACCACAAGGATTCCGTGAGCGGGACAGTCACGACTTTTTGGATGGATCAAGGACGTCCCATAAGAAATGCTCCAAAGCACAGTTCTAATGATGGATGCCTGGGCAGTCCAACTTGCATTCCAGTTGTGTCCTAGTGAAAAGGAGGATTTGATCTGCTGTCACTGGGGGAACAACCGAGGGGGCTGAATTGAAATGGAATCTCATGAGGATTAGTCGATGTGGATTTGTGTCCATGGATCCCTTGGAATGGGGCAGTGGCTCTGTTGCCCTGAAGAATTCTCCTAACCTGAGGTTTTGATGCAGCTCCAAAGAGCAAGTTTCCCATGTAGAGACGAGATTTGTTCTGAAACCCCCACAACCTGGTATTGGAAACCAAGCATCTGGGGAACAATGCCTGTAATCCAAAGCAATGGATCTGATTACGGTCTAGGGGCCTGTCCTTTTCAATATTCTCCTCTGAGTGTCTCTGTCTAAGATTCAGAATGGAGGTCACTGCTCCGCTTGTGTCAGATCACCCATGTTTGTTGGGGGAGGCCAACACTATTGGGCTGGTCTTGGGAATTGGAGGTTTCTCCTAATCTGTAAGGTTGTGGCAAATGAAACGGGCAGAGTTCCCTTGGAGAGCACTGGCACAGTCCTTAGGTGTGACACCACCTTTCTGGGTGTCATCCAGGAGGTCCAGGCTCAGGCGGTGTCAGACAGGGCATTAGTGCCAAGCTTAGACTGTATAATTGGAGTAAAGTTGAGTGGCATGCAGGTTGATCCTCATTTGGCGTTTCTGGGTAGCCCCAGGGGCAACGTTTTTCTTCTGGAGGGAAGGAAGAGTGCTGCATTGTGGCGACGGAATTCTCACACTGGAGGGCTTGTGGGCCAGAATTGTGAGGAAGGAAGTGTGAGAACACAAGCTAGGCTTAGGTTTTGGGTCAAGATCATGGCAGGCACACTCTGTAGAGCTAAATCTAAATCTCATGCATCTGAAGTCAGGGCGAGGATCAGACGTAGGCTCAGGTTGAAGTTTCTGTTCAGGATGGCCCCTTCATGATGGTGGGGGGCATCATGGGGCTATGGAGACTTTCCCACGATTGGCATTGTATGTTGCTCCAATCGGCAAGGATTCCTTCTACAGGACAGTCGAGACCGGTCATATTGCTCCAGGACGTCCCATGCGGAACCACGGCAGTGCAGGGTTCTAAGGATGGATTCCTGGAGTGCCCGCCTCACATTCCTATTGTCTCCTAGTGACAAGGCAGGTTCGATCTGCTTCTTTTGGGGAGCAACCAAAGGGGATGTGTTGAAATGGACTCGCCTGCGGATGGGTCATAATGTGGGTTTGTGTCCATGGAGACCTTGGAATGGGGTGTTGGCTGCTGGGACCTGAAGGTTTCCCTTAACTGGAGGTTGTGACACAGCTCCAAAATGCATGTTTCCCATGTGGAAATGAGATTTGTTCAGACTGGTACCTCCAGAAGAACACATATGCTGGTATTGGAAACCAGGCCTCTGAGGAGAGATGCCTGGAATCAAAAGCAATGGATCTGATTAGGTCCTAGGTGCCTGTCCGGTTCAATCTTCTTCTCTGGGGTTATCTGTCTATGGGTCTGAGTTGAGGTAGTTGCTCATCTTGGGACAGATCACCCTGTTTGCCCTGAGTGGCCAACACTATTGGGATGGCCTCAGGGACGTTGGAGTGTTCTCCTAATCTTTAGGGTTGTGGCCAATGGAATGGGCAGAATTTGCTTGGAGAAGGCAGGCACAGTCCTGAGGCATGGCTCCAGGGGCCCCAGCCTGGAGGGTGTGTGGGCCAGGACAGTGGGGACAGAAATCTGAAAACCCAAACTCAGCTTAGGTTTGGGGACGTAGGTATGACAAGCCTGTGAGGAGAATTTTTCAGGCTATGAACAAAGGCCAAGTGTGAGGCATATCTCCAGGCTTTTGTCTCTAGATTTTGTGTCAATGGTGGCCATGGAATGACGGGATGGCCTCTTTGGCCATGGATGATTCTTTCTCTTTTAAGATTTGGTCAGATCCCAAGTTTTGGGGCTCATTCAGGGGATGGAGGAGACCCTTCGACATTTTTTTCCTCAGGGGTTCCAGAGCAGAGACCTGAATAGGGGTGACTAGACCTCTCAACCTCTCATTAATATTGGGGGACTAGGGATGGCAATGCGGGTTCTTGGTCCAGCCCCTGAGAGGCTTTACTTGAGGACAGGGCTCACACTGAGGGTCCCAATGTGTTTGTGCCCATTGCGGTTCTCAAGCATGGGCGGGGACTCATGGGCTACACTGGATTCTCCTACACTGAACGTTGGAAAACATGCCAACCACAAGGTTTCTTGCCTTGAGGAAGAAGGAGTTTCATTTCTGCATCACGTTCACCCCTGAGTAGTGAGTATATATAAGGTCTAGGTTCTGAAGACTGAAAACCAAGGTTGGGAAGAGATGATGACCTAAAGCCATGGCGGGTCTGATGTGCTCAGTGTACAGCCAGCTGTCTGGGTGTCGGTTGGGAATTCAGACCTCAGGCTGTGCAAGACAGGGCATTAACGCCGAAGCGAAACTGTATAATTGGGGTAGAGTCAAGTGGCATGCAGGTTGATCCTCATTTGGTGTTTCTGGTTAGCCCCATAGGACAACGTTTCTCTTCTGGAGGGCAGTCAGAGTGCTGCATTGTGTCTCTCCAGAATTCCCTAACTGGAGGGCTGGTGGGCTCGGAGTGTGAGGACGAAGTCTGAGAACAATAGCTAGGTTTTGCTTCGGGGCGGGGTTTCGGCAGGCACACTCTGCAGAGTTGAATCAAGATTTCGTGCATCTGAAGTCAGGGCGAGGATTAGACGTTGGCTCAGGTTGGAGTTTCTGTCCAAGATGGCTCTTTCATGAAGGGGACGGTGCACCACGAGGCCACAGAGCTTTTCCCATGATGGGAGTTGTGAGGTGCTCCAAAGCGCAAGGATTCCGTCTGCAGGACAGCTGTGACCTGTTGGATGGCTCCAGGACGTCCCATATGGAATTACCTCAGAGTAGTTTTCTACAGATGGATGCCTAGCCAGCCCGCCTCACATTCCAATTGTCTTCTAGTGACAAGATAGGTTCGATCTGCTGGCTCTAGGGGAGCACCCAAGGGCACTGAGTTGAAATAGACTCTCCTGCAGATGGGTCCTAATGTGGGATTGTGTCCATGGAGACCTTGGAATGAGGTGGTGGCACCGGGGCCCTGAAGGATTTTCCTAGCCGGAGGTTATGACACAGCTTGAAAGAGCACGTTTCCCATGTGGAGAAGACATTTGTTCTGACTGATGACTCAGGAAACCCCCATATGGTGGTATTGAAAACCAGGCCTCTGAGGTTCTGACATAGCTCCACGAGCAAGTTTCCAATGTGCAGACAAGACTTGCTCTGAAGGGGCCTCTAGAAACCCCATAGGCTGGTATTGGAAACCAGGCCTCTGAGAAGAGATGCCTGGAAACCAAAGCAATGGATCTGATTAGGGCCTAGGGGCCTGTCCAGTTCAATGTTCTTCTCTGGGGACATCTGTCTCCGAGTTGGTGTGGAGCTAGTTGCTCAGCTAGTGTCAGATCACCCCTGTTTGTTCCAAGCGGCCTACAATATTGGTATGGTCCCAGGGACATTGGAGATTTCTCCTGATTTATATGGTTGTGGCCAATGGAATATGAAGAATTCCCTTTGAGAGGGAAGGAACAATCCTGAGGTGTGGTTCCAGGGGCCCTAGCCTGGAGGGTGTGTGTTTTCAGACAACTGTCCAAACAGCCCAGGCCTACACAACCTACAGGCTCAGGCCCCTGGAGCCAAACCTGAAACCTGTACTTGCCCTCTCCAAGGGAATTGTGTGTGCCCATTCCAATGGCCACAACCCTTCTAATAGGATAAACCTCGAAAGTCCCTGATCCATCTCAATAGTGGTGACTTCCCAGAAAAAACAGGGGCAATCTGAGCCCAACTGAGCATCTACCTGCACTCAGACCCATAGACAGATGTCCCCAGAGGTAAAAAGGAAAGAACAGGCAACTAGGCACTAATCAGATCCATTGCTTTGGTTTCCAGGCATCTCTCCTCAGAGGCCTGGATTTCTAAAGCAGCATATAGCTGTTTCTTGACCCACACATCAGAAAACATCTCATCTACACATGGGAAACTTGCACGTTGGGGCTGTGTCAAAGCCTCTGTTTATGAGAACCCTTTAGGGCCCCAGTGCCTCCGCTTCATTCCAAGGTCTCCATAGACACAAAAGCACATTAGGAACCATCCCCAGGGGTGTCCATTTCAACTCAGCGTCCTCGGTTGCTCCCCACAGATCCAGGAGATCTAACCTGTCTTGTTGCTAGGAGACAATTGGAATGCGAGGTGGGCTACCCAGGCATCCATCCTTAGAACCCTGCTCAGAATCATTGGCCTGGATCCAAACGACAGGTCTCAATTGTCCTGCAGAAGACTCTCTGCAGTTTGGAGCTTCTCACAACTCCCATCGTGGGAAAAGCCCCATGGCCTCGTGATGCCCCCCCATTTATGAAGGGGCCATCAGGGACAGAAACTCCAACCTGAGCGATCGTCTGATCCTCGCCCTGACATCAGATGCACGAGATCTAGATTCAGGTCTGTAGATTGTGCCTGCCATGGCCTCACCCAGAAACCTAAGCCTAGCTTGTGTTCTCAAACTTTTGTCGTCAGACTACTGGCCCACAAGCCCTCCAGTTTGGCAATCCAGAACTACAATGCAGCACTCTGCCGGCCCTCCAGAAGAAAAACATTGTCCGCTGGGGCTACCCAGTAACCCCAAATGAGGATCAAACTGCACCGACCTTGGCTATACCCCAAATACATAGGCTGACCAGGGCACTAATGCCCTTTCTGAGACAGCCTGAGCCTGGACCCCCTGGCCCCTCCCAGACAGCTGGCCGCACACTGAGCATATCGAGCCGCCATGGCCTTAGGTCGTCATCTCTTCCCACCCTAGGTTTTCAGGTTTCAGAACCTAGACCTTATCTCCAAACACTGCCCAGGGTTGAAGGTGATGCAGAAATCAGAACTCCTTCCCCGTGGCAAGAAACCTTGTGGTTGGCATGGTGTCCAACGTTCGGTGTAGTTGAAACCAGTGTGGCCCATGAGGCCCCACCCATGCTTGCGGGCCACATTGGTCACAAACACACATTGTGACCCTCAGGCTGAGCCCAGTCCTCAAGTAAGGCCACTCAGTGGCTGGATGAAGAGATAGCATATTGGGCTTGCCATGCCCCTAGGCCCCAATTTTAAACCATAGTTCGGGTTGTCCCTTCAGTCTTCCCCACGGCTTGGCTTTGGAATTCCTCTTTTGGTGGGACACCAGAGGTAACAAAACTGAAATGAGTCCTCCCATCCCACAGATTGACGAAAAGCAATTGGGAATCGGGCCAAATCCACAGAGAGGAAGATTCGTCCATGGCCCATGAGGCCTCCCCGTCATTCCACGGCCATCACTGATACAAAATCCAGAGACAAAAGCCTGAGCAAGCACCTCAGAGTCGCACTTTCTTCATATCCTGAAGAGTTCTTCTCATGGTTTGTAGATCGGGCCTGCCATACCTACGTCCCCAAACCTAAGCTGAGTTTGTGTTTTCAGACTTCTGTCCTCAAAGTCTTGGGCCACACACCCTCCAGGCTGGGCCCCTGGAGCCACACATTAGGACTGTGCCTACCAATCCATGGGAATTCTGCCCATTACATGGTCCAAAATCCTACAAATGAGGAGAAATCTCCAAAGTCCCTGAGGCCATCCCAATAGTGTAGGTCGCCTGGAACACACAAGGGCTGTCTGACACCAGCTGATAATCGACCTACACCCATACCATAGATGGATGTCCCCAGAGAAGAAGATTGAACCCGACAGGAACCTAGGCCATAATAGGATCCATTGCTTTGGGTAACAGGCATGTGTCCTCAAAAGCCTGATTCGAATACGAGCATAGGGGTGTTCCTGAGGCACCCATCAGAACTCATCTCGTCTCCACAAGGAAACCTGTGCATGGGAGCCATGTCCAAAGCTTAGGAGAGTACTTGAGGGTCCCGGTGCCACCGCCCCATTCCAAGGCCCTCATGGACACAAAAACACATTAGGACCCATCCTCAGGAAAGTCCATTTCAACTCAGCCACCCCGGTTGCTCCCGCAGAGCCATCAGATCTAAACTGTCTTGTTGCTAGGAGACAATTGGAATGCGAGGCGGGCTTCCCAGGCATCCATCCGCGAACGGTGCTCTGGAGTCATTCCATATGGGATGTCCTAGTGCTGTCCAACAGGTCTCAATTGTCCCGCAGAAGGAATCCATGAAGGGGGCATCCCACAACTCCCAACGTGGGAAAACCTCAATGGCCTCGAGATTCCGCTCCCTTCATGAAGCAGACGTCATGCTCAGAAACTCCAACCTGAGCCAACGTCTGATCCTCGCCCTGACTTCAGATGCATGAGATATGGTTCAGATCTGCAGGGGGTACCTGCCGTGCCCTCGCCCTGAAACCCAAGTCTAGCTTGTCTTCTCAGACTTCCGTCCTCACACTCCTGGCCCCGAAGCCCTCAAGTTTGACAATTCCGGACCCACAATGCAGCACTCTGCCTGCCCTCTAGAAAAAAAATTATTGCCTCATGAACTGCCCAGGCACCTTAAATGAGGGTAAACCTACACAGCACTCTACTTTACCCAAATTATATAGTCTAACCTGGGCACTAATGCACTGTCGAACACAACCTGAGCCCGGACCTCCTGACCAACACCCAGAAAGCTGACCGCACACTGAGCACATAAAACCCGCCATGGCCTTGGGTCATCATCTCTTCCCTCCCTCAGTTTTCAGGCTTCAGAACCGAGACCTTATCTCCAATCACTTCCCAGGGGTGAGTGTGATGCAGAAATCAGAACTCCTCCTTACCCATGGCAAGAACCCTGTGGTTGGCACATTGTCCAACGTTCAGTGTAGGAGAAACCAGCATTCACCCTGAGGCCCCGCCCATTCTTGAGTGCGACGAGGGCATACACACGCATTGTGACCCTCAGCATGAGTCCTGTCCTCTAGTAAGTCCTCTCAGTTGCTGGACCATTAGATGTCATAATGGGCTTGACATGTCCCTAGGCCCCAATTTTTAACCAAATTTCTGATGGTCCAGTCGCCCCTCCCCAGGGCTCTACTCTGGAATCCCTCATTTTTTGGGACACTTGAGGATAAAAAAGAAAAAAACAGGAATAATAAAAAAACGGACTTCTTCCAGCCCACAGAATGACCCCAAACTCTTTGGACGGGGCCAAACCACCAGAGAGTAAGACTCGTCCATTTCCCATGAAGTCACCCAGAAATTCCACGACCATGAGTGACACGATATCCAGAGACAAAAACTTGAGCAGGAGCCTCACACTCGCCCTTCTTTCAAATCCCGAAGAGTTCTCCTCATGGCCTGTAGATCAGTCCTGTCATACATATGACACGAAACATAAGCCGAGTTTGTGTTTTCAGAGAACTGACCAAACAGCCCTGGCCTACACAACCTACAGGCCCCTGGAGCCAAACCTGAGGACTGTACTTGCCCTCTCCAAGGGATTGTGTGTGCCCATTCCAATGTCAACAACCCTTCTAATAGGATAAACCTCCAAAGTCCCTGATCCATCTCAATAGTGGTGGCTTCCCAGGAAATACAGGGGCAATCTGAGCCCAACTGAGCAACTACCTGCACTCAGACCCATAGACAGATGTCCCCAGAGGTAAAAAGGAAAGAACAGGCCCCTAGGCACTAATCAGATCCATTGCTTTGGTTTCCAGGCATCTCTCCTCAGAGGCCTGGATTTCAAAAGCAGCATATAGCTGTTTCTTGACTCACCCATCTGAAAACATCTCATCTACACATGGGAAACTTGCACGTTGGAGCTGTGTCAAAGCCTCTGTTTATGAGAACCCTTTAGGGCCCCAGTGCCACCGCTTCATTCCAAGGTCTCCATAGACACAAAAGCATGTTAGGACCCATCCCCAGGGGTGTCCATTTCAACTCAGCGTCCTCGGTTGCTCCCCACAGATCCAGGAGATCTAACCTGTCTTGTTGCTAGGAGACAATTGGAATGCGAGGTGGGCTACCCAGCCATCCATCCTTAGAACCCTGCTCAGAATCATTGGCCTGGAGCCAAACAAGTGGTCTCAATTGTCCGGCAGAAGACTCTCTGCAGTTTGGAGCTTCTCACAACTCCCATCGTGGGAAAACACCCATGGCCTCGTGATGCCCCCCCCCATTCATGAAGGAGACATCAGGGACAGAAACTCCAACCTGAGCGATCGTCTGATCCTCACGCTGACTTCAGATGCACGAGACCTTGATTCAGGTCTGTAGATTGTGCGTGCCATGGCCTCACCCAGAAACCTAAGCTTAGCTTGTGTTCTCAGACTTTTGTCGTCAGACAACTGGCCCACAAGCCCTCCGGTTGGCAATCCAGAACTGCAATGCAGCGCTCTGCCAGCTCTGCAGAATAAAAACATTGTCTTCTGGGGCTACCCAGTAACCCCAAATGGGGATCAACCTGCACCGACCTTGGCTGTACCCCAAATACATAGGCTGACCAGGGCAAAACTTTCTGGCATCATGAAGCCCCCATACC
This sequence comes from Mustela nivalis, assembly GCF_964662115.1. Classification (NCBI taxonomy): domain Eukaryota; kingdom Metazoa; phylum Chordata; class Mammalia; order Carnivora; family Mustelidae; genus Mustela; species Mustela nivalis. Next base: position 213,227 of record NW_028136453.1, on the reverse strand, counting down.
CTTCAGGAAGAGGCCATGCTGGACAAGAACTCTAGCCTGAGGCACGTCTCATAGTTGACATGACCTCAGTGCAGGAGATCTCGATTCAGCCTCTGCAGAGTGGGCCTGCCGTGCCCTCGGTCCCAAACCTCACGCTAGCTTGTGTTTTCAGACTTCCTTCCTCACACTCCTGGCAAACAAGCCCTCCGGACTAGGAACTCCGGAACCAAAACCCAGCCCAGTGTCTGTCCAACGGAAAAACAACGTTTCCCTGTGGGGCTCTCCAGAAAACCCAGATGAGGATCAACCTGCTCGGGCCTCGACGGTACCCGAACTGGATAGGCTGCTCTGGGCACTCATGCTCTGCCTGACACACCCTGAACCCAGACTTCCAGACAGACAAGGAGACAGCTGGCCGCACACCCAGCACTTCGGACACGCCATGGTCTTATGCCGTCACCTCATCCTAACCTTGGTTTTAAGATATCTGAACCTAGACATTATATCAATTCTCCACACAGCTGGGTATAGCAAGCACAAAACAGAACTCCTCCTTCCCCATGGCTGTCAAGCTTGCTCTTGGCATGGAGTCACACTTTCAGGGTGGGAGAAACCTTCAGGGCTTCTGATGCCACGCCCAAACTTGAGTGCTGCTTGGGCACAAATTCACACTGTGACCCTCAGCATGAGCCCCATGTCAAAGAAAGGCCTGTCAGGGCCTGGACCAAGAGCCCACATATGGGGCTTGCCAAGCCCCTATGCACCCAATCCTCACCACGGTTTGAATTTTCCAGTCGCCCCGCCCGTACCTGGAGCTCTGCTCTGGAATCCCTTTCTTGGAGAGACCCATGAGCCAGACAACACGACTCCACCCTTCCCAAAAAATGAACCCAAACTCTGGGGAGCTGGGACAGATCCCCAGAGAGGGATACTCGTCCACAGTACCTGAGGCCACCGCTCCAATCCACGGCTATCCCGGACACAATATCCAGAGACAAAAGCCTGAAGGAACGTATCCCACTCGCCCTTGTTTCAGAGGCCCAGGAGCTCCCTCTCGGGCTGTACATCCGGCCTGCCATACCCTAGGCGCCACTCATAAGCTGAGTTTGTGTATTCAGACTTCTGTGCCCACAGCCTGGACCCACACAACATCCAGGCTAGGGCCTCTGGACCAAACAGCGAAAGATTGTGCCTGCCCTCTCCAAGGAAAGTGTGCCCAATCCATTGACCACAACCCTACAGGTTAGGGAAAAGCTCCAAGGTCCCTGAGGCCATCAATAGTATAGGCCACCCTGGACTAAGAGGGGCTCTCTGACACCAGCGGAGCAACTATCTCCACTTAGACTCTCAGACAGTGTCCCCAGAGACAGAAGGTTGAAATGGACAGGCCCCCAGGCCCTAATCTGAACCTTAGCTTTGGTTTCCATGTTTCCGTTCTCAGAGGACTGTTTTCGTAGACCAGCACATGGGGCTTTTCTGAGGCACCAAACCAAACATCTCTCATCTCCACATGGGCAGCTTTCTTACTGGGATGTATCAAACACTTCAGGTAGGAGAGTTCCGCAGGGCCACCGAACAACCAGCACATTCCAAGGTCTCCATGGACCCAAACGCACATTATGACGCATCCTCAGGAGAGGCCATTTCAATCAGCCCCCTGGGTCGCGTGTTCCAGAGGCAGCAGATCAAACATATCTTGTCGCTAATATCCAATGGGAATGCGAGGCATGCTGTACAGGGATCCATCCTTCGAACCCTGCTCTCCAGTCCTTCCATATGGTATGTCCTGGAGCCATGCAACAGGACTCGAATGTCCCGCAGAAGGAAACCTTGTGGTTTGGGGCAACCTCCAAACTCAGCGTGGGAAAACTTCCTTGGCCTCATGAGGCCCCCACTTCATGAAGGTGCCATCATGGACACATACTCCAGCCTCAGCCAACGTCTGATCCTCAGCCTGACTTCAGATGCAGGAGATTTTGATTCAGCCTCTGCAGAGTGGGCCTGCTCTGCCCTTGGCTCCAATCCTCACACTAGCTTGTGTTTTCAGACTTCCGTCCTCACACTCCTGGCCCACAAACCCTCCCTCCTGGGAATTCTGGGGCCACAATGAAGCACTGTGCCTGCCTCCCAGGAGAAAAACATTGTCGATGGCGCTGCCCAGATACCCCAAATGAGGATCAAACTGCTTGGCACTCGGCAACACCCCAATTGCATAGGCTACCTTAAACAGTGATGCTCTGTCGCAAATAGCCTGAGCCCAGACCTTCCAACAGACACCGACACAGCTGGCTGCACACCCAGCACATTGGACCCGCCACTGCCTTAGGCCACCATCCATCGGAACCTAGACCTTATCTCCAATCCCTGCACAGGGGGGAACCTGATGCACAAGTCAGAACCCCGCCTTCCCCCTGGCAAGAAACCTTGCTGCTGGCAGTGAGTCAAACCTTCAGTGTAGGAGAAAACGGCAAGGCCCATGAGGCCACGCCCAAGCGTGAGGGCCGCCTTGGGCACAAACAAACATTGCGACCCTCAGCGTGAGTACCTTTTTCAAGTAACGCCTCTCAGTGACTGGACCAAGAGCCCGCATATGTGGCTTGCCATGCCCATAGGCACCCAGGACTAACTAGATGGTGTGTATTCCAGTTGAGGGAACCCACTGCTGTGCTCTAGAGTCCCTCTCCTGGGGGGTCCCCTGTGGCAGAAAACAGTACTCTTCATTCCCACAGAATGAACACAAACACTTGGGAGCTTGGACAATCCCCCGAGAGGAAGGCACTTCCTCGGCCTCTGAGACAACCCCTACCCTGACCGGACACTGTAAACGCAACACCCAGAGACAAAATCCTGAGTGACTGCCTCCCACTTGCCCTACTTTGATTTCCAGAGGATCTCCCCTCACGGACTAGAGATCAGGCCTGACATTACATTGGCCCCTAGCTGAGCCAAGTTTGCTTTTTCAGACATCTGTCCCCACAGCCCTGGCAAACACAGCCTCTAGGCTGGGTCCTCTGGAGCCATACCACAGGACCGTGCCTGCTCTCTCCTGGGAAACTGTGTCCATTCCTTTGGACACACACCTCCAGAATATGAGAAACCTCAAGGCCTCCGAGGACATCCCACTACTGGGAGCCTCACTGGACTCACAGGGGCATTCAGACACAAGCTGAGCAGCTACAACCATGAATGCATGCCCACAGATGTCAACGGAGATAGACGGTTGAGCCGGACAGGCCTTTAGGCCGTAGTCTCAACTCTTGCTTTGGTTTCCAGGTGTCACTCCTCAGAGGCTTTGGTTCGAAGAACAGGGTATGGGGCTTTCCTGAGGCACGGAACAGAACTCCTCTCGTCTCCACATGGGAAGTTTCCTTGTTGGAGCCGTGTCAAACACCTCATGTTGGAGAATCCTGCAGAGTCCCTGAGCCACCTCGACATTCCAAAGTCTCCCAGGCCACCAAGCCACAGTAGGACTCATCTTCAGGAGAGACCATTTCAACTCTCCCCTCTGGGTAGCTCACCCAGGAGCCCGCAGATTGAGCCTGCCTTGTCCTGACTAAAGAGTGGGAATATGAGGTGGCGTTCCCAGGCATCCATGCTTAGACACCTGCTCTCGAGTCTTTCCATATGGGGCCTCTTGGAACCATCCAATAGGACTCGACTGTCGTGCAGAAGGTAACCTTCAGTTTTGGAGCAGTTCACAAATCCCATCGTAGCCAAAACTTTCTGGCCTCATGAAGCCCCCACACCCTTCAGGAAGAGGCCATGCTGGACAAGAACTCTAGCCTGAGGCACGTCTCATAGTTGACATGACCTCAGTGCAGGAGATCTCGATTCAGCCTCTGCAGAGTGGGCCTGCCGTGCCCTCGGTCCCAAACCTCACACTAGCTTGTGTTTTCAGACTTCCTTCCTCACACTCCTGGCAAACAAGCCCTCCGGACTAGGAACTCCGGAACCAAAACCCAGCCCAGTGTCTGCCCAACGGAAGAAAAATGTTTCCCTGTGGGGCTCTCCAGAAAACCCAGATGAGGATCAACCTGCTTGGGCCTCGACGGTACCCGAACTGGATAGGCTGCTCTGGGCACTCATGCTCTGCCTGACACAGCCAGAAGCCAGACGTCCAGACAGACAAGGAGACAGCTGGCCGCACACCCAGCACTTCGGACACGCCATGGTCTTATGCCGTCACCTCATCCTAACCTTGGTTTTCAGATATCTGAACCTAGACATTATATCAATTCTCCACACAGCTGGGTATAGCAAGCACAAAACAGAACTCCTCCTTCCCCATGGCTGTCAAGCTTGCTCTTGGCATGGAGTCACACCTTCAGGGTGGGAGAAACCTTCATGGCCCCTGATGCCACGCCCAAACTTGAGTGCTGCTTGAGCACAAATTCACACTGTGACCCTCAGCATGAGCCCCATGTCAAAGAAAGGCCTGTCAGGGCCTGGACCAAGAGCCCACATATGGGGCTTGCCAAGCCCCTATGCACCCAATCCTCACCACGGTTTGAATTTTCCAGTCGCCCCGCCCGTACCTGGAGCTCTGCTCTGGAATCCCTTTCTTGGAGAGACCCATGAGCCAGACAACACGACTCCACCCTTCCCACAAAATGACCCCAAACTCTTGGGAGCTGGGACAAATCCCCAGAGAGGGATACTCGTCCACAGTACCTGAGGCCACCGCTCCAATCCACGGCTATCCCGGACACAACATCCAGAGACAAAAGCCTGAAGGAACGCCTCCCACTCGCCCATGTTTCAGAGGCCCAGGAGCTCCCTCTCGGGCTGTACATCCGGCCTGCCATACCCTAGGCGCCACTCATAAGCTGAGTTTGTGTATTCAGACTTCTGTGCCCACAGCCTGGACCCACACAACATCCAGGCTAGGGCCTCTGGACCAAACAGCGAAAGATTGTGCCTGCCCTCTCCAAGGAAAGTGTGCCCAATCCATTGACCACAACCCTACAGGTTAGGGAAAAGCTCCAAGGTCCCTGAGGCCATCAATAGTATAGGCCACCCTGGACTAAGAGGGGCTCTCTGACACCAGCGGAGCAACTATCTCCACTTAGACTCTCAGACAGTGTCCCCAGAGACAGAAGGTTGAAATGGACAGGCCCCCAGGCCCTAATCTGAACCTTAGCTTTGGTTTCCATGTTTCCGTTCTCAGAGGACTGTTTTCGTAGACCAGCACATGGGGCTTTTCTGAGGCACCAAACCAAACATCTCTCATCTCCACATGGGCAGCTTTCTTACTGGGATGTATCAAACACTTCAGGTAGGAGAGTTCCGCAGGTCCACCGAACAACCAGCACATTCCAAGGTCTCCATGGACCCAAACGCACATTATGACGCATCCTCAGGAGAGGCCATTTCAATCAGCCCCCTGGGTCGCGTGTTCCAGAGGCAGCAGATCAAACATATCTTGTCGCTAATATCCAATGGGAATGCGAGGCATGCTGTACAGGGATCCATCCTTCGAACCCTGCTCTCCAGTCCTTCCATATGGTATGTCCTGGAGCCATGCAACAGGACTCGAATGTCCCGCAGAAGGAAACCTTGTGGTTTGGGGCAACCTCCAAACTCAGCGTGGGAAAACTTCCTTGGCCTCATGAGGCCCCCACTTCATGAAGGTGCCATCATGGACACATACTCCAGCCTCAGCCAACGTCTGATCCTCAGCCTGACTTCAGATGCAGGAGATTTTGATTCAGCCTCTGCAGAGTGGGCCTGCTCTGCCCTTGGCTCCAATCCTCACACTAGCTTGTGTTTTCAGACTTCCGTCCTCACACTCCTGGCCCACAAACCCTCCCTCCTGGGAATTCTGGGGCCACAATGAAGCACTGTGCCTGCCTCCCAGGAGAAAAACATTGTCGATGGCGCTGCCCAGATACCCCAAATGAGGATCAAACTGCTTGGCCCTCGGCAACACCCCAATTGCATAGGCTACCTTAAACAGTGATGCTCTGTCGCAAATAGCCTGAGCCCAGACCTTCCAACAGACACCGACACAGCTGGCTGCACACCCAGCACATTGGACCCGCCACTGCCTTAGGCCACCATCCATCGGAACCTAGACCTTATCTCCAATCCCTGCACAGGGGGGAACCTGATGCACAAGTCAGAACCCCGCCTTCCCCCTGGCAAGAAACCTTGCTGCTGGCAGTGAGTCAAACCTTCAGTGTAGGAGAAAACGGCAAGGCCCATGAGGCCACGCCCAAGCGTGAGGGCCGCCTTGGGCACAAACAAACATTGCGACCCTCAGCGTGAGTACCTTTTTCAAGTAACGCCTCTCAGTGACTGGACCAAGAGCCCGCATATGTGGCTTGCCATGCCCATAGGCACCCAGGACTAACTAGATGGTGTGTATTCCAGTTGAGGGAACCCACTGCTGTGCTCTAGAGTCCCTCTCCTGGGGGGTCCCCTGTGGCAGAAAACAGTACTCTTCATTCCCACAGAATGAACACAAACACTTGGGAGCTTGGACAATCCCCCGAGAGGAAGGCACTTCCTCGGCCTCTGAGACAACCCCTACCCTGACCGGACACTGTAAACGCAACACCCAGAGACAAAATCCTGAGTGACTGCCTCCCACTTGCCCTACTTTGATTTCCAGAGGATCTCCCCTCACGGACTAGAGATCAGGCCTGACATTACATTGGCCCCTAGCTGAGCCAAGTTTGCTTTTTCAGACATCTGTCCCCACAGCCCTGGCAAACACAGCCTCTAGGCTGGGTCCTCTGGAGCCATACCACAGGACCGTGCCTGCTCTCTCCTGGGAAACTGTGTCCATTCCTTTGGACACACACCTCCAGAATATGAGAAACCTCAAGGCCTCCGAGGACATCCCACTACTGGGAGCCTCACTGGACTCACAGGGGCATTCAGACACAAGCTGAGCAGCTACAACCATGAATGCATGCCCACAGATGTCAACGGAGATAGACGGTTGAGCCGGACAGGCCTTTAGGCCGTAGTCTCAACTCTTGCTTTGGTTTCCAGGTGTCACTCCTCAGAGGCTTTGGTTCGAAGAACAGGGTATGGGGCTTTCCTGAGGCACGGAACAGAACTCCTCTCGTCTCCACATGGGAAGTTTCCTTGTTGGAGCCGTGTCAAACACCTCATGTTGGAGAATCCTGCAGAGTCCCTGAGCCACCTCGACATTCCAAAGTCTCCCAGGCCACCAAGCCACAGTAGGACTCATCTTCAGGAGAGACCATTTCAACTCTCCCCTCTGGGTAGCTCACCCAGGAGCCCGCAGATTGAGCCTGCCTTGTCCTGACTAAAGAGTGGGAATATGAGGTGGCGTTCCCAGGCATCCATGCTTAGACACCTGCTCTCGAGTCTTTCCATATGGGGCCTCTTGGAACCATCCAATAGGACTCGACTGTCGTGCAGAAGGTAACCTTCAGTTTTGGAGCAGTTCACAAATCCCATCGTAGCCAAAACTTTCTGGCCTCATGAAGCCCCCACACCCTTCAGGAAGAGGCCATGCTGGACAAGAACTCTAGCCTGAGGCACGTCTCATAGTTGACATGACCTCAGTGCAGGAGATCTCGATTCAGCCTCTGCAGAGTGGGCCTGCCGTGCCCTCGGTCCCAAACCTCACACTAGCTTGTGTTTTCAGACTTCCTTCCTCACACTCCTGGCAAACAAGCCCTCCGGACTAGGAACTCCGGAACCAAAACCCAGCCCAGTGTCTGCCCAACGGAAGAAAAATGTTTCCCTGTGGGGCTCTCCAGAAAACCCAGATGAGGATCAACCTGCTTGGGCCTCGACGGTACCCGAACTGGATAGGCTGCTCTGGGCACTCATGCTCTGCCTGACACAGCCAGAAGCCAGACGTCCAGACAGACAAGGAGACAGCTGGCCGCACACCCAGCACTTCGGACACGCCATGGTCTTATGCCGTCACCTCATCCTAACCTTGGTTTTCAGATATCTGAACCTAGACATTATATCAATTCTCCACACAGCTGGGTATAGCAAGCACAAAACAGAACTCCTCCTTCCCCATGGCTGTCAAGCTTGCTCTTGGCATGGAGTCACACCTTCAGGGTGGGAGAAACCTTCATGGCCCCTGATGCCACGCCCAAACTTGAGTGCTGCTTGAGCACAAATTCACACTGTGACCCTCAGCATGAGCCCCATGTCAAAGAAAGGCCTGTCAGGGCCTGGACCAAGAGCCCACATATGGGGCTTGCCAAGCCCCTATGCACCCAATCCTCACCACGGTTTGAATTTTCCAGTCGCCCCGCCCGTACCTGGAGCTCTGCTCTGGAATCCCTTTCTTGGAGAGACCCATGAGCCAGACAACACGACTCCACCCTTCCCACAAAATGACCCCAAACTCTTGGGAGCTGGGACAAATCCCCAGAGAGGGATACTCGTCCACAGTACCTGAGGCCACCGCTCCAATCCACGGCTATCCCGGACACAACATCCAGAGACAAAAGCCTGAAGGAACGCCTCCCACTCGCCCATGTTTCAGAGGCCCAGGAGCTCCCTCTCGGGCTGTACATCCGGCCTGCCATACCCTAGGCGCCACTCATAAGCTGAGTTTGTGTATTCAGACTTCTGTGCCCACAGCCTGGACCCACACAACATCCAGGCTAGGGCCTCTGGACCAAACAGCGAAAGATTGTGCCTGCCCTCTCCAAGGAAAGTGTGCCCAATCCATTGACCACAACCCTACAGGTTAGGGAAAAGCTCCAAGGTCCCTGAGGCCATCAATAGTATAGGCCACCCTGGACTAAGAGGGGCTCTCTGACACCAGCGGAGCAACTATCTCCACTTAGACTCTCAGACAGTGTCCCCAGAGACAGAAGGTTGAAATGGACAGGCCCCCAGGCCCTAATCTGAACCTTAGCTTTGGTTTCCATGTTTCCGTTCTCAGAGGACTGTTTTCGTAGACCAGCACATGGGGCTTTTCTGAGGCACCAAACCAAACATCTCTCATCTCCACATGGGCAGCTTTCTTACTGGGATGTATCAAACACTTCAGGTAGGAGAGTTCCGCAGGTCCACCGAACAACCAGCACATTCCAAGGTCTCCATGGACCCAAACGCACATTATGACGCATCCTCAGGAGAGGCCATTTCAATCAGCCCCCTGGGTCGCGTGTTCCAGAGGCAGCAGATCAAACATATCTTGTCGCTAATATCCAATGGGAATGCGAGGCATGCTGTACAGGGATCCATCCTTCGAACCCTGCTCTCCAGTCCTTCCATATGGTATGTCCTGGAGCCATGCAACAGGACTCGAATGTCCCGCAGAAGGAAACCTTGTGGTTTGGGGCAACCTCCAAACTCAGCGTGGGAAAACTTCCTTGGCCTCATGAGGCCCCCACTTCATGAAGGTGCCATCATGGACACATACTCCAGCCTCAGCCAACGTCTGATCCTCAGCCTGACTTCAGATGCAGGAGATTTTGATTCAGCCTCTGCAGAGTGGGCCTGCTCTGCCCTTGGCTCCAATCCTCACACTAGCTTGTGTTTTCAGACTTCCGTCCTCACACTCCTGGCCCACAAACCCTCCCTCCTGGGAATTCTGGGGCCACAATGAAGCACTGTGCCTGCCTCCCAGGAGAAAAACATTGTCGATGGCGCTGCCCAGATACCCCAAATGAGGATCAAACTGCTTGGCCCTCGGCAACACCCCAATTGCATAGGCTACCTTAAACAGTGATGCTCTGTCGCAAATAGCCTGAGCCCAGACCTTCCAACAGACACCGACACAGCTGGCTGCACACCCAGCACATTGGACCCGCCACTGCCTTAGGCCACCATCCATCGGAACCTAGACCTTATCTCCAATCCCTGCACAGGGGGGAACCTGATGCACAAGTCAGAACCCCGCCTTCCCCCTGGCAAGAAACCTTGCTGCTGGCAGTGAGTCAAACCTTCAGTGTAGGAGAAAACGGCAAGGCCCATGAGGCCACGCCCAAGCGTGAGGGCCGCCTTGGGCACAAACAAACATTGCGACCCTCAGCGTGAGTACCTTTTTCAAGTAACGCCTCTCAGTGACTGGACCAAGAGCCCGCATATGTGGCTTGCCATGCCCATAGGCACCCAGGACTAACTAGATGGTGTGTATTCCAGTTGAGGGAACCCACTGCTGTGCTCTAGAGTCCCTCTCCTGGGGGGTCCCCTGTGGCAGAAAACAGTACTCTTCATTCCCACAGAATGAACACAAACACTTGGGAGCTTGGACAATCCCCCGAGAGGAAGGCACTTCCTCGGCCTCTGAGACAACCCCTACCCTGACCGGACACTGTAAACGCAACACCCAGAGACAAAATCCTGAGTGACTGCCTCCCACTTGCCCTACTTTGATTTCCAGAGGATCTCCCCTCACGGACTAGAGATCAGGCCTGACATTACATTGGCCCCTAGCTGAGCCAAGTTTGCTTTTTCAGACATCTGTCCCCACAGCCCTGGCAAACACAGCCTCTAGGCTGGGTCCTCTGGAGCCATACCACAGGACCGTGCCTGCTCTCTCCTGGGAAACTGTGTCCATTCCTTTGGACACACACCTCCAGAATATGAGAAACCTCAAGGCCTCCGAGGACATCCCACTACTGGGAGCCTCACTGGACTCACAGGGGCATTCAGACACAAGCTGAGCAGCTACAACCATGAATGCATGCCCACAGATGTCAACGGAGATAGACGGTTGAGCCGGACAGGCCTTTAGGCCGTAGTCTCAACTCTTGCTTTGGTTTCCAGGTGTCACTCCTCAGAGGCTTTGGTTCGAAGAACAGGGTATGGGGCTTTCCTGAGGCACGGAACAGAACTCCTCTCGTCTCCACATGGGAAGTTTCCTTGTTGGAGCCGTGTCAAACACCTCATGTTGGAGAATCCTGCAGAGTCCCTGAGCCACCTCGACATTCCAAAGTCTCCCAGGCCACCAAGCCACAGTAGGACTCATCTTCAGGAGAGACCATTTCAACTCTCCCCTCTGGGTAGCTCACCCAGGAGCCCGCAGATTGAGCCTGCCTTGTCCTGACTAAAGAGTGGGAATATGAGGTGGCGTTCCCAGGCATCCATGCTTAGACACCTGCTCTCGAGTCTTTCCATATGGGGCCTCTTGGAACCATCCAATAGGACTCGACTGTCGTGCAGAAGGTAACCTTCAGTTTTGGAGCAGTTCACAAATCCCATCGTAGCCAAAACTTTCTGGCCTCATGAAGCCCCCACACCCTTCAGGAAGAGGCCATGCTGGACAAGAACTCTAGCCTGAGGCACGTCTCATAGTTGACATGACCTCAGTGCAGGAGATCTCGATTCAGCCTCTGCAGAGTGGGCCTGCCGTGCCCTCGGTCCCAAACCTCACGCTAGCTTGTGTTTTCAGACTTCCTTCCTCACACTCCTGGCAAACAAGCCCTCCGGACTAGGAACTCCGGAACCAAAACCCAGCCCAGTGTCTGCCCAACGGAAGAAAAATGTTTCCCTGTGGGGCTCTCCAGAAAACCCAGATGAGGATCAACCTGCTCGGGCCTCGACGGTACCCGAACTGGATAGGCTGCTCTGGGCACTCATGCTCTGCCTGACACAGCCAGAAGCCAGACGTCCAGACAGACAAGGAGACAGCTGGCCGCACACCCAGCACTTCGGACACGCCATGGTCTTATGCCGTCACGTCATCCTAACCTTGGTTTTCAGATATCTGAACCTAGACATTATATCAATTCTCCACACAGCTGGGTATAGCAAGCACAAAACAGAACTCCTCCTTCCCCATGGCTGTCAAGCTTGCTCTTGGCATGGAGTCACACCTTCAGGGTGGGAGAAACCTTCATGGCCCCTGATGCCACGCCCAAACTTGAGTGCTGCTTGAGCACAAATTCACACTGTGACCCTCAGCATGAGCCCCATGTCAAAGAAAGGCCTGTCAGGGCCTGGACCAAGAGCCCACATATGGGGCTTGCCAAGCCCCTATGCACCCAATCCTCACCACGGTTTGAATTTTCCAGTCGCCCCGCCCGTACCTGGAGCTCTGCTCTGGAATCCCTTTCTTGGAGAGACCCATGAGCCAGACAACACGACTCCACCCTTCCCACAAAATGACCCCAAACTCTTGGGAGCTGGGACAAATCCCCAGAGAGGGATACTCGTCCACAGTACCTGAGGCCACCGCTCCAATCCACGGCTATCCCGGACACAACATCCAGAGACAAAAGCCTGAAGGAACGCCTCCCACTCGCCCATGTTTCAGAGGCCCAGGAGCTCCCTCTCGGGCTGTACATCCGGCCTGCCATACCCTAGGCGCCACTCATAAGCTGAGTTTGTGTATTCAGACTTCTGTGCCCACAGCCTGGACCCACACAACATCCAGGCTAGGGCCTCTGGACCAAACAGCGAAAGATTGTGCCTGCCCTCTCCAAGGAAAGTGTGCCCAATCCATTGACCACAACCCTACAGGTTAGGGAAAAGCTCCAAGGTCCCTGAGGCCATCAATAGTATAGGCCACCCTGGACTAAGAGGGGCTCTCTGACACCAGCGGAGCAACTATCTCCACTTAGACTCTCAGACAGTGTCCCCAGAGACAGAAGGTTGAAATGGACAGGCCCCCAGGCCCTAATCTGAACCTTAGCTTTGGTTTCCATGTTTCCGTTCTCAGAGGACTGTTTTCGTAGACCAGCACATGGGGCTTTTCTGAGGCACCAAACCAAACATCTCTCATCTCCACATGGGCAGCTTTCTTACTGGGATGTATCAAACACTTCAGGTAGGAGAGTTCCGCAGGGCCACCAAACAACCAGCACATTCCAAGGTCTCCATGGACCCAAACGCACATTATGACGCATCCTCAGGAGAGGCCATTTCAATCAGCCCCCTGGGTCGCGTGTTCCAGAGGCAGCAGATCAAACATATCTTGTCGCTAATATCCAATGGGAATGCGAGGCATGCTGTACAGGGATCCATCCTTCGAACCCTGCTCTCCAGTCCTTCCATATGGTATGTCCTGGAGCCATGCAACAGGACTCGAATGTCCCGCAGAAGGAAACCTTGTGGTTTGGGGCAACCTCCAAACTCAGCGTGGGAAAACTTCCTTGGCCTCATGAGGCCCCCACTTCATGAAGGTGCCATCATGGACACATACTCCAGCCTCAGCCAACGTCTGATCCTCAGCCTGACTTCAGATGCAGGAGATTTTGATTCAGCCTCTGCAGAGTGGGCCTGCTCTGCCCTTGGCTCCAATCCTCACACTAGCTTGTGTTTTCAGACTTCCGTCCTCACACTCCTGGCCCACAAACCCTCCCTCCTGGGAATTCTGGGGCCACAATGAAGCACTGTGCCTGCCTCCCAGGAGAAAAACATTGTCGATGGCGCTGCCCAGAAACCCCAAATGAGGATCAAACTGCTTGGCCCTCGGCAACACCCCAATTGCATAGGCTACCTTAAACAGTGATGCTCTGTCGCAAATAGCCTGAGCCCAGACCTTCCAACAGACACCGACACAGCTGGCTGCACACCCAGCACATTGGACCCGCCACTGCCTTAGGCCACCATCCATTCCCAACCTGGGTTTTCAGTCATCGGAACCTAGACCTTATCTCCAATCCCTGCACAGGGGGGAACCTGATGCACAAGTCAGAACCCCTCCTTCCCCCTGGCAAGAAACCTTGCTGCTGGCAGTGAGTCAAACCTTCAGTGTAGGAGAAAACGGCATGGCCCATGAGGCCACGCCCAAGCATGAGGGCCGCCTTGGGCACAAACACACATTGTGACCCTCAGCGTGAGTACCTTTTTCAAGTAACGCCTCTCAGTGACTGGACCAAGAGCCCGCATATGTGGCTTGCCATGCCCATAGGCACCCAGGACTAACTAGATGGTGTGTATTCCAGTTGAGGGAACCCACTGCTGTGCTCTAGAGTCCCTCTCCTGGGGGGGTCCCCTGTGGCAGAAAACAGTACTCTTCATTCCCACAGAATGAACACAAACACTTGGGAGCTTGGACAATCCCCCGAGAGGAAGGCTCTTCCTCGGCCTCTGAGACAACCCCTACCCTGACCGGACACTGTAAACGCAACACCCAGAGACAAAATCCTGAGTGACTGCCTCCCACTTGCCCTACTTTGATTTCCAGAGGATCTCCCCTCACGGACTAGAGATCAGGCCTGCCATTACATTGGCCCCTAGCTGAGCCAAGTTTGCTTTTTCAGACATCTGTCCCCACAGCCCTGGCAAACACAGCCTCTAGGCTGGGTCCTCTGGAGCCATACCACAGGACCGTGCCTGCTCTCTCCTGGGAAACTGTGTCCATTCCTTTGGCCACACACCTCCAGAATATGAGAAACCTCAAGGCCTCCAAGGACATCCCACTACTGGGAGCCTCACTGGACTCACAGGGGCATTCGGACACAAGCTGAGCAGCTACATCCATGAATGCATGCACACAGATGTCAACAGAGTTAGAAGGTTGAGCCGGACAGGCCTTTAGGCCGTAGTCTCAACTCTTGCTTTGGTTTCCAGGTGTCACTCCTCAGAGGCTTTGGTTCGAAGAACAGGGTATGGGGCTTTCCTGAGGCACGGAACAGAACTCCTCTCATCTCCACATGGGAAGTTTCCTTGTTGGAGCCGTGTCAAACACCTCATGTTGGAGAATCCTGCAGAGTTCCTGAGCCACCTCCACATTCCAAGGTCTCCCAGGCCACCAAGCCACAGTAGGACTCATCTTCAGGAGAGACCATTTCAACTCTCCCCTCTGGGTAGCTCACCCAGGAGCCCGCAGATTGAGCCTGCCTTGTCCTGACTAAAGAGTGGGAATATGAGGTGGCGTTCCCAGGCATCCATGCTTAGACACCTGCTCTCGAGTCTTTCCATATGGGGCCTCTTGGGACCATCCAATAGGACTCGACTGTCGTGCAGAAGGTAACCTTCAGTTTTGGAGCAGTTCACAAATCCCATCGTAGCCAAAACTTTCTGGCCTCATGAAGCCCCCACACCCTTCAGGAAGAGGCCATGCTGGACAAGAACTCTAGCCTGAGGCACGTCTCATAGTTGACATGACCTCAGTGCAGGAGATCTCGATTCAGCCTCTGCAGAGTGGGCCTGCCGTGCCCTCGGTCCCAAACCTCACGCTAGCTTGTGTTTTCAGACTTCCTTCCTCACACTCCTGGCAAACAAGCCCTCCGGACTAGGAACTCCGGAACCAAAACCCAGCCCAGTGTCTGCCCAACGGAAGAAAAATGTTTCCCTGTGGGGCTCTCCAGAAAACCCAGATGAGGATCAACCTGCTCGGGCCTCGACGGTACCCGAACTGGATAGGCTGCTCTGGGCACTCATGCTCTGCCTGACACAGCCAGAAGCCAGACGTCCAGACAGACAAGGAGACAGCTGGCCGCACACCCAGCACTTCGGATACGCCATGGTCTTATGCCGTCACCTCATCCTAACCTTGGTTTTCAGATATCTGAACCTAGACATTATATCAATTCTCCACACAGCTGGGTATAGCAAGCACAAAACAGAACTCCTCCTTCCCCATGGCTGTCAAGCTTGCTCTTGGCATGGAGTCACACCTTCAGGGTGGGAGAAACCTTCATGGCCCCTGATGCCACGCCCAAACTTGAGTGCTGCTTGAGCACAAATTCACACTGTGACCCTCAGCATGAGCCCCATGTCAAAGAAAGGCCTGTCAGGGCCTGGACCAAGAGCCCACATATGGGGCTTGCCAAGCCCCTATGCACCCAATCCTCACCACGGTTTGAATTTTCCAGTCGCCCCGCCCGTACCTGGAGCTCTGCTCTGGAATCCCTTTCTTGGAGAGACCCATGAGCCAGACAACACGACTCCACCCTTCCCACAAAATGACCCCAAACTCTTGGGAGCTGGGACAAATCCCCAGAGAGGGATACTCGTCCACAGTACCTGAGGCCACCGCTCCAATCCACGGCTATCCCGGACACAACATCCAGAGACAAAAGCCTGAAGGAACGCCTCCCACTCGCCCATGTTTCAGAGGCCCAGGAGCTCCCTCTCGGGCTGTACATCCGGCCTGCCATACCCTAGGCGCCACTCATAAGCTGAGTTTGTGTATTCAGACTTCTGTGCCCACAGCCTGGACCCACACAACATCCAGGCTAGGGCCTCTGGACCAAACAGCGAAAGATTGTGCCTGCCCTCTCCAAGGAAAGTGTGCCCAATCCATTGACCACAACCCTACAGGTTAGGGAAAAGCTCCAAGGTCCCTGAGGCCATCAATAGTATAGGCCACCCTGGACTAAGAGGGGCTCTCTGACACCAGCGGAGCAACTATCTCCACTTAGACTCTCAGACAGTGTCCCCAGAGACAGAAGGTTGAAATGGACAGGCCCCCAGGCCCTAATCTGAACCTTAGCTTTGGTTTCCATGTTTCCGTTCTCAGAGGACTGTTTTCGTAGACCAGCACATGGGGCTTTTCTGAGGCACCAAACCAAACATCTCTCATCTCCACATGGGCAGCTTTCTTACTGGGATGTATCAAACACTTCAGGTAGGAGAGTTCCGCAGGGCCACCAAACAACCAGCACATTCCAAGGTCTCCATGGACCCAAACGCACATTATGACGCATCCTCAGGAGAGGCCATTTCAATCAGCCCCCTGGGTCGCGTGTTCCAGAGGCAGCAGATCAAACATATCTTGTCGCTAATATCCAATGGGAATGCGAGGCATGCTGTACAGGGATCCATCCTTCGAACCCTGCTCTCCAGTCCTTCCATATGGTATGTCCTGGAGCCATGCAACAGGACTCGAATGTCCCGCAGAAGGAAACCTTGTGGTTTGGGGCAACCTCCAAACTCAGCGTGGGAAAACTTCCTTGGCCTCATGAGGCCCCCACATCATGAAGGTGCCATCATGGACACATACTCCAGCCTCAGCCAACGTCTGATCCTCAGCCTGACTTCAGATGCAGGAGATTTTGATTCAGCCTCTGCAGAGTGGGCCTGCTCTGCCCTTGGCTCCAATCCTCACACTAGCTTGTGTTTTCAGACTTCCGTCCTCACACTCCTGGCCCACAAACCCTCCCTCCTGGGAATTCTGGGGCCACAATGAAGCACTGTGCCTGCCTCCCAGGAGAAAAACATTGTCTATGGCGCTGCCCAGAAACCCCAAATGAGGATCAAACTGCTTGGCCCTCGGCAACACCCCAATTGCATAGGCTACCTTAAACAGTGATGCTCTGTCGCAAATAGCCTGAGCCCAGACCTTCCAACAGACACCGACACAGCTGGCTGCACACCCAGCACATTGGACCCGCCACTGCCTTAGGCCACCATCCATTCCCAACCTGGGTTTTCAGTCATCGGAACCTAGACCTTATCTCCAATCCCTGCACAGGGGGGAACCTGATGCACAAGTCAGAACCCCTCCTTCCCCCTGGCAAGAAACCTTGCTGCTGGCAGTGAGTCAAACCTTCAGTGTAGGAGAAAACGGCATGGCCCATGAGGCCACGCCCAAGCGTGAGGGCCGCCTTGGGCACAAACACACATTGTGACCCTCAGCGTGAGTACCTTTTTCAAGTAACGCCTCTCAGTGACTGGACCAAGAGCCCGCATATGTGGCTTGCCATGCCCATAGGCACCCAGGACTAACTAGATGGTGTGTATTCCAGTTGAGGGAACCCACTGCTGTGCTCTAGAGTCCCTCTCCTGGGGGGGTCCCCTGTGGCAGAAAACAGTACTCTTCATTCCCACAGAATGAACACAAACACTTGGGAGCTTGGACAATCCCCCGAGAGGAAGGCTCTTCCTCGGCCTCTGAGACAACCCCTACCCTGACCGGACACTGTAAACGCAACACCCAGAGACAAAATCCTGAGTGACTGCCTCCCACTTGCCCTACTTTGATTTCCAGAGGATCTCCCCTCACGGACTAGAGATCAGGCCTGCCATTACAGTGGCCCCTAGCTGAGCCAAGTTTGCTTTTTCAGACATCTGTCCCCACAGCCCTGGCAAACACAGCCTCTAGGCTGGGTCCTCTGGAGCCATACCACAGGACCGTGCCTGCTCTCTCCTGGGAAACTGTGTCCATTCCTTTGGCCACACACCTCCAGAATATGAGAAACCTCAAGGCCTCCGAGGACATCCCACTACTGGGAGCCTCACTGGACTCACAGGGGCATTCGGACACAAGCTGAGCAGCTACATCCATGAATGCATGCACACAGATGTCAACAGAGATAGAAGGTTGAGCCGGACAGGCCTTTAGGCCGTAGTCTCAACTCTTGCTTTGGTTTCCAGGTGTCACTCCTCAGAGGCTTTGGTTCGAAGAACAGGGTATGGGGCTTTCCTGAGGCACGGAACAGAACTCCTCTCATCTCCACATGGGAAGTTTCCTTGTTGGAGCCGTGTCAAACACCTCATGTTGGAGAATCCTGCAGAGTTCCTGAGCCACCTCCACATTCCAAGGTCTCCCAGGCCACCAAGCCACAGTAGGACTCATCTTCAGGAGAGACCATTTCAACTCTCCCCTCTGGGTAGCTCACCCAGGAGCCCGCAGATTGAGCCTGCCTTGTCCTGACTAAAGAGTGGGAATATGAGGTGGCGTTCCCAGGCATCCATGCTTAGACACCTGCTCTCGAGTCTTTCCATATGGGGCCTCTTGGAACCATCCAATAGGACTCGACTGTCGTGCAGAAGGTAACCTTCAGTTTTGGAGCAGTTCACAAATCCCATCGTAGCCAAAACTTTCTGGCCTCATGAAGCCCCCACACCCTTCAGGAAGAGGCCATGCTGGACAAGAACTCTAGCCTGAGGCACGTCTCATAGTTGACATGACCTCAGTGCAGGAGATCTCGATTCAGCCTCTGCAGAGTGGGCCTGCCGTGCCCTCGGTCCCAAACCTCACGCTAGCTTGTGTTTTCAGACTTCCTTCCTCACACTCCTGGCAAACAAGCCCTCCGGACTAGGAACTCCGGAACCAAAACCCAGCCCAGTGTCTGCCCAACGGAAGAAAAATGTTTCCCTGTGGGGCTCTCCAGAAAACCCAGATGAGGATCAACCTGCTCGGGCCTCGACGGTACCCGAACTGGATAGGCTGCTCTGGGCACTCATGCTCTGCCTGACACAGCCTGAAGCCAGACGTCCAGACAGACAAGGAGACAGCTGGCCGCACACCCAGCACTTCGGACACGCCATGGTCTTATGCCGTCACCTCATCCTAACCTTGGTTTTCAGATATCTGAACCTAGACATTATATCAATTCTCCACACAGCTGGGTATAGCAAGCACAAAACAGAACTCCTCCTTCCCCATGGCTGTCAAGCTTGCTCTTGGCATGGAGTCACACCTTCAGGGTGGGAGAAACCTTCATGGCCCCTGATGCCACGCCCAAACTTGAGTGCTGCTTGGGCACAAATTCACACTGTGACCCTCAGCATGAGCCCCATGTCAAAGAAAGGCCTGTCAGGGCCTGGACCAAGAGCCCACATATGGGGCTTGCCAAGCCCCTATGCACCCAATCCTCACCACGGTTTGAATTTTCCAGTCGCCCCGCTCGTACCTGGAGCTCTGCTCTGGAATCCCTTTCTTGGAGAGACCCATGAGCCAGACAACACGACTCCACCCTTCCCACAAAATGACCCCAAACTCTTGGGAGCTGGGACAAATCCCCAGAGAGGGATACTCGTCCACAGTACCTGAGGCCACCGCTCCAATCCACGGCTATCCCGGACACAACATCCAGAGACAAAAGCCTGAAGGAACGCCTCCCACTCGCCCTTGTTTCAGAGGCCCAGGAGCTCCCTCTCGGGCTGTACATCCGGCCTGCCATACCCTAGGCGCCACTCATAAGCTGAGTTTGTGTATTCAGACTTCTGTGCCCACAGCCTGGACCCACACAACATCCAGGCTAGGGCCTCTGGACCAAACAGCGAAAGATTGTGCCTGCCCTCTCCAAGGAAAGTGTGCCCAATCCATTGACCACAACCCTACAGGTTAGGGAAAAGCTCCAAGGTCCCTGAGGCCATCAATAGTATAGGCCACCCTGGACTAAGAGGGGCTCTCTGACACCAGCGGAGCAACTATCTCCACTTAGACTCTCAGACAGTGTCCCCAGAGACAGAAGGTTGAAATGGACAGGCCCCCAGGCCCTAATCTGAACCTTAGCTTTGGTTTCCATGTTTCCGTTCTCAGAGGACTGTTTTCGTAGACCAGCACATGGGGCTTTTCTGAGGCACCAAACCAAACATCTCTCATCTCCACATGGGCAGCTTTCTTACTGGGATGTATCAAACACTTCAGGTAGGAGAGTTCCGCAGGGCCACCGAACAACCAGCACATTCCAAGGTCTCCATGGACCCAAACGCACATTATGACGCATCCTCAGGAGAGGCCATTTCAACTCAGCCCCCTGGGTCGCGTGTTCCAGAGGCAGCAGATCAAACATATCTTGTCGCTAATAAGCAATGGGAATGCGAGGCATGCTGTACAGGGATCCATCCTTCGAACCCTGCTCTCCAGTCCTTCCATATGGTATGTCCTGGAGCCATGCAACAGGACTCGAATGTCCCGCAGAAGGAAACCTTGTGGTTTGGGGCAACCTCCAAACTCAGCGTGGGAAAACTTCCTTGGCCTCATGAGGCCCCCACTTCATGAAGGTGCCATCATGGACACATACTCCAGCCTCAGCCAACGTCTGATCCTCAGCCTGACTTCAGATGCAGGAGATTTTGATTCAGCCTCTGCAGAGTGGGCCTGCTCTGCCCTTGGCTCCAATCCTCACACTAGCTTGTGTTTTCAGACTTCCGTCCTCACACTCCTGGCCCACAAACCCTCCCTCCTGGGAATTCTGGGGCCACAATGAAGCACTGTGCCTGCCTCCCAGGAGAAAAACATTGTCTATGGCGCTGCCCAGAAACCCCAAATGAGGATCAAACTGCTTGGCCCTCGGCAACACCCCAATTGCATAGGCTACCTTAAACAGTGATGCTCTGTCGCAAATAGCCTGAGCCCAGACCTTCCAACAGACACCGACACAGCTGGCTGCACACCCAGCACATTGGACCCGCCACTGCCTTAGGCCACCATCCATTCCCAACCTGGGTTTTCAGTCATCGGAACCTAGACCTTATCTCCAATCCCTGCACAGGGGGGAACCTGATGCACAAGTCAGAACCCCTCCTTCCCCCTGGCAAGAAACCTTGCTGCTGGCAGTGAGTCAAACCTTCAGTGTAGGAGAAAACGGCATGGCCCATGAGGCCACGCCCAAGCGTGAGGGCCGCCTTGGGCACAAACACACATTGCGACCCTCAGCGTGGTTACCTTTTTCAAGTAACGCCTCTCAGTGACTGGACCAAGAGCCCGCATATGTGGCTTGCCATGCCCATAGGCACCCAGGACTAACTAGATGGTGTGTATTCCAGTTGAGGGAACCCACTGCTGTGCTCTAGAGTCCCTCTCCTGGGGGGGTCCCCTGTGGCAGAAAACAGTACTCTTCATTCCCACAGAATGAACACAAACACTTGGGAGCTTGGACAATCCCCCGAGAGGAAGGCTCTTCCTCGGCCTCTGAGACAACCCCTACCCTGACCGGACACTGTAAACGCAACACCCAGAGACAAAATCCTGAGTGACTGCCTCCCACTTGCCCTACTTTGATTTCCAGAGGATCTCCCCTCACGGACTAGAGATCAGGCCTGCCATTACATTGGCCCCTAGCTGAGCCAAGTTTGCTTTTTCAGACATCTGTCCCCACAGCCCTGGCAAACACAGCCTCTAGGCTGGGTCCTCTGGAGCCATACCACAGGACCGTGCCTGCTCTCTCCTGGGAAACTGTGTCCATTCCTTTGGCCACACACCTCCAGAATATGAGAAACCTCAAGGCCTCCGAGGACATCCCACTACTGGGAGCCTCACTGGACTCACAGGGGCATTCGGACACAAGCTGAGCAGCTACATCCATGAATGCATGCACACAGATGTCAACAGAGATAGACGGTTGAGCCGGACAGGCCTTTAGGCCGTAGTCTCAACTCTTGCTTTGGTTTCCAGGTGTCACTCCTCAGAGGCTTTGGTTCGAAGAACAGGGTATGGGGCTTTCCTGAGGCACGGAACAGAACTCCTCTCGTCTCCACATGGGAAGTTTCCTTGTTGGAGCCGTGTCAAACACCTCATGTTGGAGAATCCTGCAGAGTCCCTGAGCCACCTCCACATTCCAAAGTCTCCCAGGCCACCAAGCCACAGTAGGACTCATCTTCAGGAGAGACCATTTCAACTCTCCCCTCTGGGTAGCTCACCCAGGAGCCCGCAGATTGAGCCTGCCTTGTCCTGACTAAAGAGTGGGAATATGAGGTGGCGTTCCCAGGCATCCATGCTTAGACACCTGCTCTCGAGTCTTTCCATATGGGGCCTCTTGGAACCATCCAATAGGACTCGACTGTCGTGCAGAAGGTAACCTTCAGTTTTGGAGCAGTTCACAAATCCCATCGTAGCCAAAACTTTCTGGCCTCATGAAGCCCCCACACCCTTCAGGAAGAGGCCATGCTGGACAAGAACTCTAGCCTGAGGCACGTCTCATAGTTGACATGACCTCAGTGCAGGAGATCTCGATTCAGCCTCTGCAGAGTGGGCCTGCCGTGCCCTCGGTCCCAAACCTCACGCTAGCTTGTGTTTTCAGACTTCCTTCCTCACACTCCTGGCAAACAAGCCCTCCGGACTAGGAACTCCGGAACCAAAACCCAGCCCAGTGTCTGCCCAACGGAAGAAAAATGTTTCCCTGTGGGGCTCTCCAGAAAACCCAGATGAGGATCAACCTGCTCGGGCCTCGACGGTACCCGAACTGGATAGGCTGCTCTGGGCACTCATGCTCTGCCTGACACAGCCTGAAGCCAGACGTCCAGACAGACAAGGAGACAGCTGGCCGCACACCCAGCACTTCGGACACGCCATGGTCTTATGCCGTCACCTCATCCTAACCTTGGTTTTCAGATATCTGAACCTAGACATTATATCAATTCTCCACACAGCTGGGTATAGCAAGCACAAAACAGAACTCCTCCTTCCCCATGGCTGTCAAGCTTGCTCTTGGCATGGAGTCACACCTTCAGGGTGGGAGAAACCTTCATGGCCCCTGATGCCACGCCCAAACTTGAGTGCTGCTTGAGCACAAATTCACACTGTGACCCTCAGCATGAGCCCCATGTCAAAGAAAGGCCTGTCAGGGCCTGGACCAAGAGCCCACATATGGGGCTTGCCAAGCCCCTATGCACCCAATCCTCACCACGGTTTGAATTTTCCAGTCGCCCCGCCCGTACCTGGAGCTCTACTCTGGAATCCCTTTCTTGGAGAGACCCATGAGCCAGACAACACGACTCCACCCTTCCCACAAAATGACCCCAAACTCTTGGGAGCTGGGACAAATCCCCAGAGAGGGATACTCGTCCACAGTACCTGAGGCCACCGCTCCAATCCACGGCTATCCCGGACACAACATCCAGAGACAAAAGCCTGAAGGAACGCCTCCCACTCGCCCTTGTTTCAGAGGCCCAGGAGCTCCCTCTCGGGCTGTACATCCGGCCTGCCATACCCTAGGCGCCACTCATAAGCTGAGTTTGTGTATTCAGACTTCTGTGCCCACAGCCTGGACCCACACAACATCCAGGCTAGGGCCTCTGGACCAAACAGCGAAAGATTGTGCCTGCCCTCTCCAAGGAAAGTGTGCCCAATCCATTGACCACAACCCTACAGGTTACGGAAAAGCTCCAAGGTCCCTGAGGCCATCAATAGTATAGGCCACCCTGGACTAAGATGGGCTCTCTGACACCAGCGGAGCAACTATCTCCACTTAGACCTCAGACAGTGTCCCCAGAGACAGAAGGTTGAAATGCACAGGCCCCCAGGCCCTAATCTGAACCTTAGCTTTGGTTTCCATGTTTCCATTCTCAGAGGACTGTTTTCGTAGACCAGCACATGGGGCTTTTCTGAGGCACCAAACCAAACCTCTCTCATCTCCACATGGGCAGCTTTCTTACTGGGATGTATCAAACACTTCAGGTAGGAGAGTTCCGCAGGGCCACCGAACAACCAGCACATTCCAAGGTCTCCATGGACCCAAACGCACATTATGACGCATCCTCAGGAGAGGCCATTTCAACTCAGCCCCCTGGGTCGCGTGTTCCAGAGGCAGCAGATCAAACATATCTTGTCGCTAATAGCCAATGGGAATGCGAGGCATGCTGTACAGGGATCCATCCTTCGAGCCCTGCTCTCCAGTCCTTCCATATGGTATGTCCTGGAGCCATGCAACAGGACTCGAATGTCCCGCAGAAGGAAACCTTGTGGTTTGGGGCAACCTCCAAACTCAGCGTGGGAAAACTTCCTTGGCCTCATGAGGCCCCCACTTCATGAAGGTGCCATCATGGACACATACTCCAGCCTCAGCCAACGTCTGATCCTCAGCCTGACTTCAGATGCAGGAGATTTTGATTCAGCCTCTGCAGAGTGGGCCTGCTCTGCCCTTGGCTCCAATCCTCACACTAGCTTGTGTTTTCAGACTTCCGTCCTCACACTCCTGGCCCACAAACCCTCCCTCCTGGGAATTCTGGGGCCACAATGAAGCACTGTGCCTGCCTCCCAGGAGAAAAACATTGTCTATGGCGCTGCCCAGAAACCCCAAATGAGGATCAAACTGCTTGGCCCTCGGCAACACCCCAATTGCATAGGCTACCTTAAACAGTGATGCTCTGTCGCAAATAGCCTGAGCCCAGACCTTCCAACAGACACCGACACAGCTGGCTGCACACCCAGCACATTGGACCCGCCACTGCCTTAGGCCACCATCCATTCCCAACCTGGGTTTTCAGTCATCGGAACCTAGACCTTATCTCCAATCCCTGCACAGGGGGGAACCTGATGCACAAGTCAGAACCCCTCCTTCCCCCTGGCAAGAAACCTTGCTGCTGGCAGTGAGTCAAACCTTCAGTGTAGGAGAAAACGGCATGGCCCATGAGGCCACGCCCAAGCGTGAGGGCCGCCTTGGGCACAAACACACATTGTGACCCTCAGCGTGAGTACCTTTTTCAAGTAACGCCTCTCAGTGACTGGACCAAGAGCCCGCATATGTGGCTTGCCATGCCCATAGGCACCCAGGACTAACTAGATGGTGTGTATTCCAGTTGAGGGAACCCACTGCTGTGCTCTAGAGTCCCTCTCCTGGGGGGGTCCCCTGTGGCAGAAAACAGTACTCTTCATTCCCACAGAATGAACACAAACACTTGGGAGCTTGGACAATCCCCCGAGAGGAAGGCTCTTCCTCGGCCTCTGAGACAACCCCTACCCTGACCGGACACTGTAAACGCAACACCCAGAGACAAAATCCTGAGTGACTGCCTCCCACTTGCCCTACTTTGATTTCCAGAGGATCTCCCCTCACGGACTAGAGATCAGGCCTGACATTACAGTGGCCCCTAGCTGAGCCAAGTTTGCTTTTTCAGACATCTGTCCCCACAGCCCTGGCAAACACAGCCTCTAGGCTGGGTCCTCTGGAGCCATACCACAGGACCGTGCCTGCTCTCTCCTGGGAAACTGTGTCCATTCCTTTGGCCACACACCTCCAGAATATGAGAAACCTCAAGGCCTCCGAGGACATCCCACTACTGGGAGCCTCACTGGACTCACAGGGGCATTCGGACACAAGCTGAGCAGCTACATCCATGAATGCATGCACACAGATGTCAACAGAGATAGAAGGTTGAGCCGGACAGGCCTTTAGGCCGTAGTCTCAACTCTTGCTTTGGTTTCCAGGTGTCACTCCTCAGAGGCTTTGGTTCGAAGAACAGGGTATGGGGCTTTCCTGAGGCACGGAACAGAACTCCTCTCGCCTCCACATGGGAAGTTTCCTTGTTGGAGCCGTGTCAAACACCTCATGTTGGAGAATCCTGCAGAGTCCCTGAGCCACCTCCACATTCCAAAGTCTCCCAGGCCACCAAGCCACAGTAGGACTCATCTTCAGGAGAGACCATTTCAACTCTCCCCTCTGGGTAGCTCACCCAGGAGCCCGCAGATTGAGCCTGCCTTGTCCTGACTAAAGAGTGGGAATATGAGGTGGCGTTCCCAGGCATCCATGCTTAGACACCTGCTCTCGAGTCTTTCCATATGGGGCCTCTTGGAACCATCCAATAGGACTCGACTGTCGTGCAGAAGGTAACCTTCAGTTTTGGAGCAGTTCACAAATCCCATCGTAGCCAAAACTTTCTGGCCTCATGAAGCCCCCACACCCTTCAGGAAGAGGCCATGCTGGACAAGAACTCTAGCCTGAGGCACGTCTCATAGTTGACATGACCTCAGTGCAGGAGATCTCGATTCAGCCTCTGCAGAGTGGGCCTGCCGTGCCCTCGGTCCCAAACCTCACGCTAGCTTGTGTTTTCAGACTTCCTTCCTCACACTCCTGGCAAACAAGCCCTCCGGACTAGGAACTCCGGAACCAAAACCCAGCCCAGTGTCTGCCCAACGGAAGAAAAATGTTTCCCTGTGGGGCTCTCCAGAAAACCCAGATGAGGATCAACCTGCTCGGGCCTCGACGGTACCCGAACTGGATAGGCTGCTCTGGGCACTCATGCTCTGCCTGACACAGCCTGAAGCCAGACGTCCAGACAGACAAGGAGACAGCTGGCCGCACACCCAGCACTTCGGACACGCCATGGTCTTATGCCGTCACCTCATCCTAACCTTGGTTTTCAGATATCTGAACCTAGACATTATATCAATTCTCCACACAGCTGGGTATAGCAAGCACAAAACAGAACTCCTCCTTCCCCATGGCTGTCAAGCTTGCTCTTGGCATGGAGTCACACCTTCAGGGTGGGAGAAACCTTCATGGCCCCTGATGCCACGCCCAAACTTGAGTGCTGCTTGGGCACAAATTCACACTGTGACCCTCAGCATGAGCCCCATGTCAAAGAAAGGCCTGTCAGGGCCTGGACCAAGAGCCCACATATGGGGCTTGCCAAGCCCCTATGCACCCAATCCTCACCACGGATTGAATTTTCCAGTCGCCCCGCCCGTACCTGGAGCTCTGCTCTGGAATCCCTTTCTTGGAGAGACCCATGAGCCAGACAACACGACTCCACCCTTCCCACAAAATGACCCCAAACTCTTGGGAGCTGGGACAAATCCCCAGAGAGGGATACTCGTCCACAGTACCTGAGGCCACCGCTCCAATCCACGGCTATCCCGGACACAACATCCAGAGACAAAAGCCTGAAGGAACGCCTCCCACTCGCCCTTGTTTCAGAGGCCCAGGAGCTCCCTCTCGGGCTGTACATCCGGCCTGCCAAACCCTAGGCGCCACTCATAAGCTGAGTTTGTGTATTCAGACTTCTGTGCTCACAGCCTGGACCCACACAACATCCAGGCTAGGGCCTCTGGACCAAACAGCGAAAGATTGTGCCTGCCCTCTCCAAGGAAAGTGTGCCCAATCCATTGACCACAACCCTACAGGTTAGGGAAAAGCTCCAAGGTCCCTGAGGCCATCAATAGTATAGGCCACCCTGGACTAAGAGGGGCTCTCTGACACCAGCGGAGCAACTATCTCCACTTAGACTCTCAGACAGTGTCCCCAGAGACAGAAGGTTGAAATGGACAGGCCCCCAGGCCCTAATCTGAACCTTAGCTTTGGTTTCCATGTTTCCGTTCTCAGAGGACTGTTTTCGTAGACCAGCACATGGGGCTTTTCTGAGGCACCAAACCAAACATCTCTCATCTCCACATGGGCAGCTTTCTTACTGGGATGTATCAAACACTTCAGGTAGGAGAGTTCCGCAGGGCCACCGAACAACCAGCACATTCCAAGGTCTCCATGGACCCAAACGCACATTATGACGCATCCTCAGGAGAGGCCATTTCAACTCAGCCCCCTGGGTCGCGTGTTCCAGAGGCAGCAGATCAAACATATCTTGTCGCTAATAGCCAATGGGAATGCGAGGCATGCTGTACAGGGATCCATCCTTCGAACCCTGCTCTCCAGTCCTTCCATATGGTATGTCCTGGAGCCATGCAACAGGACTCGAATGTCCCGCAGAAGGAAACCTTGTGGTTTGGGGCAACCTCCAAACTCAGCGTGGGAAAACTTCCTTGGCCTCATGAGGCCCCCACTTCATGAAGGTGCCATCATGGACACATACTCCAGCCTCAGCCAACGTCTGATCCTCAGCCTGACTTCAGATGCAGGAGATTTTGATTCAGCCTCTGCAGAGTGGGCCTGCTCTGCCCTTGGCTCCAATCCTCACACTAGCTTGTGTTTTCAGACTTCCGTCCTCACACTCCTGGCCCACAAACCCTCCCTCCTGGGAATTCTGGGGCCACAATGAAGCACTGTGCCTGCCTCCCAGGAGAAAAACATTGTCTATGGCGCTGCCCAGAAACCTCAAATGAGGATCAAACTGCTTGGCCCTCGGCAACACCCCAATTGCATAGGCTACCTTAAACAGTGATGCTCTGTCGCAAATAGCCTGAGCCCAGACCTTCCAACAGACACCGACACAGCTGGCTGCACACCCAGCACATTGGACCCGCCACTGCCTTAGGCCACCATCCATTCCCAACCTGGGTTTTCAGTCATCGGAACCTAGACCTTATCTCCAATCCCTGCACAGGGGGGAACCTGATGCACAAGTCAGAACCCCTCCTTCCCCCTGGCAAGAAACCTTGCTGCTGGCAGTGAGTCAAACCTTCAGTGTAGGAGAAAACGGCATGGCCCATGAGGCCACGCCCAAGCGTGAGGTCCGCCTTGGGCACAAACACACATTGTGACCCTCAGCGTGAGTACCTTTTTCAAGTAACGCCTCTCAGTGACTGGACCAAGAGCCCGCATATGTGGCTTGCCATGCCCATAGGCACCCAGGACTAACTAGATGGTGTGTATTCCAGTTGAGGGAACCCACTGCTGTGCTCTAGAGTCCCTCTCCTGGGGGGGTCCCCTGTGGCAGAAAACAGTACTCTTCATTCCCACAGAATGAACACAAACACTTGGGAGCTTGGACAATCCCCCGAGAGGAAGGCTCTTCCTCGGCCTCTGAGACAACCCCTACCCTGACCGGACACTGTAAACGCAACACCCAGAGACAAAATCCTGAGTGACTGCCTCCCACTTGCCCTACTTTGATTTCCAGAGGATCTCCCCTCACGGACTAGAGATCAGGCCTGCCATTACATTGGCCCCTAGCTGAGCCAAGTTTGCTTTTTCAGACATCTGTCCCCACAGCCCTGGCAAACACAGCCTCTAGGCTGGGTCCCCTGGAGCCATACCACAGGACCGTGCCTGCTCTCTCCTGGGAAACTGTGTCCATTCCTTTGGCCACACACCTCCAGTATATGAGAAACCTCAAGGCCTCCGAGGACATCCCACTACTGGGAGCCTCACTGGACTCACAGGGGCATTCGGACACAAGCTGAGCAGCTACATCCATGAATGCATGCACACAGATGTCAACAGAGATAGAAGGTTGAGCCGGACAGGCCTTTAGGCCGTAGTCTCAACTCTTGCTTTGGTTTCCAGGTGTCACTCCTCAGAGGCTTTGGTTCGAAGAACAGGGTATGGGGCTTTCCTGAGGCACGGAACAGAACTCCTCTCGCCTCCACATGGGAAGTTTCCTTGTTGGAGCCGTGTCAAACACCTCATGTTGGAGAATCCTGCAGAGTCCCTGAGCCACCTCCACATTCCAAAGTCTCCCAGGCCACCAAGCCACAGTAGGACTCATCTTCAGGAGAGACCATTTCAACTCTCCCCTCTGGGTAGCTCACCCAGGAGCCCGCAGATTGAGCCTGCCTTGTCCTGACTAAAGAGTGGGAATATGAGGTGGCGTTCCCAGGCATCCATGCTTAGACACCTGCTCTCGAGTCTTTCCATATGGGGCCTCTTGGAACCATCCAATAGGACTCGACTGTCGTGCAGAAGGTAACCTTCAGTTTTGGAGCAGTTCACAAATCCCATCGTAGCCAAAACTTTCTGGCCTCATGAAGCCCCCACACCCTTCAGGAAGAGGCCATGCTGGACAAGAACTCTAGCCTGAGGCACGTCTCATAGTTGACATGACCTCAGTGCAGGAGATCTCGATTCAGCCTCTGCAGAGTGGGCCTGCCGTGCCCTCGGTCCCAAACCTCACGCTAGCTTGTGTTTTCAGACTTCCTTCCTCACACTCCTGGCAAACAAGCCCTCCGGACTAGGAACTCCGGAACCAAAACCCAGCCCAGTGTCTGCCCAACGGAAGAAAAACGTTTCCCTGTGGGGCTCTCCAGAAAACCCAGATGAGGATCAACCTGCTCGGGCCTCGACGGTACCCGAACTGGATAGGCTGCTCTGGGCACTCATGCTCTGCCTGACACAGCCTGAAGCCAGACGTCCAGACAGACAAGGAGACAGCTGGCCGCACACCCAGCACTTCGGACACGCCATGGTCTTATGCCGTCACCTCATCCTAACCTTGGTTTTCAGATATCTGAACCTAGACATTATATCAATTCTCCACACAGCTGGATATAGCAAGCACAAAACAGAACTCCTCCTTCCCCATGGCTGTCAAGCTTGCTCTTGGCATGGAGTCACACCTTCAGGGTGGGAGAAACCTTCATGGCCCCTGATGCCACGCCCAAACTTGAGTGCTGCTTGGGCACAAATTCACACTGTGACCCTCAGCATGAGCCCCATGTCAAAGAAAGGCCTGTCAGGGCCTGGACCAAGAGCCCACATATGGGGCTTGCCAAGCCCCTATGCACCCAATCCTCACCACGGTTTGAATTTTCCAGTCGCCCCGCCCGTACCTGGAGCTCTGCTCTGGAATCCCTTTCTTGGAGAGACCCATGAGCCAGACAACACGACTCCACCCTTCCCACAAAATGACCCCAAACTCTTGGGAGCTGGGACAAATCCCCAGAGAGGGATACTCGTCCACAGTACCTGAGGCCACCGCTCCAATCCACGGCTATCCCGGACACAACATCCAGAGACAAAAGCCTGAAGGAACGCCTCCCACTCGCCCTTGTTTCAGAGGCCCAGGAGCTCCCTCTCGGGCTGTACATCCGGCCTGCCATACCCTAGGCGCCACTCATAAGCTGAGTTTGTGTATTCAGACTTCTGTGCCCACAGCCTGGACCCACACAACATCCAGGCTAGGGCCTCTGGACCAAACAGCGAAAGATTGTGCCTGCCCTCTCCAAGGAAAGTGTGCCCAATCCATTGACCACAACCCTACAGGTTAGGGAAAAGCTCCAAGGTCCCTGAGGCCATCAATAGTATAGGCCACCCTGGACTAAGAGGGGCTCTCTGACACCAGCGGAGCAACTATCTCCACTTAGACTCTCAGACAGTGTCCCCAGAGACAGAAGGTTGAAATGGACAGGCCCCCAGGCCCTAATCTGAACCTTAGCTTTGGTTTCCATGTTTCCGTTCTCAGAGGACTGTTTTCGTAGACCAGCACATGGGGCTTTTCTGAGGCACCAAACCAAACATCTCTCATCTCCACATGGGCAGCTTTCTTACTGGGATGTATCAAACACTTCAGGTAGGAGAGTTCCGCAGGGCCACCGAACAACCAGCACATTCCAAGGTCTCCATGGACCCAAACGCACATTATGACGCATCCTCAGGAGATGCCATTTCAACTCAGCCCCCTGGGTCGCGTGTTCCAGAGGCAGCAGATCAAACATATCTTGTCGCTAATAGCCAATGGGAATGCGAGGCATGCTGTACAGGGATCCATCCTTCGAACCCTGCTCTCCAGTCCTTCCATATGGTATGTCCTGGAGCCATGCAACAGGACTCGAATGTCCCGCAGAAGGAAACCTTGTGGTTTGGGGCAACCTCCAAACTCAGCGTGGGAAAACTTCCTTGGCCTCATGAGGCCCCAACTTCATGAAGGTGCCATCATGGACACATACTCTAGCCTCAGCCAACGTCTGATCCTCAGCCTGACTTCAGATGCAGGAGATTTTGATTCAGCCTCTGCAGAGTGGGCCTGCTCTGCCCTTGGCTCCAATCCTCACACTAGCTTGTGTTTTCAGACTTCCGTCCTCACACTCCTGGCCCACAAACCCTCCCTACTGGGAATTCTGGGGCCACAATGAAGCACTGTGCCTGCCTCCCAGGAGAAAAACATTGTCTATGGCGCTGCCCAGAAACCCCAAATGAGGATCAAACTGCTTGGCCCTCGGCAACACCCCAATTGCATAGGCTACCTTAAACAGTGATGCTCTGTCGCAAATAGCCTGAGCCCAGACCTTCCAACAGACACCGACACAGCTGGCTGCACACTCAGCACATTGGACCCGCCACTGCCTTAGGCCACCATCCATTCCTAACCTGGGTTTTCAGTCATCGGAACCTAGACCTTATCTCCAATCCCTGCACAGGGGGGAACCTGATGCACAAGTCAGAACCCCTCCTTCCCCCTGGCAAGAAACCTTGCTGCTGGCAGTGAGTCAAACCTACAGTGTAGGAGAAAACGGCATGGCCCATGAGGCCACGCCCAAGCGTGAGGGCCGCCTTGGGCACAAACACACATTGTGACCCTCAGCGTGAGTACCTTTTTCAAGTAACGCCTCTCAGTGACTGGACCAAGAGCCCGCATATGTGGCTTGCCATGCCCATAGGCACCCAGGACTAACTAGATGGTGTGTATTCCAGTTGAGGGAACCCACTGCTGTGCTCTAGAGTCCCTCTCCTGGGGGGGGTCCACTGTGGCAGAAAACAGTACTCTTCATTCCCACAGAATGAACACAAACACTTGGGAGCTTGGACAATCCCCCGAGAGGAAGGCTCTTCCTCGGCCTCTGAGACAACCCCTACCCTGACCGGACACTGTAAACGCAACACCCAGAGACAAAATCCTGAGTGACTGCCTCCTACTTGCCCTACTTTGATTTCCAGAGGATCTCCCCTCACGGACTAGAGATCAGGCCTGCCATTACATTGGCCCCTAGCTGAGCCAAGTTTGCTTTTTCAGACATCTGTCCCCACAGCCCTGGCAAACACAGCCTCTAGGCTGGGTCCTCTGGAGCCATACCACAGGACCGTGCCTGCTCTCTCCTGGGAAACTGTGTCCATTCCTTTGGCCACACACCTCCAGAATATGAGAAACCTCAAGGCCTCCGAGGACATCCCACTACTGGGAGCCTCACTGGACTCACAGGGGCATTCGGACACAAGCTGAGCAGCTACATCCATGAATGCATGCACACAGATGTCAACAGAGATAGAAGGTTGAGCCGGACAGGCCTTTAGGCCGTAGTCTCAACTCTTGCTTTGGTTTCCAGGTGTCACTCCTCAGAGGCTTTGGTTCGAAGAACAGGGTATGGGGCTTTCCTGAGGCACGGAACAGAACTCCTCTCGTCTCCACATGGGAAGTTTCCTTGTTGGAGCCGTGTCAAACACCTCATGTTGGAGAATCCTGCAGAGTCCCTGAGCCACCTCCACATTCCAAAGTCTCCCAGGCCACCAAGCCACAGTAGGACTCATCTTCAGGAGAGACCATTTCAACTCTCCCCTCTGGGTAGGTCACCCAGGAGCCCGCAGATTGAGCCTGCCTTGTCCTGACTAAAGAGTGGGAATATGAGGTGGCGTTCCCAGGCATCCATGCTTAGACACCTGCTCTCGAGTCTTTCCATATGGGGCCTCTTGGAACCATCCAATAGGACTCGACTGTCGTGCAGAAGGTAACCTTCAGTTTTGGAGCAGTTCACAAATCCCATCGTAGCCAAAACTTTCTGGCCTCATGAAGCCCCCACACCCTTCAGGAAGAGGCCATGCTGGACATGAACTCTAGCCTGAGGCACGTCTCATAGTTGACATGACCTCAGTGCAGGAGATCTCGATTCAGCCTCTGCAGAGTGGGCCTGCCGTGCCCTCGGTCCCAAACCTCACGCTAGCTTGTGTTTTCAGACTTCCTTCCTCACACTCCTGGCAAACAAGCCCTCCGGACTAGGAACTCCGGAACCAAAACCCAGCCCAGTGTCTGCCCAACGGAAGAAAAATGTTTCCCTGTGGGGCTCTCCAGAAAACCCAGATGAGGATCAACCTGCTCGGGCCTCGACGGTACCCGAACTGGATAGGCTGCTCTGGGCACTCATGCTCTGCCTGACACAGCCAGAAGCCAGACGTCCAGACAGACAAGGAGACAGCTGGCCGCACACCCAGCACTTCGGACACGCCATGGTCTTATGCCGTCACCTCATCCTAACCTTGGTTTTCAGATATCTGAACCTAGACATTATATCAATTCTCCACACAGCTGGGTATAGCAAGCACAAAACAGAACTCCTCCTTCCCCATGGCTGTCAAGCTTGCTCTTGGCATGGAGTCACACCTTCAGGGTGGGAGAAACCTTCATGGCCCCTGATGCCACGCCCAAACTTGAGTGCTGCTTGGGCACAAATTCACACTGTGACCCTCAGCATGAGCCCCATGTCAAAGAAAGGCCTGTCAGGGCCTGGACCAAGAGCCCACATATGGGGCTTGCCAAGCCCCTATGCACCCAATCCTCACCACGGTTTGAATTTTCCAGTCGCCCCGCCCGTACCTGGAGGTCTGCTCTGGAATCCCTTTCTTGGAGAGACCCATGAGCCAGACAACACGACTCCACCCTTCCCACAAAATGACCCCAAACTCTTGGGAGCTGGGACAAATCCCCAGAGAGGGATACTCGTCCACAGTACCTGAGGCCACCGCTCCAATCCACGGCTATCCCGGACACAACATCCAGAGACAAAAGCCTGAAGGAACGCCTCCCACTCGCCCTTGTTTCAGAGGCCCAGGAGCTCCCTCTCGGGCTGTACATCCGGCCTGCCATACCCTAGGCGCCACTCATAAGCTGAGTTTGTGTATTCAGACTTCTGTGCCCACAGCCTGGACCCACACAACATCCAGGCTAGGGCCTCTGGACCAAACAGCGAAAGATTGTGCCTGCCCTCTCCAAGGAAAGTGTGCCCAATCCATTGACCACAACCCTACAGGTTAGGGAAAAGCTCCAAGGTCCCTGAGGCCATCAATAGTATAGGCCACCCTGGACTAAGAGGGGCTCTCTGACACCAGCGGAGCAACTATCTCCACTTAGACTCTCAGACAGTGTCCCCAGAGACAGAAGGTTGAAATGGACAGGCACCCAGGCCCTAATCAGAACCTTAGCTTTGGTTTCCATGTTTCCGTTCTCAGAGGACTGTTTTCGTAGACCAGCACATGGGGCTTTTCTGAGGCACCAAACCAAACAACTCTCATCTCCACATGGGCAGCTTTCTTACTGGGATGTATCAAACACTTCAGGTAGGAGAGTTCCGCAGGGCCACCGAACAACCAGCACATTCCAAGGTCTCCATGGACCCAAACGCACATTATGACGCATCCTCAGGAGAGGCCATTTCAACTCAGCCCCCTGGGTCGCGTGTTCCAGAGGCAGCAGATCAAACATATCTTGTCGCTAATAGCCAATGGGAATGCGAGGCATGCTGTACAGGGATCCATCCTTCGAAACCTGCTCTCCAGTCCTTCCATATGGTATGTCCTGGAGCCATGCAACAGGACTCGAATGTCCCGCAGAAGGAAACCTTGTGGTTTGGGGCAACCTCCAAACTCAGCGTGGGAAAACTTCCTTGGCCTCATGAGGCCCCCACTTCATGAAGGTGCCATCATGGACACATACTCCAGCCTCAGCCAACGTCTGATCCTCAGCCTGACTTCAGATGCAGGAGATTTTGATTCAGCCTCTGCAGAGTGGGCCTGCTCTGCCCTTGGCTCCAATCCTCACACTAGCTTGTGTTTTCAGACTTCCGTCCTCACACTCCTGGCCCACAAACCCTCCCTCCTGGGAATTCTGGGGCCACAATGAAGCACTGTGCCTGCCTCCCAGGAGAAAAACATTGTCTATGGCGCTGCCCAGAAACCTCAAATGAGGATCAAACTGCTTGGCCCTCGGCAACACCCCAATTGCATAGGCTACCTTAAACAGTGATGCTCTGTCGCAAATAGCCTGAGCCCAGACCTTCCAACAGACACCGACACAGCTGGCTGCACACCCAGCACATTGGACCCGCCACTGCCTTAGGCCACCATCCATTCCCAACCTGGGTTTTCAGTCATCGGAACCTAGACCTTATCTCCAATCCCTGCACAGGGGGGAACCTGATGCACAAGTCAGAACCCCTCCTTCCCCCTGGCAAGAAACCTTGCTGCTGGCAGTGAGTCAAACCTTCAGTGTAGGAGAAAACGGCATGGCCCATGAGGCCACGCCCAAGCGTGAGGGCCGCCTTGGGCACAAACACACATTGTGACCCTCAGCGTGAGTACCTTTTTCAAGTAACGCCTCTCAGTGACTGGACCAAGAGCCCGCATATGTGGCTTGCCATGCCCATAGGCACCCAGGACTAACTAGATGGTGTGTATTCCAGTTGAGGGAACCCACTGCTGTGCTCTAGAGTCCCTCTCCTGGGGGGGTCCCCTGTGGCAGAAAACAGTACTCTTCATTCCCACAGAATGAACACAAACACTTGGGAGCTTGGACAATCCCCCGAGAGGAAGGCTCTTCCTCGGCCTCTGAGACAACCCCTACCCTGACCGGACACTGTAAACGCAACACCCAGAGACAAAATCCTGAGTGACTGCCTCCCACTTGCCCTACTTTGATTTCCAGAGGATCTCCCCTCACGGACTAGAGATCAGGCCTGCCATTACATTGGCCCCTAGCTGAGCCAAGTTTGCTTTTTCAGACATCTGTCCCCACAGCCCTGGCAAACACAGCCTCTAGGCTGGGTCCCCTGGAGCCATACCACAGGACCGTGCCTGCTCTCTCCTGGGAAACTGTGTCCATTCCTTTGGCCACACACCTCCAGTATATGAGAAACCTCAAGGCCTCCGAGGACATCCCACTACTGGGAGCCTCACTGGACTCACAGGGGCATTCGGACACAAGCTGAGCAGCTACATCCATGAATGCATGCACACAGATGTCAACAGAGTTAGAAGGTTGAGCCGGACAGGCCTTTAGGCCGTAGTCTCAACTCTTGCTTTGGTTTCCAGGTGTCACTCCTCAGAGGCTTTGGTTCGAAGAACAGGGTATGGGGCTTTCCTGAGGCACGGAACAGAACTCCTCTCGCCTCCACATGGGAAGTTTCCTTGTTGGAGCCGTGTCAAACACCTCATGTTGGAGAATCCTGCAGAGTCCCTGAGCCACCTCCACATTCCAAAGTCTCCCAGGCCACCAAGCCACAGTAGGACTCATCTTCAGGAGAGACCATTTCAACTCTCCCCTCTGGGTAGCTCACCCAGGAGCCCGCAGATTGAGCCTGCCTTGTCCTGACTAAAGAGTGGGAATATGAGGTGGCGTTCCCATGCATCCATGCTTAGACACCTGCTCTCGAGTCTTTCCATATGGGGCCTCTTGGAACCATCCAATAGGACTCGACTGTCGTGCAGAAGGTAACCTTCAGTTTTGGAGCAGTTCACAAATCCCATCGTAGCCAAAACTTTCTGGCCTCATGAAGCCCCCACACCCTTCAGGAAGAGGCCATGCTGGACAAGAACTCTAGCCTGAGGCACGTCTCATAGTTGACATGACCTCAGTGCAGGAGATCTCGATTCAGCCTCTGCAGAGTGGGCCTGCCGTGCCCTCGGTCCCAAACCTCACGCTAGCTTGTGTTTTCAGACTTCCTTCCTCACACTCCTGGCAAACAAGCCCTCCGGACTAGGAACTCCGGAACCAAAACCCAGCCCAGTGTCTGCCCAACGGAAGAAAAACGTTTCCCTGTGGGGCTCTCCAGAAAACCCAGATGAGGATCAACCTGCTCGGGCCTCGACGGTACCCGAACTGGATAGGCTGCTCTGGGCACTCATGCTCTGCCTGACACAGCCTGAAGCCAGACGTCCAGACAGACAAGGAGACAGCTGGCCGCACACCCAGCACTTCGGACACGCCATGGTCTTATGCCGTCACCTCATCCTAACCTTGGTTTTCAGATATCTGAACCTAGACATTATATCAATTCTCCACACAGCTGGATATAGCAAGCACAAAACAGAACTCCTCCTTCCCCATGGCTGTCAAGCTTGCTCTTGGCATGGAGTCACACCCTCAGGGTGGGAGAAACCTTCATGGCCCCTGATGCCACGCCCAAACTTGAGTGCTGCTTGGGCACAAATTCACACTGTGACCCTCAGCATGAGCCCCATGTCAAAGAAAGGCCTGTCAGGGCCTGGACCAAGAGCCCACATATGGGGCTTGCCAAGCCCCTATGCACCCAATCCTCACCACGGTTTGAATTTTCCAGTCGCCCCGCCCGTACCTGGAGGTCTGCTCTGGAATCCCTTTCTTGGAGAGACCCATGAGCCAGACAACACGACTCCACCCTTCCCCTAAAATGACCCCAAACTCTTGGGAGCTGGGACAAATCCCCAGAGAGGGATACTCGTCCACAGTACCTGAGGCCACCGCTCCAATCCACGGCTATCCCGGACACAACATCCAGAGACAAAAGCCTGAAGGAACGCCTCCCACTCGCCCTTGTTTCAGAGGCCCAGGAGCTCCCTCTCGGGCTGTACATCCGGCCTGCCATACCCTAGGCGCCACTTATAAGCTGAGTTTGTGTATTCAGACTTCTGTGCCCACAGCCTGGACCCACACAACATCCAGGCTAGGGCCTCTGGACCAAACAGCGAAAGATTGTGCCTGCCCTCTCCAAGGAAAGTGTGCCCAATCCATTGACCACAACCCTACAGGTTAGGGAAAAGCTCCAAGGTCCCTGAGGCCATCAATAGTATAGGCCACCCTGGACTAAGAGGGGCTCTCTGACACCAGCGGAGCAACTATCTCCACTTAGACTCTCAGACAGTGTCCCCAGAGACAGAAGGTTGAAATGGACAGGCCCCCAGGCCCTAATCTGAACCTTAGCTTTGGTTTCCATGTTTCCGTTCTCAGAGGACTGTTTTCGTAGACCAGCACATGGGGCTTTTCTGAGGCACCAAACCAAACATCTCTCATCTCCACATGGGCAGCTTTCTTACTGGGATGTATCAAACACTTCAGGTAGGAGAGTTCCGCAGGGCCACCGAACAACCAGCACATTCCAAGGTCTCCATGGACCCAAACGCACATTATGACGCATCCTCAGGAGAGGCCATTTCAACTCAGCCCCCTGGGTCGCGTGTTCCAGAGGCAGCAGATCAAACATATCTTGTCGCTAATAGCCAATGGGAATGCGAGGCATGCTGTACAGGGATCCATCCTTCGAGCCCTGCTCTCCAGTCCTTCCATATGGTATGTCCTGGAGCCATGCAACAGGACTCGAATGTCCCGCAGAAGGAAACCTTGTGGTTTGGGGCAACCTCCAAACTCAGCGTGGGAAAACTTCCTTGGCCTCATGAGGCCCCCACTTCATGAAGGTGCCATCATGGACACATACTCCAGCCTCAGCCAACGTCTGATCCTCAGCCTGACTTCAGATGCAGGAGATTTTGATTCAGCCTCTGCAGAGTGGGCCTGCTCTGCCCTTGGCTCCAATCCTCACACTAGCTTGTGTTTTCAGACTTCCGTCCTCACACTCCTGGCCCACAAACCCTCCCTCCTGGGAATTCTGGGGCCACAATGAAGCACTGTGCCTGCCTCCCAGGAGAAAAACATTTTCTATGGCGCTGCCCAGAAACCCCAAATGAGGATCAAACTGCTTGGCCCTCGGCAACACCCCAATTGCATAGGCTACCTTAAACAGTGATGCTCTGTCGCAAATAGCCTGAGCCCAGACCTTCCAACAGACACCGACACAGCTGGCTGCACACCCAGCACATTGGACCCGCCACTGCCTTAGGCCACCATCCAATCCCAACCTGGGTTTTCAGTCATCGGAACCTAGACCTTATCTCCAATCCCTGCACTGGGGGGAACCTGATGCACAAGTCAGAAACCCTCCTTCCCCCTGGCAAGAAACCTTGCTGCTGGCAGTGAGTCAAACCTTCAGTGTAGGAGAAAACGGCATGGCCCATGAGGCCACGCCCAAGCGTGAGGGCCGCCTTGGGCACAAACACACATTGTGACCCTCAGCGTGAGTACCTTTTTCAAGTAACGCCTCTCAGTGACTGGACCAAGAGCCCGCATATGTGGCTTGCCATGCCCATAGGCACCCAGGACTAACTAGATGGTGTGTATTCCAGTTGAGGGAACCCACTGCTGTGCTCTAGAGTCCCTCTCCTGGGGGGGTCCCCTGTGGCAGAAAACAGTACTCTTCATTCCCACAGAATGAACACAAACACTTGGGAGCTTGGACAATCCCCCGAGAGGAAGGCTCTTCCTCGGCCTCTGAGACAACCCCTACCCTGACCGGACACTGTAAACGCAACACCCAGAGACAAAATCCTGAGTGACTGCCTCCCACTTGCCCTACTTTGATTTCCAGAGGATCTCCCCTCACGGACTAGAGATCAGGCCTGACATTACAGTGGCCCCTAGCTGAGCCAAGTTTGCTTTTTCAGACATCTGTCCCCACAGCCCTGGCAAACACAGCCTCTAGGCTGGGTCCTCTGGAGCCATACCACAGGACCGTGCCTGCTCTCTCCTGGGAAACTGTGTCCATTCCTTTGGCCACACACCTCCAGAATATGAGAAACCTCAAGGCCTCCGAGGACATCCCACTACTGGGAGCCTCACTGGACTCACAGGGGCATTCGGACACAAGCTGAGCAGCTACATCCATGAATGCATGCACACAGATGTCAACAGAGATAGAAGGTTGAGCCGGACAGGCCTTTAGGCCGTAGTCTCAACTCTTGCTTTGGTTTCCAGGTGTCACTCCTCAGAGGCTTTGGTTCGAAGAACAGGGTATGGGGCTTTCCTGAGGCACGGAACAGAACTCCTCTCGCCTCCACATGGGAAGTTTCCTTGTTGGAGCCGTGTCAAACACCTCATGTTGGAGAATCCTGCAGAGTCCCTGAGCCACCTCCACATTCCAAAGTCTCCCAGGCCACCAAGCCACAGTAGGACTCATCTTCAGGAGAGACCATTTCAACTCTCCCCTCTGGGTAGCTCACCCAGGAGCCCGCAGATTGAGCCTGCCTTGTCCTGACTAAAGAGTGGGAATATGAGGTGGCGTTCCCAGGCATCCATGCTTAGACACCTGCTCTCGAGTCTTTCCATATGGGGCCTCTTGGAACCATCCAATAGGACTCGACTGTCGTGCAGAAGGTAACCTTCAGTTTTGGAGCAGTTCACAAATCCCATCGTAGCCAAAACTTTCTGGCCTCATGAAGCCCCCACACCCTTCAGGAAGAGGCCATGCTGGACAAGAACTCTAGCCTGAGGCACGTCTCATAGTTGACATGACCTCAGTGCAGGAGATCTCGATTCAGCCTCTGCAGAGTGGGCCTGCCGTGCCCTCGGTCCCAAACCTCACGCTAGCTTGTGTTTTCAGACTTCCTTCCTCACACTCCTGGCAAACAAGCCCTCCGGACTAGGAACTCCGGAACCAAAACCCAGCCCAGTGTCTGCCCAACGGAAGAAAAATGTTTCCCTGTGGGGCTCTCCAGAAAACCCAGATGAGGATCAACCTGCTCGGGCCTCGACGGTACCCGAACTGGATAGGCTGCTCTGGGCACTCATGCTCTGCCTGACACAGCCTGAAGCCAGACGTCCAGACAGACAAGGAGACAGCTGGCCGCACACCCAGCACTTCGGACACGCCATGGTCTTATGCCGTCACCTCATCCTAACCTTGGTTTTCAGATATCTGAACCTAGACATTATATCAATTCTCCACACAGCTGGGTATAGCAAGCACAAAACAGAACTCCTCCTTCCCCATGGCTGTCAAGCTTGCTCTTGGCATGGAGTCACACCTTCAGGGTGGGAGAAACCTTCATGGCCCCTGATGCCACGCCCAAACTTGAGTGCTGCTTGGGCACAAATTCACACTGTGACCCTCAGCATGAGCCCCATGTCAAAGAAAGGCCTGTCAGGGCCTGGACCAAGAGCCCACATATGGGGCTTGCCAAGCCCCTATGCACCCAATCCTCACCACGGTTTGAATTTTCCAGTCGCCCCGCCCGTACCTGGAGCTCTGCTCTGGAATCCCTTTCTTGGAGAGACCCATGAGCCAGACAACACGACTCCACCCTTCCCACAAAATGACCCCAAACTCTTGGGAGCTGGGACAAATCCCCAGAGAGGGATACTCGTCCACAGTACCTGAGGCCACCGCTCCAATCCACGGCTATCCCGGACACAACATCCAGAGACAAAAGCCTGAAGGAACGCCTCCCACTCGCCCTTGTTTCAGAGGCCCAGGAGCTCCCTCTCGGGCTGTACATCCGGCCTGCCATACCCTAGGCGCCACTCATAAGCTGAGTTTGTGTATTCAGACTTCTGTGCCCACAGCCTGGACCCACACAACATCCAGGCTAGGGCCTCTGGACCAAACAGCGAAAGATTGTGCCTGCCCTCTCCAAGGAAAGTGTGCCCAATCCATTGACCACAACCCTACAGGTTAGGGAAAAGCTCCAAAGTCCCTGAGGCCATCAATAGTATAGGCCACCCTGGACTAAGAGGGGCTCTCTGACACCAGCGGAGCAACTATCTCCACTTAGACTCTCAGACAGTGTCCCCAGAGACAGAAGGTTGAAATGGACAGGCCCCCAGGCCCTAATCTGAACCTTAGCTTTGGTTTCCATGTTTCCGTTCTCAGAGGACTGTTTTCGTAGACCAGCACATGGGGCTTTTCTGAGGCACCAAACCAAACATCTCTCATCTCCACATGGGCAGCTTTCTTACTGGGATGTATCAAACACTTCAGGTAGGAGAGTTCCGCAGGGCCACCGAACAACCAGCACATTCCAAGGTCTCCATGGACCCAAACGCACATTATGACGCATCCTCAGGAGAGGCCATTTCAACTCAGCCCCCTGGGTCGCGTGTTCCAGAGGCAGCAGATCAAACATATCTTGTCGCTAATAGCCAATGGGAATGCGAGGCATGCTGTACAGGGATCCATCCTTCGAGCCCTGCTCTCCAGTCCTTCCATATGGTATGTCCTGGAGCCATGCAACAGGACTCGAATGTCCCGCAGAAGGAAACCTTGTGGTTTGGGGCAACCTCCAAACTCAGCGTGGGAAAACTTCCTTGGCCTCATGAGGCCCCCACTTCATGAAGGTGCCATCATGGACACATACTCCAGCCTCAGCCAACGTCTGATCCTCAGCCTGACTTCAGATGCAGGAGATTTTGATTCAGCCTCTGCAGAGTGGGCCTGCTCTGCCCTTGGCTCCAATCCTCACACTAGCTTGTGTTTTCAGACTTCCGTCCTCACACTCCTGGCCCACAAACCCTCCCTCCTGGGAATTCTGGGGCCACAATGAAGCACTGTGCCTGCCTCCCAGGAGAAAAACATTTTCTATGGCGCTGCCCAGAAACCCCAAATGAGGATCAAACTGCTTGGCCCTCGGCAACACCCCAATTGCATAGGCTACCTTAAACAGTGATGCTCTGTCGCAAATAGCCTGAGCCCAGACCTTCCAACAGACACCGACACAGCTGGCTGCACACCCAGCACATTGGACCCGCCACTGCCTTAGGCCACCATCCAATCCCAACCTGGGTTTTCAGTCATCGGAACCTAGACCTTATCTCCAATCCCTGCACTGGGGGGAACCTGATGCACAAGTCAGAAACCCTCCTTCCCCCTGGCAAGAAACCTTGCTGCTGGCAGTGAGTCAAACCTTCAGTGTAGGAGAAAACGGCATGGCCCATGAGGCCACGCCCAAGCGTGAGGGCCGCCTTGGGCACAAACACACATTGTGACCCTCAGCGTGAGTACCTTTTTCAAGTAACGCCTCTCAGTGACTGGACCAAGAGCCCGCATATGTGGCTTGCCATGCCCATAGGCACCCAGGACTAACTAGATGGTGTGTATTCCAGTTGAGGGAACCCACTGCTGTGCTCTAGAGTCCCTCTCCTGGGGGGGTCCCCTGTGGCAGAAAACAGTACTCTTCATTCCCACAGAATGAACACAAACACTTGGGAGCTTGGACAATCCCCCGAGAGGAAGGCTCTTCCTCGGCCTCTGAGACAACCCCTACCCTGACCGGACACTGTAAACGCAACACCCAGAGACAAAATCCTGAGTGACTGCCTCCCACTTGCCCTACTTTGATTTCCAGAGGATCTCCCCTCACGGACTAGAGATCAGGCCTGACATTACAGTGGCCCCTAGCTGAGCCAAGTTTGCTTTTTCAGACATCTGTCCCCACAGCCCTGGCAAACACAGCCTCTAGGCTGGGTCCTCTGGAGCCATACCACAGGACCGTGCCTGCTCTCTCCTGGGAAACTGTGTCCATTCCTTTGGCCACACACCTCCAGAATATGAGAAACCTCAAGGCCTCCGAGGACATCCCACTACTGGGAGCCTCACTGGACTCACAGGGGCATTCGGACACAAGCTGAGCAGCTACATCCATGAATGCATGCACACAGATGTCAACAGAGATAGAAGGTTGAGCCGGACAGGCCTTTAGGCCGTAGTCTCAACTCTTGCTTTGGTTTCCAGGTGTCACTCCTCAGAGGCTTTGGTTCGAAGAACAGGGTATGGGGCTTTCCTGAGGCACGGAACAGAACTCCTCTCGCCTCCACATGGGAAGTTTCCTTGTTGGAGCCGTGTCAAACACCTCATGTTGGAGAATCCTGCAGAGTCCCTGAGCCACCTCCACATTCCAAAGTCTCCCAGGCCACCAAGCCACAGTAGGACTCATCTTCAGGAGAGACCATTTCAACTCTCCCCTC
This sequence comes from Mustela nivalis, assembly GCF_964662115.1. Taxonomy (NCBI): domain Eukaryota; kingdom Metazoa; phylum Chordata; class Mammalia; order Carnivora; family Mustelidae; genus Mustela; species Mustela nivalis. The sequence continues at coordinate 168,533 of NW_028136453.1, read as the reverse complement.
TGGGTAGCTCACCCAGGAGCCCGCAGATTGAGCCTGCCTTGTCCTGACTAAAGAGTGGGAATATGAGGTGGCGTTCCCAGGCATCCATGCTTAGACACCTGCTCTCGAGTCTTTCCATATGGGGCCTCTTGGAACCATCCAATAGGACTCGACTGTCGTGCAGAAGGTAACCTTCAGTTTTGGAGCAGTTCACAAATCCCATCGTAGCCAAAACTTTCTGGCCTCATGAAGCCCCCACACCCTTCAGGAAGAGGCCATGCTGGACAAGAACTCTAGCCTGAGGCACGTCTCATAGTTGACATGACCTCAGTGCAGGAGATCTCGATTCAGCCTCTGCAGAGTGTGCCTGCCGTGCCCTCGGTCCCAAACCTCACGCTAGCTTGTGTTTTCAGACTTCCTTCCTCACACTCCTGGCAAACAAGCCCTCCGGACTAGGAACTCCGGAACCAGAACCCAGCCCAGTGTCTGCCCAACGGAAGAAAAATGTTTCCCTGTGGGGCTCTCCAGAAAACCCAGATGAGGATCAACCTGCTCGGGCCTCGACGGTACCCGAACTGGATAGGCTGCTCTGGGCACTCATGCTCTGCCTGACACAGCCTGAAGCCAGACGTCCAGACAGACAAGGAGACAGCTGGCCGCACACCCAGCACTTCGGACACGCCATGGTCTTATGCCGTCACCTCATCCTAACCTTGGTTTTCAGATATCTGAACCTAGACATTATATCAATTCTCCACACAGCTGGGTATAGCAAGCACAAAACAGAACTCCTCCTTCCCCATGGCTGTCAAGCTTGCTCTTGGCATGGAGTCACACCTTCAGGGTGGGAGAAACCTTCATGGCCCCTGATGCCACGCCCAAACTTGAGTGCTGCTTGGGCACAAATTCACACTGTGACCCTCAGCATGAGCCCCATGTCAAAGAAAGGCCTGTCAGGGCCTGGACCAAGAGCCCACATATGGGGCTTGCCAAGCCCCTATGCACCCAATCCTCACCACGGTTTGAATTTTCCAGTCGCCCCGCCCGTACCTGGAGCTCTGCTCTGGAATCCCTTTCTTGGAGAGACCCATGAGCCAGACAACACGACTCCACCCTTCCCACAAAATGACCCCAAACTCTTGGGAGCTGGGACAAATCCCCAGAGAGGGATACTCGTCCACAGTACCTGAGGCCACCGCTCCAATCCACGGCTATCCCGGACACAACATCCAGAGACAAAAGCCTGAAGGAACGCCTCCCACTCGCCCTTGTTTCAGAGGCCCAGGAGCTCCCTCTCGGGCTGTACATCCGGCCTGCCATACCCTAGGCGCCACTCATAAGCTGAGTTTGTGTATTCAGACTTCTGTGCCCACAGCCTGGACCCACACAACATCCAGGCTAGGGCCTCTGGACCAAACAGCGAAAGATTGTGCCTGCCCTCTCCAAGGAAAGTGTGCCCAATCCATTGACCACAACCCTACAGGTTAGGGAAAAGCTCCAAAGTCCCTGAGGCCATCAATAGTATAGGCCACCCTGGACTAAGAGGGGCTCTCTGACACCAGCGGAGCAACTATCTCCACTTAGACTCTCAGACAGTGTCCCCAGAGACAGAAGGTTGAAATGGACAGGCCCCCAGGCCCTAATCTGAACCTTAGCTTTGGTTTCCATGTTTCCGTTCTCAGAGGACTGTTTTCGTAGACCAGCACATGGGGCTTTTCTGAGGCACCAAACCAAACATCTCTCATCTCCACATGGGCAGCTTTCTTACTGGGATGTATCAAACACTTCAGGTAGGAGAGTTCCGCAGGGCCACCGAACAACCAGCACATTCTAAGGTCTCCATGGACCCAAACGCACATTATGACGCATCCTCAGGAGAGGCCATTTCAACTCAGCCCCCTGGGTCGCGTGTTCCAGAGGCAGCAGATCAAACATATCTTGTCGCTAATAGCCAATGGGAATGCGAGGCATGCTGTACAGGGATCCATCCTTCGAACCCTGCTCTCCAGTCCTTCCATATGGTATGTCCTGGAGCCATGCAACAGGACTCGAATGTCCCGCAGAAGGAAACCTTGTGGTTTGGGGCAACCTCCAAACTCAGCGTGGGAAAACTTCCTTGGCCTCATGAGGCCCCCACTTCATGAAGGTGCCATCATGGACACATACTCCAGCCTCAGCCAACGTCTGATCCTCAGCCTGACTTCAGATGCAGGAGATTTTGATTCAGCCTCTGCAGAGTGGGCCTGCTCTGCCCTTGGCTCCAATCCTCACACTAGCTTGTGTTTTCAGACTTCCGTCCTCACACTCCTGGCCCACAAACCCTCCCTCCTGGGAATTCTGGGGCCACAATGAAGCACTGTGCCTGCCTCCCAGGAGAAAAACATTGTCTATGGCGCTGCCCAGAAACCCCAAATGAGGATCAAACTGCTTGGCCCTCGGCAACACCCCAATTGCATAGGCTACCTTAAACAGTGATGCTCTGTCGCAAATAGCCTGAGCCCAGAACTTCCAACAGACACCGACACAGCTGGCTGCACACCCAGCACATTGGACCCGCCACTGCCTTAGGCCACCATCCATTCCCAACCTGGGTTTTCAGTCATCGGAACCTAGACCTTATCTCCAATCCCTGCACAGGGGGGAACCTGATGCACAAGTCAGAACCCCTCCTTCCCCCTGGCAAGAAACCTTGCTGCTGGCAGTGAGTCAAACCTTCAGTGTAGGAGAAAATGGCATGGCCCATGAGGCCACGCCCAAGCGTGAGGGCCGCCTTGGGCACAAACACACATTGTGACCCTCAGCGTGAGTACCTTTTTCAAGTAACGCCTCTCAGTGACTGGACCAAGAGCCCGCATATGTGGCTTGCCATGCCCATAGGCACCCAGGACTAACTAGATGGTGTGTATTCCAGTTGAGGGAACCCACTGCTGTGCTCTAGAGTCCCTCTCCTGGGGGGGGGTCCCCTGTGGCAGAAAACAGTACTCTTCATTCCCACAGAATGAACACAAACACTTGGGAGCTTGGACAATCCCCCGAGAGGAAGGCTCTTCCTCGGCCTCTGAGACAACCCCTAGCCTGACCGGACACTGTAAACGCAACACCCAGAGACAAAATCCTGAGTGACTGCCTCCCACTTGCCCTACTTTGATTTCCAGAGGATCTCCCCTCACGGACTAGAGATCAGGCCTGCCATTACATTGGCCCCTAGCTGAGCCAAGTTTGCTTTTTCAGACATCTGTCCCCACAGCCCTGGCAAACACAGCCTCTAGGCTGGGTCCTCTGGAGCCATACCACAGGACCGTGCCTGCTCTCTCCTGGGAAACTGTGTCCATTCCTTTGGCCACACACCTCCAGAATATGAGAAACCTCAAGGCCTCCGAGGACATCCCACTACTGGGAGCCTCACTGGACTCACAGGGGCATTCGGACACAAGCTGAGCAGCTACATCCATGAATGCATGCACACAGATGTCAACAGAGATAGAAGGTTGAGCCGGACAGGCCTTTAGGCCGTAGTCTCAACTCTTGCTTTGGTTTCCAGGTGTCACTCCTCAGAGGCTTTGGTTCGAAGAACAGGTTATGGGGCTTTCCTGAGGCACGGAACAGAACTCCTCTCGCCTCCACATGGGAAGTTTCCTTGTTGGAGCCGTGTCAAACACCTCATGTTGGAGAATCCTGCAGAGTCCCTGAGCCACCTCCACATTCCAAAGTCTCCCAGGCCACCAAGCCACAGTAGGACTCATCTTCAGGAGAGACCATTTCAACTCTCCCCTCTGGGTAGCTCACCCAGGAGCCCGCAGATTGAGCCTGCCTTGTCCTGACTAAAGAGTGGGAATATGAGGTGGCGTTCCCAGGCATCCATGCTTAGACACCTGCTCTCGAGTCTTTCCATATGGGGCCTCTTGGAACCATCCAATAGGACTCGACTGTCGTGCAGAAGGTAACCTTCAGTTTTGGAGCAGTTCACAAATCCCATCGTAGCCAAAACTTTCTGGCCTCATGAAGCCCCCACACCCTTCAGGAAGAGGCCATGCTGGACAAGAACTCTAGCCTTGAGGCACGTCTCATAGTTGACATGACCTCAGTGCAGGAGATCTCGATTCAGCCTCTGCAGAGTGGGCCTGCCGTGCCCACGGTCCCAAACCTCACGCTAGCTTGTGTTTTCAGACTTCCTTCCTCACACTCCTGGCAAACAAGCCCTCCGGACTAGGAACTCAGGAACCAAAACCCAGCCCAGTGTCTGCCCAACGGAAGAAAAACGTTTCCCTGTGGGGCTCTCCAGAAAACCCAGATGAGGATCAACCTGCTCGGGCCTCGACGGTACCCGAACTGGACAGGCTGCTCTGGGCACTCATGCTCTGCCTGACACAGCCTGAAGCCAGACGTCCAGACAGACAAGGAGACAGCTGGCCGCACACCCAGCACTTCGGACACGCCATGGTCTTATGCCGTCACCTCATCCTAACCTTGGTTTTCAGATATCTGAACCTAGACATTATATCAATTCTCCACACAGCTGGATATAGCAAGCACAAAACAGAACTCCTCCTTCCCCATGGCTGTCAAGCTTGCTCTTGGCATGGAGTCACACCCTCAGGGTGGGAGAAACCTTCATGGCCCCTGATGCCACGCCCAAACTTGAGTGCTGCTTGGGCACAAATTCACACTGTGACCCTCAGCATGAGCCCCATGTCAAAGAAAGGCCTGTCAGGGCCTGGACCAAGAGCCCACATATGGGGCTTGCCAAGCCCCTATGCACCCAATCCTCACCACGGTTTGAATTTTCCAGTCGCCCCGCCCGTACCTGGAGCTCTGCTCTGGAATCCCTTTCTTGGAGAGACCCATGAGCCAGACAACACGACTCCACCCTTCCCACAAAATGACCCCAAACTCTTGGGAGCTGGGACAAATCCCCAGAGAGGGATACTCGTCCACAGTACCTGAGGCCACCGCTCCAATCCACGGCTATCCCGGACACAACATCCAGAGACAAAAGCCTGAAGGAACGCCTCCCACTCGCCCTTGTTTCAGAGGCCCAGGAGCTCCCTCTCGGGCTGTACATCCGGCCTGCCATACCCTAGGCGCCACTCATAAGCTGAGTTTGTGTATTCAGACTTCTGTGCCCACAGCCTGGACCCACACAACATCCAGGCTAGGGCCTCTGGACCAAACAGCGAAAGATTGTGCCTGCCCTCTCCAAGGAAAGTGTGCCCAATCCATTGAGCACAACCCTACAGGTTAGGGAAAAGCTCCAAGGTCCCTGAGGCCATCAATAGTATAGGCCACCCTGGACTAAGAGGGGCTCTCTGACACCAGCGGAGCAACTATCTCCACTTAGACTCTCAGACAGTGTCCCCAGAGACAGAAGGTTGAAATGGACAGGCCCCCAGGCCCTAATCTGAACCTTAGCTTTGGTTTCCATGTTTCCGTTCTCAGAGGACTGTTTTCGTAGACCAGCACATGGGGCTTTTCTGAGGCACCAAACCAAACATCTCTCATCTCCACATGGGCAGCTTTCTTACTGGGATGTATCAAACACTTCAGGTAGGAGAGTTCCGCAGGGCTACCGAACAACCAGCACATTCCAAGGTCTCCATGGACCCAAACGCACATTATGACGCATCCTCAGGAGAGGCCATTTCAACTCAGCCCCCTGGGTCGCGTGTTCCAGAGGCAGCAGATCAAACATATCTTGTCGCTAATAGCCAATGGGAATGCGAGGCATGCTGTACAGGGATCCATCCTTCGAGCCCTGCTCTCCAGTCCTTCCATATGGTATGTCCTGGAGCCATGCAACAGGACTCGAATGTCCCGCAGAAGGAAACCTTGTGGTTTGGGGCAACCTCCAAACTCAGCGTGGGAAAACTTCCTTGGCCTCATGAGGCCCCCACTTCATGAAGGTGCCATCATGGACACATACTCCAGCCTCAGCCAACGTCTGATCCTCAGCCTGACTTCAGATGCAGGAGATTTTGATTCAGCCTCTGCAGAGTGGGCCTGCTCTGCCCTTGGCTCCAATCCTCACACTAGCTTGTGTTTTCAGACTTCCGTCCTCACACTCCTGGCCCACAAACCCTCCCTCCTGGGAATTCTGGGGCCACAATGAAGCACTGTGCCTGCCTCCCAGGAGAAAAACATTGTCTATGGCGCTGCCCAGAAACCCCAAATGAGGATCAAACTGCTTGGCCCTCGGCAACACCCCAATTGCATAGGCTACCTTAAACAGTGATGCTCTGTCGCAAATAGCCTGAGCCCAGACCTTCCAACAGACACCGACACAGCTGGCTGCACACCCAGCACATTGGACCCGCCACTGCCTTAGGCCATCATCCATTCCCAACCTGGGTTTTCAGTCATCGGAACCTAGACCTTATCTCCAATCCCTGCACAGGGGGGAACCTGATGCACAAGTCAGAACCCCTCCTTCCCCCTGGCAAGAAACCTTGCTGCTGGCAGTGAGTCAAACCTTCAGTGTAGGAGAAAACGGCATGGCCCATGAGGCCACGCCCAAGCGTGAGGGCCGCCTTGGGCACAAACACACATTGTGACCCTCAGCGTGAGTACCTTTTTCAAGTAACGCCTCTCAGTGACTGGACCAAGAGCCCGCATATGTGGCTTGCCATGCCCATAGGCACCCAGGACTAACTAGATGGTGTGTATTCCAGTTGAGGGAACCCACTGCTGTGCTCTAGAGTCCCTCTCCTGGGGGGGTCCCCTGTGGCAGAAAACAGTACTCTTCATTCCCACAGAATGAACACAAACACTTGGGAGCTTGGACAATCCCCCGAGAGGAAGGCTCTTCCTCGGCCTCTGAGACAACCCCTACCCTGACCGGACACTGTAAACGCAACACCCAGAGACAAAATCCTGAGTGACTGCCTCCCACTTGCCCTACTTTGATTTCCAGAGGATCTCCCCTCACGGACTAGAGATCAGGCCTGACATTACAGTGGCCCCTAGCTGAGCCAAGTTTGCTTTTTCAGACATCTGTCCCCACAGCCCTGGCAAACACAGCCTCTAGGCTGGGTCCTCTGGAGCCATACCACAGGACCGTGCCTGCTCTCTCCTGGGAAACTGTGTCCATTCCTTTGGCCACACACCTCCAGAATATGAGAAACCTCAAGGCCTCCGAGGACATCCCACTACTGGGAGCCTCACTGGACTCACAGGGGCATTCGGACACAAGCTGAGCAGCTACATCCATGAATGCATGCACACAGATGTCAACAGAGATAGAAGGTTGAGCCGGACAGGCCTTTAGGCCGTAGTCTCAACTCTTGCTTTGGTTTCCAGGTGTCACTCCTCAGAGGCTTTGGTTCGAAGAACAGGGTATGGGGCTTTCCTGAGGCACGGAACAGAACTCCTCTCGCCTCCACATGGGAAGTTTCCTTGTTGGAGCCGTGTCAAACACCTCATGTTGGAGAATCCTGCAGAGTCCCTGAGCCACCTCCACATTCCAAAGTCTCCCAGGCCACCAAGCCACAGTAGGACTCATCTTCAGGAGAGACCATTTCAACTCTCCCCTCTGGGTAGCTCACCCAGGAGCCCGCAGATTGAGCCTGCCTTGTCCTGACTAAAGAGTGGGAATATGAGGTGGCGTTCCCAGGCATCCATGCTTAGACACCTGCTCTCGAGTCTTTCCATATGGGGCCTCTTGGAACCATCCAATAGGACTCGACTGTCGTGCAGAAGGTAACCTTCAGTTTTGGAGCAGTTCACAAATCCCATCGTAGCCAAAACTTTCTGGCCTCATGAAGCCCCCACACCCTTCAGGAAGAGGCCATGCTGGACAAGAACTCTAGCCTGAGGCACGTCTCATAGTTGACATGACCTCAGTGCAGGAGATCTCGATTCAGCCTCTGCAGAGTGTGCCTGCCGTGCCCTCGGTCCCAAACCTCACGCTAGCTTGTGTTTTCAGACTTCCTTCCTCACACTCCTGGCAAACAAGCCCTCCGGACTAGGAACTCCGGAACCAGAACCCAGCCCAGTGTCTGCCCAACGGAAGAAAAATGTTTCCCTGTGGGGCTCTCCAGAAAACCCAGATGAGGATCAACCTGCTCGGGCCTCGACGGTACCCGAACTGGATAGGCTGCTCTGGGCACTCATGCTCTGCCTGACACAGCCTGAAGCCAGACGTCCAGACAGACAAGGAGACAGCTGGCCGCACACCCAGCACTTCGGACACGCCATGGTCTTATGCCGTCACCTCATCCTAACCTTGGTTTTCAGATATCTGAACCTAGACATTATATCAATTCTCCACACAGCTGGGTATAGCAAGCACAAAACAGAACTCCTCCTTCCCCATGGCTGTCAAGCTTGCTCTTGGCATGGAGTCACACCTTCAGGGTGGGAGAAACCTTCATGGCCCCTGATGCCACGCCCAAACTTGAGTGCTGCTTGGGCACAAATTCACACTGTGACCCTCAGCATGAGCCCCATGTCAAAGAAAGGCCTGTCAGGGCCTGGACCAAGAGCCCACATATGGGGCTTGCCAAGCCCCTATGCACCCAATCCTCACCACGGTTTGAATTTTCCAGTCGCCCCGCCCGTACCTGGAGCTCTGCTCTGGAATCCCTTTCTTGGAGAGACCCATGAGCCAGACAACACGACTCCACCCTTCCCACAAAATGACCCCAAACTCTTGGGAGCTGGGACAAATCCCCAGAGAGGGATACTCGTCCACAGTACCTGAGGCCACCGCTCCAATCCACGGCTATCCCGGACACAACATCCAGAGACAAAAGCCTGAAGGAACGCCTCCCACTCGCCCTTGTTTCAGAGGCCCAGGAGCTCCCTCTCGGGCTGTACATCCGGCCTGCCATACCCTAGGCGCCACTCATAAGCTGAGTTTGTGTATTCAGACTTCTGTGCCCACAGCCTGGACCCACACAACATCCAGGCTAGGGCCTCTGGACCAAACAGCGAAAGATTGTGCCTGCCCTCTCCAAGGAAAGTGTGCCCAATCCATTGACCACAACCCTACAGGTTAGGGAAAAGCTCCAAAGTCCCTGAGGCCATCAATAGTATAGGCCACCCTGGACTAAGAGGGGCTCTCTGACACCAGCGGAGCAACTATCTCCACTTAGACTCTCAGACAGTGTCCCCAGAGACAGAAGGTTGAAATGGACAGGCCCCCAGGCCCTAATCTGAACCTTAGCTTTGGTTTCCATGTTTCCGTTCTCAGAGGACTGTTTTCGTAGACCAGCACATGGGGCTTTTCTGAGGCACCAAACCAAACATCTCTCATCTCCACATGGGCAGCTTTCTTACTGGGATGTATCAAACACTTCAGGTAGGAGAGTTCCGCAGGGCCACCGAACAACCAGCACATTCTAAGGTCTCCATGGACCCAAACGCACATTATGACGCATCCTCAGGAGAGGCCATTTCAACTCAGCCCCCTGGGTCGCGTGTTCCAGAGGCAGCAGATCAAACATATCTTGTCGCTAATAGCCAATGGGAATGCGAGGCATGCTGTACAGGGATCCATCCTTCGAACCCTGCTCTCCAGTCCTTCCATATGGTATGTCCTGGAGCCATGCAACAGGACTCGAATGTCCCGCAGAAGGAAACCTTGTGGTTTGGGGCAACCTCCAAACTCAGCGTGGGAAAACTTCCTTGGCCTCATGAGGCCCCCACTTCATGAAGGTGCCATCATGGACACATACTCCAGCCTCAGCCAACGTCTGATCCTCAGCCTGACTTCAGATGCAGGAGATTTTGATTCAGCCTCTGCAGAGTGGGCCTGCTCTGCCCTTGGCTCCAATCCTCACACTAGCTTGTGTTTTCAGACTTCCGTCCTCACACTCCTGGCCCACAAACCCTCCCTCCTGGGAATTCTGGGGCCACAATGAAGCACTGTGCCTGCCTCCCAGGAGAAAAACATTGTCTATGGCGCTGCCCAGAAACCCCAAATGAGGATCAAACTGCTTGGCCCTCGGCAACACCCCAATTGCATAGGCTACCTTAAACAGTGATGCTCTGTCGCAAATAGCCTGAGCCCAGACCTTCCAACAGACACCGACACAGCTGGCTGCACACCCAGCACATTGGACCCGCCACTGCCTTAGGCCACCATCCATTCCCAACCTGGGTTTTCAGTCATCGGAACCTAGACCTTATCTCCAATCCCTGCACAGGGGGGAACCTGATGCACAAGTCAGAACCCCTCCTTCCCCCTGGCAAGAAACCTTGCTGCTGGCAGTGAGTCAAACCTTCAGTGTAGGAGAAAATGGCATGGCCCATGAGGCCACGCCCAAGCGTGAGGGCCGCCTTGGGCACAAACACACATTGTGACCCTCAGCGTGAGTACCTTTTTCAAGTAACGCCTCTCAGTGACTGGACCAAGAGCCCGCATATGTGGCTTGCCATGCCCATAGGCACCCAGGACTAACTAGATGGTGTGTATTCCAGTTGAGGGAACCCACTGCTGTGCTCTAGAGTCCCTCTCCTGGGGGGGGGTCCCCTGTGGCAGAAAACAGTACTCTTCATTCCCACAGAATGAACACAAACACTTGGGAGCTTGGACAATCCCCCGAGAGGAAGGCTCTTCCTCGGCCTCTGAGACAACCCCTAGCCTGACCGGACACTGTAAACGCAACACCCAGAGACAAAATCCTGAGTGACTGCCTCCCACTTGCCCTACTTTGATTTCCAGAGGATCTCCCCTCACGGACTAGAGATCAGGCCTGCCATTACATTGGCCCCTAGCTGAGCCAAGTTTGCTTTTTCAGACATCTGTCCCCACAGCCCTGGCAAACACAGCCTCTAGGCTGGGTCCTCTGGAGCCATACCACAGGACCGTGCCTGCTCTCTCCTGGGAAACTGTGTCCATTCCTTTGGCCACACACCTCCAGAATATGAGAAACCTCAAGGCCTCCGAGGACATCCCACTACTGGGAGCCTCACTGGACTCACAGGGGCATTCGGACACAAGCTGAGCAGCTACATCCATGAATGCATGCACACAGATGTCAACAGAGATAGAAGGTTGAGCCGGACAGGCCTTTAGGCCGTAGTCTCAACTCTTGCTTTGGTTTCCAGGTGTCACTCCTCAGAGGCTTTGGTTCGAAGAACAGGTTATGGGGCTTTCCTGAGGCACGGAACAGAACTCCTCTCGCCTCCACATGGGAAGTTTCCTTGTTGGAGCCGTGTCAAACACCTCATGTTGGAGAATCCTGCAGAGTCCCTGAGCCACCTCCACATTCCAAAGTCTCCCAGGCCACCAAGCCACAGTAGGACTCATCTTCAGGAGAGACCATTTCAACTCTCCCCTCTGGGTAGCTCACCCAGGAGCCCGCAGATTGAGCCTGCCTTGTCCTGACTAAAGAGTGGGAATATGAGGTGGCGTTCCCAGGCATCCATGCTTAGACACCTGCTCTCGAGTCTTTCCATATGGGGCCTCTTGGAACCATCCAATAGGACTCGACTGTCGTGCAGAAGGTAACCTTCAGTTTTGGAGCAGTTCACAAATCCCATCGTAGCCAAAACTTTCTGGCCTCATGAAGCCCCCACACCCTTCAGGAAGAGGCCATGCTGGACAAGAACTCTAGCCTTGAGGCACGTCTCATAGTTGACATGACCTCAGTGCAGGAGATCTCGATTCAGCCTCTGCAGAGTGGGCCTGCCGTGCCCACGGTCCCAAACCTCACGCTAGCTTGTGTTTTCAGACTTCCTTCCTCACACTCCTGGCAAACAAGCCCTCCGGACTAGGAACTCAGGAACCAAAACCCAGCCCAGTGTCTGCCCAACGGAAGAAAAACGTTTCCCTGTGGGGCTCTCCAGAAAACCCAGATGAGGATCAACCTGCTCGGGCCTCGACGGTACCCGAACTGGACAGGCTGCTCTGGGCACTCATGCTCTGCCTGACACAGCCTGAAGCCAGACGTCCAGACAGACAAGGAGACAGCTGGCCGCACACCCAGCACTTCGGACACGCCATGGTCTTATGCCGTCACCTCATCCTAACCTTGGTTTTCAGATATCTGAACCTAGACATTATATCAATTCTCCACACAGCTGGATATAGCAAGCACAAAACAGAACTCCTCCTTCCCCATGGCTGTCAAGCTTGCTCTTGGCATGGAGTCACACCCTCAGGGTGGGAGAAACCTTCATGGCCCCTGATGCCACGCCCAAACTTGAGTGCTGCTTGGGCACAAATTCACACTGTGACCCTCAGCATGAGCCCCATGTCAAAGAAAGGCCTGTCAGGGCCTGGACCAAGAGCCCACATATGGGGCTTGCCAAGCCCCTATGCACCCAATCCTCACCACGGTTTGAATTTTCCAGTCGCCCCGCCCGTACCTGGAGCTCTGCTCTGGAATCCCTTTCTTGGAGAGACCCATGAGCCAGACAACACGACTCCACCCTTCCCACAAAATGACCCCAAACTCTTGGGAGCTGGGACAAATCCCCAGAGAGGGATACTCGTCCACAGTACCTGAGGCCACCGCTCCAATCCACGGCTATCCCGGACACAACATCCAGAGACAAAAGCCTGAAGGAACGCCTCCCACTCGCCCTTGTTTCAGAGGCCCAGGAGCTCCCTCTCGGGCTGTACATCCGGCCTGCCATACCCTAGGCGCCACTCATAAGCTGAGTTTGTGTATTCAGACTTCTGTGCCCACAGCCTGGACCCACACAACATCCAGGCTAGGGCCTCTGGACCAAACAGCGAAAGATTGTGCCTGCCCTCTCCAAGGAAAGTGTGCCCAATCCATTGAGCACAACCCTACAGGTTAGGGAAAAGCTCCAAGGTCCCTGAGGCCATCAATAGTATAGGCCACCCTGGACTAAGAGGGGCTCTCTGACACCAGCGGAGCAACTATCTCCACTTAGACTCTCAGACAGTGTCCCCAGAGACAGAAGGTTGAAATGGACAGGCCCCCAGGCCCTAATCTGAACCTTAGCTTTGGTTTCCATGTTTCCGTTCTCAGAGGACTGTTTTCGTAGACCAGCACATGGGGCTTTTCTGAGGCACCAAACCAAACATCTCTCATCTCCACATGGGCAGCTTTCTTACTGGGATGTATCAAACACTTCAGGTAGGAGAGTTCCGCAGGGCTACCGAACAACCAGCACATTCCAAGGTCTCCATGGACCCAAACGCACATTATGACGCATCCTCAGGAGAGGCCATTTCAACTCAGCCCCCTGGGTCGCGTGTTCCAGAGGCAGCAGATCAAACATATCTTGTCGCTAATAGCCAATGGGAATGCGAGGCATGCTGTACAGGGATCCATCCTTCGAGCCCTGCTCTCCAGTCCTTCCATATGGTATGTCCTGGAGCCATGCAACAGGACTCGAATGTCCCGCAGAAGGAAACCTTGTGGTTTGGGGCAACCTCCAAACTCAGCGTGGGAAAACTTCCTTGGCCTCATGAGGCCCCCACTTCATGAAGGTGCCATCATGGACACATACTCCAGCCTCAGCCAACGTCTGATCCTCAGCCTGACTTCAGATGCAGGAGATTTTGATTCAGCCTCTGCAGAGTGGGCCTGCTCTGCCCTTGGCTCCAATCCTCACACTAGCTTGTGTTTTCAGACTTCCGTCCTCACACTCCTGGCCCACAAACCCTCCCTCCTGGGAATTCTGGGGCCACAATGAAGCACTGTGCCTGCCTCCCAGGAGAAAAACATTGTCTATGGCGCTGCCCAGAAACCCCAAATGAGGATCAAACTGCTTGGCCCTCGGCAACACCCCAATTGCATAGGCTACCTTAAACAGTGATGCTCTGTCGCAAATAGCCTGAGCCCAGACCTTCCAACAGACACCGACACAGCTGGCTGCACACCCAGCACATTGGACCCGCCACTGCCTTAGGCCATCATCCATTCCCAACCTGGGTTTTCAGTCATCGGAACCTAGACCTTATCTCCAATCCCTGCACAGGGGGGAACCTGATGCACAAGTCAGAACCCCTCCTTCCCCCTGGCAAGAAACCTTGCTGCTGGCAGTGAGTCAAACCTTCAGTGTAGGAGAAAACGGCATGGCCCATGAGGCCACGCCCAAGCGTGAGGGCCGCCTTGGGCACAAACACACATTGTGACCCTCAGCGTGAGTACCTTTTTCAAGTAACGCCTCTCAGTGACTGGACCAAGAGCCCGCATATGTGGCTTGCCATGCCCATAGGCACCCAGGACTAACTAGATGGTGTGTATTCCAGTTGAGGGAACCCACTGCTGTGCTCTAGAGTCCCTCTCCTGGGGGGGTCCCCTGTGGCAGAAAACAGTACTCTTCATTCCCACAGAATGAACACAAACACTTGGGAGCTTGGACAATCCCCCGAGAGGAAGGCTCTTCCTCGGCCTCTGAGACAACCCCTACCCTGACCGGACACTGTAAACGCAACACCCAGAGACAAAATCCTGAGTGACTGCCTCCCACTTGCCCTACTTTGATTTCCAGAGGATCTCCCCTCACGGACTAGAGATCAGGCCTGACATTACAGTGGCCCCTAGCTGAGCCAAGTTTGCTTTTTCAGACATCTGTCCCCACAGCCCTGGCAAACACAGCCTCTAGGCTGGGTCCTCTGGAGCCATACCACAGGACCGTGCCTGCTCTCTCCTGGGAAACTGTGTCCATTCCTTTGGCCACACACCTCCAGAATATGAGAAACCTCAAGGCCTCCGAGGACATCCCACTACTGGGAGCCTCACTGGACTCACAGGGGCATTCGGACACAAGCTGAGCAGCTACATCCATGAATGCATGCACACAGATGTCAACAGAGATAGAAGGTTGAGCCGGACAGGCCTTTAGGCCGTAGTCTCAACTCTTGCTTTGGTTTCCAGGTGTCACTCCTCAGAGGCTTTGGTTCGAAGAACAGGGTATGGGGCTTTCCTGAGGCACGGAACAGAACTCCTCTCGCCTCCACATGGGAAGTTTCCTTGTTGGAGCCGTGTCAAACACCTCATGTTGGAGAATCCTGCAGAGTCCCTGAGCCACCTCCACATTCCAAAGTCTCCCAGGCCACCAAGCCACAGTAGGACTCATCTTCAGGAGAGACCATTTCAACTCTCCCCTCTGGGTAGCTCACCCAGGAGCCCGCAGATTGAGCCTGCCTTGTCCTGACTAAAGAGTGGGAATATGAGGTGGCGTTCCCAGGCATCCATGCTTAGACACCTGCTCTCGAGTCTTTCCATATGGGGCCTCTTGGAACCATCCAATAGGACTCGACTGTCGTGCAGAAGGTAACCTTCAGTTTTGGAGCAGTTCACAAATCCCATCGTAGCCAAAACTTTCTGGCCTCATGAAGCCCCCACACCCTTCAGGAAGAGGCCATGCTGGACAAGAACTCTAGCCTGAGGCACGTCTCATAGTTGACATGACCTCAGTGCAGGAGATCTCGATTCAGCCTCTGCAGAGTGTGCCTGCCGTGCCCTCGGTCCCAAACCTCACGCTAGCTTGTGTTTTCAGACTTCCTTCCTCACACTCCTGGCAAACAAGCCCTCCGGACTAGGAACTCCGGAACCAGAACCCAGCCCAGTGTCTGCCCAACGGAAGAAAAATGTTTCCCTGTGGGGCTCTCCAGAAAACCCAGATGAGGATCAACCTGCTCGGGCCTCGACGGTACCCGAACTGGATAGGCTGCTCTGGGCACTCATGCTCTGCCTGACACAGCCTGAAGCCAGACGTCCAGACAGACAAGGAGACAGCTGGCCGCACACCCAGCACTTCGGACACGCCATGGTCTTATGCCGTCACCTCATCCTAACCTTGGTTTTCAGATATCTGAACCTAGACATTATATCAATTCTCCACACAGCTGGGTATAGCAAGCACAAAACAGAACTCCTCCTTCCCCATGGCTGTCAAGCTTGCTCTTGGCATGGAGTCACACCTTCAGGGTGGGAGAAACCTTCATGGCCCCTGATGCCACGCCCAAACTTGAGTGCTGCTTGGGCACAAATTCACACTGTGACCCTCAGCATGAGCCCCATGTCAAAGAAAGGCCTGTCAGGGCCTGGACCAAGAGCCCACATATGGGGCTTGCCAAGCCCCTATGCACCCAATCCTCACCACGGTTTGAATTTTCCAGTCGCCCCGCCCGTACCTGGAGCTCTGCTCTGGAATCCCTTTCTTGGAGAGACCCATGAGCCAGACAACACGACTCCACCCTTCCCACAAAATGACCCCAAACTCTTGGGAGCTGGGACAAATCCCCAGAGAGGGATACTCGTCCACAGTACCTGAGGCCACCGCTCCAATCCACGGCTATCCCGGACACAACATCCAGAGACAAAAGCCTGAAGGAACGCCTCCCACTCGCCCTTGTTTCAGAGGCCCAGGAGCTCCCTCTCGGGCTGTACATCCGGCCTGCCATACCCTAGGCGCCACTCATAAGCTGAGTTTGTGTATTCAGACTTCTGTGCCCACAGCCTGGACCCACACAACATCCAGGCTAGGGCCTCTGGACCAAACAGCGAAAGATTGTGCCTGCCCTCTCCAAGGAAAGTGTGCCCAATCCATTGACCACAACCCTACAGGTTAGGGAAAAGCTCCAAAGTCCCTGAGGCCATCAATAGTATAGGCCACCCTGGACTAAGAGGGGCTCTCTGACACCAGCGGAGCAACTATCTCCACTTAGACTCTCAGACAGTGTCCCCAGAGACAGAAGGTTGAAATGGACAGGCCCCCAGGCCCTAATCTGAACCTTAGCTTTGGTTTCCATGTTTCCGTTCTCAGAGGACTGTTTTCGTAGACCAGCACATGGGGCTTTTCTGAGGCACCAAACCAAACATCTCTCATCTCCACATGGGCAGCTTTCTTACTGGGATGTATCAAACACTTCAGGTAGGAGAGTTCCGCAGGGCCACCGAACAACCAGCACATTCTAAGGTCTCCATGGACCCAAACGCACATTATGACGCATCCTCAGGAGAGGCCATTTCAACTCAGCCCCCTGGGTCGCGTGTTCCAGAGGCAGCAGATCAAACATATCTTGTCGCTAATAGCCAATGGGAATGCGAGGCATGCTGTACAGGGATCCATCCTTCGAACCCTGCTCTCCAGTCCTTCCATATGGTATGTCCTGGAGCCATGCAACAGGACTCGAATGTCCCGCAGAAGGAAACCTTGTGGTTTGGGGCAACCTCCAAACTCAGCGTGGGAAAACTTCCTTGGCCTCATGAGGCCCCCACTTCATGAAGGTGCCATCATGGACACATACTCCAGCCTCAGCCAACGTCTGATCCTCAGCCTGACTTCAGATGCAGGAGATTTTGATTCAGCCTCTGCAGAGTGGGCCTGCTCTGCCCTTGGCTCCAATCCTCACACTAGCTTGTGTTTTCAGACTTCCGTCCTCACACTCCTGGCCCACAAACCCTCCCTCCTGGGAATTCTGGGGCCACAATGAAGCACTGTGCCTGCCTCCCAGGAGAAAAACATTGTCTATGGCGCTGCCCAGAAACCCCAAATGAGGATCAAACTGCTTGGCCCTCGGCAACACCCCAATTGCATAGGCTACCTTAAACAGTGATGCTCTGTCGCAAATAGCCTGAGCCCAGACCTTCCAACAGACACCGACACAGCTGGCTGCACACCCAGCACATTGGACCCGCCACTGCCTTAGGCCACCATCCATTCCCAACCTGGGTTTTCAGTCATCGGAACCTAGACCTTATCTCCAATCCCTGCACAGGGGGGAACCTGATGCACAAGTCAGAACCCCTCCTTCCCCCTGGCAAGAAACCTTGCTGCTGGCAGTGAGTCAAACCTTCAGTGTAGGAGAAAATGGCATGGCCCATGAGGCCACGCCCAAGCGTGAGGGCCGCCTTGGGCACAAACACACATTGTGACCCTCAGCGTGAGTACCTTTTTCAAGTAACGCCTCTCAGTGACTGGACCAAGAGCCCGCATATGTGGCTTGCCATGCCCATAGGCACCCAGGACTAACTAGATGGTGTGTATTCCAGTTGAGGGAACCCACTGCTGTGCTCTAGAGTCCCTCTCCTGGGGGGGGGTCCCCTGTGGCAGAAAACAGTACTCTTCATTCCCACAGAATGAACACAAACACTTGGGAGCTTGGACAATCCCCCGAGAGGAAGGCTCTTCCTCGGCCTCTGAGACAACCCCTAGCCTGACCGGACACTGTAAACGCAACACCCAGAGACAAAATCCTGAGTGACTGCCTCCCACTTGCCCTACTTTGATTTCCAGAGGATCTCCCCTCACGGACTAGAGATCAGGCCTGCCATTACATTGGCCCCTAGCTGAGCCAAGTTTGCTTTTTCAGACATCTGTCCCCACAGCCCTGGCAAACACAGCCTCTAGGCTGGGTCCTCTGGAGCCATACCACAGGACCGTGCCTGCTCTCTCCTGGGAAACTGTGTCCATTCCTTTGGCCACACACCTCCAGAATATGAGAAACCTCAAGGCCTCCGAGGACATCCCACTACTGGGAGCCTCACTGGACTCACAGGGGCATTCGGACACAAGCTGAGCAGCTACATCCATGAATGCATGCACACAGATGTCAACAGAGATAGAAGGTTGAGCCGGACAGGCCTTTAGGCCGTAGTCTCAACTCTTGCTTTGGTTTCCAGGTGTCACTCCTCAGAGGCTTTGGTTCGAAGAACAGGTTATGGGGCTTTCCTGAGGCACGGAACAGAACTCCTCTCGCCTCCACATGGGAAGTTTCCTTGTTGGAGCCGTGTCAAACACCTCATGTTGGAGAATCCTGCAGAGTCCCTGAGCCACCTCCACATTCCAAAGTCTCCCAGGCCACCAAGCCACAGTAGGACTCATCTTCAGGAGAGACCATTTCAACTCTCCCCTCTGGGTAGCTCACCCAGGAGCCCGCAGATTGAGCCTGCCTTGTCCTGACTAAAGAGTGGGAATATGAGGTGGCGTTCCCAGGCATCCATGCTTAGACACCTGCTCTCGAGTCTTTCCATATGGGGCCTCTTGGAACCATCCAATAGGACTCGACTGTCGTGCAGAAGGTAACCTTCAGTTTTGGAGCAGTTCACAAATCCCATCGTAGCCAAAACTTTCTGGCCTCATGAAGCCCCCACACCCTTCAGGAAGAGGCCATGCTGGACAAGAACTCTAGCCTTGAGGCACGTCTCATAGTTGACATGACCTCAGTGCAGGAGATCTCGATTCAGCCTCTGCAGAGTGGGCCTGCCGTGCCCACGGTCCCAAACCTCACGCTAGCTTGTGTTTTCAGACTTCCTTCCTCACACTCCTGGCAAACAAGCCCTCCGGACTAGGAACTCAGGAACCAAAACCCAGCCCAGTGTCTGCCCAACGGAAGAAAAACGTTTCCCTGTGGGGCTCTCCAGAAAACCCAGATGAGGATCAACCTGCTCGGGCCTCGACGGTACCCGAACTGGACAGGCTGCTCTGGGCACTCATGCTCTGCCTGACACAGCCTGAAGCCAGACGTCCAGACAGACAAGGAGACAGCTGGCCGCACACCCAGCACTTCGGACACGCCATGGTCTTATGCCGTCACCTCATCCTAACCTTGGTTTTCAGATATCTGAACCTAGACATTATATCAATTCTCCACACAGCTGGATATAGCAAGCACAAAACAGAACTCCTCCTTCCCCATGGCTGTCAAGCTTGCTCTTGGCATGGAGTCACACCCTCAGGGTGGGAGAAACCTTCATGGCCCCTGATGCCACGCCCAAACTTGAGTGCTGCTTGGGCACAAATTCACACTGTGACCCTCAGCATGAGCCCCATGTCAAAGAAAGGCCTGTCAGGGCCTGGACCAAGAGCCCACATATGGGGCTTGCCAAGCCCCTATGCACCCAATCCTCACCACGGTTTGAATTTTCCAGTCGCCCCGCCCGTACCTGGAGCTCTGCTCTGGAATCCCTTTCTTGGAGAGACCCATGAGCCAGACAACACGACTCCACCCTTCCCACAAAATGACCCCAAACTCTTGGGAGCTGGGACAAATCCCCAGAGAGGGATACTCGTCCACAGTACCTGAGGCCACCGCTCCAATCCACGGCTATCCCGGACACAACATCCAGAGACAAAAGCCTGAAGGAACGCCTCCCACTCGCCCTTGTTTCAGAGGCCCAGGAGCTCCCTCTCGGGCTGTACATCCGGCCTGCCATACCCTAGGCGCCACTCATAAGCTGAGTTTGTGTATTCAGACTTCTGTGCCCACAGCCTGGACCCACACAACATCCAGGCTAGGGCCTCTGGACCAAACAGCGAAAGATTGTGCCTGCCCTCTCCAAGGAAAGTGTGCCCAATCCATTGAGCACAACCCTACAGGTTAGGGAAAAGCTCCAAGGTCCCTGAGGCCATCAATAGTATAGGCCACCCTGGACTAAGAGGGGCTCTCTGACACCAGCGGAGCAACTATCTCCACTTAGACTCTCAGACAGTGTCCCCAGAGACAGAAGGTTGAAATGGACAGGCCCCCAGGCCCTAATCTGAACCTTAGCTTTGGTTTCCATGTTTCCGTTCTCAGAGGACTGTTTTCGTAGACCAGCACATGGGGCTTTTCTGAGGCACCAAACCAAACATCTCTCATCTCCACATGGGCAGCTTTCTTACTGGGATGTATCAAACACTTCAGGTAGGAGAGTTCCGCAGGGCTACCGAACAACCAGCACATTCCAAGGTCTCCATGGACCCAAACGCACATTATGACGCATCCTCAGGAGAGGCCATTTCAACTCAGCCCCCTGGGTCGCGTGTTCCAGAGGCAGCAGATCAAACATATCTTGTCGCTAATAGCCAATGGGAATGCGAGGCATGCTGTACAGGGATCCATCCTTCGAGCCCTGCTCTCCAGTCCTTCCATATGGTATGTCCTGGAGCCATGCAACAGGACTCGAATGTCCCGCAGAAGGAAACCTTGTGGTTTGGGGCAACCTCCAAACTCAGCGTGGGAAAACTTCCTTGGCCTCATGAGGCCCCCACTTCATGAAGGTGCCATCATGGACACATACTCCAGCCTCAGCCAACGTCTGATCCTCAGCCTGACTTCAGATGCAGGAGATTTTGATTCAGCCTCTGCAGAGTGGGCCTGCTCTGCCCTTGGCTCCAATCCTCACACTAGCTTGTGTTTTCAGACTTCCGTCCTCACACTCCTGGCCCACAAACCCTCCCTCCTGGGAATTCTGGGGCCACAATGAAGCACTGTGCCTGCCTCCCAGGAGAAAAACATTGTCTATGGCGCTGCCCAGAAACCCCAAATGAGGATCAAACTGCTTGGCCCTCGGCAACACCCCAATTGCATAGGCTACCTTAAACAGTGATGCTCTGTCGCAAATAGCCTGAGCCCAGACCTTCCAACAGACACCGACACAGCTGGCTGCACACCCAGCACATTGGACCCGCCACTGCCTTAGGCCATCATCCATTCCCAACCTGGGTTTTCAGTCATCGGAACCTAGACCTTATCTCCAATCCCTGCACAGGGGGGAACCTGATGCACAAGTCAGAACCCCTCCTTCCCCCTGGCAAGAAACCTTGCTGCTGGCAGTGAGTCAAACCTTCAGTGTAGGAGAAAACGGCATGGCCCATGAGGCCACGCCCAAGCGTGAGGGCCGCCTTGGGCACAAACACACATTGTGACCCTCAGCGTGAGTACCTTTTTCAAGTAACGCCTCTCAGTGACTGGACCAAGAGCCTGCATATGTGGCTTGCCATGCCCATAGGCACCCAGGACTAACTAGATGGTGTGTATTCCAGTTGAGGGAACCCACTGCTGTGCTCTAGAGTCCCTCTCCTGGGGGGGTCCCCTGTGGCAGAAAACAGTACTCTTCATTCCCACAGAATGAACACAAACACATGGGAGCTTGGACAATCCCCCGAGAGGAAGGCTCTTCCTCGGCCTCTGAGACAACTCCTACCCTGACCGGACACTGTAAACGCAACACCCAGAGACAAAATCCTGAGTGACTGCCTCCCACTTGCCCTACTTTGATTTCCAGAGGATCTCCCCTCACGGACTAGAGATCAGGCCTGCCATTACATTGGCCCCTAGCTGAGCCAAGTTTGCTTTTTCAGACATCTGTCCCCACAGCCCTGGCAAACACAGCCTCTAGGCTGGGTCCTCTGGAGCCATACCACAGGACCGTGCCTGCTCTCTCCTGGGAAACTGTGTCCATTCCTTTGGCCACACACCTCCAGAATATGAGAAACCTCAAGGCCTCCGAGGACATCCCACTACTGGGAGCCTCACTGGACTCACAGGGGCATTCAGACACAAGCTGAGCAGCTACATCCATGAATGCATGCACACAGATGTCAACAGAGATAGAAGGTTGAGCCGGACAGGCCTTTAGGCCGTAGTCTCAACTCTTGCTTTGGTTTCCAGGTGTCACTCCTCAGAGGCTTTGGTTCGAAGAACAGGGTATGGGGCTTTCCTGAGGCACGGAACAGAACTCCTCTCGCCTCCACATGGGAAGTTTCCTTGTTGGAGCCGTGTCAAACACCTCATGTTGGAGAATCCTGCAGAGTCCCTGAGCCACCTCCACATTCCAAAGTCTCCCAGGCCACCAAGCCACAGTAGGACTCATCTTCAGGAGAGACCATTTCAACTCTCCCCTCTGGGTAGCTCACCCAGGAGCCCGCAGATTGAGCCTGCCTTGTCCTGACTAAAGAGTGGGAAT
Source organism: Mustela nivalis (assembly GCF_964662115.1). Classification (NCBI taxonomy): domain Eukaryota; kingdom Metazoa; phylum Chordata; class Mammalia; order Carnivora; family Mustelidae; genus Mustela; species Mustela nivalis. Next base: position 145,956 of record NW_028136453.1, on the reverse strand, counting down.
ATGAGGTGGCGTTCCCAGGCATCCATGCTTAGACACCAGCTCTCGAGTCTTTCCATATGGGGCCTCTTGGAACCATCCAATAGGACCCGACTGTCGTGCAGAAGGTAACCTTCAGTTTTGGAGCAGTTCACAAATCCCATCGTAGCCAAAACTTTCTGGCCTCATGAAGCCCCCACACCCTTCAGGAAGAGGCCATGCTGGACAAGAACTCTAGCCTGAGGCACGTCTCATAGTTGACATGACCTCAGTGCAGGAGATCTCGATTCAGCCTCTGCAGAGTGGGCCTGCCGTGCCCTCGGTCCCAAACCTCACGCTAGCTTGTGTTTTCAGACTTCCTTCCTCACACTCCTGGCAAACAAGCCCTCCGGACTAGGAACTCCGGAACCAAAACCCAGCCCAGTGTCTGCCCAACGGAAGAAAAACGTTTCCCTGTGGGGCTCTCCAGAAAACCCAGATGAGGATCAACCTGCTCGGGCCTCGACGGTACCCGAACTGGATAGGCTGCTCTGGGCACTCATGCTCTGCCTGACACAGCCTGAATCCAGACGTCCAGACAGACAAGGAGACAGCTGGCCGCACAACCAGCACTTCGGACACGCCATGGTCTTATGCCGTCACCTCATCCTAACCTTGGTTTTCAGATATCTGAACCTAGACATTATATCAATTCTCCACACAGCTGGGTATAGCAAGCACAAAACAGAACTCCTCCTTCCACATGGCTGTCAAGCTTGCTCTTGGCATGGAGTCAAACCTTCAGGGTGGGAGAAACCTTCATGGCCCCTGATGCCACGCCCAAACATGAGTGCTGCTTGGGCACAAATTCACACTGTGACCCTCAGCTTGAGCCCCATGTCAAAGAAAGGCCTGTCAGGGCCTGGACCAAGAGCACACATATGGGGCTTGCCAAGCCCCTATGCACCCAATCCTCACCACGGTTTGAATTTTCCAGTCGCCCCGCCCGTACCTGGAGCTCTGCTCTGGAATCCCTTTCTTGGAGAGACCCATGAGCCAGACAACACGACTCCACCCTTCCCACAATTACCCCAAACTCTTGGGAGCTGGGACAAATCCCCAGAGAGGGATACTCGTCCACAGTACCTGAGGCCACCGCTCCAATCCACGGCTATCCCGGACACAACATCCAGAGACAAAAGCCTGAAGGAACGCCTCCCACTCGCCCTTGTTTCAGAGGCCCAGGAGCTCCCTCTCGGGCTGTACATCCGGCCTGCCATACCCTAGGCGCCACTCATAAGCTGAGTTTGTGTATTCAGACTTCTGTGCCCACAGCCTGGACCCACACAACATCCAGGCTAGGGCCTCTGGTCCAAACAGCGAAAGATTGTGCCTGCCCTCTCCAAGGAAAGTGTGCCCAATCCATTGACCACAACCCTACAGGTTAGGGAAAAGCTCCAAGGTCCCTGAGGCCATCAATAGTATAGGCCACCCTGGACTAAGAGGGGCTCTCTGACACCAGCGGAGCAACTATCTCCACTTAGACTCTCAGACAGTGTCCCCAGAGACAGAAGGTTGAAATGGACAGGCCCCCAGGCCCTAATCTGAACCTTAGCTTTGGTTTCCATGTTTCCGTTCTCAGAGGACTGTTTTCGTAGACCAGCACATGGGGCTTTTCTGAGGCACCAAACCAAACATCTCTCATCTCCACATGGGCAGCTTTCTTACTGGGATGTATCAAACACTTCAGGTAGGAGAGTTCCGCAGGGCCACCGAACAACCAGCACATTCCAAGGTCTCCATGGACCCAAACGCACATTATGACGCATCCTCAGGAGAGGCCATTTCAACTCAGCCCCCTGGGTCGCGTGTTCCAGAGGCAGCAGATCAAACATATCTTGTCGCTAATAGCCAATGGGAATGCGAGGCATGCTGTACAGGGATCCATCCTTCGAGCCCTGCTCTCCAGTCCTTCCATATGGTATGTCCTGGAGCCATGCAACAGGACTCGAATGTCCCGCAGAAGAAAACCTTGTGGTTTGGGGCAACCTCCAAACTCAGCGTGGGAAAACTTCCTTGGCCTCATGAGGCCCCCACTTCATGAAGGTGCCATCATGGACACATACTCCAGCCTCAGCCAACGTCTGATCCTCAGCCTGACTTCAGATGCAGGAGATTTTGATTCAGCCTCTGCAGAGTGGGCCTGCTCTGCCCTTGGCTCCAATCCTCACACTAGCTTGTGTTTTCAGACTTCCGTCCTCACACTCCTGGCCCACAAACCCTCCCTCCTGGGAATTCTGGGGCCACAATGAAGCACTGTGCCTGCCTCCCAGGAGAAAAACATTGTCTATGGCGCTGCCCAGAAACCCCAAATGAGGATCAAACTGCTTGGCCCTCGGCAACACCCCAATTGCATAGGCTACCTTAAACAGTGATGCTCTGTCGCAAATAGCCTGAGCCCAGACCTTCCAACAGACACCGACACAGCTGGCTGCACACCCAGCACATTGGACCCGCCACTGCCTTAGGCCACCATCCATTCCCAACCTGGGTTTTCAGTCATCGGAACCTAGACCTTATCTCCAATCCCTGCACAGGGGGGAACCTGATGCACAAGTCAGAACCCCTCCTTCCCCCTGGCAAGAAACCTTGCTGCTGGCATTGAGTCAAACCTTCAGTGTAGGAGAAAACGGCATGGCCCATGAGGCCACGCCCAAGCGTGAGGGCCGCCTTGGGCACAAACACACATTGTGACCCTCAGCGTGAGTACCTTTTTCAAGTAACGCCTCTCAGTGACTGGACCAAGAGCCCGCATATGTGGCTTGCCATGCCCATAGGCACCCAGGACTAACTAGATGGTGTGTATTCCAGTTGAGGGAACCCACTGCTGTGCTCTAGAGTCCCTCTCCTGGGGGGGGTCCCCTGTGGCAGAAAACAGTACTCTTCATTCCCACAGAATGAACACAAACACTTGGGAGCTTGGACAATCCCCCGAGAGGAAGGCTCTTCCTCGGCCTCTGAGACAACCCCTACCCTGACCGGACACTGTAAACGCAACACCCAGAGACAAAATCCTGAGTGACTGCCTCCCACTTGCCCTACTTTGATTTCCAGAGGATCTCCCCTCACGGACTACAGATCAGGCCTGCCATTACATTGGCCCCTAGCTGAGCCAAGTTTGCTTTTTCAGACATCTGTCCCCACAGCCCTGGCGAACACAGCCTCTAGGCTGGGTCCTCTGGAGCCATACCACAGGACCGTGCCTGCTCTCTCCTGGGAAACTGTGTCCATTCCTTTGGCCACACACCTCCAGAATATGAGAAACCTCAAGGCCTCCGAGGACATCCCACTACTGGGAGCCTCACTGGACTCACAGGGGCATTCGGACACAAGCTGAGCAGCTACATCCATGAATGCATGCACACAGATGTCAACAGAGATAGAAGGTTGAGCCGGACAGGCCTTTAGGCCGTAGTCTCAACTCTTGCTTTGGTTTCCAGGTGTCACTCCTCAGAGGCTTTGGTTCGAAGAACAGGGTATGGGGCTTTCCTGAGGCACGGAACAGAACTCCTCTCGTCTCCACATGGGAAGTTTCCTTGTTGGAGCCGTGTCAAACACCTCATGTTGGAGAATCCTGCAGAGTCCCTGAGCCACCTCGACATTCCAAAGTCTCCCAGGCCACCAAGCCACAGTAGGACTCATCTTCAGGAGAGACCATTTCAACTCTCCCCTCTGGGTAGCTCACCCAGGAGCCCGCAGATTGAGCCTGCCTTGTCCTGACTAAAGAGTGGGAATATGAGGTGGCGTTCCCAGGCATCCATGCTTAGACACCTGCTCTCGAGTCTTTCCATATGGGGCCTCTTGGAACCATCCAATAGGACTCGACTGTCGTGCAGAAGGTAACCTTCAGTTTTGGAGCAGTTCACAAATCCCATCGTAGCCAAAACTTTCTGGCCTCATGAAGCCCCCACACCCTTCAGGAAGAGGCCATGCTGGACAAGAACTCTAGCCTGAGGCACGTCTCATAGTTGACATGACCTCAGTGCAGGAGATCTCGATTCAGCCTCTGCAGAGTGGGCCTGCCGTGCCCTCGGTCCCAAACCTCACGCTAGCTTGTGTTTTCAGACTTCCTTCCTCACACTCCTGGCAAACAAGCCCTCCGGACTAGGAACTCCGGAACCAAAACCCAGCCCAGTGTCTGCCCAACCGAAGAAAAACGTTTCCCTGTGGGGCTCTCCAGAAAACCCAGATGAGGATCAACCTGCTCGGGCCTCGACGGTACCCGAACTGGATAGGCTGCTCTGGGCACTCATGCTCTGCCTGACACAGCCTGAAGCCAGACGTCCAGACAGACAAGGAGACAGCTGGCCGCACACCCAGCACTTCGGACACGCCATGGTCTTATGCCGTCACCTCATCCTAACCTTGGTTTCCAGATATCTGAACCTAGACATTATATCAATTCTCCACACAGCTGGATATAGCAAGCACAAAACAGAACTCCTCCTTCCCCATGGCTGTCAAGCTTGCTCTTGGCATGGAGTCACACCTTCAGGGTGGGAGAAACCTTCATGGCCCCTGATGCCACGCCCAAACTTGAGTGCTGCTTGGGCACAAATTCACACTGTGACCCTGAGCATGAGCCCCATGTCAAAGAAAGGCCTGTCAGGGCCTGGACCAAGAGCCCACATATGGGGCTTGCCATGCCCATAGGCACCCAGGACTAACTAGATGGTGTGTATTCCAGTTGAGGGAACCCACTGCTGTGCTCTAGAGTCCCTCTCCTGGGGGGGGTCCCCTGTGGCAGAAAACAGTACTCTTCATTCCCACAGAATGAACACAAACACTTGGGAGCTTGGACAATCCCCCGAGAGGAAGGCTCTTCCTCGGCCTCTGAGACAACCCCTAGCCTGACCGGACACTGTAAACGCAACACCCAGAGACAAAATCCTGAGTGACTGCCTCCCACTTGCCCTACTTTGATTTCCAGAGGATCTCCCCTGGACTAGAGATCAGGCCTGCCATTACATTGGCCCCTAGCTGAGCCAAGTTTGCTTTTTCAGACATCTGTCCCCACAGCCCTGGCAAACACAGCCTCTAGGCTGGGTCCTCTGGAGCCATACCACAGGACCGTGCCTGCTCTCTCCTGGGAAACTGTGTCCATTCCTTTGGCCACACACCTCCAGAATATGAGAAACCTCAAGGCCTCCGAGGACATCCCACTACTGGGAGCCTCACTGGACTCACAGGGGCATTCGGACACAAGCTGAGCAGCTACATCCATGAATGCATGCACACAGATGTCAACAGAGATAGAAGGTTGAGCCGGACAGGCCTTTAGGCCGTAGTCTCAACTCTTGCTTTGGTTTCCAGGTGTCACTCCTCAGAGGCTTTGGTTCGAAGAACAGGGTATGGGGCTTTCCTGAGGCACGGAACAGAACTCCTCTCGCCTCCACATGGGAAGTTTCCTTGTTGGAGCCGTGTCAAACACCTCATGTTGGAGAATCCTGCAGAGTCCCTGAGCCACCTCCACATTCCAAAGTCTCCCAGGCCACCAAGCCACAGTAGGACTCATCTTCAGGAGAGACCATTTCAACTCTCCCCTCTGGGTAGCACACCCAGGAGCCCGCAGATTGAGCCTGCCTTGTCCTGACTAAAGAGTGGGAATATGAGCTGGCGTTCCCATGCATCCATGCTTAGACACCTGCTCTCGAGTCTTTCCATATGGGGCCTCTTGGAACCATCCAATAGGACTCGACTGTCGTGCAGAAGGTAACCTTCAGTTTTGGAGCAGTTCACAAATCCCATCGTAGGCAAAACTTTCTGGCCTCATGAAGCCCCCACACCCTTCAGGAAGAGGCCATGCTGGACAAGAACTCTAGCCTGAGGCACGTCTCATAGTTGACATGACCTCAGTGCAGGAGATCTCGATTCAGCCTCTGCAGAGTGGGCCTGCCGTGCCCTCGGTCCCAAACCTCACGCTAGCTTGTGTTTTCAGACTTCCTTCCTCACACTCCTGGCAAACAAGCCCTCCGGACTAGGAACTCCGGAACCAAAACCCAGCCCAGTGTCTGCCCAACGGAAGAAAAATGTTTCCCTGTGGGGCTCTCCAGAAAACCCAGATGAGGATCAACCTGCTCGGGCCTCGACGGTACCCGAACTGGATAGGCTGCTCTGGGCACTCATGCTCTGCCTGACACAGCCTGAAGCCAGACGTCCAGACAGACAAGGAGACAGCTGGCCGCACACCCAGCACTTCGGACACGCCATGGTCTTATGCCGTCACGTCATCCTAACCTTGGTTTTCAGATATCTGAACCTAGACATTATATCAATTCTCCACACAGCTGGGTATAGCAAGCACAAAACAGAACTCCTCCTTCCCCATGGCTGTCAAGCTTGCTCTTGGCATGGAGTCACACCTTCAGGGTGGGAGAAACCTTCATGGCCCCTGATGCCACGCCCAAACTTGAGTGCTGCTTGGGCACAAATTCACACTGTGACCCTCAGCATGAGCCCAATGTCAAAGAAAGGCCTGTCAGGGCCTGGACCAAGAGCCCACATATGGGGCTTGCCAAGCCCCTATGCACCCAATCCTCACCACGGTTTGAATTTTCCAGTCGCCCCGCCCGTACCTGGAGCTCTGCTCTGGAATCCCTTTCTTGGAGAGACCCATGAGCCAGACAACACGACTCCACCCTTCCCACAAAATGACCCCAAACTCTTGGGAGCTGGGACAAATCCCCAGAGAGGGATACTCGTCCACAGTACCTGAGGCCACCGCTCCAATCCACGGCTATCCCGGACACAACATCCAGAGACAAAAGCCTGAAGGAACGCCTCCCACTCGCCCTTGTTTCAGAGGCCCAGGAGCTCCCTCTCGGGCTGTACATCCGGCCTGCCATACCCTAGGCGCCACTCATAAGCTGAGTTTGTGTATTCAGACTTCTGTGCCCACAGCCTGGACCCACACAACATCCAGGCTAGGGCCTCTGGACCAAACAGCGAAAGATTGTGCCTGCCCTCTCCAAGGAAAGTGTGCCCAATCCATTGACCACAACCCTACAGTTTAGGGAAAAGCTCCAAGGTCCCTGAGGCCATCAATAGTATAGGCCACCCTGGACTAAGAGGGGCTCTCTGACACCAGCGGAGCAACTATCTCCACTTAGACTCTCAGACAGTGTCCCCAGAGACAGAAGGTTGAAATGGACAGGCCCCCAGGCCCTAATCTGAACCTTAGCTTTGGTTTCCATGTTTCCGTTCTCAGAGGACTGTTTTCGTAGACCAGCACATGGGGCTTTTCTGAGGCACCAAACCAAACATCTCTCATCTCCACATGGGCAGCTTTCTTACTGGGATGTATCAAACACTTCAGGTAGGAGAGTTCCGCAGGGCCACCGAACAACCAGCACATTCCAAGGTCTCCATGGACCCAAACGCACATTATGACGCATCCTCAGGAGAGGCCATTTCAACTCAGCCCCCTGGGTCGCGTGTTCCAGAGGCAGCAGATCAAACATATCTTGTCGCTAATAGCCAATGGGAATGCGAGGCATGCTGTACAGGGATCCATCCTTCGAGCCCTGCTCTCCCGTCCTTCCATATGGTATGTCCTGGAGCCATGCAACAGGACTCGAATGTCCCGCAGAAGGAAACCTTGTGGTTTGGGGCAACCTCCAAACTCAGCGTGGGAAAACTTCCTTGGCCTCATGAGGCCCCCACTTCATGAAGGTGCCATCATGGACACATACTCCAGCCTCAGCCATCGTCTGATCCTCAGCCTGACTTCAGATGCAGGAGATTTTGATTCAGCCTCTGCAGAGTGGGCCTGCTCTGCCCTTGGCTCCAATCCTCACACTAGCTTGTGTTTTCAGACTTCCGTCCTCACACTCCTGGCCCACAAACCCTCCCTCCTGGGAATTCTGGGGCCACAATGAAGCACTGTGCCTGCCTCCCAGGAGAAAAACATTGTCTATGGCGCTGCCCAGAAACCCCAAATGAGGATCAAACTGCTTGGCCCTCGGCAACACCCCAATTGCATAGGCTACCTTAAACAGTGATGCTCTGTCGCAAATAGCCTGAGCCCAGACCTTCCAACAGACACCGACACAGCTGGCTGCACACCCAGCACATTGGACCCGCCACTGCCTTAGGCCACCATCCATTCCCAACCTGGGTTTTCAGTCATCGGAACCTAGACCTTATCTCCAATCCCTGCACAGGGGGGAACCTGATGCACAAGTCAGAACCCCTCCTTCCCCCTGGCAAGAAACCTTGCTGCTGGCAGTGAGTCAAACCTTCAGTGTAGGAGAAAACGGCATGGCCCATGAGGCCACGCCCAAGCGTGAGGGCCGCCTTGGGCACAAACACACATTGTGACCCTCAGCGTGAGTACCTTTTTCAAGTAACGCCTCTCAGTGACTGGACCAAGAGCCCGCATATGTGGCTTGCCATGCCCATAGGCACCCAGGACTAACTAGATGGTGTGTATTCCAGTTGAGGGAACCCACTGCTGTGCTCTAGAGTCCCTCTCCTGGGGGCGGTCCCCTGTGGCAGAAAACAGTACTCTTCATTCCCACAGAATGAACACAAACACTTGGGAGCTTGGACAATCCCCCGAGAGGAAGGCTCTTCCTCGGCCTCTGAGACAACCCCTACCCTGACCGGACACTGTAAACGCAACACCCAGAGACAAAATCCTGAGTGACTGCCTCCCACTTGCCCTACTTTGATTTCCAGAGGATCTCCCCTCACGGACTACAGATCAGGCCTGCCATTACAGTGGCCCCTAGCTGAGCCAAGTTTGCTTTTTCAGACATCTGTCCCCACAGCCCTGGCAAACACAGCCTCTAGGCTGGGTCCTCTGGAGCCATACCACAGGACCGTGCCTGCTCTCTCCTGGGAAACTGTGTCCATTCCTTTGGCCACACACCTCCAGAATATGAGAAACCTCAAGGCCTCCGAGGACATCCCACTACTGGGAGCCTCACTGGACTCACAGGGGCATTCGGACACAAGCTGAGCAGCTACATCCATGAATGCATGCACACAGATGTCAACAGAGATAGAAGGTTGAGCCGGACAGGCCTTTAGGCCGTAGTCTCAACTCTTGCTTTGGTTTCCAGGTGTCACTCCTCAGAGGCTTTGGTTCGAAGAACAGGGTATGGGGCTTTCCTGAGGCACGGAACAGAACTCCTCTCGCCTCCACATGGGAAGTTTCCTTGTTGGAGCCGTGTCAAACACCTCATGTTGGAGAATCCTGCAGAGTCCCTGAGCCACCTCCACATTCCAAAGTCTCCCAGGCCACCAAGCCACAGTAGGACTCATCTTCAGGAGAGACCATTTCAACTCTCCCCTCTGGGTAGCTCACCCAGGAGCCCGCAGATTGAGCCTGCCTTTTCCTGACTAAAGAGTGGGAATATGAGCTGGCGTTCCCATGCATCCATGCTTAGACACCTGCTCTCGAGTCTTTCCATATGGGGCCTCTTGGAACCATCCAATAGGACTCGACTGTCGTGCAGAAGGTAACCTTCAGTTTTGGAGCAGTTCACAAATCCCATCGTAGGCAAAACTTTCTGGCCTCATGAAGCCCCCACACCCTTCAGGAAGAGGCCATGCTGGACAAGAACTCTAGCCTGAGGCACGTCTCATAGTTGACATGACCTCAGTGCAGGAGATCTCGATTCAGCCTCTGCAGAGTGGGCCTGCCGTGCCCTCGGTCCCAAACCTCACGCTAGCTTGTGTTTTCAGACTTCCTTCCTCACACTCCTGGCAAACAAGCCCTCCGGACTAGGAACTCCAGAACCAAAACCCAGCCCAGTGTCTGCCCAACGGAAGAAAAACGTTTCCCTGTGGGGCTGTCCAGAAAACCCAGATGAGGATCAACCTGCTCGGGCCTCGACGGTACCCGAACTGGATAGGCTGCTCTGGGCACTCATGCTCTGCCTGACACAGCCTGAAGCCAGACGTCCAGACAGACAAGGAGACAGCTGGCCGCACACCCAGCACTTCGGACACGCCATGGTCTTATGCCGTCACCTCATCCTAACCTTGGTTTTCAGATATCTGAACCTAGACATTATATCAATTCTCCACACAGCTGGGTATAGCAAGCACAAAACAGAACTCCTCTTTCCCCATGGCTGTCAAGCTTGCTCTTGGCATGGAGTCAAACCTTCAGGGTGGGAGAAACCTTCATGGCCCCTGATGCCACGCCCAAACTTGAGTGCTGCTTAGGCACAAATTCACACTGTGACCCTCAGCTTGAGCCCCATGTCAAAGAAAGGCCTGTCAGGGCCTGGACCAAGAGCCCACATATGGGGCTTGCCAAGCCCCTATGCACCCAATCCTCACCACGGTTTGAATTTTCCAGTCGCCCCGCCCGTACCTGGAGCTCTGCTCTGGAATCCCTTTCTTGGAGAGACCCATGAGCCAGACAACACGACTCCACCCTTCCCACAAAATGACCCCAAACTCTTGGGAGCTGGGACAAATCCCCAGAGAGGGATACTCGTCCACAGTACCTGAGGCCACCGCTCCAATCCACGGCTATCCCGGACACAACATCCAGAGACAAAAGCCTGAAGGAACGCCTCCCACTCGCCCTTGTTTCAGAGGCCCAGGAGCTCCCTCTCGGGCTGTACATCCGGCCTGCCATACCCTAGGCGCCACTCATAAGCTGAGTTTGTGTATTCAGACTTCTGTGCCCACAGCCTGGACCCACACAACATCCAGGCTAGGGCCTCTGGACCAAACAGCGAAAGATTGTGCCTGCCCTCTCCAAGGAAAGTGTGCCCAATCCATTGACCACAACCCTACAGGTTAGGGAAAAGCTCCAAGGTCCCTGAGGCCATCAATAGTATAGGCCACGCTGGACTAACAGGGGCTCTCTGACACCAGCGGAGCAACTATCTCCACTTAGACTCTCAGACAGTGTCCCCAGAGACAGAAGGTTGAAATGGACAGGCCCCCAGGCCCTAATCTGAACCTTAGCTTTGGTTTCCATGTTTCCGTTCTCAGAGGACTGTTTTCGTAGACCAGCACATGGGGCTTTTCTGAGGCACCAAACCAAACATCTCTCATCTCCACATGGGCAGCTTTCTTACTGGGATGTATCAAACACTTCAGGTAGGAGAGTTCCGCAGGGCCACCGAACAACCAGCACATTCCAAGGTCTCCATGGACCCAAACGCACATTATGACGCATCCTCAGGAGAGGCCATTTCAACTCAGCCCCCTGGGTCGCGTGTTCCAGAGGCAGCAGATCAAACATATCTTGTCGCTAATAGCCAATGGGAATGCGAGGCATGCTGTACAGGGATCCATCCTTCGAGCCCTGCTCTCCAGTCCTTCCATATGGTATGTCCTGGAGCCATGCAACAGGACTCGAATGTCCCGCAGAAGGAAACCTTGTGGTTTGGGGCAACCTCCAAACTCAGCGTGGGAAAACTTCCTTGGCCTCATGAGGCCCCCACTTCATGAAGGTGCCATCATGGACACATACTCCAGCCTCAGCCAACGTCTGATCCTCAGCCTGACTTCAGATGCAGGAGATTTTGATTCAGCCTCTGCAGAGTGGGCCTGCTCTGCCCTTGGCTCCAATCCTCACACTAGCTTGTGTTTTCAGACTTCCGTCCTCACACTCCTGGCCCACAAACCCTCCCTCCTGGGAATTCTGGGGCCACAATGAAGCACTGTGCCTGCCTCCCAGGAGAAAAACATTGTCTATGGCGCTGCCCAGAAACCCCAAATGAGGATCAAACTGCTTGGCCCTCGGCAACACCCCAATTGCATAGGCTACCTTAAACAGTGATGCTCTGTCGCAAATAGCCTGAGCCCAGACCTTCCAACAGACACCGACACAGCTGGCTGCACACCCAGCACATTGGACCCGCCACTGCCTTAGGCCACCATCCATTCCCAACCTGGGTTTTCAGTCATCGGAACCTAGACCTTATCTCCAATCCCTGCACAGGGGGGAACCTGATGCACAAGTCAGAACCCCTCCTTCCCCCTGGCAAGAAACCTTGCTGCTGGCAGTGAGTCAAACCTTCAGTGTAGGAGAAAACGGCATGGCCCATGAGGCCACGCCCAAGCGTGAGGGCCGCCTTGGGCACAAACACACATTGTGACCCTCAGCGTGAGTACCTTTTTCAAGTAACGCCTCTCAGTGACTGGACCAAGAGCCCGCATATGTGGCTTGCCATGCCCATAGGCACCCAGGACTAACTAGATGGTGTGTATTCCATCTGAGGGAACCCACTGCTGTGCTCTAGAGTCCCTCTCCTGGGGGGGGTCCCCTGTGGCAGAAAACAGTACTCTTCATTCCCACAGAATGAACACAAACACTTGGGAGCTTGGACAATCCCCCGAGAGGAAGGCTCTTCCTCGGCCTCTGAGACAACCCCTACCCTGACCGGACACTGTAAACGCAACACCCAGAGACAAAATCCTGAGTGACTGCCTCCCACTTGCCCTACTTTGATTTCCAGAGGATCTCCCCTCACGGACTACAGATCAGGCCTGCCATTACATTGGCCCCTAGCTGAGCCAAGTTTGCTTTTTCAGACATCTGTCCCCACAGCCCTGGCAAACACAGCCTCTAGGCTGGGTCCTCTGGAGCCATACCACAGGACCGTGCCTGCTCTCTCCTGGGAAACTGTGTCCATTCCTTTGGCCACACACCTCCAGAATATGAGAAACCTCAAGGCCTCCGAGGACATCCCACTACTGGGAGCCTCACTGGACTCACAGGGGCATTCGGACACAAGCTGAGCAGCTACATCCATGAATGCATGCACACAGATGTCAACAGAGATAGAAGGTTGAGCCGGACAGGCCTTTAGGCCGTAGTCTCAACTCTTGCTTTGGTTTCCAGGTGTCACTCCTCAGAGGCTTTGGTTCGAAGAACAGGGTATGGGGCTTTCCTGAGGCACGGAACAGAACTCCTCTCGCCTCCACATGGGAAGTTTCCTTGTTGGAGCCGTGTCAAACACCTCATGTTGGAGAATCCTGCAGAGTCCCTGAGCCACCTCCACATTCCAAAGTCTCCCAGGCCACCAAGCCACAGTAGGACTCATCTTCAGGAGAGACCATTTCAACTCTCCCCTCTGGGTAGCTCACCCAGGAGCCCGCAGATTGAGCCTGCCTTGTCCTGACTAAAGAGTGGGAATATGAGGTGGCGTTCCCAGGCATCCATGCTTAGACACCTGCTCTCGAGTCTTTCCATATGGGGCCTCTTGGAACCATCCAATAGGACTCGACTGTCGTGCAGAAGGTAACCTTCAGTTTTGGAGCAGTTCACAAATCCCATCGTAGGCAAAATTTCTGGCCTCATGAAGCCCCCACACCCTTCAGGAAGAGGCCATGCTGGACAAGAACTCTAGCCTGAGGCACGTCTCATAGTTGACATGACCTCAGTGCAGGAGATCTCGATTCAGCCTCTGCAGAGTGGGCCTGCCGTGCCCTCGGTCCCAAACCTCACGCTAGCTTGTGTTTTCAGACTTCCTTCCTCACACTCCTGGCAAACAAGCCCTCCGGACTAGGAACTCCAGAACCAAAACCCAGCCCAGTGTCTGCCCAACGGAAGAAAAACGTTTCCCTGTGGGGCTCTCCAGAAAACCCAGATGAGGATCAACCTGCTCGGGCCTCGACGGTACCCGAACTGGATAGGCTGCTCTGGGCACTCATGCTCTGCCTGACACAGCCTGAAGCCAGACGTCCAGACAGACAAGGAGACAGCTGGCCGCACACCCAGCACTTCGGACACGCCATGGTCTTATGCCGTCACCTCATCCTAACCTTGGTTTTCAGATATCTGAACCTAGACATTATATCAATTCTCCACACAGCTGGGTATAGCAAGCACAAAACAGAACTCCTCTTTCCACATGGCTGTCAAGCTTGCTCTTGGCATGGAGTCAAACCTTCAGGGTGGGAGAAACCTTCATGGCCCCTGATGCCACGCCCAAACTTGAGTGCTGCTTAGGCACAAATTCACACTGTGACCCTCAGCTTGAGCCCCATGTCAAAGAAAGGCCTGTCAGGGCCTGGACCAAGAGCCCACATATGGGGCTTGCCAAGCCCCTATGCACCCAATCCTCACCACGGTTTGAATTTTCCAGTCGCCCCGCCCGTACCTGGAGCTCTGCTCTGGAATCCCTTTCTTGGAGAGACCCATGAGCCAGACAACACGACTCCACCCTTCCCACAAAATGACCCCAAACTCTTGGGAGCTGGGACAAATCCCCAGAGAGGGATACTCGTCCACAGTACCTGAGGCCACCGCTCCAATCCACGGCTATCCCGGACACAACATCCAGAGACAAAAGCCTGAAGGAACGCCTCCCACTCGCCCTTGTTTCAGAGGCCCAGGAGCTCCCTCTCGGGCTGTACATCCGGCCTGCCATACCCTAGGCGCCACTCATAAGCTGAGTTTGTGTATTCAGACTTCTGTGCCCACAGCCTGGACCCACACAACATCCAGGCTAGGGCCTCTGGACCAAACAGCGAAAGATTGTGCCTGCCCTCTCCAAGGAAAGTGTGCCCAATCCATTGACCACAACCCTACAGGTTAGGGAAAAGCTCCAAGGTCCCTGAGGCCATCAATAGTATAGGCCACCCTGGACTAAGAGGGGCTCTCTGACACCAGCGAGGCAACTATCTCCACTTAGACTCTCAGACAGTGTCCCCAGAGACAGAAGGTTGAAATGGACAGGCCCCCAGGCCCTAATCTGAACCTTAGCTTTGGTTTCCATGTTTCCGTTCTCAGAGGACTGTTTTCGTAGACCAGCACATGGGGCTTTTCTGAGGCACCAAACCAAACATCTCTCATCTCCACATGGGCAGCTTTCTTACTGGGATGTATCAAACACTTCAGATAGGAGAGTTCCGCAGGGCCACCGAACAACCAGCACATTCCAAGGTCTCCATGGACCCAAACGCACATTATGACGCATCCTCAGGAGAGGCCATTTCAACTCAGCCCCCTGGGTCGCGTGTTCCAGAGGCAGCAGATCAAACATATCTTGTCGCTAATAGCCAATGGGAATGCGAGGCATGCTGTACAGGGATCCATCCTTCGAGCCCTGCTCTCCAGTCCTTCCATATGGTATGTCCTGGAGCCATGCAACAGGACTCGAATGTCCCGCAGAAGGAAACCTTGTGGTTTGGGGCAACCTCCAAACTCAGCGTGGGAAAACTTCCTTGGCCTCATGAGGCCCCCACTTCATGAAGGTGCCATCATGGACACATACTCCAGCCTCAGCCAACGTCTGATCCTCAGCCTGACTTCAGATGCAGGAGATTTTGATTCAGCCTCTGCAGAGTGGGCCTGCTCTGCCCTTGGCTCCAATCCTCACACTAGCTTGTGTTTTCAGACTTCCGTCCTCACACTCCTGGCCCACAAACCCTCCCTCCTGGGAATTCTGGGGCCACAATGAAGCACTGTGCCTGCCTCCCAGGAGAAAAACATTGTCTATGGCGCTGCCCAGAAACCCCAAATGAGGATCAAACTGCTTGGCCCTCGGCAACACCCCAATTGCATAGGCTACCTTAAACAGTGATGCTCTGTCGCAAATAGCCTGAGCCCAGACCTTCCAACAGACACCGACACAGCTGGCTGCACACCCAGCACATTGGACCCGCCACTGCCTTAGGCCACCATCCATTCCCAACCTGGGTTTTCAGTCATCGGAACCTAGACCTTATCTCCAATCCCTGCACAGGGGGGAACCTGATGCACAAGTCAGAACCCCTCCTTCCCCCTGGCAAGAAACCTTGCTGCTGGCAGTGAGTCAAACCTTCAGTGTAGGAGAAAACGGCATGGCCCATGAGACCACGCCCAAGCGTGAGGGCCGCCTTGGGCACAAACACACATTGTGACCCTCAGCGTGAGTACCTTTTTCAAGTAACGCCTCTCAGTGACTGGACCAAGAGCCCGCATATGTGGCTTGCCATGCCCATAGGCACCCAGGACTAACTAGATGGTGTGTATTCCAGTTGAGGGAACCCACTGCTGTGCTCTAGAGTCCCTCTCCTGGGGGGGGTCCCCTGTGGCAGAAAACAGTACTCTTCATTCCCACAGAATGAACACAAACACTTGGGAGCTTGGACAATCCCCCGAGAGGAAGGCTCTTCCTCGGCCTCTGAGACAACCCCTACCCTGACCGGACACTGTAAACGCAACACCCAGAGACAAAATCCTGAGTGACTGCCTCCCACTTGCCCTACTTTGATTTCCAGAGGATCTCCCCTCACGGACTAGAGATCAGGCCTGACATTACAGTGGCCCCTAGCTGAGCCAAGTTTGCTTTTTCAGACATCTGTCCCCACAGCCCTGGCAAACACAGCCTCTAGGCTGGGTCCTCTGGAGCCATACCACAGGACCGTGCCTGCTCTCTCCTGGGAAACTGTGTCCATTCCTTTGGCCACACACCTCCAGAATATGAGAAACCTCAAGGCCTCCGAGGACATCCCACTACTGGGAGCCTCACTGGACTCACAGGGGCATTCGGACACAAGCTGAGCAGCTACATCCATGAATGCATGCACACAGATGTCAACAGAGATAGAAGGTTGAGCCGGACAGGCCTTTAGGCCGTAGTCTCAACTCTTGCTTTGGTTTCCAGGTGTCACTCCTCAGAGGCTTTGGTTCGAAGAACAGGGTATGGGGCTTTCCTGAGGCACGGAACAGAACTCCTCTCGCCTCCACATGGGAAGTTTCCTTGTTGGAGCCGTGTCAAACACCTCATGTTGGAGAATCCTGCAGAGTCCCTGAGCCACCTCCACATTCCAAAGTCTCCCAGGCCACCAAGCCACAGTAGGACTCATCTTCAGGAGAGACCATTTCAACTCTCCCCTCTGGGTAGCTCACCCAGGAGCCCGCAGATTGAGCCTGCCTTGTCCTGACTAAAGAGTGGGAATATGAGGTGGCGTTCCCAGGCATCCATGCTTAGACACCTGCTCTCGAGTCTTTCCATATGGGGCCTCTTGGAACCATCCAATAGGACTCGACTGTCGTGCAGAAGGTAACCTTCAGTTTTGGAGCAGTTCACAAATCCCATCGTAGGCAAAATTTCTGGCCTCATGAAGCCCCCACACCCTTCAGGAAGAGGCCATGCTGGACAAGAACTCTAGCCTGAGGCACGTCTCATAGTTGACATGACCTCAGTGCAGGAGATCTCGATTCAGCCTCTGCAGAGTGGGCCTGCCGTGCCCTCGGTCCCAAACCTCACGCTAGCTTGTGTTTTCAGACTTCCTTCCTCACACTCCTGGCAAACAAGCCCTCCGGACTAGGAACTCCAGAACCAAAACCCAGCCCAGTGTCTGCCCAACGGAAGAAAAACGTTTCCCTGTGGGGCTCTCCAGAAAACCCAGATGAGGATCAACCTGCTCGGGCCTCGACGGTACCCGAACTGGATAGGCTGCTCTGGGCACTCATGCTCTGCCTGACACAGCCTGAAGCCAGACGTCCAGACAGACAAGGAGACAGCTGGCCGCACACCCAGCACTTCGGACACGCCATGGTCTTATGCCGTCACCTCATCCTAACCTTGGTTTTCAGATATCTGAACCTAGACATTATATCAATTCTCCACACAGCTGGGTATAGCAAGCACAAAACAGAACTCCTCCTTCCACATGGCTGTCAAGCTTGCTCTTGGCATGGAGTCAAACCTTCAGGGTGGGAGAAACCTTCATGGCCCCTGATGCCACGCCCAAACATGAGTGCTGCTTAGGCACAAATTCACACTGTGACCCTCAGCTTGAGCCCCATGTCAAAGAAAGGCCTGTCAGGGCCTGGACCAAGAGCCCACATATGGGGCTTGCCAAGCCCCTATGCACCCAATCCTCACCACGGTTTGAATTTTCCAGTCGCCCCGCCCGTACCTGGAGCTCTGCTCTGGAATCCCTTTCTTGGAGAGACCCATGAGCCAGACAACACGACTCCACCCTTCCCACAAAATGACCCCAAACTCTTGGGAGCTGGGACAAATCCCCAGAGAGGGATACTCGTCCACAGTACCTGAGGCCACCGCTCCAATCCACGGCTATCCCGGACACAACATCCAGAGACAAAAGCCTGAAGGAACGCCTCCCACTCGCCCTTGTTTCAGAGGCCCAGGAGCTCCCTCTCGGGCTGTACATCCGGCCTGCCATACCCTAGGCGCCACTCATAAGCTGAGTTTGTGTATTCAGACTTCTGTGCCCACAGCCTGGACCCACACAACATCCAGGCTAGGGCCTCTGGACCAAACAGCGAAAGATTGTGCCTGCCCTCTCCAAGGAAAGTGTGCCCAATCCATTGACCACAACCCTACAGGTTAGGGAAAAGCTCCAAGGTCCCTGAGGCCATCAATAGTATAGGCCACCCTGGACTAAGAGGGGCTCTCTGACACCAGCGGAGCAACTATCTCCACTTAGACTCTCAGACAGTGTCCCCAGAGACAGAAGGTTGAAATGGACAGGCCCCCAGGCCCTAATCTGAACCTTAGCTTTGGTTTCCATGTTTCCGTTCTCAGAGGACTGTTTTTGTAGACCAGCACATGGGGCTTTTCTGAGGCACCAAACCAAACATCTCTCATCTCCACATGGGCAGCTTTCTTACTGGGATGTATCAAACACTTCAGATAGGAGAGTTCCGCAGGGCCACCGAACAACCAGCACATTCCAAGGTCTCCATGGACCCAAACGCACATTATGACGCATCCTCAGGAGAGGCCATTTCAACTCAGCCCCCTGGGTCGCGTGTTCCAGAGGGAGCAGATCAAACATATCTTGTCGCTAATAGCCAATGGGAATGCGAGGCATGCTGTACAGGGATCCATCCTTCGAGCCCTGCTCTCCAGTCCTTCCATATGGTATGTCCTGGAGCCATGCAACAGGACTCGAATGTCCCGCAGAAGGAAACCTTGTGGTTTGGGGCAACCTCCAAACTCAGCGTGGGAAAACTTCCTTGGCCTCATGAGGCCCCCACTTCATGAAGGTGCCATCATGGACACATACTCCAGCCTCAGCCAACGTCTGATCCTCAGCCTGACTTCAGATGCAGGAGATTTTGATTCAGCCTCTGCAGAGTGGGCCTGCTCTGCCCTTGGCTCCAATCCTCACACTAGCTTGTGTTTTCAGACTTCCGTCCTCACACTCCTGGCCCACAAACCCTCCCTCCTGGGAATTCTGGGGCCACAATGAAGCACTGTGCCTGCCTCCCAGGAGAAAAACATTGTCTATGGCGCTGCCCAGAAACCCCAAATGAGGATCAAACTGCTTGGCCCTCGGCAACACCCCAATTGCATAGGCTACCTTAAACAGTGATGCTCTGTCGCAAATAGCCTGAGCCCAGACCTTCCAACAGACACCGACACAGCTGGCTGCACACCCAGCACATTGGACCCGCCACTGCCTTAGGCCACCATCCATTCCCAACCTGGGTTTTCAGTCATCGGAACCTAGACCTTATCTCCAATCCCTGCACAGGGGGGAACCTGATGCACAAGTCAGAACCCCTCCTTCCCCCTGGCAAGAAACCTTGCTGCTGGCAGTGAGTCAAACCTTCAGTGTAGGAGAAAACGGCATGGCCCATGAGGCCACGCCCAAGCGTGAGGGCCGCCTTGGGCACAAACACACATTGTGACCCTCAGCGTGAGTACCTTTTTCAAGTAACGCCTCTCAGTGACTGGACCAAGAGCCCGCATATGTGGCTTGCCATGCCCATAGGCACCCAGGACTAACTAGATGGTGTGTATTCCAGTTGAGGGAACCCACTGCTGTGCTCTAGAGTCCCTCTCCTGGGGGGGGTCCCCTGTGGCAGAAAACAGTACTCTTCATTCCCACAGAATGAACACAAACACTTGGGAGCTTGGACAATCCCCCGAGAGGAAGGCTCTTCCTCGGCCTCTGAGATAACCCCTACCCTGACCGGACACTGTAAACGCAACACCCAGAGACAAAATCCTGAGTGACTGCCTCCCACTTGCCCTACTTTGATTTCCAGAGGATCTCCCCTCACGGACTAGAGATCAGGCCTGCCATTACATTGGCCCCTAGCTGAGCCAAGTTTGCTTTTTCAGACATCTGTCCCCACAGCCCTGGCAAACACAGCCTCTAGGCTGGGTCCTCTGGAGCCATACCACAGGACCATGCCTGCTCTCTCCTGGGAAACTGTGTCCATTCCTTTGGCCACACACCTCCAGAATATGAGAAACCTCAAGGCCTCCGAGGACATCCCACTACTGGGAGCCTCACTGGACTCACAGGGGCATTCGGACACAAGCTGAGCAGCTACATCCATGAATGCATGCACACAGATGTCAACAGAGATAGAAGGTTGAGCCGGACAGGCCTTTAGGCCGTAGTCTCAACTCTTGCTTTGGTTTCCAGGTGTCACTCCTCAGAGGCTGTGGTTCGAAGAACAGGGTATGGGGCTTTCCTGAGGCACGGAACAGAACTCCTCTCGTCTCCACATGGGAAGTTTCCTTGTTGGAGCCGTGTCAATCACCTCATGTTGGAGAATCCTGCAGAGTCCCTGAGCCACCTCCACATTCCAAGGTCTCCCAGGCCACCAAGCCACAGTAGGACTCATCTTCAGAAGAGTCCATTTCAACTCTCCCCTCCGGGTAGCTCACCCAGGAGCCCGCAGATTGAGCCTGCCTTGTCCTGACTAAAGAGTGGGAATATGAGGTGGCGTTCCCAGGCATCCATGCTTAGACACCTGCTCTCGAGTCTTTCCATATGGGGCCTCTTGGAACCATCCAATAGGACTCGACTGTCGTGCAGAAGGTAACCTTCAGTTTTGGAGCAGTTCACAAATCCCATCGTAGCCAAAACTTTCTGGCCTCATGAAGCCCCCACACCCTTCAGGAAGAGGCCATGCTGGACAAGAACTCTAGCCTGAGGCACGTCTCATAGTTGACATGACCTCAGTGCAGGAGATCTCGATTCAGCCTCTGCAGAGTGGGCCTGCCGTGCCCTCGGTCCCAAACCTCACGCTAGCTTGTGTTTTCAGACTTCCTTCCTCACACTCCTGGCAAACAAGCCCTCCGGACTAGGAACTCCAGAACCAAAACCCAGCCCAGTGTCTGCCCAACGGAAGAAAAATGTTTCCCTGTGGGGCTCTCCAGAAAACCCAGATGAGGATCAACCTGCTCGGGCCTCGACGGTACCCGAACTGGATAGGCTGCTCTGGGCACTCATGCTCTGCCTGACACAGCCTGAAGCCAGACGTCCAGACAGACAAGGAGACAGCTGGCCGCACACCCAGCACTTCGGACACGCCATGGTCTTATGCCGTCACCTCATCCTAACCTTGGTTTTCAGATATCTGAACCTAGACATTATATCAATTCTCCACACAGCTGGGTATAGCAAGCACAAAACAGAACTCCTCCTTCCCCATGGCTGTCAAGCTTGCTCTTGGCATGCAGTCACACCTTCAGGGTGGGAGAAACCTTCATGGCCCCTGATGCCACGCCCAAACTTGAGTGCTGCTTAGGCACAAATTCACACTGTGACCCTCAGCATGAGCCCCATGTCAAAGAAAGTCCTGTCAGGGCCTGGACCAAGAGCCCACATATGGGGCTTGCCAAGCCCCTATGCACCCAATCCTCACCACGGTTTGAATTTTCCAGTCGCCCCGCCCGTACCTGGAGCTCTGCTCTGGAATCCCTTTCTTGGAGAGACCCATGAGCCAGACAACACGACTCCACCCCTCCCACAAAATGACCCCAAACTCTTGGGAGCTGGGACAAATCCCCAGAGAGGGATACTCGTCCACAGTACCTGAGGCCACCGCTCCAATCAACGGCTATCCCAGACACAACATCCAGAGACAAAAGCCTGAAGGAACGCCTCCCACTCGCCCTTGTTTCAGAGGCCCAGGAGCTCCCTCTCGGGCTGTACATCCGGCCGGCCATACCCTAGGCGCCACTCATAAGCTGAGTTTGTGTATTCAGACTTCTGTGCCCACAGCCTGGACCCACACAAAATCCAGGCTAGGGCCTCTGGAACAAACAGCGAAAGATTGTGCCTGCCCTCTCCAAGGAAAGCATGCCCAATCCATTGACCACAACCCTACATGTTAGGGAAAAGCTCCAAGGTCCCTGAGGCCATCAATAGTATAGGCCACCCTGGACTAAGAGGGGCTCTCTGACACCAGCTGAGCAACTATCTCCACTTAGACTCTCAGACAGTGTCCCCAGAGACAGAAGGTTGAAATGGACAGGCCCCCAGGCCCTAATCTGAACCTTAGCTTTGGTTTCCATGTTTCCGTTCTCAGAGGACTGTTTTCGTAGACCAGCACATGGGGCTTTTCTGAGGCACCAAACCAAACATCTCTCATCTCCACATGGGCAGCTTTCTTACTGGGATGTATCAAACACTTCAGGTAGGAGAGTTCCGCAGGGCCACTGAACAACCAGCACATTCCAAGGTCTCCATGGACCCAAACGCACATTATGACGCATCCTCAGGAGAGGCCATTTCAACTCAGCCCCCTGGGTCGCGTGTTCCAGAGGCAGCAGATCAAACATATCTTGTCGCTAATAGCCAATGGGAATGCGAGGCATGCTGTACAGGGATCCATCCTTCGAGCCCTGCTCTCCAGTCCTTCCATATGGTATGTCCTGGAGCCATGCAACAGGACTCGAATGTCCCACAGAAGGAAACCTTGTGGTTTGGGGCAACCTCCAAACTCAGCGTGGGAAAACTTCCTTGGGCTCATGAGGCCCCCACTTCATGAAGGTGCCATCATGGACAAATACTCCAGCCTCAGCCAACGTCTGATCCTCAGCCTGACTTCAGATGCAGGAGATTTTGATTCAGCCTCTGCAGAGTGGGCCTGCTCTGCCCTTGGCTCCAATCCTCACACTAGCTTGTGTTTTCAGACTTCCGTCCTCACACTCCTGGCCCACAAGCCCTCCCTACTTGGAATTCTGGGGCCACAATGAAGCACTGTGCCTGCCTCCCAGGAGAAAAACTTTGTCTATGGCACTGCCCAGAAACCCCAAATGAGGATCAAACTGCTTGGCCCTCGGCAACACCCCAATTGCATAGGCTACCTTAAACAGTGATGCTCTGTCTCAAATAGCCTGAGCCCAGACCTTCCAACAGACACCGAAACAGCTGGCTGCACACCCAGCACATTAGACCCGCCACTGCCTTAGGCCACCATCCATTCCCAACCTGGGTTTTCAATCATCGGAACCTAGACCTTATCTCCAATCCCTGCACAGGGGGGAACCTGATTCACAAGTCAGAACCCCTCCTTCCCCATGGCAAGAAACCTTGCTGCTGGCCGTGAGTCAAACCTTCAGTGTAGGAGAAAACGGCAAACCTGCCGGGCCTCATGAAGCCCCCCATATCCTTCAGGGAGAGGCCATCATGGTCAAAAACTCTAGCTTGAAGCACGTCTCATAGTAGACATGATCGCAATGCAGGAGATCTTGATTCAGCCTCTGCAGAGTGGCCTGCCGTGCCCTCGGTCCCAAACCTCACGCTAGCTTGTGTTTTCAGACTTCCTTCCTCACACTCCTGGCAAACAATCCCTCCAGAGTAGTAATTGCAGAACCACAAGCCTGCCCAGTTACTGCCCACCGGTAGAAAACGTTTCCTTGTGGGGCTTTCCATAAAACCCAGATGAGGATAAACCTGCTCTTGCCTCGACGGCACTCAGATTTGATAGGCTGCTCTGGGCACTAATGCTCTGCCTTTCACAGCCTGAGGCCAGACGTCCAGACAGGCAAGGAGACAGCTGGCCACACACCTAGCACTTCTGACACGCCATGGTCTTATGCCGTTATCTCTTCCTAACCTTGGTTTTCCGATATCTAAACCCAGATATTATATCAATTCCCCACACAGTTGGGCATCTGAAGCACAAATCAGAACTCCTTCTTCCCCATGGCTGTAAGGCTTGCTCTTGGCATGGAGTCACACCTTCAGGGTGGGAGAAACCTTCATTTCCCCTGAAACCACGCCCAAACTTGAGTGCTGCCTTGGGCAGAAATTCACTCTGTGACCCTCAGCGTGAGGCCAATATCAAAGAAAGGCCTGTCAGGGCCTTGACCAAGAGCCCTCATATGGGGCGTGCCAAGCCCCTATACACCCAATCCTCACCAGTGTTTGAGTTTTCCAGTCTCCCCCCTGTTCCTGGGGCTCTGCTCTGGAATCAATTTCTAGGAGAGACACATGAGCCAGACAACAGGACTCCACCCTTCCCACAAAATGACCCCAAACTCCTGTTAGCTGGGACAAATCCCCAGAGAGGTTACTCGTCCACAGTCACTGAGGCCACCCCCTACAATCCACGGCTATCCTGGACGCATCCAGAGACAAAAGCCTGAAGGAATCTCGCCCTTGATTCACAAGCCAAGGAGCTCACTCCTTATCTGTACATCCGGCCTGCCACACCCTTGGCACCACTCATAAGCTGAGTTTTTGTTTTCAGACTTATGTGCCCACAGCCTGGACCCACACACCCTCCAGGCTAGGGCATCTGGAGCCACAGTGAAAGATTGTGCCTGCCCTCTCCAAGGAAAGTGTGCCCAATCCATTGACCACAACCCTACAGGTTAGGGAAAAGTTCCAAGGCCCCTGAGGCCATCCTGATAGTGTAGGCTGCCCTGGACTAAAAGGGGCACTCTGACACCAGCTCTGCCATTATCACCACTTAGACTTTCAGACAGTGTCCCCAGAGACAGAAGATTGAAATGGACAGGCCCTTAGGCCCTAATATGAACCTTAGCTTTAATTTTCATGTGTCTGTCCTCAGAGGACTGGTTTCTTATACCAGCATATTAGGTTTTTCTGAGGCTCCAAACCAAACCTCTCTCGTCTCCACATGGAGTGCTTTCTTACTGGATCTGTATCAAACCCTTCTGGTCGGAGAATTCCGCAGGGCCACAGTACAACCATCACATTCCAAGGTCTCCATGGACAGAAACACACATTATGACGCATCCTCATGAGAGGCCATTTCAACTCAGCCCACTGGTTAGCTTGCCCCAGAGCCAGCAGAACAAACATATCTTGTCGTTAATGGCCAAAGGGAATGCGAGGCATGTTGTTCAGGGATCCATCCTTTGAACCCTCCTCTTCAGTCCTTCCGTATGGTATGTACTGGAGCCATTCAACAGGACTCGACTGTCTCGCAGAAGGAAACCTTGTGGTTTGAGGCAACCTCCTAACTCAGCGTGGGAAAACTTCGTTGGCCTCATGAGGCACCTGCTTCATGAAGGTGCCATCAAGGGCACAATCCAACCTCAGCCAATGTCTGATCCTCAGCCTGACTTCAGATGCATGAGATATCCTTTCAGCCTTTGCAGAGTGGGCCTGCTCCCCACCTCACCCTATGTTTTGTTTTCAGACTCTACCCTAGCACTCCTGGCCCAAAAGCCCTCATGATTGGGAATTCTGGTTCCAGAACGAAGCACTCTGCCTGCCCCCCAAAGAAAAACATTGTCTATGGCATTGCTCAGAAACCCCAAATGAAAATCAACCTGCTCAGCCCTCGGCAACACCCCAATTGCATAGGCTACCCTAAACACTATGCTCTGTCTTACATAGCCTGAGCCCAGACCTTGTGAGAGACATTGAGACAGTTGGCTTCACACCCAGCACATCGAACCTGCCATGGGTTAGTCCATTTCATCCCTTCCCATTGACCTGGGTGTCTTCCTGGAGGTATATTCTGAGGCTGTGTCAGACTATGCATTTTTTCAGGAGCTTCCTATGGAATTGGGGTGGTATTAGGGGCCTTGCAATTTTCTCTTAATCTGGTGGGTTGGGAAACTGAGACAGGCTGACATTCCTTGGGAGAGCTGGCCCAGTGCTGTTGTGTGTTCCTGGAGGCCCCATCCTGGAGGGCATATGGGTCAGGACTCTGGGTCCAAAGTCTTCAGACACAAACTCGGGTAAGAGTTAAGCTCGAGGTGATGGCAGACCCAATCTGCAGACCCTGAGCGAAGCATCTCCAGATATGAAATTCGGACGGCTGTGAGGCAGGAGCACAGTCTTTTCTGTCTGACTTGTTTGTCTATGATGGCCACGAAATGGAGGGGTGGCCTCATGGGTCCATGTGAGATTCTACCTCTCTGGGAATTCTGCTCGGCACCCAAGAGTTTGGTGTATTTCTGGGGGATGGGAGGAGCGCAGTTTTATGAGTCAGGGATCCCGTCCAAACAGCCATTCCAGAGATGGGTCCTGGGTTCTGGAGCCTGGATCACCGCAACAAGGCTTAGGATTTGGGCCTAGGGTCCTGCTCTATGTTTTCCTGGTACAGCTCCCGAGTGTTCTTGTTGGAAATGGGTCTCATTCTGAGGGTCACAATGCCTGTTTTTGCCCAGATGCCCATGCTGAGTGGGTGTGACCTCATGGGCTATGCACTTGGCTCCCACTCTGAGGGTTGGACTGCCATCTCAACATTCAGTTTTCCTGCCATGGGGAAGGAGGTGTACTTTTTTATGCTTCAGGTTCCCCCATGGGCAGGAATTTGAGCTAAGTTCTGGGACAGGTGCCTGAATACCCAGTTCACTTTGAGATGAGGTCCTTGGGCCAAGGCAGGACCCACCTGCAGAAAATGAGGCCTGCTTTCTGGGTGGCTGTCAGGAGCTCGGGCTCGAGCTGTGTCAGACAGAACATTCATGGAGAGTTCGGCCTATGATATTGGGGTGCTTTTGAGAGCTGTGCAACTGGATCCTCATGGGGGATTTTTGCACAGACCCTTTCTTCACTTCTTCTATCTGGTGAGCAGGCAGATGGCTGCATTACGGCTCCAGAATATCCAAGTTGGAGGGTTTGCAGGCGAGGAGTGTGAGGACAGAAGTATGAAAACATAAGCTACGGTTACGCTCAGTGCCGAGCACATGTCTATTCCAATGTACAGCAGTTGTTTCGAGATCTTCAGCACCTGGGCGAGGGGAAGATGTCTGCTCACGCTGGAGTTTGTATCCATGATGGCCAACAAATGGTGGGGAGGCCTCAAGAATTCTTGGAGGTTTTTCCAAGCTGGAGCTTGTGAGCTGCTCCAAACATCAAGGTGTCCTACTAAGTGACAGCAGAAGTCTTCTTACAGGGCTCCAGGGTCCCCCATATGGAAGATTCGATAGCAATGCTCTCTGATTGGAGGCCTGGGAAGCCAATCTCTTGTTACCATTGCAGCTGAGGAACAGGGTAAGCTTGAACCAATGACACTGATTCCAAGTTCCAAGTGATTTGCGTTGATGGAAGTTCTCAGTCTAACAGGTTCCAATGCTGCTTGATGTCCAGGGAGACCTTAGAATGTGGTGGCGGCTCTCTGACCATTGAGGATTCTCTATCCTTAGGATTAGACCCAGTACCCAGGAGCCAGATTTCCTTCTTGGGACAGGAGGTGTGCTCTTGTATGGCTCACGGACCACAGGTTGGACCATATGCTTGAATTTCCAGAACAGCCCTCTAGGGAGAGAGACCTCAAAACATAAGCTAGGGTTCTGATGAGGTTTTAGGGCCATGGAAGTTTCAATCTTCGGACTAAGTGGCATTGGCCTGCATGTCATCCTGGAGGTAGGTGCTGAGGCTGTGTCAGGCTGTGCACTTTTTCCAGAGTGGCCTATGATATTGGGGTGCAGTCAGGGGCCTTGCAGTTTTCTCCTAATCTGGACATTTTGGGAAACTGAGATGGGCAGGGTTTCCTCAGGAGAGCAGGGCCAGTGATGTCATGTGTTTCTCGAGGCCCCATCCTGGAGGTCATGTGTGTCAGGACTTTGGGACCAAAGACTTTAGACACAACCTCGGATAAGAGATAGGAGTGAGGTGTTGGCAGTCCGAATCTGAAGACCCTGAGGGAAGCTCCTCGGGATTTGAAATTCAGGTGGCTGTGAGGGAGGAGCACAGGCTTTTCTGTCTGGATTTTGTGTCTAGGATGGCCACTAAATGGAGGGGTGACCTCATGTGTCCATGGGATATTCTTCCACTCTGGTGATTCTGCTTGGCACCCAAGAGTTTGATTTCTTTCTGGGGAAGAGGAAAAGACTGTATTCCATCTCTGGGATCCTGTCCAAACAGGGATTCCAGAGATGGTTTCTGGGTCCAGACACTGGGAAAACTTAACCAAAGCTTCGATTTGGGATCCTGGTCCAGATCCCAAGGGGGATCTTTGGAAAGGGGTCTCATTCTGAGGGTCACAATGCCTGTTTGTGCCCAGCTGCCCATCCTGTGTAGGCGTGGTCTCATGGACCATGCACCTGGTTCCCACTCAGGGTTGTACAGCCATCTCAACATTCAGTTTTCTGGCCATGGGGAAGGAGGAGCACTCTTTTGTGCTTCCGAGTCCCCTATGGGCAGGAATTTGAGCTAAGTCTGGGACAGGTACCTGAATATCCAGGTTGCTTCAAGATGATGGCCTCAGGCCAAGGTTGGACCCACCTGGAGGATATGGGGCCCACTATCTGGGTGGCTGACAGGAGGTCTGGGATCAGGCGCTGTCAGACAGACAATTTATGCAGAGGTCGGTCTATTATATTGGGGTGCCATTGAGGGCCGTGCAGGAGGATCCTCATGTGGGTTTCTGCGAAGACCCATAGGGCACTTCTTCTTTGTGGTGGGCAGGCAGAAAGCTGCACTGTGGCTTCAGAATTCCCAATATGGAGGGCTTGTAGGCGAGGAGTGTGAAGACAGAAGTCTGAAAACACAAGCCACGGATAAGCTCAGTGCCGACCACAGGACCATTCCATTGTGCAGTGGTTGTTTTGAGATTTCCAGCACCTGAGTATGGGCGAGGGTCAGATGTCTGCTCACGCTGGGTTTGCATCCATGATGGTCAACGAATTGTGGGGTGGCCTCAAGAATTCTTGGAGATTTTCCCAAGCAGGACCTTGTGAGCTGCTCCAAACAGCAAGGTGTCCTACTGTGGGACAGGGGAAGTCCGCTTACAAGGCTCCAGGGTCCCCCATATAGAAAGATTCGACAGCAGAGGTCTCTGAATGGGGGCCTGGGAAGTCTTCCTTGCATGACCATTGCAGCTGAGGAACATTGCAGGCTTGATCTGCTGGTTTTTGTTCAAATTTCCAAGTGATCTAAGTTGACGGATGTTCTCAGTCTAATGAGTCACAATGCTGCTTGGTGTCCAGGGAGACCTTAGAATGTGGTGGTGAGGGTGCCTGGGTGGCTCAATGGGCTAAGCCGCTGCCTTCGGCTCAGGTCATGATCTCAGGGTCCTGGGATTGAGTCCCGCATCGGGCTCTCTGCTCAGCAGGGAGCCTGCTTCTTCCTCTCTCTCTCTCTCTGCCTTCCTCTATGCCTACTTGTGATCTCTCTCTGTCAAATAAATAAATAAAATCTATATAAAAAAAAAGAATGTGGTTGTGGATCTGTGGCCATGCAGGATTCTCCTACCTGAGGGTTAGACCCAGTTCCCAGGAGCCAGGTTCCCTTCTCGGGACAGGAGGGGTTCTCTTGTATGGCTCAGGGACTACATGTCGGATCATATGTTGGATTTCAAGACCAGGCCTCTGGGCACAGAGGCCTGAATATCTAGGCTAGGGTTCTTATGAGGTTGTAGGGGCATGTCATCCTCAACCTTCGGACTTAGGGACTTTGACCTGTGAGTCTTCCTGGAGGTAGATGCTCAGGCTGTGTCAGACTGTGCATTTTTTCCAGAGTGGCCTATGAAATTGGGGTGGGCTCAGGGGCCTTGCAGGCTTTTCCTAATCTGGAGGGTTTGTGCAACTGAGACGGCAGAATTTCATCCAGAGATCAGGCCCAGTGATGTAGTGTGGTTCTGTCAGCCCCATCCTGCAGGGAATGTGGTTAAGGGCTCTGGGACCAAAGTCTTCAGACACAAAATTGTGTATCAATTAGGAGGGAGGTGATGGCAGCCCCGATCTGCAGACGCTGAGGGCAGCTCCTCAGGATTTGAAATTCGTGTGGCTGGGAGGCAGGAGCAAAGGCTTTTCTGTCTGGATTGTGTCTAGGATGGCCTTGGAATGGTGGGGTGTCCTCATGTGTCCATGGAATATTCTACCTCTCTGGGGATTCTGCCCAGCACCCAAGAGTTTGGTGTCTCACTGCGAAGGAGAGAGCGTGGTTTACTGTTTCACGGTTCCCATCAACACAGGGATTCCAGAGATGGGTTATAGGTCCCTGTGCCTGGATAACCCTACAAAGGCTTAGTATTTGGGCCTAGAGGCTTGACTGCCTGGCTCTGTGGGGCTTTGGTTCAGATCCCATGGAGACTTGTTGGAAATGGGTTTCAGGGTAAGGGTCACAATGCCTGTTTGTGCCCAGATGCCCATCCTGAGTGGGCATTGGCTCTTGTTCCATGCACCTGGATCCCAATATGAGGGTTGGACCACCATATCAACATTTAATTTTCCTTCTATGAGGAAGGAGGAGTACTCTTTTGTGCTTCAGATTCCCCCATGCACAGTAATTTGAGCTATGTTCTGGGACTGGTACGTGAATAACCAGGTTGGTTTGAGATGAAGGACTCAGGTCAAGGCAGGTCACACCTGCCAGATATGGGTCCCGCTATCTAGGTGGCTACCAGGAGGTCGGGGCTCGAGCTGTGTCAGACAAAGCATTAGTTCACAAGGTGGCCTATGATATTGTGGTGCTATAGAGGGCTGTGCTGGTGGAACCTTATATGGAGTTTCACGCAGACCCATAGGGCACCTCTTTTTTCTGGTGGGCAGGCAGAAGGCTGCATTGTGGCTCCCAAATTCCCAATATGGGGGACTTGAAGGCGAGGAGTGTGAGAACAGAAGGCAGAAAACACAATCTATGCTTAATCTCAGTGCCGAGAACATGGCCGTTCCAATGTGCAGTGGTTTTTTTCGAGATCTCCAGCATCTGAGTACAGGCGAGGGTCAGATGTCTGCTCATGATAGAGTTTGTATCTATCGTGGCCAACAAATGAAATATCCAGCACCTGAGTAAAGGTGGATTTCAGATGTTTACGCACACTGGAGTTTGTGTCTCTGATGACCGAATGGAGGAGTGGCATCAAGAGGCTGATGCATGTGAGATGCTCCAAACAGCAAGGTTGTTTTTTCTACTGGACAGTTAGAGTCTGGTATGTTTTCTGCAGGGCCCCCCATGTGAAAAGTATGGGTAGCAGAGCCCTTCCACATGGATGCCTGGAAAGCACACCTCCATTGACCAATGCAGCTGAGGAACATGCAGGTTCTTTACGGTGCTTCTGGGGCGAAGCACCAAGGTCTTGAGTTGACATGGAATCTCTTGAAGATGGGTTACAATGCTGGTTTTTTTTTTACCAGGTAGATCTTAGAATGTGTTGGTGGCTAAGGTGCCTGCAGGATTCTCCTACCCTGAGGGTTTAACACAGGTCGAAGAGCACGGTTACCTTCTGGGGACAGGAGATGTAGTGTTTTGTGGCTCAGGGACCACATGCCATATCATAAGTTCCTATTCAAGAACAGGCCTCTGAAGACAGATGCCCGACAACCTAATCTAGGGTTCCAATGAGTCTCAGGGGCATGAGACGTTCAATCTTCAGACTTAGGACAGTTAACTTGGGTGTCTGCCAGAATGTAGGTGATCAGGGAGTTTCAGACTGTGCACTTATGTCCAGAGTAACCTCCAATATTGGGGTGGCCACAGGGGCCTTGAATGTTTCAACCAACTCTGGAGGGTTTGGTTAACTGACATGCACAATTTCCATGGGGATGGCAAGCACAGTCCTGTGGTGTGGCTCCAGAGACTCCACCCTGGAGGGCATGTGAGCCATGGTTCTGGGAGGGAAGTCTGCAAACACAAACTTGGATTAGGTTTAGTGGCTAGGTTATCACAGGGCAATGTGTAGACCTGGAAGGCTACTCGTCAGGAACAGTAACTGGAATGACCCGAAGGCGGAAGCACAGGCTTTTATATCTGGATTGTGTGTCTAGGGTGACCTCAGAATGTAGCTGTGGCCTCATGGGTCCATGGGAGATTTTTCCTCTAAGGATACAGGCGGCTCCCAATATTTTGATGACTTTTTGGTATGGGAAGACTGCTATTTTCGATCTTAGGTGTGCCCCAAAACAGAGATTCCAGAGATGGGCTCTGGGTCTAGGCGCCTGGAAAATCCCACCAAGGGTTGGGATTTGGGCTTATGGGCAGACCAGGCCTGCAATGCAGGATCTTGGTGGTGCAACTGAGAGGGCTTGTTTGGAAACAGGCTCAGGCTGAGCATTACAATGCCTGTTTGTGCTCAGGGTGGCCCTCAGGAGTGGGAGTGGTCCCATTGTCCATTTTCTGGCTCCCACACTGAGGGATGGACACACATTCCAATGGCCAGGTTTCCAGCCATGGGGAAGGAGGAAATATCTATTGTGCTTCATGTTCCCCCATAGGCAGGGATTACAGCAAAGGTCTGGGGACAGATGCCTGAATACCAAGGATGCATAGAGATGACAGATTTGGGCCATGGCCGTTCTCACATGCTGGATATGGGCCCCGCTCTCTGGGTGGCTGACACGAGGTCTGGGCTCAGGCTGTGTCAGACACAGCACTAGTGGCCAGAGAAGTCTATATATTGGGGTTCTCTCCAGGGCCGAGTAAATTGATCCTCATGTAGGGTTTCTGGCCAGACTCATGAAGCACTTCTTTCTGTGGGGCAGGCAGAATGCTGCCTTATGGATCCAGAATTCCCTATCAAGAGGGTTTGGGGACAAATAGGGTGAGAATGCAATTGTAAACACCAGCTATGCTTAAATTGAGTGCCAAGTGGAAGTCAGTTTCAATGTGCAGCAGCTTATACGAGATATCCAGCACCTGAGTAAGGGCAGATGTCAGATATTTGCTCACACTGAAGTTTGTGTCTAGAATGACGACTAATAAAGGGGTGGCTTCAGGAGGCAATGGAGGATTACCCACGCTTAAGATTGTGAGATGCTCCAAACAACAAGGTTTCCTTCTAATGGACAGGAGGAGTCTGTTTTTTTTTTCCTCCAGGGTCCCTCAAGTGGAAGTTTGCATAGCAGAGCCCTCCCGCATGGATGACTGGAAAGCACACGTCCAATGACCATTGCAGCTGAGGAACATGACAGGTTCGTTTTGGTGGTTCTGGTGCCAAGTACCAAGGCCTTGAGTTGACTTGGAATCTCTTACAGATGTGTCCCAAAACTGGTTTGTTACAAGGGAGTTCTTATAATGTATTGGTGGCTATGGGCCACGTTGAGGGTTTGGCACAGGTCGATGTGCACAGTTTCCATCTTGGGAGAGGAGATGTTCTGTTTTGTGGCTCAGGGTACATATGTTGTATCCTGACTTGGTATTCAAGAACAGGCCTCTGAGGATTGATGCTGGCAACCTAATCTAGAGATCCAATGATGTCCTTGGTGCCCATCAGGTTCAATTTTCTTACTAAGGACCATTGATATGGTTGTCTGACTGGATGTAGGTGATCAGGGTGTTTCAGACTGTGCATTTGCATCCAGAGCCACTTCCACTATTGGGGTGGGCTCAGGGGCCTTGCAGGTTTCTCCTAACTTGGAGGCTTTGGGGAACTGTGATGGGCACAGTTTCCTTGGGGATGGCAGGCCCAGTCCTGTGGTAAGGCTTCAGAGACCACCTCCTTGAGGATATGAGAGCCATGGTTTTGGGAGGGAAGTCTGCAAACACAAATTTGGGTCAGGGATAGTGGCAAGGTGATCGCAGGTCCAATGCATAGACCTAGAAGGCATCACATCAGGAACTGTAATTAGGGTGACTGAAAGCTGGTAGCACAGGCTTTTCTATCTGGATTGTGTGTCCAGGATGGGCTCTGAATGTAGACGTGGTCTCATGGTTCAATGGGAGACTTTTCCTCTCTAAGGATCCTGGTGGATCTCCATAGATTGGTGGTTTTTCAGAGAAGAAAAGAGTGCTCTTTTCCATCTTAGGGGTGCTCCAAAACAGGGAAGAATGCTGTTTTCCAACTTAGGCTTATGCCAAAACAGGGATTCCAGAGACGGGCTCTGGGTCTGGGTGCCCGGATATCCCACCAAGTGTTAGGATTTGGGCCTAGGGGCATTCCAGGCCTGCAATGCAGGATCCTAATGGTGTAACAGAGAGGGCTTGTTTGAAAGCATGCTCAGGCTGAGGGTCATCATGCCTCTTTGTGCCCAGGGGGGCCCTCAGGAGAGGGCGTAGTCTCATTGGCCATATAGCTGGATCCCACTTTGAGGTTTGGACACCCATTGCAACAGCCAGGCTTCCTGCAATGGAAAGAGGAGTTCTCTATTGTGCTTCAGGTTCCCCCATTGGCAGGGTTACAGGAAAGGTCTGTGGAAAGTTGCCTTTATACCAAGGATGTGTACAGATGACAGGCTAAGAATTCCCAGGTAACAAAACAGCATTGTTACCCATATTCATGACATTCCATGTAGAATTAAGCCCTTAGTACTTCGCCCCAGAGCCACCAGAATGAACTTGCCATGTTCCTAAGCTGCAATGGTCAGTGGAGGTGTGGTTTCCAGGCAACCATACGGGGGTGCTCTGCTACACAAACTTTGCAATTGGCGGGGACCCTTGAGACAAAAAAACAGAATGCCCCTGTCCGGTAGAAGGAAACCTTCTGTTTGGAGCATCTCACAAGCCCCAGCGTGGGAAATCCTCCATTTCCTCTTGAAGCCACCACTCCATTTGTCAGTCATCATAGACACAAACTCCAGCATGAGCAAACATCTGACATCCGCCCTTACTCAGTTGCTGGATTTCAATTCGATCGCTGCACACTGGAACTGCCTTTAGTTTGACTGAATTAAGCTATAGCTTGGGTTTACAATTCCATCCTCAGCCTACTGGTCCACAAGCCCTATTGTGAGGGAATTCTGGAGCTACAACACAATATTCTGCCTTCCCCATAGAAAGAAAAAGGGCCTGGAGAGTCTGCCCAGAAACTCCATATGATGGTCAATCTTCTCGGTGCTAGACGGAACCCTGATTCATAGGCTGCCCTGGGCACTAGTGCTGTGTCTGACATAGCCGGAGCCAGGACCTAGTGTCAGCCACTGAGAGATCAGGGCCCATATCCAGCATGTGAGACCAGCTATGGCCCAAGTCTGTCTTCTCTTCTATTCTTGGTATTCAGGCATCTGTACCCACACCTTTGCTGAAATCCTTGCCATTGGGGAAACCTGTAGCACAATAGAGAACTCCTCCTTCCCCATGGAAGGTATTCTGACAGTTGGGATAGTTGCTCAACCCTCAAAGTGGAAGTCAGCTCCATGGCCAAGGAGACCATGTGCACTCATGATGGCTTACCCGGGCACAAGCAGGCATTGTGACCTCAGCCTGAGCATGCTTTCAACCAAACGCTCTCAATTGCATCTCTGGGACCCCGAATTGCAGGCCTAGTACACACCTAGGCCCAAAACCTAACCCTGGTGGGATTTTACAGGGGCCCAGACACAGAGCCCATCTCTGGAATCCCTATTTTGGGGGACCCTTAAGATGGAAAACAGCACTCTTCCCTTCCCCGAGATAGTCACCAAACTCTTGGTAGCCACCAGGATCCTTGAGTGGAAAAATCTGCCATAGACCCATGAGAACACACCTGCATTCCGAGGCCATCCTGGACATACAATCCAGATACATATCATGTGCTATCACCTTTGAGTCATCGGATTTACAGTTCCTGACGAGCTGCCTTCCAGGTCTATGCATTGGGCCTGCAATCACCTTGCCATTAACCTAAACTGAGTTTGTGTTTGCAGACTTCCTTCCTAAAACCATGGCTCACATGACCTCCAGGTTCTGGCATCTGAAGCCACACCACAAGACTGTGCATGAGATCCTCAAGGAAACTGTGCCCATCACTTTTGCCCGATACCTTTAGATTAGGAGAAACCTGCAAGGCCCCTGAGCGCAGCCAAATAATGGAGGCCGCTCTGGGCACAAATGCACAGTCTGAGACACCCTGATCCCCTCCATACAGGCAGACACCCAAGTCAATGCTCCTGAGTCAGAAGATTGAACCTGACATGCCCCGAGGACTTCATTGGCACACTAGATTAGGTTTACAGGTATCTGTCATCAGAGGCCTGCTCTGGAATATCAACTTATGATAAAATATATAGTCCCTGAGCCACAGAACAGAATATGTCCTCCCCAAAAAGGAAGCCATGCTCCTGGAATTGTGTCATACCCTAAGGGTATTTGGATCCTGAATGGCCCCTTAGCAACCAGCACATTCTATGATATTCCTGGTAACAAACCATCATTGTGCCCCATCTTCATCAGACTCCATGTCAACTCAAGGTCTCAATATATTGCCCCAGAGCCACCAGAATGCACCTGCCATGTTCCTCAGGTGCAATGGTCAATAGAGGGGTGATTTCCAGGCATCCATGTGGGGTTCTCTGCTACAAAACTTTCCACATGGAGAAACCAGAGAAAACAAACCAGACTTCTCCTGTCCGGTAGAAAGAAACTTTGCTATTTGGAGCATCTCACAAGCCCCAGCATGGGAAATCCTCCATGGCCTCTTGACGCCACCCTTCCATTTGTGGGTAATCACAGACACAAACTCCAGTGTGCGCAAACATCTGACATCCACCCTTACTCAGGTGCTGGATATTCGAAACGGCAGCTGCACACTGGAACTGCCTTTTGCTTTTCACTGAACTTAACCATAGCTTTGTATTACTATTCTATCCTCACCACACTGGTCCACAATATCTCTTGATAGGGAATTCTGGAGCCACAACGCAGTATTCTGCCTTCCACATAGAAAGAAGAAGGACCTGTTGAGTCTGCCCAGAAACCTCACATGAGGATCAATCTACTCAGACCACGAGGCAACCCTGATTAATAGATTTCCCTGACCACTAGTGCTGTGTCTGACAGAGTCTAAGCCCCGACCTCGTGTCAGCCACCCAGAGTTGAGGGCCCATATTTAGCATGAGAGATCGGCCATGGCCCTGGGCCATCATCTGTACCCATCCTTGGTATCCAGTCATCTGTCCCCCAAACTTTGCTGGAATTCCTGCCAATGGCGAACCTGAAACACAATAGAGAACACCTCCTTCCCCATGGCAGGAATATTGGTTGTCCAACCCTCAGCGTGGGAGCCAGCTGCATGGCCAAGTAGACCATGCCCACTCCTGAGGGCCGACATGGGCACAGGCAGGCATGGTGATCCTCAGCCTGAGCATGTTTTCAAACAAACACTCTCAGTTGCTCCTCCAGTACCAGCATTGCAGGCCTGGTGTGCCCCTAGGCCCAAATCCTAACCCTTGGTGGGATTTTCCAGGTGCCCAGACCCAGAGTCCATCTAAGAATCCCTGTTTGGGGCACCCTTAAGATGGAAAATAGCACTCTTCCCTTCCCTGAGAAAGGCACCAAACTATTGGGAGCCGCCAGGATCCTTAGAGAGAAAAAATCTCCCATGGACCCATGAAAACAAACCTGCATTCCGAGGCCATCCTGTCCACACAATCCAGAGAGAAAAGTCTTTGCTACCGCCTTCGAGTCATCCTATTTACATTTCCTGACGAGCTGCCCTCCATGTCTATGCATTGGGCCTGTGATCATCTCGACACTAACCCTAACCCCAGTTTGTGTTTGCCGACTTCTCTCCCAAAATCATGGCTTACATGCCCACCAGGATGTGGTCCCTCAAGCCAATCACAAAAAAGTTCCTGCCTTCCCCAAGAAAACTGTGCCCATCAGGTTGTCCAAACCCTCCAGATTAGGAGAAACCTGCCAGGCCCCTGAACCCACCCCAATATTGGAGGTTGCTCTGGATGCAAACGTGCAGTCTGAAACACCCTGAGCACCTCCATCGAGGCAGAAAGCCAAGTCAATGGTTCTGAGTCAGATGATTGAACCTGACATGCCCCAAGGACTTCACTGGAACCCTAGATTGGGTCTTCAGACATCTGTTCTCAGAGTCCTGTTCTGGAATACCAAGTTATGATACAACATGTGGTCCCTGATTCCCACAACAGAACATCTCCTGTCTCCAGAAGGAAAATGTGCTCTTGGATCTATGTCCAACTTTCAGGGTAGATGGATCCTGCATGACCCATTAGCCCCAGCACCTTCTATGATCTCCCTGGTAACAAACCAGCATTGTGACCCAACTTCCTGAGACTTGATGCCAACTCAAGGTGTTGGTACTTTGCCCAAGAGCCATGAAACGAATCTGCCATGTTCCTCAGGTACAAAGGTCAATGGACGTGTGCTTTCTAGGCATCCAAGAGGTAGTTCTCTGCTACACAAAAATTCCACATAGGGAACCCTAGAGCAAACAAATAAGACTGCTCCTGTCAGGTTGAAGGAAACCTTGGTTGTTTGGAGCATCTCACAAGCCCCAGCCTGGGAAGTCCTCCACATTCTCTTGATGCCAACCCTCCATTTGTTAGTCATCATAGACACAAATTCCAGCATGAGCAAACATCTGACATCTGCTCTTAATCAGGTGCTGGATATTCGAATCAGTCACGCACACTGGAAATACCTTTCACTTGACACTGTATTCTTGCATAGTTTGGGTTTACAATTCCATCCTCACCCTACTGGACTGCAAGTCCTCTTGAGAGGGAATTAGGGAGACAAAACGCAGCATTCTGCCTTCCCCATAGAAAGAAGAAGGGCCTGGTGAGTCTGCCCAGAAACTCCCCATGAAGATCAATCTACTTGGCCCTCGAGGGAACCCCGATTTATACTTTGCGCTGGCGACTAGCGCTGTGTCTGAGAGAGCCTGAGCCCCAACCTCGTGCCAGCCACCCAGAGTGTGGGGCCCTTATCCAGCATGTGGGACTGGCCATGGCCCAGTCATCTACCCATCCTTGGTATTCCGGCAACTATCCCAGATCTTTGCTGGAATCCCTACCAGTGGGGGAACCTGAAGCACAATTGAGAACTCCTCCTTCCCCATGGCAGGAAGCCTGGCTGTTGCTATGGGTGCCCAACCCTCAGAATTAGAACCAGGTGCATGGCCAATGAGACAACGCCCAATCATAAGGGCCGCCTGGGCCAAAGCAGGCATTGTGTCCCTCAACCTTAGCATGCATTCAAACAAATGCTCTCATTTGTTTCTGCAGGGTCCCGCATCGCAGGCCTGGTATGCCCTTAGGACCAAATCCTAACACTTCGTGGGATTTTCCATGCCAACATAACCAGAGCCCGTCTCTGGAATCTCTGTTTTGAAGCACCCCTATGATGGAAAACAGCACTCTTCCCTCCCCTGAGAAAACTATTAGGAGCTGCCAGGATGCGTAGAGAGGAAAAATCTCCCAGGGCTCCATAAGACCACACCTTCATTCCGAGGCCATCCGGGACACACAATCCAGATACAAGAGACTGTGCTACCACCTTCGAATCACCTGGTTTACAGTTCCAGACGAGCTGCCCTACAGACCTATGCATTGGGCCTGTGATCACCTTGCCATTAACCTTACCCCAAGTTTGTGTTTGCAGACTTCTTTCCCAAAACCATGGCTCACATGCCCTCTATGATGGGTCTCTGTAGCCACACCACAGGAAAGATCCTGCTATCCCCAATGAAACTGTGTCCATCACAGTTGCCCAAACCCTCCAGATTAGGAGAGACCTGCAAGTCCCCTAAGCCCAGTCCAATATTGGAGGCCACTCTGGACACAAATGCACAGTGTGCAACACCCTGATCACCTCCATCCAGGAAGACACCCAAGTCAATGGTTCTGAGTCAGAAGATTGGTCCCTGAACACCACAATAGAATATCTCCTGTCCCCAGATGGAATTCGTGCTCTTCAACTTGTGTCAAGGGTCGGGGTATATGAATTATGCACAGCCCCTTAGCCCCCAGCACATTCTAAGATCTCTCTGGTAACAAACAAAAAGCATTGTGATCCATCTTCATGAGATTCCATGTCACTTCAAGTCCTTGGTAATTCGCCCCAGAGCCACCAGAATGAACCTGCCATGTTCCTCACCTGATATGGTCAGTGGAGGTGTGCTTTCCAGGCATCCATGTGGGAGTGCTCTTCTACTTATTCTTTCCACATGTGGGACCCTGGAGCAAACAAACCAGACTGCCACTGACCAGTAGAAGGGAACCCTCTGTTTGGAGCATCTCAGAAGCACCAGCAGGAGAAATCCTCCATGGCCCTTGACACAACCCCTCCATTTGTCAGTCATCATAGACAAAAACTCCAGCATGAGAAAACATCTGAAATCTGCCGTTATTTAGATTCTGCATTTTCTTTTCCACCACTGCACACTGGAACTGCGTTTCACTTGACACTGAATTTAACAATAGCTTGGGTTTAGAATTCCATCCTCAGCCTCCTGGTCTGCAAGCCCTCTAGAGAGGGAATTTGGAGCCACAAGGCAACATTCTGCATTCCCACTAGAAAGAAATAGGGCCTGGTGAATCTTCCCAGAAACTCCACATGAGGATCAATCTACTTGGCACTCGATGGAACCTTGATTTATAGGCTGTCCTGGGCACTAGTACTAGTACTAGTACTAGTACTGTGTCTGACAGAGCCTGAGCCAAGACCTAGTTTCAGGCACCCAGAGATATGAGCCCATATCCAGCATGTGAGATTGGCCAGGGCCCAAGTCCATCATCTCTACCCATCCTTGGTATTCAGGCACCTGTCCCCAGACTTTTTATGTAATCCCTACCAATGGGGTAACCTAAAGCACAATAGAGAACTTCTCCTTCCCCATGGTAGGAATCCTGGCTGTTGATATGAGTGTCCAAACCTCAAAGTGGGAGCCAGCTGCATGGCCAAGGAGACAATGCCCACTCATGAGGGCTGCCCTGGGCACAAGTAGCCATTGTAACCCTCAGCTTGATCAAGCCTTCAAAAAAATGCTCTTAGTTGCACCTCCAGGATCCTGCATTGCAGGCCTGATATGCCCTTAAGCCCAAATCCTAACACATCGTGGGATGTTCCATGTGCACATACCCAGAGCCCGTCACTGGAATCCCTGTTTTGAGGCACCCCTAAGATGGAAAACAGCACTCTTCACTTCCCTGAGAAAGCCACCAAACTAATGGGATCCCCCAGGATCCTTGAGAAGAAGAATCTCCCATGGTCCCATGAGTCCACACCTGTATTCCGAGGCCAGCGTGGATATGCTATCCAGATACAAGAGACTGTGCTACTGGCTTCGAGTCACCTGATTTACAGTTCCTGACGTGCTGCCCTCCAGATCTTTGGATTGGGGCTGTGAACGCCTCTCCATTAACCTTATCCCGAGTTTGTGTTTGCAGATCTCTCTCTAAAAACTATTGCTCACATGTCCTCCAGGATGGGGCCCCTAGAGTCACACCACAAGACTGTGCTTGCCATCCCCAAGGAAACTGGGCCCATCACAGTTGCCCAAACCCTCCTGATTAGGAGAAACCTGGAAGGCTCCTGAGCACATCCCAATATTGGAGGCTGTTCTGGATGCAAATGCACAGTCTGAAACACCCTGATCACCTCCATCCAGGCAGACACCCAAATCAATGGTCCTGAGTCAGATAATTGAACCTGACTTGGCCCTAGGACCTCATTGGAAGAGGGATTAACTTTTCAGGCACCTGTCCTCAGAGGCCTCTTCTGGAATACCAACTTATGATACAAATTATGGCCCCTGAGCCCCAGGGTGGGAAATCCTCCATGGCCTCTTGACGCCACCTCTCCATTTGTTGGTCATCATAGACACAAACTCCAGCCTGAGCAAACATCTGACATCCGCCCATATTCAGGCGCTGATATTGGAATCAGCTGCTGCACACTGGAACTGCCTTTCGCTTTGCAATGAATTTAAGCCTAGCTTCAGATTACAATTTCATCCTCACCCAACTGGTCTGCCATATCTCTTGATAGGGAATTCTGGAGCCACAAGGCAACATTCTGCCTTCTTCATAGATAGAAGGACCTGGTGAGTCTGCCCATAAACTGCACATGAAGATCAATATACTCAGCCCAGGAGGGAACCCCTATTTATAGTTTGCCCTAGCCACTAGTGCTGTGTCTGACAGAGCCTGAGCCCCTACCTCGTGTCAGCAACCCAGAGGGTGGGGCCCACATTAACCATGTGAGACCGGCCATGGCCCAGGGCTGTCATTACTACCCATCCTTGGTATTCAGGCATCTGTCCCCTAGATCTTAGCTGGAATCCCTACCAATGGGGGGACCTGAAGCACAATAGAGAATTCATCCTTCGCCATGGCAGGAATCCTGGCTTTTGGATGGGTGTCCAACCCTAGGAATGGGAACTGGCTGCATGGCTGAGTAGACATCGCCCAATCCTGATGGCCTCCGGGGCACAAGCAGGCATTGGGACCCTCAGCTTGACCATACTTTCAAACAAACGCTCTCAGTTGCACCTCCAGGATCCCGCATTGCAGGCCTGGTATGGCCCTAGGCCTAAATATTAACCCTTGGTGGGATTTTCCAAGCACTTAGACCCAGAGCTCATCTCTGGAATGCCTGTTTTGGGGCACGCCTAAGCTGGAAAACAGTACTCATCCCTTCCCGGAGAAATCCAACAAACTATTGAGAACCGCCAGGATCCTTGAGAGGAGAAATCTCCCATGGACCCTTGAGACAACACCTGCAATAAAGGCCATTCTGGAAATTAAATCCAGATACAATTACCTGTGCTACCACCTTTGAGTTACGTGATTTACAGTTCCAGACTTGCTGCCCTCCTGGTCTATGGATTGGGACTATGATCACCTTGCCACTAACCCTAACCTAAGTTTGTGTTTGCAGACTTCTCTCTCAAAATCATGGCGCACATGTCCTCCAGGATGGGGTCTCTGGAGTCACACCACAGGACAGTTCCTGCAATCCCCAAGGAAACTGCCCATCACAGTTGTCCAAAAACCCCATATAAGGAGAAACCTGCAAGGAACCTGAGCCAACCCTAGTATTGGATGCCACTCTGGACACAAATGCACAGTCTGAAACACCCTCATCACCTGCATCCAGTCAGACACCAGAGTCAATGATCCTGAGTCAGAAGATTGAATGACATTCCCCTAGGGCCTCATTCAAACCCTTTATTAGGTTTTCAGGCTTCTGTCCTCAGAGACCTGTTCTGGATTACCAATTTATGATACAACATATGGCCGCTGAGCCCCACAACAGAATATCTCCTGCCCCCAGAAGCAATCCGGGCTCTTGGGCCTGTGTCAAATCCTCAGGCTAGATGAATCCTGCATGGCCCATTAACCACCAGCACATTCTAAGATCTCCCTGGTAACAAACCAACATTTTGACCCATCTTCATGAGGTTCCATGTCCAATCCAGTCTTTATTTCTTCGCCTCAAAGCCACCAGATGCCATGTTCCTTCGCTGTCATGGTCAATGAAGGTGTGCTTTCCAGTCACCCATGTGGGAGATCTATGTTATCCGATCTTTCGACATGGGGAACCATGGAGGAAACAAATCAGACTGCCCCTGTCTGGTAGAAGGAAACCTTGCTGTTTGGAGCATCTCAAAAACACCAGATTGGGAAATCCTCCATAACCTCTTGACGCCACCCCTCAATTTTTGTGTCATCATAGACACAAACTCCAGCATGAGCAAATATCTGACATCCACCCTCACTCAAGTGCTGAATTTTGGATTCAAACAAAGCACACTGGAAATTTCTTTCGCTTGATACAGAATGTAACCATAGCTTAGGTTTACAATTCCATCCTCAGCCTCCTGGTCCACAAGCCCTCTTGATAGTGAATTCTAGAGCCACAAAACAGCATTCTGCCTTCCCCTTACAAACAAGAAGGGCCTGGTGAGTCTGCCCAGAAACCATACATGAGGATCAATCTGCTCGGCACTCGAGGGAACCCCAATTTATAGGCTGCCATGGGCACTAGTGCTGTGTCTGACAGAGCCTGAGCCAAGACCTAGTGTCAGCCACCCAGTGATCGGGGCCCATATCCACGATTT
Organism: Mustela nivalis; assembly: GCF_964662115.1. Lineage (NCBI taxonomy): Eukaryota > Metazoa > Chordata > Mammalia > Carnivora > Mustelidae > Mustela > Mustela nivalis. Next base: position 102,158 of record NW_028136453.1, on the reverse strand, counting down.
GATACTGGCCATGGCCCATGTCCATCATCTTTACCCATCCTTGGTATTCAGGCCTCTGTCCCCAGACCTTTGCTGGAATCCCCGCTAATGGGGGAACCTGACGCACTATAGAGAACTCCTCTTTCCCCATGGCAGGATTCTGGCTGTTGGGATGGTTGTCCAACCCTCAAAGTGGGAGCCAGCTGCATGGCCAATGTGACCACGCCCACTCATGAGGGCCACCTGGGCATAAGCAGGTATTGTGACCCTCAGCCTGAGAATGATTTCAAACAAGACCTCTCAGTTGCACCTCCAGGACACTGCATGCAGGCCTGGTAAGCCACTAGGCCCAAATCCTAACACTTGGTGGGATTTTCCAGGGGACCAAACCCAGAGTCCGTCTCTGGAATCCATATTTTGGGTCACCCCTAACATGAAAAACAGCACTCTTCCCTTCCCCGAAAAAGCCACCAAATATTGGGAGCCACCAGGATCCTTAGAGAGGAAAAATCTCCCATGGACCCATGAGGCCACAACTGCATTCAGAGGCCATCCTGCACACAATACAGAGAAAAAAGCCTGTGATTCTGCCTTTGAGTCACCTGATTAACAGTTCCTGAAGAGCTGCCATCCATGTCTATGCATTGGGCCTGTGATAACCTTGCCACTAACCCTAACCCAAGTTTGTGTTTTCAGATTTCCCTCCCAAAACCGTGGCTCACATGCCCTCCAGTTTGTGATAACTGGAGCCACACCACGGGATTGTACCTGTCTTCCCAAAGGAAACTGCGATTGTCACTATTAAACAAACCCTCTAGATTAGGAGAACCCTGCAAGTCCCCTAAGCCCAGCCCAATATTGGAGGCCAGTCTGGACGCAAATGCACAGTCTGACACACCATATCACCTACATCCAGGCTGATATCCAAGTCAATGGTCCTCAGACAGAAGATTGAACCTGACATGCTCCTAGGATTCACTGGAACACTAGAATAGGTTTTCAGGTATCTGTACTCAGAAGGCTGTTCTGAATATCAATGTATGATACAATATGGTCACTGAGCCACACAAAAGAACATCTCCTGTCCTTAGAAGAAAGCTGTGCTCTGGACCTGTGTCAAACACTCTGGGTAGATGAATCCTTCAAGGCCCCCTGGCAACCAGCACATTCTATGATCTCCCTGACAACATACCAGCATTGTGACCCATCTTCATGAGACTCCATGACAACTCCAGCCCTTGGTACTTCGGCCCAGAGCCACCAGAATGAAACTGCCATGTTCCTCTGCTGCCATGGTCAATGTAGGTGTACTTTCCAGGCATCCAGCGGGAGTGCTCTGATACCAACTTTCCACATGGGGAACCCTGGAGGAAACAAACCAGACTCCCCTGTACGGTAAAAGGAATCTTTTCTGTATGGAGTATCTCAAGCCTGAGGGTGGGTAATCCTCCATGGCCTCTTGAGGCCACCCATCCATTTGTTGGTCATCATAGACACTAACTCCAGCGTGAGCAATCAACTGACATCTGCACTTACTCAAGTGCTGGATATTTGAATCAGCTGCTACACACTGGAATTGCCTTATGCTTGGCACTGAATTTAAAAGTAGCTTGGCGGGACGCCTGGGTGGCTCAGTTGGTTAAACAGCTGCCTTTGGCTCAGGTCATGATCCCAGCGTCCTGGGATCGAGTCCCACATCAGGCTCCTTGCTCCGCAGGGAGCCTGCTTCTCCGTCTGACTCTGCCTTCCACTCTGTCTGCCTGTGCTTGCTCTCGCTCGCTCTCTGACAAATAAATAAAATCTTGAAAAAAAAAAGTAGCTTGGGTTTGCAATTCCATCCTCACCCTGGTGTTCAGTAAGCTCTCTTGATAGGGAATTCTGACGCCACAACACAGCATTCTGCCTTCCCCATAGCAAGAAAAAACAGCCTGGAGAGACTGCCCAGAAACCCTACATGAGGATAAATCTACTCGACCCTCGAATGAACCCCATTTATAGGTTTACCTGGCCACTAGCGCTGAGTCTGACAGAACCTCGTCTCTGACCTCGTGTCAGGACCCAGAGACTGGGCTCCAACTCCAGAATGTGAGACCAGCCATGTCCCAGGGCTGTCATCTCTACCCATTCTTGATTCAGGCATCTGTCCCCAGACATTTGCTGAAATCCCTGCCAATGGGGGAACCAGAAGCACAATAGGGAAATCCTCCTTCCCCATGGCAGGAATGATGGCTCTTGGGATGGGTTTCCAGACCTCAGAGTGGTAGCCAGCTGAATGGCCAATGATAACCCGCCCACTCATGAGGGCCGCCCTGGACACAAGCAGGCATTGTGACCCCCAACATGAGCATGCTTTCAAACAAACACTCTCAGTTGCATTCCAGAATCCAAATTTGCAGGCCTGATATGCCCCTAAGCACAAATCATAACACCTGGTGGGATTTTTCAGGGGCCCAGAAACACAGCCTGTCTCTGGAATCCCTGTTTTGGGACACCCCTAAGATGGAAAATAGCACTCTCCCCTTCGCCAAGAAAGCCACCATAGTATAGGGAGCCGCTAGGATCCTTGAGAGGAAAAATCTCCCATGGATCCATGAGACCACACCTGTATTCCGAGGCCATCCTGGACACAAAAGCCAGATACACAAGCCTGTGCTACCACCTTCAAGGCAACTAATTTATAGTTCCAGACGAGCTGCCCTCCAGGTCTATGCATTGGGCCTGCGATCACCTCACCGCTAACCTTAACCCGAGTTTGTGCTTACAGACTTCTATCCCGAAACCATGGCTCATATTTCCTCCAGGATGGGGTCTCTGGAGCCACACCAAAGGACTGTGCCTGCCATCCCCAAGGAAAATGTGTCTGTCACATTTGCCTAAAACTTCGAGATAAGGAGAAACCTGCAAGGCCCCTGAGCCCACCCCAATACTGGAGGCCCCTCTGGACACAAATGTGCAGTCTGAAATACGCTGATCACCTGAATCCAGGCAGATACCCAAGTCAGTGTTTCTCAGTCAGAAGATTGAACCTGACATGCTCCTATGACCTCATTGTAACCCCTGATTAGGTTTTCAGGCATTTATAATCAGAGACCTGTTCTGGAGTAACAACTTAAGATACAACATATGGTCCCTGATCCCCACAACAGAACATCTCCTTTCTTTAGATGGAAGCCGTGCTCTTGGAACTGTGTCAAACCCTCAGGGTAGATGAATCCTACTTGGCCCGTAGCCACCAGCAGAATCTAAGATCTCACTGGTAACAAGCCAGCATTGTGAGCCATCTTCATGAGATTCCATGTCAACTACAGGCCTTGGTACTTCACCCCAGAGCCTTCAGAAAGAACCTGCCATGTTCCTCAGCTGCAATGTTCAGTGGAAGTGTGCTTTCCAGGCATCCATGTGGGAGTGCTCTGCTACCCAAACTTTCCACATGGGGGACTCTCGAGCAAACAAATCTGACTGTCCTGTCCTGTAGAAGGAAACCTGGCTGTTTGGAGCATCTCACAAGCTCAAGTGTGGGAAATCCTCTATGACCTCTTTTCAACTCCTCTCCATTTGTCGGTCATTATAGACACAAACTCCAGCTTGAGCAAACATCTGACGTCTGCGCTTACTCAGGTGCTGGATATTCGAATCAGCCGCTGCACACTGGAAATGCCATTCGCTTGTCACTGAATTTATTCATAGCTTGGGTTTACAATTCCATCCTCACCCTACTGGTCCACAAGCCCTCATGATAGGGAATTCTGCAGCCACAACACAGAATTCTGCCTTCCCAATAGAAAGAAGAAGGGCCTGGTGAGTCTGCCCAGAAACTCCACATTATGATCAGTCTACTTGTCCCTTGAGGGAACCCTGAATTATAGACAGCCCTGGCCCCTAGTGTTGTGTCTGACAGAGCCTAAGCCCCGACCTCGTGTCAGCCACCTAGAAGGCGGGGCCCATATCCCGCATGTTAGACTGGCCACGGAACAGAGCTGTCATCTTTACCCATCCTTGGTATTCAGGCATGTGTCCCCAGACCTTTCCTGGAATCCCTACCAATGAGGGAACCTGAATCACAATAGAGAAATCCTCATTCCCCATGGCAGAATTCCTGTAAGTTCGGAAGGGTGTCCAACACTCAGAGTGTTAGCCTACTGAATGGCCATTGAGACCACCCCCATTCCTGAGGGCCACCCTATGCAAAAGCTTGCATAGTGACCCTCAGCCTGAGCATGCTTTCAAACAAACGCTCTCAGTTGTATCTCCAGGACTTGCATTGGAGGCCTGGTAAGTCCCTATGCCCAAATCATAACCCTTGGTGGGTATTTCCAGGTGCCCAGAGCCAGAGCACTTCTCTGCAATCCCTGTTATGGGACACCCTTAATATGGAAAACAGAACTCTTTCCTCTCTGAGAAAGCCACCACATTATAAGGAGCCGCCAGGATACTTGAGAGGAAATATCACCCATGGACACCTGAGACCACACCTGCATTCTTAGTCCATCGTGGATACACAATCCAGATAAAAAAGCCTGTGCTACCTCCTTTGAGGCATGCGATTTACATTTCACACGGAGCTTCCCTCCAGGAGTATGCATTGGGCCTACAATCACTTCGCCACTAAACCTAACCCGCATTTGTGTTTGCAGACTTCCCTCCCAAAACCATGGCTCTCATGCCCTCCAGCATGGGGTCTCTGGAGCCACACCACAGGACTGTGCCCACCATTGCCAAGGAAACTGTGCCCATCAAATTGCCCTATCTTTCCAGATTAGGAGAAACCTGCAAGGCCCCTGAGCCCACCCCAATACTGGTTGCCACTCTGTACACAAATGCACAGTCTGGAACACCCTGATCACCTACATCTAGGCAGACTTTGAAGTCAATGATACTGAGTCAGAGGATTGAACCTGACATTCCGTTAGGATTTTATTGGAACCCTAGATTAAATTTTCAGGCATCTATCCTCAGAGGCCTGTTCTGCAATACCAAATTATGATACATTTGGTCCGTTAGCCCCACATCAGAACATCTCTGGTCCGAGAAGGAAACCGTGCCCTTTGACCAGTGTCAAACCCTCAGGGTAGATGAATCCTACATGGTCCCTTAGCCACCAGCACACTGTAAGGTCTCCATGGTAACAAACCTGCATTATGACCCATCTTCATGAGACTTCATGTCAACTCCAGGCCTTGGTAATTCGCCCAAGAGCCACCAGAACGAATTGGCCATGTTTCTCAGCTGCAATTTTAATGGAGGTGTGCTTTTCAGGCATCCACGTGGGAGTGCTCTGCTACCCAAACTTTCCACATGGGGGACCCTGGAGCAAATAAACCAGTCTCCCCCTGTGTGGTAGAAGGAAACTTTGCTGTTTGAAGCATCTCACAAGCCCCAGCATGTGAAATCCTCCATGGCCTCTTGACGCCACCCCTCCATTCATCGGTCATCATAGACATAAACTCCAGCATGAGGAAATGTCTGACTTTCACCTTTACTCAGGTGCTGGATATCTGGAATCAGACACTGCACAATGGAACTGCCTTTTGCTTGGCACTGAATTGAACCTTAGCTTGAGTTTACAATTCCATCCTCACCCTACTGGTCCCCAAGCCCACTTGATAGGGAATTCTGGGGCCACAACGCAGCTTTTTGCCTTCCCCTTAGAAAGAAGAAGGGCATGGTGATTCTGCCCAGAAACTCTGCATGAGGATCAATCTGCTCAGCCCTTGAGGGATCCCTGATTCATACTCAGCCCTGACCACTAGTTCTGTTTCTGACAGAGCCTGAGTGCTCAATTTATGTCAGCTACTCAGAGAGTCAGGCATGTGAGACTGGCCATGTCTCAGGTCCCTCATCTCTACCCATCCTTGGTATTCAGGCATCTGTCCCCAGACATTTGCTAGAATACCTGCTAATGGGGGAACCTGAGGCACAATAATGAATTCTTCCTTTTCCATGGCAGGAATCCTGGTAGTTGGGATGGGTGTCCTACATTAAAGTGGTAGCCAGCTGCATGGCCAAGGAGACAACTCCCACTCATAAGGGCTGCCCTAATCACATCAGGCATTGTGACACTCAGACTAGCATGCTTTCAAACAAACGCTCTCAGTTGTACCTCCAAGTCACACATTGTAGGCCTGGTACTCCCCTAGGCCCAAATCCTAATCCTGGTGGGATTTTCCAAGCACCCAGACTCACAGCCCTTCTCTGGAATCCCTTTTTGGGGAACATCTAAGATTGAAAACAGCACTCTTCCATTCAAACGAGAAAGCCACCATACTATTGGGAGCTTCCAGGATCTGTAGAGAGGAAAATACTCTCATGGAAACATTAGAACACACCTGCATTCCAAGGCTATCATGGACACACAATCCAGATACAAAAGCCAGTGCTAGTGCCTTCGAGTACGTGATTTACAGTTCCTGACGATCTGCCTTCCAGGTCTATGCATTGGGCCTACGATCACCTCGCAACTCAACCTAATCCGAGTTTGTGATTGCAGAATTCTCTCCCAAAACCATGGCTTACATGCCCTCCACGATGGAGTCTCTGGAGCCACACCACAGGACTGTGCCTGCCACCCCCAAGGAAACCGTGCCCACAAATTTTCCTAAACCTTCAAGATTAGGAGAAACCTGCAAGGCCCCAGAGCCCACCCCAATATTGGAGGCCACTCTGTACACAAAGGCACAGTCAGAAACACCCTGGTTGCCTACATATAGGCAGACACCGAAGTCAATGGTCCTGAGTCTGATGATTCAACCTGAAATTCCCCTTGGACTTCATTGGAACCCTAGATGAAGTTTTTAGGCATCTGTCCTCAGAGGCCTGTTCTGGAATACCAACTTATGGTACAACATTTGGTCCGTGAGCCCCACAACAGAACATCTCCGATACCCAGAAAGAAACCGTGTTCTTCGACCGGTGTCAAACCATCAGGATAGACTAATCAAACATGGCCCCGTAGCCACCAGCACATAGTAAGATTTCCGTGGTAACAAAACTGCATTGTGACCCAACTTCATTAGAATCCAGGCCTTGGTACTTTGCCCTAGAGCAACCAGAAAGAACCTGCCATGTTCCTTAGGTGCAATGGTTAATGTAGGTGTGCTTTCCAGTATCCACATGCGAGTACTATGCTACCCAAACTTTGCACATGGGGGAACCTGGTGTAAACAAACCAGACCTCCCCTGTCCAGTAGAAGGAAACCTTATGTTTGGATCAACTCACAGGCCTCAGCGTGTAAACTGCTCCATGGCCTCTTGATGCCACCACTCAATTGGTCGGTCATCATAGACACAAACTCCAGTCTAAGCAAACATCTGACATGCACCCTTATCCCAGTGCTGGATGTCTTGAATAAACCACTGCACATTGGAACTGCCTTCCACTTGGCACTGAATTGAACCATAGCTTGTGTTTACAATTCCATCCTCACCTGACTGGTCCCTAAGCCCTCTTGATAGGGAAATCTGGAACCACAACGCAGCATTCTGCCTTCCCCATCGAATGAAGAAATGCCTGGTGAGTCTGCCCTGAAAACCCACATGAGGATCAATCAGGTCGGCCCTCGAGTCAACACCGATTTATAGGCTGCCATGGCCACTAGTGCCGTGTCTGACAGAGCCTGAGCTCGACTGAGTTTCAGCCACTAAAGAGCACGCCCCATATCTAGCATTTGGGATTGCCATGGCCAAAGTATGTCATCTCTACCCATCCTTGATATTCAGGCACCTGTCCCCAGACCTTGGCAGGGATCCCTGCCAATTAGGGAACTTGAAGCACAATAGAGAACTCTTCTTTCCCCATGGCAATAAACCTGGCTTTTGGGATGGGTGTTCTACCCTCAAAGGGGGAGCCAGTTACAACATCAATGACACCACACACACTCCTGAGGACTACCCTTGGCACAAACAGGCATTGTGACCCTCACCCTGAGCATGCTTTCAAAAAATCCCTCTCAGATTCACCACAATGATCCCTCATTTCAGGCCTGGTATGCCTGTAGGTTCAAATCATAAAACTTGGTGGGATTTTCGAGGTGCCCAGACCCAGAGACCATCTCTGGAATTTTTGTTTTGGTGCACCCTTCAGATGGAAAACAGCACTCATCCCTTCCCCAAAAATGTCACCAAATTATGAGGAGCCACCAGGATCCATAGAGAGGCAATGTCTCCCATGGACCCATGAGAACACACTTGCATTCCGAGGCCATCCTGGACACACAATCCGGAGAGAAAAGCCTGTGCTACTGCCTTCCATTCACCCTAATTACAGTTCCAGATGAGCTGCTCTCAAGGTATATGCATTGGGCCTGTGATCACCTCGCCACTCACCCTAATTCGAATTTGTGTTTGCAGACTTATCTACCAAAACCATGGCACACATGCCCTCCAGGATGGGGTCTCTGGATCCACACTGCAGGACTGTCCCTGCCATCCACAAGGAAACTGTTTCCATCACAGTTGCCCAAACTGTCTAGATTAGGAGAAACCTACAAGGCCTCTGGGCCTACCCCAATTTCGGCGGCCGCTCTGAACACAAATGCACAGTCTGAAATACCCTGATCTCCTACATCCAGGAACACAGCCAAGTCAATGGTCCTGAGTCAGAATAATGAACCTAACATGCCCCTAGGACGTCATTGGAACCATTGATTCGGTTTTCAGACATGTGTCCTCAGAGGCATGTTCTAGAATGCGAACTTATGATACAACATGTGGTGGCTGGGCCACACAACAGAACATCTCCTGTCCCCAGAAGGAAACCATGCCCTACAATCTGTGCAAAATCCCAGAGTAGTAGATTCCTGCACAACTACTAAGCCACCAGCACATTCTAAGATCTACCTGGTAACAAACCAGCTGTGTGGCCCATCTGCAAGAGATTCCATGTCAAATCAAGGACTTGGTACTTTGCTACAGAGACACCAGAATAAAGCTGCCATGTTCTTCAGTTGCAATGGTCAATGAAGTTGAACATTCCAGGCATCCATGCGGTAGAGCTCTGCTACCCAAACTTTCCACATGGGGGACCCTGGAGCAAATAAACCACACTCCACCTGTCCAGTAGAATGAAACCTTGCTATTTGGAGCAGCTCATGAGTCTCAACGTGAAAATCCCTCCATGGCTTCTTGACGCCACCCCTCCATTTGTCAGTCATCATAGACACAAACTCCAGTGTGAGCAAATATCCGACGTCCTCCCTTACTAAGGTGCTGGATATCTCGAAAAAGCTGCTGGACACAGGAACTGCCTTCCGCTTGGCAGTGAATTGAACTGTAGCTTGTGTTTACAATTCCTTCCTCACCCGACTGGTCCCCAAGCCTTCTTGATAGCGAATTATGGAGACACAACACAGCATTCTGCCTTCCCGATAGAAACAAGTGCCTGGTGAGTCTGGCCAGAAACCCCACATGAGGATCAATCTGCTCGGCCCTATATCGGAGGAACCCTGATTTATAGGTTGCCCTGGCCACTAGTGCTGTGTCTGACAGAGCCTGAGCCCAGACCTAGTGTCAGTCACCAGAGTTTGAGCCCCACATCTAGTATTTGGGAATGCCATGGCTCAAGTATTTCATCTCTAACCATCCTTGGTATTCAGGCACCTGTCCCCAGACCTTTGCTGGAATCCCTGATAATGGGGCATCCTGAAGCACAATAGAGAACTCCTCCTTCTTCATATCAGGAAACTTGGCTGTTAGGATGGGTGTTCAACCCTGAAAGGGGGAGTCATTTACAAGTCCAGTGAGACCACACAAACTCCTCAGGGATGCCCTGGAGGCAAACAGGCCTTGTGACCCTCAGCCTGAGCATGCTTTCAAACAATCCTTCTCTGTTGCACCACCATGAACCCGCATTGCAGGCCTAATATGCCCCTAAGCCCAAATCCTAGCACTTGTTGTGATGTCCCAGATGCCATGAACCAGAGCCCGTCTCTGGAATCCCTGTTTTGGGGCACCCATAAGGTGGAAAACATCATTCTCCCCTTCCCCGAAAAAGCCACCAAACTATGGAGAGCCACCAGGATCCATAGAGAGGAAAAGACTCCCATGGACCCATGAGACCACACCTGCATTCCAAGGCCATCCTGGACACACAATCCAGAGAGAAAAGCCTGTGCTACTGCCTTCCAGTCTCCCTAATTATAGTTCATGACGAGCTTCCCTCCAGGTCTACACATTGGGCCTGTGATCACCTCGCCACTCACCCTAATTTGTATTTGTGTTTGCAGACTTCTCTCCCAAAACCATGGCTCACATGCCCACGAGAATGTGATCTCTGGAGCCACACCACAGAACTCTGGCTGCCAACCCCAAGGACACTGTGCATATCAGATTTGCCCAAACCTTCCAGATTAGGAGAAACCTGTGTGGCCCCTGAGCCCACACCAATATTGCCGGCCACTCGGGATGGAAATGCGCAGTCTGAAACACCCTTATCACCTACATCCAGGGAAATAGCCAAGTCAATGATCGTGAGATAGACGATTGAACCTAAAATGCCAGTAGGCTCTCAATGGAACCCCATTAGGTTTTCAGGCATCTGTCCTCAGGGGCCTGTTCTGAAATACCAATCTATGACACATCATGTGGTCTCTGAGCCACACGACAGAACATCCCCTGTCCCCAGAAGAATACCATGCTCTTCGACCTGTGCCAAACCCTCAGGGTAGGAGAATCCTGCATGGCACCTTAGCAACCAGCACATTCTAAGTTCTCCCTGGTAACAAACAAGCATTGTGACCCATCTGCAAGAGATCCCATGTCAACTCAAGGCCTTGGCACTTTGTCCCAGAGCCACCAGAACGAATCTGCCATGTTCCTCAGCTGCAATTGTCAATGGAGGTGTGCTTTCCTGGCATCCATGCCGGAGAGCTCTTCTTCACAAACTTTCCACATGGGGAAACCTAGAGTAAACAAACCAGACTTCACCTACTCTGTACAAAGAAATGTTACTTTTTGCAGCAGTTCACAGGCCTCAGCATGTGAACTCCTCCATGGTCTCTTTATACCACCCCTCCACTTGTTGGTCATCATAGACAAAAACTCTAGTGTGAGCAAGCATCTGAAATCCACCCTTATTCCAGTGCTGGATGTCTCGAGTAAACTGCTACAAATTGGAACTGCCTTCTGCTTGGCACTGAATTGAACCATAGCTTTTGTTTACAATTCCACCCAAAACTGACTGGTCCCCAAGCTCTCGTGATTGGGAAATCTGGAGCCACAACACAGCATTCTGCCTTCCCTATTGAATGAACAAATGCCTGGGAATCTTCCCAAGAAACTCCACATGAGGATCAATCTGCTCCGCCCTCGAATCTACTCTGATATAAAGGCTGCCATGGCCACTAGCGCTGTGTCTGACAGAGCCTGAGCCCCGACCGAGTTTTAGGCCTCATATCTAGCATTTGGGATTGCTATGGCCCAAGTACGTCATCTCCACCCATCCTTGGTATTCAGGCACCTATCTCGAGACCTTGCTGGAAACCCTGCCAATGGGGCAACCTGAAGCACAGAGGAACCTGACGGAAGAGAACTCATCCTTCCTCATGGCAGGACATTTGGCTGTTGGGTTGGGTGCCCAACTCTCTAAGAGGGAGCCAGATATATGACCAATGAGACCACTCCCACTCCTGAGGGCCGCCATGGGAGCAAACAGGCATTGTGAGACTCAGCCTGAGCAAGCTTTCAAACAATCCCTCTCAGTTGCACCATCATGATCCCGCATTGCAGGCCTCATACACCCCAAGGTGCAAATCCTAACCCTTGGTGGGAAGTCCCAGATGCCCAGAAAAAGAGCCTGTATCTGGAATCCCTGTTTGGGGGCACCCATAAGATGGAAAACAACACTCTTCCCTTCCCCAAAAAAGCCACCAAACTATGAGCTGCACAGATCCATAGAGAGGAAAAGTTTCCCATGGACCCATGAGACTATACCTGCATTCCGAGGCCATCCTGGACACACAATATAGAGAGAAAAGCCTGTGCTACTGCCTTCCAGTCACCCTAATTACAACTCCTGACAAGCTGCACTCCAGGTCTACTCATTGGGCCTGTGATCACCTTTCCACTAACCATAACCCACATTTGTGTTTGCAGACTTCTCTCCCAAAACCATGGCTCATATGCCCTCCAGGACAGGGTCTCTGGATCCACAACACATGACTGGGCCTGCCATCCCCAAGGAAACTGTGCCCGTCAAACCTGCCCAAACCTTCCAGTTTAGGAGAAACACGCAAGAGCCCTGAGCCCGACCCAATATTGTCGGCAGCACTGGACACAAATGCCAGTCTGAAACGCCCTGATCACCTACATCCAAGCAGACAGCCATTTCAATGTTCCTGGGTCAGAAGATTGTACCTGACATGCTCCTAGGACGTCATTGGAACACTAGATTAGGTTTTCAGGCATCTGTCCTCAGGGTCCTGTTCTGAAATACCAACTTAGGATACAACATGTGGTCCCTGAGCCACACAATAGAATATCTCCTGTCCCCAGTAGGAAACCATGCCCTTCGACCTGTGCCAAACCCTCAAGATTGGAGAATCCTGCACAGCACCTTAGACACCAGCACAAACTCTAGTTTGTGCGTTGACCCATACCACAAGCTTTCCATCTGCTGGACAGTCGAGTCCTGTTGAATGGCTCCAGGATGTCCCATACGGAAAGACTGGAGAGCAGGATTCGAAGGATGGATGCCTGTACAGCATACCTCACATTCCCATTGGCTCTTTGTGACAAGACATGTTTGAACTACTGGCTCTGGGGCGAGCTAACTAGGGGGCTGAATTGAAATGGACTCTCCTGCGGATGGGTCATAATGTGGGTTTGTGTGCATGGAGACCTTGGAATATTTTGCAGCTCAGGGGCCATGAAGTATTCGCCTAACCGAAGGGTGTAATATTGCTCCAATTAAAAAGAGATCCCTATGTGGAGATGAGACAGGTTCTCTTTGGTGCCTCAGAAAAGCCCCAGATACTGGTCTTCAAACCAGTTCTCTGAGTAGAGACACCTGGAAACCAAAGCTAGGGTTCAGATTAGAGCCTAGATGCCTGTCCGTTTCAATCTTCTGTCTCTGGGGACACTGTCTGAGTATCTAAGTGGAGATAGTTGCTCAGCTGGTGTCAGAGTGCCCCTCTTAGTCCATGGCCGAGGCATGGCCTTGGAGACCTTATTGGATTCTCCTAATCTCTAGGGTTGTGGCCAATGGATTGGGTACAGTTTTCTTGGAGAGGACTGGCACAGTCCTTCAGTGTGTCTCCATAGGCCCTAGCCTGGAGGGTGTGTGGGTCCGGGCTGTGGGCACAGAAGTCTGAAAACACAAACTCGGCTTGGGTGCAGAGCCGAGAGCATTGCAGGATGGACCCACAGACCGTGAGAGGAGATCCTCAGCTTATGAAAGAAGGGCAAATGGGAGGCAGTCACGCAAGCTTTTGTCTTTGGATGTTTTGTCTCCCATAGCCGTGGAATGTAGGGGTGACCTCAGGGGCTATGGAAGAGTCTCCCTCTCTGAGGAGTTGGTCCAGCTCTTAAGATTTTGGGGACATTTTGTGGGAAGGGTGGAGTCCTGCTGTCTGGCTCAGGTGTTCTTCCAGGAGAGGGACTCCAGATCACAGTCCTGGGTTCGAGCAAATGGAATACTCGAGCTCTTGTGAAGATTGGGATCATAGGGGCTTGGCAAGCCCCATATGCGGGCTCTTAGTCCAGGCCCTGAGAGACCTTACTTCGACATGGGGCCCATGCTGATGGTCCCAATGCGAGTTTGTACCCAAGGAGGCACTCAAGTTTAGGCTTGGCCTCAGGGGCCATGAAGGTTTCTCCTACACTGAAGGTATGACTCCATGCCAACAGCAAGTTTTCCAGCCATGGGGAAGTAGATCTGATTTGTGCTTCAGTTACCCACGTTTGCCAGGATTTGATATAATATCTAGGGTCAGATGTCTGAAAACCCAGGTTGGGAAGAGATGACGGCATAAGGCCTTGGCCTGTCTGATGTGCTTAGTGTGCAGCCAGCTGTTTCCTTGTCTGTCGGGACGTCAGGCTGTGTCAGACAGAGCATTACTGACCAGGGTAGCTTTTCCAGTTAGGGTGCGGTCGAGGCCAGAGCAGGTTGGTTCTCATTTGTGGTTTCTGGAGAGCCCCATAGGGCAACGTTTTTCTTCTGGTGGGCAGGCAGAAAACTGTGTTGTGGTTCTGGAATTCCCAGTATGGAGGGCTTGTGTGCCAGGAGTGTAAATAGGGAAGTCTGAAAACACAAGCTAGCGTTAGGTTTGGGGCCGAGGGCATGGCAGGCCCACTCTGCAGAGACTGAATCAAGATCTCCTGCATCTGAGGTCAGGGCGAGTATCAGACGTTGCCTCAGGTTGGAGTTTGTGTCCATTATGGCCCCTTCCTGAAGGGGGTGGGGGCGTCATGAGGCCAGGGAGGTTTCCCAACGCTGGGAGTTATGAGCTGCCCCAAACATCAAGGTTTCCTCTGTAGGACAGTCGAGTACTATGAGATGGTTCTAGGATGACCCCTACAGAAAGACTCGAGAGAAGGGGTCTAAGCATGAATGTCTGCAAATGCCACCTCACATTCCCACTGGCTGCTTGGGGCAAGGCAGGCTCAATCTGCAGGCTTTTGGGCGGGTTTCTCAGAGGGCTGAGTTGAAATGGACTCTCCTGAGGATGAGTCATACTGTGGGTTGGTGGCCATGGAGACCTTGGAATGTGGCGGTGGCTCAGGGACTCTGCAGGTTTCTCCAAACCGAAGGGTTTGACAGCTCCAACAATGAAGCTTCCCATGTGTAGACGATAGTTGTTCTGTTTGGTGTCTCAGGAAAGCCCCAGATGCTGGTCTTCAAACCCAGGCCTCTGAGGAGTGACACCTGGAAACCAAAGCAAGAGTTCAGATTAGGGCCCAGGGGCCTGTCTGGTTCAATCTACTGTCTCTGCCGACATCTGTCTGTGTTTCTGCATGGAGGTAGTTGCTCAGCTTGTGTCAGGATGCCTTTGTCCAGAGAGGCTTATAGTAGTGGGATGTCCTCGGGGGCCTTGAGATTTCTCCTATTCTGTGGGGTTATGGGCAATGGAATGGGCATAGTCTCCTTGGAGAGAGCAGGACAGTCCTGTGGTGTGGCTCCAGAGGCCCCAGCCTGGCGGCTGTGTGGGCCAGGGCTGTGGGGACAGACATCCAAAAACACAAACTCGGCTGAGGTTTGGGGCTGAGGTTATGCCAGGAGTGATCTACAGTCCGTGAGGGGAGCTCATTGTGATTAGAAAGTAAGGCGAGTGAGAGGCGGTTGTTCAAGCTTATGTCTCTGGATGTTGTATTCATGATGGTCATTTAATGTAAGCATGGTCTCATGGGCCATGGAAGTCTCCCTCTCTGGTGATTTGTCCGGCTCCCAAGAGATTGGGGTCATTTTGTGGGAAGGGAGGAGTCCTGTTTTCTGCCTCATGTGTTCCCACAATAGAGGGATTCTAGAGCAGAGCACTGGGTACAGACAACTGGAATACCCACCCTCTGGTTAGGCCTGGGATCCTATGGGCATGGCAAGCCCATATGCAGATTCTTGGTCCAGCCACTGAGAGACGTTACTTGAATAGTGGACTCATGCTGAGGGTCACAATGTGTGTTTGTGCCCAAGGTGGTCCTCAATATTGGGCGGGACTTCATTGAGCTTGCAGGTTTCTCCTACACTGAACCTTGGACATGCCAACCTCAGGGTTTCTTGCCATGGGGAAGGAGGAGTTTTGATTTCTGCATCACGTTCACCTCTGGGCACTAATTGGAGATAAGTTCTAGGTTCTGAAGCCTGAAAACCGAGGTTTGGAAGAGATGACGACCTAAGGCCATGGCGGGTCCGATGTGTTCAGTTTGGGGCCAGCTTTCTAGGTGTCGTTCAGGAGGTCTGCACTCAGGCTGTGCCAGACAGGGCATTCGTGCCCAGATATGCTGTATAATTGGGGTACAGTTGAGTGGCATGCAGAAGATAATTATTTGGGGTTTCTCCGTAGCCCCATAAAGCAAAGTCTTTCTTCTGGAGGGCAGGCAGAGTGCTGCATTCTGGCTCCGGAACTGCCAAACTGGAGTCCTTGGGGCCAGGAATGCAAGGATGTAAGTCTGAGAACTGAAGCTTTGCTTTGGTTTCAGGGCGAGGAAATGGCAGGCACACTCTGCAGAGCTGAATTGAGATTTCATGCATCTGAGGTCAGGGCGAGGTTCATATGTTGGCTCAGGTTGGAGTTTCTGTCCATGATGGCCCCTTCATGAAGGGGGGTCATCACACCGCCAATGGTGTTTTCCCATGATGGCAGTAGTGAGATGCTCCAAACCACAAGGATTTTCTGCGGGTCAGTTGAAACCTGTTGGATGGCTCCAGGGCATCCCATATGGAACAATTGCAGAGCAGGGTTGTAAGGATGGATGCCTGGGCATCCAGCCTTGCATTCCAATTGTCTCCTAGCGAAACGGCACGTTTGATTGCTGCCTATGATGTAGCAGCCGAGGGGGCTGAGTTGAAATGCATTCTCCTGAGGATCGGTCATAATGTGGGATTGTGTCCATGGAGACCTTGGAATGGGGCAGTGGCACCAGGGCTCTGAAGGATGCTCCTAACCAGAGGTTTTGACACAGCTCCAAGAAGCATTTTTCCCATGGGGAAACAAGATTTGTTCTCATTGGTGCTTCAGTAACCCCCAATATGCTGGTATTGGAAACCAGAACTCTGAGGAGAGATGCCTGGAAACCAAGGCAATGGATCTGATTAGGGCCTGGGGCCTGTCTGGTTTAATCTTCTTCTCTCGGTTCATCTGTCTATGGGATTGAGTGGAGGTAGTTCCTCAGCTGGTGTCAGATTGCCCCTATTTGTCCTGGGCAGTCTACACTATTGGGATGGCCACTTTGACTTTGGAGGTTTCTCCTAATTTGCAAGTTTGTGGCCAATGAAATGGACAGAATTCCTTTGGGGAGGGAAGGCACAATCCTGAGGTGTGGCTCTAGGGGCTCAAGCATGGAGGGTGTGTGGGTCAGAGCTGTGGGGACAGAAGTCTGAAAACAGAAACTCGTCTTAGGTTTGGGGACATAGGTATGGGAGGCCCGATCTACAGACCTTGAGCAGAACTCTTCAGGATATGAACAAAGAGTGAGTTTGAGGCACTTGCTCAGGCTTTTGACTCTGGATTTTGTGTCACTGATGGCCGTGGAATGTAGGGGCGTCCTCATGGACCATGGGTGAGAGTTCCTCTATGGGGATTTGGATGATCCCAATATTTTGGGGTCATTCCGTGGGATGGGAGGAGTCCATTCTGTTTTTTTGTTTTGTTTTGTTTTGTTTTTTTTTACCTCAGGTGTGCCACTAAAGAGGGATTCCAGAGCAGAACCCTGGGAAGGGGCGACTGGACAACCCGAACTCTGTATAAGATTGGGGGCCTAAGGGCATGGCAATCCCCATATGGGGTACCTTGGTCCAGCCACTGAGAGGTCTTACTTGAGTACAGTGCTCACACTGAGGGTCACAATGCATGTTTGTGCCCAATGTAGGCATCAAGCATGGGCGGGGACTCATGGGCCATGCTTGATTCTCCTACACTGAACTTTGGACAACATACGAACCACAAGGTTTCTTTCCATGGGGAAGGAGGAATTCTGATTTCTGCATCATGTTCACCCCTGGGCAGTGACTGGAGATAAGATCTAAGTTCTGAATCCAGAAAATAGAGGTTGGGATGAGATGATAACCTAAGGTCATGGAGGGTCCGATGTGCTCAGTGTGCGGTCAGCTTTCTGGGTGTTGTTCAGGAGGTATGGATTCAGGCTGTGTCAGACAGTGCATTAGTGCCCAGGTTAGACTGTATAATTTGGGTACAGTTGAGTTCCATGTAGGTTCATCCTCATTTATTGTGTCAGGGAAGCTCACTGGGGCAGGCAGAGTGCAGCATTGTGGGTCCAGAATTGCCAAACTTAAGGACGTCGGGACCAGGAGTGTGAGGACTTAAGTCTGAGATCATAAGCTAGACTTAAGTTTCAGGGCGAGGGCACGGCAGGCACCCTCTGCAGATCCGAATCAAAATCTCATTCATCTGAAGTCAGGACGAGGATCAGACTTAGGCGCAGGTTGGAGTTTCTGTCCATGATGGCCCCTTCATCAAAGGGGTGGAATCTCGAGGCCATGGAGGTTTTCCCACGTTGGGAGTTGTGGGATGCTCCAAACTGCAAGGATTCCTTCTGCGGGAAAATTGAGAACTGTTGGATGGCTCCAGGACATCCCATATGGAATGACTCCAGAGCCGGGTTCTAAGGATGGATGCCTGAGCAGACTGCCTCTTACACCAATTGTCTCCCTGCCACAAGACAGGTACGATCTGATGGCTATGCAGGAGCAATCGTGGGAGCTGAGTTGAAATGGACTCTCCTGAAGATGGGTCTTAATGTGTGTTTGTGTCCATGAGGACGTTGGAATGGGGTGGTGGCCCCAGGGCTCTAAAGGATTCTAACCGGAGATTTTGAAACAACTCGAAAGAGCAAGTTTTCCATGTGGAGACAAGATTTGTTCTAATTGGTGCCTCAGGAAACCCACATATGCTGGTATTAGAACCAGGCCTCTGAGGAGAGATACATAGAAACCACAGCAATGCATCCAATTAGGTCCTAGGAGCCTCTCTGGTTCAATCTTCTTCTCTGTCGACATCTGTCTATTTTATGAAATGGAGGTAGTTGCTCAGCTGGTGTCAGACCGCTCCTGTTTGTCCGGGCGGCCTACACTATAGGGATGGCCTCGGGGACTTTGGAGGTTTCTCCTAAATTGTATGATTATGGACAATGGCATGGGCAGAATTCCTGTGGAGTGGGCAGGCACAGACCTGATGTGTGGCTCCAAGGGCCCAGCCTTGAGGGTGTGTGGGCAAGGGCTGTGGGGACAGATGTCTGAAAACACAAACTCAGCTTAGGTTTTGGGACGTAGGTATGGCAGGTCCGATTTACAGACTATGAGGAGAACTTTTTGGGATATGAATAAAGGGTGAAAGTGTGACACTTGTCAGGCTTTTGCCCCTGGATTTTGTGTCAATGATGGCTGTGGAATGTCGAGGAGTCCTCATGGGCCATGGAAGAGTCTTTCTCTCTGTGGATTTGGCCAGATCCCAATTGTTTTGGGTTAATCTGTGGGATTCAGTTTTGTTAACTAAGGTGTCCCACCAAAAAAGGGATTCCAGAGCAGAGCCCTGGACAACAAGAAATCTAACTAAAAATACGGGCCTAGGGGCATGGCAAGCCCAATATGCCTTCTAATGGTCCAGCCACTGAGAGGCCTTCATTGAGGACAGAACTCATGCTGAGGGTCACAATGCGTGTTTATGCCCTTGTGGTACTCAAGCATGGGTGGGGACTCATGGTGCATGCTTGTTTCTCCTACACTGAATGATAGTCAACATGTCAACCACATGAGTTCTTGCCATGGGGAAGTATTAATTCTGATTTCTGCATGTCATTCACCCCTGGGCAGTGATTGGAGATAAGGTCTAGGTTGTGAAGTCTGAAAACCGAGGTTGGGAAGAGATGACGACCTAAGACCATGTCGGGTCCGATATGCTCAGCGTGGAGCCAGCTGTCTGGGTGTTGGTCGGGAGGTCCAAGCTTGGGCTGTGTCAGACAGGGCATTAGTGCCCAGGGTAGATTGTATAATTGGGGTACAACTGAATGCCGTGCAGGTTGATCTTTATTTGGCATTTCTGGGTAGCCCCAAGGGCAATGTTTTTCTTCTGGAAAATGCAGAGTGCTGCATTGTGGCTCCGGAATTTCCAAAGTGGATGCCTTGTGGACGGGGAGTGTGAGAACGGAAGTCTGAGAACACATGTTAGGCGTAGGTTCTGGGCGAGGGCACGGCAGGCACCCTCTGCAGATCTGAATCGGGATATCATGAATCTGAAGTCAGGGCGAGGTTCAAACCTAGGCTTAGGTTTGAATTTCTGTCCATTCTGGCCACTTTATGAAGGGGACAGCATCTCCAGTCCATGGAGGTTTACCCACAATGGGAGTTGTGAGATGCTCCAAACAACAAGGATTCCTTCTGATCAACAATTGACCTTTTGTATCACTCCAGTACATACCATACAGAATGACACCAGAGCAGGGATCTTAGGATGGATACATGGGAAGCCCGCCTCACATTGCAGTTGTCTCCTAGCAAATAGACAGGTTTGATATGCTGGCTCTGTCAGAGCAACCAAGGGGGCTGAGTTGAAATGGACTCTCCTGAGGATGGATGCTAATGTGGGTTTGTGTCCATGGAGACCTTGGAATGGGGCGTTGGTGCATGGGCCCTGAAGGATTCTCCTAACCGGAGGTTTTGAGACATCTCCAAAGGACAAGTTTCCCATGTGGAGACGAGATTTGTTCTGATTGGTGCCTCAGGAAACCCCCATATACTGTTATTGGAATATAGGCCTCTGAAGAGAGATAACTGGAAACCAAAGCAATGGCTCCGTTTAGAGCCTAGGGGCCTGTCCGGTTGAATCTTCTTCTCTGTGTACATCCATCTAAGGTATTAGTGGAGTTAGATGCTCAGCTGGTGTCAGATGGCCCTTGTTTGTCCCAGGCGGCCTACACTATTGTGAAGGCCTTGGGGACTTTGGAGGTTTCTCCTAATTTTATGATTATGGACAATGGAATGGGCAGAATTCCCGTGGAGAGGGAAGGCACAGTTTTGATGTGGCTCCAGGGGCCCCAGCCTGCAGGGTGTGTGCACCAGGACTGTGGAGACAGAAGTCTAAAACACAAACTCAGTTTAGGTTTAGGGACGTAGGTATGGCAGGCCCGATCTACAGACCGTGAGGAGAATTCTTCCAGATATGAAGAAAGAGAGATTGTGAGGCACTTGTTCAGGCTTTTGTTTCTGGATTTTGTGTCAACGATGGGCGTGGAATTTCCAGGAGGCCTCATGGGCCATGGACGAGTCTTCCGCTCTGTGGATTTGGCCCGATTCCAATTGTTTTGGGTCAAACTGTGGGATGGGAGGAGTCCTTTCAGTTTTGTTACCTCAGGTGTCCCACCAAAAGAGGGATTCCAAAGCCGAGCCCTGGGGAGGGGAGACTGGACAACCAGAAATCTGGTTAAAAATTGGGGCCTAGGGGCATGACAAGCCCAATATGCTGTCTTTTGGTCCAGCCACTGAGAGGCCTTACTTGAGAACTGGGCTCACGTTGAGGGTCAGAATGCATGTTTGTGAACGACTTGGTCCTCAAGCATCTGTAGGGCCTCATGGGCCACACTGGTTTCAACTACATTTTACGTTGGACAACATGCCAACCACAAGGTTTCTTGCCATGGGGAAGGAGTTCTGATTCCTGCATCATGTTCAACCCTGGGTGGTGACTGGAGATAAGGTTTAGGTTCTGAAGCCTGAAAACCGAGGTTGGAAAGAGATGATGACCTAAGGCCATGGCGGGTCTGATGTGCTCAGTGTGTGGCTAGCTGGGTGGGTGCGAGCCAGGAGGTTCAGTCTCAGGCTGTGCCAGAAAGGGCAGTAGTGCCCAGGGCAGCCTGTATAATTGGGGTCCAGTCAAGTGGCATGCAGGTTGATCCTCATTTGGGGAATCTGGGTAGCCCCAGAGGGCAATGTTTTTCTTCCGGAAAGCAGGCAGAGTGCTGCCTTGTAGTTCTGGAATTGCCAAACTGGAGGGCTTGTGGGCCAGGAATGTGAGGATGGAAGTTGAGAACACAAATTAGACTTACGTTTCTGGGCAAGGGCACGGCAGACACACTCTGCAGAGATGAATCAAGATGTCCTGCATCTGAAGTTAGGGCGAGGATCAGACGATCGCTCAGGTTGGAGCTTCTGTCCCTGATGGCCCCTTCATGAAGCACAGGGGGCGAAATCACGAGGCCATGGAGGTTTGCCCACGATGGGAATTGTGAGATGCTCCAAACAGTAAAGATTCTTCTGCAGGACTATTGAGACCTGTTGGTTGGCTCCAGGACTTCCCATACAGCATAATTCTGAGAATGGTTCTAAGTATGGATGTCTGGGAAGCCTGCCTCTCATTCCAATCATCTCCTAGCGACAAGACGGGTTAGATCTGCTGGACCAGGGAGAGCAACTTAGGGGGCTGAGTTGAAATGGACTCTCCTGTGGATGGGTCCTAATGTGGGTGTGTCTCCATGGAGACCTTGGAATGAGGCGCTGGCACCGGGAACCTGAAATGTCCTTCTAACCAGAGGCTTTGAGAGAGCTCCAACATGCAAGTTTCCCATGTGTAGACGAGATTTGTTCTGATGGGTGCCTCAGGAGAAGCACTCAGCTGGTATTGGAAACCAGGCTTTTGAGGAGACATGCCTGTAAACCAAAGCTATGGATCCCATTATGGCCTGGGGTCCTGTCTTGTCAATCTTCTTCTCTGGGGACATCCATCTATGGTATGAGTGGGGGTAGATGCTCAGCTGGTGTCAGACGGCCCTTTTTTGTCCCGGACAACCTACACCATTGGTATGGCCTCAGGGAATTTGGAGGTTTCTCCTAATTTGTACGGTTTTGGATAATGGAATGGGCAGAATTCCCATGGATTGGTTAGGCACAGTCCTAATGTGTGGTTCCAGGGGCCCAGCCTGGAGGGTGTGTGGCCCAGGACTTTGAGGACAGAACTCAAAAAACACAAACTCAGCTTAGGTTTGGGGACGTAGGTATGGCACGGCCGAACTACAAATCATGAGAAGAACTCTTCAGGATATGAAGAAAGAGCGAGTCTGAGGCGCTTGCTTAGGCTTTTGTCTCTGGATTTTGTATCAGCGATGGCCGTGGAATGTCGGGGAGGCCTCATGGGCCATGGACGAATCTTCCTCTCTGTGGATTTGGCCCTATCCCAATTCTTTTTCGTGAATCTGTGGGATGGGAGGACTCCTTTAAGGTTTGTTACCTGAGGTGTCCCACCAAAAGAGGAATTCCAAAGCAGAGCCCTGGGCAAGAGTGAAGGGACAACCCGAAATATGGTTAAAAATTAGGGTCTAGGGGCATGGCAAGCCCAATATGCTGTTTCTTCATGCAGCCACTGAGAGGCCTTGCCTGAGGACCGGGCTCAGGCTGAGGGTCACAATGTGTGTTTGAGACCAATGTGGCCCTCAAGCATGGGCTGGGTCTCATGTGCCACACTGGTTTCAACTACACTGAAAGTTGGACAACATGCCAACCACGAGGTTTCATGCCAAGGGAACGAGTTCGGATTTCTGAAACATTTTCAAACCTGGGCAGTGATTGGAGATAAGGTCAAGGTTCTGAAGCCTGAAAACCGAGGTTGGGTAGAGATGACGACCTAAGGCCATGGCGGGTCCAATGTGCTCAGTGTGCAGCCAGCTGTCTGCGAGGGTCCACGGGGTCCAGGCTCAGGCTGTGTCAGAATGGGCAATTGTGCCCACTTCAGCCTATATATTTGGTGTACAGCCAAATGGCGTGCAGTTTGATCCTCATTTGGGGTTTCTGGGTAGCCCCAGAGGGCAATGTTCTTCTTCCAGGGAGCAGGCAGAGTGCCGCATTGTACTTCTGGATTGCCAAACTGGAGGGCTTGTGGGCCAGTAGTCTGAGGACTGAAGTCTGAGAACACAAGCTAGGCTTAGTTTTTATGGGTGAGGACATGGCAGGCACAATCTACAGACCTGAATCGAGATCTCGTGCATCTGAAGTCAGGGTGAGGATCAGACGATCTTCAGGTTGGACTTTCTGTCCCTGATGGCCCCTTCATGAAGGGGGGGAATCACGAGGCCATGGGGGTTTTCGCACGATGGGAGTTGTGAGAAGCTCCAAACTACAAAGATTCTTTTCCAGGACAATTGAGACCTGTTAGTTGGCGCCAGGCCAAGGATTCCAAGCATGGTTCTGAGGATGGATGGCTAGTTACCACACCTGGCATTCCAATTTTCTCCTAGCTACAAGAAAGGTTAGATCTGCTGGATCTGGGGGAGCAACTGAGGAGGCTGAGTTGAAATTGACTCTCCTGTGGATGGATCCTAATATGTTTTTGTGTCTATGGAGACCTTGGAATGAAGCGGTGGCACTGGGGTCCTGAAGGGTTTTTTCAAACAGAGGCTTTGACACAGCTCCAACGTGCAAGTTTCCCATATGTAGATGAGATTTTTTATGACGGATGAGTCAGGAAACAGCCATATGCTGGTATTGAAATCCAGGCCTCTGAGGAGAGATGACTAGATACCACAACAATGAATCCGAATAGTGCCTAGGGGCCTGTTCGTACCTTTTTACCTCTGGGAACATCAGTCTATGCGTCTGAGTGCATGTAGGTTCTCAGTTGGGCTCAGATTGCCCGAGTTTGTCCTGGGAAGCCACCACTATTGGGATGGCCTCAGGGAGTTTGCAGGTTTATCCTATTAGTAGGGTTGTGGCCATTGGAATGGGCACATACAATTCCCTTGGAGAGGGCAAGTACAGTCCTCAGGTTTGGCTCCAGGGGCCTGAGCCTGTGGGGTGTGTAGGCAGAGCTGTTTGGACAGTCGTCTGAAAACACAAACGCGGCTTATGTTTCAGGTAATAGGTATGGCAGGATTGATCTACAGACCATGAGGAGAACTCTTCGGGATATGAATAAGGGGCTAGTGTGAGGCTCGTGCTCAAGTTTTTGTCTCTGGATATCGTGTCACTCATGGTCGTGAAATTCCCTGGTGACTTCATGGGAAATGGACGAGTCTTACACTCTGGGGGTTTGGCCCCGTCCAAAGAGTTTGGGGTCATTCTGTGGGATGGAAGAAGTCCGTTTTGTTGTTGTTGTTGATTTGCCATGTTTTGTTTTTTAACCTCAGGTGTCCCACCAAATGAGGGATTCCAGAGTAGAGCCCTGGGGAGGGCCGAACGGACAACCAGAAATCTGGTTAAAAATTGTGGCCTAGGGACATGTCAAGCCCATTATGACATCTAATGGTCGAGCCACTGAGAGGACTTACTAGAGGACAGGACTCACGCTGAGGGTCACAATGCGTGTTTATGCCCACTTCGCAAACAAGAATGGGCAGGGCCTCATGGTGAATCCTGGTTTCTCGTACACTGAACGTTGGACAACATGCCAACCACAAGGTTTCTTGCCGTGGGTAAGGAAGAGTTCTGATTTCTGCATCACAGGCACCCCTGGGCAGTGATTGGAGATAAGGTCTAGGTACTGAAGCCTAAAAACTGAAGTAGGGAAGAGATGATGACCTAAGGCCATGGCGGTTCTGATGTGCTCAGTGTGCGGTCAGCTGTCTGGGTGTTGGTCAGGAGGTCCGGGCTCAGGTTGTGTCAGTGCATTAGTGCCCAGGTTAGACTATATAATTTGGGTACAGTCGAGTGCCATGTAGATTTATCCTCATATAAGTTGTCTGGGCAGCTCATTAGGCAAAATTTGTTTTCTAGAGGGCAGGCAGAGTGCTTCATTGTCAGTCCGAAATTGCTAAACTTGAGGGCTTCATGTAGAGGAGTGTGAGGACGGAAGTCTGAGAACACAAGCTAGACTTGGGTTTCAGGGCGAGGACACGGCAGGTACCACTGTAGATCTGAACCAATATCTCATGCATCTGAAGTCAGGGCGAGGATCAGACGTTGGCTCAGGTTGGAGTTTCTGTGCATGACGGACCCTTCATGAAGGGAGCGGAATCTCAAGGCCATGGAGTTTTTCCCACGTTGGGAGTTGTGGGATGCCCCCATCAAGGATTCCTTCTGCGGGACAATTGAGACCTGTTGGGCAGCTTCAGGACATCCCATATGGAATGACTCCAGGGCACTGTTCGAGGATGGATGCCTGGGAAGCCGGCCTCGCATTCCAAATGTCTCCCAGCAACAAGACAGTTTAGATCTGATGGCTCTGCGGGAGCAACCGGGGTGGCTGACTTGAAATGGACTTTCCTGAGGATGGGTCCTAATGTGTGTTTGTGTCCATGAGGGCCTTAAAAAGGGGCGGTGGCACCGGGACCCTGAAGTATTCTCCTAAGCTTTTGACATAGCTCGATGCACAAGGTTCCTTGTGGAGACGAGATTTGTTTTGATGGGTGCCTCAGGAAAACATCTATGCTGGTATTGGAATCCAGGCTTTTGAGGAGACATGCCTGTAATCCAAAGCAATGTATCCTATTATGGCCTAGGGTCCTGTCTGGTTCAATCTTCTTCTCAGGGGACATCCATCTATGGTATGAGTGGAGGTAGATGATCAGCAGGTATCAGACCGCCCTTGTTTGTCCCGGGCGACCTGCACTATTTGGTTGGCCTCAGGGATTTGTAGGGTTCTCCACATTTTACTGTATTGGACAATGGCATCGGCAGAATTCCCATGGATTGGGTTGGCACAGTCCTAATGTGTGACTCCAGGGGCCCCAGCCTGGAGGGTGTGTGGCCCAGGACTTTGAGGACAGAAGTCTGAAAACACAAACTCAGCTTAGGTTTGGGGAAGTAGGTATGGCAGGCCCGATCTATAAACCATGAGAAGAACTCTTCCGGATATGAAGAGAGAGCGAGTCTGAGGCGCTTGCTCAGGCTTTTGTCTCTGGATTTTGTATCAGAGATGGCCGTGGAATGTCGGGGAGGCCTCATGGGCCATGGACGAATTTTCCTCTCTGTGGATTTGGCCCGATCCCAATTGTTTTTCATCAATCTGTGGAATGGGAGGACTCCTTTCAGGTTTGTTACCTCAGGTGTCCCGCCAAAAGAGTAATTCCATGGAATTACTCCCAGCATATGGGAAAACATGCCAACCACTAGGTTTTTGTTTTTTTGTTTTTTTACCTCAGGTGGACCACCAAAAGAGGGATTCCAGAGCAGAGTCGTGGGTGGGGGCAACTGCAAAACCATAACTCTGGTTAATATTGGGACCTAAGAACATAGCAAGCCCCATATGTGGGCTCTTGGTCCAGACACTGAGAGGCCTTCCTTGAGGATAGGTCTCACATTGAGTTTCACAATGTGTTTTTGTGCCCAAGGAGCCCCTCAAGACAAGGCGTGGCCTAATGTACCATGCTGGTTTCTCCTACACTGAACGTTGCACAGTATGGGAACCACAAGTTTTCTGGCAATGGGGAAGATGGAGTTCTAATTTCTGCAACACTTTCACTCCTGGACTGTGATTGGATTTAAGGTCTAGGTTCTGAAGCCTGAAAACTGAGGTTGGGAAGAGATGAAGCCCTAAGGCCATGGTGTGTCTGATGTGCTCAGTGTTCGGCCAGCTGTTGAGTGTGGGTAGGGAGGTGCAGGCTCAGGCTGTGGCAGACAGGGAATTAGTGCCCAGGCTAGACTGCATCATTGGGGTGCGGACGAGTTTCGTGCAGGATAGTACTCATTTGTGGTTACTGGGTAGCCCCAGAGGGCAACGTTTTTCTTCTGGAGGGAAGACACAGTGCCACATAGTGTCTCCAGAATTCCCAAACTGGAAGGCTTGTGGGCCAGGAGTGTGAGGAAAAAATTCTGAGAACACAAGCCAGACTTAGATTTCGGGGTGAGGGGACGGCAGGCACCCTCTGCAGAGATGATTTGAGATCCCGTATACCTGAAGACAGAGCTAGGATCAGACGTTGGCTTAGATCGGAGTCTCTGTCCACGACGGCCCCTTCATGAAGGGGAGGGTGTCACGAGGACATGGAGGTTTTCCCACGATGGGAATTGTGAGATGCTCCAAACCGCAATAATTCCTTTTGTGGGACAGTCGAGACCTGTTGGATGGCTCCAGGACATCCCATAAGGAAATTATCCAGAGCAGGGTTCTAAGGATGGATGCCTGGGCAGCCTGCCTCCCATTCCAGGTGTCTCATAGAGCCAAGGCAAGTTCGATCTGCTGGATCAGGGGAGCAACCGAGGCGGGTGTTTTGAAATGGGTGAGTTGAGGATGGGTGATAATGTGCATTTGTGTCCATGTAGACCTTGGAATGGGGTGCTTGATCCGGGGCCTTGAGGGATGTTCATAACCGGAGGTTTTGATGGAGCTCTAAAGAGTATGTTTCCTATGTAGAGAAGAGAATTGTTTTGATGAGTGCTTAAGGAATCTCCCATATGCTGGTATTGGAAACCAGGCCTCTGAGGAGAGATGACTGGAATCAAAAGCAATGGATCTGGTTAGGACATAAGTGCCTGTCAAGTTCAATCTAATTCTATGGGGATATCTGTCTCTGGGTCTGAGTGGTGGTGGTTTCCTAACTTGTGAAAGATTATCCCTGTTTGTCCTGGGCAGCCAACACAATTCCGATGGCCTGGGGGAGTTTGGAGGATTCTCCTAATCTATAGGGTTGTGGCCAATGGAAATGGCAAAATTCCCCTGGAGAGGGAAGCCACAGTCCTGAGGTGTGGCTCCAGAGGCCCCAGCTTGGATGGTGTGTAGGCCAGGCCTGTGGAGACAGAATTCTGAAAAGACAAACTCAGCTTAGGTTTGGGGATGTATGTATGAAGGCTCGATCTACAGACAGTGAGAATTTTCCGGGCTATGAGCAAAGGGCGAGTATGTGGCGCTTGATCAGGCTTTTGTCTCTGGATTTTGTGTCAACAGTGGCCGTGGAATTTCGGGATGTCCTCAAGGGCCATGGACAATTCTTTCTCTGGTGATATGGCCTGATCCCATGTGGTTGGGAACATTCTGTGGATTGGAAGAGTCCTTGCTGTGTATATATATATATATATATATATATATATATATATATATATATATATTTTTTTTTTTTTTTTTTTTTACCTCAGGTGTCCCACCAAAGAGGGATTCCAGAGTAGAGCCCTGAGTAGGGGTGACTAGACATCTCGAACTCTTGTTGATATTGGGGGACTAGGGGCTTGGCAAGCCCCATATGTGGGCTGTTGTTCCAGTCACTAAGAGGCTTTACATGAGGATAGGGCTCACGCTGAGGGTCACAATGTGTTTTTGTGCAAATTTGGCCCTCAGGGATAGGTGGGGCCTCATACTCCATGCTGCTTTCTCCTACAATGAACATTGGACAGCATGCCAACAACTAGGTTTCTTGCCAAGGCGAAGGAGAATTTCTGATTCTTGCATCACGTTCACTCCTGAGCAGTGAGTGGAGATAAGGTCTAGGTTCTGAAGGTGAAAACTGAGGTTGGGTAGAGATGATGGCCTAAAGCCATTGTGGGTGTGATATGCTCTGTGTACGGCCAGCTGTCTGGGTGTTGGACTGGAGGTCTGCCCTCAGATGTGTCAGACAGGGCTTTAGTGCACAGGCTAGACTGTATAATTTGGGTATGGTCGAGTGGCATGCAGGTTGTTACTCATTTGGCGTTTCTGGTTAGCCCTATAGGGCAACATTTTTCTTCTGGAGGGCAGGCAGAGTGCTGCATTGTGTCTCCAGAATTGCCAAACTGGAGGGGTGTGGCCAGGATTGTGAGGAAGGAAGTCTGAAAACACAAGCTAGCACGAGTTTTGGGGCCAAGAGCATGGCAGGCCCACTCTGCAGAGGCTGAATCGAGATCTCCTGCAGGTGAGGTCAGGGCGAGAATCAGATGTTGCCTCAAGCTGGAGTTTGTGTCCATGACGGCCCCTTCCTGAAGGGGGTGGGGGCGTCATGAGGCCAGGGAGGTTTCCCTACGCTGGGAGTTGTGAGCTGCTCCAAACTTCAAAGTTTCCTTCTTCAGGACAGTCGAGTACTATTGGATGGTTCCAGGATGCCCCATACAGAAAGACTCCAGAGCAGGGCCCTAAGCATGGATGTCAAAAACGCCAACTCACCTTCCCATTGCCTGGTCAAGACAAGGCACGCTCAATCTGCAGGCTCTTGGGTGAGCTACCCAGAAGGCTGACTTTAAATGGACTCTCCTGAGGATGAGTCATAATGTGGGTTGGTGGCCATGAAGACCTTGGAATGTGGCAGTAGCTAAGGGACTCTGAAGGATTCTCCAACCCGAAGGGCTTGACACAACCCCAACAAGGAAGCTTACCACGTGGAGATGAGAGGTCTTCTGTCTGGTGCCTCAGGAAAGCCCCGTATGCTGGTCTTCGAACCCAGGCCTCTGAGGAGTGATACCTGGACACCAAAGCAAGAGTTCATAATAGGGCCTAGGGGCCTGTCTGGTTCAATCTTCTGTCTCTGCGGATATCTGTCTGTGTGTCTGCATGGAGGTAGTAGTTGCTCAGCTTGTGTCATAATGCCCCTATTTGTCCAGTGCGGCTTGCGGTAGTGGGA
This sequence comes from Mustela nivalis, assembly GCF_964662115.1. NCBI lineage: Eukaryota > Metazoa > Chordata > Mammalia > Carnivora > Mustelidae > Mustela > Mustela nivalis. The sequence continues at coordinate 72,074 of NW_028136453.1, read as the reverse complement.
TGTCCTTGGGGACCTTGAGGTTTCTACTATTTTGTAGAGTTGTGGCCAATGGAATGGGCAGTTTCTTAGGAGAGAGCAGGCACAGTTCTGTGGTGTGGCTCCAGAGACCCCAGCCTGGAGGCTGTGTGGGCCATGGCTGTGCAGACAGACATCCAAAAACCCTAACTCAGCTCAGGTTTGGGGCCGAGGTTACGGCAGGCCTGATCTACAGTCCATGAGGGGAGCTTCTCTGGATATGAAAGAAGGGTGAGAGGGAGGTAGTAGCTCAGGCTTTTGTCTCTGGATGTTTTGTCCACAATGGCCGTTTAATGTAGGAGTTGCCTCACGGGTCGTAGAAGTCTCCCTCTCTGGTAGTTTGTCCATCCCCCAAGAGTTTGGGGTCATTCTGTGGGAAGGGAAGTGTCCTGTTTTCTGCTTCATGTGTCCCCCCAGTAGAGGGATTCTAGAGCATAGCAGTGGGTACTGACAACTGGAATACTCGCCCTCTGGTTAAGCCTGGGGGCCTATGGATATGACAAGCCCCATATGCAGGATCTTGGTCCAGCCACTGAGAGGCGTTACTTTAATACGGGACTCACGCTGCAGGTCACAATGCATGTCTGTGCCCTAGGCGGCCCTCAAGCACTGGCGTGGCCTTTCGGACAATGCAGGTTTTCCCACATTGAACGTTGGACAACATGCCAACCACAAGGTTTCTATCCATGGGGAAGGGGGAATTCTAATTTCTGCATCACGTTCACCCCTGGGCAGTGATTGGAGATAAGGTCTAGGTTCTGAAGCCTGAAAACCGAGGTTGGGAAGAGATAACGACCTACAGCCACAGCGGGTCCTATGTGTCCAGGTTGGGGCCAGCTGTCTGGGTGTCGTTTGGGATGTCTTGTCTCAGGCTGTGCAAGACAGGGCATTAGTATACAGGGTGGGCTGTATAATTGCTTTACCATCGAGTGGCATGCATTAGAAAATCATTTGGGGTTTCTTATTAGCAGCATAGGGCAAAGTTTTTCTTCTGGAGGGCAGGCAGAGTGCTGCATTGTGGCTTCGGAATTCCCAAACTGGAGGGATTGTGGGTCAGGAGAGTGAGGATGGAAGTCTGAGAACACAAGCTAGGCTTTGTTTTGGGGCAAGGATATGGCAGGCACACTCTGCAGAGCTGAATTGAGATCTCATGCGTCTGAAGTCAGGTCGAGGTTCAGACTTTGGCTCAGGTTTGAGTTTCTGTCCGTGTTGGCCCCTTCAGGAAGGGGGGGCATTATGAGGCCATGGGGGTTTTCCCACTTTTGGAGTTGTGAGATGCTCCAAACCGCAAGGATTCCTTCTGTGGGACAATTAAGATTTGTTGGATGGCTCCAGGACGTCTTATAAGGTACTTTTCCAGAACAGGGTTCGAAGTATGGATGCCTGGGCAGCCAGCCTCACATTCCAATTGTCTCCTAGCAACAAGAAACGTTTGATCTGCTGGCTTGGGGTAGCAACAGAGGGGGCTGAGTTGAAATGGACTTTCCTGAGGATGGTCTTAATGTTGGTTTGAGTCCATGGAGACCTTGGTATGGGGCAGTGGCACCAGGGCCCTGAAGGATTCTCCTAACCAGTGGTTATGACAAAGCTCCAATGAGCAAGTTTTCCATGGGGAGACGAGATTTGTTCTTATTGGTGCCTCAGGAAACCACCATATGCTGGTATTGGAAATGAGGCCTCTGAGGAGAGATGTCTGGAAACCAAAGCAATGGATCTGATTAGGGCCTACGGGCCTGTCCGGTTCAATATTCTTCTCTGGGGACATCTGTTGTCTGAGTGGAGGTAGTTGCTCAGCTGGTTTGAGATCACCCCTGTTTGTCCTGGGCAGCCTACACTATTGGGATGGCCTCGGTGACTTTGGAGGTTTTTCCTAATTTGCAAGGTTGTGGCTAATGGAATGGGAAGAATTCCCTTGAAAGGGAAGCACAGTCCTGAGGTGTGGCTCCAGGGACCCAAGTGTGGATCGTGTGTGGTCCAGGGCTATTTGGACAAAAGTCTGAAAACACAAACTCCACTTAGGTTGTGGGATGTAGGTATGGCCGGCCCGATCCATAGACCGTGAGGAGACCTCTTCGGGATATGAACAAAGGGCGAATGTGATGTGCATGCTCATGCTTTTTTTTTTTTTTCTGGAAATGTGTCTACCGATTGCCATGGAATGTCGGGGTGTCCTCATGGGCCATTGATGAGGCTCCCATTCTGGGGATTTCACCCGATCCCAAGAGTTTGGGGTCATTCTGTGGGAAGGGAGGGGGCCTTTCTGTTTTTTTTTGTTTATTTTTTTTTAACCTCAGGTGGACCACCAAAAGAGGGATGCCCGAGCAGAGTCGTGGGTGGGGGCAACTGGACAACCAGACCTCTGGTTAACATTGGGACCTGAGAATATGGCAAGCCCCTTATGTGGGCTCTTGGTCCAGACACTGAGAGGCCTTCCTTGAGGATAGGTCTCACACTGAGTTTCACAATGTGTTTTTGTGCCCAAGGAGCCCCTCATGTCAGGGCGTGGCCTAATGTACCATGCTGGTTTCTCCTACACTGAACGTTGCACAGTATGGGAACCACAAGTTTTCTGGCAATGGGGAAGATGGAGTTTTAATTTCTGCAACTCTTTCTCTCCTGGACTGTGATTGGATTTAAGGTCTAGGTTCTGAAGCCTGAAAACTGAGGTTGGGAAGAGATGAAGCCCTAAGGCCATGGTGTGTCTGATGTGCTCAGTGTTCGGCCAGCTGTTGAGTGTGGGTTGGGAGGTGCAGGCTCAGGCTGTGGAAGACAGGGAATTAGTGCCCAGGCTAGACTGTATCATTGGGGTGCAGTCGTGTTTCGTGCAGGATGGTACTCATTTGTGGTTACTGGGTAGCCCCAGAGGGCAACGTTTTTCTTCTGGAGGGAAGACACAGTGCCACATAGTGGCTCCAGAATTCCCAAACTGGAAGGCTTGTGGGCCAGGAGTGTGAGGAAAAAATTCTGAGAACACAAGCCAGACTTAGATTTCGGGGTGAGGGGACGGCAGGCACCCTCTGCAGAGATGATTCGAGATCCCGTATACCTGAAGACAGAGCTAGGATCAGAAGTTGGCTTAGGTCGGAGTTTCTGTCCATGACGGCCCTTCATGAAGGGGAGGGTGTCACGAGGATATGGAGGTTTTCCCACGATGGGAATTGTGAGATGCTCCAAACCGCAATGATTCCTTCTATGGGATAGTCGAGACATGTTGGATGGCTCCAGGACATCCCATAAGGAAGTTATCCTGAGCAGGATTCTAAGGATGGATGCCTGGGCAGTCTACCTCCCATTCCAGGTGTCTCATAGAGCCAAGGCAAGTTCGATCTGCTGGATCTAGGGGAGCAACCGAGGCGGGTGTTTTGAAATGGGTGAGTTGAGGATGGGTCATAATGTGCATTTGTGTCCATGTAGACCTTGGAATGGGGTGCTTGATCAGGGGCTTTGAGGGATGTTCAAAACCGGAGGTTTTGATGGAGCTCTAAAGAGTATGTTTCCTATGTAGAGAAGAGAATTGTTTTGATGAGTGCCTAAGGAATCTCCCATATGCTGGTATTGGAAACCAGGCCTCTGAGGAGAGATGACTGGAATCAAAAGCAATGGATCTGATTAGGGCCTAAGTGCCCGTCCAGTTCAATCTTATTCTATGGGGATATCTGTCTCTGGGTCTGAGTGGAGGTGGTTTCCTAACTTGTGAAAGATCATCCCTGTGTGTCCTGGGCAGCCAACACAATTCAGACGGCCTGGGGGAGTTTGGAGGATTCTCCTAATCTATAGGGTTGTGGCCAATGGAAATGGCAGAATTCCCCTGGAGAGGGAAGCCACAGTCCTGAGGTGTGGCTCAAGGGGCCCCAGCTTGGATGGTGTGTGGGCCATGCCTGTGGGGACAGAATTCTGAAAACACAAACTCAGCTTAGGTTAGGGTATTTATGTATGAAGGCTCGATCAACAGACCGTGAGAATTTTCCGGGCTATGAACAAAGGACGAGTATGTGGCGCTTGCTCAGGGTTTTGTCTCTGGATTTTGTGTCAACGGTGGCCGTGGAATTTCGGGATGTCCTCAAGGGCCAAGGACAATTCTTTCTCTGGTGATATGGCCTGATCCCAAGTGGTTGGGATCATTCTGTGGATGGGAAGAGTCCTTTCTGTGTACTGTGTATATATATATATATATATATATATATATATATATATATATATATATATATATTTTTTTTTTTTTTTTACCTCACGTATCCCACCAAAGAGGGATTCCAGAGTAGAGCCCTGAGTAGGGGTGAGTAGACATCTCGAACTCTGGTTGAGATTGGGGGACTAGGGGCTTGGCAAGCCCCATATGTGGGCTGTTGTTCCAGTCACTAAGAGGCTTTACATGAGGATAGGGCTCATGCTGAGGGTCACAATGTGTGTTTGTGCACATTGTGGCCCTCAGGGATAGGTGGGGCCTCATAGTCCATGCTGCTTTCTCCTACAATAAACTTTGGACAACATGCCAACCACTAGGTTTCTTGCCAAGGCGAAGGAGAAGTTCTGATACTTGCATCACGTTCACTCCTGAGCAGTGAGTGGAGATAAGGTCTAGGTTCTGAAGGTGAAAACTGAGGTTGGGTAGAGATGATGGCCTAAAGCCATTGTGGGTGTGATATGCTCTGTGTATGGCCAGCTGTCTGGGTGTTGGACTGGAGGTCTGCCCTCAGGCTGTTTCAGACTGGGCTTTAGTGCACAGGCTAGACTGTGTAATTGGGGTATGGTCGAGTGGCATGCAGGTTGTTACTCATTTGGCGTTTCTGGTTAGCCCTATAGGGCAACATTTTTCTTCCGGAGGGCAGGCAGAGTGCTGCATTGTGTCTCCAGAATTGCCAAACTGGAGGGGTGTGGCCAGGATTGTGAGGAAGGAAGTCTGAAAACACAAGCTAGCACGAGTTTTGGGGCCAAGAGCATGGCAGGCCCACTCTGCAGAGGCTGAATCAAGATCTCCTGCAGGTGAGGTCAGGGCGAGTATCAGATGTTGCCTCAAGCTGGAGTTTTTGTCCATGACGGCCCCTTCCTGAAGGGGGTGGGGGCTACATGAGGCCAGGGAGGTTTCCCTACGCTGGGAGTTGTGAGCTGCTCCAAACTTCAAAGTTTCCTTCTTCAGGACAGTCAAGTATTTTTTTTTTAAAGATTTTATTTATTTATTTGACAGAGAGAGATCACAAGTAGGCAGAGAGGCAGGCAGAGAGAGAGAGAGGAGGAAGCAGGCTCCCTGCTGAGCAGAGAGCCCGATGCGGGACACGATCCCAGGACCCTGAGATCATGACCTGAGCCGAAGGCAGCGGCTTAACCACTGAGCCACCCAGGCGCTCAGGACAGTCGAGTATTATTGGATGGTTCCAGGATACCCCATACAGAAAGACTCGAGAGAAGGTCCCTAAGCATGGATGCCGATAAACGCCAACTCACCTTCCCATTGCCTGGTCGAGACAAGGCACGCTCAATCTGCGGGCTCTTGGGTGAGCTACCCAGAAGGCTGAGATTAAATGGACTCTCCTGAGGATAAGTCATAATGTGGGTTGGTGGTCATGGAGACCTTGGAATGTGGCAGTAGCTAAGGGACTCTGCAGGATTCTCCAACCCGAAGGGCTTGACACAACTCCAACAAGGAAGCTTCCCATGTGGAGATGAGAGGTCTTCTGTCTGGTGCCTCAGGAAAGCCCCGTATGCTGGTCTTCAAAACCAGGCCTCTGAGGAGTGATACCTGGACACCAAAGCAAGAGTTCATAATAGGGCCTAGGGGCCTGTCTGGTTCAATCTTCTGTCTCTGCGGATATCTGTCTGTGTGTCTGCATGGAGGTAGTAGTTGCTCAGCTTGTGTCATAATGCCCCTATTTGTCCAGTGCGGCTTGCGGTAGTGGGATGTCCTTGGGGACCTTGAGGTTTCTACTATTTTGTAGAGTTGTGGCCAATGGAATGGGCAGTTTCTTAGGAGAGAGCAGGCACAGTTCTGTGGTGTGGCTCCAGAGACCCCAGCCTGGAGGCTGTGTGGGCCATGGCTGTGCAGACAGACATCCAAAAACCCTAACTCAGTTCAGGTTTGGGGCCGAGGTTACGGCAGGCCTGATCTACAGTCCATGAGGGGAGCTCCTCTGGATATGAAAGAAGGGTGAGAGGGAGGCAGTCGCTCAGGCTTTTGTCTCTGGATGTTTTGTCCACAATGGCCGTTTAATGTAGGAGTTGCCTCATGGGTCGTAGAAGTCTCCCTCTCTGGTAGTTTGTCCAGCCCCCAAGAGTTTGGGGTCATTCTGTGGGAAGGGAAGTGTCCTGTTTTCTGCTTCATGTGTCCCCCCAGTAGAGGGATTCTAGAGCATAGCAGTGGGTACTGACAACTGGAATACTCGCCCTCTGGTTAAGCCTGGGGGCCTATGGATATGACAAGCCCCATATGCAGGATCTTGGTCCAGCCACTGAGAGGCGTTACTTTAATACGGGACTCACGCTGCAGGTCACAATGCATGTCTGTGCCCTAGGCGGCCCTCAAGCACTGGCGTGGCCTTTCGGACAATGCAGGTTTTCCCACATTGAACGTTGGACAACATGCCAACCACAAGGTTTCCGGCCATGGGGAAGGAGGAATTCTAATTTCTGCATCACGTTCACCGCTGGGCAGTGATTGGAGATAAGGTCTAGGTTCTGAAGCCTGAGAACCGAGGTTGGGAAGAGATGACGACCTACAGTCATAACGGGTCCTATGTGTCCAGGTTGGGGCCAGCTGTCTGGGTGTCGTTTGGGATGTCTTGTCTCAGGCTGTGCCAGACAGGGCATTAGTATACAGGGTGGGCTGTATAATTGCTTTACAATCGAGTGGCATGCATTAGAAAATCATTTGGGATTACTTATTAGCAGCGTAGGGCAAAGTTTTTCTTCTGGAGGGCAGGCAGAGTGCTGCATTGTGGCTTCGGAATTCCCAAACTGGAGGGCTTGTGGGCCAGGAGAGTGAGGACGGAAGTCTGAGAACACAAGCTAGGCTTAGGTTTCGGGGCAAGGACATGGCAGGCACACTCTGCAGAGCTGAATTGAGATCTCATGCGTCTGAAGTCAGGTCGAGGTTCACGCTTTGGCTCAGGTTTGAGTTTCTGTCCATGTTGGCCCCTTCAGGAAGGGGGGGCATTATGAGGCCATGGGGGTTTTCCCACTTTTGGAGTTGTGAGATGCTCCAAACCGCGAGGATTCCTTCTGTGGGACAATTAAGATTTGTTGGATGGCTCCAGGACGTCTTATAAGGTATTTTTCCAGAACAGGGTTCTAAGTATGGATGCCTGGGCAGCCAGCCTCACATTCCAATTGTCTCCTAGCAACAAGAAACGTTTGATCTGCTGGCTTGGGGTAGCAACAGAGGGGGCTGAGTTGAAATGGACTTTCCTGAGGATGGTCTTAATGTTGGTTTGAGTCCATGGAGACCTTGGTATGGAGCAGTGGCACCAGGGCCCTGAAGGATTCTCCTAACCAGAGGTTATGACAAAGCTCCAATGAGCAAGTTTCCATGGGGAGACGAGATTTGTTCTTATTGGTGCCTCAGGATACCACCATATGCTGGTATTGGAAACGAGGCCTCTGAGGAGAGATGCCTGGAAACCAAAGCAATGGATCTGTTTAGGGCCTAGGGGCCTGTCCGGTTCAATATTCTTCTCTGGGGACATCTGTTGTCTGAGTGGAGGTAGTTGCTCAGCTGGTTTGAGATCACCCCTGTTGGTCCTGGGCGGCCTACACTATTGGGATGGCCTCGGTGACTTTGGAGGTTTTTCCTAATTTGCAAGGTTGTGGCCAATGGAATGGGAAGAATTCCCTTGAAAGGGAAGCACAGTCCTGAGGTGTGGCTCCAGGGACCCAAGTGTGGAGCGTGTGTGGTCCAGGGCTATTTGGACAAAAGTCTGAAAACACAAACTCCACTTAGGTTGTGCGATGTAGGTATGGCCGGCCCGATCTATAGACCGTGAGGAGACCTCTTCGGGATATGAACAAAGGGCGAATGTGATGTGCATGCTCATGCTTTTTTTTTTTTTTTTCTGGAAATGTGTCACCGATTGCCATGGAATGTCGGGGTGTCCTCATGGGCCATCGATGAGGCTCACTTTCTGGGGATTTGACCCGATCCCAAGAGTTTGGTGTCATTCTGTGGGAAGGGAGGAGGCCTTTCTGTTTTTTTTTTTTTTTGTTTATTTTTTTTGTTTTTTGTTTTTTTTTTTTTTTTTTAACCTCCGGTGGACCACCAAAAGAGGGATTCCAGAGCAGATTCGTGGGTGGGGGCAACATGACAACCAGACCTCTGGTTAACATTGGGACCTAATAACATGGCAAGCCCCTTATGTGGGCTCTTGGTCCAGACACTGAGAGGCCTTCCTTGAGGATAGGTCTCACACTGAGTTTCACAATGTGGTTTTGTGCCCAAGGAGCCCCTCAAGTCAGGGCGTGGCCTAATGTACCATGCTGGTTTCTCCTACACTGAACGTTGCACAGTAAAGGAACCACAAGTTTTCTGGCAATTGGCAAGATGGAGTTCTAATTTCTGCAACACTTTCACTCCTGGACTGTGATTGGATTTAAGGTCTAGGTTCTGAAGCCTGAAAACTGAGGTTGGGAAGAGATGAAGCCCTAAGGCCATGGTGTGTCTGATGTGCTCAGTGTTCGGCCAGCTGTTGAGTATGGGTTGGGAGGTGCAGGCTCAGGCTGTGGCAGACAGGGAATTAGTGCCCAGGCTAGACTGCATCATTGGGGTGCAGTCGAGTTTCGTGCAGGATGGTACTCATTTGTGGTTACTGGGTAGTCCCAGAGGGCAACGTTTTTCTTCTGGAGGGAAAACAGAGTGCCACATAGTGACTCCAAAATTCCCAAACTGGAAGGCTTGTGGGCCAGGAGTGTGAGGAAAAAATTCTGAGAACACAAGCCAGACTTAGATTTCGGGGTGAGGGGACGGCAGGCACCCTCTGCAGAGATAATTCGAGATCCCGTATACCTGAAGACAGAGCTAGGATCAGACGTTTTCTTAGGTCGGAGTTTCTGTCCATGAAGCCCATTCATGAAGGGGAGGCTGTCACGAGGACATGGAGGTTTTCCCACGATGGGAATTGTGAGATGCTCCGAACCACAATGATTCCTTATGTGGGACAGTCGAGACCTGTTGGATGGCTCCAGGACATCCCATAAGGAAGTTATCCAGAGCAGGGTTCTAAGGATGGATGCGTGGGCAGCCTGCCTCCCATTCCAGGTGTCTCATAGAGCCAAGGCAAGTTCGATCTGCTGGATCTAGGGGAGCAACCGAGGCGGGTGTTTTGAAATGGGTGAGTTGAGGATGGGTCATAATGTGCATTTGTGTCCATGTAGACCTTGGAATGGGGTGCTTGATCAGGGGCCTTGAGGGATGTTCATAACCGGAGGTTTTGATGGAGCTCTAAAGAGTATGTTTCCTATGTAGAGAAGAGAATTGTTTTGATGAGTGCCTAAGGAATCTCCCATATGCTGGTATTGGAAACCAGGCCTCTGAGGAGAGATGACTGGAATCAAAAGCAATGGATCTGATTAGGGCCTAAGTGCCCGTCCAGTTCAATCTTATTCTATGGGGATATCTGTCTCTGGGTCTGAGTGGAGGTGGTTTCCTAACTTGTGAAAGATCATCCCTGTGTGTCCTGGGCAGCAAACACAATTCCGATGGCCTGGGGGAGTTTGGAGGATTCTCCTAATCTATAGGGTTGTGGCCAATGGAAATGGCAAAATTCCCCTGGAGAGGGAAGATACAGTCCTGAGGTGTGGCTCCAGGGGCCCCAGCTTGGATGGTGTGTGGGCCAGGACTGTGGGGACAGAAGTCTGAAAACACAAACTCAGCTTAGGTTTGGGGATGTATGTATGAAGGCTCGATCAACAGACCGTGAGAAGTTTCCAGGCTATGAACAAAGGGCGAGTATGTGGCGCTTGCTCAGGGTTTTGTCTCTGGATTTTGTGTCAATGGTGGCCGTGGAATGTCGGGGTGTCCTCAAGGGCCATGGACAATTCTTTCTCTGGTGATTTGGCCTGATCCCAAGTGGTTGGGATCATTCTGTGGATGGGAAGAATCCTTTCTGTATTTTTTTTTTTTTACCTCAGGTGTCCCACCAAAGAGGGATTCCCGAGTAGAGCCCTGAGTAGGGGTGACTAGACATCTCGAACTCTGGTTGAGATTGGGGGACTAGGGGCTTGGCAAGCCCCATATGTGGGCTGTTGTTCCAGTCACTAAGAGGCTTTACATGAGGATAGGGCTCACGCTGAGGGTCACAATGTGTGTTTGTGCACATTGTGGCCCTCAGGGATAGATGGGGCCTCGTAGTCCATGCTGCTTTCTCCTACAATGAATATTGGACAACATGCCAACCACTAGGTTTCTTGCCAAGGCGAAGGAGAAGTTCTGATTCTTGAATCACGTTCACTCCTTAGCAGTGAGTGGAGATAAGGTCTAGGTTCTGTAGGTGAAAACTGAGGTTGGGTAGAGATGATGGCCTAAAGCCACTGTGGGTGTGATATGCTCTGTGTTAAGGCCAGCTGTCTGGCTGTTGGACTGGAGGTCTGCCCTCAGGCTGTGTCAGACAGGGCTTTAGTGCACAGGCTAGACTGTATAATTGGGGTATGGTCGCGTAGCATGCAGGTTGTTACTCATTTGGCGTTTCTGGTTAGCCCTATAGGGCAACATTTTTCTTCTGGAGGGCAGGCAGAGTGCTGCATTGTGTCTCCAGAATTGCCAAACTGGAGGGGTGTGGCCAGGATTGTGAGGAAGGAAGTATGAAAACACAAGCTAGCACGAGTTTTGGGGCCAAGAGCATGGCAGGCCCACTCTGCAGAGGCTGAATCGAGATCTCCTGCAGGTGAGGTCAGGGTGATTATCAGATGTTGCCTCAAGCTGGAGTTTGTGTCCATGACGGCCCCTTCCTGAAGGGGGTGGGGGCGTCATGAGGCCAGGGAGGTTTCCCTACGCTGGGAGTTGTGAGCTGCTCCAAACTTCAAAGTTTCCTTCTTCAGGACAGCTCTAAAGAGTATGTTTCCATTGTAGAGAAGAGAATTGTTTTGATGACTGCCTAAGGAATTTCCCATATGCTGGTATTGGAAAACAGGCCTCTGAGGAGAGATGACTTGAATCAAAAGCAATGGATCTAATTAGGGCCTAAGTGCCCGTCCAGTTCAATCTTATTCTATGGGGATATCTGTCTCTGGGTCTGAGTGGAGGTGGTTTCCTAACTTGTGAAAGATCATCCTGTGTGTCCTGGGCAGCCAACACAATTCGGATGGCCTGGGGGAGTTTGGAGGATTCTCCTAATCTATAGGGTTGTGGCCAATGGAAATGGCAGAATTCCCCTGGAGAGGGAAGCCACAGTCCTGAGGTGTGGCTCCAGGGTCCCCAGCTTGGTTGGTGTGTGGGCCATGCCTGTGGGGACAGAATTCTGAAAACACAAACTCAGCTTAGGTTAGGGTATTTATGTATGAAGGCTCGATCAACAGACCGTGAGAATTTTCCGGGCTATGAACAAAGGGCGAGTATGTGGCGCTTGCTCAGGCTTTTGTCTCTGGATTTTGTGTCAACGGTGGCCGTGGAATTTCGGGATGTCCTCAAGGGCCAATGACAATTCTTTCTCTGGTGATATGGCCTGATCCCAAGTGGTTGGGATCATTCTGTGGATGGGAAGAGTCCTTTCTCTGTGTGTGTGTATATATATATATATATATATATATATATATATATATATATATATATTTTTTTTTTTTTTTTTTTTTTACCTCACGTATCCCACCAAAGAGGGATTCCAGAGTAGAGCCCTGAGTAGGGGTGAGTAGACATCTCGAACTCTGGTTGAGATTGGGGGACTAGGGGCTTGGCAAGCCCCATATGTGGGCTGTTGTTCCAGTCACTAAGAGGCTTTACATGAGGATAGGGCTCATGCTGAGGGTCACAATGTGTGTTTGTGCACATTGTGGCCCTCAGGGATAGGTGGGGCCTCATAGTCCATGCTGCTTTCTCCTACAATAAACATTGGACAACATGCCAACCACTAGGTTTCTTGCCAAGGCGAAGGAGAATTTCTGATTCTTGCATCACGTTCACTCCTGAGCAGTGAGTGGAGATAAGGTCTAGGTTCTGAAGGTGAAAACTGAGGTTGGGTAGAGATGATGGCCTAAAGCCATTGTGGGTGTGATATGCTCTGTGTATGGCCAGCTGTCTGGGTGTTGGACTGGAGGTCTGCCCTCAGGCTGTTTCAGACTGGGCTTTAGTGCACAGGCTAGACTGTGTAATTGGGGTATGGTCGAGTGGCATGCAGGTTGTTACTCATTTGGCGTTTCTGGTTAGCCCTATAGGGCAACATTTTTCTTCCGGAGGGCAGGCAGAGTGCTGCATTGTGTCTCCAGAATTGCCAAACTGGAGGGGTGTGGCCAGGATTGTGAGGAAGGAAGTCTGAAAACACAAGCTAGCACGAGTTTTGGGGCCAAGAGCATGGCAGGCCCACTCTGCAGAGGCTGAATCAAGATCTCCTGCAGGTGAGGTCAGGGTGAGTATCAGATGTTGCCTCAAGCTGGAGTTTTTGTCCATGACGGCCCCTTCCTGAAGGGGGTGGGGGCTACATGAGGCCAGGGAGGTTTCCCTACGCTGGGAGTTGTGAGCTGCTCCAAACTTCAAAGTTTCCTTCTTCAGGACAGTCAAGTATTTTTTTTTAAAGATTTTATTTATTTATTTGACAGAGAGAGATCACAAGTAGGCAGAGAGGCAGGCAGAGAGAGAGAGAGGAGGAAGCATGTCCCTGCTGAGCAGAGAGCCTGATGCGGGACTCGATCCCAGGACCCTGAGATCATGACCTGAGCCGAAGGCAGCGGCTTAACCACTGAGCCACCCAGGCGCCCAGGACAGTCGAGTATTATTGGATGGTTCCAGGATACCCCATACAGAAAGACTCGAGAGAAGGTCCCTAAGCATGGATGCCGATAAACGCCAACTCACCTTCCCATTGCCTGGTCGAGACAAGGCACGCTCAATCTGCGGGCTCTTGGGTGAGCTACCCAGAAGGCTGAGATTAAATGGACTCTCCTGAGGATAAGTCATAATGTGGGTTGGTGGCCATGGAGACCTTGGAATGTGGCAGTAGCTAGGGACTCTGCAGGATTCTCCAACCCGAAGGGCTTGACACAACTCCAACAAGGAAGCTTCCCATGTGGAGATGAGAGGTCTTCTGTCTGGTGCCTCAGGATAGCCCCGTATGCTGGTCTTCAAAACCAGGCCTCTGAGGAGTGATACCTGGACACCAAAGCAAGAGTTCATAATAGGGCCTAGGGGCCTGTCTGGTTCAATCTTCTGTCTCTGCGGATATCTGTCTGTGTGTCTGCATGGAGGTAGTAGTTGCTCAGCTTGTGTCATAATGCCCCTATTTGTCCAGTGCGGCTTGCGGTAGTGGGATGTCCTTGGGGACCTTGAGGTTTCTACTATTTTGTAGAGTTGTGGCCAATGGAATGGGCAGTTTCTTAGGAGAGAGCAGGCACAGTTCTGTGGTGTGGCTCCAGAGACCCCAGCCTGGAGGCTGTGTGGGCCATGGCTGTGCAGACAGACATCCAAAAACCCTAACTCAGTTCAGGTTTGGGGCCGAGGTTACGGCAGGCCTGATCTACAGTCCATGAGGGGAGCTCCTCTGGATATGAAAGAAGGGTGAGAGGGAGGCAGTCGCTCAGGCTTTTGTCTCTGGATGTTTTGTCCCCAATGGCCGTTTAATGTAGGAGTTGCCTCATGGGTCGTAGAAGTCTCCCTCTCTGGTAGTTTGTCCAGCCCCCAAGAGTTTGGGGTCATTCTGTGGGAAGGGAAGTGTCCTGTTTTCTGCTTCATGTGTCCCCCCAGTAGAGGGATTCTAGAGCATAGCAGTGGGTACTGACAACTGGAATACTCGCCCTCTAGTTAAGTCTGGGGGCCTATGGATATGACAAGCCCCATATGCAGGATCTTGGTCCAGCCACTGAGAGGCGTTACTTTAATACGGGACTCACGCTGCAGGTCACAATGCATGTCTGTGCCCTAGGCGGCCCTCAAGCACTGGCGTGGCCTTTCGGACAATGCAGGTTTTCCCACATTGAATGTTGGACAACATGCCAACCACAAGGTTTCCGGCCATGGGGAAGGAGGAATTCTAATTTCTGCATCACGTTCACCCCTGGGCAGTGATTGGAGATAAGGTCTAGGTTCTGAAGCCTGAGAACCGAGGTTGGGAAGAGATGACGACCTACAGTCATAACGGGTCCTATGTGTCCAGGTTGGGGCCAGCTGTCTGGGTGTCGTTTGGGATGTCTTGTCTCAGGCTGTGCCAGACAGGGCATTAGTATACAGGGTGGGCTGTATAATTGCTTTACAATCGAGTGGCATGCATTAGAAAATCATTTGGGATTACTTATTAGCAGCATAGGGCAAAGTTTTTCTTCTGGAGGGCAGGCAGAGTGCTGCATTGTGGCTTCGGAATTCCCAAACTGGAGGGCTTGTGGGCCAGGAGAGTGAGGACGGAAGTCTGAGAACACAAGCTAGGCTTAGGTTTCGGGGCAAGGACATGGCAGGCACACTCTGCAGAGCTGAATTGAGATCTCATGCGTCTGAAGTCAGGTCGAGGTTCAGACTTTGGCTCAGGTTTGAGTTTCTGTCCATGTTGGCCCCTTCAGGAAGGGGGGGCATTATGTGGCCATGGGGGTTTTCCCACTTTTGGAGTTGTGAGATGCTCCAAACCGCAAGGATTCCTTCTGTGGGACAATTAAGATTTGTTGGATGGCTCCAGGACGTCTTATAAGGTATTTTTCCAGAACAGGGTTCTAAGTATGGATGCCTGGGCAGCCAGCCTCACATTCCAATTGTCTCCTAGCAACAAGAAACGTTTGATCTGCTGGCTTGGGGTAGCAACAGAGGGGGCTGAGTTGAAATGGACTTTCCTGAGGATGGTCTTAATGTTGGTTTGAGTCCATGGAGACCTTGGTATGGAGCAGTGGCACCAGGGCCCTGAAGGATTCTCCTAACCAGAGGTTATGACAAAGCTCCAATGAGCAAGTTTCCATGGGGAGACGAGATTTGTTCTTATTGGTGCCTCAGGAAACCACCATATGCTGGTATTGGAAACGAGGCCTCTGAGGAGAGATGCCTGGAAACCAAAGCAATGGATCTGTTTAGGGCCTAGGGGCCTGTCCGGTTCAATATTCTTCTCTGGGGACATCTGTTGTCTGAGTGGAGGTAGTTGCTCAGCTGGTTTGAGATCACCCCTGTTTGTCCTGGGCGGCCTACACTATTGGGATGGCCTCGGTGACTTTGGAGGTTTTTCCTAATTTGCAAGGTTGTGGCCAATGGAATGGGAAGAATTCCCTTGAAAGGGAAGCACAGTCCTGAGGTGTGGCTCCAGGGACCCAAGTGTGGAGCGTGTGTGTTCCAGGGCTATTTGGACAAAAGTCTGAAAACACAAACTCCACTTAGGTTGTGCGATGTAGGTATGGCCGGCCCGATCTATAGACCGTGAGGAGACCTCTTCGGGATATGAACAAAGGGCGAATGTGATGTGCATGCACATGCTTTTTTTTTTTTTCTGGAAATGTGTCACCGATTGCCATGGAATGTCGGGGTGTCCTCATGGGCCATCGATGAGGCTCACTTTCTGGGGATTTGACCCGATCCCAAGAGTTTGGTGTCATTCTGTGGGAAGGGAGGAGGCCTTTCTGTTTTTTTTTTTTTGTTTATTTTTTTTGTTTTTTTTTTTTTGTTTTTTTTTAACCTCCGGTGGACCACCAAAAGAGGGATTCCAGAGCAGATTCGTGGGTGGGGGCAACATGACAACCAGACCTCTGGTTAACATTGGGACCTAATAACATGGCAAGCCCCTTATGTGGGCTCTTGGTCCAGACACTGAGAGGCCTTCCTTGAGGATAGGTCTCACACTGAGTTTCACAATGTGGTTTTGTGCCCAAGGAGCCCCTCAAGTCAGGGCGTGGCCTAATGTACCATGCTGGTTTCTCCTACACTGAACGTTGCACAGTAAAGGAACCACAAGTTTTCTGGCAATTGGCAAGATGGAGTTCTAATTTCTGCAACACTTTCACTCCTGGACTGTGATTGGATTTAAGGTCTAGGTTCTGAAGCCTGAAAACTGAGGTTGGGAAGAGATGAAGCCCTAAGGCCATGGTGTGTCTGATGTGCTCAGTGTTCGGCCAGCTGTTGAGTATGGGTTGGGAGGTGCAGGCTCAGGCTGTGACAGACAGGGAATTAGTGCCCAGGCTAGACTGCATCATTGGGGTGCAGTCGAGTTTCGTGCAGGATGGTACTCATTTGTGGTTACTGGGTAGTCCCAGAGGGCAACGTTTTTCTTCTGGAGGGAAAACAGAGTGCCACATAGTGACTCCAAAATTCCCAAACTGGAAGGCTTGTGGGCCAGGAGTGTGAGGAAAAAATTCTGAGAACACAAGCCAGACTTAGATTTCGGGGTGAGGGGACGGCAGGCACCCTCTGCAGAGATAATTCGAGATCCCGTATACCTGAAGACAGAGCTAGGATCAGACGTTTCCTTAGGTCGGAGTTTCTGTCCATGAAGCCCATTCATGAAGGGGAGGGTGTCCCGAGGTCATGGAGGTTTTCCCACGATGGGAATTGTGAGATGCTCCGAACCACAATGATTCCTTCTGTGGGACAGTCGAGACCTGTTGGATGGCTCCAGGACATCCCATAAGGAAGTTATCCAGAGCAGGATTCTAAGGATGGATGCGTGGGCAGCCTGCCTCCCATTCCAGGTGTCTCATAGAGCCAAGGCAAGTTCGATCTGCTGGATCTAGGGGAGCAACCGAGGCGGGTGTTTTGAGATAGGTGAGTTGAGGATGGGTCATAATGTGCATTTGTGTCCATGTAGACCTTGGAATGGGGTGCTTGATCAGGGGCCTTGAGGGATGTTCATAACCGGAGGTTTTGATGGAGCTCTAAAGAGTATGTTTCCTATGTAGAGAAGAGAATTGTTTTGATGAGTGCCTAAGGAATCTCCCATATGCTGGTATTGGAAACCAGGCCTCTGAGGAGAGATGACTGGAATCAAAAGCAATGGATCTGATTAGGGCCTAAGTGCCCGTCCAGTTCAATCTTATTCTATGGGGATATCTGTCTCTGGGTCTGAGTGGAGGTGGTTTCCTAACTTGTGAAAGATCATCCCTGTGTGTCCTGGGCAGCCAACACAATTCCGATGGCCTGGGGGAGTTTGGAGGATTCTCCTAATCTATAGGGTTGTGGCCAATGGAAATGGCAAAATTCCCCTGGAGAGGGAAGCCACAGTCCTGAGGTGTGGCTCCAGGGGCCCCAGCTTGGATGGTGTGTGGGCCAGGACTGTGGGGACAGAAGTCTGAAAACACAAACTCAGCTTAGGTTTGGGGATGTATGTATGAAGGCTCGATCAACAGACCGTGAGAAGTTTCCGGGCTATGAACAAAGGGCGAGTATGTGGCGCTTGCTCAGGGTTTTGTCTCTGGATTTTGTGTCAATGGTGGCCGTGGAATGTCGGGGTGTCCTCAAGGGCCATGGACAATTCTTTCTCTGGTGATTTGGCCTGATCCCAAGTGGTTGGGATCATTCTGTGGATGGGAAGAGTCCTTTCTGTATTTTTTTTTTTTTACCTCAGGTGTCCCACCAAAGAGGGATTCCCGAGTAGAGCCCTGAGTAGGGGTGACTACACATCTCGAACTCTGGTTGAGATTGGGGGACTAGGGGCTTGGCAAGCCCCATATGTGGGCTGTTGTTCCAGTCACTAAGAGGCTTTACATGAGGATAGGGCTCACGCTGAGGGTCACAATGTGTGTTTGTGCAAATTGTGGCCCTCTGGGATAGGTGGGGCCTCGTAGTTCATGCTGCTTTCTCCTACAATAAATATTGGACAACATGCCAACCACTAGGTTTCTTGCCAAGGCGAAGGAGAATTTCTGATTCTTGCATCACGTTCACTCCTGAGCAGTGAGTGGAGATAAGATCTAGGTTCTGTAGGTGAAAACTGAGGTTGGGTAGAGATGATGGCCTAAAGCCACTGTGGGTGTGATATGCTCTGTGTTACGGCCAGCTGTCTGGGTGTTGGACTGGAGGTCTGCCCTCAGGCTGTGTCAGACAGGGCTTTAGTGCACAGGCTAGACTGTATAATTGGGGTATGGTCGCGTGGCATGCAGGTTGTTACTCATTTGGCGTTTCTGGTTAGCCCTATAGGGCAACATTTTTCTTCTGGAGGGCAGGCAGAGTGCTGCATTGTGTCCCCAGAATTGCCAAACTGGAGGGGTTTGGCCAGGATTGTGAGGAAGGAAGTATGAAATCACAAGCTAGCACGAGTTTTGGGGCCAAGAGCATGGCAGGCCCACTCTGCAGAGGCTGAATCGAGATCTCCTGCAGGTGAGGTCAGGGCGATTATCAGATGTTGCCTCAAGCAGGAGTTTGTGTCCATGACGGCCCCTTCCTGAAGGGGGTGGGGGCGTCATGAGGCCAGGGAGGTTTCCCTACGCTGGGAGTTGTGAGCTGCTCCAAACTTCAAAGTTTCCTTCTTCAGGACAGCTCTAAAGAGTATGTTTCCTATGTAGAGAAGAGAATTGTTTTGATGAGTGCCTAAGGAATTTCCCATATGCTGGTATTGGAAACCAGGCCTCTGAGGAGAGATGACTGGAATCAAAAGCAATGGATCTAATTAGGGCCTAAGTGCCCGTCCAGTTTAATCTTATTCTATGGGGATATCTGTCTCTGGGTCTGAGTGGAGGTGGTTTCCTAACTTGTGAAAGATCATCCTGTGTGTCCTGGGCAGCCAACACAATTCGGATGGCCTGGGGGAGTTTGGAGGATTCTCCTAATCTATAGGGTTGTGGCCAATGGAAATGGCAGAATTCCCCGGGAGAGGGAAGCCACAGTCCTGAGGTGTGGCTCCAGGGGCCCCAGCTTGGATGGTGTGTGGGCCAGGACTGTGGGGACAGAAGTCTGAAAACACAAACTCAGCTTAGGTTTGGGGATGTATGTATGAAGGCTCGATCAACAGACCGTGAGAAGTTTCCGGGCTATGAACAAAGGGCGAGTATGTGGCGCTTGCTCAGGGTTTTGTCTCTGGATTTTGTGTCAATGGTGGCCGTGGAATGTCGGGGTGTCCTCAAGGGCCATGGACAATTCTTTCTCTGGTGATTTGGCCTGACCCAAGTGGTTGGGATCATTCTGTGGATGGGAAGAGTCCTTTCTGTATTTTTTTTTTTTTTACCTCAGGTGTCCCACCAAAGAGGGATTCCCGAGTAGAGCCCTGAGTAGGGGTGACTAGACATCTCGAACTCTGGTTGAGATTGGGGGACTAGGCGCTTGGCAAGCCCCATATGTGGGCTGTTGTTCCAGTCACTAAGAGGCTTTACATGAGGATAGGGCTCACGCTGAGGGTCACAATGTGTGTTTGTGCAAATTGTGGCCCTCAGGGATAGGTGGGGCCTCGTAGTTCATGCTGCTTTCTCCTACAATAAATATTGGACAACATGCCAACCACTAGGTTTCTTGCCAAGGCGAAGGAGAATTTCTGATTCTTGCATCACGTTCACTCCTGAGCAGTGAGTGGAGATAAGGTCTAGGTTCTGTAGGTGAAAACTGAGATTGGGTAGAGATGATGGCCTAAAGCCACTGTGGGTGTGATATGCTCTGTGTTACGGCCAGCTGTCTGGGTGTTGGACTGGAGGTCTGCCCTCAGGCTGTGCCAGACAGGGCTTTAGTGCACAGGCTAGACTGTATAATTGGGGTATGGTCGAGTGGCATGCAGGTTGTTACTCATTTGGCGTTTCTGGTTAGCTCTATAGGGCAACATTTTTCTTCTGGGGGGCAGGCAGAGTGCTGCATTGTGTCTCCAGAATTGCCAAACTGGAGGGGTGTGGCCAGGATTGTGAGGAAGGAAGTATGAAAACACAAGCTAGCACGAGTTTTGGGGCCAAGAGCATGGCAGGCCCACTCTGCAGAGGCTGAATCGAGATCTCCTGCAGGTGAGGTCAGGGTGATTATTAGATGTTGCCTCAAGCTGGAGTTTGTGTCCATGACGGCCCCTTCCTGAAGGGGGTGGGGGCGTCATGAGGCCAGGGAGGTTTCCCTACGCTGGGAGTTGTGAGCTGCTCCAAATTCAAAGTTTCCTTCTTCAGGACAGCTCTAAAGAGTATGTTTCCATTGTAGAGAAGAGAATTGTTTTGATGAGTGCCTAAGGAATTTCCCATATGCTGGTATTGGAAACCAGGCCTCTGAGGAGAGATGACTGGAATCAAAAGCAATGGATCTAATTAGGGCCTAAGTGCCCGTCCAGTTCAATCTTATTCTATGGGGATATCTGTCTCTGGGTCTGAGTGGAGGTGGTTTCCTAACTTGTGAAAGATCATCCTGTGTGTCCTGGGCAGCCAACACAATTCGGATGGCCTGGGGGAGTTTGGAGGATTCTCCTAATCTATAGGGTTGTGGCCAATGGAAATGGCAGAATTCCCCGGGAGAGGGAAGCCACAGTCCTGAGGTGTGGCTCCAGGGGCCCCAGCTTGGATGGTGTGTGGGCCAGGACTGTGGGGACAGAAGTCTGAAAACACAAACTCAGCTTAGGTTTGGGGATGTATGTATGAATGCTCGATCTACAGACCGTGAGAAGTTTCCGGGCTATGAACAAAGGGCGAGTATGTGGCGCTTGCTTAGGGTTTTGTCTCTGGATTTTGTGTCAATGGTGGCCGTGGAATGTCAGGGTGTCCTCACGGGCCATGGACAATTCTTTCTCTGGTGATTTGGCCTGATCCCAAGTGGTTGGAATCATTCTGTGGATGGGAAGAGTCCTTTCTGTATTTTTTTTTTTTTTTTACCTCAGGTGTCCCACCAAAGAGGGATTCCCGAGTAGAGCCCTGAGTAGGGGTGACTAGACATCTCGAACTCTGGTTGAGATTGGGGGACTAGGGGCTTGGCAAGCCCCATATGGGGGCTGTTGTTCCAGTCACTAAGAGGCTTTACATGAGGATAGGGCTCACGCTGAGGGTCACAATGTGTGTTTGTGCAAATTGTGGCCCTTAGGGATAGGTGGGGCCTCATAGTCCATGCTGCTTTCTCCTACAATGAACATTGGACAACATGCCAACCACTAGGTTTCTTGCCAAGGCGAAGGAGAATTTCTGATTCTTGAATCACGTTCACTCCTGAGCAGTGAGTGGAGATAAGGTCTAGGTTCTGAAGGTGAAAACTGAGGTTGGGTAGAGATGATGGTCTAAAGCCATTGTGGGTGTGATATGCTCTGTGTACGGCCAGCTGTCTGGCTGTTGGACTGGAGGTCTGCCCTCAGGCTGTGTCAGACAGGGCTTTAGTGCACAGGCTAGACTGTATAATTGGGGTATGGTCGAGTGGCATGCAGGTTGTTACTCATTTGGCGTTTCTGGTTAGCCCTATAGGGCAACATTTTTCTTCTGGAGGGCAGGCAGAGTGCTGCATTGTGTCTCCAGAATTGCCAAACTGGAGGGGTGTGGCCAGGATTGTGAGGAAGGAAGTCTGAAAACACAAGCTAGCACGAGTTTTGGGGCAAAGAGCATGGCAGGCCCACTCTGCAGAGGCTGAATCGAGATCTCCTGCAGGTGAAGTCAGGGCGATTATCAGATGTGGCCTCAAGCTGGAGTTTGTGTCCATGACGGCCCCTTCCTGAAGCGGGAGGGGCGTCATGAGGCCAGGGAGGTTTCCCTATGCTAGGAGTTGTGAGCTGCTTTAAAGAAGTTTCCTTCTTCAGGACAGTCGAGTACTATTGGATGGTTCCAGGATGCCCCATACAGAAAGACTCGAGAGCAGGGGCCTAAACATGGATGCCGAGACACGCCAACTCACCTTCCCATTGCCTGGTCGAGACAAGGCACGCTCAATCTGCGGGCTCTTGGGTGAGCTACCCAGAAGGCTCAGTTTAAATGGACTCTCCTGAGGATGAGTCATAATGTGGGTTGGTGGCCATGGAGACCTTGGAATGTGGCAGTAGCTAAGGGAATCTGCATGATTCTCCAACCCGAAGGGCTTGACACAACTCCAACAAGGAAGCTTCACATGTGGAGATGAGAGGTCTTCTGTCTGGTGCCTCAGGAAAGCCCCGTATGCTGGTCTTCAAACCCAGGCCTCTGAGGAGTGATACCTGGACACCAAAGCAAGAGTTCATAATAGGGCCTAGGGTCCTGTCTGGTTCAATCTTCTGTCTCTGCGGATATCTGTCTGTGTGTCTGCATGGAGGTAGTAGTTGCTCAGCTTGTGTCATAATGCCCCTATTTGTCCAGTGCGGCTTGCGATAGTGGGATGTCCTTGGGGACCTTGAGGTTTCTACTATTTTGTAGAGTTGTGGCCAATGGAATGGGCAGTTTCTTAGGAGAGGGCAGGCCCAGTTCTGTGGTGTGGCTCCAGAGACCCCAGCCTGGAGGCTGTGTGGGCCATGGCTGTGCAGACAGACATCCAAAAACCCTAACTCAGCTCAGGTTTGGGGCCGAGGTTACGGCAGGCCTGATCTACTGTCCATGAGGGGAGCTCCTCTGGATATGAAAGAAGGGTGAGAGGGAGGCAGTCGCTCAGGCTTTTGTCTCTGGATGTTTTGTCCCCAATGGCCGTTTAATGTAGGAGTTGCCTCATGGGTCGTAGAAGTCTCCCTCTCTGGTAGTTTGTCCAGCCCCCAAGAGTTTGGGGTCATTCTGTGGGAAGGGAAGTGTCCTGTTTTCTGCTTCATGTGTCCCCCCAGTAGAGGGATTCTAGAGCATAGCAGTGGGTACTGACAACTGGAACACTCGCCATCTGGTTAAGGTGGGGGCCTATGGATATGACAAGCCCCATATGCAGGATCTTGGTCCAGCCACTGAGAGGCGTTACTTTAATACGGGACTCACACTGCAGGTCACAATGCATGTCTGTGCCCTAGGCGGCCCTCAAGCACTGGCGTGGCCTTTCGGACAATGCAGGTTTTCCCACATTGAACGTTGGACAACATGCCAACCACAAGGTTTATGGCCATGGGGAAGGAGGAATTCTAATTTCTGCATCACGTTCACCCCTGGGCAGTGATTGGAGATAAGGTCTAGGTTCTGAAGCCTGAGAACCGAGGTTGGGAAGAGATGACGACCTACAGCCATAACGGGTCCTATGTGTCCAGGTTGGGGCCAGCTGTCTGGGTGTCGTTTGGGATGTCTTGTCTCAGGCTGTGCCAGACAGGGCATTAGTATACAGGGTGGGCTGTATAATTGCTTTACAATCGAGTGGCATGCATTAGAAAATCATTTGGGATTACTTATTAGCAGCATAGGGCAAAGTTTTTCTTCTGGAGGGCAGGCAGAGTGCTGCATTGTGGCTTCGGAATTCCCAAACTGGAGGGCTTGTGGGCCAGGAGAGTGAGGACGGAAGTCTGAGAACACAAGCTAGGCTTAGGTTTCGGGGCAAGGACATGGCAGGCACACTCTGCAGAGCTGAATTGAGATCTCATGCGTCTGAAGTCAGGTCGAGGTTCAGACTTTGGCTCAGGTTTGAGTTTCTGTCCATGTTGGCCCCTTCAGGAAGGGGGGGCATTATGTGGCCATGGGGGTTTTCCCACTTTTGGAGTTGTGAGATGCTCCAAACCGCAAGGATTCCTTCTGTGGGACAATTAAGATTTGTTGGATGGCTCCAGGACGTCTTATAAGGTATTTTTCCAGAACAGGGTTCTAAGTATGGATGCCTGGGCAGCCAGCCTCACATTCCAATTGTCTCCTAGCAACAAGAAACGTTTGATCTGCTGGCTTGGGGTAGCAACAGAGGGGGCTGAGTTGAAATGGACTTTCCTGAGGATGGTCTTAATGTTGGTTTGAGTCCATGGAGACCTTGGTATGGAGCCATGGCACCAGGGCCCTGAAGGATTCTCCTAACCAGAGGTTATGACAAAGCTCCAATGAGCAAGTTTCCATGGGGAGACGAGATTTGTTCTTATTGGTGCCTCAGGAAACCACCATATGCTGGTATTGGAAACGAGGCCTCTGAGGAGAGATGCCTGGAAACCAAAGCAATGGATCTGTTTAGGGCCTAGGGGCCTGTCCGGTTCAATATTCTTCTCTGGGGACATCTGTTGTCTGAGTGGAGGTAGTTGCTCAGCTGGTTTGAGATCACCCCTGTTTGTCCTGGGCGGCCTACACTATTGGGATGGCCTCGGTGACTTTGGAGGTTTTTCCTAATTTGCAAGGTTGTGGCCAATGGAATGGGAAGAATTCCCTTGAAAGGGAAGCACAGTCCTGAGGTGTGGCTCCAGGGACCCAAGTGTGGAGCGTGTGTGGTCCAGGGCTATTTGGACAAAAGTCTGAAAACACAAACTCCACTTAGGTTGTGGGATGTAGGTATGGCCGGCCCGATCTATAGACCGTGAGGAGACCTCTTCGGGATATGAACAAAGGGCGAATGTGATGTGCATGTTCATGCTTTTTTTTTTTTTCTGGAAATGTGTCACCGATTGCCATGGAATGTCGGGGTGTCCTCATGGGCCATCGATGAGGCTCACTTTCTGGGGATTTGACCCGATCCCAAGAGTTTGGTGTCATTCTGTGGGAAGGGAGGAGGCCTTTCTGTTTTTTTTTTTTTTGTTTATTTATTTATTTATTTTTTTTTTTAACCTCCGGTGGACCACCAAAAGAGGGATTCCAGAGCAGATTCGTGGGTGGGGGCAACATGACAACCAGACCTCTGGTTAACATTGGGACCTAATAACATGGCAAGCCCCTTATGTGGGCTCTTGGTCCAGACACTGAGAGGCCTTCCTTGAGGATAGGTCTCACACTGAGTTTCACAATGTGGTTTTGTGCCCAAGGAGCCCCTCAAGTCAGGGCGTGGCCTAATGTTCCATGCTGGTTTCTCCTACACTGAACGTTGCACAGTAAAGGAACCACAAGTTTTCTGGCAATTGGCAAGATGGAGTTCTAATTTCTGCAACACTTTCACTCCTGGACTGTGATTGGATTTAAGGTCTAGGTTCTGAAGCCTGAAAACTGAGGTTGGGAAGAGATGAAGCCCTAAGGCCATGGTGTGTCTGATGTGCTCAGTGTTCGGCCAGCTGTTGAGTATGGGTTGGAAGGTGCAGGCTCAGGCAGTGGCAGACAGGGAATTAGTGCCCAGGCTAGACTGCATCATTGGGGTGCAGTCGAGTTTCGTGCAGGATGGTACTCATTTGTGGTTACTGGGTAGTCCCAGAGGGCAAAGTTTTTCTTCTGGAGGGAAGACACAGTGCCACATAGTGACTCCAAAATTCTCAAACTGGAAGGCTTGTGGGCCAGGAGTGTGAGGAAAAAATTCTGAGAACACAAGCCAGACTTAGATTTCGGGGTGAGGGGACGGCAGGCACCCTCTGCAGAGATAATTCGAGATCCCGTATACCTGAAGACAGAGCTAGGATCAGACGTTTTCTTAGGTCGGAGTTTCTGTCCATGAAGCCCATTCATGAAGGGGAGGGTGTCACGAGGACATGGAGGTTTTCCCACGATGGGAATTGTGAGATGCTCCGAACCACAATGATTCCTTCTGTGGGACAGTCGAGACCTGTTGGATGGCTCCAGGACATCCCATAAGGAAGTTATCCAGAGCAGGGTTCTAAGGATGGATGCGTGGGCAGCCTGCCTCCCATTCCAGGTGTCTCATAGAGCCAAGGCAAGTTCGATCTGCTGGATCTAGGGGAGCAACCGAGGCGGGTGTTTTGAAATGGGTGAGTTGAGGATGGGTCATAATGTGCATTTGTGTCCATGTAGACCTTGGAATGGGGTGCTTGATCAGGGGCTTTGAGGGATGTTCATAACCGGAGGTTTTGATGGAGCTCTAAAGAGTATGTTTCCTATGTAGAGAAGAGAATTGTTTTGATGAGTGCCTAAGGAATCTCCCATATGCTGGTATTGGAAACCAGGCCTCTGAGGAGAGATGACTGGAATCAAAAGCAATGGATCTGATTAGGGCCTAAGTGCCCGTCCAGTTCAATCTTATTCTATGGGGATATCTGTCTCTGGGTCTGAGTGGAGGTGGTTTCCTAACTTGTGAAAGATCATCCCTGTGTGTCCTGGGCAGCCAACACAATTCCGATGGCCTGGGGGAGTTTGGAGGATTCTCCTAATCTATAGGGTTGTGGCCAATGGAAATGGCAAAATTCCCCTGGAGAGGGAAGCCACAGTCCTGAGGTGTGGCTCCAGGGGCCCCAGCTTGGATGGTGTGTGGGCCAGGACTGTGGGGACAGAAGTCTGAAAACACAAACTCAGCTTAGGTTTGGGGATGTATGTATGAAGGCTCGATCAACAGACCGTGAGAAGTTTCCGGGCTATGAACAAAGGGCGAGTATGTGGCGCTTGCTCAGGGTTTTGTCTCTGGATTTTGTGTCAATGGTGGCCGTGGAATGTCGGGGTGTCCTCAAGGGCCATGGACAATTCTTTCTCTGGTGATTTGGCCTGATCCCAAGTGGTTGGGATCATTCTGTGGATGGGAAGAGTCCTTTCTGTATTTTTTTTTTTTTTACCTCAGGTGTCCCACCAAAGAGGGATTCCCGAGTAGAGCCCTGAGTAGGGGTGACTACACATCTCGAACTCTGGTTGAGATTGGGGGACTAGGGGCTTGGCAAGCCCCATATGTGGGCTGTTGTTCCAGTCACTAAGAGGCTTTACATGAGGATAGGGCTCACGCTGAGGGTCACAATGTGTGTTTGTGCAAATTGTGGCCCTCTGGGATAGGTGGGGCCTCGTAGTTCATGCTGCTTTCTCCTACAATAAATATTGGACAACATGCCAACCACTAGGTTTCTTGCCAAGGCGAAGGAGAATTTCTGATTCTTGCATCACGTTCACTCCTGAGCAGTGAGTGGAGATAAGATCTAGGTTCTGTAGGTGAAAACTGAGGTTGGGTAGAGATGATGGCCTAAAGCCACTGTGGGTGTGATATGCTCTGTGTTACGGCCAGCTGTCTGGGTGTTGGACTGGAGGTCTGCCCTCAGGCTGTGTCAGACAGGGCTTTAGTGCACAGGCTAGACTGTATAATTGGGGTATGGTCGCGTGGCATGCAGGTTGTTACTCATTTGGCGTTTCTGGTTAGCCCTATAGGGCAACATTTTTCTTCTGGAGGGCAGGCAGAGTGCTGCATTGTGTCCCCAGAATTGCCAAACTGGAGGGGTTTGGCCAGGATTGTGAGGAAGGAAGTATGAAATCACAAGCTAGCACGAGTTTTGGGGCCAAGAGCATGGCAGGCCCACTCTGCAGAGGCTGAATCGAGATCTCCTGCAGGTGAGGTCAGGGCGATTATCAGATGTTGCCTCAAGCAGGAGTTTGTGTCCATGACGGCCCCTTCCTGAAGGGGGTGGGGGCGTCATGAGGCCAGGGAGGTTTCCCTACGCTGGGAGTTGTGAGCTGCTCCAAACTTCAAAGTTTCCTTCTTCAGGACAGCTCTAAAGAGTATGTTTCCTATGTAGAGAAGAGAATTGTTTTGATGAGTGCCTAAGGAATTTCCCATATGCTGGTATTGGAAACCAGGCCTCTGAGGAGAGATGACTGGAATCAAAAGCAATGGATCTAATTAGGGCCTAAGTGCCCGTCCAGTTTAATCTTATTCTATGGGGATATCTGTCTCTGGGTCTGAGTGGAGGTGGTTTCCTAACTTGTGAAAGATCATCCTGTGTGTCCTGGGCAGCCAACACAATTCGGATGGCCTGGGGGAGTTTGGAGGATTCTCCTAATCTATAGGGTTGTGGCCAATGGAAATGGCAGAATTCCCCGGGAGAGGGAAGCCACAGTCCTGAGGTGTGGCTCCAGGGGCCCCAGCTTGGATGGTGTGTGGGCCAGGACTGTGGGGACAGAAGTCTGAAAACACAAACTCAGCTTAGGTTTGGGGATGTATGTATGAATGCTCGATCTACAGACCGTGAGAAGTTTCCGGGCTATGAACAAAGGGCGAGTATGTGGCGCTTGCTTAGGGTTTTGTCTCTGGATTTTGTGTCAATGGTGGCCGTGGAATGTCAGGGTGTCCTCACGGGCCATGGACAATTCTTTCTCTGGTGATTTGGCCTGATCCCAAGTGGTTGGAATCATTCTGTGGATGGGAAGAGTCCTTTCTGTATTTTTTTTTTTTTTTACCTCAGGTGTCCCACCAAAGAGGGATTCCCGAGTAGAGCCCTGAGTAGGGGTGACTAGACATCTCGAACTCTGGTTGAGATTGGGGGACTAGGGGCTTGGCAAGCCCCATATGGGGGCTGTTGTTCCAGTCACTAAGAGGCTTTACATGAGGATAGGGCTCACGCTGAGGGTCACAATGTGTGTTTGTGCAAATTGTGGCCCTCAGGGATAGGTGGGGCCTCATAGTCCATGCTGCTTTCTCCTACAATGAACATTGGACAACATGCCAACCACTAGGTTTCTTGCCAAGGCGAAGGAGAATTTCTGATTCTTGAATCACGTTCACTCCTGAGCAGTGAGTGGAGATAAGGTCGAGGTTCTGAAGGTGAAAACTGAGGTTGGGTAGAGATGATGGTCTAAAGCCACTGTGGGTGTGATATGCTCTGTGTACGGCCAGCTGTCTGGCTGTTGGACTGGAGGTCTGCCTTAAGGCTGTGTCAGACAGGGCTTTAGTGCACAGGCTAGACTGTATAATTGGGGTATGGTCGAGTGGCATGCAGGTTGTTACTCATTTGGCGTTTCTGGTTAGCCCTATAGGGCAACATTTTTCTTCTGGAGGGCAGGCAGAGTGCTGCATTGTGTCTCCAGAATTGCCAAACTGGAGGGGTGTGGCCAGGATTGTGAGGAAGGAAGTCTGAAACACAAGCTAGCACGAGTTTTGGGGCAAAGAGCATGGCAGGCCCACTCTGCAGAGGCTGAATCGAGATCTCCTGCAGGTGAAGTCAGGGCGATTATCAGATGTTGCCTCAAGCTGGAGTTTGTGTCCATGACGGCCCCTTCCTGAAGGGGGTGGGGGCGTCATGAGGCCAGGGAGGTTGCCCTATGCTGGGAGTTGTGAGCTGCTTTAAAGAAGTTTCCTTCTTCAGGACAGTCGATTACTATTGGATGGTTCCAGGATGCACAATACAGAAAGACTCGAGAGCAGGGGCCTAAACATGGATGCCGAGACACGCCAACTCACCTTCCCATTGCCTGGTCGAGACAAGGCACGCTCAATCTGCGGGCTCTTGGGTGAGCTACCCAGAAGGCTGAGTTTAAATGGACTCTCCTGAGGATGAGTCATAATGTGGGTTGGTGGCCATGGAGACCTTGGAATGTGGCAGTAGCTAAGGGACTCTGCATGATTCTCCAACCCGAAGGGCTTGACACAACTCCAACAAGGAACTTCCCATGTGGAGATGAGAGGTCTTCTGTCTGGTGCCTCAGGAAAGCCCCGTATGCTGGTCTTCGAACCCAGGCCTCTGAGGAGTGATAACTGGACACCAAAGCAAGAGTTCATAATAGGGCCTAGGGGCCTGTCTGGTTCAATGTTCTGTCTCTGCGGATATCTGTCTGTGTGTCTGCATGGAGGTAGTAGTTGCTCAGCTTGTGTCATAGTGCCCCTATTTGTCCAGTGCGGCTTGCGGTAGTGGGATGTCCTTGGGGACCTTGAGGTTTCTACTATTTTGTAGAGTTGTGGCCAATGGAATGGGCTGTTTCTTAGGAGAGAGCAGGTACAGTTCTGTGGTGTGGCTCCAGAGACCCCAGCCTGGAGGCTGTGTGGGCCATGGCTGTGCAGACAGACATCCAAAAACCCTAACTCAGTTCAGGTTTGGGGCCGAGGTTACGGCAGGCCTGATCTACTGTCCATGAGGGGAGCTCCTCTGGATATGAAAGAAGGGTGAGAGGGAGGCAGTCGCTCAGGCTTTTGTCTCTGGATGTTTTGTCCACAATGGCCGTTTAATGTAGAAGTTGCCTCATGGGTCGTAGAAGTCTCCCTCTCTGGTAGTTTGTCCAGCCCCCAAGAGTTTGGGGTCATTCTGTGGGAAGGGAAGTGTCCTGTTTTCTGCTTCATGTGTCCCCGCAGTAGAGGGATTCTAGAGCATAGCAGTGGGTACTGACAACTGGAACACTCGCCATCTGGTTAAGCCTGGGGGCCTATGGATATGACAAGCCCCATATGCAGGATCTTGGTCCAGCCACTGAGAGGCGTTACTTTAATACGGGACTCACGCTGCAGGTCACAATGCATGTCTGTGCCCTAGGCGGCCCTCAAGCACTGGCGTGGCCTTTCGGACAATGCAGGTTTTACCACATTGAACGTTGGACAACATGTCAACCACAAGGTTTCTGGCCATGGGGAAGGAGGAATTCTAATTTCTGCATCACGTTCACCCCTGGGCAGTGATTGGAGATAAGGTCTAGGTTCTGAAGCCTGAAAACCGAGGTTGGGAAGAGATGACGACCTACAGCCATAGCGGGTCCTATGTGTCCAGGTTGGGGCCAGCTGTCTGGGTGTCGTTTGGGATGTCTTGTCTCAGGCTATGCCAGACAGGGCATTAGTATACAGGGTGGGCTGTATAATTGCTTTACAATCGAGTGGCATGCATTAGAAAATCATTTGGGGTTTCTTATTAGCAGCATAGGGCAAAGTTTTTCTTCTGGAGGGCAGGCAGAGTGCTGCATTGTGGCTTCGGAATTCCCAAACTGGAGGGCTTGTGGGCCAGGAGAGTGAGGACGGAAGTCTGAGAACACAAGCTAGGCTTAGGTTTCGGGGCAAGGATATGGCAGGCACACTCTGCAGAGCTGAATTGAGATCTCATGCGTCTGAAGTCAGGTCGAGGTTCAGACTTTGGCTCAGGTTTGAGTTTCTGTCCATGTTGGCCCCTTCAGGAAGGGGGGGCATTATGAGGCCATGGGGGTTTTCCCACTATTGGAGTTGTGAGATGCTCCAAACCGCAAGGATTCCTTCTGTGGGACAATTAAGATTTGTTGGATGGCTCCAGGACGTCTTATAAGGTATTTTTCCAGAACAGGGTTCTAAGTATGGATGCCTGGGCAGCAAGCCTCACATTCCAATTGTCTCCTAGCAACAAGAAACGTTTGATCTGCTAGCTTGTGGTAGCAACAGTGGGGGCTGAGTTGAAATGGACTTTCCTGAGGATGGTCTTAATGTTGGTTTGAGTCCATGGAGACCTTGGTATGGGGCAGTGGCACCAGGGCCCTGAAGGATTCTCCTAACCAGAGTTTATGACAAAGCTCCAATAAGCAAGTTTTCCATGGGGAGACGAGATTTGTTCTCTTTGGTGCCTCAGGAAACCACCATATGCTGGTATTGGAAACGAGGCCTCTGAGGAGAGATGCCTGGAAACCAAAGCAATGGATCTGATTAGGGCCTAGGGGCCTGTCCGGTTCAATATTCTTCTCTGGGGACATCTGTTGTCTGAGTGGAGGTAGTTGCTCAGCTGGTTTGAGATCACCCCTGTTTGTCCTGGGCGGCCTACACTATTGGGATGGCCTCGGTGACTTTGGAGGTTTTTCCTAATTTGCAAGGTTGTGGCCAATGGAATGGGAAGAATTCCCTTGAAAGGGAAGCACAGTCCTGAGGTGTGGCTCCAAGACCCAAGTGTGGAGCGTGTGTGTTCCAGGGCTATTTGGACAAAAGTCTGAAAACACAAACTCCACTTAGGTTGTGGGATGTAGGTATGGCCGGCCGGATCTATAGACCGTGAGGAGAACTCTTCGGGATATGAACAAAGGGCGAATTTGAGGTGCTTGCTCATGCTTTTTTTTTTTTTTTTCTGGAAATGTGTCACCGATTGCCATGGAATGTCGGGGTGTCCTCATGGGCCATCGATGAGGCTCCCTTTGGGGATTTGACTCGATCCCAAGAGTTTGGGGTCATTCTGTGTGAAGGGAGGAGGCCTTTCTTGTTTTTTTGTTTATTTTTTTTATTATTATTTTTTTTTTACCTAAGGTGGACCACCAAAAGAGGGATTCCAGAGCAGAGTCCTGGGGAGGGGCGACTGGACAACCAGAGCTCTGGTTAACATTGGGACCTAAGAACATGGCAAGCCCCATATATGGCTCTTGGTCCAGACACTGAGAGGTCTTCCTTGAGGATATGTCTCACACTGAGTTTCACAATGTGTTTTTGTGCCCAAGGAGCCCCTCAAGTCAGGGCGTGGCCTAATGTACCATGCTGGTTTCTCCTACACTGAACGTTGCACAATATGGCAACCACAAGTTTTCTGGCCATGGGGAAGAAGGAGTTCTAATTTCTGCAACACTTTCACTCCTGGACTGTGATTGGATTTAAGGTCTAGGTTCTGAAGCCTGAAAACTGAGGTTGGGAAGAGATGAAGACCTAAGGCCATGGTGTGTCTGATGTGCTCAGTGTTCGGCCAGCTGTTGAGTGTGGGTTGGGAGGTGCAGGCTCAGGCTGTGGAAGACAGGGAATTAGTGCCCAGGCTAGACTGTATCATTGGGGTGCAGTCGAGTTTCGTGCAGGATGGTACTCATTTGTGGTTACTGCGTAGCCCCAGAGGGCAACGTTTTTCTTCTGGAGGGAAGACACAGTGCCACATAGTGTCTCCAGAATTCCCAAACTGGAAGGCTTGTGGGCCAGGTGTGTGAGGAAAAAATTCTGAGAACACAAGCCAGACTTAGATTTCGGGGTGAGGGGACGGAAGGCACCCTCTGCAGAGATGATTCGAGATTCCGTATACCTGAAGACAGAGCTAGGATCAGACGTTGGCTTACGTCGGATTCTCTGTCCATGAAGGCCCCTTCATGAAGGGGAGGGTGTCACGAGGACATGGAGGTTTTCCCACGATGGGAATTGTGAGATGTTCCAAACCGCAATGATTCCTTCTGTGGGACAGTCGAGACCTGTGGGATGGCTCCAGGACATCCCATAAGGAAGTTATCCAAAGCAGGGTTCTAAGGATGGATGCCTGGGCAGCCTGCCTCCCATTCCAGGTGTCTCATAGCGCCAAGGCAAGTTCGATCTGCTGGATCTAGGGGAGCAACCGAGGCGGGTGTGTTGAAATGGGTGAGTTGAGGATGGGTCATAATGTGCATTTGTGTCCATGTAGACCTTGGAATGGGGTGCTTGATCCGGGGCCTTGGGGATGTTCATAACCGGAGGTTTTGATGGGCTCTAAAGAGTACGTTTTCTATGTAGAGAAGAGAATTGTTTTGATGAGTGCCTAAGGAATCTCCCATATGCTGGTATTGGAAACCAGGCCTCTGAGGAGAGATGACTGGAAACAAAAGCAATGAATATGATTAGGGCCTAGGTGCCTGTCCGGTTCAATCTCTTTCCTGAGGATACGTTTCTACGGATCTGAGGGGATGTAGTTGCTCAGCTTGTGTCAGATCGCCCCTGTTTGTCCTGGGCAATCTATACAATTGGGATGGCCTCGGGACTTTGGAGTTTCTCCTAATCTATAGGGTTGTGGCCAATGGAATGGGCAGAAATAGCCTGGAGAGGTCAGGCACAGTTCTGAGTTTGGCTCTAGGGGCCCAGCCTTGAGGCTGTGTGGGCCAGGCCTGTGGGGACAAAAGTCTGAAAACACAAACTCCGCTTAGGAATGGGGACATAGGTATGGCACGCCCAATCTACAGACCGTGATAACACTTTGGGATATGAAAAAGGGTGTGTTTGAGGTGCTTCCTCAGGTTTTGTCTCTGGATTTGTGTCAACAATGTGGGGGGAAT
The DNA here is from genome assembly GCF_964662115.1 of Mustela nivalis. Lineage (NCBI taxonomy): Eukaryota > Metazoa > Chordata > Mammalia > Carnivora > Mustelidae > Mustela > Mustela nivalis. The sequence continues at coordinate 38,438 of NW_028136453.1, read as the reverse complement.
GCTGGCGTGGCCTCATGGGTTGTGGACGGCTTTCCTTCTCTGAGGATTTGACCCGATCCCAAGAGTTTGGGTACATTCTGTGGGATGGGAGGAGTCCTTTCTGTTTTTTATTTTATTTTATTTTATTTTATTTATTTTATTTTATTTTATATTTTATTTTATGTACCTCAAGTGTCCCAATAAAAGAGGGATTCCAGAGCAGAGTCCTTGGGAGGGACAACTGGATAACCCCACCTCTATTTAAGTTTGGGGGCCTAGGGGCATGGCAAGTCCAATATGTGGGCTCTTGATTCAGACACTGGGAGGCCTTCCTTGAGGACAGGGCTCATGCTGAGGGACACAATGCCGTTTTTGTGCCCAACAAGGCCCTCAAGCATGGGAAGTGCCTCATGGGCCACGCTTGATTCTCCTACACTGAACGTTGGAGAATATGCCAACCACAAGATTTCCAGCCATGGCGAAGGAAGAGTTGTGATTTCTGCATCACGTTCACCCCTGGACAGTGATTGGAGTTTAGGTCTTGGTTCTGAAACCTGAAAACTGAGGTTGGGAAGAAATGAAGACCTAAGGACCTGATGGGTCCAATGAGCTCATTTTGCGGCCAGCTGTTGAGCATAGGTCTGGAGGTGTGGGCTCATGCTGTGTCAGACAAGGCATTAGACAGGGTAGACTGTATATTTGGGGTGCAGTCGAGTGGCGTTCAGTTGATCCTCATTCGGGTTTCTAGGTAGCTCCATAAGGCAACGTTTTTCTTCTGGAGGGCAGGCAGAGTGCTGCATTGTGGCCCCAGTATTGTCAAACTGTAGGTCTTTTGGGCCAGGGGTGTGAGGACGGTAGTCTGAGAACACAAGCTAGGCTTAGTTTTTGGGGTGAGGGCACAGAAGGCACACTCTGCAGAGCTGAATCAAGATCTCATGCACCTGAAGTCAGGGCGAATATCAGACGTTTGCTCAGGTTGGAGTTTCTGTCCAAGATGGCCCCTTTATAACGTGGAGCGTCTCAAGAGGCCATGTAGATTTTACCACAATGGGAGTTGTGAGATGCTCCAGACTGCAAAGATTCCTTCTGTGGGACACTTGAGACCTGTTGGATGGCTCTAGGATGTCCCATGTTGAACGACTCCAGAGTAGGGTTCTAAGGATGGATGCCTGGGCAGCCCGCCTCCCATTCTAGTTGTCTCCTAGCAACAAGGCAGGTTTGATCTGCAGGCCCTGGGGGAGAAACCAAGGGGGTTGAGTTGACATGGACTCTCCCGAGGATAGATGATAATGTGGGTTTAAGTCCATGGAGACCTTGGAATGGGGCGCTTGATCCGGGGCCCTGAAAGATTCTCCTAAACAGAGGTTTTTAGAGAGCTCCAAAGAGTACATTTCCTATGTGGAGACGAGATTTTTCTGATGAGTGCCTCAGTAATCCCCCGTATGCTGGTATTGGAAACCAGGCCACTGAGGAGAGATGCCTGGAAACAAAAGCAATGGATCTGGTTAGGGCCTAAGTGCCTGTCCAGTTCAATCTTATTCTATGGGGATATCTTTCCCTGGGTCTGAGGGGAGGTAGTTTCCTAACTTGTGAAAGATTATCCCTGTTGTTCCTGGGCAACCAACACTATTGGGATGGCCTCGGGGAGTTTGGAGGATTCTCCTAATCTATAGCGTTGTGGCCAAAGGAAATGGCAGAATTCCCCTGGAGAGGGAAGCCACAGTCCTTAGGTGTGGCTCCAGGGGCCCCAGCTTGGATGGTGTGTGTGCCAGGACTGTGGGGACAGAAGTCGGTAAACACAAACTCAGCTTAGGTTTGGGGATGTATGTATGAATGCTCGATCTACAGACCGTGAGAATTTTCCGGGCTATGAACAAAGGGCGAGTATGTGGCGCTAGCTCAGGCATTTGTCTCTGGATTTTGTGTCAACGGTGGCCGTGGAATGTCGGGGTGTCCTCAAGGGCCATGGACAATTCTTTCTCTGGGATTTGGCCTGATCCCAAGTGGTTGGGATCATTCTGTGGATGGGAAGAGTCCTTTCTGTATTTTTTTTTTTTTTTACCTCAGGTGTTCCACCAAAGAGGGATTCCAGAGTAGAGCCCTGAGTAGGGGTGACTAGACATCTCGAACACTGGTTGAGATTGGGGGACTAGGGGCTTGGCAAGCCCCATATGTGGGCTGTTGTTCCAGTCACTAAGAGGCTTTACATGAGGATAGGGCTCACGCTGAGGGTCACAATGTGTGTTTGTGCACATTGTGGCCCTCAGGGATAGGTGGGGCCTCATAGTCCATGCTGCTTTCTCCTACAATGAACATTGGACAACATGCCAACCACTAGGTTTCTTGCCAAGGCGAAGGAGTAGTTCTGATTCTTGCATCACGTTCACTCCTGAGCAATGAGTGGAGATAAGGTCTAGGTTCTGAAGGTGAAAACTGAGGTTGGGTAGAGATGATGGCCTAAAGCCATTGTGGGTGTGATATGCTCTGTGTACGGCCAGCTGTCTGGGTGTTGGACTGGAGGTCTGCCCTCAGGCTGTGTCAGACAGGGCTTTAGTGCACAGGCTAGACTGTATAATTGGGGTATGGTCGAGTGGCATGCAGGCTGTTACTCATTTGGCGTTTCTGGTTAGCCCTATAGGGCAACATTTTTCTTCTGGAGGGCAGGCAGAGTGCTGCATTGTGTCTCCAGAATTGCCAAACTGGAGGGGTGTGGCCAGGATTGTGAGGAAGGAAGTCTGAAAACACAAGCTAGCACGAGTTTTGGGGCAAAGAGCATGGCAGGCCCACTCTGCAGAGGCGGAATCGAGATCTCCTGCAGGTGAGGTCAGGGCGATTATCAGATGTTGCCTCAAGCTGGAGTTTGTGTCCATGACGGCCACTTCCTGTAGGGGGTGGGGGCGTCATGAGGCCAGGGAGGTTTCCCTACGCTGGGAGTTGTGAGCTGCTTTAAAGAAGTTTCCTTCTTCAGGACAGTCGAGTACTATTGGATGGTTCCAGGATGCCCCATACAGAAAGACTCGAGAGCAGGGCCCTAAGCATGGATGCCGAGAAATGCCAACTCACCTTCCCATTGCCTGGTCGAGACAAGGCACGCTCAATCTGCGGGCACTTGGGTGAGCTACCCAGAAGGCTGAGTTTAAATGGACTCTGCTGAGGATGAGTCATAATGTGGGTTGGTGGCCATGGAGACCTTGGAATGTGGCAGTAGCTAAGGGACTCTGCATGATTCTCCAACCTGAAGGGCTTGACACAACTCCAACAAGGAAGCTTCCCATGTGGAGATGAGAGGTCTTCTGTCTGGTGCCTCAGGAAAGCCCCGTATGCTGGTCTTCGAACCCAGGCCTCTGAGGAGTGATACCTGGACACCAAAGCAAGAGTTCATAATAGGGCCTAGGGGCCTGTCTGGTTCAATCCTCTGTCTCTGTGGATATCTGTATGTGTGTCTGCATGGAGGTAGTAGTTGCTCAGCTTTTGTCATAATGCCCATATTTGTCCAGTGCGGCTTGCGGTAGTGGGATGTCCTTGGGGACCTTGAGGTTTCTACTATTTTGTAGAGTTGTGGCCAATGGAATGGGCAGTTTCTTAGGAGAGAGCAGGCCCAGTTCTGTGGTGTGGCTCCAGAGACCCCAGCCTGGACGCTGTGTGGGCCATGGCTGTGCAGACAGACATCCAAAAACCCTAACTCAGTTCAGGTTTGGGGCCGAGGTTACGGCAGGCCTGATCTACAGTCCATGAGGGGAGCTCCTCTGGATATGAAAGAAGGGTGAGAGGGAGGCAGTCGCTCAGGCTTTTGTCTCTGGATGTTTTGTCCACAATGGCCGTTAATGTAGGAGTTGCCTCATGGGTCGTAGAAGTCTCCCTCTCTGGTAGTTTGTCCAGCCCCCAAGAGTTTGGGGTCATTCTGTGGGAAGGGAAGTGTCCTGTTTTCTGCTTCATGTGTCCCCCCAGTAGAGGGATTCTAGAGCATAGCAGTGGGTACTGACAACTGGAATATTCGCCCTCTGGTTAAGCCTGGGGGCCTATGGATATGACAAGCCCCATATGCAGGATCTTGGTCCAGCCACTGAGAGGCGTTACTTTAATACGGGACTCACGCTGCAGGTCACAATGCATGTCTGTGCCCTAGGCGGCCCTAGAGCACTGGCGTGGCCTTTCGGACAATGCAGGTTTTCCCACATTGAACGTTGGACAACATGCCAACCACAAGGTTTCTGGCCATGGGGAAGGAGGAATTCTTATTTCTGCATCACGTTCACCCCTGGGCAGTGATTGGAGATAAGGTCTAGGTTCTGAAGCCTGAAAACCGAGGTTGGGAAGAGATGACGACCTACAGCCATAGCGGGTCCTATGTGTCCAGGTTGGGGCCAGCTGTCTGGGTGTCGTTTGGGATGTCTTGTCTCAGGCTGTGCCAGACAGGGCATTAGTATACAGGTTGGGCTGTATAATTGCTTTACAATCGAGTGGCATGCATTAGAAAATCATTTGGGGTTTCTTATTAGCAGCATAGGGCAAAGTTTTTCTTCTGGAGGGCAGGCAGAGTGCTGCATTGTGGCTTCGGAATTCCCAAACTGGAGGGCTTGTGGGCCAGGAGAGTGAGGACGGAAGTCTGAGAACACAAGCTAGGCTTAGGTTTCGGGGCAAGGATATGGCAGGCACACTCTGCAGAGCTGAATTGAGATCTCATGCGTCTGAAGTCAGGTCGAGGTTCAGACTTTGGCTCAGGTTTGAGTTTCTGTCCATGTTGGCCCCTTCAGGAAGGGGGGGCTTTATGAGGCCATGGGGGTTTTCCCACTATTGGAGTTGTGAGATGCTCTAAACCGCAAGGATTCCTTCTGTGGGACAATTAAGATTTGTTGGATGGCTCCAGGACGTCTTATAAGGTATTTTTCCAGAACAGGGTTCTAAGTATGGATGCCTGGGCAGCCAGCCTCACATTCCAATTGTCTCCTAGCAACAAGAAACGTTTGATCTGCTGGCTTGTGGTAGCAACAGAGGGGACTGAGTTGAAATGGACTTTCCTGAGGATGGTCTTAATGTTGGTTTGAGTCCATGGAGACCTTGGTATGGGGCAGTGGCACCAGGGCCCTGAAGGATTCTCCTAACCAGAGGTTATGACAAAGCTCCAATGAGCCAGTTTTCCATGGGGAGACGAGATTTGTTCTTATTGGTGCCTCAGGAAACCACCATATGCTGGTATTGGAAACGAGGCCTCTGAGGAGAGATGCCTGAAACCAAAGCAATGGATCTGATTAGGGCCTAGGGGCCTGTCCGGTTCAATATTCTTCTCTGGGGACATCTGTTGTCTGAGTGGAGGTAGTTGCTCAGCTGGTTTGAGATCACCCCTGTTTGTCCTGGGCGGCCTACACTATTGGGATGGCCTCGGTGACTTTGGAGGTTTTTCCTAATTTGCAAGGTTGTGGCCAATGGAATGGGAAGAATTCCCTTGAAAGGGAAGCACAGTCCTGAGGTGTGGCTCCAGGGACCCAAGTGTGGAGCGTGTGTGGTCCAGGGCTATTTGGACAAAAGTCTGAAAACACAAACTCCACTTAGGTTGTGGGATGTAGGTATGGCCGGCCCGATCTATAGACCGTGAGGAGAACTCTTTGGGATATGAACAAAGGGCGAATGTGAGGTGTTGCTCATGCTTTTTTTTTTTTTTTCTGGAAATGTGTCACCGATTGCCATGGAATGTCGGGGTGTCCTCATGGGCCATCGATGAGGCTCCCTTTCTGGGGATTTGACCCGATCCTAAAAGTTTGGGGTCATTCTGTGGGAAGGGAGGAGTCCTTTTTGTTTTTTTTGTTTACTTTTTTTTTTTTTTTTTTTTTTTTTTTTTACCTCAGGTGGACCACCAAAAGAGGGATTCCAGAGCAGAGTCGTTGGTGGGGGCAACTGGACAACCAGACCTCTGGTTAACATTGGGACCTAAGAACATGGCAAGCCCCATATGTGGGCTGTTGTTCCAGTCACTAAGAGGTTTACATGAGGATAGGGCTCACGCTGAGTGTCACAATGTGTGTTTGTGCAAATTGTGGCCCTCAGGGATAGGTGGGGCCTCATAGTCCATGCTGCTTTCTCCTACAATGAACATTGGACGACATGCCAACCACTAGGTTTCTTGCCAAGGCGAAGGAGAATTTCTGATTCTTGCATCACGTTCACTCCTGAGCAGTGAGTGGAGATAAGGTCTAGGTTATGAAGGTGAAAATTGAGGTTGGGTAGAGATGATGGCCTAAAGCCATTGTGGGTATGATATGCTCAGTGTACGGCCAGCTGTCCTGGTGTTGGACTGGAGGTCTGCCCTCAGGCTGTGTCAGACAGGGCTTTAGTGCACAGGCTAGACTGTATAATTGGGGTATGGTCGAGTGGCATGCAGGTTGTTACTCATTTGGCGTTTCTGGTTAGCCCTATAGGGCAACATTTTTCTTCTGGAGGGCAGGCAGAGTGCTGCATTGTGTCTCCAGAATTTCCAAATTGGAGGGGTGTGGCCAGGATTCTGAGGACGGAAGTCTGAGAACACAAGTTAGGCTTAGGTTTCAGGGCGAGGGCCCAGCAGGCACACTCTCAAGTGCTGAATCGAGATCTCATGCTTCTGAATTCAGGGCGAGGATCAGACTTTGGCTTAGGATGGAGTTTCTGTCCGTGATGGCCCATTTATGAAGGTGTGGGGCATCATGAGGAAATGGAGGTTTTCTCACAGTGTTATTGTGTGATGCTTCAAACCACAAGGATTCATTCTGCGAGACAGTCAAGACAGGTTGGTTGGATTCAAGACGTCCCATAAAGAAGTTCTCCAGAGCAGGGTTCTAAGGATGGATGCCTGGGAAGCCCGCCTCCCATTCCAACTGTCTCTTAGTGACCAGGAAGTTTTGATCTGCTGGCTCTGGGTGAGCAGCCGAGGGGGCTGATTTGAAATGGACTCTCCTGAGAATGGATCATAATGTAAGTTCGTGTCCTTGGAGACCTTGGGATTGGGCCATGGAGCCAGCGCCCTGAAGGATCCTCCTAACCTGAGGTATTGACACAGCTCCAAAGAGCAAGTTTCCCATGTGGAGATGAGATCTGTTCTGATTGTTTCCTTAGGAAACCCCCATATTCTGATATTGGAAACCAGGCCTCTGAGGAGAGATACCTAGAAACCAAAGCAATGCATCAGAAGTTGGCTCAGGTTGGAGTTTCTGTCCATGATGGCCCCTTTATAAAGGGGAGCATCTCATGAGGCCATGTAGGTTTTCCCACGATAGGAGTTGTGAGATGCTCCAATCTGCAAGGATTCCTTCTGTGGGACAGTCAAGACCTGTTGGAAGGCTCCAGGACATCCCATATGGAACAGCGCCAGAGCAGGATTCCAAGGATGGATGCCTAGAGAGTCTGCTTTGCATTCCAGTTGTCTCCTAGCGACAAGGCAGGTTTGATATTCTGCCTCTGGGGGAGTAATCGACGGGGCTGAGTTGAAATGTACTCTCCTGCCGAATGGTCATAATGCGGGTATGTGTCCATGGAGACCTTGGAATAGGGCGGTTGCTCCGGCTACCTGAAGGTTTCTCCTAACTGGAGGCTTTTACAGTGCTCCAAAGGATAAGTTTCCCATGTGAAGACAAGATTTGTTCTGATTGGTATCTCTGGAATCCCCCATATGCTGGTATTGGAAAACAGGCCTCTGAGGAGAGATGCCTAGAAAAAAAAGCAATGGAACCAATTACATTCTAGGGGCCAGTCCAGTTTAATCTTCTTCTCTTGGGTTATCTGTCTACGGGTGAGTTGACGTCGTTGCTCAGCTTGTGAGAGATCGCCCCTCTTTGTCCTGGGTGGCCTACACTATTGGAATGGCCTCTGGGACTTTGGAGGTTTCTCCTTATCTGTAGGGTTGTGGCCAATGGAATGGGAAGAATTTCCTTGGAGAGGGCAGGCACAGTCCTGAGGTGCGGCTCCAGGGGCCTCAGTCTGGAGGGTGTGTGGGACAGGGATGTCAGGATAGAAGTCTGAAAACACAAACTCGGCTTAGGTTTGGGGACGTAGGTATGGCAGGCCCAATCTACAGACTATGAGGAGAATTTTTTGGGCTATGACCTAAGGGTGAGTGTGAACGCTTGCTGAAGCTTATGTCTCTGGATTTTGTGTCAATAGTGGCCGTGGAATGTCGGGCTGGCCTCATGGGCCATGGACGAGTCTTTCTCTCTGGACCCCAATCACTTGGGATGGCCCAATCCCAAGTGATTGGGGTCATTCTGTGAGTGGGAGGAGTCCTTTCTGTGTTTATTTACCTCAAATGTCCCACCAAAGAGGGATTCCAGAGCAGAGCCCTGAGTAGGGGTGACTAGATGTCTCTACCTCTGGTTAAGATTGGGTGACTTGGGGCATGGCAGGCCCCATATGCGGGCTCATGGTCCAGCCACTGAGAGGCTTTACTTGAGGACAGGGCTCAAACTGAGGGTCCCAATGTGCGTTTGAGCCCACCGCAGCTCTTAAGCATAGGCAGGGCCTCAGGGACCCTACACTACCCTCAGGGGCCCTACTACTGCCCCTGTAGGCCCTACAGGGGTCCTACACTGAACGTTGGACAAGATGCCAACCACAAGATTCTGGCGAGAGGGAAGGAGGAGTTCTGATTTCTGCATCACGTTCACCCATGGTAAGTGAGTAGAGATAAGGTCTAGGGTTCTGTAGCCTGAAAACCGAAGTTGGAAAGAGATGGCGACCTAAGGCCATGGCGGTTCAGATGTTCTCAGTGTACTGCAAGCTGTCTGGGTGTCGGTTGGGAATTCAGGCCTCAGGTTCTGTCAGACAGGGCATTAGTGCACAGGCTAGACTATATAATTGGTGTACAGTTGAGTGACGTGCAGGTTTATCCTCATTTGAGGTTTCTGGGTAGACCCATAGGGCAATATTTTTCTTCTAGAGGGCAGGCAGAGTGCAGCACTGTGTCATCGGAAATCCCAAAATAGAGGGCGTGTGGTCCAGGAGAGTGAGGACGGAAGTCGGAGAACCCTAGCTATGCTTAGGTTTTGGGGTGAGGGCACAGCAGGTACACTCTGAAGAGCTGAATCAAGATCTCGTGCATCTGAAGTCAAGGCGAAGATCAGCTGTTGGCTCAGGTTGGAGTTTCTTTCCATGATCTGCCTTCATGAAGATTGGGGGCATCATGTGACCTTGGAAGCTTTCCATGATATGAGTTGTTAGGTGGTCCATGCACAAGGACTCCTGTGGGACAGTCGAGACCTGTTGGATGGCTCAAGGATGTCCCATAAGGAACGACGCAAGAGCAGGGTTCTAAGGATGGATGCCTGAAGAGCCCAACTCGCATTTCAATTGTCTCCTAGCGACAAGGCAGGTTCAATCTGCTGGCTCTGGAGTAGCAACCGAGGGGGTTTAGTTGAAATGGACTCTCCTGAGGATGGGTCATATTTTGGGATTGTGTCCATGGAGATATTCAAATGGGGCAGTGGCTCCAGTGACCTGAAGTTTTCTCCTAACTGGAGGTTATGACACAGCTCCATAGAGCAAGATTCCCATGTGGAGACGAGATTTTTTCTGATAGGTAGCTCTGGAAACCCCCTTATGCTGGTATTGGAATCCAGGCCTCTGAGGAGAGATGCCTGAAAACAAAAGCAATGGATCCAATTAGGGCCTAGGTGCCTGTCTTGTTCAATATTCTTTTCTATGGATATCTGTCTAAGGTTCTGATTGGAGGTAGTGGCTCAGCTTGTGCCAGAGGGTCCCTGTATGTCCAGGACATCCTACACTATTGGGATGGCCTCAGAGATTTTGGATGATTCTCCTAATCTGTCAGGTTGTGCCAAATGAATGAGCAGAATTCCCTTGGAGAGGGCAGGCACAGTCCTGAGGTGTGGCTCCATGGGGCCCAGCCTTTAGAATGTGTGGGTGAGGACAATGGAGACAGAAGTCTGAAAACACAAACTCGGCTTAGGTTTGGGGACATAGGTATGGCAGGCCCGATCTACAGACCTTGAGAATTTTGGGGGCTCTGAACAAAGGGCAGGTGTGTGGCGCTTTTTCAGGTTTTTGTCTCCGGATTTTGTGTCAATGGTGGCCGTGGAATGTCAGGCTGGCCTCATCGACCATGGACGAGTATTTCTCTCTGTGGATTTGGCCAGATTCCAAGTGTTTGGGGTCATTCTTTGGATGGTAGGAGTCCTTACTTTTTTTTTTTTCTTTATCTTGGGTTTTTTTTTTTTTTTTCCTTATGTGTCCAACCAAAGAGGTATTCCAGAAAAGAGCTCTGAATAAGATTGACTAGACTTCTCAAGCTCTGGCTAGGATTGGGGGAGTAGGGGCATGGCAAGTCCCATATGCAGGCTCTTGGTCCAGCCACGGAGAGGCTTTACTTGAGGCCAGGGTTCATGCTTAGGGTCCTAATGTGTGTTTGTGCCCATCGCAGCCCTCAAGCATGTCTGAGGCCTCATGGGCCATGCTGGGTTCTCATATACTGAACGTTGGACAACATGCCAACCACAAGGTTTCTGGTCATGGGGAAGGTGAAGTTCTGATTTCTGCATCACGTACATCACTTAGTTGTGAGTGGAGATAATGTCTAGGTTCTGAAGCCTGAAGACCAAGGTTGGGAAGAGATGATGAACTAAGACCATGGCATGTTTGATGTGTTCAGTGTGAGGCCAGGTGTCTGGGTGTCGGTCACGAGGTCTGGGGTCAGGCTGCTTCAGACAGGGCATTAGTGCCCAGGCTAGACTGTATAATTGGGGTACAGTCTAGAGAATTGCAGGTTGATCCTCATTTGATGTTTCTGGGTAGACCCCTAGGGCAAAGTCTCTCTTCTGGAGGGCAGGCAGAGTGCTGCATTTTGTCTCCAGAATTCCCAAAGTGGAAGGCTTGTGGGCCAGGAGTGTGAGGATGGAAGTCTGAGAACGCGAGCTGGCTTAGGTTTTGGGGCGAGGGCAAGGCAGGCACACTCTGCAGAGCTGAATTGAAATCTCATGCATCTGAGGTCAGGGCGAGGATCAGACGGGAGTTTCTGTCCATGATGTCCTCTACCTGAAGGTGGAGGCATCACGAGGCCATGGAGGTTTTCCCACGGTGCGAGTGTGTGATGCTGCAAACCACAAGGATTCCTTCTGCAGGACAGTTGAGACCTGTTGAATGGATCAAGGACACCCCATTAGGAATTTCTCCAGAGCAGAGTTCTAACATGGATACCTGGGCAACGAACTCGCATTCCAATTGTCTCCTAGTGACAAAGCAGGTTTGATCTGCTGGCACTGGGTGAGCAACCGCCAGGTTTGTGTTGAAATGGACTCTCCTGAGGATGGGTCATAATGTGGGATTGTGTCCATTGAGACATTGGAATGGGGCGGTGGCTCCAGTGACGTGAAATTTTCTCCTAACTGGAGGTTTTGACACAGTTCCATATAGCATGATTCCCATGTGGCATGCTATTTGTTCTGATTGGTAGCTCCAGAAACCCCCATGTGCTGGTATTGGAATCCAGGCCTCTGAGGAGAGATACATGAAAACAAAAGCAATGAATTCGTTTAGGGCCTAGGTGCCTGTCCTCTTCAATCTTCTTTTCTATGGATATCTATCTACAGGTCTGATTGGAAGTAGTGGCTCAGCTTGTGGCAGATGGTCCCTGTTTGTCCCGGACATCCTACAATATTGGGGTGGCCTCGGGGACTTCGGATGTTTCTCCTAATCTGTCAGGTTGTGCCAAAGGAATGAGCAGAATTCCCATGGAGAGGGCAGGCACAGTCCTGAGGTGTGGCTCCATGGGGCCAAGCCTTGAGGGTGTGTGGGTCAGGACAATGGAGACAGAAGTCTGAAAACACAAACGTGGCTTAGGTTTGGGGACATAGGTATGGCAGGCCCGATCTACAGACCGTGAGAATTTTTCAGGCTTTGAACAAAGGGCGAGTGTGTGGCGCTTTTTCAGGCTTTTGTCTCCGGATTTTGTGTCAATGGTGGCCGTGGAATGTCAGGATGGCCTCATCAGCCATGGACGAGTATTTCTCTCTGTGAATTTGGCCCAATTCCAAGTGTTTGCAGTCATTCTTTGGACGGTAGGAGTCCTTTCTCTATTTTTTTTTTAACCTCATGTGTCCCACCAAGGAGGGATTCTAGAGAAGAGATCTGAGTAGGGGTGACTAGAGTTCTCAAGCACTGGTTAAGGTTTGGGGAGTAGGGCCATGGTAATATCCATATGTGGGCTCTTGGTCCAGCCCCAGAGAGGCTTTACTTGAGGCCAGGGTTCATGCTTAGGGTCCTAATGTGTGTTTGTGCCCATCGCAACCCTCAAGCATGTCTGAGGCCTCATGGGCCATGCTGGTTTCTCCTACACTGCACGTTGGACAACATGCCAACCACAGGGTTTCTGGTCATGGGGAAGGAGGAGTTCTGATTTCTGCATCACGTACACGGCATGGCAGTGAGTAGAGATAAGGTCTAGATTCTGAAGCCTGAAAACCGAGGTTGGTAAGAGATGACGACGTAAGGCCATGGTGGGTCCGATGCACTTAGTGTGCGGCCAGATGTCTGTGTCCATCATGAGGTCTGGGCTCAGGCTGTGTCAGGCAGGGCATTAGTCCCCAGGCTAGACTGTATAATTGGGGTACAGTCGAGTGATGTGAAGATTGGTCCTCATTTGGGGTTTCTGGTATGCCCCATAGGGCAAAGATTTTCTTCTGGAGGGCAGGCAGAGTGCTGCATTCTGGCTCCAGAATTGCCAACTTCAAAGCTTGTGGGCCAGGTGTTTTTGGACAGAGGTCTGAGAACACAAGTTCAGCTTAGAATTCGCAGCGGTGACATGGCAGGCACACTCTACAGACCAGAAATGAGATCGTGCATCTGAAGTCAGGGCGAGGATCAGATGTTGGCTTAGGTTGGAGTTTCTGTACATGATGTCCCCTTCATGAAGGTGGGGGGGCATCAGGAAACCATGGAAGATTTCCAACTTTGTGAGTGTGTGATGCTCCAAACCACAAGGATTCCGTCAGCGGGACAGTCACGACCTTTTGGATGGATCAAGGACGTCCCATAAGAAATGCTCCAAAGCACAGTTCTAATGATGGATGCCTGGGCAGTCCAACTTGCATTCCAGTTGTGTCCTAGTGAAAAGGAGGATTCGATCTGCTGTCACTGGGGGAACAACCGAGGGGGCTGAAATGAAATGGACTCTCATGAGGATCAGTCATGATGTGGATTTGTGTCCATGGATCCCTTGGAATGGGGCAGTGGCTCTGTTGCCCTGACGAATTCTCCTAACCTGAGGTTTTGATGCAGCTCCAAAGAGCAAGTTTCCCATGTAGAGACGAGATTTGTTCTGAAACCCCCACAACCTGGTATTGGAAACCAAGCATCTGGGGAACAATGCCTGGAATCCAAAGCAATGGATCTGATTACGGTCTAGGGGCCTGTCCTTTTCAATATTCTCCTCTGAGTGTCTCTGTCTAAGATTCAGAATGGAGGTCACTGCTCCGCTTGTGTCAGATCACCCATGTTTGTTGGGGGAGGCCAACACTATTGGGCTGGTCTTGGGAATTGGAGGTTTCTCCTAATCTGTAAGGTTGTGGCAAATGAAACGGGCAGAGTTCCCTTGGAGAGCACTGGCACAGTCCTTAGGTGTGACACCACCTTTCTGGGTGTCATCCAGGAGGTCCAGGCTCAGGCTGTGTCAGACAGGGCATTAGTGCCAAGCTTAGACTGTATAATTGGAGTAAAGTTGAGTGGCATGCAGGTTGATCCTCATTTGGCGTTTCTGGGTAGCCCCAGGGGCAACGTTTTTCTTCTGGAGGGAAGGAAGAGTGCTGCATTGTGGCGACGGAATTCTCACACTGGAGGGCTTGTGGGCCAGAATTGTGAGGAAGGAAGTGAGAGAACACAAGCTAGGCTTAGGTTTTGGGTCAAGATCATGGCAGGCACACTCTGTAGAGCTAAATCTAAATCTCATGCATCTGAAGTCAGGGCGAGGATCAGACGTAGGCTCAGGTTGAAGTTTCTGTTCAGGATGGCCCCTTCATGATGGTGGGGGGCATCATGGGGCTATGGAGACTTTCCCACGATTGGCATTGTAAGTTGCTCCAATCGGCAAGGATTCCTTCTACGGGACAGTCGAGACCGGTCAGATTGCTCCAGGACGTCCCATGCGGAACCACGGCAGTGCTGGGTTCTAAGGATGGATTCCTGGAGTGCCCGCCTCACATTCCTATTGTCTCCTAGTGACAAGGCAGGTTCGATCTGCTTCTTTTGGGGAGCAACCAAAGGGGATGTGTTGAAATGGACTCGCCTGCGGATGGGTCATAATGCGGGTTTGTGTCCATGGAGACCTTGGAATGGGGTGTTGGCTGCTGGGACCTGAAGGTTTCCCTTAACTGGAGGTTGTGACACAGCTCCAAAATGCATGTTTCCCATGTGGAAATGAGATTTGTTCAGACTGGTACCTCTTGAAGAACACATATGCTGGTATTGGAAACCAGGCCTCTGAGGAGAGATGCCTGGAATCAAAAGCAATGGATCTGATTAGGGCCTAGGTGCCTGTACGGTTCAATCTTCTTCTCTGGCGTTATCTGTCTATGGATCTGAGTTGAGGTAGTTGCTCATCTTGGGACAGATCACCCTTTTTGCCCTGAGTGGCCAACACTATTGGGATGGCCTCAGGGACGTTGGAGTGTTCTCCTAATCTTTAGGGTTGTGGCCAATGGAATGGGCAGAATTTGCTTGGAGAAGGCAGGCACAGTCCTGAGGCATGGCTCCAGGGACCCCAGCCTGGAGGGTGTGTGGGCCAGGAGAGTGGGGACAGAAACCTGAAAACCCAAACTCAGCTTAGATTTGGGGACGTAGGTATGACATGCCTGATCTATAGAGCGTGAGAAGAATTTATCAGGCTATGAACAAAGGGCAAGTGTGAGGCATATCTCCAGGCTTTTGTCTCTAGATTTTGTGTCAATGGTGGCCATGGAATGACGGGATGGCCTCTTTGGCCATGGATGATTCTTTCTCTTTTAAGATTTGGTCAGATCCCAAGTTTTGGGGCTCATTCAGGGGATGGAGGAGACCCTTCAATATTTTTTTTCCTCAGGGGTTCCAGAGCAGAGACCTGAATAGGGGTGATTAGAACTCTCAACCTCTCATTAATATTGGGGGACTAGGGATGGCAATGCGGGTCTTGGTCCAGACCCTGAGAGGCTTTACTTGAGGATAGGGCTCACACTGAGGGTCCCAATGTGTTTGTGCCCATTGCGGTTCTCAAGCATGGGCGGGGACTCATGGGCTACACTGGATTCTCCTACACTGAACGTTGGAAAACATGCCAACCACAAGGTTTCTTGCCTTGAGGAAGAAGGAGTTTTATTTCTGCATCACGTTCACCCCTGGGTAGTGAGTATATATAAGGTCTAGGTTCTGAAGCCTGAAAACCAAGGTTGAAAAGAGATGATGACCTAAAGCCATGGCGGGTCTGATGTGCTCAGTGTACAGCCAGCTGTCTGGGTGTCGGTTGAAAATTCTGACCTCAGGCTGTTCAATACAGGGCATTAACGCCGAAGCGAAACTGTATAATTGGGGTAGAGTCAAGTGGCATGCAGGTTGATCCTCATTTGGTGTTTCTGGTTAGCCCCATAGGACAATGTTTCTCTTCTGGAGGGCAGTCAGAGTGCTGCATTGTGTCTCTCCAGAATTCCCTAACTGGAGGGCTGGTGGGCTCGGAGTGTGAGGACGAAGTCTGAGAACAATAGCTAGGTTTTGCTTCGGGGCAGGGTTTCGGCAGGCACACTCTGCAGAGTTGAATCAAGATTTCGTGCATCTGAAGTCAGGGCGAGGATTAGACGTTGGCTCAGGTTGGAGTTTCTGTCCAAGATGGCTCTTTCATGAAGGGGACAGTGCACCACGAGGCCACAGAGCTTTTCCCATGATGGGAGTTGTGAGGTGCTCCAAAGCGCAAGGATTCCTTCTGCAGGACAGCTGTGACCTGTTGGATGGCTCCAGGACGTCCCATATGGAATTACTTCAGAGTAGTTTTCTACAGATGGATGCCTAGCCAGTCCGCCTCACATTCCAATTGTCTCCTAGTGACAAGATAGGTTCGATATGCTGGCACTAGGGGAGCACCCAAGGGCACTGAGTTGAAATCGACTCTCCTGCAGATGGCTCCTAATGTGGGGTTGTGTCCATGGAGACCTTGGAATGAGGTGGTGGCACCGGGGCCCTGAAGGATTTTCCTAGCCGGAGGTTTTGACACAGCTTGAAAGAGCACGTTTCCCATGTGGAGAAGACATTTGTTCTGACTGATGCCTCAGGAAACCCCCATATGGTGGTATTGAAAACCAGGACTCTGAGGTTCTGACATAGCTCCTCGAGCAATTTTCCAATGTGCAGACAAGACTTGCTCTGAAGGAGCCTATGGAAACCCCATAGGCTGGTATTGGAAACCAGGCCTCTGAGAAGAGATGCCTGGAAACCGAAGCAATGGATCTGATTAGGGCCTAGGGGCCTGTCCAGTTCAATGTTCTTCTCTGGGGACATGTGTCTCCGAGTCTGTGTGGAGCTAGTTGCTCAGCTAGTGTCAGATCACCCCTGTTTGTTCCGAGCAGCCTACAATATTGGGATGGTCCCAGGGACATTGGAGATTTCTCCTGATTTTTATGGTTGTGGCCAATGGAATATGAAGAATTCCCTTTGAGAGGGCAGGAACAATCCTGATGTGTGGTTCCAGGGGCCCTAGCATGGAGGATGTGTGTTTTCACACAACTGTCCAAACAACCCTGGCCTACACAACCTACAGGCTCAGGCCCCTGGAGCCAAACCTGAGGACTGTACTTGTCCTCTCAGAGGGAATTGTGTGTGCCCATTCCAATGGCCAAAACCCTTCTAATAGGATAAACCTCCAAAGTCCCTGATCCATCTCAATAGTGGTGGCTTCCCAGGAAAAACAGGGGTAATCTGAGCCCAACTGATCACCTACCTGCACTCAGACCCATAGACAGATGTCCCCAGAGGTATGAAGGAAAGAACAGGCAACTAGGCACTAATTAGATCCATTGCTTTGGTTTCCAGGCATCTCTCCTCAGAGACCTGGATTTCAAGAGCAGCATATAGCTGTTTCTTGACTCACCCATCAGAAAACATCTCATCTACACATGGGAAACTTGCACGTTGGGGCTGTGTCAAAGCCTCTGTTTAGGAGAACCCTTTAGGGCCCCAGTGCCACCGCTTCATTCCAAGGTCTCCATAGACACAAAAGCACATTAGGACCCATCCCCAGGGGTGTCCATTTCAACTCAGCGTCCACGGTTGCTCCCCACAGATCCAGGAGATCTAACCTGTCTTGTTGCTAGGAGACAATTGAAATGCGAGGTGGGCTACCCATCCATCCATCCTTAGAACCCTGCTCAGAATCATTGGCCTGGAGCCAAACAACAGGTCTCAATTGTCCTGCAGAAGACTCTCTGCAGTTTGGAGCTTCTCACAACTCCCCTCGTGGGAAAACACCCATGGCCCCGTGATGCCCCCCCCCCATTCATGAAGGGGCCATCAGGGACAGAAACTCCAACCTGAGTGATCGTCTGATCCTCGCCCTGACTTCAGATGCACGAGATCTCGATTCAGGTCTGTAGATTGTGCCTGCCATGGCCTCACCCAGAAACCTAAGCCTAGCTTGTGTTCTCAGACTTTTGTCGTCAGACTACTGGCCCACAAGCCCTCCAGTTTGGCAATCCAGAACTACAATGCAGCACTCTGCCGGCCCTCCAGAAGAAAAACATTGTCCTCTGGGGCTACCCAGTAACCCCAAATGAGGATCAACCTGCACCGACATTGGCTGTACCCCAAATACATAGGCTGACCAGGGCACTAATGCCCTTTCTGACACAGGCTGAGCCTGGACCCCGTGGACCCTCCCAGACAGCTGGCCGCACACTGAGCACATCGAGCCGCCATGGTCTTAGGTCGTCATCTCTTCCCAACCTCGGTTTTCAGGTTTCAGAACCTAGACCTTATCTCCAATCACTGCCCAGGGTTGAAGGTGATGCAGAAATCAGAACTCCTTCCCCATGGCAAAAAACCATGTGGTTGGCATGTTGTCCAACGTTCAGTGTAGTTGAAACCAGTGTGGCCCATGAGGCCCCGCCCATGCTGGCGGGCCACATTGGTCAGAAACACACATTGTGACCCTCAGAATGAGCCCAGTCCTCAAGTAAGGCCACTCAGTGGGTGGATGAAGAGATAGCATATTGGACTTGCCATGCCCCTAGGCCCCAATTTTTAACCATAGTTCGGGTTGTCCCTTCAGTCTTCCCCACGGCTTGGCTTTGGAATTCCTCTTTTTGTGGGACACCTGACGTAACAAAACTCAAATGAGTCCTCCCTTCCCACAGATTGACGAAAAGCAATTGGGAATTGGGCCAAATCCTCAGAGAGGAAGATTCGTCCATGGCCCATGAGGCCTCCCCGACATTCCACGGCCATCGCTGATACAAAATCCAGAGACAAAAGCCTGAGCAAGCACCTCAGACTCGCACTTTCTTCGTATCCTGAAGAGTTCTTCTCATGGTTTGTAGATCGGGCCTGCCATACCTACGTCCCCAAAACTAAGCTGAGTTTGTGTTTTCAGACTTCTGTCCTCAAAGTCTTGGGCCACACACCCTCCAGGCTGGGCCCCTGGAGCCACACATTAGGACTGTGCCTACCAATCCATGGGAATTCTGCCCATTCCATGGTCCAAAATCGTACAAATTAGGAGAAACCTCCAAAGTCCCTGAGGCCATCCCATAGATTTGGTCGCCCTGAACAAACAAGGGCTGTCTAACGCCAGCTGATAATCGACCTCCACTCATACCATAGATGGATGTCCCCAGAGAAGAAGATTGAACCAGACAGGACCCTGGCCATAATAGGATCCATTGCTTTGGGTTACAGGCATGTGTCCTCAAAAGCCTGATCCCAATACGAGCATAGGGGTTTTCCTGAGGCACCCATCAGAACTCATCTCGTCTCCACAAGGAAACCTGTGCATGGGAGCCATGTCCAAAGCTTAGGAGAGTACTTCAAGTTCCCGGTGCCACCGCCCCATTCCAAGGCCCTCATGGACACAAAAACACATTAGGACCCATCCTCAGGAAAGTCCATTTCGAGTCAGCCACCCCATTGCTCAGGCAGAGCCATCAGATCTAAACAGTCTTGTTGCTAGGAGAAAATTGGAATGCGAGGCGGGCTTCCCAGGCATCCATCCGCGAACGGTGCTCTGGAGTCATTCCATATGGGATGTCCTGGAGCTGTCCAACAGGTCTCAATTGTCCCGCAGAAGGAATCCTTGAAGGGGGCATCCCACAACTCCCAACGTGGGAAAACCTCAATGGCCTCGAGATTCTGCTCACTTCATGAAGCGGCCGTCATGCTCAGAAACTCCAACCTGAGCCAACGTCTGATCCTCGCCCTAACTTCACATGGATGAGATATTGGTTCAGATATGCAGGGGGTACCTGCCATGCCCCCCCGAAACCCAAGTCTAGCTTGTCTTCTCAGATTTCCGTCCTCACACTCCTGGACCTGAAGCCCTCAAGTTTGGCAATTCCAGACCCACAATGCAGCACTCTGCCTGCCCTCTAGAAAAAAAATTATTGCCTCATGAGCTGCCCAGGCACCTTAAATGAGGGTAAACCTACACAGCACTCGACTTTACCCAAATTATATAGTCTAACTGGGCACTAATGCACTGTCGAACACAACCTGAGCCCGGACCTCCTGACCAACACCCAGAAAGCTGACCGCACACTGAGCACATAAAACCCGCCATGGCCTTAGGTCATCATCTCTTCCCTACCTCAGTTTTCAGGCTTCAGAACGACACCTTATCTCCAATCACTGCCCAGGGGTGAGTGTGATGCAGAAATCAGAACTCCTCTTTAACCATGGCAAGAACCCTTGTGGTTGGCACGTTGTTCAAAGTTCAGTTTAGGAGAAACCAGCATTCACCCTGAGGCCCCACCAATTCTTGAGTGTTAGGAGGGCATACACACGCATTGTGACCCTCAGCATAAGTCCTGTCCTCTAGTACGTCCTCTCAGTGGCTGGACCATTAGATGTCATAATGGGCTTGACATGTCCCTAGGCCCCAATTTTTAACCAGATTTCTTATTGTCCAGGCGCCCCTCCCCAGGGCTCTACTCTGGAATCCATCATTTGGTGGGACACCTGAGGTTAAAAAAGAAAACAACAACAACAACAACAAAAACGGACTTCTTCCAGCCCACAGAATGAACCCAAACTCTTTGGACAGGGCCAAACCACCTGAGAGTAAGACTCGTCCATTTCCCATGAAGTCACCCAGAAATTCCACGACCATGAGTGACACGATATCCAGAGACAAAAACTTGAGCAGGAGCCTCACACTCGCCCTTCTTTCAAATCCCGAAGGGTTCATCTCATGGTCTGTAGATCAGTCATGCCATACCTATGACCTGAAACATAAGCTGAGTTTGTGTTTTCAGACAACTCTCCAAACAGCCCTGGCCTACACAACCTACAGGCTCAGGCCCCTGGAGCCAAACCTGAGGACTGTACTTGCCCTCTCCAAGAGAATTGTGTGTGCCCATTCCAATGGCCACAGCCCTTCTAATAGGATAAACCTCCAAAGTCCCTGATCCATCTCAATAGTGGTGGCTTCCCAGGAAAAACAGGGGCAATCTGAGCCCAACTGAGCACCTACCTGCACTCAGACCCATAGACAGATGTCCCCAGAGGTAAAAAGGAAAGAACAGGCCCCTAGGCACTAATCAGATCCATTGCTTTGGTTTCCAGTCATCTCTCCTCAGATTCCTGGATTTCAAAAGCAGCATATAGCTGTTTCTTGACTCACCCATCAGAAAACATCTCATCTACACATGGGAAACTTGCACGTTGGAGCTGTGTCAAAGCCTCTGTTTAGGAGAACCCTTTAGGGCCCCAGTGCCACCGCTTCATTCCAAAGTCTCCATAAACACAAAAGCACGTTAGGATCCATCCCCAGGGTTGTCCATTTCAACTCAGCGTCCTCGGTTGCTCCACACAGATCCAGGAGATCTAACCTGTCTGGTTGCTAGGAGACAATTGGAATGCGAGGTGGGCTACCCATCCATCCATCCTTAGAACCCTGCTCAGAATCATTGGCCTGGAGCCAAACAACAGGTCTCAATTGTCCTGCAGAAGACTCTCTGCAGTTTGGAGTTTCTCACAACTCCCCTCGTGGGAAAACACCCATGGCCTCGTGATGCCCCCCCCATTCATGTAGGGGCCATCAGGGACAGAAACTCCAACCTGAGCGATCGTCTGATCCTCGCCCTGACTTCAGATGCACGAGATCTCGATTCAGGTCTGTAGATTGTGCCTGCCATGGCCTTACCCAGAAACCTAAGCCTAGCTTGTGTTCTCAGACTTTTGTCGTCAGACTACTGGCCCACAAGCCCTCCAGTTTGGCAATCCAGAACTACAATGCAGCACTCTGCCGGCCCTCCAGAAGAAAAACATTGTCCTCTGGGGCTACCCAGTAACCCCAAATGAGGATCAACCTGCACCGACCTTGGCTGTACCCCAAATACTTAGGCTGACCAGGGCACTAATGCCCTTTCTGACACAGCCTGAGCCTGGACCCCGTGGACCCTCCCAGACAGCTGGCCGCACACTGAGCACATCGAGCCGCCATGGCCTTAGGTCGTCATCTCTTCCCAACCTCGGTTTTCAGGTTTCAGAACCTAGACCTTATCTCCAATCACTGCCCAGGGTTGAAGGTGATGCAGAAATCAGAACTCCTTCCCCCCATGGCAAAAAACCTTGTGGTTGGCATGTTGTCCAACGTTCAGTGTAGTTGAAACCAGTGTGGCCCATGAGGCCCCGCCCATGCTGGCGGGCCACATTGGTCACAAACACACATTGTGACCCTCAGGCTGAGCCCAGTCCTCAAGTAAGGTCACTCAGTGGCTGGATGAAGAGATAGCATATTGGGCTTGCCATGCCCCTAGGCCCCAATTTTTAACCATAGTTCGGGTTGTCCCTTCAGTCTTCCCCACGGCTTGGCTTTGGAATTCCTCTTTTGGTGGGACATCTGAGATAACAAACCTGAAATGAGTCCTCCCATCCCACAGATTGACGAAAAGCAATTGGGAATCGGGCCAAATCCTCAGAGAGGAAGATTCGTCCATGGCCCATGAGGCCTCCCCGACATTCCTCGGCCATCGCTGATACAAAATCCAGAGACAAAAGCCTGAGCAAGCACCTCAGATTCGCACTTTCTTCATATCCTGAAGAGTTCTTCTCATGGTTTGTCGATCGGGCCTGCCATACCTACGTCTCCAAACATAAGCTGAGTTTGTGTTTTCATACTTCTGTCCTCAACGTCTTGGGCCACACACCCTCCAGGCTGGGCCCCTGGAGCCACACATTAGGACTGTGCCTTCCAATCCATGGGAATTCTGCCCATTCCATGGTCCAGAATCGTACAAATTAGGAGAAACCTCCAAAGTCCCTGAGGCCATCCCAATAGTGTGGGTCGCCCGGAACAATCAAGGGCTGTCTGACACCAGCTGATAATCGACCTCCACTCATAGCATAGATGGATGTCCCCAGAGAAGAAGATTGAACCAGACAGGACCCTAGGCCATAATAGGATCCATTGCTTTGGGTTTCAGGCATGTGTCCTCAAAAGCCTATTCCAATACGAGCATAGGGGTTTTCCGGAGGAACCCATCAGAACTCATCTCGTCTCCACAAGGAAACCTGTGCATGGGAGCCATGTCCAAAGCTTAGGAGAGTACTTCAGGGTCCCGGTGCCACCGCCCCATTCCAAGGCCCTCATGGACACAAAAACACATTAGGACCCATCCTCAGGAAAGTCCATTTCAAATCAGCCACACCGGTTGCTCCCGCAGAGCCATCAGATCAAAACAGTCTTGTTGCTAGGAGACAATTGGAATGCGAGGCAGGCTTCCCAGGCATCCATTCGCGAACCGTGCTCTGGAGTCATTCCATATGGGATGTCCTGGAGCTGTCCAACAGGTCTCAATTGTCCCGCAGAAGGAATCCTTGAAGGGGGCATCCCACAACTCCCAACGTGGGAAAACCTCAATGGCCTCGAGATTCCGCACCCTTCATGAAGCGGCAATCATGCAAAGAACTCCACCCTGAGCCAACGTCTGATCGTCGCCCTGACTTCAGATGGATGAGATATTGGTTCAGATCTGCAGGGGGTACCTGCCGTCCCTCGCCCTGAAACCCAAGTTAGCTTGTCTTCTCAGACTTCCGTCCTCACACTCCTGGCCCCGAAGCCCTCAAGTTTGGCAATTCCGGACCCACAATGCAGCACTCTGCCTGCCCTCTAGAAAAAAAATTATTGCCTCATGAGCTGCCCAGGCACCTTAAATGAGGGTAAACCTACACAGCACTCGACTTTACCCAAATTATATAGTCTAACCTGGGCACTAATGCACTGTCGAACACAACCTGAGCCGGGACCTCCTGACCAACACCCAGAAAGCTGACTGCACACTGAGCACATAAAACCCGCCATGGCCTTAGGTCATCATCTCTTCCCTACCTCAGTTTTCAGGCTTCAGAACCGAGACCTTATCTCCAATCACTGCCCAGGTGTGAGTGTGATGCAGAAATGAGGACTCCTCCTTACCCATGGCAAGAACCCTTGTGGTTGGCACGTTGTCCAACGTTCAGTGTAGGAGAAACCAGCATTCACCCTGAGGCCCCGCCCATTCTTGAGTATTACGAGCGCATACACACGCATTGTGACCCTCAGCATGAGTCCTGTCCTCTAGTAAGTCCTCTCAGTGGCTGGACCATTAGATGTCATAATGGGCTTGACATGTCCCTAGGCCCCAATTTTTAACCAGATTTCTGATTGTCCAGTCCCCCCTCCCCAGGGCTCTACTCTGGAATCCATCATTTGGTGGGACACCTGAGCTTAAAAAAGAAAACAACAACAACAACAACAACAACAAAAAAGAAACCGTACTTCTTCCAGCCCACAGAATGACCCCAAACTCTTTGGACGGGGCCAAACCACCAGAGAGTAAGACTCGTCCATTTCCCATGAAGTCACCCAGAAATTCCACGACCATGAGTGACACGATATCCAGAGACAAAAACTTGAACAGGAGCCTCACACTCGCCCTTCTTTCAAATCCAGAAGAGTTCTCCTCATGGTCTGTAGATCAGTCCTGCCATACCTATGACCCGAAACATAAGCCGAGTTTGTGTTTTCAGACAACTGTCCAAACAGCCCTGGCCTACACAACCTACAGGCTCAGGCCCCTGGAGCCAAACCTGAGGACTGTACTTGCCCTCTCCTATGGAATTGTGTGTGCCCATTCCAATGACCACAACCCTTCTAATAGGATAAACCTCCAAAGTCCCTGATCCATCTCAATAGTGGTGGCTTCCCAGGAAAAACAGGGTCAATCTGAGCCCAACTGAGCACCTACCTGCACTCAGACCCATAGACAGATGTCCCCAGAGGTAAAAAGGAAAGAACAGGCCCCTAGGCACTAATCAGATCCATTTCTTTGGTTTCCAGGCATCTCTCCTCAGATTCCTGGATTTCAAAAGCAGCATATAGCTGTTTCTTGACTCACCCATCAGAAAACCTCTCATCTACACATGGGAAACTTGCACGTTGGGGCTGTGTCAAAGCCTCTGTTTAGGAGAACCCTTTAGGGCCCCAGTGCCACTACTTCATTCCAAGGTCTCCATAGACACAAAAGCACATTAGGACCCATCCCCAGGGGTGTCCATTTCAACTCAGCGTCCTCGGTTGCTCCCCACAGATCCAGGAGATCTAACCAGTCTTGTTGCTAGGAGACAATTGAAATGCGAGGTGGGCTACCCATCCATCCATCCTTAGAACCCTGCTCAGAATCATTGGCTTGGAGCCAAACAACAGGTCTCAATTGTCCTGCAGAAGACTCTCTGCAGTTTGGAGCTTCTCACAACTCCCATCGTGGGAAAACACCCATGGCCCCGTGATGCCCCCCCCCCATCATGAAGGGGCCATCAGGGACAGAAACTCCAACCTGAGTGATCGTCTGATCCTCGCCCTGACTTCAGATGCACGAGATCTCGATTCAGGTCTGTAGATTTTGCCTGCCATGGCCTCACTCAGAAACCTAAGCCTAGCTTGTGTTCTCAGACTTTTGTCGTCAGACTACTGGCCCACAAGCCCTCCAGTTTGGCAATCCAGAACTACAATGCAGCACTCTGCCGGCCCTCCAGAAGAAATACATTGTCCTCTGGGGCTACCCAGTAACCCCAAATGAGGATCAACCTGCACCGACCTTGGCTGTACCCCAAATACATAGGCTGACCAGGGCACTAATGCCCTTTCTGACACAGCCTGAGCCTGGACACCCTGGACCCTCCCAGACAGCTGGCCGCACACTGAGCACATCGAGCCGCCATGGCCTTAGGTCGTCATCTCTTCCCAACCTCGGTTTTCAGGTTTCAGAACCTAGACCTTATCTCCAATCACTGCCCAGGGTTGAAGGTGATGCAGAAATCAGAACTCCTTCCCCATGGCAAAAAACCTTGTGGTTGGCATGTTGTCCAACGTTCAGTGTAGTTGAAACCAGTGTGGCCCATGAGGCCCCGCCCATGCTGGCGGGCCACATTGGTCAGAAACACACATTGTGACGCTCAGGCTGAGCCCAGTCCTCAAGTAAGGGCACTCAGTGGCTGGATGGAGAGATAGCATATTCGACTTGCCATGCCCCTAGGCCCCAATTTTTAACCATAGTTCGGGTTGTCCCTTCAGTCTTCCCCACGGCTTGGCTTTGGAATTCCTCTTTTGGTGGGACACCTGACGTAACAAAACTGAAATGAGTCCTCCCATCCCACAGAATGACGAAAAGCAATTGGGAATTGGGCCAAATCCTCAGAGAGGAAGATTCGTCCATGGCCCATGAGGCCTCCCCGACATTCCACGGCCATCGCTGATACAAAATCCAGAGACAAAAGCCTGAGCAAGCGCCTCAGACTAGTACATTCTTCATATCCTGAAGAGTTCTTCTCATGGTTTGTAGATCGTGCCTGCCATACCTACGTCCCCAAAACTAAGCTGAGTTTGTGTTTTCAGAATTCTGTCCTCAAAGTCTTGGGCCACATACCCTCCAGGCTGGGCCCCTGGAGCCACACATTAGGACTGTGCCTACCAATCCATGGGAATTCTGCCCATTCCATGGTCCAAAATCGTACAAATTAGGAGAAACCTCCAAAGTCCCTGAGGCCATCCTAATAGATTTGGTCGCCCTGAACAAACAAGGGCTGTCTAACGCCAGCTGATAATCGACCTCCACTCATACCATAGATGGATGTCCCCAGAGAAGAAGATTGAACCAGACAGGACCCTAGGCCATAATAGGATCCATTGCTTTGGGTTACAGGCATGTGTCCTCAAAAGCCTGATCCCAATACGAGCATAGGGGTTTTCCTGAGGCACCCATCAGAACTCATCTCGTCTCCACAAGGAAACCTGTGCATGGGAGCCATGTCCAAAGCTTAGGAGAGTACTTCAGGGTCCCGGTGCCACCGCCCCATTCCAAGGCCCTCATGGACACAAACACATTAGGACCCATCCTCAGGAAAGTCCATTTCAAGTCAGCCACCCCATTGCTCAGGCAGAGGCATCAGATCTAAACAGTCTTGTTGCTAGGAGAAAATTGGAATGTGAGGCGGGCTTCCCAGGCATCCATCCGCGAACGGTGCTCTGGAGTCATTCCATATGGGATGTCCTGGAGCTGTCCAACAGGTCTCAATTGTCCCGCAGAAGGAATCCTTGAAGGGGGCATCCCACAACTCCCAACGTGGGAAAACTTCAATGGCCTCGAGATTCTGCTCCCTTCATGAAGCGGCCGTCATGCTCAGAAACTCCAACCTGAGCCAACGTCTGATCCTCGCCCTGACTTCACATGGATGAGATATTGGTTCAGATATGCAGGGGGTACCTGCCATGCCCCCCCGAAACCCAAGTCTAGCTTGTCTTCTCAGACTTCCGTCCTCACACTCCTGGCCCTGAAGCCCTCAAGTTTGGCAATTCCGGACCCACAATGCAGCACTCTGCCTGCCCTCTAGAAAAAAAATTATTGCCTCATGAGCTGCCCAGGCACCTTAAATGAGGGTAAACCTACACAGCACTCGACTTTACCCAAATTATATAGTCTAACCTGGGCACTAATGCACTGTCGAACACAACCTGAGCCCGGACCTCCTGACCAACACCCAGAAAGGTGACCGCACACTGAGCACATAAAACCCGCCATGGCCTTAGGTCATCATCTCTTCCCTACCTCAGTTTTCAGGCTTCAGAACGACACCTTATCTCCAATCACTGCCCAGGGGTGAGTGTGATGCAGAAATCAGAACTCCTCTTTACCCATGGCAAGAACCCTTGTGGTTGGCACGTTGTTCAACGTTCATTTTAGGAGAAACCAGCATTCACCCTGAGGCCCCACCAATTCTTGAGTGTTAGGAGGGCATACACACGCATTGTGACCCTCAGCATAAGTCCTGTCCTCTAGTACGTCCTCTCAGTGGCTGGACCATTAGATGTCATAATGGGCTTGACATGTCCCTAGGCCCCAATTTTTAACCAGATTTCTTATTGTCCAGGCGCCCCTCCCCAGGGCTCTACTCTGGAATCCATCATTTGGTGGGACACCTGAGGTTAAAAAAGAAAACAACAACAACAACAACAAAAACGGACTTCTTCCAGCCCACAGAATGAACCCAAACTCTTTGGACGGGGCCAAACCACCTGAGAGTAAGACTCGTCCATTTCCCATGAAGTCACCCAGAAATTCAACGACCATGAGTGACACGATATCCAGAGACAAAAAGTTGAGCAGGAGCCTCACACTCGCCCTTCTTTCAAATCCCGAAGGGTTCTCCTCATGGTCTGTAGATCAGTCATGCCATACCTATGACCCGAAACATAAGCCGAGTTTGTGTTTTCAGACAACTGTCCAAACAGCCCTGGCCTACACAACCTACAGGCTCAGGCCCCTGGAGCCAAACCTGAGGACTGTACATGCCCTCTCCAAGGGAATTGTGTGTGCCCATTCCAATGGCCACAGCCCTTCTAATAGGATAAACCTCCAAAGTCCCTGATCCATCTCAATATTGGTGGCTTCCCAGGAAAAACAGGGGCAATCTGAGCCCAACTGAGCACCTACCTGCACTCAGACCCATAGACAGATGTCCCCAGAGGTAAAAAGGAAAGAACAGGCCCCTAGGCACTAATCAGATCCATTGCTTTGGTTTCCAGGCATCACTCCTCAGATTCCTGGATTTCAAAAGCAGCATATAGCTGTTTCTTGACTCACCCATCAGAAAACCTCTCATCTACACATGGGAAACTGGCACGTTGGAGCTGTGTCAAAGCCTCTGTTTAGGAGAACCCTTTAGGACCCAAGTGCCACCGCTTCATTCCAAAGTCTCCATAGACACAAACACGTTAGGATCCATACCCAGGGGTGTCCATTTCAACTCAGCGTCCTCGGTTGCTCCCCACAGATCCAGGAGATCTAACCTGTCTGGTTGCTAGGAGACAATTGGAATGCGAGGTGGGATACCCAGGCATCCATCCTTAGAACCATGCTCATAATCATTGCCTGGAGCCAAACAACAGGTCTCAATTGTCCTGCAAAAGACTCTCTGCAGTTTGGAGCTTCACACAACTCCCCTCGTGGGAAAACACCCATGGCCTCGTGATGCCCCCCCATTCATGAAGGGGCCATCAGGGACAGAAACTCCAACCGAGCGATCGTCTGATCCTCGCCCTGACTTCAGATGCACGAGATCTCGATTCAGGTCTGTAGATTGTGCCTGCCATGGCCTCACCCAGAAACCTAAGCCTTCTTGTGTTCTCAGACTTTTGTCGTCAGACTACTGGCCCACAAGCCCTCCAGTTTGGCAATCCAGAACTACAATGCAGCAATCTGCCGGTCCTCCAGAAGAAAAACATTGTCCTCTGGGGCTACCCAGTAACCCCAAATGAGGATCAACCTGCACCGACCTTGGCTGTACCCCAAATACTTAGGCTGACCAGGGCACTAATGCCCTTTCTGACACAGCCTGAGCCTGGACCCCGTGGACCCTCCCAGACAGCTGGCCGCACACTGAGCACATCGAGCCGCCATGGCCTTAGGTCGTCATCTCTTCCCAACCTTGGTTTTCAGGTTTCAGAACCTAGACCTTATCTCCAATCACTGACCAGGGTTGAAGGTGATGCAGAAATCAGAACTCCTTCCCCCCATGGCAAAAAACCATGTGGTTGGCATGTTGTCCAACGTTCAGTGTAGTTGAAACCAGTGTGGCCCATGAGGCCCCGCCCATTCTGGCGGGCCACATTGGTCAGAAACACACATTGTGACGCTCAGGCTGAGCCCAGTCCTCAAGTAAGGTCACTCGGTGGCTGGATGAAGAGATAGCATATTGGGCTTGCCATGCCCCTAGTCCCCAATTTTTAACCATAGTTCGGGTTGTCCCTTCAGTCTTCCCCACGGCTTGGCTTTGGAATTCCTCTTTTGGTGGGACATCTGAGATAACAAAACTGAAATGAGTCCTCCCATCCCACAGATTGACGAAAAGCAATTGGGAATCGGGCCAAATCCTCAGAGAGGAAGATTCGTCCATGGCCCATGAGGCCTCCCCGACATTCCACGGCCATCGCTGATACAAAATCCAGAGACAAAAGCCTGAGCTAGCGCCTAGACTCGCACTTTCTTCATATCCTGAAGAGTTCTTCTCATGGTTTGTCGATCGGGCCTGCCATACCTACGTCCCCAAACATAAGCTGAGTTTGTGTATTCAGACTTCTGTCCTCAACGTCTTGGGCCACACACCCTCCAGGCTGGGCCCCTGGAGCCACACATTAGGACTGTGCTTTCCAATCCATGGGAATTCTGCCCATTCCATGGTCCAGAATCGTACAAATTAGGAAAAACCTCCAAAGTCCCTGAGGCCATCCCAATAGTGTGGATCGCCCGGAACAAACAAGGGCTGTCTGACTCCAGCTGATAATCGACCTCCACTCATACCATAGATGGATGTCCCCAGAGAAGAAGATTGAACCAGACAGGACCCTAGGCCATAATAGGATCCATTGCTTTGGGTTTCAGGCATGTGTCCTCAAAGGCCTGATCCCAATACGAGCATAGGGGTTTTCCTGAGGCACCCATCAGAACTCATCTCGTCTCCACAAGGAAACCTGTGCATGGGACCCATGTCCAAAGATTAGGAGAGTACTTCAGGGTCCCGGTGCCACCGCCCCATTCCAAGGCCATCATGGACACAAAAACACATTAGGAACCATCCTCAGGAAAGTCCATTTCAACTCAGCCACCCCGGTTGCTCCCGCAGAGCCATCAGATCTAAACAGTCTTGTTGCTAGGAGACAATTGGAATGCGAGGTAGGCTTCCTAGGCATCCATCCGCGAACGGTGCTCTGCAGTAATTCCATATGGGATGTCCTGGAGTTGTCCAACAGGTCT
The DNA here is from genome assembly GCF_964662115.1 of Mustela nivalis. NCBI lineage: Eukaryota > Metazoa > Chordata > Mammalia > Carnivora > Mustelidae > Mustela > Mustela nivalis. Next base: position 7,974 of record NW_028136453.1, on the reverse strand, counting down.
CAATTGTCCCGCAGAAGGAATCCTTGAAGGGGGCATCCCACAACTCCCAACGTGGGAAAACCTCAATGGCCTCGAGATTCCGCTCCTTCATGAAGCGGCCGTCATGCTCAGAAACTCCAACCTTAGCCAACGTCTGATCCTCGCCCTGACTTCAGATGCATGAGATATTGGTTCAGATCTGCAGGGTGTACCTGCCGTGCCCTCGCCCTGAAACCCAAGTCTAGCTTGTCTTCTCAGACTTCCGTCCTCACACTCCTGGCCCCGAAGCCCTCAAGTTTGGCAATTCCGGACCCACAATGCAGCACTCTGCCTGCCCTATAGAAAAAAAAATTATTGCCTCATGAGCTGCCCAGGCACCTTAAATGAGGGTAAACCTACACAGCACTCGACTTTACCCAAATTATATAGTCTAACCTGGGCACTAATGCACTGTCGAACACAACCTGAGCCCGGACCTCCTGACCAACACCCAGAAAGCTGACCGCACCCTGAGCACATAAAACCCGCCATGGCCTTAGGTCATCATCTCTTCCCTACCTCAGTTTTCAGGCTTCAGAACCGAGACCTTATCTCCAATCACTGCCCAGGTGTGAGTGTGATGCAGAAATCAGGACTCCTCCTTACCCATGGCAAGAACCCTTGTGGTTGGCACGTTGTCCAACGTTCAGTGTAGGAGAAACCAGCATTCACCCTGAGGCCCCGCCCATTCTTGAGTATTACGAGCGCATACACACGCATTGTGACCCTCAGCATGAGTCCTGTCCTCTAGTAAGTCCTCTCAGTGGCTGGACCATTAGATGTCATAATGGGCTTGACATGTCCCTAGGCCCCAATTTTAACCAGATTTCTGATTGTCCAGTCGCCCCTCCCCAGGGCTCTACTCTGGAATCCATCATTTGGTGGGACACCTGAGGTTAAAAAAGAAAAAAACAACAACAAAAACAAAACAAAACAAAAAAAAACGTACTTCTTCCAGCCCACAGAATGACCGCAAACTCTTTGGATGGGGCCAAACCACCAGAGAGTAAGACTCGTCCATTTCCCATGAAGTCACCCAGAAATTCAACGACCATGAGTGACACGATATCCAGTGACAAAAACTTGAGCAGAGCCTCACACTCGCCCTTCTTTCAAATCCCGAAGAGTTCTCCTCATGGTCTGTAGATCAGTCCTGCCATACCTATGACCCGAAACATAAGCCGAGTTTGTGTTTTCAGACCACTGTCCAAACAGCCCTGGCCTACACAACCTACAGGCTCAGGCCCCTGGAGCCAAACCTGAGGACTGTACTTGCCCTCTCCAAGGGAATTGTGTGTGCCCATTCCAATGGCCACAACCCTTCTAATAGGATAAACCTCCAAAGTCCCTGATCCATCTCAATAGTGGTGGCTTCCCAGGAAAAACAGGGTCAATCTGAGCCCAACTGAGCACCTACCTGCACTCAGACCCATAGACAGATGTCCCCAGAGGTAAAAAGGGAAGAACAGGCCCCTAGGCACGAATCAGATCCATTGCTTTGGTTTCCAGGCATCTCTCCTCAGATTCCTGGATTTCAAAAGCAGCATATAGCTTTTTCTTGACTCACCCATCAGAAAACCTCTCATCTACACATGGGAAACTGGCACGTTGGAGCTGTGTCAAAGCCTCTGTTTAGGAGAACCCTTTAGGGCCCCAGTGCCACCGCTTCATTCCAAAGTCTCCATAGACACAAACACGTTAGGATCCATACCCAGGGGTGTCCATTTCAACTCAGCGTCCTCGGTTGCTCCCCACAGATCCAGGAGATCTAACCTGTCTGGTTGCTAGGAGACAATTGGAATGCGAGGTGGGATACCCAGCCATCCATCCTTAGAACCCTGCTCAGAATCATTGGCCTGGAGCCAAACAACAGGTCTCAATTGTCCTGCAGAAGACTCTCTGCACTTTGGAGCTTCTCACAACTCCCATCGTGGGAAAACACCCATGGCCTCGTGATGCCCCCGCATTCATAAAGGGGCCATAGGGACAGAAACTCCAACCTGAGCGATCGTCTGATCCTCGCCCTGACTTCAGATGCACGAGATCTCGATTCAGGTCTGTAGATTGTGCCTGCCATGGCCTCACCCAGAAACCTAAGCCTAGCTTGTGTTCTCAGACTTTTGTCGTCAGACTACTGGCCCACAAGCCCTCCAGTTTGGCAATCCAGATCTACAATGCAGCACTCTGCCGGCCCTCCAGAAGAAAAACATTGTCCACTGGGGCTACCCAGTAACCCCAAATGAGGATCAACCTGCACCGACCTTGGCTGTACCCCAAATACTTAGGCTGACCAGGGCACTAATGCCCTTTCTGACACAGCCTGAGCCTGGACCCCGTGGACCCTCCCAGACAGCTGGCCGCACACTGAGCACATCGAGCTGCCATGGCCTTAGGTCGTCATCTCTTCCCAACCTCGGTTTTCAGGTTTCAGAACCTAGACTTTAACTCCAATCACTGCCCAGGGTTGAAGGTGATGCAGAAATCAGAACTCCTTCCCCATGGCAAGAAACCTTGTGGTTGGCATGTTGTCCAACGTTCAGTGTAGTTGAAACCAGTGTGGCCCTGAGGCCCCGCCCATGCTCGCGGGGACATTGGTCACAAACACACATTGTGACGCTCAGGCTGAGCCCAGTCCTCAAGTAAGGTCAATCAGTGGCTGGATGAAGAGATAGCATATTGGGCTTGCCATGCCCCTAGGCCCCAATTTTTAACCATAGTTCGGGTTGTCCCTTCAGTCTTCCCCACGGCTTGGCTTTGGAATTCCTCTTTTGGTGGGACATCTGAGGTAACAAAACTGAAATGAGTCCTCCCATCCCACAGATTGACGAAAAGCAATTGGGAATCGGGCCAAATCCTCAGAGAGGAAGATTCGTCCATGGCCCATGAGGCCTCCCCGACATTCCACGGCCATCGCTGATACAAAATCCAGAGACAAAAGCCTGAGCAAGCGCCTCAGACTCGCAGTTGCTTCATATCCTGAAGAGTACTTCTCATGGTTTGTAGATCGGCCCTGCCATACCTACGTCCCCAAACCTAAGATGAGTTTGTGTTTTCAGACTTCAGTCCTCAAAGTCTTGGGCCAACCACCCTCCAGGCTGGGCCCCTGGAGCCACACATTAGGACTGTGCCTACCAATCCATGGGAATTCTGCCCATTCCATGGTCCAAAATCGTACAAATTAGAAGAAACCTCCAAAGACCCTGAGGCCATCCCAATAGTGTAGGTCGCCCGGAAGAAACAAGGGCGGTCTGACAACTGCTGATAATCGACCTCCACTCATACCATAGATGGATGTCCCCAGAGAAGAAGATTGAACAAGAGAGGACCCTAGGCCATAATAGGATCCATTGCTTTGGGTTACAGGCATGTGTCCTCAAAAGCCTGATTCCAATACGAGCATAGGGGTTTTCCTGAGGCACCCATCAGAACTCATCTCGTCTCCACAAGGAAACCTGTGCATGGGAGCCATGTCCAAAGCTTAGGAGAGTACTTCAGGGTCCCGGTGCCACCGCCCCATTCCAAGGCCCTCATGGACACAAAAACACATTAGGACCCATCCTCAGGAAAGTCCATTTCAACTCAGCCACCCCGGTTGCTCCGGCAGAGCCATCAGATCTAAACTGTCTTGTTGCTAGGAGACAATTGGAATGCGAGGCGGGCTTCCCAGCATCTATCCGCGAACGGTGCTCTGGAGTCATTCCATATGGGATGTCCTGGAGCTGTCCAACAGGTCTCAATTGTCCCGCAGAAGGAATCCTTGAAGGGGGCATCCCACAACTCCCAACGTGGGAAAACTTCAATGGCCTCGAGATTCCGTTCCCTTCATGAAGCGGCCGTCATGCTCAGAAACTCCAACCTGAGCCAACGTCTGATCCTCGCCCTGACTTCAGATGCAAGAGATATTGGTTCAGATCTACAGGGGGTACCTGCCGTGCCCTCGCCCTGAAACCCTAGTCTAGCTTGTCTTCTCAGACTTCCGTCCTCACACTCCTGGCCCCGAAGCCCTCAAGTTTGGCAATTCCGGACCCACAATGCAGCACTCTGCCTGCCCTCTAGAAAAAAAATTATTGCCTCATGAGCTGCCCAGTCACCTTAAATGAGGGTAAACCTACACAGCACTCGACTTTACCCAAATTATATAGTCTAACCTGGGCACTAATGCACTGTCGAACACAACCTGAGCCCGGACCTCCTGACCAACACCCAGAAAGCTGACCGCACCCTGAGCACATAAAACCCGCCATGGCCTTAGGTCATCATCTCTTCCCTACCTCAGTTTTCAGGCTTCAGAACCGAGACCTTATCTCCAATCACTGCCCAGGGGTGAGTGTGATGCAGAAATCAGAACTCCTCCTTACCCATGGCAAGAACCCTTGTGGTTGTCACGTTGTCCAACGTTCACTGTAGGAATAACCAGCATTCACCATGAGGCCCCGCCAATTCTTGAGTGCGATGAGGGCATACACACGCATTGTGACCCTCAGCATGAGTCCTGTCCTCTAGTAAGTCCTCTCAGTGGCTGGATCATTAGATGTCATAATGGGCTTGACATTTCCCTAGGCCCCAATTTTTAACCAGATTTCTGATTGTCCAGTCGCCCCTCCCCAGGGCTCTACTCTGGAATCCATCATTGGGTGGGACACCTGAGGTTAAAAAAGAAAAAAACAACAACAACAACAACAACAACAAAAAAACAGACTTCTTCCAGCCCACAGAATGAACGCAATCTCTTTGTACGTGGCCAAACCACCAGAGAGTAAGACTCGTCCATTTCCCATGAAGTCACCCAGAAATTCAACGACCATGAGTGACACGATATCCAGGAGAAAAACTTGAGCAGAGCCTCACACTCGCCCTTCTTTCAAATCCCGAAGAGTTCTCCTCATGGTCTGTAGATCAGTCCTGCCATACCTATGACCCGAAACATAAGCCGAGTTTGTGTTTTCAGACAACTGTCCAAACAGCCCTGGCCTACACAACCTACAGGCTCAGGCCCCTGGAGCCAAACCTGAGGACTGTACTTGCCCTCTCCAAGGGAATTGTGTGTGCCCATTCCAATGGCCACAACCCTTCTAATAGGATAAACCTCCAAAGTCCCTGTTATATCTCAATAGTGGTGGCTTCCCAGGAAAAACAGGGGCAATCTGAGCCCAACTGAGCACTTACCTGCACTCAGACCCATAGACAGATGTCCCCAGAGGTAAAAAGGAAAGAACAGGCCCCTAGGCACTAATCAGATCCATTGCTTTGTTTTCCAGACATCTCTCCTCAGAGGCCTGGATTTCAAAAGCAGCATATAGCTGTTTCTTGACTCACCCATCAGAAAACATCTCATCTACACATGGGAAACTTGCACGTTGGAGCTGTGTCAAAGCCTTTGTTTAGGAGAACCCTTTAGGGGCCCAGTGCCACCGCTTCATTCCAAGGTCTCCATAGACACAAAAGCACGTTAGGACCCATCCCCAGGGGTGTCCATTTCAACTCAGCGTCCTCGGTTGCTCCCCACAGATCCAGGAGATCTAACCTGTCTTGTTGCTAGGAGACTATTGGAATAGAGGTGGGCTACCCAGCCATCCATCCTTAGAACCCTGCTCAGAATCATTGGCCTGGAGCCAAACAACAGGTCTCAATTGTCCCGCAGAAAACTCTCTGCAGTTTGGAGCTTCTCACAACTCCCATCGTGGGAAAACACACATGGCCTCGTGATGCCCCCCCCCCCACTCATGAAGGGGCCATCAGGGACAGAAACTCCAACCTGAGCGATCGTCTGATCCTCGCCCTGACTTCAGATGCACGAGATCTCGATTCAGGTCTGTAGATTGTGCCTGCCATGGCCTCACCCAGAAACCTAAACCTAGCTTGTGTTCTCAGACTTTTGTCGTCAGACTACTGGCCCAGAAGCCCTCCAGTTTGGCAATCCAGAACTACATGCAGCATTCTGTGGCCCTCCAGAAGAAAAACATTGTCTTCTGGGGCTACCCAGTAACCCCAAATGAGGATCAACCTGCACCGACCATGGCTGTACCCCAAATACATAGGCTGACCAGGGCACTAATGCCCTATCTGACACAGCCTGAGCCTGGACCCCGTGGACCCTCCCAGGCAGCTGGCCGCACACTGAGCACATCGAGCCTCCATGGCCTTAGGTCTTCATCTCTTCCCAACCTCGGTTTTCAGGTTTCAGAACCTAGACCTTATCTCCAATCACTGCCCAGGGTTGAAGGTGATGCAGAAATCAGAACTCCTTCCCCCCATGGCAAAAAACCTTGTGGTTGGCATGTTGTCCAACGTTCAGTGTAGTTGAAACCAGTGTGGCCCATGAGGCCCCGCCCATGCTCGCGGGACACATTGGTCACAAACACACATTGTGACACTCAGGCTGAGCCCAGTCCTCAAGTAAGACCGCTCAGTGGCTGGATGAAGAGATAGCATATTGGGCTTGCCATGCCCCTAGGCCCCAATTTTTAACCATAGTTCGGGTTGACCCTTCAGTCTTCCCCACGGCTTGGCTTTGGAATTCCTCTTTTGGTGGGACACCTGAGGTAACAAATCTGAAATGAGTCCTCCCATCCCACAGATTGACGAAAAGCAATTGGGAATCGGGCCAAATCCTCAGAGAGGAAGATTCGTCCATGGCCCATGAGGCCTCCCCGACATTCCACGGCCATCGCTGATACAAAATCCAGAGACAAAAGCCTGAGCAAGCGCCTCAGACTCGCACTTTCTTCATATCCTGAAGAGTTCTTCTCATGGTTTGTAGATCGGGCCTGCCATACCTACGTCCCCAAACCTAAGCTGAGTTTGTGTTTTCAGACTTCTGTCCTCAAAGTCTTGGGCCCCACACCCTCCAGGCTGGGCCCCTGGAGCCACACATTAGGACTGTGCCTACCAATCCATGGGAATTCTGCCCATTCCATGGTCCAAAATCGTACAAATTAGGAGAAACCTCCAAAGTCCCTGAGGCCATCCCAATAGTGTAGGTCGCCCGGAAGAAACAAGGGCGGTCTGACAACAGCTGATAATCGCCCTCCACTCATACCATAGATGGATGTCCCCAGAGAAGAAGATTGAACCAGACAGGACCCTAGGCCATAATAGGATCCATTGCTTTGGGTTACAGGCATGTGTCCTCAAAAGCCTGATTCCAATACGAGCATAGGGGTTTTCCTGAGGCACCCATCAGAACTCATCTCGTCTCCACAAGGAAACCTGTGCATGGGAGCCATGTCCAAAGCTTAGGAGAGTACTTCAGGGTCCCGGTGCCACCGCCCCATTCCAAGGCCCTCATGGACACAAAAACACATTAGGACCCATCCTCAGGAAAGTCCATTTCAACTCAGCCACCCCGGTTGCTCCGGCAGAGCCATCAGATCTAAACTGTCTTGTTGGTAGGAGACATTTGGAATGCGAGGCGGGCTTCCCAGGCATCCATCCGCGAACGGTGCTCTGGAGTCATTCCATATGGGATGTCCTGGAGCTGTCCAACAGGTCTCAATTGTCCCGCAGAAGGAATCCTTGAAGGGGGCATCCCACACTCCCAATGTGGGAAAACCTCAATGGCCTCGAGATTCCGCTCCCTTCATGAAGCGGCCGTCATGCTCAGAAACTCCAACCTGAGCCAACGTCTGATCCTCGCCCTGACTTCAGATGCATGAGATATTGGTTCAGATCTGCAGGGGGTACCTGCCGTGCCCTCGCCCTGAAACCCTAGTCTAGCTTGTCTTCTCAGACTTCCGTCCTCACACTCCTGGCCCCGAATCCCTCAAGTTTGGCAATTCCGGACCCACAATGCAGCACTCTGCCTGCCCTCTAGAAAAAAAATTATTGCCTCATGAGCTGCCCAGGCACCTTAAATGACGGTAAACCTACACAGCACTCGATTTTACCCAAATTATATAGTCTAACCTGGGCACTAATGCACTGTCGAACACAACCTGAGCCCGGACCTCCTGACCA